>NC_062278.1:49782857-51066607 GCF_902655055.1 Lutra lutra | reverse complement strand
CAGAGCACCTTTTCAGGCTCAACCTTGACCTATGTAGTGTCTGCACTGAGGGGACCACAGAATGTGGCAAGGCAGCAAGATCACTGAGAATAAGTGTGCTGTGAGCACACATGAAGTGTAGCCATTGTATGGCCTCTCTATACTCCTGCACCGCTGACCCATCATGTGGCATTAGCAAGAAAAATCATAACACGGTACAGCAGACCCAGTAAGAGAAGGTACCTTACTATAGTAATGTCCCTCCAGTGACATTTTGTCCTACTAATAAAGCTTAATGATTTGTTTGCTTCTACAAATTCTTTACATGTTAAAAATATCACTTTAGTTCATCATATGTATATAAATTGTTTATTGTTTGAGGACATAGAAGAGATTTTAATTTTTTTACAGAAAATCTATTACCTTTTTCCTTTTATCTAGATTTATTTTGTCTACATGCTTAGAGATAATTTTCCCTACCTAAGATCAGACAAATAATCACCTACATCATCTTCTGGTCAATTTTCTCTTCATATAAAATTTAATCCATAGGGAATTTTCTTTTGTATATGACATAAGGTAGAAATCTAATTTTATTCTTCCCCAAATGTTTTCTAATTATCCCAAAGGTTAAATGAGCTAATATTTTCCCTTTAATTTTCTTTATCTGTATGTCATATGATTAAATATTTATGTTTATAGAAAGGAGAAAATATTATTTCATAGATACCTATGAACCCATCATACATAGGTAACAAATGTTATTATATTACCATGTTGTATTAAAAATTTTTTTAAAGGAAACAAAGCATTATCTACAAAGCTATAACCACTTTGTCTATCCTGTCCATCTCTTTCCTTCCCCAGAAGTAGCTAACATCCTAAAGTTGGTATCTCTAGCCCACATGTTTTAATATTTCTGTTACATATGATTGTGTACATATTTGTGTTTTAATAAGTATATGTAAATGGTATACTTTATATATCCTTTATCAACTTCGTTTTTATTCAACATTATATTTTTCAGATGCATCCAGTTCACACACAAGCTTCATTCATTTTATTTTATTTTTTTAAAGATTTTTTTATTTATATATTTGACAGAGAGAGATCACAAGTAGGCAGAGGCAGGCAGAGAGAGAGAGGAGTAAGCAGGCTCCCTGCTGAGCAGAGAGCCTGATGCGGGACTCAATCCCAGGACCCTGAGATCATGACCCAAGCCAAAGGCAGAGGCTTAACCCACTGAGCCACCCAGATGCCCCAAGCTTCATTCATTTTAATACTGTGTAGTGGTCTATTTCATAAATAAATCACATTTTATTTGTCCATTCCCTACTACTTAAAGACAGTGTGATCAAAGCGGTTGGTTGTAATGATTTACATGCTCATCCACAACACATGAAGGGCACCGTTGTTCCAAACCCCCACAGGTTGATGTTATGAGAAATTTGTTTTTGCAGATCTATTGATTATAGAATGTTATCTCATTTTTATCTTAATTTGTGTTTTCCTAGGGACTAGTGAGATTATATATACAGACTATTCAAATTTACTCTTCCATGAATTGCCTATTCATAACTTCTGCCATTTTTCTTAAACATTCAACCAGGAGGTCAATTACTTTGGTATGCAGAGCTCTAGGATAAAGGTAGAATATTTTGCACAGGAATCCCAGGTTTCTCCCAAGAAGTAAAAAATGGAAACACTAAGCTCACAGCAATCTTGCAATATTGTCACACTTTTGGAAATGATTACTATATTACCACTAGTAGTATTCATGATGATAACAGGAACACACATTTTCTATAAATCTTGTAGGTACCAGGTACTTTGCTTGTTATATGTTGTCTCATTTAATGTTCACGACAATAAGAAATTATATTATTATCTTTATTTTATAGATGAGGAAACCGAAACTCAGAAAGCTAGATGATGGCTTAAGTCACACAAGTAAAAAGAAGCAAAGGCAAATTCAAATCCGGTTCACATGACTCCAGAACTCAGAATCTTGATCAGGCACTCTATACATTGAACCCAAGTACATAGGAAAGCCAATATAGGGTCTTAGACTGGAAACAAATCACCATCAAGTGATGAACATCTATGAAACTGGATTAAGACCCATCTTCAATAGAGGACACCATATGGCAATGAGAATTCCTAAGTAGAGGACCAGTGGAAATTTACAATTACGTTGGAAATATAATTGACAGCCTTTGGTATGAGAAAGCCACCTGAACAACTTGGGAGAGTTGGGAAGGAGAAGCATTCCAATAGAAGATGCTAGACTTTCTGCTAATAAGGACATATTATAGCTTGAATGATTAATTGGCAAAATAAAGAATATGTGATATATTGCTACATATAACTGGTGAAGTGAATCATTTTGTATATATAAACCTAATCTATAATGTATATTCATATACATTAGTGGATTATGGATTTATAACTGCTTCTTAGAGGAAGGTGGAGATGTTTGGAAGACAGCCATAGTCTTTTGAGTTGATGGAACAAATGGTAACTATGCTTTGCCATAATACAATGCAGGAAGTTTTGTCAATTAGAAAGGATATATCTTAGGAGAAAGTCACTATGATATTTTGTATTTTCTTAATTTGGTATGTCACTTTGAATCAGAGTCAATAATTTATAACCTAGTGTAAGCTTTATAATCTTTAGTTTTTTCTATTCATAATTTATCCAGCTCTGATTTTATTTTTAATTTGAAGCACCTTACTGTTACTTTTTGTTTAAAAAAAGAACACTGGTTTCAAATAAGCTTCACAATTTTATTCATGAGATATAACCATCCTTATATCAATAGTAACTGCTCAATTATAATTAATCATTTTAGAGAACATGTTATTGCTTCTTATAAATCAGCTGCTGCTTCTAATTTTACAAAATGCACTTCAATGAATTCCCATCTATACTGTTGTCATATTTCCATTTTTTTTAATTTCCTTCTTAAATCCTTGGGGTTGGAAAGAATCTTAGAGATCCTCCAGCCCAATTTTAATCATAAAAAAATTGTCACTCAGACAAGTTAAGGAACTTGTTCAAGATTCTATTCTTCATTAGTGGCAGACCTAGAGCAAAAAGCCAATTTCCAGAGTATTCTACCAAGTACACTTTCCACTACTTGTAAACTTCCCAAACCTCTACCTAGAATCAGAAAAAGCACATCCCACTCACCATTATGGATTAATTTTATTTTTCACTAACCGAGGATAGGAGAATATCTAAGGCAAATCATATCACTATAGATGAAATAAATATAAATATAGATATAGATATATTTGGCTTACATATTTTAACACTTTGTCTCTTCTTACCATCCTCCCTTAGCTGCTGTACAGACCACGGTCTCAATAACCTGGGAGGAGTGGGTGCCTGGGTGGCTGCCTTTGGCTCAGGTCATGATCCCTGAGTCCCAGGACTGAGTCTGCATAGGGCTCCCAGCTCCATGGGGATTCTGCTTCTCCCTCTGACCTTTTCCCATCTCATGCTTTCTTTCACTGTCTCTATCTCAAATAAATAAATAAATAAAATCTTTAAAATAAGTAAGCAAGCAAACTGGAAGGAGGATCCCAACATCCCATTCTCACAGGATCATTCTGGTCGAGAAAGGCTCTCATTGAGTGAATGAATAATAGTTTATTATTTCATCCAACATTTTTAAGCACATAGTATTTTACAGACACTTTTGGGGTGACCTTGGTGGTACTCATGCAATTCTAACATCTACATGGTTATCAATAAGCCCATTGTCCTAAAAATCCTCATGTATGTCTTATTTATATGATTTTTCCCCCAAATCACAACTATGAAAAAAGTAGGTTGGTGATATTATGTAACATTAATGGCCCGAATCCTTTACCCTTCCTGTATTCACATCCCTTGACCTATGACTTTCCTGTCTCTCCTATAGCCATGTGAGTCGTTTGTTCAGTGGAATATTAACTGGTGTAATGGGACCAAAGGCTGGAAAGTCACCTTCCTATTTGGGCTGGCTTTCTTATGTCAGAGAGTAATGCATTTTAAATTTTAATAGATTTTTTTTCCAAATTAGACCACAGAGTTGTACTATTTCTTCATGTTGTTCTCAATAATAAAGTCCTCTAAATAACCCCGTGAGGTAGTCACTATTACTAACCATATTTTACAGATGAGGAAACTGAGGTACAGAGAAATTGGGTGCCTGACTTGACCAAGGACATAGAGGTGATACGTGGTAGTGTCAGGACTAAAATGCAGGCCTACTTTCTTAACCCTTTCACTGTGCCTCTCCCTTGTATTTCCTTGTGCAACCATCACCACCATCCCTCTCCAGAACATTTCATCCTGCCTGAATGAAACACTACGCCCATTAAACACCAAGTCAACATACTTCCTTCTCCCACCTTTGGGAACCACCATTCTACTTTCTGTTTGACTAAAATAGATACCTCATATAAGCAGAATCATACAATATTTGTCCTATGATTGGCTTGTTTCACTTAACATAATGTCCTCAAGTTTCATCTATGTTGTAGAATGTGTTGGAATTTCCTTCCTTTCAGAGACTGAAGAATTTTCTAATGTATGTATATGCCACATTTTGTTTATCCACTTATCTAGTAACGGACATGAGTTGTATCTACCTTTTAGTTACTGTGAACAATGCTGCTATGAACATGGGTGTACAAATATCTGTACCTGTCCTTGCTTTCATTGATTTAGAGTATACACCCAGAAGTTAAATCACTGAGTCATAAGATAATTCTATGTTTAAGTTTTTAAGGAATTACCATGACATTTTCGACAGTGGCTCCACCATTGTGCATTCCCATCAAAAATGTACAAGGGTTCCAATTTCTCCACATCCTTGCTAACGCTTATTTTTTGTTTTTTTGGTTTTTTTTAATTGAAACAATAATGTCTTAGCTCAGAAAAAAGTATTCTTCTATTATCACTTTAATTATATCATTCCTTTCTAATCCCTCTAGACTCTCCTTATAGATGTTTTACTGGGATTTCTGAATGCCTTGCACACCTTGTGAGTATTTGTACCTCATATACTGGAAGACATCCTTCCTTCCAAGTTTCACAGTTTTCATCTCTTTTCACACTATATTTTGAGGAAATTTCTTGGCTTTATCTTCCATAAAACTAATTAGGTTTTCAACCACACCTATTCTACTATTCAATTTTTTAACTGAAATTTTTAGGTAATTAGTGTGATTTACTTCAGCAGTTGGGGAGTATGAATGTAGTCACATATTTTACATTTTTTCAAGTGCCCTTTAGCTGACAACTAACCCTTTCTTGAGATAGTCCTTCTTCTCCCTAAATTTTACAGGACTCCAAAGAGTTTGCCCCAGTTCTTTTGTCAATGCGCTGATAAAACTTGAGTGTGATGAGTCTGATACTATGACCACTTTTGTCACTGACCAGAGGGATGCTTTTGAAAACTATTATAACACCTGTCCATCACTATAGTTTTGCCTGAAGAGGTACAGTCTCTTGCACAAGTTTCTTTGATGTCCTAGGTTTAAACTGCAAGGATATAGCTCTTTCAGCTCACATGCAAGCTTAATTATTATTTGGTACCATAACCAATCTGTCAAGGTAGTTGGATTCACAGGTATTTCTTGTTGGGGCTCCATGATATCCCATACGCAACCCTCCCCGAGTTAAACTTTCATTTTAATGTTGATCCTTGCACACCTGTCCAGACTCTACCTACCTCCCTGGTGAATTCCTCCCTGAGAAACTTGATGTCCCTATGCCTCTGGACTTTTCACAGACCTAGTCAGCCAGAGAAGTACTAAAGACATTAAACCTCTAAAGGAAAAGAGTTGACCTTTCCTCTTGGGTAATTTCTTCTTCCCTATGCAAACATTCTCGATCTCCTTTCGGTAACCAACTCAGCTTTCCAAAGCCTTAAGATTAAAGGCAGCTTTTGTCAGCCGAAGAAGTTCATATTATTCCTTTTCACCTGGGCAGTAGGTTAATTGTTTTCATTCAAGTGACATTTTTCTGAATGAAAATTAGTTCTAGAGTGATTGGTCTTATCTATATATATGAAGAAGCTTTGGGGAATTAAGAACTTCACAGTCTACATCATCCGTTGCTCCAATACATTTATTTCAACAATCATGTAGAGGTTTTCCAATTTCTATAAATTCTCTCATATACTTTACTTTTTCTTAGCAATATATTCTAGTTGTATGATTATAGTATCTCCTCAAATCTCTTTGAAGATACTAAATTGTTTCAATAATCTTTTCTATATTTCTCCAGTAATCCAATTTCTTCAAGAATCATTTTGATTTGTAAAGTTGGTAATTCATTTTTATCCTGTTATTTTTCCTTAAGTATCTGGAAACTCAACTATTTATATGTGACAGTTTAGGACAACTGATACAAATGGTCAATGTGAAAGTCACAATTCCTTTGATAGTGAATTTGACTGCAAAGGACAGAAGCTGTGGCTATGATGAGTGAGCTGGGATCTGTCATCAGAGATACCTCTCTGTTAGGGAAGGTAGGAGCTTATTGTCAGGGTATGGAAAGGTTTCCCCTACTGTCAGCTGATATTACATGTGAGTACCACCCAACTTCTCTCTCTTAGCTCCAATACTCACTATAAATATCCCTGCTTACCCCCACTGACAAAATCCATCCACCCCTTTATTAGTTCTCAAAATATTTGTGCCAGGTCTGCTAGAGCTGGGAGTGTATGCATTTTCCAGGTGCTTGGAATGTCCTAGTTTCACTGGTCTTCCTACTAAGTATCCAAGAGATGATTCCTGCCTCTAGCTCCTAACGATTATGATCTTGGGGTTTTGCCAAAGTTCTATTCAAACAAAACAAAAATAAAACTCCCTTCTTCCTCCATTACCATTCTATTTCATTTGTATTAGCTGCAGTTAGTTCTATCTGGTTACTCCATCAATCCATTCCCATCTGCTTTATATCTTCCAGAAATTTATTACTTCTGCTAATGTCAACCTTCATCTTTCCTAGTACTGTTTCATTGTTTTTCTTAATTTTATATTTATTTGCTCATTCCAGTGGAACTTTGGGGAAAAATCTGTGTGCTTAGTCAGTCATCTAGAAGGCACTTAGCTCCCAAGTGACCTTTTCTCTTATTTTTCTTTTTTCCTTCTTTCTTTATGATTTGTATTTTATTACTTTTTATTTCATCTGTTTCATTCAAATGGCTTTTAAGAAATAGGATGGTGACAAGAGCACTCGTTTAGGACTTATGACTCCTTTATTCAAATTATGCTTTTGCCAATATTAAACAGGGCCTGGCTCATTGTGCTAATTAAGTATTTTGGAACATATGAATGAATGAAGTAAATTACAATCCAGACCCATACTTCAGCTTTCTCTAATGTAAAATTAGGATACCTCTGTAAGTAACAGCAAGTTATGATTCTTCTTGGGCTGGATAGAAAACATTTATCATCACCTAATAGGAGGCACCGAGAAGAGAGATGCTCCCAATGTGTGAGCAGAAATGCAGCAATATGCGACCATATAAGCGGCAAGGTAAGACAGAAAACTGTGATCAAAAACCTAATAGGAGACCTATGACATCAGAGTCTCACGGAAGTTCAAAGCAATCATAATTAGGCTTTAACAACTGAGTCTCAGGGGACTATAGAACTGTGATCAGGCCAGAGGGCAGCTGAGCACTGAATTAACCAATAGAGAGATAAAAACATAGTCTGCCTTTGAAAGAACCTATGTTAACACCCTCTCCCTTTTTCTAAAACCACATCATAAAAACTAACATAACTAAAATCCTCTGGGGCCAAGGGTCTGACAACCATGCCCTGAGAAATTCCCTAATAGCCTCCAACCTAACTTACATGCTTCTGCCATGTCATCCAATGGCAATGAGGTTTCCAGGTTGGGTGGTAAGTTTCAAACACACACACAAGCAGGGTAACTCTCTACCATAAGCAGTCATCCAAAACAATTCATTAATGATCTTGTTTGGCAGAACAAAAAGTCATAATCGTGAAAAATGTCTTCAGTGGGTTCTTTTACATTTTGAATCACCTTATTATTATGATAACTTTCATTATTCTATATTTGAGAATCCTAAGGAAACACAAGAGTTTGCAAATTATATATCTGCCTGATATGCTCAGTTCAGTGGTCTTCAAACACAATTACCTGAGGGCTTACTAAAGCACGCTACTGGGTCTCACCCCCAGAATTTCTGATTCAGAGCTGAAAGATAGGACCCACCACTCATGACAGGGAGATGGTCTCATAACATATACAACTGAGCCTAGTGTGGCATCCCCCTAAGCCACATTTTCAGGTATATATCTATTGGGATGCTTTTAGCTGCAAGTATTGAAAAACAAAACTCACTCCACTTGAGGTACACCCTAATGGGTTTTGTTCTATAGACCCACATCACTGGAAATGCCTCATGGAGTAAATACGTAGTTTGCTTTACTGATAGAATTATGTTTAAATCTGTGAGAAAGAACTCTAAGACAGGGCTATTAAAACTATTTTAAGTCTTAATAGTTAACATTTTTAATCCTAGCTATTGGCATATTCCAGTGATCTGCACTATTCTAGGTGTGATAGCTTAGGAGTAAATATGATTGAACTTATTCATGCCTTGAGGATGTCTGAAATTGACAACCAGGCAGGTCCAACTACTCTGACACTAAGCATGGTCTTAACATACATTTCTTGAAGAAACTGGGGACCAAAGTTTACAGAGGGAGAATTTTTGAAGTATGTCCATACTCAAGTAGAGATCAAAGAAGCCCAACTAAAAGAAATGTGGACTGACATAACAATTGTAGATTAAGCAAATGTTCTTTTAATTTTTTTATTTAAATACCAGTTAGTTAACATACAGGGTTTTTTCTCTCCTCTTTTATTGATTTGTTCTATCACATTGATTGATTTGCAAATATTGAATCACCCCTGCATCTCATGGATAAATCCCACCTGGTTGTGGTGGATAATCTTTTTAATATACAGTTGCAAAGTGGTGCAGCCACTTTGGAAAACAGTGTGGAGATTCCTTAAGAAATTAAAAATAGAGCTTCCCCATGACCCTGCACTATTGGGTATTTACCCCAAAGATACAGATGTAGTGAAAAGAAGGGCCATCTGTACCCCAATGTTCATAGCAGCAATGGCCACAATCGCCAAACTGTGGAAAGAACCAAGATGCCCTTCAACGGATGAATGGATAAAGATATGGTCCATATATACTATGGAGTATTGTGCCTCCATCAGAAAGGATGAATACTCAACTTTTGTATCAACATGGACAGGACTGGAAGAGATTATGCTGAGTGAAATAAGTCAAGCAGAGAGAGTCAATTATCATATGGTTTCACTTACTTGTGGAACATAAGGAATAACATGGAGGACATGGGGAGATGGAAAGGAGAAGTGAGTTGGGGGAATTGGAGGGGGAGATGAACCATGAGAGACTGTGGACTCTGAGAAACAAACTGAGGGTTTTGGAGGGGGTTTGGGGAGGTTGAGCCTGGTGGTGGGTATTATGGAGGGCATGCATTACATGGAGCACTGGGTGTGGTGTATAGACAATGAATTTTGGAACACTGAAAAAAAAATTAAATTAAATTAAAAAATAAATAAAAAATAAAAGGAGTCTCTTGTAGGCAGCATAAAGATGGGCCTTATTTTTTATCCATTATGACACCCTGTGTCTTTTGATTATTTAGTCCACTTACATTCCAAGTAATTATTGACATTATTTATCACTACTTTAATACTTGTTTTATCATTGTTTCTGTAAATTTTCTCTGATATTTTCTTGTCTTTGTTACTTTTGGTAACTTTTGGTCTCTCCTTTCACTAAAGGAGTCCCCCTTAATATTTCTTGCAGGACTGATTTATTGGTCACGAACTCCTTTAGGTTTTTTTGTTTTAGTTTTTTTGTCTAGAAATGTCTTTATCTCTCCTTCTATTCTGAATGATGGCCTTGCTGGATAGAGTATTCTTGGCTACAGATTTTTCCCATTCAGCATTTTGAATGTATTATGCCACTCTCTTCTGGTTTCCATGTTTCTATTGAGAGATTTTCAGCTAGCCTTATGGATTTTCCTTTATTAAGTACTTCTATTACATTGCTACTTTTAAGATTGTTTCTTTATTAATATATTTTGCAAATTTAATTACAATATGTATGGTATTGGCCTGCTTTTGTTGATTTTGAAGGAAGTTCTCTATGCCTCCTGGATCTGGATGTCTGTTTCCTTCCCCAGATTAGAGAAGTTTTCTGCTATTATTTCTTGAAATAAATTTTCTGTCCCCTTCTCTCTTTTTCTTCTGGAACTCATAGTAATATGAATGTTATTATGTTTGATGGAGTCACTGAGCTCCCTAAGTCTATTCTCATGTTACATAATTTTTTCTCTCTTTTACTTGGCTTCATTATTTTCCATTATTTTGTCTCCTAGGTCACTAATTCATTCCTCTGCTTCTTCCAGCCTGCTGTTCATTGCATCAAGCCTGTGTCCAGTGTTATTTATTTCATTCTTCATCTCTGATTCTTTTTTAACTCTGTGGTAAGAGTATCACTGATGTCTTCCATTCTTTTCTCAAGTCCAGGGAGTACCTTATGTATGTAGCTTTAAAATCTCCATCAGGCATGTTACTTCTATCTGTTTCACTTAGATCTTTGGCCATGGCTTTATCTTATTCTTTCATTTAGGATAAATTCCTCCATCTTGGCATTTTGTCTAAATATCTACTTTCTTCTGTGTGTTAGGAAGGCCAATTATGTCTCTTGCTCCTGAAATTAATACCCTATGAAGAAGAGGTCATGTAGTCTTTAGGGCCTTGTCCTTCATGGAGTGTCTCCAGTGTGTGCTGTATGCACTCTGTTCCTGTGCTTTGGCTGCTCTACCCTTCAGGCCAGTTATCTGCAGAGGTTCTCCTTTAATGCTGTGGGCAATGTTTGGTCCCTGAACTGAATATAGTGAGTTTTAACTAGGTGTGCTCTGGTCTGCTTGTGAAATGATACCTGATACCAACTCCACCAGAACTGAGGCCTCGAAGGACTCTCTGATCAGGAGATATGGTGTGGGCAAGGGTTTGTGCTGTCTTCTGAGGGAGGGTCCCACTGTACAAGGACTGAGGCAACCTTGACTGAGAAGGGCAGTTCTTGCTAGAGTATGGGAGGGAGGCTTGGAGGGGGCTTGGTATAAGAAAATAAGGCACCAAGTGTTGGTGCTGTGCTGCTTTCATAGGTAGGTCTGTTTATACTGAGGACAGGAGAAGGAAATGGTGCCAGCCAAATCCTTTGTTCCTGGTGAGACATCTCTGTGAACACTACTTCTCAGAGACATGCTCCAAGAAGAGCTAATAATCTCCCACTGTGTGCCCCAGGCATTCTTCAATTCACTGTTTCCACACCATCTTCCCCTGGTTGTTTGCCTACTTTCTCTCCAGGAGAAAGGCAGTGCCATCTGGGCTCTATTCCAGCCAAGCCCCCTGACCTTTAAGACTCCAGGCTTTAAGCACCATTGGTTTTAAGAACTCACAAAATCCAGCCCCTCTCATTTTCCAAGCAATGGTTTTGGGGAAACATTCTCCTATTCTCCTTGTGTATTCCCCTCTGTGCTCCTCTCTCTTTCGCACCCTTCTCCATAACCATGGCTCCCTCCCCTCTGCAGCACCTGTAATCCATTTCTCCCTTAAACGAAGTTTCCACATTTCCTATCTTCTTCAATGTGGCCTTTTCTCCCCCTTTAGTTGTGGAGTTTGTTCTGTCAGTCTTCAGGTCAATTTCTGGGTATATAGGATGATTTGTCATCTAGTTGTGTTTATAGGATAAGACAAGCCTATGGTCTTTCTACATAGCTGTCTCATCTTCTCCTCCAGCAAAAGTTCTTTTTTTAAAAATCTGGAAAATTGGGATGCCTGGGTGGCTCAGTTCGTTAAGCGGCTGCCTTTGGCTCAGGTCGTGATCCCGGCATCCTGGGATCGAGTCCTGCATCGGGCTCCTTGCTCAGTGGGGAGCCTGCTTCTCCCTCTGCCTCTGCCTGCCACTCTGTCTGCCTGAGCTCACTCTCTCTGACAAATAAATAAATAAATAAAATCTTAAAAAAAAAATCTTGAAAATTATGACTCAGAGTTCAGAGGAACTAAAGTGATTGGCAGTGAAAGGAATCACAACATGTGAAATTCCTTAAGTAAAATTCATTGATTTTAATTTTGCATTTGTTACATGTAAACAAAAGAAACATGTAAACAAAAGAAATACACACACACACACACACACACGTGCAAAAAAAAACCCTCACTCCAACTGGCAGCAACAATAAGAATTGTTCTAACCATGAGCATTGGCTAACATAAGGGCAAATCCAGAGGCATAGTGAACTTCAGGGGCAAGGACCCAAAGGTTCAATTACATCATCAAGGATGTAGTTTCTTTCCACTTTTCATCCTGCTATCTGCATTGTTCACTTCACCCTTAGGTCGGTTCTCCTTATGTTTCAGAAAGTTATCAGTAGCCATAAAGGCCACATGCTTCCCTGTCCATGTCAACTATAAGAGAGAAAGCACCTTTCCCAAACTATCAAACAAATACTTTTTCTTTTGGACTGACTGGAAAAAACTTAAGTCATATACTCATCCCTAAGCCAATAATTGGTGCCAGAAGAAGCAGTTGGTTGATTGGCTTAGACCAAGGCTGCTGAACAATCATTTCTAGGAGGACTGAGACACATGTTTGGTTTTTACTACCCAGGAGTTAACCAAGAACTCAGTCAATTCCACAAACTACAAATGGAAGAAGGATGGAGTGAATTTTGGAGGGAATGTTCCATAAAGCAGGCAAAACTTGAAAGGATCTTTAGAGCATAGAACTTTTGACATAATTTTGACACATGCTAACATGAGTCTGAATCTGAGAGTACACAGCAATAGTGATTGATCATTACAATGACTCAACTTTAAAACTGCTAGTCATTTTGTATATTTATACAAAGTGCCTTGGATATGACATCCATACTCTGGATATTCCCCTAAAGGCATTCTTATTTGAAGTGAAATCCCTTTTCCTTCCCTCAGAACTTCAATTTATTGACTTTGCAACTACTTAACAGGGGAAATACCAGATAAACTTCAGAATTCCTTTCCTCTTGGACTCCTTTAGAAAGTTGTAGAGCATTATTTTCCTTTTGTATTTCAGCAATTTTGTTACTGGGCTTCTTTTTTTTTTTTCCTCCTAAACTGATCATTATGGATAAACATAAAATCTCTAAATAGATTTTCCTAGTCAGTTAACCATATTCTTGAGGGAAAACATAAGGTAGAATCATTATTAAAAAGCACTCTCAGTAATACACACATCTTTATTATGTCAGTCTTTTGCCAAAAAAAAATAAGATTGATAGTAAAATCCACTTAATTTTTTTTCTTCGCAGAATCAAGCCATCTGCCTCAAAATACACCACCAGCCTCTGTTAGATGAATTCACACATTTTAAAGCCCCGGAGTAACCATTTGAATGGAAATTGGACACTTCTTGTCATTTAGGAAGCTTTTTTAAACTGGAAAGGCTTCTCGTTTGTTCAATTAAATGTGTGTGTATGCAATACACTTTATGAAATTTATCCCAAAACAGCGAGGGCTGAAATAATATTTGAAACAGATGGCACAGCTGCTGTATTTAGAGAGCTACCCATGGACATAGATGGAGACATTGAGGGAACTTTGAAGTGCAAGTCAAAATATTGTATAATCAAGACTCCCAACCACAGTCATTAGGGATGGGAAAATCTTTGTAATGTCAACCCCTTCCCTAATGGAGGTGTGGGGAAGGTGCTAAGATTCAGTCAAGTGGAATTTGTACCCTTCTCTGGATGAATTCTTCTCTTCTCAGTTGAGCCTTAAAATTTGAAAATGCTGGATCTGCTGCCTCAGACTTTTCTCTCTCCTGAATACTATTTGAAAACAGAGGTACACGCTGAAAGTATTGTTCCCAAGGGAATGTTAGATAGAGGCATGTGCAGAGCACAAAGAAGCAAAACCAAGTGTTTAGAGCTGGAGGGAAAGTCAGGGGAGAGACCACAGAGATTATTTCTCTAGTGCTCTAATTTTGTAAGAGAGGAAACAAAGGCCAAAACAGGTTAATTGGCATCACCTCCATCCCACAGAACAGGTCTCCTCAGACTCATTTCAGGAGAAATTCCACCACAGACACTGTTTAGCACAAGGAAAAGAAAGGCTGAGTACTTTTAAATTATATCTTATTTCACTTTATTTCATTTTGAATATGTGTCACATCTAAAAACAGTCATAATTTTTATAAGGCAGATTTAAAATGACAATGAAGAGAAAAAGTTCAACTTTTCTTAAAATAGCTTTAAGGTTAGAATATTTATATATTCATATTATACATACATATGTATATATCTATACATATGTATGTATATATCAGAACTTTTGCTTCTTTATTTGGATTAAGAGGTAGAATTGTATTAGTGTTTTAGAACAAGCTGCAAGTTGTATCAACGTGATCAATATGAAATGAAACATTTAGCCAAATACCCTGTTAATACACACATTGTTTACAGAAATTAGGGTGTATATATACATATATATATATATGAAACATTTAGCCAAATACCCTGTTAATACACACATTGTTTACAGAAATTAGGGTGTGTATATATATATATATATATATACACACATATGCATACATATGTATGTATATATATATGTATATACATATACATATACAGGAAGCAAAAGTTCTGATGCAAAATTCTTGAGTTCAGAATTCTTGAGAAGATGAAATACATATGAGCAAACACACATTCACACACACACACACATAAACAGCAACCAGGAGGAAAATATTTTACATTCATAGTTACAATTCTTCTTAAATGCAGCAATGTCTGGGGTTTGAAAGTTCACACATTTCCCTCTCAGTTGTAGTTTTATAGACACGAATGTTGAAAGCAGATGCCTTTAGTTTATTTCAGGGAGATCCCTGAGCTACTGAAAATGACAAATCTCAGCAATCACATTTAGGTTCCAATATCCTTCTATGTTGAAAAGAAATGGGTAAAACCCTTAATAAGAAAAGCAGCAAATAACTAAGTTTATCCATCATCTTCTCTGCAGCAAGAGCTAATGAAACAGAAATGAAACCATGTCCATCTTCAGAGGAACTTTTCCCCAATAGACTATTCCTGTAGTTCAGTGGAATCCTCCTGGAGAGAGCAAATTGATTTTCTAAAACATCTTGGTTATCCCAGAGACAGAATAAAGTCACAGTCTGACATGTTAACCTTCCACTACATTTCTAAGACCAGATCTATACAACTGGAACAAAGGAAGAATTAGGGCAACTTCAGGTCACCTCAGCAGAAAGTCCCTTTATGCCTGAACTACCCTAATGGTTGGTTCATTTACCACTTTTGTCTCACTCATTAGCTCACCACAACTCTTGTGAATACATGGTTGTAGCCCAGTCTTTGTTTCCATGTAAATCAGAACAGTAGCCCCTAAAAAGCAAGAACTACATGTAACTAACATGTACACCTACACCAGCTAGGAGTCTCTCCAGAACAAGACTCTGTTTTTCTTTACCTTGTTTTTTGCACTCAGGGAAAACAAAGTAATTTTCCCAGTGCTCTGAGAAGTTTCAGCCTCCTTGTTTCCATTACATAATCTTTTTGACAAGTTTCTGTAAAGAATTTTAAAATCAGAAAAGCTCAAACACATTGATCTTAAAATTTCTTTTAAGTTACTGACGTTTCACTTCTCACATAATAAGTGGTGAAAGCCAGTCAACAGCTAAAGAGTGTTTCTTTTTCTTTGATATGGTCTTGTGTTTAAAAGGAAAAAAAAAAAAAACTCACTGAAATTCATATCTATAAAGTTCTATATTAGGATGTGTGAGTCACCCACATAAACACACACATTCATTCATACATTCATTAACTAGGGAAGAAAGAGACAAGGACAATTTGACTTAGGAAAAAAATCAGCAGAGCAAACCTATCACTTGGTCACTTTCAGTATGTCATTTTTCAGTGGTATAGGAGAAGGTCAACCCAAGGGCACCGTGGAGAGCTAATCTACCCCATATACATTCCTGGAAGTTCTAACATGACAGAGAGGGAAATTGTCCTAAGGTGAAAGAGCATCCAGGTAGTCTACACATTTGGGGTCATCTTCAACTGCACACTGCAAAGATAATTAGGGGTGCTAAATTATACAGTATTGATCGGGTTAAGACAAACTACACACCCCTGAGAGACTGTGAGAAACTGAAATAGTATATGAAGTAAAAGAGTTTAAACACAAGGTGGTTTACAAAACAGAAAGAGTGAGGCACTTTATTAGACTCTAAAGAAAGACCGGAAAGACAATGAGGAGAGTGCCCATTCTTAAACTGTTTGAAGTTAGGAGGAAAAGCAAGGGCCACTAGAGAAGAAAACATCACCAAAATGAGTGTTTCCCAAGATCTATGAGAGTCAGAGTGGCAGCAGAGGGGCCACAGAAGCAGAAATAGCCACAGCCAGAGGATAACAGAATTTAAGTTCCCACACAAAACATATAGGTCACCCTACAAAATTACAGTTATGTTTCTTTTTCCTCCACTATGCATTTGTCAGTTGTTTGTTTCTTGAAAGCATACCATGTTCTCTCCGCTAAGACCCCCTCTCACTTCTCCGTAGACCTATAGACTCCCTTTACACAGCAATCTCCAACCTGAACCATAGCTGTACAAATATGACAAGTGTAGTTTTCTGTAAAAACAAAAACACAACTACCATAAATTATCAAACAAATGTAGGAACTAGGTCAGATCTTCTATTTCTAAGGAAAACGGAGTTTGCTTGATGACCTTGTCAGCCTCCATTTTTCAAAAAAAGATGCACCAGAGGCAGAACTCAGCCCTCCTGCTCAGACTTGCTTTCTTCCTGGCCTTATTACACTATGAATAATACTATCCCATATGGCGCTAGGACCCATTTGTTCCTCTGTTCCTCAGTCTATAATTTTTATATCAGGAGTTAGCATATTAAATTTAATAAGATTCTCAAAATTTATTTGATTCTGATATTCAGTTTCATTCTGTGATTTCAATCTACTATAAGTTACTAGGGCCAAGTTATTCAATCTTAATTTCATACATTCTAAATATCTTACAAAATATAAAATCACTGCTTTTTCCATTTTAAACAAAAAACTGCTCCCACCACACACATAGACACACAAGCACACTCACACATACAATCCTATAAAAGTTAACAATAAAGGGCCAACTTCAAGTGTGCTTATGGATAGAAATCTAAAGCTAACCAAAAGCAAATAAAAAATCCTATGATCAAAAAATCCATTTGGGATAATGTAATTCACAATCAGTAGATTTCAATAATTTCTTAAAAACAAACATTGTGTTCCATATTTCTGATCAATGTCACTCAATCAAATGCATCATTGCATATAAAGGATTACATTTCTCTATATGTCTTGGACGTCTTTGGTCTTTAAAACCGATGACAATTTCTTGACAGCAAGTAGATAAAGTTCCATATGGCTCCTATTATTTTATTTCTGTTGCAGTTAGGATCCTTTCCCATAATAAAAACATGATGAGACTGACAGTTTTCCAAAATCATAGCTAGTATTTTAAGAAAACTTACTCTTGATTTTCTACCACTAGGCAGCATAATTCAGGAATAAATTGTTGATCAAATACGACCTGAGATTTTAACCACCTTCTTAGGTAATTGCTTTTCCCTGAAATAGTGTTCAACTTTAGGAAGTGCTCATATATAAAAGCAATGCATTATAAATTTCTCCGTACTTTAGAAAATAAAATAACCTATTTTCTGTTAAAATTTGTTTAAAATTGTTTTCAAGGTGTGTGGAAGATAAATGGGAGTTATTGAAAAGTAGAAAGTAGTTTGGAAGAGACAATATCAGTCTTAAGAATGTCATGAGACAAATACCGTATTTAAAATTCTTTTTAGAAAAAGTTTAGAATTCCATATTATCCCAAGATAAGAAATTTGAATACACTTCAATGACACAAAATTATTTCTAGTGCTATTTCCACATGCTTTCCAACAGTTCTTTCCTAACTTGATTATTACTAAGCTGTCTTCATCTTCATCCCTCAATCATAGGTATTTTCAAGGTACCAGGGAGCTACATTCCAGCCCAAACTAGCCACCTTTCTTTATGATGTCCATCAGTATTCTGTTTTTTTATAGCACATAACTCCCTTTTCTCCCCTGACTCTTTTTAACTTTGATTCCAGAAACACTGACAACAATACTTCTTCAAATTTTATGGGTCCTAACCACCTTATTCTTAAATAATATAAATTGTTATGACCAACAACTTTATCATAATTATAGCAATAATAACAAGAAGGCCACTTGCCTCAAAATCATTTTAATACAAAAGTAGAATAATCACAAACGACATCATTGTGATAAAATCAAGTCTTATGTCATAACTTTATTCAGCTACAGCTCAGCTCAAATGAAGCTTAAGTTCAAATCTTCTGTCCCAGAATTGACTTACACACTTAAATGTCATCTATAAATTAATAACCTATGTTAAAGAAAGACATAGAATTGAGTATCTACTTCCAGTCTAACATAAGCAGACTTCATTACGATGTTTTATTCCAAATACACTGCCAATTATTATTGATTATTTGAGAACATGAAATTCCAAGGAGAAAATCAACTAAATCATGTATTACCTTATCTAGAATGATGGTAATTGATAATGAAGCACAAAGAACCCACATCCCCCACCGAGAAATTTTCTCAAATAGTTAGAAGAAGCAAATGCTAGATTGAAGAGTACTAGTTAACTTTCCAGCACTATTATACAATGTTTAGAGTAGGTAACAATGGAAGAGAGGGCATTAATATCAAGCTATGGAAGAAGAGAAATCTGTAACAACAAATGAAAAGATGTTTAGACCTAATTGTTGTCTTCAGCATTTTTATTTATGAGGCTTTCATCTCCCATCAGCAGGAAAAGCCTGGAAAACTCTCCGATTGAGATGCTAATCTAATTCCAAGGAAGCTGATGCATTTTATCAAAGTTCTACTAGAAGGATGGCTTATGAATATGGCCAGATGGAGAGCTGCATAACTTCACAGGGGACAATTCACATGAGAATTACAATGAGAAGAGGGGAGGAACCCCTGCAAAACTCCAATTTCCAGCAACTCCTAGCATAAATTTAACTAAATTAAAAGCTTTTCACATGGGTGCAGCTGAGATAGCCATTACTATAAAGAAATATATTTGAGCAAAAGCTATTTGGAAGCATTGAAGTATTCCCAGAGCATACCAATATGGGTGCACATCATTTTTTTAATTCTCAAAGACTATCATTACTGCTCATTGCCATAGACTCAGAAGGGAAAAAGAATACATGGGTTTTTCCCTCTCTGGATTAATTTGGAGAAACTTTGATATGATATAGAAGCAGAATACATGCTTCAGATATACAGCTTGGTTGGGGACTTTTAATTCTAGTGCACAATGACACTGAATGAGATAACCACTAGAGATTAGGTTTGTCAAATTCCCCATACCTCAGGCCAATGAGAAAAACAGTGAATTTAAGAGTAAAAACAATGATTTCCAGTTGGTAAAAGTTGGCCAGGACAACACATTCAGTGAGTCAAGTAGACTTCTTACCAATAAAAGAGAAGGAAAATTATCAATGATAATAAACAAATAAACTATCCATCATCTTTTTCTTTGGTCCTCTTTCCTTCTCCATGTATCCTCTCAAACTCACTCTCTTCATATATTTTCACTTCTAGAATTATCCTTCCTGTATATCCACCAGCATATTTTATCACAGACTCTTTATATCTGCCAGACCAGCCTGCCATTTCTAAATGACTGCTATACAGCTATACTTAAATGAAGCATTTGGAGCCTCAAGTTCAACATGGTCAAGTTCAACCTTACTTTTCATTATCTATTAATGAATCACATTCTCCCAGGCACCCAGACTGGCATATCTCAACCATCTTTATCCTCCATTTATTCCTCTCACTCCCTCTCATCCAGATCCAATTAAATAGTCTATCTTCTCACTCTACAATGTTTTCTATCTATAATGACACCCCATAAAAATAAAGCAAAAGGCTGTTCCTTCTGAGAGTGGCCTAAAGAATGGAGTTTGGGGAATGGTTGGGGACAGAAGTACTTCATGGAAAACAGGAGACAATAAGAGAAAGATCAAGAGAGAACTGGTAAGAAGAAAGTCTCAGAGAACAAAAGCAAACTCAACAAAATTACTGCTACTCCTCCAAGACGAACTGGCAAGTTTTCAAGATCCTTGAAGAATGAGTTGCCCAATGAGGCAGGCAGCATCTAGGGATATACATAATGGATCTCACAACGGTGGAAGTAGAACCATTTCTACTGATTGAGGGGATTGAGACCAAACCAAGGACAGTGGAAAATTTAGGGATTCTCTTCCCAGTTCAATAAGAAAAGCAGGCATGTTCTGAAGATCAGAACTATGTCAGTATGGGGAAAGGGATATACCAGCTTCATTTGCCAGTCATTAAAGCAAAGTGTTTCTATTTAGTTAAATTGCTTGTAAATATAATCTTATGTAAAGCATATTTTTCTTACATTTCCCTGTGTCCAAAAGTCCACAAGATAGGGAAACTTGACCATAGAGTGATATTCTTTCAAAGAAATACTATGGAAAATGAGTGAAAAAAATTTGCTGGTATCTGTGCTATTTTATCTCATCAAGACAGCATCAGTGACTTAACTATTTTCCTGCCAATTAATCTTTCTCCTCTTTCTTCTCCAACTAATTCCTCCCCTTTGAAGTAAACATTGACCAAGTCTGTACATTTTTTAAGCAGCAAATTTTAATATATGTCAAATAAAAATAATAGACTTTGTCTAAAATTCAAAATCTTTCATTATCCAGTTCTAATCTAAGCTTCTCTATATCACTGCATTTTAAATTTTTTTTAAATTTGTAATTCAATAAAAATATCTAAGAATAAAAAGAACTATCTTAGCAATATTAATCTAATCATCTGTGCCACAAACTGGTCTATTCACCTTTCCCCCAAACACAGTACATATTTTCACATTTACTTGCCTTATTAATTGCATTCCCTCTGCCTGGAATTTGTCTTCTTATCTCTATTTCTTGAAATTCTATGTAACCTCAAAAACCCAGTTCAGATGTCACCTCCTCCTTAAAGTCCTTCTTAATCCACATTTTGTTCTCAAATCTTCAAGAGCTTTGGTCATGTCTCTATGGCACTTCCCATATTTTGCTCCAAATTGTGAGAACGGAATTGGCAAAATATGGAAAGTGCCGTATTTTGTGCCACAATTCTAATTAGATTTTTTGTCGCTACAGGTGCAGCGTTTTATTCCTGCCATTACAAATTAACATAAACTTAGTGGCTTAAACAACAGAAATTTATTATCCAATAGTTCTGCAGGTCAGAAGTCTAACATGGGTCTCATTGGGCTAAAATCAAGAGAGCAGGGTGGCATTCCTTCTAGAAGCTCTAAGGGAAAATCCATTTTCTTGCTTTTTACACCTTCTAGAATCTACTCGCATTCCTTAGCTCATGATTCCTGTCGCCCATGTTCAAAGTCAGAATCTCTCTGACCCTTCTTCCATCATCATATCTCTCTCTGACCAAGGCCAGGAAAGATTTACCACTTTTAAGAACTTGTATGATAACATTGGACCTACCTCGTTGTTCAGGTTAATTTCTCCATCTCAAAATTCTTAACCCTAATCACGTCTGGAAAGTCCCTTTGCCTTTTAAGTTTACATATCCACAGGCTTCAGCAGATTGGGATGTAGCCATCTTTAGGAGCCCATTTGCTGCCTACCACACTATAGAATGTAAGTTTCTTAAGGGTAAACACAATATTCTACTTTCATATTCTTCTCCACAATATCTAACAGTGACTTCTCCAAAGTGGGTATATATCACTATAAATTTATCACTGTATTTATCTCATTCCCATCATTTATTTCTCTCTCATCTTTGTTATTTCCTCCCTTCTATAAGCTTTGGGCATCTTCCTTTCCTAGTTGCCTAAGGTATAGATTTGGTTTGTTTATTTAAGATCTTGCTTTTCTCTTAAGGTAGCTGTTTATTGCTATAAATGTCCTCTTAGAACTGGTTATTGAAGACTATAAATTTTGGTATGTTGTAATTCCATGTTCATTTGTGTGAAGATATTTATTGATTTCCACTTTGATCCACTGGCTTTTAGAACTATGTTGTTTGATCACCACATATTTTTAAACTTTCCAGTTTTCCTCTTGTTAAACTTCTGATTTAATAACATTATGGTCAGAGAAGACGCTTGATAGCATTTCAGTCTTCTTGCATTTATTAAGACTTGTTCTGTGGCCTAACATACGATCTCTCCTGGAGAATGTTCCATGTACACATGAAGAGAATGCGTATTATGCTCTTGTTGAATGGAAGATAAATGTCTATATGTGTTTGTTAGGACCATTTGGTCTAAAGTATAGCCTAAATCCAATGTTTCCTTATTGATTTTCTGTTTGGATAATCCACCCATTGTTGAGAGTGGGGTACTAAAGTCCCCTACTGTTGTTCTTTTGCTATTTCTCCCCTCAGATCTGTTAATACTTGCCTTATATATTGAGGGTGCTTCCAATGTTGAGCACATAAATACTTACAATATTACATCATCTTGTGAATTACCCCCTTGTTATTATATAATGACCTTCTTTGTTTCTTGTTACAGTCTTGTTTTGAAGTCTATTTTGTCTAAGTATACCTATTCCTGCCTTCTTTTGGCTTCCATTTGCATGGAATTTTTTTTTTCTAACCTTTCACTCTCAGTCTGTGTGTCCTTAAAGCTGAAGTGAGCCTTTTCATCCATTCATCCACTGTATATCCTTTGATTGAAGAACTTAGCCCATTCACACTTAAAGTAATTATTGACAGAGATGGATCACCTATTGCTATTTTATTGTTTCCTAACTACTTTGTAGTACCTTTCTTGCTTTCTTTCTCCTTCTCTCTTCTTTAGTGATTTATGATTTTCTGTGGTAGTATGTTTTGATTCTTTATCTACTATAGGTTTTTGTTTTGTGATTACCATGAGGCTTATTTAAACATTCTTATGGTTAACAATTTATTTTAAGCCTATAACAACTTCAAATACATGCAAAAGCTCTGGCTTTTTACTCTCCTCTTTCTCACATTTTAGGTTTTTGGCATCACATTTATATCTTTTTATACTGGGTATCCACAATACACATGGCATATTGGTATATTGAATATATACAGTGGGCCATTTTTGTCTGCTCCCTCTACGCTGAGCCCTGACAGGATGGCTACACTGTTTTGCATGCCTGTTACCAACTGGCTTGGTTGGCGGTAGTCCTGTGGGACTCAAACACAAGCCCTACTGGTGTTCAGAGCTGGATGATTTTAGGCGGCCTATCTCTCATGTGGCAGCCTTAAAAATTGGAGCACTTTCTGTGTGACTCAAACCCTTCATTCCCTATGGAGAATGTGGGAGTTGAGGTTTCCTCCCAACTTTATGGTGCTATTGTGTTGAGGGTGGAGTTAAGGCAAGAGTGTGTCTTAGCTTCTGTGACCCATTTCAAAGTGAGTATTTTCTTGGTCTTCCATGTGTAGGAGACACTCAATTTGTTTCTGGATTTCTGTCTGAGGGAATTTCTCCATGTGCAACTACATATTGGTGAGTCAATGGAGAGAAAGGAGTATCAGGAGTTCCTATGTTGCCATCTTGGTCCTGTAGTCTACATTTTAGTTGGTTATATTTATAGCCAATGAAAAATTAGAACTTGCAGTATTTTAGTAATGGGAAGCAAAGGCACTGTGAAAAATACCATTTACATGAGAAAGTTCACCAAAATATACGTACTATATCCCTCTTTTATTCTTAATTCGAGGATTGGTAAATCTGAAGTAGTGAAAACATGATACAAATTCTAAAAGTATGACTATAGTAGCCTCTTCACCAGTATCTTCCCTGTTAATCTTTTCTCTCTGCTCTCTCCAATCCATCTTTCTTAATCAGAGTTCTAATCAAATGACTTCCCTGGGAAAGATGTCAATGACTCTTTCATTCCTTCCTAAATAATGCTAAAACTAATTGGACTAAAATTAAAACTTGCCATTGTGATCCCAAACTTTGCTTTTACCATTCCCAACCCACCATTTGTGAGTTAATGATTCAATATAGTGTTCTGGGAATATGAGCTTGAATGAACACCACCGCTAGCTAGAAACTCCTGATCTTCTCGGTGATTTGGGTCTTTTTGATGACTACTTCACACAACAGAGGACACTGCGAATTCTTTAAAGTAATTTGTCATGAGATTTCTTTTGACTGAAAAAAACAAATTAAAAATTAAAAAAAATAAACCACTGGCATGGAGATTTCCAATTAAGGTAAGGAGTAGCTGGTTTTTTGTTTACCAGGCCCCTCCAAAGCACACTGAAAGCAACAAAATGTGAAGAAAATATTGCCCCTAATGAAAACTAGGAATGCACAAATCCAAACCTTAAACTTGGAAGAACAACTGCCAAAAACAATGAGAGTGCCTCATAAGTGAGGAAGCAGATGAGAGGAGTGTGAGGGAATAGCAGAGATGGTAAGTAGTGACTGTGGTTCACGCGCTGGTGGCAGCAGGATCTGCAGACTTATATACGTGCTAGACTGCCCATGAAGGACTTCTGACATTCAACCTCCCCTGCAACCCACAAGGATCTCCTGATGATCCCCTAAAGAAGAAAGACACAAAAACTAGGGAGAGAGACATGCCTCAGAGGGAAGATGTTAGAGAGGATTTTATAAGAAAGCATGTGAGACTGCAATCCAAGGTCAGAATGTTCCTCCCACCCCCAACCCACACCATCACTGGGCAAACAGACAGCCAATATCCAGGCCCTCTCACTCAAAGATGAACCACAGAACCAACACAAGGTCTGTACTAAGGGATTACAGAGGAGTTAGAAAAGAATATAAAAAGCAAACAGTTGAAAACTAAACATCAGGGGTGTCCATGTGGCTCAGTCCATTAAGCATCTGTCTTTGGCTCAGGTCATGATGCCAGGGTCCTGAGAATGCGCCCCAGAGCTCCCCCTGCTCAGCGGGGAGCCTGCTTCTCCTTTTCCCTCTGCCCCTCCCCCTGCTTGTGCTCTCTCTCACTATCTCTGTTTCTCTCTCTCTCAAATAAATAATTTTTTTAAGAGATTCTACTGATTTATTTGTCAGAAAGAGAGAGAGAGAGAGCACAAGCAGGCAGAGTGGCAGCCAGAGGCAGAAAGAGAAGCAGGTTCCCCACTGAGCAAGTAGCCCAATGCTGGACTTGAGCCACCCAGATGTCCCAATAAATAAAATCTTGGAAAAAAAAAAAAAAAAAAACCTAAACATCAGAAGAGCATCTCAAATAATAAAGAAATTTTCAAAGAAAATAAATTCCAAATAAAGTTAACTTGGACTGTGGGAGAAAAAAGAGCTTAAAGAAGAACAAAAAAACAAAAAAAAAAAAACAAAAAAAAGAAAGAAAAGGGAAAAAAGGGAGAGATAATAGGAATTGACAGATGGAAGCAAAAAAAAATGAAAATAAAAAAGAAAGAAAGAAAACACTTACAAAATGAAAAGCACCTAAAATTAGACAGTTTTAAAAATATAGCCAGAGAACAGGATTAAGAAGATGAAAAGATGCACATAATTAGAGAGAAGATGATAGATCAGGAAGAGACACATGGAGGATTATGATACTTACATTAATATTGACAAAGAAGACACAATAGAGGAAGAGTCGTCTCCCAATTCTGTGCAACAATGTATATAAACTGCTATGGGAAATAAACTGGATCCTAAAATGGTATATGTAGCCAAGTTTTATATAAGTATAAAAGCAACAGATAGACCTTACAAGAAACACAAGAATACAATACACTTCTGAGGTTTCCTTGAATTTTTTTTTTACTGTTTGAGTTTAAAAAAATTAAAATTAAAAGCTCAGGAAATTTTTGTGAATGTAGAAACTGGAAATGTCTAACTAACTGAGGGGAATAGAATTATAGAACAGAATGTAAGTATTCTTTAAGATTTTCTTTATTTATTTGTGAAAGAGAGAGAGAGTGCCCATGCCAGGGAAGCCACAGGCAGAGGGAGAAGCAGAATCCCCTCTGAGCAAGGAGCCCAATATGGATGAGGTACTGGATCCCAGGACCCAGGATCATAACCTCAGTAGAAGGTAGAAGGTTAACCAACTGAGCCACGCACATGACTCAGATTGTAAATATTCTTAAAGGAGGCAGATTATTAAGAGGGGACGTGGTTGAGAAATCTGTGTGTCAACTTCTACAAATTTCTGAGTGACTATTCAATACAAACCATGAGAAGTCAAGAAGTTGACTTAAGCAAGCAGAGAAAGTCAATTATCATATGGTTTCACATACTTGTAGAGCATAAGGAATAACAGGAGGATATTAGGAGAAGGAAAGGAAAAGTGAATTGGGGGAAATCAGAGGGGGAGACGAACCATGAAAGACTGTGCACTCTGAGAAACAAACTGAGGGTTTTGGAGGAGAAGGGAGTGGAGGGATGGGTGAGCCGGGTGGTTGGTATTAAGGAGGTCAGGTATTGCATGGAGCACTGGGTGTGGTACATAAACAATGAATCTTGGAATACTGAAAAAATGAAATTAAATTTAAAAAGAAGAATATGAATTTAGAGAGCTAACCACCAAACACTTAAACATAGAGTATAAATCTAATGATAAAATGAAAAAAATACACAAACACACAAAAAAAGATCATTTAGAAAAAGATAAAAATAGATGGGATTTTAAAATCCAACTATTTGACTATATAACAAAAGTAAATGTAGAAAAAAAAAAAAAGACCTAGAATTTTTTAGAAAAAGGGTGAAGCAAAGGCATACCAAGCAAATGCCAGGGAAAATGAAGCAAGCATTACAGTATTAACACATATATGGGTGAACTCAAGGAAAAGACTCGTTATAGAGGAAAAGGAAGAGATCTGTAAAATAATTAAAATACAGTCCACAATGAAGATCCAGTGTGCTTGAGACTTTTATCCCTAACTAACAGCATCAGAGCACAGGAAGAAAGCCTGGCATACAAGGCAGAAATAAACAGAAAGAAGTACAACAGGAGGAGTCTTTACCCCAACCCTCTGAGCCTTTGACAAATTAAGTAGACAAAAGTATAATTAGTAGGGGTGCCTCGGTGGCTCAGCCATTGGGGGTCTGCCTTCAGCTCAGGTCATGGTCCCAGGGTCCTGGGATCTAGCCCTGTGTTGGGGCTCTCTGCTCACTCCCCTTGCTTTTGTTCCCTCTCTCTGTGTGTCTCTCTCTGTCAAATAAATAAAATCTTTTTTAAAAAGTATAATAAGTAAAGATACTAGAATATTTAAATATCATAATAAAGCAGGCAATAGAGTGACATTTTAAAAGCATAAATAAGATGGTGTATCCCTCTGGCTCAAAAATCTCTAAGAGCTTTCCAAACTAATTATCATGGCTCCTGCCTGTCTCTCTGACCTACCTGCTACCATGTTTCTCCTTCACTCACCCCATGCTGGTCATACAGACCTTTGTGCTGCTCTCCTCGAATACTTATGTTTTATCATCACCAGTTTTACTCCTCTGCCAGCTTGCTGTTCCCTCATGTCTTATTTCTGCCTCACTCACTTCTGTCAGCTCCTGCTCCAATGGCACTACCCAGGGAGGCATGTGCCTAGGACCCTCACATGATGCTCTCCCACCTCCTCAGCCATTCCACACCTCCTTACCTAATTTACTTTTTTTTATAGAATTTGTCAGTAATGAAAATATATCTGCATCTATTTGCTTGATTACTCTCTGTCTCCTTTACTAGAATGAAACCTCCACAAACACAGAGATTTATTGTGTTTTATTCATTCTACCATCCTTTCTGTGTATAATGAAATTGGGCACATATAAATACTTATATTGAATATGAATAAATATGTATTTATAAATTACTGAGTGAATGAATGAATGATTCACTGAATTCTATATTTTCCAAAAAGAGAAAGCATCTTTTTTTTTTTTAAGGGTGCATGGAACATGTCCAAAACCAATTATATATTAAGCCACAGAGAAAACCACAACAACTTACACAAAGTATAAGTAGTACAGAAATTATCTGTTGGCCATAATAGAATAAAACAAAACATAATACAAAATAAGAGGAAATAAAGAAAAAAATCCAACCACTCGAACAAAAAAATTTAAGTCAAAATTTTAGATTGTAGCCTAACTGGAAAAATAACTATTTTATACACCCTACACATCAGAACCTATAAAACACAGCTACAGTGAGACTTTAACAGAATAACCGTATTCTAAAATGTATTACTTAAGGGGCACCTGGGTGGCTCAGTCAGTTAAGCAACCAACTCCTGATTTTGGCTCAAGTTATGACCTCAGGTCGTGAGATCCAGCTCCACATTGAGTTCTGGTCTCAGTGTGGAGTTCCCTTGTCCCTCTCCTTTTGCTCCTCCCATACTCAGGCTCTCTCTATCTCATTCTCTAAAAAAATAAAGTAAATTAATAATTTAATCCAGAAGTTAGGAAAGAAACAAAAAACCTTGAAAATTAAAAGAAGAGATAATAAAGTGAAATAGAAAAAAGGACAAACTAGGCACGAAATATATTCAAGAGCTAATTCCTTCAAAAAATCCAATAAAAACAAAATTTTAAGTAAGTTAACCTGAACAAGATAAAGAATAAGACAAAATTTACAATATGAGACCGAAACAGGAAAAAAAGAATTGAATTACAAAGGGATACATCTTCATTGTTCTATACTATACAAATACATTTGAGTGTGGATGGAATTGTCCAGATGGTGTGATTTTATCAAAACTTCAAAAAACCTAATTTTGAGGCTAAAGATTCCAAGCATGAAGAAGGAGGCAAGTTTTTAAGCTCATTACAAAGAATAATACAGGTACCAAAAAATGGTGACAGATTGATAGATTGATATGTATTCATATGCATAGACAGTCTATCAATACATAGAATACTGCAGACCAATATAATGTTTTAAATACACTAAAAATTTCAAAATACAGTTGAAGAAAAATATACCATTTACAATAGCAGAAAAAGGAGAGACTAAAATTGTATTCACAAGACTTTCTAAGATTAAGATAAAATCTGATACTATAAAGTTGTTGATTCTTCCCCAATTAATCTATGATCCATGTAATCCTACTTCTTTCAGTATCTCTTCTCTTAATTATGAAAAATGAAAAAAAACACCTGTTAGTTTAAGAAACTCCATGAAAAAGGAGTCATTAAAGGTAACTAGACTCACTAGATAGTTTTAAAGCAACGGTCATTAGAATTATTTGGCACTACATAGAAAAATACATGCAAATGAAAGGGACAGAAGTAGACAGTATGAAAATAATTCTAAATATGTATAGAAATTTTATTTTTAATAAACATGGAATGACAAATTAGGGAAATGATAAATTATTCAATAAGTGAGCTCAGAACAAAAAGTGCCATTTGCAAAGAGAATAAAATAATTCTCTACTTCATTCCTTACTACCATATAGTTTAGATAGATCAAAGATTTAAATGTAAAAAGAGGGACGCCCTGGGTGGCTCAGTTGGTTAAGCCGCTGCCTTCGGCTCAGGTCATGATCCCGGCATCCTGGGATCGAGTCCCATGTCGCGCTCCTTGTTCTGTGGGGAGCCTGCTTCTCCCTCTGCCTCTGCCTGCCACTCTGTCTGCCTGTGCTTGCTCTCTCTCTCTCTCTCTCTCTGACAAATAAATAAATAAAATCTTTAAAAAAATAAATAAATAAATAAATAAATGTAAAAAGAGTTAAAATATAAAGAACTCAAAATGTGACTGAATATTTTTAAAACTCAGAGGGAGAAAAAACCTTTCTAAACATCAAATAAACTGGAAGCCCTGAAAGAAGAATTGATCCAAATTGGCTATAACTTTTTTTCCCCTTTGTAGATAACTGATTTAGGTGTTTTCTGTTTTATTCTTCTCACATTGCTTTTGCAAAAGTAAACTGAGAACGTCTGTCCCTTCTTTTTTCTACAAAAGTTAACACACAATGTATAACCCATTTTCCCCCAATTTCCATGGTTGTTACCGAGATATATTTACATAACATAAAATTAGCTCCTCTTTAAAATATATAATCCATAAGATTTCATAACCTTCATCACTATCTAATTCCAGATCATTTTCATCACTTTCAAAGGAAATCCTGTACCCATTAGTAGTCACTTCCCATTCCACCCCTAAATTGGCATATAAACTTTTTAAATTCGGTTTGCAAAAAACAATCATTACAAAGTCAAAATGCAAAGAACTATAGGAAAAGTATTTTAAAGATGTATGAGATAATGATGAATAATTCTTTAATCTATAAGAAATAACTAAGCAAATCTATTAGAATATTAGTCCAAAGACATGAACTAGTATTCAGAGAAAAAGAACCTAAATGGAAACAAACATAGAGAAAGATCCCATAAACTTACTCTTTACTAAAGATATACAAATATAACAATGAAATACCATTTCTCACTATCTAATAATTTGATAATACACGATTTCACTGAGGAGATTAACAAGCAGTTCATTTCTGCACTTTTGTTAGAGAACGGATCCAATTATATCCTCTGTAAAGACAATTTTAGAAATATCTGTAAAATGTAATATACACATTTTCCATTTGGCCAAGAATCCTACAAGGTAGGAATTTTTCTTCCAGTTATACCACTTAAGTGTGCAAATACCACCATAAAGAGTCAACTGTAGCATTGCTTGTTTTTAGCATGCACACACATGGTAGGAGTAAAAACCTAAATGTTTATCAATGGAGAACTATTTAAACAATTACAATAAAAACACAAAATAGAATAAAATACCCCTGTTGGAAAAGAAATGTCTAAATGCGCTGATTTGGAAAGAAGATGATCAAGATATTTGGTAAGTATAAAATGCAAGGTATAAAACCAATATGCATATAATCACTCAATTTGTACAATCAAAAGGATATAAGATATATGTTATGTAATTCTTGCTTACACACAGTAAAATGATCTTACAGGAACATTAAAAAAAAGCATATAAAAAAAGTTCACAGTTAAGCTCTGGGGCATGGGAATAGGAGTTAGAGATAAAGGTATCTTTCCTTTCCATTTTAAACTAATCATGCACTATTTGAATTTTTTATTAAATGCATGGTTTACTTTTTTATAATTAAAAAACTTTTTATAATTTAAATTTAAAAATTTTAATTAGCCCAAATTCTAAAAGGTATGATCTCAAAAATGAAATAATGTTTTATTGTCCTACTCACTGAGGTTTATTTCTTTTTCCTTCAAACTATTTTGAGATAAAAATAATTTATAATGTCAGAACAAACACAGAAAGGCCATCAGGACCATAAAATGATCTGCGAAGTGAACGCTAAATTGGTACCAAAAAAAAAAAATATTTCAAGTATCACATTTGGCAATAAGAGTGTCCATGGGAAAAACAACAACAAGAATCTGGATTCAAGTCTTAATTTCACCTTCAGTGTTATCCAGCTGGAGGTGAGTTAAAACTTTGGTGATTTTATTCTCTTTATAATATTTCCCACCTGCAGAATACCCCAGCAGTCCATGGGTCATAGTCATACTTCATAAAATACACTGAGTCCTTTGGGAGAATAAACTGATGTGTAACAACTCTGCAAGGGACCTATTAATGCTTTTTTCACCCTTTAAGAGATTCCTTGGAATGTGTTCCTTACCCCAGTACAACCTACCTTACCAATACAGCTGCTTCGTTTCCCTTAATTCCAGAAGCTCTAATAATGCTGTTTTTATGTAGCCAAACTCCTACTGATTCTAATCAGTCCAGACTTTAGAGTTAGTAGCATGTTACTGATAATATTTCTCAGACATTGCTTTTTTCAGTATGAAGCCACTTCTTCCATCTCCTGCAAGTAATACTAAATTATGCCCCAGGGAGGTTTCTAATAATGCCCCATTCTTCTTTCCCCAACATCTATAACACTTGCAGTGCAATAGCAATTTTCAAACAATAAAAAGTAAATACGAGGAATTCAACTCTTTCTTGGTTTACAGAGAACTTCGGTTGAATGGGAGTTATTGCAAAATGTGTTCCCTCCAGGAAACAGCTTCAGTTTATAGCTAACATCCTCCTATTACCAGGCACTGCTTTAACACCAAAAATATTCACAACTCCAACTATGAAACAGAACAGTCTCTTCATAACTTTTAGGTAAATGTTTCATCAGAAGTTTATGGTTTTAAATTGTCGATAAGAGCTAATAAATCCCAACATATGTGTTGTTCTATCATTCTGATAGAGGTATTTGGTTCCAAGGTGAAAAGTTGCCCCCAACCTGATTTTCATATTTCCTTGATGAGTTGTTCTAAACTCCCACTGATTCCAAAGAGATGTCTCTTTATGGAGCAGATGTGTATCAGTGGGAATTAGGCAGATACTCTGAGGCCTATTATCAGGAATAAATTTTTTTCCAGGAAACATCACAGCATGAATACTTCTATTCCAGGCAAGTTTTTCCCACAAATGAATCTTTGTAACTGCCTGCAGGGGAGAAGATCGTTTCAGTTGGTGAAACATGGATAAAGGAATTGTCTAGAACAAAGGGAAAATATGACCACATCCTCACCACAGCAGGCAATTTAGAAAAATTTAATGGAAATATCGGAAACAGATACAAGAGGAAATTTCCAAGGTGAGCCTTGTGGGATTCCTATAATGTGCACATGATTGAGAAAGGCATCTAAATCCCTTCCCTTGTGAGCTTATGATTTAGTGATGAAGGAGGTATTTTAGGAATATCTCTCTTGTTTAAATCACAAGCGAGATTAAAGGGTAATGGGGCAGGGGGTCGGATTGCCCATGTCTATGTGAACCTGGGTCAGGTTGAGGCAGTGGCAAGTTAGAGAAGTGGATGTAGGGGGTGAACCAAACCAAAAAAGAGAGATGAAGCCTGGCAGCAGTGTTTCCCATCTATGGAATGCTTCACACTTCTCAAGAGCTTTCCCCCTTACTTCCTCACAACAACCTTACATGGAATTAAAGCATAAAGTGAATTATTGCCCATTATGCCAAGGAAGAATCCAAGACTCAGAAAGGCTAACTGTCATGGCACTTTTAAACCTCCTCTTAGGGCAGAGGTTGGGTGGAATATAAACACAGCTCTTGCTACTCTTAGAGCCAAATCTTGTACTACACAGACACACTGCCATTAAACTGCTGGGAACATAGCAGGTACTTAATAAATATTTGAATGGAAGTTGAATAAGCAAATGAAAGTTCACTTTCTTATAACTGCTTTTTTTTTTTTTAATTCTACCTCATTTACACACCTTTCTGCCCCAATTCTCCATGAAACTTTTGAAAGGGATGGACTATATCCTGGCTCTTTGTATCCCCAGCAGAAACCCACAGATCTAAGCAGACCTACAGTCTTTTCTGCTCTGGCTTACATAGTTATCAGTCAAAATTGAGTTGGGTACTCCATTCATAGCGCATGAACATTAGTTAACCCATGCACATCCCCTTTTACTGTTGACTCTTTTGTCCTGGCTTTTTTTTTTTTTTAATTAATTTTTTATTTTTTCAGCATAACAGTATTCATTATTTTTGCACCACACCCAGTGCTCCATGCAATCCGTGCCCTCTACAATACCCACCACCTGGTGCCCCCAACCTCCCACCTCCCACCCCTTCAAAATTCTCAGATCATTTTTCAGAGTCCATAGTCTCTCATGGTTCACCTCCCCTTCCAATTTCCCTCAACTCCCTTCTCCTCTCCATCTCCCCTTGACCTCCATGCTATTTGTTATGCTCCACAAATAAGTGAAACCATATTATAATTGACTCTCTCTGCTTGACTTATTTCACTCAGCATAATCTCTTCCAGTCCCGTCCATGTTACTACAAAACTTGGGTATTCATCCTTTCTTTTTTCTTTTTCTTTTTTTTTTTTTTTTACAGCTTTATAAACATATATTTTTATCCCCATGTCCTGGCTTTTTGCAACCATTCAGCTACCATCCCTAATCACATTTGTCTCTTTATTTATACATATAAGTAGCCCTACACTATACACACACCCACACACACACACACACACACACACATTTTTATGGTTGTATTTTTATACTAATAAATGTGGAATCATGTTATAGATCTCTGTTTTACATCTTTACTTAACATGTTTAGAATATATAGTTCACTGATTATGACTAAAGTATGTATTTTTATATATATTTACATTTATTTTTATCCTCATTTGATGTTTAGTTTTTCTTTGCTATTGCAAACAATACTGTGATAAACATCCTTATGCATCTATTTGTGTCCATGTGCAAGAGTTTGCTTTATTTGAATTGGTTGCAAATAATTAAATAAAAAAGAGTGAAGTTCACATAGAAATCTGTATTTTCCCCTATTTGAAAAATAGAAAAAATTGTCAGCCTTTGATCCCTTAAGAATATGGCTGGAGCTGGATAGAGCCACATATGGGCAGGCACTTCCAGATTGCCAACCATTCCACATTTTCTCCACAATACCCTTCACTTCTGTTATTTGCTGTATTTCCTATTGCTGCTATAACAAATTACCGCAAACTCTGTGGCTTGAAACAGCATAATCTATTATCTCACAGTCCTGGAAGTCAGAAATGAGTCCCAGTGGGTTAAAAGCAAGGTGTCAGTACAGCTGTGTTCCTTTCTGAAGGCTCTAGGGAAAATCAATTTCCTGACCTTTCTAGAAAGCTTCTAGAGCCTTCTTGCATTCTTCAGTTAGTGGCTCCCTTCCATCTCCAAAGCCAGCAATGGCTTTCTCATGCTGCATCACTTTGACACTGACTTCTGCCTCCTTCTTCCACCTTTTAAGGAGACCTGTTATTATATAGGGCCTACCCAGGATAATCTCCCTATTTTAAAGTCAGCTGCTTAGTGACCTTAATTCCATCTTCAACCTTACTTCCCCCTTGCCATGTAACATAACATAATCACCAGTTCCCAGGATTAGGACATGGGCATCTTTGGCAGGGGTGGGTAGAGAGATGAGGAATGAGCATATCTGCCTACCGCACTAGACTAACCCATTCAGGACAAAAGAAGTGTTAATTTCTATCCCACGGCATCGAAGTATTAGCTCACAAGTGTAACACTTAATAATTGCCTCTGAAATAAAGTTAGCAACAACTCAGACTGTTATTTTAGACTCTGCCATCACAAGATTATTCAATATTGAGAAATAACTTTGTTCTTTAAAATACTGATCACTTCACTTAGCAGTAGCCATATGGCTGATATGAATCTCTGTCTATAGATATGTAGGATCATATAACTCTTTTCCAATATGATATTATCCTAATAGTGAATCAATATGTTAACATTGAAGCAATATTGTTCAGCAGACCTGCAATAAACTGGCTAACAGTTGCGTTGCCTTGGTTTCCATTTCTTTTTAACCGAAATGAACTGCCCATTTAGTGATTGCCTCAATCACTCTCACAACTGTAGGGAACATGTCAATGAATCTTTACATACTCAGCTGTAATAAAAATAATACTTTAAACTTTCCAGATGTCCAAGGGAAAAATGGGCCAGAATAGTGAGGTCCCTTCAAGTTCTAACATTCCATGATTCTACAGAAACTTGAAGGAGGATGGATATGAAAAGAGCACTAATTTGGTATTCTTCTTCCTTAAGGGTTTCCAACACCTGCCTGCCTAAATTGTCTTATCAGATCACAGGCATTATTATTCCACACTTTTTTTTTAAAGATTTTATTTATTTATTTGACAGACAGAGATCACAAGTAGGCAGAGAGACAGGCAGAGAGGCAGGCAGAGAGAGAGGGGAAAGCAGGCTCCCCACCGAGCAGAGAGCCTGATGTGGGGCTTGATCCCAGGACCCTGAGATCACAACCTGAGCTGAAGACAGAGGCTTAACCCACTGAGCCACCCAGGTGCCCCAATTATTCCACACTTTGACTGAGAAACAAGATGACCTGATTAGGACTGTGTGCGACTCTTCCAGTCAGTGTTGCCTCCCTTTATAAGCGCAGAACAGAAAACTAGACTCAGAAGACGCAGATCCACAGTGTCACTCAGACATGTGAACAACCTGGCCTCACCTCTAACCCCTGTCTACCTAAATCATTTCAACTCTCAACATTCCCAACTCATCATTTTTTTTTCAGCAACCCCCCAGTGATATGGGATCAACCCAAATACCCATCTTCTTGGCTCCGCTCCCTGGCTGCTGAAACCCTCCAGAAGAAATCACTGAATCCTACAGATTCTTTTATATATAAGAATATAAGAATATATATATATATGTGTATATATATATATATATATATATATATATACACACATATATTTTTTTCTTTCCAATCTCCAGTGTGAGCTGAATCTAAAGTAACCAATGGTCCTGGTTTGCCTAGAACTGAAAGAATTCCTGGGATGTGGAACTTAAAAATTGAAACAGACCATAACCAACTGGGCCAACCTGGCTGCACCCTTAAGAAGGCTCAACAACACTTTTCAGGTTCCAAATCACTTTTCTTACCCATTCCACATATTCACACCATTCCACTGTCCCAAATGCCCCTATGCACATGAATCTTCCCCTTCCATTGCAGAAAAGACTAAACCATCAAGCCACTGCATTTGAATAAAAAATGGCCCATATAACAAAGAGGCATTGACAAAGGTTTTCTCCTTGACCAAACTCTACTGAGGCTAGTCTGAGCTCTTTTTTAACTCAACCCTAACTTTTGGTCTTATATGTTTATCTCTGCAAGAATCCCACTAAGTCAGTTTAGCCAAGATGGCCCATCCTAAGTATGTGATCACCCTCAATATCTGATCAGATTCCTCATACTACACCAGCCCCCAAGTGATATCTGATCACCCTGGCCTGCCTTCAGCAAGAATCCTGTTAGGTCAGTTTACCAAGAATCTCCCCTTATTCTTGATCTTTCCTCTTAGTAATTTTCCATCCGTTGACCCCCAACTGTGTTCCTTGGCTCTAAATTCCCACTTGTTTACACCATATTCAGAGTTGAACACAATCTCTCTCCCCAACTGCAAAACTCCATTGTGGTGCTCCCTAAACCTATTGACATAGTCTCCCCTTGAATAAAGTCTTCTTCAGCCTCCTCAATAAGTATCATGAAAAGTTTTTTCTTTAACAACATCAATGGGAAAAGGCCAGATGTCTGTCTACAGTGAGCCTGCACAAGTAAAATTAAGTGTAATGAATTCACCACAGTCTAGGAACTGGTCTTTGACTTCTTGTAGGGACAGGGCAAGATACATGGTTTTATTAGAATACTAATGTATCTGACTCTGAGGGGTGGGCTCTCATTAATCATGTTCTCACAGACTGATATTATAAACCACAATGACAATTTACTCACTTAGGAGAGTCTCAACCATTAGGCAGAAACACTCACATCATTATGCCAACACATTCTCTTCCTGTGAACAAGTGACATGAAGAACCTAATTATCATCAGAAGGCCACTTTATTAATGTTCAGTTTAAAAACATAGTTATCAAGCAGAACATAGAATCTGATCCATCAGTCTGATTGATGAATATCCTCGAATAAACAAAAGTTAAATGATCAAAAAATGGCTCTTGTGAATATTGACCAGAACAAAAGAATATAGAGAACCTTGAAAAGTGTCCTCTGGCAAAGGTAATGTTTCACCTAAAGGACCATGCAATGCACAATTCCAGAAGGATTATCATTCACGTATTAGTATACAATCCACATGATCTTTCATTATAGTCCTGGTAGCATAGTGAATACACCATGCTTTCTATTTACCTTGCTTTCTATACTTACAAGAAATGTTCGAGACTGCCCTATATCAATGCTAAAGAACAATTTCATTCTTTTCAAGGGTTATGTAACATTCCTTGCTTTATGTAGCTTAGACTGCTTGACAGTTTCTGATTCAGAGGGCCAGGAAACTCTTAATCTAATCTCCCATTGTCTTCTCTGGGCTTTCGACCACTAGTTAATCTTTCTCTCTCTCCTGTATTTTGTTTCTGTACTCTACTGACACCTCCCCCATAACTTACACACATGTTCAAGATTTTCCCTTGATCTTCCAAGTCTTTCTCTCACTAAAATATATCTCCCCTTCCTTGTACAATCAAGAATCTAGAGGGGTGCCTGGGTGGCACAGTTGGTTGAGTGTCCAATTCTTGATTTTGGCTCAGGCCTTGATCTCAAAGATGTGAGATCAAGTCCTGCATGATGGGTCTCACACTGGGTGTGGAGCCTGTTTAAGATTTCTTCTCTCCCTTTCCCTCTGCCTCTCTCACTCTCTCTCTCTCCTGCTGTCTTAAAAAAACAAAGAAGAAGAACTTAGAAATAATGTCTTCACTCAAAGACTCCCTTTCTCCACCCATCCACCATTCAACCCATTACAGTCAGGCCCCTGCCCCTATCATTATAGTGAGACTACAGTGAGGCTAGCCAGATAAAATTGCCAGTGTCTCACTATTTGCTAAAAACAATTGAATCTTAAAATCCAGCTTGTTGACCTCCGTATTGAACATGCCCTCTTTGGAATTCTCTCCCACATTGGCTTCATTGACATTGCTCAGTCCTGGATCTCCTTAGATCTTGTTTTCCTTTCTCAGACTCTTGATAGTTTCTCATCCTCTCCCAGGCAGATACAAGCCAGGATTCTGACTTTGACCCCCTTTGCAACTAACTCTAAACCCTCTTTAATCTGTCTCAAGCCTCCAACATTCTTGTACATATGATTGATCCAATATCCACATGTCTCATCAAGGCCTCTCTGAGTCAAAACTTGCATTCCAATGCTTGCTAGGTACTTACCTCTGGATTCTCACAGTACCTTAAACTCAACACATCCAAACTTTTAATTTTTTTATCTTGTACTACCAAGTCTGTTTTCTCTTTCTCCTTTCTCTTTCAGAGAACAACAGTATCCTCAACCATAGCAAACATATATCTATATCTAGATAGATAGATAGATAATAGATAGATAGATAGATAGATAGATAGATAGATTTTTTTTTTTTAAGGCTTGGAACTTACCTTTTCAACCTCCAGGAATCTGTTGCAATGTCAAATAGCTTTGCTGGACAGGACCAAAGATGAAGCCATGTTGACTTTCTCTCATGTAACTGCCAACATGTGACCCATGAGAAAGTTTCACATATCCTTGCCTGGACAAATTTTGGAAGCTCAAATTGTCCCATCTGGCACTTTCTCCTTTGTGCCCTCATCACAGCATTTAACCAGTCACTCAGCTCCTAGGTCTCTCACGTGTGAGTCAAAAACTGATCTCAGACATCATTCAAACAAACAGGGGCATTGCTGAATTAACTGAGGCGAGATGAGGTGTAAGCATATACCCCATTCATTTCTCTGGAGGGCAAGTGGGAAGACTCACAGCAAAGAAAACTTGTTATGTACCCCAAATTCCCTCTAATATTCAAATCATGACCCTTTTGTACTTTTGATGTTATAAAACAATTAAGACAGATGTAACTGGCTTAATAATCTCCTTAAAATTTGGCAACTTATCTGATAGCTCCTATGGAATTTACTATTTCTTGTGCCTTGTTACCTCAGTTAAAATTTGCATTTTATCATCCCACTATATTATCATACTTTTAACTAAAAATTCTACTCCAGTGAATCAACCCTAGAAAAATAACCCAAAATACCAAAAAGCCAAACTTAAAAAGATTTCTAGTATAGTTTTATTTAAATAGTGAAAAAGTGAATACTATTCAAATATTCAGGAATATCATAATGGCTAGGTAAATTATAGACTCCCCCACTCAATAGAACCCACATACACATTAATAATTTGAGTTAACATAGGGACATTTTTAGGTTATAAAGTTAAGGTTAAAAAAAATGTCCACAACTGAATAATGTACTGAAAAGGTTTGTACAGAAAAAGTGAAAAATAAAAGTAGAATGCTAACAGTTTTCTCCAAATGATGATATTTTCAGTAATTTATTTTTCCTTTTCAATTCAGATTTTCATAATCAGAAAAATCAAGCATAGTTTTAAATGTGTACTCATAAAATTCCACTCTGTACAACAAATAGTTTCATCTCTATGGTAAGCTTGAGATTACTTTGTGTGAGCCAAAGCACCACACTGGAGCAGACCAAACTTTTAAACTCAGTCATCTTTCTTCCTTCTCCAAATAACAAAATCAACAGGCCACTAAGTGTTTTAATAGTATGCACAAATAAACCTAACTTCTGGTAATAAGACACTGAGCTTTCATCTTACTATCCAGATAGGAAGGATGTTTGAGGGATAATTGAAAAATATCAAAGTCTGAAAAATTAACTCTCCAATATTTTTTTAATATGAGGTAGTTCTCTAAAGGCTGGAAGAACACAAAATTTTTTATTTTTTACTCAATCCATCAGGTGAAGAAGCATATCCCTAAAGAATAGTATCTTGAAGCTCTAGCAATTAACCTATCCGTGTTTTCCACTTTGCAAAATTAGTTTACCTGACAACTCAATCTGCCAGTATTCTCCCAACTTTTTAAATGTGAATTGTGGCAATTCTGCAAACCAGTCTATTGGGTAGTCTGTCAAGAAATAACTGCTACTGTCATGTCTCTCCTAATGGAGTTATTGGGGAATATTTCAGGTTTTTAACATTTTTAAATTGACATGTTTATTGATTCTTGCTCTCTTTATGTGCATTATACACAGTGTTGGCATCCCATGTCAAAACGCTAAACTTTACAGCTTGAAACTCACCACTGCAATAGGTAACTTCCTCAGGTTATTAGCAAATGTCACTAATGCAATTGAGTAGCAAGTATTAAAATGAAATGTCTGTCTTTAGACCTTCTTGATAATCTAAAATAGTAATTATATGCATTAGTGATACTTTCTGACAACGAAGCTCTTAATTTTTAAATCCAAAGTGGCCTTTTCTACAATTTCTTAGCAAAAATGGAAAGAAGCTGCAATTAGACTATCAAGACCATGTTATCATCATCCATCTTCTTTCAGTCCAAAACAGTGGGTGATACAAGTGGGAAAGTTCTAAAGTTCTTTAATTGGAACTAATGCTTATCGACCTCTAGCTACTTTGGCAAAGCTCAAAATAGTAGATAATAGGATGATTAATGCTTTAATCCCCTAACAAAAGGGTGTTGAGCCTGTTACTATTGTTCATTCCCTTCTCAGAATTTATTTAATTTTGTTTTCCTTGATTCAGAACAGTTGCTTTTAAATGGGAGAATCACGTTTAGCCCAACAATATGCTTGCTACTTGCAGCAAGAGGAAATAGAGTTCAGCAATAAGACTGAAAAGACAGGGATTCTGTTAGAACCTGAAAGTTATTTTCTTCATTTTCACAGTGCTATGATATTTAATATATATAAAATGTTCTAGTAAAATACATCGAGTAAATGTATTTACTATTTTACCCTAGTAAAATACATTGAGAATATATGAATCCTTACCTTTGAGGATTTTCTCTAGTTCTGCAGTGCTTATCAGCATCCAAGTGCATTTATTATATGCCTACAATGTGCAAATAGAGAAAAGAAGTATAAGATGTCCTTTCTTCACAAAGCTTATAACTCCACACTGACATGTAGGACTACTTAATATATACCTATAAGACAGTTTAGAAAAGATGTGACTCAAATAGTTCTAGGGTGTGGGGGAGATTACTCATATGATAAGAATGTAAAGAAGGAAAAATTCAGGAGGTTCTCAAATGTTCTCAGAAAGGCGACCCAGAAAATGCTGAATAGGATACTCTTGGAAGAGAGCTTGAACTTGGCTGAGTGGAAAGTTTTGGATGCTAGTTCCTTGTAACATCCACATCTTACCTCTCTTTTGGCTTTGCTTGCTTTCTATTTGTCTGATTGTAAACTTTTTTAGATAAAGGAAACCCCAATAAAGTAAAACCTTTTTGAACCCAGTTTTCTTTTTATTTTAAGCTTTTATTTATTTATGAGAGAGAGCATGAGTGGGTGGGGAGGGGTAGATAGAGAGAGGGAGAAGCAGACTCCCTGCTGATCAGTGAGCCTGATGAGGGTGCTCCATGCGGGGCTGGATCCCAGGACCCTGAGATCATCGCCTGAGCTGAAGGCAGACACTGAACAGACTAAGACACCCAAGTGCTTCAGGAACTCATGGTCTTAACCTTATTTCTCCTCTTATGTGTTTTAGAGTTTGAGAGATTGGCTTGGGTCAAAAATGAAAGTTTTTTATGAAACTAATGAATTATTGAACATTGTATCAAAAACTAATGATGTACTGTATGTTGGGAATTTGAATTTAAATTAAAAAATAAAAATGCTTTTATCCTTATGAAAAAAAAATTTTAATAAATAAATGAAAGTTTTGGTGGATGGGCGGTTGGTCAAGGGGAATGCTAAAGAACAATTACCTGTGACCAGTTGATGGGGACAAGTGCAGTATCTTTCCTGTTAAGGTTTAAGTCTTTACAAACAGCTTCATAAGTATCTATACTCTGGTCTCCATCACCATTGTTAAGGCAAGCAACAGCTCACCCTAGCATGCCAGTCAGCACCAAGGCCTTATTTTTATAAGACACAAAACCATGAGCTAGCAGAGATTTTCCAGTATAGGTTACAAAGATATTTCAATAGGTTCTCAGCAGTGACAGTCTACAGAGTAGTTGAAAATTCTGAATTAAATAGACCATTAAAAACGTTAATATATATTGCCTTCTTGTACCATCACAGGAAATAATTTGAGTATGGTTTGGGTTTTTCTTAGTTTTGAAATTTAAAATGCTGTCCTAGTGATTTTTGTTCCCCTGACTTAATCCAATATTTTACATGAAAATAAGTTTAATTTCTGCCTTGGAAAAATAGCAGCCCTTCTGGTTTATTTTCAATCCATTTGGTTCCCTACATTTATGGGGCTTCCCTTCCCAGCTCCTGTCTCTGCTCCCCAAACTGAAACTTAGAAGAATCAAGTCACTTTGATTCTCTCAGAATGCCTCTAAAAACTTCCCACCTATAGATACATAGAGATAAGTGATAGATGATATAGATATATCTGAGAATATATATGTATGTATATAATGATATACTACATATGTATAGCTCTACTCATGCTTGTCTTTGCTCCCCAGAAACTGCTTATGGTCTATTCACATCTTTCTTTTTTGTTAAGAAGTGAAGCAAAAGAAATATGAAGCTCAGAGAAAGTTTTCCAAACGAGGGTTCCTCAAGGTTTAATTTTTTCATTTTGCTAAAATGTGTATTTTACCATTTCTCTTTAAAATCCAAGATTCTTCTCTAATTTTTGTTGTAGTGGGGTATAGTTCTCATACATTTTCTAATTCTCTCCATTGTCAAATAATGCCCTGAGCTTCTACCTAGACTAACCTGGAATTACCTATCTGGGGATATCAAAGTCATCTTCTGGAGTGCTAAGGGAACAAGGGAGGATAGTGCCAACCTTCACTGAGTAACAAAGATTACTTCTGCTTCATTATAAATCAAATAAAAGCTAAACAGTAATATCAAAACATTGTCATTGAAATTAGACCCTCAATTAACTCTCATGGCAGTGAATAGTTTAAAAGTATTTTAACCTATTGTTCCTCTACAGCTCTTCACAACAACTTTGTAGTGAAAATGAAGCTCATGGTAGAAAATCCCCCAAGTTTCATGTTTCCCTTCGGCAGATCTGGAGTGGTCAGGAACTTCATTCCCCTGCTGCCACCACCATACCCTGCTACCTGGAGCTAGAGCCAAGGCCACAGATGGCCAGAGAGGAGTTGCCCAAGGAGTGCAAGTGTCTTTAATTACATGGACAGCCTATGGTACCATCAGTGGCCAGCTGGACTCAGAGCCCCAATCTCAAGGCCAAGTTAAGCAAAACTGTGCAAGCATATGGAGATGTGACATTACTGGCTTCTCTCTCTCTAGGCCTGAGATGGGTATGGGTATGGGTGCCTATCTGAGATTCTAAATCATGGCACAAATATTGCAATAAAATTATCTTTTGTTTTTTTCATTTCTCATTGGTAAAGGAATGTTGTGAAGGAGGTATTTGGGATTTTTAGAGGTAAGAACACCAGAATTAGGAGTTGATACCTGTACATATATTCATGAGAGGTCTCAGTGTAGATCAGAGTGAGAGAAGTTCAGTGACCTGCCCAAGGTCACACAAGCATCAGAAAACAATAATAAATAACAATAACATAATAATAATTAATAAAAACCTCTCCTCTCCTAGGCTTCATTTCTTAACATTTAAATGTGTCATCCAGATGACAAAGCATTTCATCAGGAGCACAGTAACATGAAATAATTTGTCTCTAATAATATGCACAGCCCTTTGAAATTATAAGGTATTCATTTCTATTTAACCACTTTTTACTAAGATCATCTTTGAAAGAAGAACTGGTAACCTTATCCTCATTCTTTAGATGAGACAACTAACACACTTAGGCTTCTTTTTTTTTTTTTTTAAGATTTTATTTATTTATTTGAGAAAGAGAGAGAGCGTGAGATGGGGGAGGATCAGAGGGAGAAGCAGACCCCCAGCTGAGTAGGGAGCCCGATGCGGGACTCAATCCCAGGACTCCAGGATCATGACGTGAGCCGAAGTCAGTCACTTAACCAACTGAGCCACCCAGGTGCCCCACACTTAGGCTTCTAAATTGATGAATACAAAAGGACTAGTAAGAAGATCAATCTGAAGGAAAAAGTAAAACTAATATAAAATAAAAGAGATATACATGAATTTGAATGCATTTCAAGAGTTTTCCTGATTTTAAAAGTTCTCCATCTTTGTGAGGGTGTTATTATTTAAGTCTAAGCCAAGGCCTTAACGATTTCTAAGGAGTAGGAGAGGTACTGTATAAATCACAGAGCAGTTTTCACTAACACAAAAGTCTCTTTAATTATACAGGTAAAACACTCTGCCTTTCTCTATTTTTTCATGCGAATAAAAATTAAATCCCACTGAATTATTCTTTTTTTCCCATTATGTTTGGTGTCACTTCAATGACAAGAAGCACTCTAATTCTTTTTCTCCCAGTTTGATTCTGAATTGGTGACTAGTCTGCTTTTGAAAAAAGAAAATTCAAAATAAAAATAATATATTCTCATTGATTATAGCTTTTAAGCCAGTAACATCTAATATGAAAACATTCCTTTCATATTCATTCAAATAATGCTTTTTACATAATGGGCACCAGAATATTATCAAGATTTTTTTATTATGTGAATATTCTGATTGAAAAGCAGAACGTCAGTGGTGGTAAGTAAAACAACTAACCTACTGAAAAATCTTCCACTAGAAAAGGTAAAATAACCTCTGCTCAGTCAGTTAAATGAAAGTATATAAAACACAGTAAACACACAGAGGAAGGAAAAAAATCTCGCTTTTCAGAAATGGACGCAATGGCCTTAATAGTTCTCCTTTCCCTTTACAAGGTTTCAAGATTCTCTCTCCTTTCCTTATAACCTGGAAAAAAAAAAAAATGACCTTTTTGTTGTCAGTCGTTCTGTAATGTAATTGCTAGTCATTAAAAGTCATTTGGCTCAATACTAAGACAAGGCAATCAGCTTTGTGGTTTTGTGCAGTTTAGTAAGGAACGGGACTTACAAGCCCATGCCAGGACAGGAGGTAGAGGCATTTCAGAAATAATTTACAAGTGGAACCTGGCATAATATCAACCCTTTTCTAAGTGTCATTATAAAAGGTCAATAGGACAAATGCCCCTGAAGTGCTGAGGAGGAGAAAAGAATAAGCAGCTCTCTCTGCTGTAACCCCTACTACAAACCAATTAACAGGCCTGCAAAAGGAACATTCCTAAACCATGACTTTGGAGTTAATCCTGCTCAAAAGCCACCTGTGGCTCCCTATTGCCTGCATAATGAAATGCAAGGCTTGGATATACATACCCACCATGACTTAATCCTACTCTCCTAAATACATCACTTATGTGTGTCTTTTCTCATTCAGTCACCTGTCCTTGAGCTTCTCCATGTGGGATCAATGTGTTCCACTGACCTGAGATGGTCTGTTCCTGTCTGTTACATTTTCTTCATGACCCAGCTCAAGTCGTAACCTTGCAAAGTCTCCCTGATTGGCCCATTTCATAGTCACCTCACCATAGTCACCATTCATTGGCCAATCAGTAATATGCTGCCCTGTTATGCACTGAGATTATCACTTTAATATAACTTTATTGGAGACAAGGATAGGTCTCAGGCAATACTGGTCCTGCATTCACCATAGGGCCCCGTACATGGAATAATAAAACTACATTTGTAGAGCTACTTAGAAGTATACAAAGTCACAGCTCTCGAGGGAGCCAGACTCCTAAATATCATTATCACTGAACCCCACTGCCCTAGCCTCACCCTGACAACTTCCAAGCCATTGCTCCCTTGTTCTCACCTTTAATTCTTTACCTGCACTTTATAGATGAGGACACTGAGACTCAGAAAAGCTGATTACCCTGTACTTATGAATATGTGAGAACCCGAAGGCTAGCTCTGGTCTTCTAACTCCAAATCCAGTGATCTTTCTACTCTACTACACTACCTCCATGATAAGCATTCAAAACATTTTTGTGGATTTAGATCTTGGCTATCAACACTATCACCAGCTCCAGTAACTTGGTGGAGGAGCAAAGATGTGTATGTGTATGTTGTGTCAATTACTAGGTACAGTAGACTAAAAAATGTAGTAGCAAAGATATTAAATAAATAAAACAAATGAACAAGTAATAGTTATGATACTTAGGAGATTCCAACTTTTAAGCCTGCCCCTAACTAACTCTATGTTCTGAATCTGAGGTCATCTTTCTAAGCCTGAGTCTATTCATCTGTTTAAAAATGTGGGCTCGAACGAGATAATTTTCAAACTATCTGCCAGCCCTCACATTCTGTGATTCTGTGTTCAGCTCTGGAAGGAGGTTATGCAGTAACCGCACCCGCCCCTCTCAGAGCCACAGCAAGCAACCCAGTAGCTTTTCTTCCAGGCCCCACATTCACATTCTTCAAGCTGCAGTATAGGACACCATGTCAAAGTCTTGGTGCTCAATTCACATGCAAGTGTCCCTTCAAGCTCTGCTCTAAATCCCTGCCTGGTTCCCCCACCCCAGAATAAAGATGGTATAACCCCAAGCCCCTTGTCCTTGGTCTCTCAGTCCAAAACAAAAGAGTCTATAGGCCTGTGAAAATAGAACCAAAATTCAGACCATAATACCTAACCACGGAAGATAAGGGTAATTATTATTCACAAGGCCAACGGACAACAATGAAATGAAGCTGAGGCACCAAAGAATCACATTACTTCCTTTAGAATTCATGTACTGGGAGATCATTTCGTGTCTGGAATGCTTTGGATATATTTGGTGTTTAAAGCAGGAGTATGGGCTTAGCAGACTGTTACTATCTTCCCATAAATTCTGATTCCAGAGTTTATATGTGAAGGACAATACGAAACTCTGAGCTTGGAAACTCGATTCGAGTAAGAATTAACTGTGTGACAGTTAATGTGAGACAGCTCGCTTAATCTTTTGCACTCAATAATCCCATCTGTGAAATGAGGACAGTGGCTAGGCAAGAGGATTTTAAAGTCATTTAACATGTATAAAATCTATCACCTAACTGTTAGCGATGAATTTAAAAATAGCCATTTTCAACTTTAAAAATTTTTTTTAATCTGAGCTGAGTTTTGACTCATCTTTATAGCATAGGATAGAGGTGTTAAACAGTATATTCAATAAGCTTGATATACAATTTTTATAACTTCACTGCTAAGTATGAGTGTCATTTCATCCATGCCAGCTATTTACCTGAATCTTTACCATGATTTTAGACAAACTGTGATCTCTGTCTGAAAGAGACAGCAGCCAAAAAACCCTCAAGAAGTCTTCTTTCCAAGCACTGCTGTGATGATTAATGAAGAAAACTCCCCTGCTATGAACTTCAATTCTAAGCTGTGGCACAGGAGGGGATGCAGGAAGCCCAGCGAAGTCCAAATAATAAATTCTCTTTTATCTTTGTCACTGAGCATTGGATAAAGAGTAAGGCACATCAATGTTCTCTCCTCATTTTCCAGCTATAAAATAGAGGTAAACTTGCAGTTAGGAACTCTTTTCCCTCATAGGCATGAGCAGAGTAGCTCCATCTCCATCCCCTTCCATCATTCCCAAATGCTGCATACAAATTAAAACAAGTTCAACAGCTTGAAACAACATACCATATACTATTTCATAGTTTCTGTAGCTTGGGAGTCTGGGCACAGTTTAACTGTGCTCGGGGTTTACAAGGCTGCAGTCAAGGTGCTGGCTGGGCTACATCCTCATCTGGAAGCTCAACTGGGGAAGAATCCACTTCCAAATTCATTCAAGCTGTTGACATGATTCGTTTCCTTTGTGCTGTATTACTGAGGGCCCTGGCTTTTTGCTAGCTATTGGCTGGAGGTCACCATTAGGTCCTGGAGGCTTCCTGCAGTACGGGCTTCTTTGATATGGCCTCCAACTTCATCAAACCCACAAGGAGAGTCTCCAGCTCCAATCTACTAAGACTGAAGTACATATAAGGTAACATCAACCATAGAAAATCCATGCTGTCACCTTTGCCATATAAATAACCTAACCTGAAGAGTGACATTCCATCATTTTTGCCATATCCTGTTGTCTAGAAGCAAGTCACAGGTCCTGCTGACAATCAAGGGGAGAGTATTACACAAATATGTGAACATCAGGAGGTAAGATTCACTGAGGGTCATGTTAGGGTTGGTTGCCACATGGACCTAACAGAAAAATCAATTATCAGGCCCCATAACCAAAGTCTTCCACTCTTAGTAGGACATTTCTCCCTCACCAACCACCAGCACCTCCCTAATCACCATTGCTTTCCCAGTTGTTCTGACAGAAGCCAGGCCACACTCACCATAGACCCTGTCCATTTGTCTTGCAAATTTTATTTATCTCCTAATATGAACCCAACTGTATACTGGCATGATGGGCAGCAGAATAATGCCACACACACACACACACACACACACACACACACACACACACACACATCCAGATTCTAATTTGTATAACCTAGGAATATGTTTTATTAAGTGGCAAAGGGAAATTTAGGTAGCGGATGGAATTAAGGCTGTGAATCCACAGACCTGGAGATAGAAAGGTTATCTTGAAATACCCAGATAAGAAAATTACAAGCATCCTTATAAATGGAAGAGGGAAGTATAAGAGAGTGTCAGACTGATGCAATGTAACAAACACCACCCCGGCTATCACTGACTTTGAAGATGGAAAAATACCATGAGCCAAAGAATGTGGGCAGTCTCTAGAAGCTAGAAAAGATTTAAATGTGGATTCTTCCCTAAGGCTTCCAAAAAGGAACTCAGCCCTGCCAACACTTTGATTTTAGTCTAGTTAGTGCCATTTCAGACTTTCGATCTCCAGAACTAGAAGATAATAGATTTGTGTTGTTTTAAACCATTAAGCTTATGGTAATGGAAAACTAATATTACTAGGACCTGGGGACACAAAGTTAAAAGAGACATGGCCTTGCCCCTCAAGAAGCTCATAGGCACATGGGGCAGGAGGCACACAAATAAGCCCAGGGCAGAGGATACAGCTCCAATTTGGTGTCTCAGCACCAGGGACAGGTTTTCAGCAGTGTCTACAACCCCCTTCCTCCCCAGGCCATTGCCTGGCCTGTTTGTGGCTCTGGGGCAAGAACTTTCCCTCCTTCTATAATACAGAGGTGGCAGTTCCTGCCTTACATATGGAAAGGGAAATTGAGACAAACACAGACCAGCCATGGTGATTCCCACAGGTCCCCATCTATGGCCACAATCCCCACTTGTGTCTGCCACAAGCCCTGAGGAGTTCAGACTCCAGGAAGGACCCCTGGGAGCCTGCCTATGGATTCAGAGGAGCCGGCTCATGGGCACTTTGCTTTTCATCACACCTCCTGCCCCCTAGGTCAGTGTGAATAACGAGCCAGCCCAGCCCATGATTCCCTCTTTCTGTAGCCTGATGTCAACCCCACTCCACCCAGGATGTTGAGACACAGGAAGTACCAGTGACATGCTTTATGTCTCTGTTCTGGTGGCATCATCAAGGCTTCAGGATCCCATGTATCTCCTCATCTGGAAATATTCCTGCCTTGCCCTGACCAAGCTATGGACTTCCTGCCCCTTCCCCAAGTTCCCAAAAGACCCAGCCCAAGAGCTCGCAAGATCTGGCCTCAGGGAGATGGCTGCTTTGAGAGCAAGACATACACAGACCACCTATGGTGTTTCCCACAGGTCACCATCTGTGGCCACAGTGAGCCCTACAGTCTTCTTAGGCTGGAGCGATCCATGGGAGCCCACCTGTGGGCTGGGAGGAGGTAGCTCATGGGAACTTTCCCCTCAGCACACCTCCTGCCTTCAGGTTTCTAGTACCTCTCAGCTGGTGTGAATCATGGGTAAAGCTGGCCCATCAGGTCTCCCTTTTCTGTGCCCCTGGGGTTAACTGAATGGCACCTAGAATGCCAAGAAAGGCAGATGCCAAGAAAGCAGAAGTAAGATGCCTGGTGCCCTGTGCCCAGGGAGAATAAGGGCTCCCTGGGCAGTTGGGTCCCCCAGATGTCTCTGATCAGCTAACTTTCCAGCCTCCCCTTGGCCAATAAGGCCAAAGACTCCCCATGAGTCTGACTACAGACTGACTGACTACAGGGCAAATGGGAACTGGGCTTCAGAGAGGGGTGGACCTGCAAATCTCACTGAATCCTCCAGAAGTGTCCAGCAGGAGGCATTTTTTTAAATGGTGGGGAGGGGAGGGATTGGGAATGACAAGGTTTGATACTAAGAGGTAATCAATTATGCTGAGAAAGATGGATGGGAGGGAGTGATAAAAAAAATTCCAAAAGAGCGTGAGCTGTGAAAGGGATCTTGAAGAGCAACTAGGAGCATGCAAAGTAGACAAAGAAAGTGCAGCAAAGAGAACATGTAAATGCATGATAAATAAGAAAGCCTGGTATAGTTGAGAAATCTAAAGTATAGAGTAATCAGAACCTGGGGTACAAGCAAAAGGAAGAAATGAGGGGACATCAAAGTGAAACTGGCAAGGTTAGGAAGAGTCAATGGAGAAACATCTATATGTCACGCCCAAAGCCACAGACTTAGGACACACAAGGGAGTGTGCCATAAAGGACGTAATCCCACATGTGTGTCATGGTTACTCTGGTCACAGTTTGGAGATTGGACTGGAAGGGTGAGGAATGAAGCAGAGGATAGGCAACTGCCATGGACCAGAAGACCAGGAAAAAATCAGAAGGACTTGACTCAAGGCAGTGGTGTGGAAATGGAGAGGCAAAAAGAATTTTTGAGAACTTTATTTGAAATCTAAGCAAAGGAGTTTAATGTAGGAGGTAAGGAAAAGGAATAAGAAAGAACTCTTCCAGGTTTCTTCTTAGGCAACCTTGTGAGGAGTGACATTGTAAACCAGGCTTCTCAAGTCAGAACGGAGTAGGCATCAGAATGGCCTGTGGTTCTTACTAAAACACACACCGGCAACCCCCCACTCCAGAATTTCTGGTGCAATCACCCTGGCTGGGACAAGGCTGTAAACTGAGGTAGGGAAGACAGGTGGAGGAGAAGGTTTTAAGAAATGATACTGCAATTAAACTATTTAGTGAGAAGAGAACGAGCAGTCTAAATGCCTTAAGGGAAGGAGCTATATAAATATGATCTCTAAAAGAAAACTCTCTGCCAAAAGCTAATCCAGCTTGGATTTGTTGGTTTTGTATTATCTGAGAAATTTGTGAGAGAATGATAAATTATTGACTAGAATCCCGTGACTACTCCAAATCCAGAGCCTGCTAATGTCAAATGACATAAGGTGTTACCACCACGGACACAGACATAAAAGGAGAGCCGCAGCATCATTTTAGCTGCTAAAACAAAGAAAATTTTAATTCATTACATATAAATTACTAAAATAATCATCTTGTTTATTTATGGGGCAAGAGATGGGAAGAGACAGAGGCTGGAAAGTGAAATTCTTTGTGGAAATTACCTATGATTTGTTTTTAAATCTGAGATTGCAGAGACTCTGGACAGTTCATAATTATGCCTCACTGATCACCTTCTTTCCCGTTTCTCTTTACTTAGAGGTCCCTGAGTGTGCACTGACTCAAATGTTCACACTTATCTGTGCAAATGTACAGCCCTTGATTTTTTTTTCCATTTGTTTTTGCCGCATAAGCAATAAAGAGATTGTTACTAACTGCAAAGTTATGGTTTAAGGTCATAATCTTATAAATCCTGCTGAGAGCTGAAGAAAAGTTTGATAATCCCAAATAACCCAAACTTCTCTGTCCCATGGTGTGGTTATGAGGACAAAGACTTTTATCACCAGTATACAAACCTGAAGGAGCCATTTTAGAAAACTCAAAAGTGTTGAGAGGCAGAGCAGCAGAAAAAGTCTGAAGATGTACATGTTGCTGTCAGGATTCTGTGAGATCATAGTGGAGATAAAGCTGCTTCTCTGCTGACAGAGCTCACCTCTGAAATAGAAAGGCTTTTGCAGTGGCTTAGTCGCCATTACTGATCTCATTCATTCTATTTACTATTTATTGTACACATACTTTGTGCCTGGCTCTGGGCTATAATCACAGAATGCTTTCTACCACCGTTATCACTATTATCAATAATTTGTTAAGTACCTGCCCTGAGCTTGACCCTAACTAAGCCAAGTGTCCTTACACTCAAGGAATGAACAGATTGAAATTTAAGTAAGTGGATCTACAAAACCCTGAAGCACACACCTGGTATTACCATTACTTTAAAATTTATACTTTTAATATACAGAAGTCACTTCTGTAACCCATAGATCAACTTCCCTTACTGGTTATTACTGAATAGCTCGCAGCCCATCAACATGTCCATGACACTGCAAATATTTATGTGAAGAAGAAAAGTGAAAGGGAGTTTGTCTTTCCACAGTCAGTGTGGCTCATGCTCAAAAGATGAAAATTTGAGGCTCCAAGAAACATAACTAACACCTTTCCTATTATAAGTTGGCCAGTGGGGGAAGAGGTAGATCCAGAAGGAAGATCTCCCAATTCCAGAGTTACTTCAACAGCTCCTCCAACCTCTTCATCAGAGGTGGCCTTTCACATGAACTAATGAATGCTGGGTTTGCCTGTTAAGAGCCTGCTGCTCTTATCTGAGGACTGTTCCTAATGAAAATGTAAACACATGGCCACCCACTACCTATTAGTGGGTACTGGGCTGTTTTTCCAGCCCCAAGAAAGAGTCTGAATCAATGTTTCTATCCACTCTTACCAGGACTGATAGCACAATATCACCATTAGCAGAATTTAAGACTATTGGAGAGATGAGAAAAGACTTTTCAAAGCAAAACTGACCAAAGTGTAAGTGAGATTTATGTCCTTCCACCTTATGACTTGAAGTGAAGTCAGTGGACGAGCAGCATTTGCATCGCTTGGGAGCTTTTTAGAAATGCAGGATCTCAGACCCACTTGAGAACTACTGAATAAGAATCAGCATTTGAATGAAGTGTCTAACTGACTCACATGCACACTACATTTTAGGAAGCATCGCCCTGGACCTCATGAGCATCAAGTCAACAGAACTTCCCAACAGCAATATGACAAATGGGTTATAGTTGTGCAGTGTTAACAACTTCCTCAGCTCTTATCAGAGGTGGTCAAAGCCTCCATCATTCAAGACTACTGGGCCAGCCCCCTCCAGCCATGTGCAGCCTTGTCCACTGACCCTAGTGTGTCATACAAACACAAGCTTGAATTTCTTCTGTATACTGTGCAAACACGCACAAAAAAAAGATGATGTACTTCTCGTGTACTCTCTATACAAAAGATAAGTAGTAAGTACTGTTCTAACCGATACCTGAATTTGAACAAGTGGTAGAAACATGAATTCAATTTTGTAAAGTGCTTTGATGTCATGAAACATGTCATAAAAGCATCAAATGGTTCGATATCAACACTAACAAGACACACTGGAATTTCAGAAATATCATAGCTGCTCCTTTGTTTTGAAGACTTACTATAGTATCTCAGGAGACAGGGCGATATTTCAAACCAAGCGCTTTCTGAAAGTGACTTTGGAGGAAGTTTGAAGCATCTTTTTATGTGATAGACAAAGAAAGCCACTACACTGAAGTAGATGACAATACATGCTAGGAATGAGGGGAAGCCAGGCTTCTAAAACAGCCCCTGGTATTTTCCCTATCAAGAAAAGATCCACATCTCATTTCTTCTCCAGGATGATTGGATTCTACATACCTGTTGGAAAGGGAATATCAGTGTAAATAAAAGCATGTCAAATTCATTACTCAGATTCTTTATAATGCAAGGCCCTCCAGGATGAATCCTCCAACCCACTCAGCCATCCTCATCTCAGCAAAACTCATGTCCTCTAGTTCTACCAACTACAGTCCAATACAGTAGTCATTAACCACAGAGAGCTATTAACATTTAAATATAAATTAGTTGAAATTTAAATTTGAATATAAATATAAATTCATCTAAATTAAGCAGAATGAAAAATTCCATTTCTAATGTGCATTTACTACATTTCAAGTGTTCAAAAGCCCATAAGAGTAGGGGCCACCATAGTGGCTATACAGAGACAAAAATATGGCCATTACCACAGAAGTTTTATTGGATGGCCCTACTCTAGACTTTGCAAATAAACTATGTTCCTGCTCTAAACTGCTATAGGAAAAGAGGCAAAGGGACTTTCTTCATCGCATTACTATTCTTTTTTTTATTCACATATAATGTATTATTTGCCCCAGGGGTATAGGTCTTTGAATCATCAGTCTTACACATTTCATAGCATTCACCATAGCACATACCCTCCCCAATGTCCATAACACAGCCACCCTCTCCCTACCCCCCCAACCCCACAGCAACCCTCAGTTTGTTTCATGAGATTAAGAGTCTCTTATCACACAACTATTTGAAGCCCGATAAAGTAAAACCAAAGGCCAACCACACATGTACCCTCAAGAGTCTCCTCCCTCTCTCACTGCCCCTCAGTCCCCTGTATTAGGTGCTAGTGAGACTTCCCCAACACTGTAGAAAGATCATGGACCCATAACACACTCCAGAAGAAATACAGTTAGAATTGTCTAACCATGCTCCACGTCTTCAGTCTTGAAACATGCCACTCCATCCCTATGCCACCCAAAAACTCAAACAAAATGGCCAACATTTTAAAAAATTAAATTATGTCTATTAACTCATTCATGCAGTTCTTAAAAATGTTTCTATTTATGAAGTCATCCATTCTACAAATAGGTATTAAATGACACTATATTCCAGGCACTGTGCAAAGCACAGAAGATACAGTGATGGACAAGTCAGTCATGGTGTCTTTCTTCATGGTACTACTGGGCTAAAAGAGAGCAATGAATAAGTGACTATAAGTACAATAGGGAAAGTGACCAATACTCTAACGGGAAGGGCTGACCTAGTCTTGGGGGATAGGGAAGGCCTCCTAAGCTACTCATGTTTAAGGTGAGGCTTGAAAGATCAGATCTAGTTAGGGGAAAAGGAGAGGAATAGCATTCCAAACCATAGTAATGGGAAATGAAAGTCAGTGTGCCTGACTCACAGAGACTGAGCAGAGAGTAGTGGCAGTCAGGGTCAGGCCAGGAGTGTCACCATCTGACTGGCATTTCCAAAGGTCGCTCTGGCTGCAGAGAATGGATAAGAAGGCAGCAAAAATGGATTCACGGAGATTATTTCAAAAGTTCTGTACATGATCACAGGCCAGGATCAAGGTACAAAAAAGTAGGCAGGGCGCTAAAAACATGGATGTAGAGAGAAGCAACAGGCCCTAAGACTGAATGGAGGAAGAGAGGGTTTAGAAAATGACTCCTAGATTGCTGGCTTTAGGGATTGGTTGATCACTGCATAAGGAAGGGACCCTCTGGGAAGCCCCGCACTAGAGTCAAGCTGCAGACTAGTGGTATTAAGGATATCTGTGAAACTTCTAAAATGGGGTGCTCGGGGCACCAGGATGGGCAGCAGAGTTAAAGTCTGCCTTTGGCTGGGCTCGTGATCTCAGGGTCCTGGGATCAAGCTCCACATCAGGCTCTCTGCTCGGCGGGGAGCCGGCTTCCTCCTCTTTCTCTCTGCCTGCCTCTCTGCCTACTTGTGATCTCTGTCAAATAAATAAATAAAGTCTTTAAAAAGATTTAAAAATAATAATAATAAAAATTAAAAATTAAAAAATAAAATAAAATAAAATGGGGTGCTCAGTAGGCAGCAGCAGATTCCGTGGGTCATCCCCGGGATGTAGATGAGACTGAAACCACTGGAAGTCGCGCAATCACCCCAGGCGGGAAACACAGATTTAAAAGAACAGAAGGGAGGCCCTCACGATGCCGCCCCAACGTACCGCGTTCAGGGCTGTGCCTGCTTTCTGAGGCGGGCAGCCCCTGCCTTCAAGAGATCCGCACATCAAATGCTCCATTCCGAACCAACCCAAGATTAAATCTCTGCGATCAAGCATTTGCGACTGGCAAGAGGCTGTTTTCCCAAGGTTTTCTGCAAGATTTGAGACATTTGAATACTTTCAGATCTCTTTAGTATTCACGCCTGGATTTCTGGCAGCCGCGGTCCGGAGAAGCCGGCTTCTCCCCCATTCCTTGAGATGCACTGCCATCTGGTGGCCATAGTCTGCCAGACGCACTCTTTCCCTTCTCGTCCTCTGTGTTGGTTTGAGATCCACACACCCTGTGGGTTGCCTCTTACCCAAACTATTTTTAGCTTCTTTCTGGTATCATTGAACTTGAAGTGTAATTGAACTGGAAGGTCAAGCGGTACTAAAAGCAGTGGCTCATTTTTTCACCTCCTTTCTTCAAATATTTCTTTATGCAACCATCAGAATATGTAAGCATTGTTAATGGAAACAAGAAATATGGATTGCAGAAGTGCTCATAAATTGTGATAATATCATAGGCATGTTCTTACTAATGATATTAATCACAGTTTTAATTGATTTACAGAATTCAATTAATTCATGGTCACTTCCCCTCACCCCACCCCACCCCCTGTGCTTCACCCCTTCCCCACACGCCCGGCTCACACCTTTAAACTCAATTCTAGGCAACAAACTGTATTTCAGGCTGATACGCCAACATAGTTGTTTTATTTCATGGTTCAGTGTCAGTCATCAGGTCTAGGATATAGCTCCATTTAACAGATAGTAGTAAACTACACTCATATTATACTTTCTTTGCCCATACTTTTTCTTGAGGATACTATATAACTTAATGGAAAAATAATTATTTGCTCTTTCAGTGGTAGACTAAATCATGACACCCGTGCCCTCTGTTATCTTGCTATGATATATAATCATATCCTAATGAAACAGGTTTTCGATCAGGCTGAACTTCAATCAAAAAGCAGTAAGTAAACTAAGATGCAATTATAAAAACTGATAGCATCACCACTGTTTTATGTAATTCAGTGACTATAAAAAGAGTCTATTTCTTATTTATATTCAAATTTCCCAATTATATATTATAGAGATATTGCATAGGTACTATTTTTCTGAGAATTCTAATGACAAGAGATCAAACACCCTTGTGTTACCTGGACTATATAATCATAAAACATTCAGTTTTTTAAGAGAGATGAAACTCAATCCAAGTCCAGTAATCAAAGCAAAATTCAACAAATGACAAAATCATGAAACAAAAGGACCAGTATTAAACCATGTGCTTTTGGGCGCCTGGGTGGTTCAGTTGGTTAAACCATGTGTTTTCTTAATTATCTGAGTTCCCTACAGTTCATTAAAAAAAAAAAAATTCTCTATGGAATATGTTTGTTATTTTTTTTATCTGAAAGATGCCCAGAATTCTTATTTCTCTAAGACCCACCATATCCATTGGACAAATCATTGCTGAATAAGTAAGAAGAGTGCTGGAAGGTGTAGCACTAGGAGGTGAGCTGAATAAAACAATTTCTGTCCTTCATTCATTTCAAACCCGATGTAGACAAAGTATAAATCAAATAAGATAAAAGATGGGAAATTCCTGTGAAAATTATAAATCATGCAAGCCTGAAGAAGGCTTGTTCTCGTAATAAGAGTTGTATCCCAAACACGAGGGCAGAGGAGAGCTCATCATAAACACGCTTGCACAATGTGAGCAGTCAGTGAGATAAATTCAATGAAGGAAAGCATAGCAAAAGTTAAAAACTTACGGTGGTTGCAAGAGTAAGACCTGGCTTGGATACTCCTCACCCATTTTTGGGGGGTTCACTGCAAGGCAGCTGAATAAGGCCCCTTATCCTTGCTTTTTTTTTTTTTAATTGTAATACTCTGATTTTCTATCTTAATTCCCAGAATAACTATGGAGCAACAACTAAACAGAAAACAGAAGGCCAGATTGCCAACAGTGCCTCTCTAAATACTGCTCTGCCGTGCGGGAGCAGTGGCGTGCGGCCAGGCGAAGCCCGCAGTAAATTATGTGAAACATCCATCCCCCAAGTGTCCTGTGCTGCTGTACGGGGAAGTTCACAGCACATATCTGAAGGATCTCTTTACTCAGGAAGGTTTAAGCAAAGTTCAAACAAAATTTGCTCCCCGGTGGATAATCTTAAATCAAAATCGGAATGCCACAGGCTTGATTCATGAGCCAATAAAACCCTATGAGTCCTGACACATATAGACACATTCTCAGATTCCCAGCAATCCTTCTTTTGCTTTTTCCTCTAATAACATCAACTTCCCTTGGGTCATCATCACCTCCCAGCAGTTTGTGTAGGAAAAGTAGGATGGCAAGAGAAATAAAGCTCCTCTTATGGAGTACATTTCTTTAAAATACCCGAATGTTCTCTTGGCTTATTGGGGGATAAATCTCTGAAATCACCCTCTAGTCCATAGCCGAAGATGTACTTTCTTGTTCTTCTGTTTTTGTCACACAAACTTGGAGGTCATCAGCAACACCAAGTATCCTATAGGGACTGATGTTGACCTTTCATGGAAAGTAGCTACTGGACAACCCACCATGTCTGCCTAATCCAACCATCTCAGGCTACCATATTAATAGGTATACCACAGCCTGGTGGCTTAAACAATAGAAATTTAGTTTCGCACAGCTGTCCAGGCTGCAAGTCTATAATCAAGGTGCCAATTGGGTTGGTTTCTCATGAGACTACTCTTCTTAGCTTGCAGACAATGGTGTCCTGCTGTTTCCTCATGTGGTTTTTCTCTGTTTGTGCATGAAGAGAGTTCCAGTGTCTCTTTCCTGTTTTTGTTTTTTTTTTTTTTCAAGATTTTATTTATTTGAGAGAGAGAGTGAGAAAGAAAGAGCATAATCAGGGGGAGAGGGGGCAGAGGGAGAAGAAAGGAAGACTCCCTACTGAGCAGGGAACCCAACACTGGGCTCTATCCCAGGACCCTGGGATCATGATCTGAGCTGAAGGCAGATGCTTAACCAACTAAGCCACCCAGGTGCCCCACTTTTCTGTTCTTATAAGGACACTAGTCCTATTAGATTAGGGCCCCACCCATATGACCTCATTTAACCTTAGGTAGCTCCTTAGAAGCCCTATTTCCAGATACAGCCACATTAGAAGTTGGATCTTTGACATATGAATTTTGTGGGAACACAAGTCCATAACAAACCCGTATTAACTGAGATCCTGACATGACAAAGATATGGTGCTAGACTCAGGAAATACAGAAATGAATAAGTCATTATCCCTGTCCTTAAAAAGTATCCCTTTATGTGGGGAGATCAATACATGCACAACCATCGAGGGCCCAAATCACTGTGAAAAGTGTGAACACTAGCCTCTAAGAGAGTGTGAAGATGGTAGAGAAGAAAGAGAGTTAATGTGAGTTTAAACAAAAGTTCAGTATGTCCTTTAGAATGACCATGCAGGTCACTGTGAGGAGAGTAGGAGGATGAGATACTGGAAGCTGAGAGAAAAGTCAATAATCTCTTACAAGCCCAGAAGGTGAAGAAAGAAGACTCAAACAATACCACAGAAGCAGGATTGAAAATAAGCTGCAGATCTGAGAAACTCTCAAAAAATAAAGCTAAGAAATTTGGGAGAAAATCATGATTTCTGTCACAAAGGACTTCTAGAAGAGCTTTACTTAATTATGCTTCACTTTCTCACTTCACTCATTCAGTCAGCATTCTCCAACCCAAGTTAGGTCTCTGGCAGTATATGTTGCAAAATGCCTTTAGTTCAATCTAACTTTTTTACTAACATATTCTTATCACTCTTCCAAGGATACTTTTTACAAATTTAAACATGTTAGACATTGTCAGTGGATACTGAGAAGAAAGACCTATTAGTAAATCTCTAACAGCTTTCACTAGTACTACATGCCTCAAATGTACATAGAAATTATATCCTAGAGTTAACTGTAAACTCGAAAGCTGTCTTACTCTTAGAGTCAAAGTTAGTTGGGCACCGTTCTGTTCTCCTTTCATATCCATGAAAGGAGTTCCATGCCTTGGAATTCTCACTCTCCCTGAATTTATTACCCCATATGTCACAGAGAGTCACAGAGACCTGCAAGCCTTCCTTTAAATTCTAAAGTTGAAAATGACTTTAGTGTTCATCTTTTCCTTTCTATTTCCAGGCCAACCTTCAGTGGTACCAGAATTGTTCAATCTATTCTGCTTGCAAGAACCACATCCCTTCCAAAGACATGATGCCATCCACGCATCAGATGTAAGCCTCCCCTGACTCCCTCAGACAGAGCTAGTGTCTTTTCTGCAAGACTGCATCACAAACATCTTTAGGTGTCTCCTTCCAACTAGACTGTGAGATCTTTGAGACCATAGCAAGGGTCCTATCTTATTCAATAAAATCCACACCATACTGCTTTGGACCTCATTCGTACTTTGTGTTTGTTGAATCAATTATTTGATTAAGAGTCCTTGTGCCAAGGAAGTTTACATTAGTGATTGTATTAAGTATAGCGTTGCATGAGTACATGCTGTTTCTTCTGCTCGTGTGTAAAGCACCTGCATGCCAGACCAGGACATTAAGTTTCTTTATATCCCAGAGAATCTGAGGCAATGCCTTAAACCTAGGAGGTACCTAGGTGCTACTTGTGTTTGGTGTAGGTAGTGTCTCTACCCACCACTGCACAAACTGGAATCAGGTCAGAACGAAAACACATTCCCCTAGCTTCTCTATATTATTAACTTCCATTCAAGAGACCATTTAAAAATGACCACTTCTGGGGCTCCTAGGTGGCTCAGTGGGTAAGGCCTCTGTCTTTGGCTCATGTCACGATTTCAGGGTCCTGGGATCAAGCCCCACATCAGGCTCTCTGCTCAGTGGGGAGCCTGCTTCCCCCTGCCTCTCTGCCTACTTGTGATCTTTGTCTGTCAAATAAATAAATAAAATTAAAAAAAAAAAAAAAAAAACAAGAAAAGGACCACTTCTCAGAACCTCTTCCAAAATCTCTTAAGCCAAACAGCATGAAGAATGAGCAAGTCCCTGAATCCTAAAGGACTTCCACCCCTACCTTATTTGAGAGCAAAGAGTAATAAAGGGAATGCAGTCATTGCAGGAGATCAGAAACCAAATTTAAAAAACGAGTTACCAGCTGGTGCAGCCACTCTGGAAAACAGCATGGAGGTTCCCCAAAAAGTTGAAAATAGAGCTACCCTACCACCCAGCAATGGCACTACTACGGATTTACCCCAAAGGTACAAATGGAGTGAGAGGAAGAAAGGGGCATCTGCCCCCCAGTATTTATAGCAACAATGTCCACAATAACCAAATTATGGAAAGAGCCCAGATGTCCATTGACAGATGAATGGATATAGACGTGGTTCATCTATATATAATGGAATACGACTCAGCCATCAAAAATGAAATCTTGCCATTTGCAATGTCGTGGATGGAACTAGAAGGTATTATGCTAAGCAAAATAAGTCAATCAGAGAAAGACAATTACCATATGATCTCACTCATATATGGAATTTAAGAAACAAAACAGAGGTTCATGGGAGAAGGGAGGGAAAAATAAAACAATGAAATCAGAGAGGGAGACAAACTGCAAGAGACTCTTAACCACAGGAAACAAGCCAAGGGTTGCTGGAGGGGTGGGGCGGGAGGATGGGGAATTAGTGATGGACATAGGGGAGGGTATGTGATGTAATCACTGGATATTATATAAGACTGATGAATCACTGACCCCTAACTCTGTAACTAATAATACATTATATGTTAATTAATTGAATTTAAATTAAAAAATAAAATAAATAAAAATAAAAAAATTAGTCCTACAGCCAGAGCCAACTATGACTCTTCTGCCTTCCTCAAAATGGCCAGGTTCCTTAAAAGCTTATGGCACTGGCTAGTGGCCAACTACCAAATTGTCCAGTCATTTCCGACCCAAATAGTTAAGGTATGGGAGTAAAAAATATACCCTGTCCTTACCCCACCCGCAACCCTTTCCCCTAAACTGAAAAAGTTTTCTTCATGTAGGTTGCCTTACCAAAGGAGACACAAACACAGGACAATATTAAAGCAGTTATGATATCTTCTAGGTTGCTCTCGCATTAGAAGCAGCCATATTTTAACTTGGTGTTATTGAAAAGACCAGACCAACTTCACATGAGGTCAATGAGGACAAATGGATGGTTCAGTGTGGTACATAATTGCTTGTTCATAATAATGATAGAGAATGTATATTAAGCGTGTTTACTGTGTACCTGGTACTACACCAAGTGCTCGATACATTTTTTACCCTTTTTTGCACATTCTATTATTTAATCCTCACACTAATCTTCTGTGGCCACAATGATGCCAATTTACGTATAGGAAAAATGAGGTTGAGGGAAGGTCTGGTTGTGCCTACACATACACACTAGTAAGCTGGATTAGCTGCAGTAAACCCAGTTCAGTCCAACCCCAAAGCCTACCGTCTTTACCACTGCTCCTCCCTAAGCTTAACTGGGAAATGCAGATGTGAGGGTAACTGTTAATTTGGCCAAAAGGACTCAGAGGCATAGGATAAACATGATACATCTTCTTGGAGCAATTATGCTCAATGGCAACGTAACTAAATACATTTTAATATATTAAAACACACATGGATACATTGGGTATCATGAAAACTTCACACTTACTTTTAAAATAGAAAGCACTACAACAATTAATTGCCTTTTTAAAGGTGGAGTTCAACCTGAGATTATGTCTCAGATTCTACTTGCCTCCTCTCCTCTCCCTCCTCCTCCCATTACCAGCAGAACTTATTTGGCCCTACACTTCATTCAAAGGCTCAGGTAGGACCTAGAAAATGGCCCACAGAGATGTGTGGGCAAGACATGACTGTGGGCCACTTTTATTTAGGCGAGCTGTTTGTGTTCATAGAACTACAGCTCCCAAGCACAGGACAGAGGTTTGGGTACCAAGACTTCCATCACCAGCTCGAGCCCCACACAAGGACCGAGTAGAATCATAGGTGAGGTAAAATCAAAAAGAGAACGGAGTTAGAGAATCCAGTGCTGGAAGAGTACCCTTTGAGTTCCAGATTTAGGATCTTCAGAACAGTAAAGAAGAGGGAAAAAAGAGAATGGAAGAAAGGGAGAGGGGGAGAGGAGAAGAGAGAGGAGAGAAGGAAGATTAGAGATAGAGAGAAAGATAAGGGGAGGGTGGAGAAGAAGGAAGGAGGGGAAAAAAGGAAGAAAGGAAAAATTTGAGAGGGTCTAGTTAGTGCTTAAGGGTCTTACCAGTTATGGTTGACTACCTGAAGTTAGTCTTGGTCCATATTCCAGTATCAGGATTTGTTGCCTGAACCAGCATCTAAATCCTTTTCCTACCTGATGAGTTCTTCACCATATGAATCATGGGAAAAAGCAGCAATTTATTCCATCTGAGAAGCTGGACCTCCCACCTTTTCAAATATATGACCGCAACTCTGCTAATCAAAAGCACCTGCACAGAGGCGGCTGCTATCCTTCCTGCTCCCGGAAGGACTTCCTCAGGACCTGGGGCTGGAATGGGCTGAATGTGAAGCCCATTAGTAGATCCAGCTGTAAAAAAGCTAAAAAGATGCCAAAATCAGGCAAAGGTAGGGACTGCTATTTGATGATGATAGAGGAATAGCATTTTCACATAAAATCAAAGGTCTTACAAACAGCTTTATGCCTCAAGCCAGTGTTTTCCACTAGTGTTTGGAGGTATGATTTCCATAAATTTTTCCTGTGGGTCTTACCTAGTGACTGATCAGCTTCCCCTTCAGCTTCTACACAGTAAACCTGATTAAAAGCCCAAGATGTTTATTTTCTGTGCTCCTCTACCTCCACCCAGTGGATGAAGAGTCAACTGCAAGTCTGGCTTCCCTGTAATACGTAATCTGTGCAGGCTTTTCCCCTGATCTAGAATTGCAGATCTGTCTGTTCAGGCTTTTGTGGCTGAAAAACACTCCTATTTTTCACTGGGCAGGCTATCCATCTAGCTATGGAAAACCAACACGTTCTGCCCAGGGCTAGAATTACATATTCTGAACATGCTGATTTAGCAATGACTGATAAAATTGGTCTTAGGTTTCCAGTATTTACTATTTAAAACTCTATCTTTAGAATATTTTGATCTTGGCAGGAATTTCTGCTGCACAGACGCACACAAAACATAAAGCACCAGGAAATGACAGAAGAGACAGAAGCTGTTGCTAACAAGTAAGTGTGGCTCTGAGTACGCTCTTGGATCTAACTTGCCAAAAAGTCAGAGATGCAGTAATAGGGAATCAAAGAATTCAAAAAGAATTTTGAGCTGAGAAAAATCTTAAGGGCCATGTTATAAATCTGAAATACAAAACACAACAAGGGAAAGACAGGTGATATGGCCCTAGGAGCTTAGTTCCGGGCCAGAATCTCCAATACAGACTCTATGAACTGTTCTGTCCCCTTCTCTCCTTTCTCTCCAGGTCATTTCACCTGCCTGTCCGACTCTTACTCCTTCCCCAAATTTATCATGGCTTTCTTTTTTCAGCATGAAGTTAGCTTTGCCACTGACAAAATCATTAAAACACAGAATCCCAGAGCGTTTGAGCAAACATATTTTCTCAGATCCCCTAGTTCCAGATCTCTCATTCTACGTGTAGGACCAAGGTACTTTCAACAACTTGGCTATAATCATACAACCAGCTGGACACAGAGCCACTGGAAGACATTTTTAATGCAAATCTGCAACCCTCTGAAAAAAAGAGAGGCCCATCATCAGGGTAAATAAAGGCAGTCACATGAAACAATGTCCATAGTAGTTTAGGATAAGAAATAATGGTTTGATTCAGAGGGAAAATATTTTTAAGGAGCAATGCACGTCAGCCTTTCTTCCCTCATTTTTTCCCCCCAATATTAGTTTCTTCCATGGAGAAATGCCCTCAGGGAGCTGGTAGGTCACCAAAATATCTGGACCATACATGCAGTAGCCTACATAATGATAGATATTACCATCAAAAAACCACAGTGTTAGCCCATTTGAAGGGTATGAAACTTAAAAATTGTGAGCTTCGTGGTGCTTGAGAAGACTACTTCTGAAAGCCCCATTCATCTTTCTAACAGCCAGGTCACAGCCTGTATTCCTGGCATCACCCAGAGAGATTTCAACAGTAAGGCTTCTGGAATGATAGTCAAGGAATCATCTTGAATCAAAGAAACTGAGTTCTACATTATCCATCCTCTCTAAGTCCGTGTTGAAGAGGAATGATAAAAAAAGGAAAGCAAAGCATACATAGCCAAATTGCAATGGTACATTTTTAAATTATCTCTCCCAGGTAGACCAAGCCCATGGCAGAGAAGAAATGGTACAACAGGGTAAACTTTAATATAATGCTCATTCCATTTAGCACACACTTTATGTGCCATCTGGCAGACTTATGTAACTGATTGCCAGAGGATATAATTATTTTAAAGAAAATTAATTTGATTACCAGCAGTGAATTTTTTATACATGCAAACTAAGATGGGAAATGAAGATGGGAAAAGGAAGTAACCAAGTCTCCAAAATCAGAATGCAAGATGAGTTATTTGGGAGGCTGGAGAGAGGAGTCGATAGCTTGGGAAACACTAGACTGAGATACACAACATTTCAGGGATTTTTGCTGGCTGGTTCACTCACCACATGGTAATTCCACTCCCAGAAACCACATCTGGAACTACACTGAATGTAAATCACCTTTCTTATGTGGATACTGCTCAGCTAGAGCTTTCATCTATCCACAAAACTGAGGAACAGGCAGGAAACATAGTTGAGCATCTATTGAATATCATGCAGCTTGCTAAATACATTTTATCTATCTTGTATTCTAATGCTCACAACTAATTCTATAAGGGAGGTTAAGGTGATTAGACCCAGCTCACACAGCTGGTAAGAGACTGTGGCTGTCCAAATCATGGCCCAAAAAGATGTCTATTCCTAATGCTTAGAACCTGTGAATATTGGGCAAAAAGGATATTGCAAGTATGATTAAACTAAGAATCTTGAGATGGGAAGACTATCCTAAATTACTGAGCTGTCTAGATGCAATTACATGTAACCTTAAAAAAAGGAAATCTGATTGCAGAAGAAGGAAAGTTGATATGACCCTGGAAGCAGAGACTGAAGTGATACAGTCAGGAGCCAAAGAATGCTAGCAACCTCTACAAATAGAAGAGGCAAGAAATGGATTCTCTCCTAGAGCCAGTAGAAGGAACCAGCTCTGCTGACATCTTGTTGCCCTCTAAGACTCATTTTGGAATTGTAACCTCCAGAGATGTAACACAGATCTGTACACAGATTAAATTTGTCTGCTTTAAACTACTCAGTTTGTAGTAGTACATTAGAGCAGCATCATACATCACAGATGAACCAGAATTCTAACCCAGGTCTGCTGAAACTTGAGGCCTGCTTTTCATTACTTTACACCACATGCAACTGAATCAAAGATTTGGGAATTAAGTACAATCTTTGGGAATTAAGTACAAATCTTATCCCAAAATCTGGGGCTGGATATTGAATTGGATGACTGAAGTTGTTCTGATTAAATCATTAGAATTACCTCTGTTTGCTGATTATTGCCATGATGGTTCTAAATATCTGATTCAAAATTTAAAATATCAAAGACATTCACCATTTAAGTAGCTAAAATGAAGCAGTCATTTTAACTCCGATTACTCCATATACGTTGAGCTAAAATACTTAGATATTGGGCAGAAATTGTTTTGTTGCTTTTGACTCATAGTATTGTGAAAGCCATTACATTTACATATCTAAGCTTATTCTCAGCAACACTTTTACCTATTTGCATATGTGTTTTTCTCTGATCTCATTGCCATAATAGCTTGGAAATCAAAACCCTGGATTCTATCATTAGTGACTCTATCATCAATTAGCTCTTCAAACTTGATCACATCACCCAAAATTTCTGGATCTTAGTCTCATCTATAAGAATGGGGTAGCAGGTGTAAAGTTTGCCAAGTTGATCATCACTAAAATTTCTTCCAGTTTTAAGAAAAAATGATGGCAGGAGCAAAGCTTTTAAGTGGATTTCAAATGTGCTCATTATTACATGTTGCAACTAGAGGGCAGACCAAGCTCAGGAATTCTATCTAATCTGGCGGGCACATTGAGCAAATGAAAAAGTTAATATATTGATGCCTTCTTTGTCTATCCTTCACCTAGACCCTACTAAGTTAATGGATGTTGATCCAGTGTTATAAAATAAAATATGAAAATCTCTGAAACCAGAAATTACATTCATTAATGCCTGATACCAGAGTGCTTATGTTTCTTTGTTTGCCTGGATGTTGTTAATTGAGTATGTCACCCACATGAAGTTCTGGAGCTTCATGTTTGCTCATGTTAGTGTGCTTATCATTCGGTCACATGGAGTTGGGAGTGTGAGACCAAAAAATATTCCTGCATTCTCTTTATGCATTTAGGTATAACCGTATTAAGCATATGTGACTGCCAGTGTATATGGCATTTGACTCACTCTATGTATTCACGTTGAAGTATAAGGAAATGAATGAAAAAAAAAAAGAGAGGGAATAAACATTATTTTTGGATACTTGCTTTGTCAAGGTATCAATTAAGATCAGCTGTAGGCACAAGTGTAACTTAAGTAAAATTAGATTTTTGGTAGCTACCATTTGTCCCTGTAGTTTGTCCCTCTGTCCATCACTCCCACTTTTCCCCTTGTCAACATCCCTACTTAAACTCAGCTCTCAGGAAGATCCAAAGAATTCAAATTCAATACGATATAAGAATCTGATGAAGCAATTTTGGTCTCCTGGACACATGTGGATTTTGTCAGAGAACATGGCTTATTAAAGAGTAGAATTCCAAAGACAGAATTGTAATCATCTCAAAAAAAGCAGTAATTTGGGGGACAAGATGATTGACAGCATCCACAAAATCATCTGTTTGAACTGACACCATAAACCAGTGGCAAAAACTGGCCTCCCATGAATGCACAGGACCTAAATGGCTAAGTCTGACCTTTTTCCATTTTTAACAGCATCCATTGAGCATTTGCACTTCATGTGAGGTTCTCTGTGATGACCCAGAGTCAGGTTCTTGCACTTGAGAAGCACATCTGACTGAGTTCTTGATCTAGAAGTCCTTTGGAGTTGCTTTCTTAATGCATGGGATTACTTCTTGAGACCTGGTGTTTTCTCTTGGCAGGAGGCTTTAACAAGAGGCTGGGGCCTTGGCACCATCTCCGTGGCAAGAACCTGGAGAATGCGGATCCTTCTCCTCTTTCCTCTATCTCCCCTCAACAGCATTAAGTGATGGGGATAAGGAGGGAAGGGTTTTGAGGATCATGCTAAGAAGATGGGTGTAGAGGATCCTGACTTGACCACCAAAACAGGGATCTCAGATTACATATAATTTCCAGATAGCTCTGCAGTTTGAGGATGAGACAAAATTTCTTAATGGCTATCACTTAATTACACTGGAGGCAAGCAAATCTCAAAACTTCAGGGACCTCTAAACTGCTAGAGTGCTGATACACCAACATTCAGGGTCAGCCTTGACAATGCTGTCTTGCATTTCGTCCACCTGGATTTCTCATGATGGTCATGTTTTCCTTACAGCACTGCTACCACAACCATACAATAAAAATGCTCTTTCACATTTGTAGTCACAGTAAACAGAAATAACACCTTCTATTTACCTAGTGCTTGGTAGTCTACAGAGTGACTCAGAAAATCCTTTCCTCTGTCGTATGAGGTTAACTATTATACATACCCTCACCCCTCACAGATTGGAGTTGGTAGGAGATCATCTTTTGCACGCTCGCCTCCACACTAAACCATCTTGCAGTGCTGGAGGAAATGCATGGCACTTCCTAAACCACAGCCCTTCCTTCCCCACCATTCAACACCACCTTTTGTAACCACAGACATTTCACAGGAGATGAAATTGAGAGACTCATGTTAGGTGACTCTCTCAGCAGCAAAAAGCATGGAAATGGAGGAGCAGGGTCTCAAACTGGTTGAGGTTTTTTGTTTGTTTGTTTGTTTGTTTTGTTTTGTTTTCTTGATCCTTGTTGCTTAAAACCACTCAGTGGTATCCAAAACTGTTGACCCCTTCCTCCTTTCTCGAAGCCTCTCATTCTGGGTTTCTACTGTACTACATCCTCAATTCTTCTAGTATATCTGATCCCTTCACTTCATTCTCCTTAAGGAAGTTACCATTAGCCAGTCTCATTCTGAGCATTCCTATTTTCTCATTTTATAGTCCCACCTTGATTTGTCTCTTACTTTCACAGCTTTAAGTATTATATATGCTACATCTATTCCCAAACTTGTCTCTAAGCCATGCCCCCTTTTCGAGTTCAAGATTCATTCATCCAAATGTCAACTTGTCATTTGCATTTTAGCATTTCCATATGTCTGATCCTTTTTCACCCTAACCACCTCTACCTTCTTTATTTCACTGTAACAACACCTCCACTCACCCAGAAAATTGAGTTTTGTCTTTAAATTCTTCTTTTCTCTTTTTCCCTACATTCAACCAAAGTATTGTAGAGTATGCTCTCAAAACGTCTCTTTAATTCATTACTCTTCAAAAATAAAAATAAAATTATGAAACACAGAAATTTGCACACTAAATATTTAAAATATTTTGTTAATTTTTATGTATTTTTTTATTTTTTATTTTATGTATTTATAATTTTATGTATTTTGTTAATTTTTAGTATTGTAGTCATTTTTAGAAGTACTTACTGAAATATGAACAAAATGATATGTCATTAAAACATTCTGAGATAAAAGGACATCAAAATGGCCAACAGGCACATTAAAAGATGTTCAGCATCACTACTCATCAGGGAAATGCAAATCAAAACCGCAGTAAGATCACCTCACACCTATCAGAACAGCTATCATCAGAATGAGATAATAGGTGCTGGTGAGGTTTTGATGATATGGGGACCCCTATACACTGTTGTTTGGGAATGTAAATTGATCTAATCACTATGAAAACAGTATGAAGTTTCCTCAAAATATTATAAATAGATCTACCACACAATCCAGGAATTACATTTCTGAGTATATACCCCAAGGAAAAGAAAACAGTATTTTGAAAAGTTTTGTGCACTCCCATGTTTATTGCAGCATTAGATTACAATAGCCAAGATATACAACCAACTAATGTCCATCAATGGATGAATGGGTAAAGAAGATGTAGGATGTGCCCAAACACACACACACACATACACAGTAGAATATTAATTAGCCATGAGAAAGGCAGATTTCCTACTTTTTGTGAAAACATGGATGAATCTTGAGCAAGTTATGCTAAGTAAGAGAAGTCAGAAAGAGAGAAGCAGTATATGATATCACTTACATGTGGAATCTAAAAAATCCAAATCCATAAAAAAAAAGAGGATAGTAAAATAGTGGTTACTGGAGCAAAAACTGTGAGAAAAAGTAAGATTGATACACTTTAAGGGTACAAACTTGCCATGAGTAGTAAATAATCTATGTAATGTACAGTATAATAAATATAGACAATATGTACTATAATTGAGTAATGGGATAAATATCACTGCAACAGTAATCACATTACAACATATAAATATATCAAAGTAACACATTGGACTCCTTAAATTTATATAATGTTACATGTTAAATTTATTCAATAAAAATAATTAGTAAATAAATGGAAAATAAAACAATCTGAGGGGAGGGTGAGTAGGAATATATAAATGAAACAAGATACACCGTGCAATAATAATTACTGAAACCGGGTAATAGGTATGTCAGTTTGATTATAATTTTTCCCATCTATTTTTTATATGTTTGCAAAATTCCATTATAAAGTTAAGGAAAACTTTTTAAATGTGTTGCTTCAAATAATGTAAGGAAATAAGACAATGTTAGACATTATACTTTTATTTCAAGTGAGTTGTCAGTTTTATTAGGAGATAAAAGCCATGGCAATTAACCTAACAAGAATTTGCCCCAAATATAAAATTATCAAGACTATGAAATATACATCATAAATCTACTTTCTTTAAATATTAACCTTGCCTTAAGTGGATACTGTACTTTGTTAATGATGGTTTGAAAACACACTAATCATGCAGAACATGAAGACAGATGTCAGCGTTTTTTTTTTAGTAATAGTTCAAAATACCATGTGAGAGTTAACCCAGGCTTTTACAATAATCCACTAAATATGTAATGTGTATTTAATTTCCTACTTAAGGGGCACCCAGGTGGCCCAATAGGTTAAGTATCCAACTCTTGATTTTGGCTCAGGTCATGATCTCAGAGTCACGGGATCAAGCCCCTTGTCCAGCTCCAAGCTGGGTGTTTAGCCTGCTTAAGATTCTGTCTCTCCTTCTCCCTCTGCCCCCTTCTTACCCTCTCATGCACCCATGTGAACTCTCTTTCTCTAAGAAAGAAAGAAAGAGAGAGAGAGAGAGAGAAAGAGAGAGAAAGGAAAAGAAAAAAAAAGAAAAAATCTTAAAGACTAAAGTAAAACCATATACATTGGGAAACATTGTCCTTCATAGAGTAAAAACAGCTGAAAAAATACCTGGTAAGTAATACGGTTGTAAATGAAAATATATTCTCTTGTCAGAAAATACTTTTGGAAGATGGAAGAACATTGCAGATTTGAATAACTAAGTATCACCCAGTGTGGGAAGTTGGCTATACAATTGGGTAAAAATGTGTCTGTTTTTCAGAGGTCAATGCTTACTTCCTAGATTTTTTTCCAATAATGACATATATGAAGCACTAATTTTCTTGCAAACAACGAAGGAAAAGTATTCAAAGCCTTATTCTACTTAGTAGATTAATTCTCTTCTCTATCATATGTATGAAAATACTTTATTGATGGAGTAGAAGCTTTGAATGTAATAAAAATAATAATGCCAAATTAAGTTATGGATAGAACAAGTTACATGAAATTTATGTGCTCTATCATTCAAAAACAAGCAATTACAACAAAGAAAATGAAACAGAAGTATACAAAGTGCTACAAAACATCATTGATGTGACTGTCTTTACAAAAACAAGATCTCCACAATACTTTGTAGTGAGATGGGGAGTAACCATGAAAATCTTTTATACTTCAGAAAATTCTCCTGGTTATCCATAGCAAAGCCCTGAAAAGATACCAGACTTACTGATGAGATACCCATGTTTCTTTTACAAAAAGACAAGCAATTCAAATTTGCTGAACTTTTCTTTAATGGCATGTGACTATCAGTAGAAATCACCCTAGTAGATAATTTTTTAAAATAAATAAGTAAACAAAATCTGTCTCTTCAAATTAAAAGTGCTGCTTCATGACCCCAGAAAACACTATCCACTTGCCCTCACCTAGAAACCATGACTGCTTCTTATAGAATGTTCTGTGGTGAAAGCGGACAATAGTGAGTTTCTTTTTTTTTTTCCATCAAGTGCCCTCCTTTTTTTTTTAAATTTTTAAATTTATTTTCAGTGTAACAGTATTCATTGTTTTTGCACCACACCCAGTGCTCCATGCAATCTGTGCCCTCTCCAATGGTGAGTTTCTACACAGCAATACAGTGAATAAAGGCAGTGTTTGCATTTTAAAAAGTTTACTACCATTGTTGATTTCCCACTGCTGTTAGAAACAACATAGTTGTCAAGATTTCCCTGGTGGGAGAATTATCATTCTTCTACTTCATGAAATCTGTGATATTCACCTACTTAACATTATTAATCAACATATCTATGAATCACATCTTATGCCTCCATCAGAAGGATGAATACCCAACTTTTGTATCAACATGGACGGGACTGGAGGAGATGATGCTGAGTGAAATAAGTCAAGCAGAGAGAGTCACTTATCATATGGTTTCACTTACTTGTGGAGCATAAGGAATAACACAGAGGACATGGGGAGATGGAGAGGAGAAGTGAATTGGGGGAAATCAGAGGGGAAGAGAGACAATGAGAGACTGTGGACTCTGAAAAACAAACTGAGGGTTTTGGAGGGGAGCGGAGGGGGGGTTGTGTGAGCCTGGTGGTGGGTATTAAATAGGGCACATACTGCATGGAGCACTGGAGGTGGTACATAAACAACGAATCTTGAAACACCAAAAATATAAAGAAAAATAAAATAAAATAATAAAACATACCTAAAGCATCAGAATGGGCATTAAAGAGATCTGTTTTTAAAATAAGCATTGTTGATAAATTTAAAAATGTGTTATTTCAGTACTAAGTGAAGAAATTATTTATTTTCAAAAGAAACTGAATATTAAGAAATATATTCATCATTATGGTCTGTGTTGCTATAAATACTGTGTATCACCTACAACAGCTTTCCTATCTATACATTCTAAAACATGGGAACAGAATTATTTATCCCAGATAAAAATCCTCCAAATGAAGTTTTTCAGTAGGTATTGAATCTATTATAATGAATTTTAAAAGACTAACTGATTGCCACGAGAAGATAGATATTATAAACTGAATTTCAACAAAACTTTAGCATAACTGATGATATAAGAGATTTAAAAATGAGCATCACATAAAACTGTAACAACTAATGACATACTTCATTTGTATCATACATCAATGTGAGGCATCGTTTTCATCTACAACATTGTGGCACTAAAATCAAGTCTTTGAAATGAACTCTTGGAACTAAGATTTAGATTCTCAATCTCACATTGTTTCAAGAAGAGTAAAAATATTTAAGACAAAAATACTATTATTGGCAAGATAATTACTTCTATCATTTAAGTTATTTTAGGTATGATTTATTTCATCTCATCCTTTTCTGTTTTTATTTTTATGTGTTTTATAATATGTATATCAATACAGCAGTACAGTCGTCTGAAATAAGCATACATTTTGGGAAGAGTTAGCTAATTTGTTTTATCTGAGGGAGTGCTTCCAGGATTCAGTTTGGAGGTAGAAGTTTAAAGTAGCCTCATGGTCCACTTGGAAGACTTCGTCAGAGTGTCCTTACCTCTATTTATAAAAGTAAAATCAAGGGGCGCCTGGGTGGCTCAGTGGGCTAAAGCCTCTGCCTTGGGTCTGGGTCATGATCTCAGGGTCCTGGGATTGAGCCGGACATGGGGGGCGGGGGGGGGGGGTCTCTGCTCAGCAGGGAGCCTGCTTCCCCCTCCCATCTCTGCCTGCCTCTCTGCCTACTTGTGTCTCTCTGTGTCAAATAAATAAATAAAATCTTAAAAAAAAAAAGTGAAATCAAGCTACAGTGTATTTAAAGGACAGCCTTTCAGGCCTGAGAAGAATGCAGGACATCACGGAAGTTCAGCACAGAGTATGTTTACAGTATATGTTGCCAGGTAGGCAGAAGGAGGGCCTTCATGAGTGATGATTGAAATGGGATGAGGAAATTGCACCTAATGGTAGAATAAATAACTGTAGCAGGTAAATCCTCTCCACTATGCTAACAATATAAGACATAAAACTTTCCTTACGTATGTGGGCAACACCCAGAAAAAGCATTTACTATACAAAGATATGATTATTGTTGAGAATATGTTATGATTAGATCAACTCAACAAATCTGCTAGAGAGCAAGTCTTTTATGCAAGTCTTTGGTATTGGAATTTTCCTGAACCTTTGATAAAGCAAATAAATAACATAAAGAAGAGCTTTCTTTTAAAAAAGAATTTAGAGGAAAAAAAAAGAATTTAGAGGACATATTCTATTAAATCAATTAATATGCCTACTCAGAATTATTCCTATCAAAAAAAAAAAGAATTATTCCCATGTAATTATTAAAATACAAGATTCCTTAGCACAGTAGCTAACTCTTGATGAGGACTCACAGTAAGAAATGCATTTTACATCCTATCCCAATACACACATGAATATGCAAATGAAAAAGATTTCACAAAATAATTTTTCCCTTACGTAGAACATAACCGAACATAACCTATTTTTCGCTTTTTTAAAATTCTAGACACGCCTTCCTGAATTGGTTTCCCTTTCTATTAGAGTCTACACCTGCAATTTGAACACACTGCTCTCATACCTACAGCCTAGCTCAGCATCCCTCGACCACGGCGTTATTCTGCATATCTGAAGTGACACAAGTGCATTTCCGTTTTCTTAATACTATTTCATACTTTTTAAAATTCAGACAGTTTTCCCTCCTGGTAAGAGTAAGTTTGCAAACCAGGTGGTGGGTATTGGAGAGGGCACGGATTGCATGCAGCACTGGGTGTGGTGCAAAAACAATGAATACTGTTACGCTGAAAATAAATTTAAAAAATTAAAAAAAAAAAGGAGTAAGTTTGCAAAATTTCACTGCTCCTGAACGGTGTTTATGGAGACCTCGGACGCCAGAGCATATAGCCAGGAAGGTCCACAGAGGTTCATAGCCTCCTGGTTGAGGGTAGAAAACACCACAGCATGACCATGACAATAAAAGGTACATAAGAGACACATATAGCACTTGCTAAGTACCAGGCACTATTGTAAGTCCTTTATTAAATCACCATTTATTCATCTAACAATAAGGTAAGGACTAGGTTAACCCTGTTTTATAGATAAAGAAAATAAAGGGTAATTTGGCCTTTAACTTTGCCACAATAAGTAGTAAGAAGTCTAACTGGAATTTGAACTGGGATTCTCACCTCTAAAAGTCAGGCCCTTTCTTTCTTTTTTTTTTTCTTTTCAGCATAACAGAATTCATTGTTTATGCACCACACCCAGTGCTCCATGCAATACATGCCCTCCATAATACCCACCACCTGACTCCCCCAACCTCCCACCCCCTGCCCCTTCAAAACCCTCAGATTGTTTTTCAGAGTCCATAGTCTCACATGGTTCACCTCCCCTTCCAGTTTCCCTCAAATCCCTTCCCCTCTCCATCTCCCTATGTCCTCCATGTTATTTGTTATGCTCCACAAATAAGTGAAACCATATGATAATTGACTCTCTCTGCTTGACTTATTTCACTCAGCATAATCTCTTCCAGTGAGTCAGGCTCTTTCTTAATCTCTCTGCTGTCTACCTCCAGATCTTATCAGAAATCCTCCATTTTTTAAATATTAAAATTTTTTAACCTATATGCAGTTCAACAAAACTTGTCCATAGGTTAAGGGTGGCCCCTGAGCTGGCAATCAGTAGGCTCTTTTAGGGAAACAAAAGAAGGGAGAGCCCAGCACTGAGGAGCACAGCCCCTGGGATCCAAGGATGGGACTCATTCCTGCCTCTGTCTTGCTATGAACTTTTGGGTAAATTATGCTGCCTTTCTGGGCTTAAGCATCTTCACCTTAAAAATGAGATTTTTTTTTAAATTTTATTTTTTATAAACATATATTTTTATCCCCAGGGGTACAGGTCTGCGAATCGCCAGGTTTACACCCTTCACGGCACTCACCATAGCACATACCCTCCTCAATATCCATAACCCCACCTACCCTAACCCAACCCCCCTCCCCCCATCAACCCTCAGTTTGTTTTGTGAGATTAAGAGTCACTTATGGTTTGTCTCCCTCCCAATCCCATCTTGTTTCATTTACTCTTCTCCTACCCCCTCAACCCCCTATGTTGCATCTCCTCTCCCTCATATCAGGGAGATCATATGATAGTTGTCTTTCTCTGATTGACTTATTTCGCTAAGCATGATACCCTCTAGTTCCATCCACATCATCGCAAATGGCAAGATTTCATTTCTTTTGATGAGATGCCACATGTATTAACGATAGATTCTATGAACCTGTATAAAACTCAGTCTAAAATTAAGAAACATAAAAATTTACCTTGGAAATCTCAAATTTCTGATATATTTTTTTTTATCTTCTTTTTTTTTTAATTTATTTTTTTTTAATTTTATAAACATACATTTTTATCCCCTGGGATACAGGTCTGCAAATCGCCAGGTTTACACACTTCACAGCACTCACCATAGTACATACCCTCCCCAATATCCATAACCCCACCCCCCCTCTCCCAACCCCCTCCCCCCATCAACCCTCAGTTTGTTTTGTGAGATTAAGAGTCACTTATGGTTTGTCTCCCTCCCAATCCCATCTTGTTTCATTTACTCTTCTCCTACCCCCTCAACCCCCCATGTTGCATCTCCTCTCCCTCATATCAGGGAGATCATATGATAGTTGTCTTTCTCCGATTGACTTATTTCGCTAAGCATGATACCCTCTAGTTCCATCCATGTCGTCGCAAATGGCAAGATTTCATTTCTTTTGATGGCTGCATAGTATTCCATTGTGTATATATACCACATCTTCTTTATCCATTCGTCTGTAGATGGACATCTAGGTTCTTTCCATAGTTTGGCTATTGTAGACATGGCTGCTATAAACATTCGGGTGCACGTGCCCCTTCGGATCACTACGTTTGTATCTTTAGGGTAAATACCCAGCAGTGCAATTGCTGGGTCATAGGGTAGTTCTATTTTCAACATTTTGAGGAACCTCCATGCTGTTTTCCAGAGGGGTTGCACCAGCTTGCATTCCCACCAACAGTGTAGGAGGGTTCCCCTTTCTCCACATCCTCGCCAGCATCTGTCATTTCCTGACTTGTTAATTTTAGCCATTCTGACTGGTGTGAGGTGATATCTCATGGTGGTTTTGATTTGTATTTCCCTGATGCCGAGTGATATGGAGCACTTTTTCATGTGTCTGTTGGCCATCTGGATGTCTTCTTTGCAGAAATGTCTGTTCATGTCCTCTGCCCATTTCTTGATTGGATTATGTGTTCTTTGGGTGTTGAGTTTGCTAAGTTCTTTATAGATTTTGGACACTAGCCCTTTATCTGATATGTCATTTGCAAATATCTTCTCCCATTCTGTCAGTTGTCTTTTGGTTTTGTTCACTGTTTCCTTTGCTGTGCAAAAGATTTTGATCTTGATAAAATCCCAAAAGTTCATTTTTGCACTTGCTTCCCTTGCCTTTGGTGATGTTCCTAGGAAGATGTTGCTGCGGCTGAGGTCAAAGAGGTTGCTGCCTGTGTTCTCCTCGAGGATTTTGATGGATTCCTTTCTCACATTGAGATCCTTCATCCATTTTGAGTCTATTTTCGTGTGTGGTGTAAGGAAATGATCCAATTTCATTTTTCTGCATGTGGCTGTCCAATTTTCCCAACACCATTTATTGAAGAGGCTGTCTTTTTTCCATTGGACATTCTTTCCTGCTTTGTCGAAGATGAGTTGACCATAGAGTTGAGGGTCCATTTCTGGGCTCTCTATTCTGTTCCATTGATCTATGTGTCTGTTTTTGTGCCAGTACCATGCTGTCTTGATGATGACAGCTTTGTAATAGAGCTTGAAGTCCGGAATTGTGATGCCACCAACTTTGGCTTTCTTTTTCAATATTCCTTTGGCCCTTCGAGGTCTTTTCTGGTTCCATATAAATTTTAGGATTATTTGTTCCATTTCTTTGAAAAAAATGGATGGTACTTTGATAGGAATTGCATTAAATGTGTAGATTGCTTTAGGTAGCATAGACATTTTCACAATATTTATTCTTCCAATCCAGGAGCATGGAACATTTTTCCATTTCTTTGTGTCTTCCTCAATTTCTTTCATGAGTACTTTATAGTTTTCTGAGTATAGATTCTTAGTCTCTTTGGTTAGGTTTATTCCTAGGTATCTTATAGTTTTGGGTGCAATTATAAATGGGATGGACTCCTTAATTTCTCTGTCTTCTGTCTTGTTGTTGGTGTAGAGAAATGCAACTGATTTCTGTGCATTGATTTTATATCCTGACACTTTACTGAATTCCTGTACAAGTTCTAGCAGTTTTGGAGTGGAGTCTTTTGGGTTTTCCACATATAGTATCATATCATCTGCAAAGAGTGATAGTTTGACTTCTTCTTTGCCGATTTGGATGCCTTTAATTTCCTTTTGTTGTCTGATTGCTGAGGCTAGGACTTCTAGTACTATGTTGAATAGCAGTGGTGATAACGGACATCCCTGCCGTGTTCCTGACCTTAGCGGAAAAGCTTTCAGTTTTTCTCCATTGAGAATGATATTTGCGGTGGGTTTTTCATAGATGGCTTTGAGAATATTGAGGTATGTGCCGTCTATCCCTACACTTTGAAGAGTTTTGATCAGGAAGGGATGCTGTACTTTGTCAAATGCTTTTTCAGCATCTATGGAGAGTATCATATGGTTCTTGTTCTTTCTTTTATTAATGTGTTGTATCACATTAATTGATTTGCGGATGTTGAACCAACCTTGCAGCCTGGAATAAATCCCACTTGGTCATGGTGAATAATCCTTTTAATGTACTGTTGAATCCTATTGGCTAGTATTTTGGCGAGAATTTTTGCATCTGTGTTCATCAAGGATATTGGTCTGTAGTTCTCTTTTTTGATGGGGTCCTTGTCTGGTTTGGGGATCAAGGTGATGCTGGCCTCATAAAATGAGTTTGGAAGTTTTCCTTCCATTTCTATTTTTTGGAACAGTTTCAGGAGAATAGGAATTAGTTCTTCTTTAAATGTTTGTTAGAATTCCCCCGGGAAGCCGTCTGGCCCTGGGCTTTTGTTTGTTTGGAGATTTTTGATGACTGTTTCAATCTCCTTACTGGTTATGGGTCTGTTCAGGCTTTCTATTTCTTCCTGGTTCAGTTGTGGTAGTTTATATGTCTCTAGGAATGCATCCATTTCTTCCAGATTGTCAAATTTGTTGGCGTAGAGTTGCTCATAGTATGTTCTTATAATTGTCTGTATTTCTTTGGTGTTCGTTGTGATCTCTCCTCTTTCATTCCTGATTTTATTTATTTGGGTCCTTTCTCTTTTCTTTTTGATAAGTCTGGCCAGGGGTTTATCAATCTTATTAATTCTTTCAAAGAACCAGCTCCTAGTTTCGTTGATTTGTTCTATTGTTTTTTTTGGTTTCTATTTCATTGATTTCTGCTCTAATATTTATGATTTCTCTTCTCCTGCTGGGTTTAGGGATTCTTTCTTGTTCTTTCTCCAGCTCCTTTAGGTGTAGGGTTAGGTTGTGTACCTGAGACCTTTCTTGTTTCTTGAGAAAGGCTTGTACCGCTATATATTTTCCTCTCAGGACTGCCTTTGTTGTGTCCCACAGATTCTGAACCGTTGTGTTTTCATTATCATTTATTTCCATGAACTTTTTCAATTCTTCTTTAATTTCCTGGTTGACCCATTCATTCTTTAGAAGGATGCTGCTTAGTCTCCATGTATTTGGGTTCTTTCCAAATTTCCTCTTGTGATTGAGTTCTAGCTTTAGAGCATTGTGGTCTGAAAATATGCAGGGAATGATCCCAATCTTTTGATACCGGTTGAGACTTGATTTAGGACCAAGAATGTGATCTATTCTGGAGAATGTTCCATGTGCACTAGAGAAGAATGTGTATTCTGTGGCTTTGGGATGAAATGTTCTGAATATATCTGTGATGTCCATCTGGTCCAGTGTGTCATTTAAGGCCTTTATTTCCTTGTTGATGTTTTGCTTGGATGATCTATCCATTTCAGTGAGGGGAGTGTTAAAGTCCCCTACTATTATTATATTATTGTCGATGTGTTTCTTTGATTTTGTTATTAATTGGTTTATATAGTTGGCTGCTCCCACGTTAGGGGCATGGATATTTAAAATTGTTAGATCTTCTTGTTGGACAGTTCCTTTGAGTATGATATAGTGTCCTTCCTCATTTCTTATTGTAGTCTTTGGCTTAAAATCTAATTGATCTGATATAAGGATTGCCACTCCTGCTTTCTTCTGATGTCCATTAGCATGGTAAATTCTTTTCCACCCCCTCACTTTAAACCTGGAGGTGTCTTCGGGTTTAAGATGAGTTTCTTGTAGGCAACATATAGATGGGAAAAATGAGATTTTTGAAGCAGATGTTCTCTAAAGACCTGCCTCTTCCAATGTTCTTGGAGTCTGAGGTGCTGAGGAGAAAAGGTAGCCCAAATCAAGAGAGAACATGAGAAAGTGAGGAACCGATGTCTAACCAAGGAAGTGCCAGGGAGATAGGAACAGGGAAGAAGAAATGGAATGGGGGAGGGAAGTGGAGCAAAGAAAAAAAAGGACCAACAATGAGAAAAGGTTTGTGGATGTCGAAATTGGATTATGAGCCCCTCTAGGATCTTACGAAAGAAAGTAAAATGTTGCAAATCAGATTATAGTTGAGAAATATCTCCATGACTCTTTTTTCTTTAAAATAAGGTAGAAAAGAAAGACAACAAATAGATAATAAAGACATGGCATGAGTGTGGAGCAGAAAATGTCGAACATAACCTTTGCCAGTTAGCTGAGAAATCGGCAGGAGGTGGGGATTTGGAGATGGAGATTGCTAGGAGTAGAACAAGAATCTACAAAAAGATCCTGGGCAGTCTCAGAAAAGCAGTGTGCCTTTCTGGCTCAGAATTAAGATCTGAGGATACTCCACGTGGCCAGAATAACTCCTGTCCCTGAGTCATCAATTCCGAAATGCTAGATTTTTCCTCAAAAATGCTTTTAGCAAGATAGAAATAAATTTGTGTGCTGAAAATCAGCCATGAATTTCCCAGCACTGACTTCATCTTGAAAATTATTGGCGTTTTGAAATCCAAGAATCTGGAAAGTTTGTGAAGAGGGCTGCCTAGAAACTGGGGGCCCTGTAGATGACCTGCATGCATCCTTCAATGGCCCAGGGAAGCCAATCCCAGAACCTCTGGGAACAGAGCAACTGTGAAACGTACTCTTAAACCCTGACAGGACATGAATCTCCTCTGAGAACTAGCATCCTTGATTTTGTACATAAATTAAACCAGTTTTCTTTTTCATCGTGGCTCTTGCTTAGAGTAGTCACAAGGGTATTAAGTTAAAATAGAGTTCACACACCCCTCCATTAGAAGATGGGAGTTTTTACTCTTACCAGGCATGGTGCAGGCGCAAGTTTTTGGTTAAGTCCGCTGCTGGAATGCATTAACCTGAGGTCCGCAGACATGTGGAACTACTCCAGGCCTTGACAAAGGCCAGAGATGCCAAGTTCTGTCGCTTGTAACTTTCCTACTGACAGCACTCCCATATTTGAGAAGTGAAAATTCCCCATCCCGGGGGACATTCTTTTAAACACAAGATGTCTTAGGAGCTTCCTTTTTTCTCAGTTATTAGACTTTATTCTAGTGCTGTGTGCCAAACTTCATGTTTTCCTTCTAGGCATCATCATTTAAAAACTTCTATGTTCCAGTAACATGTCTTTTTACTGAAGACATAAAAGCCCATTCTCATGAAATTTATGTACAATTTAGACATATAATAAACAGACAAATACATTTTGTAAAATGTTAAGAGATGAAAATTTCCAGGAGGGGAAAAAAAAAAAAAAAGAATAGCGTAAGGAAGTGATCAAAATGTTGAGGGCACTGCAATTTTAAATAAGATTGGACAATGGGCCTCATTACAAAGGTAGATTTAAACAAAAACTTTAAGAGATTAATGGATTCTTCTGGAAGGGGATTCTAGGCAGAGGCAATAGCCAGCACAAGGGCCCTAAAGTAGAAATGTGCTTGGCTTGGGTAGAAATCAGTTAGGAGTCCAGGGTGGCTGAAGCAGAGTCTATCAGTTATGCAATAAAGCAAAGCAGACCAAAGTTGTAGGGAATCTTTAAGACATTGTAAAGACTGATTACTAAAGGATCATGAGTAAAGTGACATGACTGACTTTTTTAAAAATTAGATTTATTGCAATTTATTAGATTGCTGGATCAGATACAAAACTGGCTAATGTCCAACAGAGGTAATAAACCATAATCTTAGGGTTCCCCTACACAGACATTATTTATATTTCTACTGAACAAAATCTACAATGAAGAGTTGAAGTTATTGTCTCTGGAAAACATGTTTTTCATGTTTTTGTTTTAAAACCCAAACAAGCAAGGACACCTGAGTGGCTCAGTCAGTTGAGCTTCCAGCTCTTGGTTTTAGCTCAGGTAATGATCTTATGGGCTATGGGATTGAGATCCACATCAGGCTCTGTACTCAGTGGGGACTCTGCTTGAAAGATTCTCTCCCTCTTCCCTTTCCCCTACTTATGCTCTCTCTCTCTCAAATAAATAATCTTAAGAAAAAAAAAAACAAACAAGCAAACACAGTTTGAGTTTGACAAAACTTTAGCCAATAGGAGTGGTAGGACATTTTTATCCCTACTTATGGTAGGAAAAAATTCACTTTATTGGCTTAGGCAAAGAGGGACCTATTGTAAGTTAATAATTTTAAGACAGTTGACCAGGTGTTCATAGCAAATGTTGACTCAAGAGGGAAAACTATCATTTACCCAGTGGTAGAAGTAGTAGTCACATGTTTATGTGTTTTGATGCAGGGACCGTGTTTTGTGAACTTCTCCATTCCTAGCACCCAGAAGCACAAAATAGACACTCAATGGACATATAGTCTTTGTTCTCCAAATAAAATTTTCTTCATGTCACCTATTTTGGAGTTAACAATTTAAGTCTTTGGCTCTCCAGGACCTGACACCGGCCTCAGTGTTAGGCTGCATGGGCAGCTTGTGTGTACAAGGGAAACAGTAAAGAGCAGCAGTGAAGGCTCAGCCGCACACCAGACCTGGATTCTAGTTCTGGCTCAGTCACTTATAACTTTATAACTTTGTCAAACTGCTGAACTCCAGCTCCTCATCTATGAAGTGGGAAGGATGCTATTACCTATTTCATAAAGTCATTGTGGAGATTAATTTTTCTTACAAATATGTATTTACCTAGAAGATGGTAGAGTTAAGTCTTGACCTCTTGACCAAGTCCAGTTCCTCATCTATAATGTAGGAAGGATACTATTACCTATGTCATAGAGTTATTATGAAGATTAATTTATCTAATAAATATGTCTTTACTTAATAGAGGACAGAGTGAAGCCTTGATCTTGACTAGTTCACTACTTTCTCATCCTATCGTTGTTTGTACTATCCTTGCCAAGTTTGTTGTGTTGCCTTTAATAAAAGATCCAATTAGACAGTCACAGCAAGCTGATTATTTTCTCAGATGCTAGCCACTGCTTTCCTTCCAGCCAAGCTTCCTGTGCAGACTCATGTATATGTTCCTCGTAATGTCATTTAGGTAAATGACTGAAATGTTAATTAATACAGACACAGGGCCACTTCTGGCCATAGTTCTTTCAGTTTAAGTGGTCACATTTTGGATAATGAGTTGTGTAATGCAAGTGGGTTCTCCCATTAAGGATCTAGGTTAAAACTAGAAACTTATTTCTTATATGCCACTACTCACTTGCTTTTTAAAGAATCTCTTTGTATGCTATATTAAGAAAAGACTGTAGGCAATCAAGAGCTAAAAGAAAGAGACCAACTAGAGGATATCACAAAAATTCAGAGGACGGATGATGAAAAATGAATTGATGACTGCAGTAAAGGTGGTGTTTGAAGGGGTATACATGCACAGGGATTTACTAATAGATTGGATATCACATGTTCAAGGCTAATTCTGATCCTCCAAGAAACAGACATGAGATGGAAGTAAATGTGCAAGGGAGTTATTAGAAAAACACTTGTAAATAATAATGGAGGAAGACTTCAAACTGCAATGCAGATATTCTACCAATGAAAGAAGAGAGAAAAAAAGGATTGGGTAAGAAGACCCTCAAACTGCAGTACAGTTCTGAAAAAAGTCTTAACTGTGCCAATGGCTTATCCCTAATAAAGATTCCCCAAGGAAAAGTCCCAAGTCAGACAGGAGTGTCTAATCCCAGTACACCACTGTACTCAGCCACTGGCTAAAAGCCATCTTGGGGACAGCCTGACATTGGTACAAATGTCACAATGAACCCAAACATGTAGCAAATAAAAGGTGTCCATCACCTGTGCCCTACAGGTGCTCTTGACAGATCAAAGGGGCATACCTCCATGGCTGCCACAAGGTTTGAGGAGAGCAGAGGTTTAAAATGATCATCTGGAATAGAAGGCAATGAATGGCCAAGAAAAGACATTTGGTTTCTCAGTCAGCATTAAGGGCCTCTTGATAGTCATTGTCCTGACTCAAGTGGTTGTATTTTGCTCAGGTATATGCACCTGCTTAGATTCAGGTGCAGAGCAGACAGAAAATCAGATTTAATCAGAGTTGAAGTTTTGACAAATGAATATAATGAAGCAAGAGAGGGGTTCCAGGTATTTGGGGACATATGCACAAGAGTGAGTAATTAATTAACATAGAATTTAATTTACATAAAGAGGAAAATAAAGGCATGGGGAGCAATAAACAGTGAAAAGGCAGAAGAATCACACAGAAATCCATGCTGGGATTAATGGATAGATGGAGTTTGAGTACCAAAGAGGTAGTGAACTAGAAATATAAGACACTAGAGGGGGTGATCAGAAAGTGGGATATATAAAATTAAGATTATAAAGTAGTTGTAGTTATCAGAAGTAATAAGGCCTAGGATATTACCTAGGAAATGAATAGTTAGGGTAAAGTAGAAGGCAATGTCAATCAGTGAAGAAGAGTCCCAAAAGTGGAAAAGGCAAAATGTTGGAGGGATTATTTACACATGTGTTGAAATCACCAAGGATTAAGGCAGGACTAGTATTAAAGAGAATAGGAAAAAGCCAGTAGCTAAAATAATCCAGAAATGAAGGACTTTAGGATCAGGAGAAGAAGGATAGTAGGATAATACATGAGAATCAAGGTTTAAAAGGCTTAGAGAGAATGAAAAACAAATGGTCTGACAATGGCAATAAGAAGCAAGGGGGAGGGGAGAGAGGCAAGATGGTGGAGGAATAGCAGACTGAAACAACATCAGATCCCAGGGGTTCAGCTAGATAGGTATCAAACCATTCCAAACACCTACAAACGCAACAGGAGATAGAAGAGAAGAAGAGCAGCAATTCTGGAACAGAAAATTAACCACTTTCTGAAAGGTAGGATGTCTGGAGAAGTGAATCCAAAGCGATGGGAAGATAGACAGCAGGGAGAGGGGCCAGCTCCCGGCAAGCGGTGGAACAGTGGAGCACAAAATCAGAACTTTTAGAAGTTTGCTCCACTGAGGGATATCACTCCAGAGGCTAAGCAGGGGTAAAGCCCTCCAAGGACAGTGGTCTCAGGTCCCACAGGGTCACAGAAAGATCAGGGGTGTCTGAGTGTGGCAGAGCTGCCAGGTATTGGAGCAGGGAAGCTGGCTGCAGAGACGGAGCCAAAGAGTGAGCTTTCAGGTCAGGGTTACCTTAAACCATGATCCAAAGCACAGTCGAACCCACTGTTTTTCAAGCAGGGACCCCACAAGTGGCAAATCTGGGAAGACTTACCTTCCTGCTCTGGGGGGAGCAGTGCAGCAGGAATCTGCTAGGTTTGGAGACTCCAAACGGGGCCTTGTGCCAGAGACAGAAATGCTTGGTCACAGGCTGGGTGAGCATAGAGCATGGCCAGAGACCAGGGAGATGGGAAGGATTGACTGCTTTTCTCTGAGGGCACAGTGAGGAGTGGGGCCCTGAGCTCTCAGGTCCCTCCAGGCCAGAGATTGGGAGGCTGCCACTTTCTTTCCCATCCTCCAAAGCTCTACCGAAAATGTTCAGGGAACAAAAGACAAAAGCTCCAACAGCGAACCTGAGCAGATTACTTAGCAGGGTCCCTGGCAAGGGCAGTGCAATTCCACCTCAGGCAAAGACATTTGAGAATCACTGCAACAGGCCCCTCCTTCAGAAGATCAGCAAGAACATCCAGCCAAGACCAAGCTCACCGATCAAGGAGAACAGCCAAACTCCAGAGATAGGGGAAAGCAACGCAAAGAATTCATGGCTTTTTCCCAATGATCTTTTAGTCTTGCAAAGTTTTTTTTTTAATTTTATATTTTTCCTTATTCTATATTTTTAACTTTTCCTCTTTCTTCTTTTAGCATTTTTTAACTGGTTTATCTTAACACCTTTCTAAAAAAAAAAAAAAATCTTTTAAACCTTCAGTGTTATAGTCTTATTTTATGCCTTCATTGTATTTAACCTTATTTTTTGTATACATATAGGGTTTTTTTTTTCTAAAAAATTTTGGGATAAAATTTCTTCTAATAGATCAAAATATACCCTAATCTAGCACATGGCTTTGTTCTAGTCTACAGCCTGAGCACATTCCCTCCTCTTTTTTTTTTTTTCCAACCAACTTATCTTATCAATTCCTTTTATAGAATTTTTTTTTAGTTTTTATCTTTATAGTCATATTCCATCCCTTCATCTGTTTACCCAATTTTTGCATATATATAAGTTTTTCTTTCTTTAAAATTTTAAGAGGAATTTCTTCTAAGAGACCAAAATATACCCATAATCAAGTGGGTGGCTCTGTTCTATTCACCAATTGGATATAAATATAAATATAAATATAAATATAAATATACACACATATATATATAATTTTTTATTTTCTTATTTTTATTTTTCCCCTTTATTTTCCCCCCAGTTTTGGACCTCTTCTGATTTGGTTAAAATACATTCTTCTGGGGTCTTTGCCACCCTTTTAGTATTTTATTCTCTCGTTCATATATTCTTATCTGGATAAAATGAAAAGGTGGAAAAACTCACCATGAAAAAAAAGAAGAGGGAGTACTGACAGCTAGGGACATAATCAATATGGACATTGGTGATATGTCAGAACTAGAGTTCAGAACAACAATTCTCAAGGTGCTAGCTGGGCTCAAAGAAGGCATGGAAGATATTAGAGAAACCCAATCTGGAGAAATAAAATTCCTTTCTGGAAAAATAAAAGTTCTAAATTCTAACCCAGTTGAAGTTAAAAAAAAAGTTATTAATGAGGTACAATAAAAAATGGAGGCTCTTACTGCTAGGACAAATGAGGCAGAAGAGAGAATTAGTGATATAAAATACCAAATGAAGGAGAATAAAGAAGCTGAGCAAAAGAGAGGCAAACAACTACTGGACCATGAAGGGAGAATTCAAGAGATAAGTGATACCATAAGATGACACAATAATAGAATAATTGGGATTCCAGAAAATGAAGAAAGTGAGAGAGGGGCAGAAGGCATATTGGAGTGAATTATAGTAGAGAATTTCCCTAATATGGCCAAGGAAACAAAAATCAAAATCCAGGAGGCACAGAGAACCCCCCTCAAAATCAATAACAATAGGTCCACACCCCATCATCTACTAATTAAACTTACAACTCTTAGTGACAAAGAGAAAAATCCTGAAAGCAGCTCAGGACAAGAAGTCTATACAATGCAATGATAGAAATATTAGATTGGCCGCAGACTTATCCTCAGAGACCTGGCAGACCAGAAAGAACTGGCATAATGTATTCAGAGCACTAAATGAGAAAAATATGCAGCCAAGAATACTATATCCAGCTAGGCTACCATTGAAATTGAAAGAGAGATAAAAAGATTCCAGGAAAAACAAACATTAAAAGAATTTGCAACACCAAATTAACCCTACAGGAAATATCAAAAGGGGTCCTCTAAGCAAAGAGAGAGCCTAAAAGTAGTAGACCAGAAAGGAACAGAAACCATATACAGTACAGTCACCTTACAGGTAATACAATGGCACTAAATTCATATCTTCCAATAGTTACCCTGAATGTAAATGTGCTAAATGCCCCAATCAAAAGACACAGGTATCAGAAGAGACAAAAAACCCAAAACCCACCAATATGCCATCTACGAGAAATTCATTTTAGACCCAAAGACACCTCCAGATTTAAAGTGAGGGGGTAGAAAACAATCTACCATGCTAATGGACATCAAAAGAAAGCTGGGGTGGCAATCCTTATACCAGATAAATTAGATTTTAAGCCAAAGACCCTAATAAGAGATAAGGAAGGACACTATATAATATTTAAAGGCTCTGCCCAACAAGAAGATCTAGCAATTTTAAATATCTATGCCCCTATCATGGGAGCAGCCAACTATATAAACCAATTAATAACAAAATCAAAGAAACACATTGACAATAATATGACAATAGTAGGGGACTTTAATACCGCCCTCACTGAAATGGACAGATCATCCAAGCAAAAGATCACCAAGGAAATAAAGGCCTTAAATGACACACTGGATCAGATGGGAATCACAGATATATTTAGAACATTCCATCCCAAAGCAACAGAATACACATTCTTCTCTAGTGCACATGGAACATTCCCCAGAATAGATCACATCCTGGGTCACAAATTAGGTCTCAACTGGTACCAAAAGACTGGGATCATTCCCTGCATATTTTCAGACCAGAATGTTCTGAAGCCAGAACTCAATCACAAAAGGAAAGTTGGACAGAATTCAAATACATGGAAGCTAAAGAGCATCCTATTAAAGAATGAATGGATCAACCAGAAAATTAAAGAAGAATTGAAAAAAATTCATGAAAACAAATGATAATGAAAACACAACTGTTTTGAAAATCTGTGGGACACAGCAAAGGCAGTACTGAGAGGAAAGTATATAGTGATACAAGCCTTCTCAAGAAACAGGAAAGGTCTCAAGCATACAACCTAACCCTACACGTAAAGGAGCTGGAGAAAAAACAACAAAGAAAGCCTAAAGTCAGCAGGAGAAGAGAAATTTTAAAAGATCAGAGCAGAAATCAATGAAATAGAAAAAAAAGCACAGTAGAACAAATCAACAAAACTAGGAGCTGGATCTTTGAAAAAATTAAGATTGATAAACCCCTGGCCAGACAAGAAAAGAGAAAGGACCCAAATAAATAAAAAGAAAAGAGAAAGGACCCAAATAAATAAAATCATGAATGATAGAGGAGAGATCACAACCAACACCAAAGAAATACAAACAATTATTAGAACATAGTATGAGCAACTATACACCAGCAAATTGGACAATCTGGAAGAAATGGATGCATTCCTAAAAATGTATAAACTACCACAACTGAACCAGGAAGAAATAGAAAACCTGAACAGACCCATAATCAGTAAGGAGACTGAAGGAGTCATCAAAAATATCCCAACAAACAAGAACCCAGGGCCAGATGGCTTCCGAGGGGAATTCTACAAACATTTAAAGAAGAATTAATACCTATTCTCCTGAAACTGTTCCAAAAAATAGAAATGGAAAGAAAACTGACAAACTCATTTTATGAGGCCAGCATTACCTTGATCCCAAAACCAGACAAAAACCGCACAAAAAAGGAGAATTACAGACCAATATCCTTGATGAACACAGATGCAAAAATTCTCACCAAAATACTAGCCAATAGGATCCAACAGTACATTAAAAGGATTATTCACCACAATATAACAAGTGGGGTTTATCCCTGGGCTGCAAGGTTGGTTCAACATCTGCAAATCAATCAATGTGATAGAATACATTAATAAAAGAAAGAACAAGAACCATATGATACTCTCAGTAGATGCTGGTAAAGCATTTAACAAAGTACAGCATCCTTTCTCAATCAAAACTCTTCAAAGTGTAGGGATAGAGGATACATACCTCAACATCATCAAAGCCATCTATGAAAAACCCACAGCAAATATCATTCGCAATGGGGGAAAGCTGAGAGCTTTTCCCCTAAGGTCAGGAACATGGCAGAGATGTCCACCACACCACTGCTACTCAACATAGTACTAGAAGTCCTACCCCCAGCAATAAGACAACAAAAAGAAATAAAATGCATCTGAATCAGCAAAGAAGAAGTCAAACTCTCACTCTTTGCAGATGATATGATACTTCATGTGGAAAACCCAAAAGACCCCACTCCAAAACTGCTAGAACTCATACAGGAATTCAATAAAGTGTCAGTATATAAAATCAATGCACATAAATCAGTTGCATTTCTATACACCAACAGCAAGACAGAAGAAAGAGAAATTAAGAAGTCAATCCCATTTACAATTGCATCCAAAACCACAAGATACCTAGGAATAAACCTAACCAAAGAGGCAAAGAGTTTGTACTCAGAAAACTATAAAGTACTTATGAAAGAAATTGAGGAAGACACAAAGAAATGCAAAAATGTTCCATGTTCGTGGATTGGAAGAACAAATATTGTGAAAATGTCTATACTACCTAAAGCAATCTATACATTTAATACAATCCCTATCAAAATACCATCAATTATTTTTCAAAGAAATGGTACAGATAATTCTGAAATTTATATGGAACCAGAAAAGAAGGCAAATACCAGTGGAATGTTGAAAAAGAAAGCCAGAGTTGGTGGCATCACAATTCCAGACTTCAAGCTCTATTACAAAGCTGTCATCATCAAGACAGTATGGTACTGGCACAAAAACAGACAAATAAATCAATGGAACAGAATAGAGAACCCAGAAATGGACTCTCAACTCTAAGGTCAACTAAAATTTGACAAAGCAGGAAAGAATGTCCAAAGGAAAAAAGACAGTCTCTTCAACAAATGGTGTTGGGAAAATTGGACAGTCACATGCAGAAAAATGAAACTGGTCCATTTCCTTATACCACACACAAAAATAGACTCAAAATGGATGAAAAACCTCAATGTGAGACAGGAATCCATCAAAATCCTTGAGGAGAACACAGGAAGCAACCTCTTCGACCTCAGCCACAGCAACTTCTTCCTAGAAACATCACCACAGGCAAGGTAACAAGAGCAAAATGAACTATTGGGAATTCATCAAGATCTAAAGCTTTTGTACAGCAAAGGAAACAGTGAACAAAACCAAAAGACAACTGACAGAATGGGAGAAGATATTTGCAAATGACGTATCAGATAAAGGGCTAGTATCCAAAATCTATGAAGGACTTATCAAATTCAACACCCAAAGAATAAATAATCCAATCAAGAAATGGGCAGAAGACATGGACAGACACTTCTACAAAGAAGACATCCAGATGGCCAACAGACACATGAAGAAGTACTCCACATCACTAGACATCAGGGAAATACAAATCAAAACCACAGTGTGATATCACCTCACACTGGTCAGAATGGCTAAAATTAACAAGTCAGGTATGACAGATGTTGGGAAGGATGCAGAGAAAGAGGAACCCTCCTACACTATTGATGGGAATGCAAGCTGGTGCAGCCACTCTGGAAAATAGTATGGAGGTTCCTCAAAAAGTTGAAAATAGAGCTACCCTATGACCCAGCAATCATACTACTGGGTGTTTTCCCTAAAGATACAAATGTAGTGATCCAAACGGACATGTGCACCTGAATGTTTATAGAGGCAATGTCCACGATAGCCAAACTATAGAAAGAACCTAGATGTCCATCAACAGATGAATGGATAAAGAAGATATGGTATATATATATATATATATATATATATATATACAATTGAATACTATGCACCCATCAAAAGAAATGAAATCTTGCCATTTGCAATGATATGGGTGTAACCAGAGATTATTATGCTGAGTGAAATAAGTCTATCAAAGAAAGACAATTATCATATGATCTCCCTGATATGAGGAATTTGAGAGGCAGAGTGGGGGCTTTGTGAGGTAGGGAAGGAAAAAATGAAACAAGATGGGATCAGGAGGGAGACAAACCATAAGAGACTCTTAACCTTACAAAAGAGACTGAGGGTTGCTGGGGGGAAGGGGTGTGGAGAGTGTGGTTGGGTTATGTAGGTTGGGGATGGTATGTGCTGTGGTGAGTGCTGCGAAGTGTGTAAGCCTGATAATTCACAGACCTGTACCCCGGAGGCAAATAATAAATTATATGTTAATAAAAATAATTTAAAAAAAAACAAAGAAGGAAAGAATATTTAATATATATATATATATATATATATTTTTTTTTTTTGAAAAAGGAAGCAAGGGGGATATCTAACACCTTCTGGGACCAATGAGAGGAAAACAACAATCCTAAATGGAAACAACTACAGGAGAGGTAGGAATCTCAGAGGAGATCTTGGTTTTGGTAACAGCGGGAAGGTGAACAAGACTGTATCATTCAACATCCAGTCAAGGACCAAAGTCCACACCAGGTATCTTCTTTTATTTGGAGAACTGGTTACAGAAGTATTGGAAAAGGTAAAAAGCCCAGGGTACAGTGAAGAAACTCAGAGATCAACAGGAGTAGGCCTCTCTCACACATTTGGCTGGAGAGTCAGGTGATAGTACTGGAGCTGAGGAACTGGACCACCTGTCAGAAACTGGAACAAATGGACAGTGGTACCCAGAGGGAGGTCATCCAAAAGAAGTTAGAACCAGACACATGAAAAAGAGAAGCTATAGGTTCTGCTGGAAGGGAGAGGAAGATGAGACTGCTCTGGCTTCTCCTTTCCTACCACATTTTAATGTCCCACCAATGCCTCTTATTGGCTAAACTTTGGTATCCAGTTGACAAGGGAGCTTTTGAGAAGTTCTGCCCTGTAAAAGGGATCATTTATGACTCTTTGCCACATATTATGTGAGAAACTCTGTGAGGCTTCCCAAGTCCCATCTAAGTAGAATAATACTGTGGAGCCATTTTCTCTGCAATCTCACCATCTACCCAGAGCTCTAAAGAAAGGTGAGGTATAGACCTTTCTGCTCTCAGATCCTACACATTCTGGCTGTTTCCAAAACCCCAGTCTTGGCCCATAGCTGGACACAGAATCTTTCTCAGGAACACCCAATCTTTCCTGTCTTTCCCCATGCATTTCTTTTAATTTCTTAAAGATTTATTTATTTTAGAGAGAAACTGTGTGTGAGCATGGGGAGTAGGAGCAGAGGGAGAGGAAAAGATAATCTCAAGCAAACTCTGAACTGAACATAAAGCCAACACCAGGCTCTACCTCAACCCTGAAATCAAAACCCAAGCCAAAACCAAGAGTCAGAGGCCTAACCAACTGCACCACCCCAGCATCTCTCCCCATCCACTTTTATTCTGAGAGCCCAAAGAATCCTTAGCAGAGAGGGGGGCAAAGAGTGAGAAGTTCTACTTACTCTTCAAGCTACCTCTATTGAAGTATCTGTCTTGTCCCAATTTCCAGGGTACAATCTCAAAGTTTTCTCTCTCTCTCTCTCTCTCTGAGACAGTGAATGTGGGCTATTATGGAGTCAAGGAAGAGACAAATAGGGGGAAAGAAGTACTGAAGGGGAAAACAATAATACTAGTTCATATTTCAAAAGTGATATACCCAGAGAAGAAGTCATGCTGAGCTCAGAATTATAGAGGAAAGGAGAAAGTTTGGGAATGAAGGAACATTTTGAGATAGAGATAACAATTCAACTAAGTGGCTACATTTTCTTATCAGTTTCCCTTCTCATGGATGGTACTTCTCAGTCAGGAAAAAGATAAGGTGTTTCTAGGGATAAAATAATAGAGTTGGGGAGAGCTTACAAAAAAACAATAAACTATGCTAGTCCTGTGCACTTCCCACATGAATTTCTCCCAACAAATGCGTAGGGTTGGTGTCATAATTCCCTTTCAGAGATGATGAAACTAATGCAAAGAAAAGTTCAGAATTTGCCCAAATCACAGAGACTAGTGGTGGTTATGTAAAGGACAGAGGTGAGTGGACACACGTATTCCCAAAAACCCATGACTTGCTTCTCTTCTTACAACTGAGCTTAAAAATAAAACTAGTTTTCAAGTGTATAAAATTCTCCAATCAATGATAAAATGTTTTTTTTGTCATTGACAATAGTTGTTATCCGGCTTGAGAAAGTGAAACCAGGACATGACTCAGCATGAGAAAGTGGGAAGTGGTTCTGTGGGAACATGTTTCCTATGGTAACCCTAGAAGACTCCAGTTTTTTGTTTGTTTCTTTGTTTGTTTCTTTGTTTGTTTGTTTTTTTAAGACTCCAGTTTTGATAGAGCGTCAGTTTTGAATTAGCAAAACTCTCTTAGAAATATCTATATTGGAGGAGTCAAGATGGCAGAGAAGTAGCAGGCTGAGACTACTTCGGGTAGCGGGAGATCAGCTAAATAGCTTATCTAAAGATTGCAAACACCTACAAATCCAACGGGAGATTGAAGAGAAGAAGAACAGCAATTCCAGAAACAGAAAATCAACCACTTTCTGCAAGGTAGGACTGGCGGAGAAGTGAATCCAAAGCGACGGGAAGATAGACCGCGGGGGGAGGGGCCGACTCCCGGCGAGCGGCGGAGCAACGGAGCAAAATCAGGACTTTTAAAAGTCTGTTCCGCTGAGGGACATCGCTCCAGAGGCTTAACTGGGGTGAAGCCCAGGCGGGGTCAGCGCGGCCTCAGGTCCCGCAGGGTCACAGAAGGATCGGGGGTGTCTGAGTGTCGCAGAGCTTACCGGTAATAGAACGGGGAAGCCGGCTACAGAGACAGAGCCGAGGAGTGACTCTCAGCTCGGGGTTGCCTTGAACCGGTCGCAGGCTCGGTCAGCTCGGAGCGCGGCCGGAAGCCAGGGTGACGGGAGTCATTGGGCGCTGTTTTCTGAGGGCGCACTGAGGAGTGGGGCCCCGGGCTCTTGGCTCCTCCAGGCCGGAGACCGGGAGGCCGCCATCTTCATTCCCGCCCTCCGGAACTCTACGGAAAGCGCTCAGGGAACAAAAGCTCCCAAAAGCAAACCCAAGCGGATTACTCAGCCCGGCCCGGGTAAGGGCGGTGCAACTCCGCCTGGGGCAAAGACGCTTGAGAATCACTACAACAGGCCCCTCCCCCAGAAGATCAACGGGAAACCCAGCCAGGACCAAGTTCACCTACCAAGGAGAGCGGCGGAATTCCAGAGGAGAAGAAAGCAAAGCACAGAACTCATGGCTTTCTCCCCATGATTTTTTAGCCTTGCAGTTAATTTAATTTTTTTTTCTTTTTCAATTTTTTTTTCTTTTTCTCTTCTTCTGCTAATTTTTTTTAACTTTTACCGTTTTCTTTTTTTAACGTTATTTAAATAGTTTATCTAATATATATATGTTTTTCCTCTTTTTATATTTTTTCTTTATCGGCTTTCTTTTTTTTAATAGTTTCTTTTTTTTTTTCTTTCTTTCTGAACCCCTTTTTATCCCCTTTCTCCCCCCTCACAATTCGGGATCTCTTCTGATTTAGCTAAAGCATATTTTCCTGGGGTTGTTGCCACCCTTTTAGTATTTTACTTGCTCCTTCATAAACTCTTATCTGGACAAAATGACAAGGCGGAAAAATTCACAACAAAAAAAAGAACAAGAGGCAGTACCAAAGGCTAGGGACCTAATCAATACAGACATTGGTAATATGTCAGATATAGAGTTCAGAATGACGATTCCAAGGTTCTAGCCGGGCTTGAAAAAGGCATGGAAGATATTAAAGCAACCCTCTCGGGAGATATAAAAGCCCTTTCTGGAGAAATAAGAGAACTAAAATCTAACCAAGTTGAAATCAAAAAAGCTATTAATGAGGTGCAATCAAAAATGGAGGCTCTGACTGCTAGGATAAATGAGGCAGAAGAAAGAATTAGCGATATAGAAGACCAAATGACAGAGAATAAAGAAGCTGAGCAAAAGAGGGACAAACAGCTACTGGACCACGAGGGGAGAATTCGAGAGATAAGTGACACCATAAGACGAAACAACATTAGAATAATTGGGATTCCAGAAGAAGAGGAAACAGAGAGGGGAGCAGAAGGTATATTGGAGAGAATTATTGGAGAGAATTTCCCCAATATGGCAAAGGGAACAAGCATCAAAATCCAGGAGGTTCAGAGAACCCCCCTCAAAATCAATAAGAATAGGTCTACACCCCGTCACCTAATAGTAAAATTGACAAGTCTTAGTGACAAAGAAAAGATCCTGAAAGCAGCCCGGGAAAAGAAGTCTGTAACGTACAATGGTAAAAATATTAGATTGGCAGCAGACTTATCCACAGAGACCTGGCAGGCCAGAAAGAGCTGGCATGATATATTCAGAGTACTAAATGAGAAAAACATGCAGCCAAGAATACTATATCCAGCTAGGCTATCATTGAAAATAGACGGAGAGATTAAAAGCTTCCAGGACAAACAAAAACTGAAAGAATTTGCAAATACCAAACCAGCTCTACAGGAAATATTGAAAGGGGTCCTCTAAGCAAAGAGAGACCCTCAAAGTAGTAGATCAGAAAGAAACAGAGACAATATACAATAACAGTCACCTTACAGGCAATACAATGGCACTAAATTCATATCTCTCAATACTTACCCTGAATGTTAATGGGCTAAATGCCCCAATCAAAAGACACAGGGTATCAGAATGGATAAAAAAACAAAAACCATCTATATGTTGCCTACAAGAAACTCATCTTACACCCGAAGACACCTCCAGGTTTAAAGTGAGGGGGTGGAAAAGAATTTACCATGCTAATGGACATCAGAAGAAAGCAGGAGTGGCAATCCTTATATCAGATCAATTAGATTTTAAGCCAAAGATTATAATAAGAGATGAGGAAGGACACTATATCATACTCAAAGGAACTGTCCAACAAGAAGATCTAACAATTTTAAATATCTATGCCCCTAACGTGGGAGCAGCCAACTATATAAACCAATTAATAACAAAATCAAAGAAACACATCGACAAGAATACAATAATAGTAGGGGATTTTAACACTCCCCTCACTGAAATGGACAGATCATCCAAGCAAAAGATCAACAAGGAAATCAAGGCCTTAAATGACACACTGGACCAGATGGACATCACAGATATATTCAGAACATTTCATCCCAAAGCAACAGAATACACATTCTTCTCTAGTGCACATGGAACATTCTCCAGAATAGATCACATTCTTGGTCCTAAATCAAGTCTCAACCGGTATCAAAAGATTGGGATCATTCCCTGCATATTTTCAGACCACAATGCTCTAAAGCTAGAACTCAATCACAAGAGGAAATTTGGAAAGAACCCAAATACATGGAGACTAAGCAGCATCCTTCTAAAGAATGAATGGGTCAACCAGGAAATCAAAGAAGAATTGAAAAAAATTTATGGAAACAAATGATAATGAAAACACAACGGTTCAGAATCTGTGGGACACAACAAAGGCAGTCCTGAGAGGAAAATATATAGCGGTACAAGCCTTTCTCAAGAAACAAGAAAGGTCTCAGGTACACAACCTAACCCTACACCTAAAGGAGCTGGAGAAAGAACAAGAAAGAATCCCTAAACCCAGCAGGAGAAGAGAAATCATAAAGATTAGAGCAGAAATCAATGAAATAGAAACCAAAAAAAACAATAGAACAAATCAACGAAACTAGGAGCTGGTTCTTTGAAAGAATTAATAAGATTGATAAACCCCTGGCCAGACTTATCAAAAAGAAAAGAGAAAGGACCCAAATAAATAAAGTCATGAATGAAAGAGGAGAGATCACAACGAACACCAAAGAAATACAGACAATTATAAGAACATACTATGAGCAACTCTACGCCAACAAATTTGACAATCTGGAAGAAATGGATGCATTCCTAGAGACATATAAACTACCACAACTGAACCAGGAAGAAATAGAAAGCCTGAACAGACCCATAACCAGTAAGGAGATTGAAACAGTCATCAAAAATCTCCAAACAAACAAAAGCCCAGGGCCAGACGGCTTCCCGGGGGAATTCTAACAAACATTTAAAGAAGAACTAATTCCTATTCTCCTGAAACTGTTCCAAAAAATAGAAATGGAAGGAAAACTTCCAAACTCATTTTATGAGGCCAGCATCACCTTGATCCCCAAACCAGACAAGGACCCCATCAAAAAAGAGAACTACAGACCAATATCCTTGATGAACACAGATGCAAAAATTCTCGCCAAAATACTAGCCAATAGGATTCAACAGTACATTAAAAGGATTATTCACCATGACCAAGTGGGATTTATTCCAGGCTGCAAGGTTGGTTCAACATCCGCAAATCAATTAATGTGATACAACACATTAATAAAAGAAAGAACAAGAACCATATGATACTCTCCATAGATGCTGAAAAAGCATTTGACAAAGTACAGCATCCCTTCCTGATCAAAACTCTTCAAAGTGTAGGGATAGACGGCACATACCTCAATATTCTCAAAGCCATCTATGAAAAACCCACCGCAAATATCATTCTCAATGGAGAAAAACTGAAAGCTTTTCCGCTAAGGTCAGGAACACGGCAGGGATGTCCGTTATCACCACTGCTATTCAACATAGTACTAGAAGTCCTAGCCTCAGCAATCAGACAACAAAAGGAAATTAAAGGCATCCAAATCGGCAAAGAAGAAGTCAAACTATCACTCTTTGCAGATGATATGATACTATATGTGGAAAACCCAAAAGACTCCACTCCAAAACTGCTAGAACTTGTACAGGAATTCAGTAAAGTGTCAGGATATAAAATCAATGCACAGAAATCAGTTGCATTTCTCTACACCAACAACAAGACAGAAGAAAGAGAAATTAAGGAGTCCATCCCATTTACAATTGCACCCAAAACTATAAGATACCTAGGAATAAACCTAACCAAAGAGACTAAGAATCTATACTCAGAAAACTATAAAGTACTCATGAAAGAAATTGAGGAAGACACAAAGAAATGGAAAAATGTTCCATGCTCCTGGATTGGAAGAATAAATATTGTGAAAATGTCTATGCTACCTAAAGCAATCTACACATTTAATGCAATTCCTATCAAAGTACCATCCATTTTTTTCAAAGAAATGGAACAAATAATCCTAAAATTTATATGGAACCAGAAAAGACCTCGAAGGGCCAAAGGAATATTGAAAAAGAAAGCCAAAGTTGGTGGCATCACAATTCCGGACTTCAAGCTCTATTACAAAGCTGTCATCATCAAGACAGCATGGTACTGGCACAAAAACAGACACATAGATCAATGGAACAGAATAGAGAGCCCAGAAATGGACCCTCAACTCTATGGTCAACTCATCTTCGACAAAGCAGGAAAGAATGTCCAATGGAAAAAAGACAGCCTCTTCAATAAATGGTGTTGGGAAAATTGGACAGCCACATGCAGAAAAATGAAATTGGATCATTTCCTTACACCACACACGAAAATAGACTCAAAATGGATGAAGGATCTCAATGTGAGAAAGGAATCCATCAAAATCCTCGAGGAGAACACAGGCAGCAACCTCTTTGACCTCAGCCGCAGCAACATCTTCCTAGGAACATCACCAAAGGCAAGGGAAGCAAGTGCAAAAATGAACTTTTGGGATTTTATCAAGATCAAAATCTTTTGCACAGCAAAGGAAACAGTGAACAAAACCAAAAGACAACTGACAGAATGGGAGAAGATATTTGCAAATGACATATCAGATAAAGGGCTAGTGTCCAAAATCTATAAAGAACTTAGCAAACTCAACACTCAAAGAACACATAATCCAATCAAGAAATGGGCAGAGGACATGAACAGACATTTCTGCAAAGAAGACATCCAGATGGCCAACAGACACATGAAAAAGTGCTCCATATCACTCGGCATCAGGGAAATACAAATCAAAACCACCATGAGATATCACCTCACATCAGTCAGAATGGCTAAAATTAACAAGTCAGGAAATGACAGATGCTGGCGAGGATGTGGAGAAAGGGGAACCCTCCTACACTGTTGGTGGGAATGCAAGCTGGTGCAACCACTCTGGAAAACAGCATGGAGGTTCCTCAAAATGTTGAAAATAGAACTACCCTATGACCCAGCAATTGCACTGCTGGGTATTTACCCTAAAGATACAAACGTAGTGATCCGAAGGGGCACGTGCACCCGAATGTTTATAGCAGCCATGTCTACAATAGCCAAACTATGGAAAGAACCTAGATGTCCATCTACAGACGAATGGATAAAGAAGATGTGGTATATATACACAATGGAATACTATGCAGCCATCAAAAGAAATGAAATCTTGCCATTTGCGACGACATGGATGGAACTAGAGGGTATCATGCTTAGCGATATAAGTCAATCGGAGAAAGACAACTATCATATGATCTCCCTGATATGAGGGAGAGGAGACGCAACATGGGGGGGTTGAGGGGGTAGGAGAAGAGTAAATGAAACAAGATGGGATTGGGAGGGAGACAAACCATAAGTGACTCTTAATCTCACAAAACAAACTGAGGGTTGATGGGGGGAGGGGGTTGGGAGAGGGGGTGGGGTTATGGATATTGGGGAGGGTATGTGCTATGGTGAGTGTTTTGAAGTGTGTAAACCTGGCGATTCGCAGACCTGTACCCCTGGGGATAAAAATATATGTTTATAAAGCTGTTAAAAAAAAAAAAAAGAAAAGAAAAAGAAAAAAGAAAGGATGAATACCCAAGTTTTGTAGCAACATGGACGGGACTGGAAGAGATTATGCTGAGTGAAATAAGTCAAGCAGAGAGAGTCAATTATCATATGGTTTCACTTATTTGTGGAGCATAACAAATAGCATGGAGGACAAGGGGAGATGGAGAGGAGAAGGGAGTTGAGGGAAATTGGACGGGGAGGTGAACCATGAGAGACTATGGACTCTGAAAAACGATCTGAGAATTTTGAAGGGGTGGGGGGTGGGAGGTTGGGGGCACCAGGTGGTGGGTATTGTAGAGGGCACGGATTGCATGGAGCACTGGGTGTGGTGCAAAAATAATGAATACTGTTATGCTGAAAAAATAAAAAAATTTAAAAAAAAAAAGAAATATCTATATCTCTTATCACAAGACTCCTGAGCACAGTACACTTGCTCCAGCCCCTCAAGTGGGCCAGCATAAGTACATGCTTCTGCCAGGATTTGTGCCCAGGGTCAGGCTGAATGGCTGGAGGTGGATTATGTTACAAAACAGCAGGAAGAACCAGGGCTGTGTGATTGCTCAGTCTTTGGAGAGCACCGAAAATCAGGCACAGGAAGCAGAATTCAGCCTTGAAATTGGGAGCAGATTGGAAATCAGGCTGAAGATCTAAAAGTCAGAAGCTGTCGGAAGTAACACAGTGATGAAAATAATAGCATGGCCAGGAGAGCTTGGACTTCATTCCCCATGGTCAGCAACTGGTATTACCAAAGAAATTACACTTTAAAGACCATCACCAGTGTGACTCTTTCTTTAACTTCCTTGTATTTTTTAATAAAATGGGTCAAATAAGAGATATGATTTTGAAATCTGATTTTTCCCTTCATGTATCATAAATACATAAATACGCCCTTTAATTTCTCAATCAACAGCAGTCTGGCTTTTTCCACCACTTCTCCATTGCATGCCTTGGCCCAGACCAAGGAAATCAGTGAGATAATAATTGCTTAATCTATGTCCACCTCCAGTTCTGGCTCACTTGACTTATCATCCTTAACCATGCCTTCCTAATCAAACATCCCTCCTCTGACTTCCTTAACATTCCTCTTATCCTGGTGTTCATCCATCTCTAGTGGCTCCTATTGATCCCATTCACAATCACTTTCTTTAGCTAATTCTTGAATATAGGAGGCAGACACCCTAGAGACACTTCACTTTAAACACCCCTTCTTGTTAAATATTCTTCTTAGACATTCTCTTTACTGACCATCTCTGCATATTTTTTTATTATGTTATGTTAGTCACCATACATTGATGCAGTGTTCCATGATTCATTATTTGCTTGTAACACCCAGTGCTCCATGCAATACGTTCCCTCCTTAATACCCATCACTTGGCTCCCCTCCCCTCTGAAACCCTCAGATTACTCCCAGATCATGACACATCTCCAAAGGCAAGAGAGAGAAAAGCAAAAATGAACTTTTGCAAATTTATCAAGATAAAAAGCTTCTACATAGCAAAGGAAACAGTCAACAAAACTAAGAGACAACCCACAGAATAGGAGAAGATATTTGCAAATGACATTACAGAAAAAGGGCTGGCATCCAAGATCTATAACTAACTTCTCAAAATCAACACCCCCCCCCCCAAAAAAGTAATCAAGCCAAAAAATGGGCAGAAGACATGAACTGACACTTCTTCATCTCTGCATTTTCACATACAAATTCAAATCTTCAGCCTTGTCCCTCTCCTGAATGCCAGACCCTTAGCTACAACTTAACCTAAATTTCCACAGACTCATTAAACTCAATATACTCAAAGCAGAATTGACCTCTTCTTCCTTCTCAAATATGAAGACTAGAGATGGGTAACATCACAGTGCCATCTTGCCTTTTCACCTTGGTAACATTAATAAACACATAGCTAACTTTGATTGACCTCACATATTATGTGAAGAGCTTTATAGACCTTGTCTCATTTAATCCTCACAGCTGACTTTACCACAAGGGCACTGAAGCTTAGGGAGGTAAGGCACTTGCTTAAGGATGCTGACCAGCAAGTGGCAAAGCTAACAAACAGACTTAGCAGTTTGTCTCCAGAGTCCTGAGCCTATAGATACTTAGCACCACACCCTTATAAAAAGATTCAGTAAGTCTGGGTGTTTGTAAAAGGACTTTTGCTGAGAAACCATGTGGAAAAAAAAAACTCAAAATGTAAAAATGAAGAGATGAAGCATGTATTGCTTTTTCAGATGTAGGTGTCCACCTGCAACAACCTGGCAACTCAGCCTGGTACCCAGTCCTGGTTCCTTCTCCTCGCCACAATCCTCTCTTTTGGGTGCTAGACCAAATCAAGCAGATTCCTTGCCCAGGGAAGATGTGGGTTCTAGATTCAGTGGGTTCCTCCACTTGTTCCAAATGCTGCTTATTAAAATAATTAGTGCTCTTTGATAGTGGGCTCCTCTTATATTCTGATTTGGTCCTCTGAGTACAACCACATTCCCTACAGTAAGGAAAGCACTTCTCTACATTGACCACTGAGGTTCAGCTTCTCTGAAACTACCTTCTCCTCTCTCTGGATGATTCAAGCCCTGGGAATTTGTGTTATCTGGTTCTGAATTATGTCTTTGGTTAAATGATACCAAAAGCTGGTGGGACACTTTTAGCCAACTTCTTGGTCATGATCTGTCTAGGCCCTTTGTGACCGGACACCATCATCCTTCAGCCAATCTGGCTTTGTCAGCTCCTCCCACTCACCAACCCATTCCTACCCCCAGCTCCAGGACCTAGAAGGAGGCTTCTTAATGATTCTTCCAGTTTTAAGCCACTGTCCCTCCACTGGTCTTTCTTGGGATTTCTTTTGGTTCTCAGCTTATTTGCAGAGCAGTGATCTATGCACTTTGTTTTATTTATACAAGAATTTATTAAATATCCACTATTATGCCAACCATTGTGTTTTGAGATTCTGTAAAAGTTCAAGGACAATTAGAAACAATCCCAGCCCTTAGGGAAATGTCAGTCTGTCTGGAGAACCAATAAGCATACAAGTTATGTAAGGAAGTGAACCAAATTCTCAGTGAAGTATGAGAATGGAGCCTCTAAGCTGAGTGCTCACTGGGTACCAGAGCCTGTTCTAAGCACTGGGGATTTGACAATCAACAAGACAGACAAAACCTCTACTTACATGGAATTCACATTAAAGAATGGTAAGAGGGGGCGCCTGGGTGGCTCAGTGGGTTAAGCCGCTGCCTTCGGCTCAGGTCATGATCTCAGGGTCCTAGGATCGAGTCCCGCATCGGGCTCTCTGCTCAGCAGGGAGCCTGCTTCCCTTCCTCTCTCTCTGCCTGCCTCTCTGCCTACTTGTGATCTCTGTCTGTCAAATAAATAAATAAAATCTTTTAAAAAAAAAAAAGAATGGTAAGAGGGTGCATAAAGGAAGAAAGGGCTGGGAAAAGGGGTATCATAGGTGATAGGACAGAAAATGCTTCTTTTTGCATCTCTAAGAGTGAGTAAGCATGCCTTCTCTGTAAGACGCTGATCCTTCTCTCAAAGTGGACAAAAATGCTCTAGGTATGTTCCCTTAATCTGTTGTACTTCTCTGTTGTCAATATGAAACCTGGCTTAAGCTGTCTGTTACATTTCCTTGATTTTCCTCCAAGCAATCACTAAGGTGCCCTGAGATAAACTTTCATAACCCCCTTAAGAGTATAACTGGCCTGACCTACTCCACCAGTCTGACATACAAATATAGTTACATCTATTTTTTCTAATTTATCACTTCAATCCCAACTAGTTTTCTTATGAGAACTGCATACCAAAGGGAATTCTGTGAGAGACTGCCTTTATAAAGTTCAATAGACTCCTTAGGACTCTTTATTTAAAATATCAGACTCCTATATTTATATGTCTGAAGGAAATCACTTGTGATTTTCCAAGTAAGTGTAAAATTTCCTCCAAAGGTAGCTTGCTATCTCCACCTGAGAAGAGGCAAGAATGTCAATTTTTGAAAGGCTACTATTTCCATTAACAATTAGGAGAGGGGGACATCTCTACACAGAAGACCAACTTGAAAAAGAAAATTACAAAAAGCCTTAAGCTTTCCTAGGAATGAGTTTTTAAGTCACAGGCTTATGCACATAGTAAAGATGAAAAAGATAGTAGCAATAAGGGATCTGGAAGTCTGATTTACTTTCCACCAGGAAAAGATAAGAATATTCTTCCTCTTTCCTACATCTTCCACTTCCTTTCCCTTTTCACTTCACCCTCAAGAATGGGAAGCCAAACTTTGAGGAGAGATACTGGTGTGAAGTGGAATAAGCTGAAGAAGGTATGTTAGAAAAGACCAATCTGGCCACAAATATAAATCATTTTTAATTTGCTGCCTTCCAAACTCATTCTGACATCTCTCCTCAGCCACTGGCAAGCCTCTCTACAGCCAAAGAGCCATAAGCAGTCTGCTGGGGAATTTCAGTGACACATCAACCATTCACCTGCCCTTGGCAAAGTACACACCCACACCCTCCTACCTTCATCTTGCTCAGCCTGGTCCTGGAAGCATCCACAAGGCCATGTCTTCCAACAGAGTCAGTTGGTCAATGGTCCCAAGCACAAGATTCCCCTTCCTGCCCAATTCCAGCATCAATAGATTCTCATGCTTTATCTAATTTGATTATCAGCTCTGGGTCAAAAAATGAGACCCAGTTTATTAATATCTTAGAAAGGAGTTTGTTAAGCAAAATACATCTCTTGGAAATGGGATATGATCTATTAAGCTTCAAATTACTGCACTCCACATTGATTCTGTCCCATCTAGTGATTAATAATGAAAAGTATAGGACACCCACATTACTCCACTGAACACAGGTGCACCCTTATGTTAGCTTAGCAAATAACTTATATCAATGGCATGAGGCTCAATCAAAAATAAAGAATCAATGGCTTTGGTTTCATGGTCCATACATATATCCAAACTGATCAAATTTATACACTAATTATGTACTTTTTTGTTTATCAATTATACTTCAACAAAATGGTTTTTAAGAAAAAAAAAAAGCTGGAGAGGGAGAAAGATGGCAGAGGAGTGGGGAACTCTGTTTCAACCAGTCCCCTGAATTTAGCTGGCTATCTACCAAAGCAGTCCAAACACCCAAGAAATCAGCCTGAGATGTAAAGATTATACATGTGGATCTCTATAGGGGCAGAGGATCTTCAGTCAAAAGATACAAAGGACAGAGTTGTGATTTCACAGACAGATATCAGAGGATAAACAGAAGGGGGAGGTGTCTACCAGAAGCTACCCACTGGAAAATAAAATAATACCCCAGTGCAAAAGCATTCTGCATCTGGGGACCAGCAATAGCTTGCAGAGTGATGGTGGTGGGACAGGAATCCCCTGATAGGAGTACTTGAACAGAATCCAGGGACTTAAGGGGTAAGCACCAGGACCAAGTGGCTATTTGTGCAGACCAGTACCTGCGGACCTGGGAGGGCTGGCCATCACCAGAGCCTCTACAGAGGCCATTGTCTCCCACAACCTCCCAGAACAGGATTGTTCATGGTATTGGAGATACAGGGGGACAGAAACAAGAGGGGGCCTGGGTTGACTGCTGAGAAGATCACGGGGGGCATGCATCACCTGTGTGCAGTTTTCATTAGTGCTTACAGAGTGGGGGACTGTGTGTTCTGGAGAGTTTAGAGAGGAGCAGACTATGGCTTCTCTCCTCTGAGGTGGAGGTCTGGATGCAAATATTTCCTTTGCCCTGACCTTCTGAAAAGGCCCAAAAAGTCACCAGAGAACAAAAGTCCAAAAAACTGGTTTCCACAGAACCCAGCCCCTTGATAGGGGGCAAGGCAACTCTGCCCAAGCAGGAAAGCAACACATCAGGCCCCACCCCCAGAAGACAAGCTGGAAGAACAAGAGGACAACAATCCAAGGGTCCCCATGAAACTGTAAAACCACAACACTAGAGGAAAATGAAACACTGAACTCCTGGTGCTGCTGCATGGCCTGTGTACTTCGTAGATACAACTTTTTTATTCTTTCTCATGTTTCTTCTCTGTTTTTTTTTCTTTTTATCTACTTAACATTTCAACTAGATGCTTAATAGAACATATTCCACAGTAACTTTTTAACTTCTACTATTTCATACATGTACTTTTTTCTCTTTTTCTATTTTCTCTCCCTGGAACTCTGGGAAGTAGTGTTCTCTAACAAAAAGAACAAAATACACCCAGAAAAAACTGAAACACCCTATCTTGCCCACATTAAGAGATTATATCCCCTCCTCTCCTCACCCCACTCTTTTTTTTTTTTAACCTTATAAATCTTATTCTTGGGTTTCATTTTGGCTGGGTTTTCTTGGTGGTGACTTCTGATCACTCCAAACTTTCCCAGGGTGCACCTTTCTTGGACTGTGGTTATATTTTCAACTTTATACATTCCCTCAACTAACCCTCAATAGAATGACTAGGAGAAGGAACTCCCAACAAAGAAAAGAACCAGAGACAATGGCCTCTCCCACAGACCTAATGGATATGGATATAAACAAGACATCAGAAAAAGACTCCAGGATAACTGTTATGAAGACAATAGCTAGGCTGGAGAAAACCATTAACAACAACATGGATTCTCTAAGAGCAGAAATGAGAGCTAAGTAAACCAAATTTTAAAATGATATAAATATGCTAGTAGCTTACATGTTAATAGATGATGGATAAAGAAGATGTGTAATATATATATATATATATATATATATATATATATATATATATATATATATATATCAATCACTAACTTCTACTCCTGAAACTAATAATACACTATATGTTACCTAAATTGAATTTAAATAAAAAGAAATTTTTTAAATGAGATAAAATTCACAAAACCATTTCATCATTCACCATTTAAAAAAATTTTTAAGTGTAAAATTCAGTGACTTCTAGATGATTCACAGTGTTCTGATAACATCACCCCTATCTAATTCCAGAATATTTTCATTACTCCTCAGAGAAACCACATACACATTAAACATCAGTCCCCATTTATCCCTCCCCAAGCCCTGGCAACCATTAATCTGTTTTGTGTCTCGATGGATTTGCCTTTTCTAGACATTTCATATATATTGAGTCATAAATATATGGCTTTTTATATCTGACTCCTTTCACTTAGCATGCCTTCAAGGATGATCCATGTTGTGAGATGCATCAGAAGTTAATTCCTTCTTATGTTATTTTTTTTAATTAAATTCAATTAGTCAACATATAGTACATGATTAGATGCAGATGTAGAGTTCAAAAATTCATCAAATAGAGAACCCAGAAATGGACTCTCAATTCTATGGTCAATTCATCTTTCACAAAGGAGGAAAGAATGTCCAATGGAAAAAAGACAGTCTCTTCAACAAATGATGCTGGGAAAATTGAACAGCCACCAGCAGAAAAATGAAACTGGACCATTCTCTTACACCATACACAAAATCAACTCAAAATGGATGAAAGACCCAAATGTTAGAGACACCAATCCATCAAAATCCTAGAGAAAAACACAGGCAGCAACCTCTTTGACATTGGCCACAGCAACTTCTTGCTAAACATGTCATCAGAATAAAAACTTGCACAGCAAAAGAAAGAGTCAACAAAACTAAAAGGAAACCTATGGAATGGGAGAAGATATTTGCAGATAACATAACAGATAAAAGGCTAGTATCCAAAATCTATAAAGAACTTACCTTACTTAACACCCAGAAAAAAAAAAATCCAGTCAAGAAATGAGCAGAAGATATGAACACTTATCTCAGTTTTAAAAAAAGCAATGATCATATATGGCTTTCTCCCTTCTACACACATTCACTTCTCTCAAATACCTCATGGATTCTGGCAGTTGTTTTCATGGGAGAATGCCATTGGAGAAGAGATTAACAATTACAAATTGTGATTCATCTTTCCTTTCCCAATGACTATTTTTTTTCTTATTTTTGCTAAGAAATCCAGAAGTCTGTATAGTTGGCAGCAAATCATTTTCAGCTTTGCTAATGAAACTAGAGGCCAAGTGTTCACAATGTCAACAGCAGCCCAAGTGAGTACCTGTGACTCACCACTTCTCCCCTTTCACATAAATATTTCTTGACTTTTTCATTATTTGAATAAATGACTACAAGGCAAGAGCTCCTGATAGGCTGCTGATTAAAGGACCTTTTATTTTAAAAAAATAATTAAATAATACCTGGGTTTATCCTCTCTTTTGGGAAGATGGAACACAAAAGATATTAGAATCTCAAATGATACAGAAAGTCATCTAGTTAATAATACCTTTTTAATTATCACAGCTAGCAGCATTGCAATCATGTCTGCAAGTTTTAGTTGTATTTACAGAAATTAAACTGCAAATCAAGTTGCAAAGCTCTTCCCTCTTATGAGTTGTCCAAAAACTATTAAGCAAAATAGAATTTAAAAACAGCTTGGAGTTATAAAGAGCCTGCTGTTTGGTATAGCTTGTCAATCTGTTACCACTTTCATATTTTCTCTAATAGCTCTCTAATTAGCCTCACTTTTGATACTACTGCTCCTAAAATATTTATGTTGGAAGTTACAAGTTACTGTCTCATTATACAGCTACTTTGTTTTACATGAAGTATAAATAAATTCCCATTCATGCTATAAAAAAAATGATATAAATGAGATGCAGACAAAACTAGATACTCTAACAGCTAGGGTAAATGAGGCAGAAGAACAAATGGTAATCTAGAAGACAAACTGATAGAAAGGAAGGAATAGGAGGTGACCTGGAACAAATACCTTAAAATCCATGAAAACAGAATTAGAGAAAAAAATAACACCATCAAATGTTCCAATATCAGAATTATTGGGATCCCTGAGGGGGGTGGAGAGAATGAGAAGATTAGAAGATATATTTGAGCAAATCGTAGCTGAGAACTTCCCTAATCTGGGGAATTAAACAAGCATTCCTGTCCTAGAGGCAAAGAGGACCCCTTCCAAGATTAAGGAGAACAGATCAATTCCCCAGCATGTAATACTAAAACTCACAAATCTTAGAACCAAGGAAACCATCTTAAGGGCAGTTGGGGGAAGCAATTCCTTACATACAGAGGGAAGAACATCACGATAACATCAGACCTGTTCACAGAGACCTGGCAAGCCAGAAAGGGCTGAAAAGACATATTCAGAGTACTAAATAAGAAGAACATGCAGCCAAGAATACTCTATCTGTCATTCAGAATGAATGGAGAGATAAAGAGATTCCAGAACTAGCAGAAACTGAAAGGATGACCATTAAGCCAGCCCTGCAAAAAATATAAAGGGGCATTCTATATAAGGACAAAGATCCCAAAAGTCATATACAACAGAAATATACAGAGACAATCTATAGAAACAAGGACTTCACAGGCAACATGATGACAATAAAATCTTATCTTTCAATAATCACTCTCAATGTGAATGGTGTAAATGCTCCCATGAAAAGGTACAGGGTTGAAGTTTGGATAAAAAGACAGAACCCATTCATATGTTGTCTACAAGAGACTCATTTTGAACCTAAAGATACATCCAGACTAAAAGTGAAGGGATGGAGAACCATCTTTCATGCCAATGCACCTCAAAAGAAAGCTGGGATAGTAATTTTCTCATCAGACAAATCAGATTTTGAGCTAAGGACTGTAGTTAGAGATGGAGAAGGACAGTATATCATTCTTAAAAGGTCCACAAATAAGAGGATCTAACAATTGTAAATATCTATGTCCCCAACATGGGAGCAGCCAACTACATAAGACAAATCTTAACCAAAATTAAGACATATTGATAATAATACATTAATATTAGGAGACCTCAACGCTCCACTCTCAGCAATAGACAGTTCATCTAAGCAGAAAATCAACAAAGAAACAGGAACTTTGAATGACAGACTGGACCAGATGGACTCATTGATAAATACAGAACACTCCACGCTAAGAACAGACTACTCATTCTTCTTGAGCGCACATAGAACTTTCTCCAGAAAAGACCACATACCGGATCACACATTAGCTCTTAACCAATGCCAAAAGATTAAGATTATTCTCTGCATATTCTCAGACCACAATGCTTTGAAACTGGAACTCAATTACAAGAAAAAAATTGGAATAAATTCAAACACTTGGAAGTTAAAGACTATCCTGCTTAAGAATGTTTGGGTCAACCAGGAAATCAAAGAAGAACTTAAATAATTCATGGAAACCAATGAGAGTGAAAACACATCAGTCCAAAACCTTTGGGATATTGCAAAGGCTATCCTAAGGGGGAAACACATAGCCATCCAAGCCTCACTCAAAAAAAATAGAAAAATCCTGAATTCAACAGCTGAATTTACACCTTAAAGAACTGGAGGGGGGGGAACAAATTTAGCCTAAGCCATGCACAAGAAGGGAAATAATTAAGATTAGAGCAAAGGACAATAAATTAGAACTAGAAATACAGTAGAACACAACAAAACTAGAAGCTGGTTCTTTGAAAGAATTAATAAGATCGATAAACCACTGGCCAGACTTTCCAAAAGAAAAGAGAAAGGACCAAAATTAATAAAATTATGAATGAAAAGGGAGAGAGATGACTAACATCAAGGAAATAGAAACAATTATCAAAAATTATTATGAACAACTATATGCCAATAAATAAAGCAACCTGGAAGAGATGGATATCTTCCTGGAAACCTATAAACTACCAAGACTGCAAAAGGAAGAAACTGAAAACCTGAATAGACCAATAACCAGTAATGAGACTGATGCAGTGATCAAAAACTTCCCAAAAAAACAAGAGTCCAGGACCTGATGGATTCCCTGGGGAATTCTACCAAAACATTCAAAGAAGAAATAACATCTATTCTCCTAAAGATGTTTCAAAAAATAGAAACAGAAGGAAAACTTCTGGACTCATTCTACAAGGCCAGCATTACCTTCATCCCAAAGCCAGGCAAAGATCAGGCAAAATCAGGCAAAAAGGAGAATTTCAGGCCAAACTGATGAATATAGATGCCAAAATTCTCAACAAGATCCTAGCTAATAAGACCCAAGAGATCATTAAAAGGATTATCTATCACAACCAAGTGGGAATTATCCCTGGGATGCAAGAGTGGGTTCAACATTTGCAAATCAATGTGATAGAACACATAATAAGAGAAGAAAGAAGAATCACATCTGCATCAATTGATGCAGAAAAAGCATTTTACAAAATACAGCTTCTTTTCCTGATTAAACTCTTCAGAGTGTAGGATAGAGGGAACATTCCTTAATTTCATAAAAACCATCTATGAAAATCTCACAGTGAATATCATTTTTAATGAGGAAAAGCTGAGAGCTCTTCCCTTAAGATAAGGAACATAACAAGGATACCCACTCTTTTTTTTTTTCTTTTCAGCATAACAGTATTCATTGTTTTTGCACCACACCCAGTGCTCCATGCAATACATGCCGTCCATAATACCCACCACCTGGTTTCCCCAACCTCCTACCCCTAACCCCTTCAAAACCCTCAGGTTCTTTTTCAGAGTCCATAGTCTCTCATGGTTCACCTCCCCTTCCAATTTCCCTCAACTCCCTTCTCTTCATCTCCCCTTGTCCTCCATGTTATTTGTTATGCTCCACAAATAAGTGATACCATAAGATAATTGACTCTCTCTGCTTGACTTATTTCACTCAGCATAATCTCTTCAAGTCCCATCCATGTTGCTACAAAAGTTGGGTATTCATCCTTTCTGATGGAGGCATAATACTCCACAGTGTATATGGACCACATCTTCCTTATCCATTCGTCCATTGAATGGCATCTTGGTTCTTTCCACAATTTGGCGACCGTGGCCATTGCTGTTATAAACATTGGGGTACAGATGACCCTTCTTTTCACTACATCTGTATCTTTGGGGTAAATACCCAGTAGTGCAATTGCAGGGCCATAGGGAAGCTCTATTTTTAATTTCTCGAGGAATCTCCACACTGTTCTCCAAAGTGGCTGCACCAACTTCCATTCCCACCAACAGCGTCAGAGGGTTCCCCTTTCTCCACATCCTCTCCAACACATGTTGTTTCCTGTCTTGCTAATTTTGGCCATTCTAACTGGTGTAAGGTGCTATTTCAATGTGGTTTTAATTTGAATCTCCCTGATGGCTAGTGATGATGAACATTTTTTCATGTGTCTGATAGCCATTTGTATGTCTTCATTGGAGAAGTGTCTGTTCATATCTTCTGCCCATTTATTGATATGATTGTCTGTTTTGTGTGTGTTGAGTTTGAGGAGTCCTTTATAGATCCTGGATATCAACCTTTTGTCTGTACTGTCATTTGCAAATATCTTCTCCCATTCTGTGGGTTGCCTCTTTGTTTTGTTGACTGTTTCCTTTGCTGTGCAGATTTTTTTGATCCTGATGAAGTCCCAAGAGTTCATTTTCACTTTTGTTTCCTTTGCCTTTGGAGACATATCTTGAAAGAAGTTGCTGTGGCTGATATCGAAGAGGTTACTGCCTATGTTCTCCTCTAGGATTCTGATGGATTCCTGTCTCACGTTGAGGTCTTTTATCCATTTCGAGAAGGATACCCACTCTTTTTTTTTTTTTAAAGATTTTATTTATTTATTTGTCAGAGACAGAGGGAGAGAGAGTGAGCGAGCACAGGCAGACAGAGAGGCAGGCAGAGGCAGAGGGAGAAGCAGGCTCCCTGCCGAGCAAGGACCCCGACGTGGGACTCGATCCCAGGATGCTGGGATCATGACCTGAGCCGAAGGCAGCCGCTTAACCAACTGAGCCACCCAGGCGTCCCAAGGATACCCACTCTTGCCACTATCATTCAACATAGTACTAGAAGTCCTAGCAACAGCAATCAGACAAAATAATAATAATAATAATAATAATAATAATAATAATAATAAATAATAATATTCAAATTGGCAAAGAAGAAGTCAAACTCTCTTTGTAGATGACATGATACTTTATGTGGAAAACCCAAAATACTCCACCCCTAAATTACTGGAACTCATATAGAAATTCAGTAATGTGGCAGGATACAAAATAAATGCATAGAAATCAGTTCATTTCTTATACACTAACCATGAAACTGTAGAAAGGGCAATTAGAGCATCTATTCCATTTACAATAGCACCAGAAACTATAAGATAACTTGGAATAGACCTAACCAAAAAGGTGAAGGATCTATACTCTAAAAACTACATAACACTTATGAAAGAAATTGAAGAAGACACAAAAAGATGGAAAAACATTTCATGCTCATGGATCAGAAGAATAAACATTGTTAAAATGTCTATGCTTCCCAGAGAAATCTATACTTTCAATGCCATCCTGATCAAAATTCCACCAGCATTTTTCAAAGTGCTGGAACAAACAATCATAAAATTTGTATAGAATCAGAAAAGACCACAAATCATCAAGGAAATATTGAAAAAGATAAACAAAGCTGGGGGCATCTCCCTGCTTGTGTTCCCTCTCTCGCTGTGTCTCTCTGTGTCAAATAAATAAAAAGATAAATAAATAAAAATATTTTTTTCATTTATTTGACAGAGAGAGAGATCACAAGTAGGCAGAGAGGCAGGCGGGGGTGGGGGAGAGAGCAGGCTTCCCACGAAGTGGAGAGCCCAATGTGGGGCTCGATCCCAGTACCCTGAGATCATGACCTGAGCTGAAGGCAGAGGCTTAACCAACTGAGCCATGCAGGCACCCTAATAAATAAAACCTTAAAAAAAAGAAAAGAAAAAGACAGTTTCTTTAATAAATGGTGCTGGGAAAATTGGACAGCTATATACAGAAGAATGAAACTTGACAATTCTCTTACATCATACACAAAGATAAACTCAAAATAGATGAAAGACCTCTATGTGAGACAGGAACCCATCAAAATCCTAGAGAAAAACATAGGCAGTAACCTCTTTGACATTGACAACAGCAACTTCTTTCAAGACATGTCTCCAAAGGTAAGGGAAACAAAAGCAAAAATGAACTTTTGGGACTTCATCAAGATTAAGAGCTTTTGCACAACAAAGGAAACAGTCAATAAAACAAAAAGGCAACCCACGAAATGGGAGAAGATATTTGCAAATGACACTACAGATAAAGGGCCAATATCCAAGATCTATAAAGAACATCCAAACTCAACACCCAAAGAACAAATAATCATGTCAAAAAATGGGCAGAAGACATGAGCAGACACTTCTCCAAAGAAGACATACAAATGGCTAGCCAACACATGAAAAAATTTTCATCATCATTAGCCATCCAGGAAACTCAAATCAAAGCCACATTGAAATACCACCTTACACCAGTTGGAATAGCAAAAATTAACAGGCAGGAAACAACAAATGTTGCAGAGGATGTGGAAAAAGAGAACCTTCTTACACTGTTGGTGGGAATGCAAGTTGGTGCAGGCACTTTGGAAAACAGCATGGAGGTTCTTCAAAAAGCTAAAAATAGACCTACCCTATGACCCAGCAATTGCACTGCTGGATATTTACCCCAAAGATACAGATGTAGTGATAAAAAGGGCCATATGTACTCACAATAGCCAAACTGTGGAAAGAGCCAATATGACTTCAATAGACAAATGGGTAAAGAAGATGTGGTCCATACATACAATGGAATATTATTCAGCCAGCAGAAAGGATGAATACACAAATTTGCATCAACATGGATGAAACTGGAGGAGATTATGCTACGTGAAATAAGTCAAGCAGAGAAAGTCACTTATCATATGGTTTCACTTATTTGTGGAACATAAGGAATAGCATGGAGGACATTAGAAGAAGGAAAGGAAAAATGAAGAGGGGTGGGGAATTAGAAGGGGAGACAAACCATGAGAGACTATGGACTCTGAAAAACAAACTGAGGGCTTTGGCAGGGGGGAGGGAGGATGGGTTAGCCAAGTGATGGGTATTAAGGAGGGCACGTATTGCATGGAGAATTAGGTGTTATACACAAACAATGATTCATGGAACACTACATCAAAAGTGAATGATGTACTGTATGGTGACTGATATAATAAAAAATAAAAAGAAGAGGAAAAAAAAGACCATTCCTTTAAAATAAGTAAGGTTTGGCCACCAAATTCTTAAGACCCTGTTGGGAAATACATGACTTCTGATGTACATAATAATAATAATAATAATAATTAATAATATTATATATATATATATACACACATTTGCAATATATTTTACATAGATGATCTCATTTAACACATGCAACAATCCTAAGAGAAATTGCTATTATTGCAATTTCACAAAGTAGGGAATTTCTATTTTAACTAATCCTTCAAGTGTCAAGGAACTTACTCAGTGTTTTACTCTTAGAAAAATGGAACTGGGGCCAGAAAGACTCATAATTAGAGTGATTGGGCCCTTTCTTCCACATACCACATCCACAGGCAGCAACCTTCCCATTCCTGTAGCAGACAGGCCCCATCACATGGGACTGAATGATTTCACATTGCTTTCAGCAATTCCCTAAAGAGGATTGTGGTTAAAAAAGCCTTTTATCATCATTTCTAAATAACTTTCACAATATTGCACTTACAGAATTCTCCAATTAAACAAGCATCCTTTTTTTTTTAATTTTTTAATTTTTTTCAGCATAACAGTATTCATTATTTTTGCACCACACCCAGTGCTCCATGCAATCCGTGCCCTCTACAATACCCACCACCTGGTGCCCCCAACCTCCCACCCCCCACCCCTTCAAAATTCTCAGATCGTTTTTCAGAGTCCATAGTCTCTCATGGTTCACCTCCCCTTCCAATTGCCCTCAACTCCCTTCTCCTCTCCATCTCCCCTTGTCCTCCATGAACAAGCATCCTTTGATTGAAACTTCTAGGCAAGAGATACTGCCTCAAACACATCGATATTGTGGGCTTCCTAGAATAATCATTTATAAGCATATATATTTATTAAAACAGACCATGATATCTGGTAATAAAAGCCAAGGCATCCTTTGTATAAATACCTAGTAGTGAAATTGCTGGGTTATAGGGTAGTTCTGTTTTTAACTTTTGAGGAACCTCCATACTGTTTTCTAGAGTGGCTGTGCCAGTTTGCATTCCCAACAAGAGTGCAAGAGAATTCCCCTTTGTCTGCATCCTCTCCAACACCTGTTGTTTCTTGTGTTGTTAATTTTAGCCATCATGACAGGCATGAGATGGTATCTTATCAAGGTTTTGATTTGCATTTCCCTGATGATGACTGATGTTGAACATCTTTTTATGTGTCTGTTAAGCATCTTGATGTCTTCTTTGGAAATGAGTCCATTCATGTCTTCTGCCAGCTCTTAACTGGGTTATTTGTCTTCTTGGCTGTTGAGTTTGATAAGTTCTTTGAACATTATGGATACTGACCCTTTATTGGATACGTTGTTTGCAAATATCTTCTCCCATTTCCTAGGCTGCCTTTTAGTTTTGTTGATTGTCTCCTTCACTGTGCAGAAGTTTTTATCTTGATTAAGTCCCGATAGCTCATTTTTGCTTTTGTTCCCCTTGCTTGTGGTGGTGTGTCTAGTAAGAAGTTGCTAGAGCTGAGGTCAAAGACATCACTGCCTGTGTTCCCCTTCTAGGATTTTGATGGTCTCCTGTCTCGCAATAAGGCCTTTTATCCATTTTGAATTTATTTTTGTGTATGGTGTAAGAAAGTGATCCAGTTTCATTCTTTTGCATGTTGCTCTCCAGTTTTCCTATCACCATTCATTGAAGAGACCAACTACCCTATGATCCAGCAATTGAACTATGAGGTATTTACCCAAAGGAACAAAAATAGTGATTTGAAGGGATTCATGCACCCTAATGTTTACAGCAGCATTATCAACAATGATCAAACTATGAAGAGAGTCCAAATGTCCATTGGCTGATGAATGGATAAAGAAGATAGATATATAGATATAGATACACATACACACATGAACATGTGTGTGTATAATAGAATACTATTCAGCCTGTATTATGCTAAGTTAAGTAAGTCAGTCAAAGACAAATACCGTATATTCTCACTCATATTTGGAATTTAAGAAAGAAAACAGATGAACATAAGGGAAAGAGGAAAAGAAAAAAAAAAAAGGAGAGAGGGAAACAAGCCTTAAGAGATTCTTAACAATAGAGAACAAACGGAGGGTTGATGGAGAGAGGTGGGTTGGGGATGGGCTAGATAAGTAATGGGTATTAAGGATGACACTTGTTATGATGAGCACTGGGTGTTGTATGTAAGTGTGAATTACTGAATGCTACTCCAGAAACCAAAATTGCACTGTATGTTAACTACCTAAAATTTAAAAAAAAAAAAAAAAAAAAGCCAAGGCAAGGTATGAGAAGTCAATCTGCAGTAACCATGGACAAGATAACCCTGAGAATGTATCCACAAGAGAAATACTACAGAACACACCCAAATCAAACTCTCCTGGGTGGTAACTCTCAAGAGAAGCCAACCTAAAGTATTTTATTATTGCTTACCTTCTGCATGAGAATTTGTTACCTTTTAGTTCATTGAGCTTGTTAATTACTGCCTAACAAGAAAGTGTTCATGGTATAAAGTAGAGAATTAAGAAGGGTTTTCATTTCATAGATGACTGAGAGAAGAAAAAAATAAATAAGTAAAAAGAAGAAAGTGGGAAAACCTTCTCAGGAAATATATTTGATTTCCTCCAGAACTTGATTTCCATCTCCTGTCTCCTTGTAAAGGATTAACTTTAAACATTCCTGCTGCAAAATGAGTGTGAAGGATTTTTAGAGGCATCTGAAAGCAGAGACTTGACTGAGCAGTTCTTCTCTTTTCTTTTCTTTTTTCTTTTCTTTTGTTTTCTTTTCTTGTGGCAAGAACACTTAACATGGAATCTACCTTCTTAAATTTTGAAGTGTAAAAGACAATATTGCTGACTCTAGGTACAATGTTGTAAATTGGACATCTAGAATTTATTTATCTTGCTTAACTGAAACTTTAAGCCTGTTGATGAGTAGCTCTCCATTTCTCCCTCTCCCCAGTCCGTGGAAATCACCAGTTTACTGTGATTCCATGAATATGATTATTTTAGATACTTCATATAAGTAGACTCATGCAATATTTGTCCTTCTGTTACTGGATTATTTTATTTAGCATGATGTTCCCAAGGTTCATCCATATTATCATATATTACAGAAATTCCTTCTATTTTAAGGCTGGGTGATATTATATTGTGTATATACACACAGCTTTCTTAATCTATTCATCCATCAGTGGACATTTAGGCTAATGTGAATAGTGCTATAATAAAATGCGAGTGCTAACATCTCTTTGAAATGATGATTTCCATTATTTCGGATAAATACCCAAAATTGGTATTACCGGATCATATCATACTTCTATATTTAATTTTGGGCAACCACATACTGTTTTCCATAGCAGCTGCTCTGTTTTGCATTCCCACTAACAATGTGCAAGGGTTCCCATTTCTTTACATGCTTAGAATCAACCCCTATCTTCGTTTTTTTGTGTTTTTTGGACAATAGCCATCCTGACAGATGTAAGGTGATAGCTCATTGTGGTATTGATTTATATTAAATTCCAATGGCATTTTTTACAATAATAGAAGAAAAATTATAAAATTCATATGGAATCAAAAAAGACTACAACAAACCATAACAATCTTTAAAAAGGGCAACAAAGCCAGAGGCATCGCACTTCCTGATTTCAAAATATATTGCAACACTACAGCAACCATACTAAAAACAGTATTGTACTGGCATAAAGACAGATATATAGACCTATGGAAGAGAGTAGAGCCCAGAAATAAATTCAAGCATATAGCAACATCAACGAGAGTACTAAGAATACATAATAGGGAAAGAATAGTATCTTCAACTAAATGATGTTGATAGAACTGGATATCCATATGTAAAAGAATGAAATTGGGCCCGAATATGACATCATATACAAAAATCAACTCAAAATGAATTAAAAACTTAAACGTATAAAGAAGATATGGTCCATATATTCACTGGAGTATTATGTTTCTATCAGAAAGGAAAGGATGAATCCTCAATTTTCGTATCAACATGGACGGGACTGGAGGAGACTATGCTGAGTGAAATAAGTCAAGCAGAGAGAGTCAATTATCACTTACTTTCACCTTCTTGTGGAGCATAAGGAATAACATGGAAGATATTGGGAGAAGAAAAGGAAAAGTGAATTGGGGGAAATCAGAGGGGGAGATGAACCATGAGAGACTGTGGACTCTGAGAAACAAACTGAGGGTTTTGGAGGGGAGGGGATTAGGGGTGTGTTGAGTCTGGTGGTGGGTATTAAGTATGGCATGTATTACATGGAGCACTGAATGTGGTGCATAAACAATGAATCTTGGAACACTGAAAAAAAATTAAATTAAATTTAAAAAAACTTAAATATAAGATTTAAAAGTGTAAAACTCTTAGAAGGAAATAGAGGAAAACTTCATGATATTGGTCTTAGCAATGATTTCATGAATATGAAACAAAAAACACACACAACTAAAGCAAAAATAAACAAGTGGGACTACATCAAACTAAAAACTTCTGCACAGCAAAAGAAGCCATCAACAGAGTGACTTATGGTGCTTATGAGATGGGAGAAAATATTTTCTAACCATATATCTGATAAGGGGTTAATATCCAAAATATATAAGGAACTCATAACAACTCAAGAACAAAACAAACAAAAACCCAGAATTGGGGCTGGGGAAGAGTGGAAAAAACCTGAATAGATATTTCTCAGAAGAATACAGGATCTTCTTGCTCCATCCTTTATGTTACATTTAGAGGAGTTGTCTGTAGGGTCAAACATTAAGTGGTATTTTAATGTCTGGGGAATCTCTCAGACTTTGATGATTGTCAGCTTTTTTAAGATAAGAACTTTGTCCATCTTTCTCATTATCAGGGCCTACCGCAGCAGCTGATGCCCAGGGAGAGGATAATTACTTGATGAATTTATTAGATGCAAAATTAACATCTATCTGGCCTATGACCTCACCCAGCAAGAGGAGAAGCTTGGTGGGGTATAGGCAGTCAGCACAATAGTAGCAGACCCAGAAGAACTTTCAAGTCTTTACCTAGCATCATAGGGAGGAAGTTATTAATCAACAAATCAGCATGACATACTTCTTGTTCTAAAGATAAGGGAAATTATTTTCAAAAACTTCAGAATTAAGAAAACAAATTAAATTAGCCATGCATATACCAAGAGAAGGTTGAGAGTTAAGTTCCTTACTGCTGACCATGGTTTCTGTGCATGGGCAATGTGAATACCTGAGGTCAAGAGAATATCATTACCAAATTTTTTCAGAACTGGTCCAAAAGAAATCAACAAGGTCCCTGGAATCAGAAACCTTGTGTGTTCTGCCTTCAGGAGTAAATCTAGTCTTTTTATTTTATTTAATTCTTAATTTTAAAGAATGTAGTTTCCATTACTCTACCCTTAATAACAATGATGGCTGAAGCATATAACAGTCCTGAGGAAAAAGGGGGGTAGATTTCTCTCCACAAACCTCCTACTTTGAGGAATACATCTTTCCCTAGAACATAAGCATATATATTGAATATACTTTCTTCAACCTAAAATTTAAAATACATGGAAATTCTCCCTCACCCTACTATTCAAGCAAAAATAAAAACCAGTTAATTTTCTTTTCATGTTTGCCTTTCCTCCCCACTGCCACTGCTACTTTACAAAACCAGTCCTCATTACCTCAAGAATGATTCTGGCAAGAAGACTTCCGATTATCTCATTTTTCCCTTCAGTCTTCTCCCTTAGACTACGACTGTCTAGATGTAAGTTCCTTGATGGTAGGCACCATATTTATTCATTTGTATTTCAAGCACCTTGCACAACCTTTAACACAGAGTGAGGCTCCATTAATGTCTGATGATTGAATGAGCAAGTAACTGAGTTTCCTAAGTATTACTTATTATGGCATTCCTCTGCTCAGATCTCATTAATGGCTGACCACAGTTTACTTATCAAAATGTATTTGATTGCCATCACTTACAGATTTGATATTTATGAATTTTCCTACTCACTAAAGTTTATTTATAACCCAAAAGTCAATATTCAGGCACTTTAAAGATCATTCATGGGCATGAACAGAACAACAAAAATTTGAGTCATCCATGATTATGTTCCCAGCTGAGTTTGAACAAGGTGACAATGTCTTATTTCAGCTCTCAGACTGTGAACAAGTGTCCTTTTTGTAATCTATATGGTGTCATGTTTTTCACATGTTCATGTTGTTGTCTTTTTTTAAAGATTTTATTTATTCATTTGACAGACAGAGATCACAAGTAGGCAGAGAGGCAGGCAGAGAGAGAGGAGGAAGCAGGCTCCCTGCTGAGCAGAGAGCCTGATGGGGGGCTTGATCCCACAATCCCAGGACTCCGGGATCATGACCTGAGCCGAAGGTAGAGGCTTTAACCCACTGAGCTACCCAGGCGCCCCTGTTCATGTTGTTTAATGATGACTTTGTTGTTTAAAATGGGTCCCAGGCATAGCTCCAAAGTGCTGTCTAGTGTTCCTAAGCCTGAGAACACCGTGATGTGCCATATAAAGAAGAGACATGTGTTAGACAATCCCTGTTCAGGATGAGCTGTTGGCCATGAGTTCAGTGTTAACGAATCAACAATATATATTAAATATAATGTCTTTCTTTAAGCACAAATCCACAAAAAAAAAAAAAAAAAAAAACAAGCTTATGTTTTGATCAGCTGAAGAAAATGTGACCAGAGGCTCACAGAAGCTTAACATTTTATTTCCCCTTTGAGCATCAGTTCAGTATTGCTAAGTCAGTGTTTGTGGTGACTCTATAAAACATATTTACCATGAATAACTAAAATTAATTGTAAATTATCTCTAATTGCTTCTCAAAGACCTCAGTAATCTGTGTGTACTAGGCCTATTACCTCATCCCCTCTTCCCTTCAGCAGACAGTATGCACCCCAGTCACCTTGCCATCCCCAGACTATGCTTCTGTGGGCTGAGGTTCCTCTATGCCTTCTTTCATGTTGTTCCACCACATAGACCATCAAAGTCTTCTTCAAAGACCATCTTCTCCTTGAAATGCCTACAGAGCTCAGTGCCGTGAATAGACTCATCTTTAAATTTTTAACATAACTGCCCTTGTGTATTATCATAGCACTTAACATTAACCACAGATAATCTTGACTTATTCCCTATTTAATTAGTGTTATTTGGTACCTAGTTTGATTGTAATCACTTTGGAAGCAAGATCCACTTCATATTTATATCACTCCCATTTATTTACACATATTTATACATATACTCCCACCTAACAATACCTAAGTGCTTTTAATCTGCCTTTTTTCATATTATTAAGGAATCACAGAGTTATAAAGAGCCTTAAAACTTCACTAGGCCACCCCCCTAATTTATAGATAAGGAAACCAGAACTAACAAGTGATTTGTCTAACACCATGTCATTTATATGTCAGAAACAGAAGTAGGTGCCATGATTGTCAACTGTGTTCATTTCCCACTGTTCCAGACAGCCATTATGGCACTCCTGCTATTGCCATCTTTTAATATAAACAAAATTTTCCAACACTTACATTTATGAAAACGAAAAACAGAAATGAATGATGAATTCTAGAATATGGTCATAATCACCCATACATAGACACATGAACTGGGGAAAGAAATAATAGCAGCTACCCAACTCTATGAGAGGTGTATTGCTAACAAGATTTCATTTTTATATTAAATGATTATATTTCAAATTATTTCTGCTTTGGTCCCTTGTATACTACTTACTTGTATTTAAGTCTTATAAACATGAAGCACATGGGTGGCTCAATTTCTTAAGTGTTCAATTCTTGATTTCAGCTCAGGTCATGATCTCAGGGTTGTGGGACTGGACCCCACATTGGGCTCTACATACAACATGGAGTCTAATTGTCCCTCCATTCCTCCTCCTCTCTCTCATTCAAATAAATAAATAAATAATCTTAAAAAAATATTAGCCAATAGGATCCAACAGTACATTAAAAAGATTATTCACAATGACTAAGTGGGATTTATTCCTGGGCTGCAAGGGTGGTTCAACATCTGCAAATCAATCAATATGATACACTACATTAATAAAAGAAAGGATAAGAACCGTACGATCCCCTCAATAGATGCAGAAAAAACATTTGACAAAGTACAGCTTCCTTTATTGGTTAAAACTCTTCACAGTGTAGGGATAGAGGAAACATACCTCAATATCATAAAAGCCATCTATAAAAAGCCCACAGTGAATATCATTCTCAATGGAGAAAAACTGAGAGCTTTTCACCTAAGGTCAGGAACACGGCAGGGATGTCTATTATCACCACTGCTATTCAACATTGTACTAGAAGTCCTGGTCTCAGCAATTAAACAACAAAAAGAAATAAAAGGCATTCAAATTGGCAAAGAAGAAGTCAAACTCTCACTCTTTGCAGATGATATGATACCTTATGTGGAAAACCCAAAAGACTCTATCCCAAAATTACTAGAACTCATACAGGAATTCAACAAATGACAGGAAATAAAATCAGTGCACAGAAATCAATTGCATTCTTATACAGTAACAATGAGACAGAAGAAGGAGAAATTAAGGAGTCAATCCCATTTATGATTGCACCCAAAACCATAAGATACCTAGGAATAAATCTAACCAAAGAGGTAAAGGATCTGTACTCAGAAAACTATAGAACACTCATGAAAAGAATTGAGGTAGACACAAAGAAATTGAAAAATGTTCCACACTCATGGATTGGAAGAACAAATATTGTTAAAATGTCTATGCTACCTAGAGCAATCTATACGTGCAATGCAATCCCTATCAAAATACCATAAAGTTTTTTCACAGAGCTAGAACAAATAATCCTAAAATTTGTATGGAACCAGAAAAGACCCTGAATAGCCAGAGGAATGTTGAAAAAGAAAGCCAGAGTTGGTGGCATCACAATTCCAGACTTCAAGCTCTATTACAAAGCTGTCATCATCAAGACAGTATGGTACTGGCACAAAAACAGACATATAAATCAATGGAACAGAATAGAGAACCCAGAAATAGACTCTCAACTATATGGTCAACTAAAATTTGACAAAGCAGGAGAGAATGTCCAATGGAAAAAAGACAGTCTTTTCAACAAATGGTGTTGGGAAAATCAGATATCCACATGCAGAAGAGTGAAAATGGACCATTTTCTTATACCATACACAAAAATACACTCAAAATGGATGAAAATCCTGAATGTGAGATAAGAATCCATCAAAATCCTAGATGAGAACACAGGCAGCAAATCTATGACCTTGGCCAAAGCAACTTCTTGCTAGACACTTTTCAGAAGGTAAGGTAAGCAAAGGTAAAAATGAACTATTAGGATTTCATCAAGATAAAAAGCTTTTGCATAGCAAAGGAAATAGCCAACAAAACTGAAAGACAACTGAAATAATGTGAGAAGATATTTACATATGTCTTATCAGATAAAGGACTAGTATCCAAAATCTATAAAGAATTTATCAAACTCAATATCCAAAGAACAAATAATCCAATCAAGAAATGGGCAGAACACACGATAGACATTTCTCCAAAGAAGGCATACAGATGGCCAACACACACATGAAAAAATTCTCAACATCACTCAGCATCAGGGAAATACAAATCAAAACCACAATGAAATATCACCTCACACCAGTCAGAATGGCTAAAATTAGCAAGTCATGAAACAACAGATGTTGGCAAGGATGTAGAGAAAGGGGAACTCTCTTACACGATTGGTGGGAATGCAAGCCTATGCAGCCACTCTGTAAAACAGTAGGGAGGTTCCCAAAAAGTTGGAAACAGAGCTACTCTAAAACCCACCAATTGCACTACTAGGGATTTACTCCAAAGATACAAATGGAGTGATCCAAAGGGGCACCTGCACCCCAATGTTTATAGAAAAAAAAGTCCACAATAACCAAACTATGGAAAGAGCCCAGATGTCCATCGACAAATGAATGAATAAAGATGTGGTATATATATACAATGGCATACTACTCAGCCATCAAAAAATGAAATCTTGCCATTTGCAACAACATGGACGGAACTAGAGGGTATTATGCTAAGTAAAATAAGTCAATCAGAGAAAGACAATTACCATATGCTTTCACTCCTATGTGGAATGTAAGAAAAAGAGGGTCATAGAGGAAGAGAAGGAAAAATAAAAGATGAAAACATGAGGGAGACAAACTATAAAAGACTCTTAATCATAGGAAACAAACTGAGGGTTGCTGAAGGGGAGGGGGTCAAGGGATGGGGTACTTTGGTGCTGGACATTAAAGAGGGTATGTAATGTAATAAGCGCTGGGTATTATATATGACTGATGAATCACCAACCTCTATCTCTGAAACTAATAATATACTGTATGTTAATTAATTGAATTCAAATTAAAATAATTTTTAAATGTTAAGTCTTATAGATACAAGACATTTTTTTAAAATAATTTATGTTCTAGTATATATTTTTGTGATAGAAAATTGTGATGAGGTAATTAACTTTCAAAAATAAAGAAGTATTTTAGGATAAAATTAGGAAGGAAGAGTGGAATAGAAATATAAGTTCAAGGAGCTAACAAACTGACAGAGGGAGAAACCCAGATGGTGATATAGGAAGCTCCTAAACTTCTTCTCTCCTATGAGTACACCAAATGTACAGCTATGTATGAGATAATTCCTTCCAATAGAAATCCAGAAACAGCCATAAATGGAGAGAATGAAAAAAACACTAACCTAGAAATAAGTAGGAAAGGCTGAGATATACCCTTGCCCTAACCCCTCTCCCAGCACCATGCCCTACAATTGGGAGGGAACCCCCAACTTGCAGCTTTTCCCTGAAGTATGAAGGATTTGAATCACATAAGACTTGAGACCACAAGACCCACAGGACTATACCAAAAGGGCACAAGCACTCACGTTGCCCATCCCCCAAGGCTCAACACAAAAAGTAAGGCAAAGATGCCCATCTCCCAGACTTTCCCTGGGAAGGGTTTTGCTGCATATTTACAAGCTGCTGCCTGAGGGTTTGACATCTAATTAGCATGCTTCTGTGGGCTCAGATCCTCCACAGAGCACCTGATGCCCACTTGTGCTGCATTCTCCCTCCAGCTCATTCCAACATTAAAACCAGGTCACTAGCATCTCTCTGGAAGGAGCTCGTAGACATGTCTGGTGCCCCAGCTTTTACAACACCCACCACAGGAGCAGACCTCCAAATTGCCTATTTCTGACAGCCAAAAGGCTTGCATTCATGATTCCCAAAGGACTAGAGCAAAGCAAGAAGCAATTCTTATTGGGCATGTGAGTGCTCACCATAGGGCTTAGTGCAAAAGGAACAGGCTAAAGTTCCCATCTCCAGGTATTTCATAGGAAGGGGTTTGATGGCATATCTCACAAGCCACAGCCTGAGGGTCCAGCTTCTAATTAGCACAAATCCAGGTACTGACTGCAATCCTCACTGGAGTCTTGAAGGGCTGGTGACATTTTTCCTACCTTCTTCCTCTTGTTCACTCAAACGACAACAACAACTACAACCAAGTCACAAGTATGTCCCTAGATAAAAACTTGTGCATACATCTGCACTCCAACTTTTTCAGGTGCCACTTGAGGGAACAGCCCCCAAATCCTCTAGCTCTGAGAGCCAACAAGGCTTTTGTTGATGAGTCCCACAGTTTTATAGTAAACAAAGCAGTTTTAAATATGCACCCCATCCCCCAACAGCTGTACACTCAGGCTCAGTGCAGCTTCCCAGCTGCTGCCTGAGGGTTTGGTTCCTAATCAGTCTGCATCTAGGTGCTGACTGCAACCCCTCCTTTTGGGATACTAATGGGTCTTGGTGCACCTTCATCTGCTAGGAGCCACTAAGAGCAAAGATGGCAACTTGGACCATCATGAAGTTTTGGGAGACAACCAGGAGTGCGATCTGGCTAACTGACATGGATAACCTTTTACACAAAACCAGTCTCTCAAGGCTGGAAAGGGTAACTGGTTTATCTTATGTGCAAAAACCAACACAGAGACTCAAAGGAAAATGAAGAAACATAAACTGTGGGGAGGGGAGTATAAAATGCAGAGCTTTTGTATGCATTAAAAGTTAAATTACTACCAGCTTAAAATGGACTGTTATAACTAAAACAGTGTAAAATGTCATTATGCACAACACAATAGAAATTACATTTGCAACTCCTTAAACATACAAAAAATTATAGGTGTCAATTTCAAAATGTATGAGGAGGTAGTATTACCCATCTAAACAGTAGAGGAGCAAAAAATGTTTGACCGTCATTGCTATAGTCACCTGCAGTTTTATCTTGGCTAAAGGCTCTCAAATTGTTTGTTGGGTATGGCTCCTTTAATCCTGTGCTGCCTCTGTCCCAGCAGCACAATCCCCCTCCCCCTGCCTTGCCTCAGTAGATTTGCCTTCTACATAGCAGCTCACATGAACTCCCCCAGACTTCAGTAGTAATAGCAGAGCAAAACAAAACAAAACCTCCATAAAAATTGGCATGGTAATTCAGTAACCCTGAACCTAGAGAAGCATGAGAATGTGGGTGGGGAGAGTTGAGGGGAACTGTGAAAGTGTGAGACCTGAGCATCTCATGTCTAACAAGCAAGCTAGGGTGGTTATGCCAATAAACCCCAACTTTAAAGACCATTTTACAAAAGTTGCCTTGCACCCAGCTGAGGAGGACTGCTGATATCAGAAAGCAGGATGGAAGACCAAGCTATCTTCTGCGAGGGACGATCACAGGGTGATAAAGGGATATGAAGTCCCCCAAAACAGGTAGCATACAATCCTTAGATCCTCCATTTCTGGGCCTAGAAATTGTCACTTGGCTATGTGAAGATTCCAGCCAGAATGCTATTTTTAAAATACAAAATTATGCATTTCCCCAGCTTAAAACTTTTCCATGATTTCCTTTAACTTTCAAACATTCAAACTCTAACTTAGCACACAAGTGCTTTATGGTCTGGCCTGTACCTTTCTTTCTAAAGTCATCTCTCAACCCTCTTGGGAAGCACTCTGCATTCACTTCAGCCTTCCCCTGTGACCAGCAGAGCTCAGCTGTGTCTAACTCTTGCTCCAACTCAATGACTATACAAATGCTAGTGTGCCTGCCAGGGAAGCTCTTCCTACTTCCTCACCTGTCCAATTCCTCTTCCTTCAAGACATACTTAAATGCCATCTCCCAGGCCTCAAATTTTGATTTTTTTTTCCCTTCTTTGTGACCTCAGAGCAACCCTAATCCAGCATTTATATATTGTACTATATGCCTTCATTCATTCACTTATTTGCTCTCCTTCAAATTTCCTAGCAGGCAAGGCTGACACCCTAGAGGTAAAATCAATGAGTGAAAGAGGAACTAAGTTAATATATAAATTTAAAAAAATTATAAAAGACCTCAATGTGAGGCAGGAATCTATCAAAATCCTAGAGGAGAACATAGGCAGTAACCTCTTTGACATCAGCCACAGCAACTTCTTTCAAGATATGTCTCCAAAGGCAAAGGAAACAAAAGTGAAAATGAACTCTTGGGACTTCATCAGGATCAAAAGCTTCTGCACAGCAAAAGAAACAGTCAACAAAACAAAGAGGAAAACCACAGAATGTGAGAAGATGTTCGCAAATGACACTGCAGACAAAGGGCTGATATCCAGGATCTATAAAGAACTCCTCAAACTCAACACACACAAAACAGATAATCACACCAAAAAATGGGCAGAAGACATGGACAGACACTTCTCCAAAGAAGACATACAAATGGCTAACAGGCACATGAAAAAATGTTCATCATCATTAGCAATCAGAGAGATTCAAATCAAAACCGCATAGAGATACTACCTTATACCAATTAGAATGGCCAAAATCAACAAGACAGTAAACATGTGTTGGAGAGGATGTGGAGAAAGGGGAACCCTCTTACACTGTTGGTGGGAATGCAAGTTGGTGCAGCCACTTTGGAAAACAGTGTGGAGATTCCTTAAGAAATTAAAAATAGAGCTGCCCTATGACTCTGCAATTGTATTGCCTGGTATTTACCCCAAAGATGTAGTGAAAAGAAGGAACACCTGTACCCCAATGTTCATAGCAGCAATGGCCACAGTCACCAAACAGTGGAAAGAGCCGAGATGCCATTCAATAGACGAATGGTTAAAGAAGATACAGTCGATATATACAATCGAGTATTATGCCTCCATCAGAAAAGATGAATACCCAACTTTTATATCAACATGGTTGGGACTAGAGTAGATTATGCTGAGTGAAATAAGTCAAGGAGAGAGAGTCAATTATCATATGGTTTCACTTACTTGTGGAGCATAAGAAATAACATGGAGGACATTAGGAGAAGGAAAGGATAAGTGAATTGGGGGAAATTGGAGGGGGAGATGAACCGTGAGAGACTATGGACTCTGAGAAACAAACTGATGTTTTGGAGGGGAGGGAGTGGGGGTTTGGGTGAGCCTGGTGGTGGGTATCAGGGAGTGCACGTATTGCATGGAGCACTGGGTGTGGTGCATAAACAATGAATCTTGGAACACTGAAAAAAATAAAATAAAATTTAAAAATTTAATCATATACAAGGAACAAGGAGATAGAGGACTTGGAATAAGAAATTACAAGTGAAGAAGCAGGAAGACATGGGAGAAAATTTAAGAGACAGAGGGAAACAATGGGCTTTTCCTACCTGTTTCCCGTCACAATGCACAGGCCTCCATCTCTGTTCAGGGGCTATGCATGGATGGCTGCAATAGACTAGTAGGGCTCAAAAACCAGCCCTACCACTTATTAGCTATGTGACCTAGTAAATATTAGTACTTATCTCAAAGCCCCAGTTCCCTCACCTCTGAAATGGAAATAATTATATTAACCTCCACACAGAGTTGTTATGAAGATTAAATCAGGTAATGTTATGACAGTAAATCATGATAAGAATGATAGACCTGAGGGCGCCTGGGTGGCTCAGTTGGTTAAGCGACTGCCTTCAGCTCAGGTCATGATCCAGGAGTCCCGGGATCAAGTCCCGCATCCGGCTCCCAGCTCCACGGGGAGTCTGCTTCTCCCTCTGACCTTCTCCTCGCTCATGCTCTCTCTCACTGTCTCTCTCTTCTCTCAAATAAATACATAAAATGTTTAAAAAAAAAAAAAGAATGATAGACCTGACACAGTGTTTTGTACATGATAAACATATGATGTTACTGACAATACCTTTTTAGCTTATGCTGAAGAATAAAACAAAAGGCTTTTTTTCAGGCTCCATAAAGTGAATGGCCTGGGCTAGGACATTGGACAATGTGATATAAAGTCATTGTTTGATCCAGGACATTTTAGTTCAGCACTAAATGCAGCAAATCAAACCCAAATCAGCATTTGTTACCATCATTTGGGTCTATTCATTAACTCATAACTAATAGTGATTGCAAGTTGGGGCTGGGGTCAAGAAGATTTTGATGTGTTAACTATGTTAATGACATAGTTTTTAACGTTTTGTCTTTAGAAAGAAAGAAAAAAAAATCATACAAGGTTGCCACCTGAAAGATCTAAGAGCCAGCCCCACAGCAAAAGAAGCTTCACTTGATGAAGCCTCAACTTCTCAAACCTCCTGAAGTGGCCAAGTTCTGCTCCAATGAGCAGTAGGAGTGTTTGCCTATTGACTCAACCACTAGGTTGGATTAGGAGGTAAAATATTATCTAGTAAGATTAATTATTATATTACATTGTACCAGAGGCCTCTATCATGTATCAGTTCTCTTGGTCGGGCACATATTAACAATCACTGTCTTAACATTCTAAACACACTGCCTAATTATTAGTTCCTGGCAGCAGTTGCTGATAGTAGTTACTGGAATCTCTGCTTGCTGGGTGATTACATAATATCTGCACCTAGCTGCACAGCTAGTCATAATATTTCATGATGTTTGGCCTGAAGAGTGTCATATTCATCACACTGATCTCATTATTAAATATGTTTCAGTTTCCCTACCTTTGTCCCTTTGCTTGCTCTCTTTCTTCTATCCCAAATTTCCTGTCCAATTATTCAAATTCTAGAAGTTGTTTAAGGTTCAAGTCAAATACTCTTTTTGTTGGTCAACAACCCAAGCAAACAAAATCATTCACTTCTGAATTTTCACTTCACTTTATTTTCTCTACAGTGATTTTCGTTTCACATCTGTATTTTATTGACTAGCACAATGCTTTACACACAATTGGCACTAAGGATTTACTGAAGGCAGGAACTAGTGACCCACTACAGCTAAGGTTACCATAGAATGCTTAATAATATAAACAGACATATCATCTTAATGAAAAGAAAACACTTCATTCTGTACGAGGAAATCCAGCTTCTTAACTAATAGCTAAGTCTACTTCCTGCTCATGTGCCTCCCAAAGGGTTTGGGAAGGAGACTCTAGGCAGAATGTACTCTAGAATTTCATCTCTAGCTTATTACCAAAAGAGTTTGGCCTTGCTCTCACTTCTTGGCTATTGAAACACTGCCCTAAGCAGTGGCAGCAAAATTCAGAATTAGGGAAACTTGAAAATGACGGGTTTAAGTTGTTGCTTTGGACAGAAAAAAAGGGCTAAGATGCTTTTCATTTTCCCCTTTCTTGACCGGTCACTCCTTCACAGAAATGAGTCATGGGCAGCCTAGAGATAATCTAACACTAGATCAGGGTAAAAATCAGGAGGATAATAAAGAATATTTATTTGGACCCAGTATTAGATGAAATGAAGGAATTGTTTTCTTTATTTTGTCAGATTGAGTAATGGTATGCTTGTTATGAAATATAAAAGCCTTGTCAGAGATACATGCCACAAAATGACATTATTTCTGGGATTTGATTTGAAATACCCAAGAACAAAAAGGAGGAATGGAAAGAAAATCCTAAGATTAGCAAACTGTTGACAATTGTTTGGCTGATTAGTATATAGGAGCTCATTATACTATGTTCTACACTTGTGTATGCTAAAACATTTCTACACTAAAAGTTCTAAAAGAAAATTATTTTAAGGTAACAGTTATTCTCATATAGCTGATCTCCAAACAAGGTGTTTGCCTGAATGACAAATAAGGGGCGGGGGAGAATTTGTATTATCTAGACCACCAATCTGTGCCATTTGATTTAATCCAGACTACGCCAAATCACTGCTGTTATGTTCTCTGTTGAGTCAGAAAGCTATACATTTACAGCATAACCTGGAAAAGATATCTGGGGTTTTAACTTCAAACAAACTAAAATCATTTATATAATGCCCTTAATAAAGAGTTCAGTTTCTTCCCAGACCAGTTCTTCGGTGTGTGTTTGTTGCTTCTTATGTTTTGTTTTGTTTTGTTTTTAAATCAGTTATGCTTAAAAAAAAAAAGAAGAAGAAGAAGAAGAAGGGGAAAAAGAGGGTAAAGGGGATCAGATATGGTCTTTGGGTTAATAAATTTCCTGTCAATATATCCTGGTAATACTAGAGGTAAGCACTTAATTATATATCATATGTGGCCCTAATTTAAATTTAGGTTTGAACCATAGTGTCTTTTACAGAAGTTAATTAATAATCCTGTCACTCCTCTACTCTTTTTTCCACCATGAGTCAAAGATCAAAGTTACAACTTCTTTCTTTTAGCTTTAATCAAAATAGCCCCAAATTTCTATTCACTGAGTCATTTAAGGAACCAAAAGGATTTGTCATATAAAATGTTTCTTTTTGTCTTTTGCAAATACCACCAAAGACTGGAATCCTTAGATACCTGAGAAACATTTTTTATTTCTATTTTTTCCCTGAAATGAGCATATGTTTCTAGAAACGAAACTGTATATTTTTGGTCCCAACTTCACCATGTATGCATGGTAGAAGTAACTTTATTGATCTGCTTGATAGAACTGGATAGGTAACTTACTTCAGGAAGAGGCACATTCCCATGTAAGTTTAAAAAAAAAAAAAAAAAAAAAACCTTAGAAAGCCTCTTCGTTATTTGTTACTTGCATAGAAAGACTTCTATATTCTGATGGCCTAAAAGTACCTCAGCAGATCAAGGCTTTGACAAATGGGATGGACTTAAAATGGACTTACAGCTAAACTTAAAAAGCCAGCAAAAACTTTGAAACTGGTATCAGCCTACATTTTCACATTCCTCTGTGTATCTCTGTACATTAAGCCATTATAGACATCCAAATCCTTCAGAAAAAATCATCTAATTCAGTATTTCCCTAACCTTTTTACCGAACTGAGATATTATTAATCATTACCTGAAAAAAGGACTTCATGGTCAAATGACATTGGAGAAATTCTGGGCCACATAAAGTTCAAATATTTCTTTACTTTGGGACTTTCTAGAGTCCTCAATATGATAATAGGTATTACAGATCTTCAAGAAGGGAAATTTCATAAGATCAGCATGATGTTCAGAAGTCATCTTGTAGAACTAGTGTTCCAAAAATATATTGATGACTATGATCTGAAAATACACCCAGGTACACTTATACACAGAGACATGAACATACTAGAAAATATGAGTGAACCATTTTTTTCATTGTTCTGAACAAGTATTGTGCCTCGTTCCAGAACATAACGAAGTTCCAGAACATAATGAAGCCAAACAACAAGCTAACTAGTTTAATTAAAAAGTGGGTTGGGGCGCCTGGGTGGCTCAGTGGGTTAAGCCGCTGCCTTCAGCTCAGGTCATGATCTCAGGGTCCTGGGATCGAGCCCCGCATCGGGCTCTCTGCTCAGCAGGGAGCCTGCTTCCTCCTCTCTCTCTGCCTGCCTCTCTGCCTGCTTATGATCTCTGTCTGTCAAATAAATTAAAAAAAAAAAAAAGTGGGTTAATCTCCTGAAAACAGAATCTGCAAATCAGAAATGCTAATAATTTCAAATATCGCAGTCCCTTTAAAGATTTTTTTTATATAATTTTTTATTTTTGTAATTTCTTTTCAGCGTACCAGAATTCATTGTTTATGCACCACACCCAGCACTCCATGCCATACGTACCCTCCATAATACCCACCACCAGGCTCACCAAACCTCCAACCCCCCACCCCTTCAAAACCCTCAGGTTTTCTTACAGAGTCCACAGTCTTTCATGGTTCATGTCTCCCTTCAATTTCCCCAAACTCCCTTCTCCTCTCCATCTCCCCATGTCCTCCGTGTTATTCCTTTAAAGATTCTTTTTTTTTTTTAAGATTTTATTTGTTTATTTGACAGAGAGAAATCACAAGTAGGCAGAGAGGCAGGCAGAGAGAGAGGAGGAAGCAGGCTCCCCGCCGAGCAGAAAGCCCGATGTGGGGCTCGAACCCAGGACCTGGGATCATGACCTGAGCCGAAGGCAGCGGCTTAACCCACTGAGCCACCCAGGCGCCCCTCCTTTAAAGATTCTTAACTAGTGGTCAGAACTGGTTAGAAAAAAGGCATACTCAGCTAACACATATGGCATTTGGTGGGAAAATTCTGTCTCATCTTGATGCTAAGGTGGACAGTATGTATATTTACAGAAAGTCACTAGTAACCAGTCCACCTCTTCACAAGAATGGGCCTTTGTCTTCTATTGAAGACAAAATTATTATATATATATATATATAGAGAGAGAGAGAGAGAGAGACTGACTTATGGGTTTTCCTGCTTTTTCATTCTGTTTTTCTTACAGTTTCACCTCTTCCACACATAGCCGACTCCAGCCTCTACCTGGATCTCCCCATTGTAGTCTGGGTGCCAACCTCAGCTCTACTTATGCTATTGCTGAGTCTAAGGAGAGCTAGGTTAGTGATGGTTGCCAAGCCAACTCTAGCAGCTACTGAGGCAAGAATTGAGAGTCAAATCTAAGCCTGTGAAACCTAGGTAAGCAAAGAGTTGCAGTCCTATAGGATGGAGGAACAGAGCTAAGGTCAAGGAATGGAGGATGAATTTCAATATGGCCAGAAAAAAGATCCAACCCTGACAACAATGTGGTACTTTTGGAGGGATGGAGACTGGAAAGGAGGACAAAAGCAGTCAGAAGCCTCAAAGACCACCATCAAACATGGTTATGACAAATAGAAGCCTTTAGTCATGATAGACCAATGCAAATGGCAGGTTATCTATAACCATTGCCAAAGCATTCTTATGCTATTGGCCACGTGCTATTCTTCTAAGCAGAATGTATCTACAAATAACCTCTTCTGAGGTTTACTAGAATCATCCACAGTGAAAGAAAATACCTGGAGGTCATAATAAGAATTACAAGAATTGATTCTTTGTCTTTCCAGAACAAACATCCTGATATGGATGAACTGGAAATGATTAATGCTTTTCTTCTTTCCTTGCCAAAAGACAGGCATTTGCTTAATTGAATAGAGACAGAAAAGTCTATTCTCCATATATGGAATGAAATCCAAGCTACCTTTTTATAGCCAGGAAAAATTAAATTTCCATCAGATTATGGAAGTAGGCCAACACTGGAATAACAACACTATCCTAGTGGTTTTCCATGGAACTGGTTACATACCAAATCCAAAACTGGTTCAAGTGAATCCTCTGTACCAGAACTCCATGGATACCACAGAAACATGACAATGAGAACAAAAGATAAATGTGGAGAAGTGAAAAGAAGTAACAAGGAAGAAAACAATAAAAAAATTTAATAGGAACTATAGATCCAAGGAGGATTTTCCACTTATTTTTTGGTAGAATAGTGAAACTCTGGCTGAATCTGACCATGCTATGATAAAGGCAGTTGTCTCTGTGCCCCATCTTTTGAAAAGGCAGCTTGCCTTTGTGATCACACTTTATTCTTACACCTATGAAAATTAAATCCAACTAGACTTCTTGCACACAACAAGTAAACCTTGTTTACTTAGTATAAATTATATTAAAAATCTGTATTAATTGAATGTATAATTGAATTTATGAGTAGCTTGAATATTAATTATCCTTTTTACTTTTCCACTGCCTTCCTTAGTTATTATTTTAATGTTTAATGTTTTACCATTCATTTTGCACTTTGCAGGGTTTATGTGGACAACTATTTTGGTGTGGTGAGGAAAACAAAATTCAACTGAGGACGTTTTAAAGATCTTACTGACTTCTATTCAACCATTAATGAAATGGACAGTATTCCATATAGCACATAGAAAAGAGCTCTGAGGGACTGTACAAAATGAAGACTTTCATAGACAGAAGGGAGTGGGAATAAGGAAGTGATACTTGCAAAAAGAGGATTGGTTGTGGCAAGGTCATTTTCCTTTATAGGGTGGCAAGGGTCTATCAGGCAGATTACCTCACTTGTGCTGACCAGATGGTTTCTAACTGGTTTAAGATTCCATTTTTGGGAGAGGTCAAGACTATAATGAAGTCCTGGGTTTGGTGATACGGGGCTTAGCTTAGCATAAATGACTCCATTTTGGGCCCACTGTCTTATTTTTAACAGTACATAAACAGGGAGTTTTTACTAATTATTTGTATTCTGTGCATTCTAGATTTTTTTAGTTTTTTTTCTATCTCCCATAGTCAGTGAAAACCCCCAAAATGTATAGGTCATTTTATCACTACACTTGTTAATGAAATTCAATAAAATCTTTTTTATAAACCTCTTCTTTCTACTTTGCATGAGTTTCTAAGCCACAATAATGTCAATGTTGTTTTAACTTTAATCTGAATCAAAAAGAACCATAGCATATTTTTCATGAATATATATTTGACATGTCCCTGCTGGTTTTTTGTAAGCAACTGAAGCAATACAAGAAAATATTAAAAGGAGGGTGAATATCACCTGAGGTGCAGCACCCAGAGATTCCAGTGTTAACATTTTGCTGAGCATATATCTCAAAGTATCTCTGTGCCTATAGACATAAGTGTAAATAAATATACAGTTTTATATGAAGGGGATCTTTCTACTAAGGCTGTTTGAAACAAAATTTTTTACTCAACCATACCTTGGGCATTTTTCCATGTTGATAAATAAAGAAGTCCTGCAAGGCTAAGCATGATCTGGCCCTGTCTACCTCTCCAAACTCATCTGAAACTCCTCCTACCTTTGCTCATCCCACTTCAACTGGTCTCCTAGTTATTCTTCAAGCACACGAAGCCTCTTCTTATCTCAGGGCCTTTCTGTTTTCTGTTCCCATGTTCTTGCCATGCTCTTCCTCCAGTTCTTTCTTTGACATACCACCTCACATTTGTTACCCACATCTGAGTTCTAATGTCCCCTCTCAGAGGTCTTCAACAATGACTGTCAGTTGGGGCCACCCTGTCACTCTGCATCTCATCACACAGAATTATTTTCATCATAAGTGTACCTCCAACTGAAAGTAACTGATTAATTTGTCAAATGACCAGGATGTTTTTAATTATTTCCTTAAATAGCAATTAGGAAATGAATAAACTGACTTAGTGATACTTCAAGAAAATCAAAACTTTATCAGAACCCAAGACTTCAAGGACAATGAGCATTACTGTAGAATAATGTATAGATCATCAACTTGCATTTCCTACCAGAAAAAAAGCAATGGAAACTTCCTCCAGAGCACAGCAAGAATCCTCACAATTGTTGCTTATAAGTTAAAGATTAAAGCTAGCTTGCCATAGCCTTTCTTATCATAATATTTATTAACTGTAAGAGAGTTGCTAAAAATCTAAATTTTAGACAGCATAAGCTTCCAATCAGTTAATTTTGTGTTATATGAAAGATTTAAAACTGAACTTAAATAATGAGGTCCCTGAGATATAAAAAATAGTAATAAACAGTTTTTTTTTTTCAAAAATCTAATGACCAATAAATATTCTGGCAATAGAATCAGTAACCAAACTTTCCATACATAGTTGTAAATCTAAGTAATATTATCATTTGAGAAGAAATGTTCATCTCTTCTATGAGGAAAAGTAAATTTTTTAGAAATGTTTGGATCTAATGATCCGGTTTAATTAAAATCAAGAATACCATGGAAATCAGATGAAAAAGAAGTGAATGATCTTAAACTCATTTAATAAAGAGCAATTCATTTACCTTTAAAACAAAATTAAAATCACTATTTTGAGAGTTTTTTAAATTGTTTCTCAGTCATAAACCCTTAGGGCTCTAAGATTTTTATCAAGAAGTGTTCATTACTACATCCTGAAAAATGTGAACATTAGGCACTAATGCTTGAAAATGACTACAATAAGAAATAATTAGTTTTTTTTCTTTTCTTTTTCCTTCTTTTCTTTTTTTTTAATTTTTTTTTTAATTTTTTTATTTTTTCAGCATAACAATATTCATTATTTTTGCACCACACCCAGTGCTCCATGCAATCTGAGCCCTCTACAATACCCACCACCTGGTGCCCCCAACCTCCCACCCCCCACCCCTTCAAAATTCTCAGATCGTTTTTCAGAGTCCATAGTCTCTCATGGTTCACCTCCCCGTCCAATTTCCCTCAACTCCCTTCTCCTCTCCATCTCCCCTTGTCCTCCATGCTATTTGTTATGCTCCACAAATAAGTGAAACCATATGATAATTGACTCTCTCTGCTTGACTTATTTCACTCAGCATAATCTCTTCCAGATGGCCAACAGACACATGAAAAAGTGCTCCATATCACTCGGCATCAGGGAAATACAAATCAAAACCACCATGAGATATCATCTCACACCAGTCAGAATGGCTAAAATTAACAAGTCAGGAAATGACAGATGCTGGCGAGGATGCGGAGAAAGGGGAACCCTCCTACACTGTTGGTGGGAATGCAAGCTGGTGCAACCACTCTGGAAAACAGCATGGAGGTTCCTCAAAAGGTTGAAAATAGAACTACCCTATGACCCTGCAATTGCACTGCTGGGTATTTACCCTAAAGATACAAACGTAGTGATCCGAAGGGGCACGTGCACCCAAATGTTTATAGCAGCCATGTCTACAATAGCCAAACTATGGAAAGAACCTAGATGTCCATCTACAGACGAATGGATAAAGAAGATGTGGTATATATACACAATGGAATACTATGCAGCCATCAAAAGAAATGAAATCTTGCCATTTGCGATGACGTCGATGGAACTAGAGGGTATCATGCTTAGCGAAATAAGTCAATCGGAGAAAGACAACTATCATATGATCTCCCTGATATGAGGGAGAGGAGATGCAACATGGGGGGTTGAGGGGGTAGGAGAAGAATAGATGAAACAAGATGGGATTGGGAGGGAGACAAACCATAAGTGACTCTTAATCTCAGAAAACAAACTGAGGGTTGATGGGGGGAGGGGGTTGGGAGAGGGGGTGGGGTTATGGATATTGGGGAGGGTATGTGCTATGGTGAGTGTTGTGAAGTGTGTAAACCTGGCGATTCGCAGACCTGTACCCCTGGGGATAAAAATATATGTTTATAAAGCTGTAAAAAAAAAAAAAAAGAAAAAGAAAAAAGAAAGGATGAATACCCAAGTTTTGTAGCAACAGAAATAATTAGTTTTAAAAATTGCTGTAGGATTCACCACAAAGTGCTTGTAGTTCATTTAACTGACAAATGTACATTCCAATTTAAAAGATGTTTGAAAATTAAACATTTTTTTCCTCCTGCTGATTTCTAATTTTTTAGGCAATTTTTGATCGGCAGTTGGCCGTGATAACTATTAAATATGGACTTATTACCTCTACCCAGAACTTGAACCCATTAAGGGAGTAAACATTATCAACTTCATGACTTTAAAGGAAGTTCACTTGTGGAAATACCTGCTGCAATTCAGGTATCACACCGAGCATTCTGAGAATGCTTTGAAATTAAATAGTGAGATTACTAATTTTGGAAATGGTTGTTTTGTGCTTCGAGGGAAAACTGATTTTTCTGCCTTTTTATTAAGAACATTACAAGGACTCCAGACTTCAGGGGTCTTCCCTCGGCTCCAAATAACAGTAATCAAAGTCGCTCATGGCATTTATATAATATGATTTTCAATCTTCTATAGGATCCTCTTTCCAAATATTTTTAAGCATCCCACTGATTGCCTATATACATTCCACAAATCTGTGTAGGCTGTTATACATAGGACAAACTGACATCTCACCCAAACAAACTGAAAACTAATTTTCTACTGACAAACTTGAAATCAAATTTCAGTTTATCATCCAGTAGTTTAATTGCCTGCTATGTTATTACATACTAGACATAGTGAATGATATATTATAGAGACTCTGGACTCTATTATCTTCCTCTGAAGCATGTTGATTTGTTTTTCTATCAGGCAATTAAATTACTAAGTGTGTAAATCACCACAACACCCAGGCAGTCCCAGAGTGGTGGTGATGGTGGTAATGACAGAAATGGCTGGACAGAGGAAGGGAATCCTCTTTAGCCAGATGACCTGATCCTTAGTGGTGCCAAGAATGTGCAAAGAATCCTGCTTTTCCCCCTCTCTTTCCAGTCACTGCTTAACCCCAGAGGCAGAGGAGAGGCAGTTGTAGGAAATGTGCAACAAAGTGGGGAGAGTAAAGCCCTAGCTTTCCTGCCAAAGGAATAGGGGAGAAGCATGGATACTAGGAACTAGAAAGGGTCATGGACTTCAAGGATAAGATGGAGCAAGAGAAAATGATTCCATAATGTTGTGTGTGAAATTTTAGGCTACTTTAAAGCTGTGAATGCATGGCTCTAACTCCAAATAGTATACAAAATGTTTTGAGAACTGAACTATAAGGCAGATCATAAACTAGATCCCAGACTGGCCACTGGCGGTACTCACACAGGATGGATCTGAAAAACACTATGCAGGCTTTGAAAACTAACCTGACATTGAGCCATAGTCTATAGAAGGCAAGTAGAACCTGAACCAAAACAGGCTGATGGCCTGCTAAAGGGAAAACAAAACAAAACCATGCTTTAAATAAGACCCAGAGTCACGTAATAGAATATGTTCCAAAATTTTTTGGTGACATACAAAATGCTAGGAAAATCTCAATACCTTGAAAAGGAACAGATATTGGCAAACGCTAACCCCCAAATGACATGGATGTTGAAACTATCAGATAACACCTATAAAGCAGCTATGGCAACCATGTATCAGAAATAAAGGTAAGCACTCAGGAAACAAACAGAAAGATGGAAAATAATAGCATAGAAACAGAATATGTAAAAAAATGGAAATTTCAGAACTAAAATATATACTAACCAAATAAAACATTCACTTGATGAGTTCAATAACAAAATGGAGATGTTAGAGAAAATCTTAATAAACTTGTAGATCAATAGAAATTACCCCTACCTGAACAAAAAGTGAAAAAACATTTAAAATAATAAATAGAGTTTCAGGGCCTATGGAGAAAAATAAGAGATCTAACATTCATGTCATTTAAATTCCAAGAGGAGAGGGAAAAGAATAAGATGCAAAGAAAAATACATGAGTAAATAAGGATTAAAAACTTCCTAAATTTGAAAGAAGACATAAACTTATAGATTCAAGCTCAGTGAACCCCAGAACAGGATACACTAAATAAAATTTATGCTCAGACATATGATCACCAAACATCTAAAAACTAAAAATGGTTTCTTGAAAGCAGCTAGAGGAAAACAGTGTATTACGTGGAGGGGGACAACAATTTAAAGGCCCACAGATCTCTCATGAGAAACCATGCATGCCTAAAGGACATAATGTGTTGAAATTAAAGAACTGTCAACTCAGAATTCTACATCCAGTGAAAATGTCCTTCAGAAATGAAGATGAAAACAAAACATTATCATATGACTAAAAACTAAAGAAACTTGTCAACAGCAGACTTAAATAGAAGAAATGCTAATGAAAGTTCCGAAGAAAGAAGGGAAATGATCTCAAAGGGAAACTTGAAAGTATGGAGGTAAAAGAAAGTCAACAGAAATGGTAACTATCTGGATAAATATGAGACTATTTTTCTGCCATGTTCTTTAAATATTCATGATGGATGAAAGCAAAAATGATAACATTGTCCCATGGGGTCTCAATGTATGTTGATACAATACATATGAAAATTTCAACAGTAAGGAATCCACTGAGTAACAAGATGTTTACATTCCAATTGAGGTGATAAAATATTATTCTAAGTAGACTGTGAAAAGTTAAGAGTAAATATATTCTAATCTCTAGAACAACCATTAAAATACACACACACATACACACATACAGAGGTATAGCTGAAAACTCAATAGTTAAAAGGGAATGCCAAAAAAATATTCAAATATTACAAAAGAAGTCAGGAAAGTAGAAATAGAGAAATTCCTTCACTGAGTGGGGAGTCCAAGACAATCTCACAACCCCAAGATCATGACCTGAGCCAAAGTCAGATGCTAACTGACTAAGCTACCCAGGCGCCCCAACCTATCTGTTTGAAACATATATATATAATTCCAAACATACAGTTACCTTAAAAGTAAATGCTTTAAATATACCAAGTCAAAAATAGAGATTTCAGAATATACCATGAAAACAAAACCAAACCACCCACAATTATATGCTACAATAATCCCACTTCAAATATAATAACAGGTAAATTAAACATAAAAGAATAGAAAAGATGCAACATACAGATACTAATTTTTTTTTAAAGTAGGACTGGCTATGAATATTAGAAAAAAAGAAAGCTTAGAGCAAAGAAAAGTTACCAGGGATAAAGTGAAACATTACCTATGATTAAAGAGTCTTCACCAAGAAGACATAACAACATAACAATCCTAAATGTATATTATTTAACAATAGAACCTTAAAGTACATGAGACAGAAATTGATAGATTAAAATAAAAGTCTCTGATTACAGTTGAAGACTTCAACATTTTCATTCAGTAATCAATAGAGCAAATAGATTGCTTAAATTAGCAAAGATAAAGAAGAATAGAACAATACTGTTAACTAATTGGAACTAATTAGCTTTTAAAAATTCCACCAAATAATAGAATACACATTCTGTTCAAATATAGATGAAACATATTCCAAGACAGACCATATCCTGGGTCAAAATAAACCTTGAAAAAGCTTTTCTAAATGAAACCACACAAAATATGTTCTCTGATCATGAGATTAAGCTAGAATTCAATAACAGGAAGATAACTAGAAAACCTTTAAATATCTGGTAATTAAACAATATAACTCTAAATTATCTATGGATCAAAGAGGGATTTATAAGGGAAATTGGAAAATATTTATGAACTGAATGAAAATTAAAATTCAACTTGTTAAAATTTGTGGAATGCTGTCAAAGAAGTGGATAGAGGGATATTTATATAGATAACATTCAAAACATATTAGAAAAACAAATTTCTCACATCAAAAATTTTAAAAGTTTACCTTAACCTAGAAAAAACAATACCAAAATATACCCAAAGCAAGCAAAAGAAGGAAAAATAAAAAGCAGAAATTGATGAAATCATAAACAGAAAAATAATACAGAAAATAAACCAAACCAAAATTGGTTCTTTGAAAACCATGATAAAATTAATAAACCTTTAACCAGACTAACAAAGAAAAAGAGAAAAGACATATGATATCAATACTACAGATAAAATAAGGGCTGTCACTACAAACTCTGTAGACACCAAAACAACAATAAGAGAATACTACAAACCCCATGCATGTAAGTTGGACAAAATAGATGAAATATACCAATTTCTTAAAAAACACAAACTATTGTAACTCACCTGTCCTGGAATACATAATTTGAATGACTCTGTATCAATGAAATTTAACTCATAGTCTATAAATCTCCAGGTGATTTCACTAGTGAATTCTACCAAAGATCTGAAGAAGAAATAACATCAATTCTACAAGTATCTTCCAGAGAATAGAAATACTTCCCAACTGATTCTGCAAGACCAGCCTTACCTCCATACCAAAACCAGGAAAAGTCAGTACAAGAAAATTACAGACCAATATACCTAATGGACATAAACACAAAATCCTTAATAAAATATTAGCAAATTAAATATGGCAATAGATAAAAAGAATAACAGACTGCTACCAAGTAGGGTTCATTCTAAAAAGGTAACATTGGGGAAGCCTAGATGGCTCAATCAATTAAGCATCTGACTCTTGGTTTTGGCTCAGGTCATGATCTCATGAGATTGAATCCCAGGTCAGCTCCATGCTTAGCAGGGAGTCTGTTTAAGGATTCTCCCCCTCTGCCCCTCCCCTCACTCACTCACTCTCTTTCTTTTTCTCTCTAAAAAAGTAAATAAATCTTTTTAAAAACTGTAAGGTTGATTCACTATTTGAAAATCAATGTAATTCATCATACTAACCAGCTAAAACGCACATACATAGAAACACACATAAGCCTCATGATTACATCAATTAATGTAGAAAAAGCTTTTGACAAAATTCAAATATCTTTTATGATAAAAACTCTCAACAAACTAGGAATAGATAAGAACTTTCTCAATCTGACAGGAGGTATCTAAAAAATCCCACATCATACTCAGTGGAAAAGACTGAATGTTTTTCCTCTGAGATCAGGTACAAGACAAAGTCTTCCACTCTTATCCTATTCAGTACTGTGCTATATGTTCCAGTCCATGCAATGGGAAGGAAGGAAGGAAGAGAGAGAGAGAGAAGAAAGAGAGGAAAGAGAAAGAGAGAAAGAAAGAAAGGAAGGAAGAAAGAGGAAAGAAATGAAGGGAGAAGGAAGGAAGGAAGGAAGAAAGAAAGGGAGGAGGGAGGAAGAAAAGAAAAGAAAAAAGGAAAGGAAAAAAAAGAAAAGAAGGGGAGAGGGAGAGAAATTAAACATTAAAATTAAGAACAGAAAAATAAAATTGTTCTTTTTTGCAAATGAAATGATTGTTTGCTAGAAAATTTGAAGAAATCTTTTCAAGGTGGTGTGGGGATCTTAAAAATTATACATAAATTTAACAAGATCTCAGGAGACAAAGTCAACATTCAAATAATAATAGTATTTCTAAATGGTAATAGTAAACAATCGGACACTACAGTTTTTTTTTTTAATACCTCTTAAAACAACTCCAACAAATAAAAATGAAACATGTATAATTCTTTAAAAATTTGTGTAGGATCTGTATGCATAACACTGAAGATCACTGACAAAAAAATACAAGTGTTAAATAAATGGAAATATATGACAAAAAAAGTACCCAGCAATTAAAAAGAACAAATCATTGATGCCTTCAACAACATAGATGAATTTTTAGAACATTCTGAATGAAAGAAATCAGACATAAAGGAGTACTTTTTTTATTATTTTATTTACATGACACAAAATCAATCCATTTCTCAGAACAATAATTGCCTACAGAGTAGTGATTATCTGAAAGGAGGCATAGGGGACTTTCAGGAGTGATGGAAATGTTTACATATGTATTTGTGTGGTAGTTAAACAAATGGCTTCATTCATCAAAACCCATTCAGTTTTACACTTAAGATCTGTGAATTTTACCATAAATAAATATATCTTAAAGATTATTTAGTAATCTCTTCCTGCTTCTAGAAACCTTGGAGTCTAGACTCTAGGCTCCTTATTACAAACATATCTAAATCCTTTCCACAGTTCATTACTGAACATCTCAAGAGAAATATAATCTCATTGCATAATAACCTACCCTACCTGTCCTCCCTAAGAAATTACATACTCTGAAAACAATTTTCCAGGCTACTTTTTTTCCATGGAAACCATGTTTAATTACTTGTGCAGTTAAAGATTTTTTTAAATATTTTCTTATTTATGGGGCACCTGAGTGGCTCAGTGGGTTAAAAACCTCTGCCCTCAGCTCAGGTCATGATCTCAAGGCCCTGGGATCGAGCCCCACATCGGGCTCTCTGCTCGGCGGGGAGCCTGCTTCCCCCTCTCTTTCTCTCTGCCTGCCTCTCTGCCTACTTATGATCTCTGTCAAATAAATAAATAAAATCTTTTTTTAAAAAGATAGATTTATTTATTTATTTATTTATTTAAGAGAGAGAATGAGCAGAGGTGAAGGAAGAGGGGAAAGCAGACTTCCCACTGAGCAGGGAGCCCAATATAGGACTCCATCCCAGGACCCTGAGATCATGACCTGAGCTAAAGGCAGATGCTTAGCTAACTGAACCACCCAGGCCCCCAAACACAGCTCTTTTTGCGGGGAGGGCTCTTAGATTAATTTAGGGTCCTTCTAACACATAAATATCCTGAAGCAGCATCTCAATAAAATTTTAAACAAGTCCGGTAGGAACTTATAAAATGTCAGAAGAGGTAGAAAAAAATCAAACTGTTACTTAGACATAGTACCTGACTTAGGGTTCGAGAATAGATGGAACTTCTCAAGAACTCCCTGGTGAATCTATGAAGGTAGTACAAGAGTGATGGCACAGTTTATGAAGATTGCTGGTAAATGTCACCAGACAGCATCCTCCACCTCCACTGACCTCAAGGAAATTTTCAGAGAGTCCTAGGTCATAACTTATACATAAATAAAGCCTTTAATTCTGATGTACATATTTTGTGATGGCAGGAAACTGTGAAAAGTGAGTGAAGGAATAAATTTCATGTTTGGTTTGACATGGAACAGAACAGAAATACCAGCTACAAGATGGCAAGATGATTCATGATCCAAGCCAATTAAATCAGAGGAAATAGCATTTCAGAGTCATGAGTGACCACAGGAGTATAAGAACTCCAGAAATACACAGAAATCTGGGGCAGAGGGGTTTCACATGGCATGAAACAGGGAGCTGACAAAATTGTATCTCTGGGGTAACCATCTGACATAGGAATGATGTGCTAGATATCACCACATTAATTAGAAGGATATTTCAAAATTCCAAAGGGAATCCTTTCTCCTGAACAATACCAAAAGATTGTTCTGGCTTAGGCTGTCTTAAAGCGATTATTATCAGGGTGCCTGGGTGGCACAGTCAGTTAACATCCAACACTTGGTTTTGGCTCAGGTCATGATCTCAGGGTCCTGGGATCAAGCCCCCCATCAGGCTCCATGCTCAGCATGGAGTCAGCTTGAGACTGACTCTCTCTCTCTCTCTCTTTCTGCTCCTTCCATTCATTCAGTCTCTCTAAAATAAATAAAAGGGTTTTGTTTGTTTGTTTTTTAAGGAGATATTATTTTCATTCTTATGTAGGTTTCATGGACCCCAACAGCCACCAAGTGATTTAGGCAAAATTTTTGGTGCCAGTTAATACTTTCTGAACAGCTTAGCCTTGATAAAAAAAAAAAAAAAATAACCATCAAAAAACTGCTTTCATTAAGTATGTTAGTAATACCAGGAAGGAAAATTCTATCTCCATACCAATATGTTCAAGTATCATGAAAAGAGAGATTGCTGGGTTTGTTCGTTGGATTGATTGCTTGTCCCAAAGTGTGCCAGGACTCGTGAGGGCAATGGGAAGAATGCTCCTGGGCTCCACCCTAGTTGGGGTTCAGTGATTGTCGCCCTTATAAATGTCTTGATCAAGGCATCAGCAGCCAAGAGAAACAATCAAAATTTTAAAGAAAATTTTATGATAAAACTTATAATTATATAAGCAATTACAACCTTTCTTAACTATTAAGCAAAGAATCCCCTTTCTGATTATTCTCAATGGTCTCCTTTTCTTCATTCAGCTATGTTCATGTAAGTAAAATAAGATTATGAAGGACACGGCAAATCTAATCAATAGGACTTGCCGTAGTCAGTCTATTTAATCTCCACAGATATTTCATGAGACAAGTTAATTTGCCAAATATAAGATAACTTGTAATTTGTAAACTGCTCATTTCCTAGAAATATAAAGTGATACCGTACAAAATGTGTCTCTGGTTCCCCCATACATTGCTTTCTGTGATTTTTCTCCACCCCACTATCCTTCATCTAGACATGCCTTACCCAATACAGGAGCTGCTATCTACCTATGGCTATCTAAATTTTAATTCAAATTAGTAAAATTAAATAAAATTTAAAATTCATTTCTTCAGTCACACCAGTCACATTTCAAGCACTCAATAGTCAATAGTGGCATATGGCTAATAACTACTGAACAGTGCAGATATAGAATACTTTCATCACTGCAGAAAGTTCTAACACACACTATTGGTCTAGACTTAGCTTTTACCGCCTGTCCTTTGTCTGGCAAGGATTCTCCCTACCCAGGCCATGCCTTCCTCAACATCTTTACATGTTCTTCCTTACACTTCTCTTACCTTCCTAGCTTCCCTGAGGTTTCTCATGGTGCCCCCATAGAAAGTATTATTCTGTAAATTCCTTTCTTAAGGACCTTACTTTCAAATTAATTAATGTGATAAACTAATATGTACATGGGCTCTCTGTGGATGTACAGAGTTGGTGTGGTGTGTACTTTCTCCAAACTAACACATTCCTAGTTTATCAGAAAGCTCCTAGAGATATGCATTTACATAAGGAGTTGACTCTAAAAGTGGTGACTTTAAGTACAGCGGTAGCTTGGAAACTTTGGTGAACAGGCCTCAAAAAGCAAGCCTTCAGAATACCTTTCCTAGCACATATCCTATTGGCCTATCCCCCGACACTGGCCTTGGTCACTATGTTATTTTGTCTCTTAACAGTACTGGGCTGTCACTAAGTGTTACCACAAAAAAGGCAGTGTTAGGCATCTGACACAGAATAGCAATAGTAGATCAAAAGAAATGTGTTTGCTTTGCCTGTAACTATGAAAATTGTTAAAGTTCAGGGTGGGGTTTTGGTGTCATAATCCATTTACTCTTTTGTCTATCCTGGGATCTCTGCCAAGGCATCACACAAACAACAATTAACAACAAAATAAGAAGTAGTTATAAGGTTCTTAGTAATAGTTTGGGAAATGTTCCCTCCTTCCCCAACTTAAGGCTCTGACAAAAACTAAATGGTAAATCCAGCCTTAAACCAGGAGACATAAAAAAACAAAGGGAGGGAGGGGAAATGAAAAGAAAAGACTTCTCACCCTTAAGTAAGAGATGATCAGGTATGCAGACAGACTCCAGGCTACCCTGTGGGTGGGTCCTTTTCCTGTGCACGGAGGTGGTGGGGTGCTGTTGAGGAGGGCAAGGGAGCAGCTCTTCCTTGTCTGCTTAGCACAAACCACAAGACGTCAAGAGAAATCTCTACCTCGTCAGAAGGCCCTAGTCCTCTTAACATGTTCAAGAAAAAAGGTAAAAGAGAAAGAGAATAGCCAGACCTGCTCAGTTTTTATTCACCTACCCACCTCAATTGTATTTGTAAGCAAATACAAGATCTATCATTTCAACAGTATATCAATAAACATCACTCAGTATACATCACGAAAAAAATTCTTTTAAAAAAATAAAATAATGCCATTATTACACATTCAAATTTGAAAATTATTTCTAAATATGATCAAATATCCAGTTATTGATATTTTACCAATTTTCTCATAATTCTTTATAGTTGGCTTGTATAAATCAGAATAAAAACACGTACCCTCTTTTTTTCTGTGTCATTTAAAATCTCCTTTCTTTTTTTAATCTATAGCAGTGGTTCTCACCTCTAGGCAATTTTGTCCGGAGACATTTTTGGTGGGCACAACTTGGAGGTGAGGATGTAGACTTCCAGTGGCATCTAGTGGATAGAGACCAGTGATGCTGCTAAAAACCCTGACATGCACAAGATAGCTCCAACAACAAGGAATTATCTGGCCCAAATCTTGAAATCACCAATGAATTGAGCTGCTTTTTACCTCTAATATTTTTAATGTAGTCTCTTGGCTTTTCTCTATATAAAATCACATCATTTGAAAATAATGAAAGCTTTTTTTTTTGTTCCTGCCTAGAATCCATATTTCTTGTTTTATTTTCATGCTTATTATATTAAATAGAATCTCCAAAATTGTGTTGATAATGGAAATATTTTTGTCCTACTCTAGATATTAGTAAGAGTATCCTTAAGTTTTAAACAGCTAATATGATTTTTAAAACTGATTTCTATCATATTTCCTCTTTTCTCTCAAACTAGGGCATGAAATTCAACTAATCAAAACTCTGGGTTCATGACACATTTCTCATTATTGATCTATGAAACTCTCTTCTGTTTATTTTGCTAAGGCTGTTTCTTTTATCCCTCGTTTACCAAGCATTTAACAGTAGATATTGAACTAAATCAAATTCCTTTTGTACAATGTTAGTATGTTTTTCCTCCTGTAATCTATTATTAGGATGACTTTTTGTTGTTCCACATCCCTAGACTAAGTCCTACTTGGTTCTTCTGTATTATATTTGGAATATTCAGTTATAATTTAGTTGCATACATTTTGTATCTCTTATATTTTTGCATGAAATCGTCTTTTCTTTTTGTAGACTTTATCAGGTTTTATGTCAGAATAACATTCCTATTTTATTAAAGAAAGATGGAGATACAGAGAAATTGTTTTTCAACAATTAGTTGGTAAACTACTTAGCCTCTACTATTGAATTTCCTTCTCTGGGAATTTTTTAAAAGGCCCATATATACACTGTAAAAATAATTTCTACCTACCTATTTGACAACTTGTCACAAGAAACAAGTGAGATGAGGTTGTGAGGTTGTGAACATTCTTCAAATATATAAAGGGAAAATACCAGTTATTATTTCAGCAAACAATAACTCAAAATAACAGTAGCTACCATTACTGGATGCTTATTAATGTGAAGCACTGCATTCTAAGAACCTAACATGCACCACATCATTGAAGCCTCTTCACAAATAATGAAGCAGGCACTCTTATTGGGTAAAGAACTATAATATTAAAAACATTAATAATATTATCATGGAAACAGTAGGTATGGAATTTAAACCTAGGTTTTCTGATTCCAAAGCAGAGCTCTTACCCCTTTGCTCTTCAAGAGCAAAAACCCCAAAGAATAATCTTACTTAATATGGATGAAATATTATATTAATGATTGCAAGTTAATTCTTGAATTCTCAGAATCAGGCTATACAGAGTAGAAGACTATCACCCTCCCATTTCCTGGTTTTGTTACCCTCTCCTACAGGATGTTGGATAAATGTTGGTTGCCTCTGAAAACTACTCTTCATTCTGCTTTGTGACCAGGAGCACTGGACTATATGAACAGCATTAACAGAACCCATCACTCTCTCTGACCCTGGTTGGGCTCAATCAAGAGACACACTTCATTTGTGCTGAGAAAAATTTGTGCTGTTCTTAATATGTGCTGAGAAAAAAATTCAAGAAAATATACCTAATTTATAGGATATCCAGATGTTATATAACTTACATTTCATACCCTTTCTATTTTTTGTTAGTTTTTATTATTGTTCCTCTTCAAGTCTTACATCTTTAGAAATATAACTGTATATAATTAGGGAATTCTGTGATTTTTATAAATATGTATCAAAATCAGTCTGGTTTTTTTCATCACATCTTTGATTATTAAATAATGACATAAATCCTGAACTCAGATTTGTAGATACATGGCTTAACTACAAATCAAATATTAGAGAATCATGTGCTTTGTTACCACAAGATGTAGAATAGGTCAAACAAAGCAAGGGATAGTCCAGTGTAATCTCTAGTTGAGCTAGATAGTCTCTTCAACCTCACATTTTTGGAAGTCCGACAGGACAGAGCATTTTCGGAGGAAAGGAACCCAAATGGTGAGAAAACATGAACTACAGCATATGAAGAATGGTAAAAAGTAAATCCTGAGTGTGTTTAACCTAAATAAATTTTAAAATAAATAAAGGAATAAATATAGAATTTTGAGCAGGAAAAGAGCTGGTTTCAGTCTTAAGGGGTAGATATAACAAGAGGGAATTATGCTTGTTCCACATAGTCTTAGTATAATAAGAACGTTTTGAATAATAAGAGCAGAGTTTTCAGCTCAATATAATCCTGCATTGTGTCCCAGGCTGAGCTCAAGCCTAACACACCACTGCAAGGACAAACCTGCCTGGTGAACTAAAGGAGCACATCCAAGTTTATTAGCAAAAGACACCAAGGCACCTCCCAGATATCATCTTATAAATGAGGAGGACAGTGGGCACAAAGACGTTGATTCATGAACACAGCTTCCTTTAGCTGGAGAGATAATGGATTCTAAGAAATGCATGGTGATGTCGCCTGATCCAGCCCATGAGGGACTCACAACTAGATCCTAAGAAAGAAAACTAGATAGATAGGTGAGTGCCATAAGTAGCAACCAAAAGTACCATTTTCACTAACAATTCTGTAAGACTTGAATGCAAAGCTGCCTGCACTGGAGCCATGTTAACCAAAAGTTATTTAAAGTAGAAACTATTTTTTTTTTCTAGTGACTCACAAGAGAGGAAGGGCACTGGAGCAACAGGACAAGGAACAAACAGAGGCCTTCTCATAGTAACTGAACATCACTCACTAGCCTTGTTTGTGACCATAGAAGACATCCCCTGAGTATACCTCAACCCCTTGGAAGCTGGGAGACATTTTAGGTTAACAGAGCTTTCTATGAACAGATGAGTAATGACAAAGCAAAACTCAGGTTACTTAAAGAAGAGCTCTTCTACTAACTCCTCTTTTATCAAAACATGGAATAAGCTGCCTAGAGAACACTCTGTCAGGTGCCAGAGGACATGTTCTCATCCCTAACCCAGCACCAACATAGAGTAGGCTATAGATAAATATTTCCTGAATGTGTTCAACATGTCTTACAGAAAATTTTTGTCTCTCAAAAGTTTGAGGAAGCACAAAAGAGAACCCTTTATCTGTCATTCTGTTACTGTTCATTCAATTTCAATCAACAATGAAGAGCTGTTTCATGAAGCAGGGGTGACAGGAACATGTTAAAAAGTTATGAGCACTTCTTGGAAAGCTGGGTGATTCCAGGGTTAAGGCAGGAAAAATAGAAGACCAGCATAAAGCACCTTGTGGTGCTAGAAAATAAGGAAGTGCTCAAATATAAAGGATGCAGCCATGTGAAAAAAAGCACAGGAGCCCAAAGGAGAACTCAATGGCCATAATTGGAAAAAAGTTTATTGGCAAATTAAATAACAATAATATAGGCTAATAACCCCAATAATAAAATTAATATCCATGAAGCTCTCCTAATATAAATATATGATTGAATAAATAAATAATAAATGGGGAAAAAGAGGCAACTCTTCTTACAAAAGCATTTCATGAGTTATCACCTCACACCTACTTGAACAGTTATTTTCAAAAAGACAAGAGACAAGCATGGGAAGATGCGGAAAAAGGAAACCCTTGTGCGCTGTTAGGAATGTGAACTGGTGCAGTTAGTATGGAAAGTAATATGGAGGCTCCTGAAAAAATTAAAAATAGGAATACCATGTAGTCTAGCAGTCCCACTTCTGGGGCTGTATCCAAAGGAAACGAAAACACCATCTGGAAGAGAGATCTGTACCTCCATGTTCAATGAAGCATTGTGTAAAATAGACAAGTCATGGAAACAACCTAAGTGTCCACTGATGGACAAATGGAGAAAAAAATATGAGATATAGAGAGATGATGTGAATATAGATATATATGGTTATATTTCAGCCATTAAAATAAAAGGAAATTCTGCCTTTTGTGACAACATGGATGGATTATGCTAAAAGAACTAAGTCAGACATGGAAAGACAGATAAGGAAGTTTCTCACTTATATGTGGAGTCTACAAAAGCCAAACTCCTAGAAATAGAGTAGATGGATGGTTTCCAGGGACTAGAAGGGGAGAGGGAAATGGAGAGATGTCAGCCAAAGGATACACATTTCCACCTATAAAGTGAAAAAACTCTAGGGATCTAAGGTATAGCATGGTGAATATAGTTAATAATGCTGTATTACATACTTGAAAATTAAATAATAAATCTTGAATGCTATCACCACACACTTTTTTAAAAGCGGTAATTATGTAAGGGGATCGAAGTGTTAACTAACCTTATTGTGATAATTATTTTGCAATAAATATGGATATCAAATCATCATGTTTTACAACTTAAACTTAAATATGCTATTTGTCAATAAATTTTCAATAAAACCAGGGCGGGGGGGAGGCAGGCATACCTTTATCTCCTTAAGTTTGGCTTAAATCAGCCTATTTTTTTAAAGAGAAAGATTTCAATTAATAAATAGGAAATGACCATTAGAACACCATAGTAATAACTGCTGCAGGCAAGGCACCTGAAAGATGCTAAAACTGGTGAGTAAGAGTTTAAGCAAAAATGGGATATTTGCATATTCTCAAAGTGTCTCCCACAAAATACTGAGTAATAAGAAGGAAAAATGTTAACTTTGTAGCGGGCATCCTGGAAGATAGCATCTTAGCTAAGTGATCAAAGTTAACATCTCCCATAATACTTATCGATATCTTGATCAGAAGTACTGGAAAGGGCACATCATTTCTGTGGTATCCTTTGCGATAAAGCATAACCTCAATCTAGTCATGAGTAAACATCAGACAAACTCAAGTTGAAGGGAGTTCTACAGAAATAACTGACCAGTATTTTCCAAAAGTGTCAGGGTCATAAAAGATAAGGAAAGATTAAGAAGCTGTCACAGATTAGAAGATACTATGGAAATGTGATAACTAAATGCAATGTATGATCCTTGGAAAAGTCGGTAAAATCCAAATAAATTCTGTAATTCAGTTAATAGTAACTTAGTTCTAAGGTTAATTTCTTAGTTTTGACCATTGTTTTATGGTTATGTAAGATGTGCAAAAGAATATGGGTGAACAGTGTATAGAAAGTCATTGGACTACCTCTGCAACTCTTCTGTAAGTCTAAAATGATCCCAAAATAGAGAATTTTAAAAAAATAAGATGAGCACATCCTGGAATCCCTAGGACAGGAAGACTGGAACACTGGATAAAATTAGCACACACTCATTTACCGTTGGAGCAAGTTTCCAAAAGCTCAGAGAAAAGACAGACATGATCTCAGATGCAGAGATCCCGAAGGGAAAGTGATTCAGGAGAAAAAGTGGACCCTAATAAGAACAACAAAACATATGAGAAATTTCTGAATCATCTTCCTGCCTTTTCCTTTCCCCCACTGCAAATCAGCCACCCAATCCTATCAGTGTTGCATCCTAAACGTCACTTTAACGATGCTAACGAAACCCTCCTCTATAGCTGGTATTTTCATCTTCCTCTTGACTAATTATTTCCCCTTCACAAGTTGTCCCAAGACTAATTGTTTTTCTAAAAGAGGACTCTAAGTATGCCTGGGTGGCTCAGTTGTTTAAGTGTCCTAAGCATCAGACTCTTGGTTTCCGCTCAGATCATGATCCCAGGGTCTTGGGATTGAGCCAGTCTGCAGCTCCCTGCTCAGCAGAGAGTCTGCTTCCCCTATCTCTCTCCCTCTGCCTCTCCCCCTGTTCATGCTCACTCTCTCTCTCTCTCTCTAAAATAAGTAAATCTTTTAAAAAAATTTTTAATTATGTTAGTCACCATACAGTACATCATTAGTTTTTGATGTAGTTTCCATGATTCATTGTTTACATATAACACCCAGTGTTCCATCCAATCCTTGCCCTTTTCAATACCCATCACCAGACTAACCCATCTCCCCAATGCACAGAAATCAGTTTTTTTCTTATACACTAACAATGTAAATGTAGAAAGAAAAATTAGAGAATCAATTCCATTTACAGTAGCACCAAAATCCATAAGGTACCTTAGAATCAAAATTTAAAAAAAAATAAAAAAGGAATCTATTTCCCTTCTCTTGTTCAAGAACATTCAAGTTTATTCAGATTCCTCAGCATAACATAAAAAGTCCCTCACCACTTAGCCACTGTTTAGCTTCAACCTCATCTCTGTTTATTCCCCCAAGAAGCACTCCACAGTCCAGCTGCAAAACTAGCTAGGAAGCCTGGAACATATCAACCATTCAGACTTCTGCTCATGTTGTTCACTCATGAATGAATACCATGTTACCCAGCTTTCCTGTTCTACAACTCTTACTCATTCTTACTCAAACATCATTTGTTTCATAGGTCTCTCTGATTCTTTATGACTTCCTTTCCCATTCTACATGCACTGCAAGCAGAATTAACCCTGTCCCCCTGCTACACTCTCCCAGGACATTACGAATACTGTTAATATGCATACAACTCATGACATGTGGCTTATAGTACAGGAGTTTGATTCTCCTGGTAGAATATAAGTCCTGTGATGGGAAGGTCCAAGTTTAATTCACCTAGGAATCTCCAGCACCAACTCAGGGCCTGGCACTTAAGGATCAGTCAACATCATCAGATTGGGTTGAACTGAATTAAAATATAATCAAATCTGATTTCCAGGGGATGCAAAAGGAACAGCAGTTAAGGAATTTATATGTTACTCATGTTGCTGTTAAACTCAAAATTTTTAAATGGGCTTCAAAAAACTAGGGAGGAAATTAAAAGCTCACGGTAATAGATGGACATAAAAGAGTAGTATATAGCTACAAGTATTCTAGTAAAAATACTATAGCCAGAATAATCTGGGTTTGAAAACAAGAACACTATTGACAGCAGAACAGAAAGTTACGTCAACTTCAAGAAGAGTAAGTAAAGAGAAAGCTAACTGTTGGGAAAGATGGAAATAATGCCAAAGATGGAAAATTTAAGAACAAAATTACTCAACTTTTTTGAGTACATCTTTTTCCACCAAGGAAAATGATGTTCACATTATAAGGAAGAGAAAAATTTTGTTAAAGGAAATGACTTTTTTTTAAAAGGGGGGGTTGAGGAGCACTGAGTGGCTCATTAAGCAGCTGGCTTTGGCTCAGGTCACGATACTGGAGTCCTGCAATGGAACCCTGAGTCAGGCTCCTTGCTCAGTGGGAGCCTATTTCTCCCTCACCCCCTGCTGCTCCCCTGCTTGTGCTCCCTTTCTCTCTCTCTCTCTCTCATTCTCTCAAATAAATAAAATCTTAAAACAAAAAGAAATGATTATTCAATCTCAATTCACTTATATCCCAGTCTAAAAACAACTTGTTGTTATGAACCAGTGACTTAAAATCACTATCAGAAATCTTTAGGAATTTTGATTTGATGCAGTGGAGGAAAAAAAATTGTAACTTATAAACACAGCAAGAGAGAAAAACCAATGCATTCCAGGAACCATGAGTCTCTCACCTTAATATAAACTCCAGTTAAATTATATAATAATTATTGAATGGGTCGTTCATCAGATATGGTAAAGTTGTGTTGTCCAATATGATAACCACTAGTCACATCTATTTAAATTTAAGTTCTTCAAAATTAAAAAAAAATTTTAAATCAGTTCCTGAGTCACACTCACCATTTTGTAAAATGTTCCATAGCTATCTATGGCATATTGCTACCCTATTGGACAGCATAGATCATAAAATATTTCGATTCTGACAGAACATTGAACAGGGCAGCTAAAGAAAGGAGTAAGCTGTAGGAACCAGATAATTTACAAAGAATGTCACACTGAACTAATAAAATTTTTATCATTTTGTAGGATTGTTATACTATTGGAAACAGTACTTATAGACTATCTTGATTTTAACAAAACATCCAGCCAAATTTCTTATGAAACCCTAGTTGTGAACCTGCATGGTTCAGTCAATTAAGTGTCTGCCTTCAGTTCAGGTCATGATCCTAGCATCTGGGATGGAGTCCTGCATCAGTCTCCCTACTCAGCAGGGAGTGTGCTTCTCCCTCTGCCTGCTGTTCTCCCTGCTGTGTTCTCTCTCTTTCTGTCAAATAAATAAACAAATAAAACTACAGAAGAAGAAGGAGAAGGAGGAGAAGAAGAAGAAAAAAGAAGAAGAAGAAGAAGAAGAAGAAGAAGAAGAAGAAGAAGAAGAAGAAACCCTAGTTGATAAAATTTTTTTCTTTTTTTTCTTTTTCTTTTTTTAAATTTTTTTTCAGTGTAACAGTATTCATTGTTGATAAAATTTTTTTAAAAATATTAACAAGGTATAATACAATTGAACAACTGTCCCCACAGAATGTTGACTATCAAACATATAATTTGGGGAAGAATGATTTACTAGTTTTCTCTAAAACCTTGTCGTTGATCCCCTCTTGCCCTTATTTTTATCAATAATTTGCTGGGTGGGGACATATATCCAGTTTTCATATAACTAAATGGTACTGAAATTATTTCATAACTTTCCAGAGGACAGTTTATTAAAACATATCAAAACCTCTGACAATTTTACTTGTTTTTTGACTCACAGTTCTACTTCCTCAGGAAATAGTCATGGATATTTGCAAAGATTTAGCTACATGTGTGCTAATTATAGCAAAACATTTGGAAAAAACCTAAATGTCAAATAATAGAAGACTAAATAAGCCGCAGTATATTTGCTTTGATTCAACTGTACTCCCAGTACCCCACACAATGTTATGAGCTTTGTATTTTTCAAAAATATACGAAACAATGTTGAATGATCAGAGGAAAAGAGAAAATCATTTTAAAAAAACCTACGTGGCATGATCATATATATCACATATATACAGTTTGGCAATAAATGCATATGTGTACATGCAGGATGTACAGATCTGTACAAAAAAGACTAGAAAGATGTACCAAAATGTTAATATTTATCTCTGATAATAAGTTAAGAAATACCTTTGCCTCCTTTTTTAGCTCATCTGTGCTCTCTAAAAGTTCCGTCATGAATAGATGATTCTTTATCATAAGAACAACATTTTGAAGAAGGAATGATAGATAATATATTTGATTAAAAAACAATATTCAAAAGGAACAAAACATGCTTAACAAGCTAGAAAAGTGAACCACAATTAACAAGAGGAAGCTTAATAGGTATACAGAGGATGTCTAGCATTTAAATCCTCAAAGTCTCTGGAAAAGTATAGTGTGGAGAATGCCCAACAATAAGTTTGGTAACATAAACACAAGGCTTTTAATTGAATTAAGTGGCACAATATCCAAAAGAGTGAATACAAATTAAATCAACAGGATATCTTGTATACAGAACAGGAAGAATGATGGTCCCTCTCTGTATTCTGAGGTTGATTAGCCATATCTGCTCACTGCTCTCTTTGTTTTGTACAGTAGCAGTTATCTAGAGGTGGGTAACCAGGAAACTGAAGGGACTGAAAAACCTACAACATGAGAAAATGGAAAAACTGGTGTTTGATGGTCTAAAGTAGAAAAACCCTGGAAATTGTCAAATAGGTATCTTTATGTACAAAAGAGGGACTAGAAAACATGTCTGATACAGAGAAGTTAGGTCATCCATGGCTTTCTCCAACCTAGCTATTGCCTGGATAATTGTTAGCCTGAATTCTCTTTCCGACATATTGTCTATGTTGATAGCCGTTAGCTCTGTTGAGAAGTTAGAGGAGGTCAGATTTCCACATAGCATAAGGAAAAAGAACAAGTAAAAACTACATCAGACTCACAAAAACCTTCACACAAATGTTTATAGCAGCTTTGTTCATCATTGCCAAAACTTGGAAACAACCAAGATGTCCTTCAATAGGTGAATGGATAAATGAACTATGGTATATCCAGATAATAGAATGTTATTCCGTACTAAAAAAAAAAAAAAAAAAAAAAAAAAAAAAAAAGAAGAAGAAACAAGCCATGAAAAGACATAGAGGAACCTGAAATGCATGTTCCTAAGTGAAAGAAGTCAAGCCAATCTGAAAAGATTACCTACTGTGTGATTCCAAATAGATGACAGTCTGAAAAGGGTGAATCTATGGAGACAGTAAAAAGGTCAAGGGTTTCCAGGATTAATGGGGAGGGAGGATGGGAAATGTTATTATTATGTCTGATACTATAAGGATAGATACATGCTTTTATCTGTCCAAACTCACTGATGTTGGATGTACAACATCAAGAGTAAACTTTAAACTGTGGACTTTGATTGATAATGTGTCAACATTGGTTGGCTCATCAACTTTAACAAGTGTCACAATCTGGTGAGTGTTGTTGATGGTAGGGGAGACTAGATGTGTGTGTCTGTGTATGTTTGAGGAAGGCTGTTTAATTTTTCTATGACCCTGAACTGCTCTTTAGAAAGCCTATTAATTCAAAAAAAATAACCAAAAATATTTTGCTGAGAGGTAGAGATCTGCTTGTTGCAGTAAGCGGAGACTGAGAGAACAGCTGTCAGGAACACTGCAGAGGAAGTTTTGAATTACAAAGAAGATTCTATGTGTCCTCCCAACTCTGAATTTGCTATCATTTGTTCATTCAGTATTCAGTTCATCCAGTATTTCTTGAATACTACTATGGATTGAATATTTGTGTCACCTCAAAATTCATATGTTGAAGCCCAAATACTCAATATAATGGTATTCAGAAGTGAGGTCTTTCAGAAGTCCTTAAATCACGAGGATGGGTTTCATTCCTAGTAGTAGAAACCTGCCATCCAGCAATACCATGTAAATATGGACAAAATGATTTCATAAAGGTCCTAAACAGGTAGCAGTAACCCAGGTCTTCTTTCTAGTGGGGAATTGCATGGTTGACCTTAACTGATATCTCTCAAGGGAAGAAGATTTAAGTTAAAGTTTCTTTTATCCATGGAAAGCCCATGCTTTATGAGTGCCATGGAAACAAACAGAGATTCTGATTAATTTCCCCTTTATGTTTCCCTTTTTGAAGTACATTCGTGGTCACACAGCACATGCAGAGAAAGACAAAAACAACTTATTTCCATTATTGAACAACTTGATATATTCTGTGTATCTGTATGAAGAGCAAACCCAATGAAAGAGAGAAAGGCACGATGGAGTGAGTGTGTGAATAAAAGAAATGTTAAATATTAAAAATAGTTAATTTTGAAAACCATGGAATGTCATAAAAACTAAAGCATTTCTATTCCTACATTCACATTACCAATAAACTGAAACTAGTCATACTGCTATATATTAAGCATGTCAGCCCACTTCATTCAAGTGCGAAGACAAACTCACTCACAAGCTAGAAAAATCAGCGTCCCTGAGGTGTCTGTTGTTATGCTGCCCATCACAGGTATGTACACACTGCCTCAAAACTCTTCATTCAGTTAGTAAAGTAATTGCTCTTCCCTCTGCACCCCCAACCATTAAGCTGCTGAAAGAAATGCTTTCCAAATGATGATGAAATTGAGAGCAAGAAACTAGCATCCTCAGATAAAAGGTAACCCTCTTGCACTGTTGGAGGGAATGCAAATTCGTGCAGCCACTCTGAAGAACAGTTTGGATGTTCTTCAAAATACTAAAAACAGAACTACCCTATGTTCAAGCCAATTGCACTACTAGGTGTTTACCTCAAGGACACAAGAATATTAATTCAAATGGGTACATGTACCCTGATACTTAAAACAGCATTAGTCAACAATAGCCAAGCTATAAAGAAGATATCGTATATCACACACACACACACACACACACAAACATTACTTAGCCTTCAAAAAGAAAGAATTCTTGCCATTTGCAGTGACATGGATGGAGCTAGAATGTATTATGCTCAGAAAAATAAGTCAATCAGAGAAAGATAAATACCATGATTTCACTCACATGTGGAATTTCATAAACAAAACAGATGAACATCTGGGAAGGGAAGGGGAAGGAGAGAGGGAAATAAGCCATAAGAGACTCTTAAAGAACAAACTGAGGGTTGATGGACAGAGGGCGATGAGGGAAGTGTTAGATGGGTGATGGGTATTGAAGAGGGCACTTGTGATGAGCACTAGATATTGCATGTAAGTAATGAATCATTGAATTCTATACCTGAAACCAATACTTCACTCTATGTTAACTAACTACAATTTAAATAATTTTTTAAAAGAAATTAGCATCCCTATAGAGGCTTGTGGTGTCAGTGGCTCTAAGGGTCTCAGTTCCCAAACTAATGTATTCATTCTTTTGTTTATTTATTCAACAAACATTCATTGTTGTTCTACTATGGGTCAAGTAATGGGCTATGTGAATCTTTCCCTAGGTAGGGCCACCAACATCCATTCATTCTTCCTAAAAATTGTTTTTCGTGTTGACCTTTCAATAGCCATCTTCAGCACCACACTTACAGGAAGAAACCAAGAAAACTTATCGTTTGACCTGCAAAGCCAACAGTTCCAGTATTGGGACCTCGTCTACAACACAGGGCTAGGAGCCTGGCTCCATGGGCGAGGGTATCCCAGCCTCGGCCTCAGAGAGAACTCATCAGAAGCCCTTCTTCCAGAAGGGTCTATTTGTTCATACCAAGAGATTCAAGTATATCTGTTGCTTATATCCATTTATAAAATTCTTCTAAAAGCCAACTTGATAGTGAAAGAGAACTTGGTACATCAAAAACCTAGTCAGCATATTTATAAGTTTCTATAGAAAGGTAAATACATAACATCTAAAGAATTCATTTGTCATCTCCTTCCTGTGACTATTTGAAGTTTATATAATAAATAAATTTATTTACTTATAAATGAATAAACTTTTCATTTAAGTTATAGGGGAATGCATCTGTTTTCTCTCAATGCCATTTGCAGAGAGAGGAGCAGTTTGTCCACAGGAAATCCTGTGAAAATCAGGATTTCTGTCTAATGAGTAGACAGACAATAAGAAAATTTTTACCATAGGACTTTTGATTCTTGTCATGGGGCAGAAATATGATTGCATGTATATTTTACTGTTGATGGGTTTGATTTTGGGGGGAAGGCATTTTGTTTTGGTTTCTAGTAGGGGAAACTCAATTTAGGAAATAAGATTTGTCTACTTCTTACAGAATGAGAAAACAAAAATCAGAATCCTCAGCAATTTGGGATTAACTGCAAGGACACAGTACTTCTCATAGAGAATCATCTCCTAGCAAGACATGATGAATGTTCCCTCTTTACAGATGAATCAGGAAGAGTTCAAGTCATAGAGATGAAAACTACAGGAGGCTAACCCTGTCATGCTCCAGCCCAAGCCCTGCAGGTGTCTTTGTCTCTTTGCCTTTTTAGGGGTCTCACCAACTGTCTAAAAAAGGGAGGATTTGCCTGTTACACAGCAATGGTTAAGATCAGGCCAATCAAAAACAGATAAACAACAGATTACCCAAATCTCTAGGGAATTACCAGATGCAATGTCAGGAGTAGCTGGCTTCTGACATCCTGGCAAAGGGTTGGCAAAGATTTTTTTTCACCCAATTCTTCATTCATTCAACAAATATTTATTAGGGTCCTCTATAGGCACTGTCTTGTCTAGCTATGCAGCAGTGAACAAAGTTCTTTTCCTTCACGAAATTTACATTCATTAGGAGAACTCAGGAATGAGGAGGAAAAAGAAAGACCAAGTAGCTATTGACAAGAGGTATTGAGGTAGCTCCTTAAAAAGTGTCCCCAGTCCAGTAGATTCATCCTATCAGCCTCCAGTTTGAGTTGTCAGAAGGCCCATCTAATTGGTTGAAGGCTCAAGGTGGGTTTTTTTAGACAAATGGCTATTTCCCAGCAGCATCACCTAACTAAAATTCAGGTTATGATTTGGGAGCATTTTAATGGAACACCACTGTTAATTCCTGGGCTTTCTAGGTGGTTTGTCTGCACATCTCCATTAACCAAGTTCCTATGAGTAGAGGTGAACATAGTGGAAATTACATGAACTTTAGAGCCACACCTGTTGAGGTGTTTGGAAATTGGGTAACCTTGAACAGGTTACTTAATCTGAGCTTTGTCATATGTAAAATGTGGAAAATACCTATCTCATTATATGATGATAAAGCGAGACAATGTACAGAAAGTCTCCGATAGAGTGGCACATGGCAGATACTTTTGAAACATAACTATTATTAGATTCTATTATTATTCTTAATATTATAGCTTGTCAATTCCTCCTCAACAACTGCCAAATTACTTTTAAGCAATACCAAGAGATGTGTGTGGGTCTGTGTTATCACCAGGGAAGTGAGAAGTTATGGAAACCACCCTACAGGGACCATTGGAACCCAAAGGGATGGGTGTATCCAGATATATCCACAGGAAGATCTGTGTAGTGTTTAATGGCCTGCCAATGATTGCAAAATACTGCAAGTTCCTTCCCAAAGAGTCTGAAAAGCAAGTCCTATAATCCCTCCTCTATGGGCATTGAATTTGTAAAATATTGTATGCTTCTTAAACTGGCGTGAGATTCTTGGAAGGCATGGTTGTGTTAAACTAAAAAGTACCAAAACCATCTCAGTTGCCCCTGAAGAATTCCCTGATTGGCCAATAACTAGGAATGTTGTGGACAGATAGCAGTCCACATTGTACTGGGCATCTAGTGTAGGGTGAAATATATTGGAGTATAATGGAAAGTGAACAAAAAGAAGAGGATAAAAAAGCATGTCATGACTTCGGTACTTGAGTGCACTAAAGACCAAAGATGCCACTTATATTCATATAGTTGTTGGGAAACAAAGTGGGAAGTTACCTTTCTAAATACAAAGCAAGGGGCGCCTGGGTGGCTCAGTGGGTTAGAGCCTCTGCCTTCGGCTCAGGTCATGATCCCAGGGTCATGGGATTGAGCCCCACATTGGGCTCTCTGCTCAGCAGGGAGCTTGCTTCCTTCTCTCTCTCTGCCTGCCTCTCTGCCTACTTGTGATTTCTGTCTGTCAAATAAATAAATAAAATCTTTTAAAAAATTAATTAAAAATAAATAAATAAATACAAAGCAAAGGCAGGAAGAAAATACTTTCAGTTCTGCTAAGGATAAAATAGTCAAAGGAAAAAAGAAGCGGGAGGCAGCAAAATGGCAAGTAGATGACACTCACTTACATCAAAGGATTGTGAAGGGTATTCACAGTAAAATGGTTATGACATTGCTCAGCTTCCAGGAAAGCAGGAAGAAGATTCTCACCCCTGGTGGGACTACTCAGTGACATGGAGGTAAAAAGAGAGTGGCCATTTTGGATTTTATTTTAAAAATGCAAATTGTCTGAATCTTAACAAAACAATCACTCATGACTTTGTAGAATGGACAGATGAGAATGTGGTTGAGAAATCTAAGAACCCTCTTTGGACAAGTGAAAGATTTGGGAATGAAGGAAACCCTACTTTCCCCAAGAAAAAGATTCAAGTTTCAGTGAGCACATGTACTTAATTAAGGCTTTACTACCAGGTTAAGGAGGGGAACAAAGCAGATCTTCACGTCCCTGTCAAAGGAAACCCAAAGAGAGATGGGTCTTAGCCCATAGACCCTGGCTTGAGTAAGTCAAGACAGAAAAGCAGCCTGATTTTTTCCCCACCATTTTGGACAAGATGGAGAACACAGCAGTTATGGGTGTGTAAGACAGAAGGAAGGCTGTGATTTGTGGGAACCAGTGGTGGCTCATGGAATGTTCCAAGATGGGCCTCTTGTGGGATTTAGACAAGTCCAACTATGTTTGGGAAGCCGAGAGATGGGCCGATAGAAGCCCATTTGTCATGTGCCTGAGAAACCACTAAGGAAAGTACTCACATTGAAAAAGAGTCATGCATAATGAGCTTTATGAAGGAAAGGATGGGAGAGTGTAAGCCCAAAATGGTGGCTGTTATGCTTACCTCCAATTAAATACCTGTTTGAGTCTTAGACAGAGGAGGGAAACTGGAAGTAAGACTGACGAGGGGTTTAAAACTCAGTAAGACTTGAGCACAGCTTTGAGGCCACAGAGCAGCACTGTGAGCAAAAGGCTTTTCTCCCCTTTGTCACAGCCTGCCCCACCCCATAGTAGTGGCTTCCCAAGGATTCCAAGACCCATTGGTGCTAGAGAACATGAAAATACCCAGCAGTGCACTCTTTAAAAGTGAAGTAGTTTGTGAGCATATGTGACAAAATCCTGGTTAGCAATAAAAATTCTGGAACAGGTTATTAGGAACTGAGTTTCTATGAGAACAAAGGGGTCAGGGCCAGTATCACTGGTGTTATTTCTGTTATAATGAGACACTATCATGTTCTCTTTAGTCATGTGGGCTCAAGAATCAAACATCCTGGGCTCAAACTCAAGTTCCCTGCCAACTGACTGTGTGACCTTGTGTGAACAATCCACTAACAAGCCTGGGTCTCACTTTTCACATCTGTGAAATAAGGATTATAACAGGACATACAGAGTCATGAAGATTAAATAAGAAAAGAGCTTGGAAGAATTCCCAGAACATAAAAGGTACTCAACAAATATTAGTTCATTTCTTGTTGTTTTCTGACTAATATGTGTACCCACTGATGGGTGACATCTAAGAAATTATGTGAAAGAAATCATCTCTTCACCAACAACAGAAAAGATTTCTATCACTAACATTGAATACACTTCACAATCAGGAGCTTCTGGGACTTCCACTGTGATTCACTGATACATATACACGTACTTTGTGTTCCAAAAGTCATTTAAGGAAGCCTATAGGGAGATACGTGATCTTTAAAATATTATTTAAAATATACTTAAATAAACAAGGATAAGAACATAAAATAGAACCAAGATAGAACTGAAAAACATATATAGTACTCCTGAGCAAGACATGTGAACACGTGTTAGCTAAACTACATATGGGGAGGTTAAAGGTCCTCAGAGAGAGAGAGAGACTCCTTCCTGTTGGCTTTAATCTGGCAGAAATGATGGGATAGGGTAAGTTGATATTAATATTAGCCTCTGTATGGTCTACGTACACTACATGTGCCAAGCATATAGCTTCTGCCCCAGTCCATGGCCTATGTGCAGAGAACTAGCAGAAGATGAGATAAGAGTAAAAAAGTAAAGAAATCAACTTCAATTCTGTTTCCCTTCCTCAAATACATTCTTGAAACTCCTAGGACCAACTTAAATACAGAACCAAAAGAGAGCAAAGTATGGTGCTTATCAGAGGAGTCAAACATCTTCGTATATCATAAATATCCTGTATCACTTAGGAAAGGCTCTGCAATTATTAATAGAAATCACTCTGCAAAGTGCTTATGTTAAAGAATTGTCATCAGGAAAAAAAAAAAAAGAATTGTCATCAGAATAAGGTGTGTATGTTGTCATGTAAGCAATTTATCCATGGTGATCAAAGCCAGTTGGAAACTGTTGGATTGGTAAGGAAAATTGTTGGGTGGCAATTTGGCAAACACAAAATAGATTTTCCTTTAGGGTCACCTGGATGACTCAGTCAGTTAAGCCTCTGATTCCTGGTTTCAGCTCGGGTCATTATCTCAGTGTCCTGGGATCCAGCTCCCTATCAGACTCTGCACTTGGTGAGAAATCTGCCTGTTCTTCTCCCTTCCCCTCAGCTCCTCCTCCCTCCCCACGCATCCGCGCTCTCTCTCTCGCTCGCTCTCTCTCTCTCTCTCTCATGAATAAATAAAGAAAAGATGTCCCTTTAAACCTGAAACAGATAATAAAGTGTATTTAAAACATTAAGCTTAGTTTGCCACGTTCTGGAGTATGTGATAATTCAGGCTCAAGGATATGGGAGAGATGGGAAGAGATGGGTATTGAGGAATGTAGAATGAGTTTTAGGCACATTTTCCAATGGATCAGAATGCAAAACTCAAATCAAATATCACAAAGTGGGAAGATTTGCAACTAAGCACTTTAATAACCATATTAGACCTTGTCTCAGTCAGCCAGACTTCCACTTCTACCTCCTTCACAAAGTGTGTGTGAGGGAACAAAGACAGAATACATCATCCCTCTATTACCACCAAACAGATCCTACTCTGAGTCTCTTTGTCCCTGTGGCAACTCCATACTCTAGACTCAGAGTCCTGAAACCTGAATCAACTTTGACTTATCCCTCTGATTATTCTTTGACCTCTTGTGCATCCAGTTAATAGCCACATCCTGTATCTTTGTTTCCAGTTTTGTTTCTTACAGAAATTACTATTCTTTCTCACAACCTTCACATGTATTACTATAATGTACATCTTTGTAAGGCTGTCTTCTATTCCACCCTCCACATGACTCATGTCAAACATCACAATCATGGTGATCTAGAACCCTAGTTTTTTAAAGAAGCAAGTGATTTCCTTTCCATCTTTCTTATAATAGAAAGTGGAGCAGCCATTCATTGAGTTAAAAAAAGAAAGAAAGAAAACTAAACAAAACTTTGACTTGCTTAGAATGAGTGTGAAAGAAGTACAAATGGTTCATATTTCTTAGCACCCTACTCTTAGTCTCCAATATTTCAGTGTTTCTCATCCCTGCAACTCTTTGGATAACCTCATGAAACCCCAACAAGGAGCCAAAACAAGATGAGTCATGGTGTAGTGGCTCAGACAAGAACAAGATGTCTCTGAATGAAAGAAAACAGTGTGCTTCGACCACAGGAAATAGGAAGCAGGAATAACCATGAGAGCCAAAAGGCAGTCTTGAAGCAGCACATCTGCCAACTACCTCAAAATTTCCTTAGGTTGCAACTGAACTAAACTAGTGGCTGTCCTCTGAATGAAGTCTCCAGTGTCTAAAGTATACTGTCTTCCTCAATCCCTTAAATAAGCTTCCTTTTGATATATACTATTTAAACATTCCTTTAGGGTAGGAATTTCTTAAACTTCCATTTTGCTATGTGAGAGGACTATCTATCCATTGATGGAAGGTTTGTTAATTCAGCATTTTCTCTTAGTCCTTGGGATGTCATTATGGAACATACTGCTAGGTCCTAACCCGATATCTGTTTTTCTTTTCTTGCTTATTAACAGAACCCACATGTTAGATGGCAATACTAAGCCCCCAAATAAAATTTACATTACCCAGTTTTCCCTTCAGATAATCATAGCCATGTGACATAGCCCATGTCAATAAAATGTAAGCTGAAGGGAGACAAGATGGCGGGGAAGTACGAGGAGGCGCCCTTTCAATCTGTACCCTAAAGTAAGCTGATTACCTACCAAAGAACTCCGATCACCCATGAAAACAGCCTGAGATCAGAATTATACACGTCTGGATCTCTACAGGGGCAGAAGACGCCAGTGGGCAGTCTTTTTGTTTGTCTGGGTTTTTTTGTTTGTTTGTTTGTTTGTTTTGTTTTTTGTTTTTTTTTTACTAATTTTTTAAATTTATTTCCAGCGTAACAGTATTCATTGTTTTTGCACCACACCCTGTGCTCCATGCAATCCGCGCCCTCTCCAATACCCACCACCTGGTTCCCCAACATCCCATCCCCCGCCCCTTCAGTACCCTCAGATTGTTTTTCAGAGTCCATAGTCTCTCATGGTTCACCTTCCCTTCTAATTTCCCTCAAATCCCTTCTCCTCTCTAACTCCCCTTGTCCTCCATGCTATTTGTTATGCTCCACAAATAAGTGAAACCATATGATAATTGACTCTCTCTGCTTGACTCATTTCACTCAGCATAATCTCTTCCAGTCCCGTCCATGTTGCTACAAAAGTTGGGTATTCATCCTTTCTGATGGAGGCATAATACTCCATAGTGTATATGGACCACATCTTCCTTATCCATTCGTTCGTTGAAGGGCATCTTGGTTGTTTCCACACTTTGTCTGTTTTTGTTTATATACTTCATCAATCTTACCTTGGGGCCCATTTGGGCTGAAGCTTCTCTTCTATCTTCCCTTTTTTTCCTGTCTCTCTCTCTCTCTCTTTTTTCTTTTTCTTTTCTTTTTTCTCTCGTTTGGGTGGGGAACCCTGATTGCTCAGAAGTGTTCCAGGGAGCACCTTGACTGCACCATGGTCGATACATCCAGCTACATCTGTTCAGTCATCTCTCACCAAAATGACTAGTAGGAGGAATGCCCAACAGAAGAAAAATACAGAGGATGGGCCTTCTGCAACAGAGCTAATGGCTATCAACATAGACAATATGTTGGAAAGAGAATTCAGGCTAACAATTATCCAGGCAATAGCTAGGTTGGACAAAGCCATGGATGAACAAACAGAATTGATTAGGGCCGAACTGAAAGCGACCAGGGAGGATGTTCACAATGTTAGGGCAGAGCTGAAAGCTACCAGGGATGAGGTTCACAATGCTCTCAATGAGTTCCAATCTAATGTAAATTTATAAAAGCTAGGGTAACTGAGACAGAAGATAGAATTAGTGATCTGGAGGACAAACACATAGAGAGAAAGAAGAACATGCAGCCAAGAATACTTTATCCAGCAAGACTGACATTCAAAATGGTTGGAGAGATAAAGAGTTTCCAAGATCGGCAAGGCTTAAAAGACTATGCAACCACCAAGCCGACACTGCAGGAAATATTAAGGGGGGGGGGGGGTACTTTAAAAGAGGAAAAGTCCTAAGAATAGCATTGAACAGAAATATAGAGACAATCTACAGAAAGAAAGACTTCAAAGGTAACACGATGTCAATAAAAACATATCTATCAATAATCACTCTCTATGTGAATGCCCTAAATGTGCCCATAAAAAGACACAGGACTGCAGATTGCATAAAACGACAGGACCCATCCATATGTTGTCTACAAGAGACCCATTTTGAACCTAAAGATACACCCAAACTGAAAGTGGAGGGATGGAGAAGCATCTTTCATGCCAGTGGGCCTCAAAAGAAGGCCGGGGTAGCGATTCTCATATCAGATAAATTAAAGTTTAAACTAAAAACTGTAGTCAGAGATACAGAAGGACACTACATCATTCTTAAAGGGACTATCCACCAAGATGATCTAACAATTGTAAATATCTATGCCTCCAATATGGGAGCAGCCAATTCCATAAGAAAACTGTTAATCAAGATAAAGAGTCACATTGATATGAATACATTAATAGTAGGAGATCTTAACACACCTCTCTCAGAAATAGACAGATCATCAAAGCAGAAAATCAATAAAGAAACAAGAGCATTGAATGACACATTGGACCAGATGGACCTCATAGATATATACAGAACATTCCACCCTAAAACAACAGAATACTCATTCTTCTCAAGTGCACATGGAACCTTCTCCAGAAGAGACCACATACTGGGTCACAAATCAGGACTCAACCGATACCAAAAGACTGAGATTATTCCCTGCATATTCTCAGATCACAGTGCTTTGAAACTGGAGTTCAATCGCAAGGAAAAGTTTGGAAGGAACTCAAACACCTGGAAGCTAAAGACCACCTTGCTTAAGAATGCTTGGATCAATCAGGAGATCAAAGAAGAACTTAAACAATTCATGGAAACCAATGAGAATGAAGACACTTCGGTCCAAAACCTATGGGATACAGCAAAGGTGGTTCTAAGGGGGAAATACATAGCCATCCAAGCCTCCCTCAAAAAAATGGAAAAATCCAGAATACACCAGCTGTCTCTACACCTTAAAGAACTGGAGAATCAACAACAAATCAAACCAACTCCACACATAAGAAGGGAAATAATCAAGATTAGAGCAGAGATCAATGAAGTAGAAACCAGAGATACAGTAGAACATATCAATGAAACTAGAAGTTGGTTTTTTGAAAGAATCAGTAAGATCGACAAACCATTGGCCACACTAATCCAAAAGAAAAGAGAGAAAGCCCAAATTAATAAAATTATGAATGAAAAGGGAGAGATCACAACTAACACCAAGGAAGTAGAAACAATCATCAGAAGTTATTATCAACAGTTATATACCAATAAGCTAAGCAACCTAGATGAAATGGATGCATTCCTGAAAAACTATAAACTCCCAAAATTGAACCAGGAAGAAATTGACAACCTGAATAGACCGATATCTAGTAACGAGATTGAAGCACTGATCAAAAACCTCCCAAAAAACAAGAGCCCAAGACCCGATGGATTCCCTGGGGAATTCTACCAAACATTCAAAGAAGAAATAACACCTATTCTCCTGAAGCTGTTTCAAAAAATTGAATCAGAAGGAAAACTTCCAGATCCTTTCTATGAAGCCAGCATTACCCTGATCCCCAAACCAGGCAAAGACCCTACCAAAAAGGAGAATTTCAGACCAATATCACTGATGAATATGGATGCTAAGATTCTCAACAAGATCCTAGCAAACAGGATCCAACAGCACATCAAAAAGATTATCCACCATGACCAGGTGGGATTCATCCCTGGGCTACAAGGATGGTTCAACATTCACAAATCAATCAATGTGATAAAACAAATCAATAAGAGAAGAGAGAAGAACCACATGGTCCTCTCAATTGATGCAGAAAAAGCATTTGACAAAATCCAGCATCCGTTCCTGATTAAAATGCTTCAAAGTATAGGGATAGAGGGAACATTCCTGAACTTCATAAAATTTATCTATGAAAGACCCACAGCAAATATCATCCTCAATGGGAAAAAGCTTGCAGCCTTCCCGTTGAGATCAGGAACACGACAAGGATGCCCACTCTCACCACTCTTGTTCAGCATAGTATTAGAAGTCCTAGCAACAGCAATCAGACAACAAAGAGAAATAAAAGGTATCCAAATTGGCAATGAAGAAGTCAAACTCTCTCTCTTTTCAGATGACATGATTCTTTATATGGAAAACCCAAAAGATTCCACCCCAAACTACCAGAACTCATACAGCAAGTCAGTAGCATGGCAGGATACAAAGTCAATGTACAGAAATCAGTGGCTTTCTTATACACTAACAATGAAAATACAGAAAGGGAAATTAGAGAATCGATTCCATTTACTATAATACCAAGAACCATGAGATACCTGGGAATAAACCTAACCAAAGAGGTAAAGGAACTGTACTCCAGGAACTACAGAACACTCATGAAAGAAATTGAAGAAGACACTAAAAGATGGAAGACCATTCCATGCTCTTGGATCGGAAGAATAAACATTGTTAAAATGTCTATACTGCCTAGAGCAATCTATACTTTTAATGCCATTCCGATCAAAATTCTACCAGTATTTTTCAAAGAGCTGGAGCAAGTAATCCTAAAATTTGTATGGAATCAGAAGAGACCCTGAATTGCTAAGGAAATGTTGAAAAACAAAAATAAAACTGGGGGCATCATGTTACCTGATTTCAAGCTTTACTACAAAGCTGTGATCACCAAGACAGCATGGTACTGGCATAAAAACAAACATATAGACCTGTGGAACAGAGTAGAGAGCCCAGATATGGACCCTCAATTCTATGGTCAAATAATCTTCGACAAAACAGGAAAAAATATACAGTGGAAAAAAGACAGTCTCTTCAATAAATGGTGCTGGGAAAACTGGACAGCTATATGTAGAAGAATGAAACTCGACCATTCTCTTACACCATGCACAAAGATAAACGCAAAATGGATCAAAGACCTCAATGTGAGACAGGAATCCATCAGAATCCTAGAGGAGAACATAGGGAGTAACCTCTTCGATATCAGCCACAGCAACTTCTTTCAAGATATGTCTCCAAAGGCAAAGGAAACAAAAGCGAAGATGAACTTTTGGGACTTCATCAAGATCAAAAGGTTCTGCACAGCAAAAGAAACAGTCAACAAAATAAAGAGGCAACCCATGGAATGGGAGAAGATATTTGCAAATGACAGTACAGACAAAAGGTTGATATCTAGGATCTATAAAGAACCCCTCAAACTCAACACACACAAAACAGACAATCATATAAAAAAAAATGGGCAGAAGATATGAACAGACACTTCTCCAATGAAGACATACAAATCAGACACATGAAAAAATGTTCATCATCGCTAGCCATCAGGGAGATTCAAATCAAAACCACATTGAGAAACCACCTTACACCAGTTAGAATGGCCAAAATTAGCAAGACAGGAAACAACATGTGTTGGAGAGGATGTGGAGAAAGGGGAACCCTCTTACACTGTTGATGGGAATGCAAGTTGGTGTAGCCACGTTGGAGAACAGTGTGGAGATTCCTCAAGAAATTAAAAATAGAGCTTCCCTATGGCCCTGCAATTGCACTACTGGGTATTTACCCCAAAGATACAGATGTAGTGAAAAGAAGGGTTATCTGTACCCCAATGTTTATAGCAGCAATGGCCATGGTCACCAAACTGTGGAAACAACCAAGATGCCCTTCAACGAACGAATGGATAAGGAAGATGTGGTCCATATACACTATGGAGTATTATGCCTCCATCAGAAAGGATGAATACCCAACTTTTGTAGCAACATGGACGGGACTAGAAGAGATTATGCTGAGTGAAATGAGTCAAGCAGAGAGAGTCAATTATCATATGGTTTCACTTATTTGTGGAGCATAACAAATAGCATGGAGGACAAGGGGAGTTAGAGAGGAGAAGGGATCTGAGGGAAATTAGAAGGGAAGGTGAACCATGAGAGACTATGGACTCTGAAAAACAATCTGAGGGTACTGAAGGGGGGGGATGGGATGTTGGGGAACCAGGTGGTGGGTATTGGAGAGGGCACGGATTGCATGGAGCACAGGGTGTGGTGCAAAAACAAGGAATACTGTTATGCTGAAAAAAAATTTTTTTTTTTAAATGTAAGCTGAAGTCATGGACTAGGGCTTCTAGAAAAGTCCTTAAAAGATTCAGCTATTTCCATTTTTATTTTATCTTGCCTTATTATTTCCATTTTTCCTTTGTCCTGCCTAGAATGTGGATGCAGAGCTGGAAAAGTAGCTACAGCTATCACTTTGCAACCATGAAATAACGGCAAGAGAACACTTAAGGCCTTGGCCCTATCAGCCGCAAGCTGTTGAACCAACCCATCTACCAATGAGTTTCTTGTTACAGGAGAAAATAAATCACCACTTAGTTAACTACTAACATTCATGTGCACTGGTAAATGCACTTAATGAAACAAACCACAAAACAAAACAAAACAAAAAACCTGATATATTAGCCTAAATGGGAAATAAAACCAAAGTAACTAATATACCACCAATATCTATGGTGTATTTTTCCTTTTGTGTTCATAATATGGTATTTGTGTGGTGTGTCCCCACACCCATAAGTACACCACATTAACTCTCGGGTGATGATAGGCTGAATGTTGTCCCCCTCAAAGTTCATATACTGAAGCCCTAACTCCCAGTGGGATGGTATTTAGAGATGGGGCCTCTGGGAGGTATTCAGGGTTAAATAAGATACCTTATAACAAAAGACATCAGAGAGCTTCCTCTCTCCCTCTAAACACACACACACACACACACACACACACACACATCATATGAGCCCACAAGGATGTACAAGCTAAAAGAGGGCTTGGAATGACAATTGCCTACTCCCTGATGTTAGACTTACAGCCTCCAGAACTGTGAGAACTAAACTTGCATTTTTAAGCCACCCAGTCTGTGGTTGCTTGAGAGCCCGAGTTGAGACGTGGTTGCTTCATCCTGAAAAGGACTGGCTACTATTTCTGTGGCCTCTCGCCACACAGCAACTATATCAGCCTAAGTGTAAATAATTTATCCTCCTGATTCTTTTTGATGCCAAAGTTTGTGTATCAATAAGATCAACATTGTGACAAAACACCACATTTTAAAATGTTTACATTAATTATACTGATCATTGCTAGTAGACCCTAACCCCTTACAGGATATAGACCCCAGAGGAATGTACTTCCCATTTTCTCTGATTACTTTTCTTGAGAAAACCTATTCATGCCACTTTTGCCCTTTATCTCCACAAAGTTTGGGGTGGGGTTAGTGAAATAGGCAGTGCCCAAATGTGTCCCATGAATAAAACAGGAGGGAAATAGGCTATGAAAGCCCCACACTTTAGTTTTTGTTAATCACACAGATTGTTTCACATATGATCTATTTTTATATGAACTACCAATTTCACAACCTATATTTAATAATTGACATCAGTTTAATCACCTCAGTCTATCACATCCTTGCCCAGATTGAAAACTGTTGGTGTGATACCAAGCCCTAATACTTGGAATTCTCCTACCTTAAAGTTATTGTCAGCATTTAGATTTGGCAAATTCTTGGTAAAAACTCAAAACATCAAAGCCTGAAAGGGGTTTTTGGAAGCTTTCTTACAAATGGTTGATGGTTGGTTTCTGTCCGTCTGTCAGAGTTCTTTCACATATTATAAATACATGAATAAATCTTAAGTTCTTTCACATATTATAGACATTATTATCCTAGTCATACATGTGAGTAAGATGAAAGTCTAGTTGAGAAATACACAGGGAAATTGTCCACCTTAACAATCATAAAATCAATACAGATTAAAATAACAGTAAAATTCCATTTTTCCAAAAGCTTAACCAAAAAAAATAATAATAAGCCATGGGCAGAAGGGCAAGCAAAAGACCCATTTTCAAATAGTGCTAATGGAAGAGTAAACTAGTTCAACTCCTTGATGGAACTGTATGCACCAAGAATTTCAATATGTTTATTTCTTTAAACTGCAATCCTACTTGTAAGATTCTTTCCTAAAAGAAACAAAAGGCACAACCTAAATGCCTAGCTGCAAGAAGCAGTTTAGTAAGCCACAGAATGGTGTGCAGGCATAAAAAAATGTTTGTGAAAAATGTACAACATGGAAAATAATAATAATGCTTAAAAATAAATATACTGTTATGCTGAAAATAAATTTAAAAATTTTTTTAAAAATGTATAGTTTCTAAAAGTTCTTCAAAAGATGAAATGGTTTTTTTATGCATTTAGATATGCATTAAATATGTGTATGAAAAAATAAATAGTAAAAAAATAAAAATAAATAAATAAATAAAATTATATATGTTTCCAATCTTTAAGTATGGACTGTACAAAAGTGACTTCTTCTCAAGATTATGATATGGGAAGAGGGGAAAAGACTAACTTTAAAGGAGAGAAATCTGGCAAACACTACCTCGCCCAGGTGATCAAGGTCAGCAGAACATTGGTAGTGTGTACCCTGGATATGATATGATGAAAATGGCACTGGTATGCCTCCCAAAAACCTATAATGCCAGTCTACCCAAAGGAAAAAGAAAAAAGCCAGGTAAATTCCAATAGAAGGACCTTCTTCAAAATACCTAACTGGTAATCCTCACAACTGCCAACATCATCAAAAACAAAGTCTGAGAAACTGTTGCAGCCAAGAGGAAACTAAGAAAACATAACAACTAAATGGAATGTGGTGCCCTGGATGGGATCCTGGACAGAATAAGGATATTAGAAAAAAATAAGGAGGTTGCCTGGGTGGCTGAGTAAGTCAAGCCTCTGACTCTTGATTTCGGCTCAGGTCATGATCTCTGGATCATGAGATCAAACTCCCACATCAGGCTCCATGCATGGAGTCCACTCTGCCCCTCTCCCTGCTCACACACTCTCTCTTCCTCTCTTTCTCAAATAAATAAATAAATATCTTTAAAAACAAAAGAAAAAATAAGGAAGTATGAATAAACTACAGACATTATAATGATATATTAATATTGGTTCATTAATTATAATAAATACATCACACTAATGTAAGATGTTAGTAGTAGGGGAAACTGAGTCTGAGGTATATTGGAACTTTCTGCTATCTTCCAAAATTTTTTCTGTGAGTTTAAAACAGTTCTAGAAAATAAAGTCTATCTTTAAAAATTCTACATACGGTACAATTACAACTTTATTTTTAAAAGAGTAAGAAAAAGGAAAACAATTCTGTTCTTTACTAAATATATAAATAAAGCCACAACATGTATCAGTGATTGTGCTTGGTTAGTAGAAACTATGTGGCTATTTTCCTTTGCCCAGTAATTTTTATATATTTTTCAAATTATCTTTTATGAAAATTTATTACTAGAAAAAAAGAAAGAAAATTTATTACTTTTATAATGCTAAAACATAAGCCTAGAGACAGTAAACACATTTATTACTTTTATAATGATAAAACATAAGCCTAGAGACAGTAAACAGAGTTAGAAGTTAGTAGGATAGAGAGTTAGGTGTGAGTCCAGGATGCTCAACTCTGGGACATGAGTTTTCTCCATTATCTTGGACAAATTTACTTACCTCTGAATCTCAACTTCACACACTATGAAACAGGAATATTAGTACTATCTATTTTGTACAGGCATTGTGAGGATCAAATGCAATATTTATAAATCACTTAGAGGAAAGCCTGGGTAAAGAGCAAATTCTCAATAAAAGCTGCTGTTATTATTATTGATGATGATGATGATGCTATGAATAGCATAACTGCCCCTAAACTCACTATATCTACCAGTGGAAATGATCTTCTGGTACAATTAGTGGTGGTCATATTTTGTCCTTTGTAATACGTGAAAATTGGCATTACCAAGAAGTATACTTCTCCTCCTGAAAGCAATAATGTAAATGTGCAGAATGTCTACCTTTTAGAAACGACGAAGAAGAGCAAACCAAGGAGTAAGAAAACACTAAAGATAGCACTACATGGAACCTAAATGGCCTATGATACAGTTATTATTTACTTACCAAAAGGCTTGAAGGGAATAACTGTACCCTAATAGGACTCAACAAAAATTATTTGGTTTTCATATTAGAAATTTTAAGTGACAGTGACTGAAAGCCTGGATTTTTGGAGTCAGACCTCCTTTGGAGGCACAACTTAGCACTGTTAACATTCTGAGCTCAGGAAAGTTCTCACCTCTCTGATAATGATACTGTAGAAGGGGTTTTGGAGGTTAGATGAATACATGTACCTAAAGGATCTAATGTTCACCAAAAAAAACCCAAATCCACAAATAGTTTGCATTAGATTTTTAAATAACTTGTTAAATTCATAATACTTAGAAAGATTCCCACTACCCCAACAACCTGCTATTCCAACTTTAACTCAGATTGATGAAAGACAGTGATTCTTTGGTCAAGTTCCTCAGGAGTAGTCTCATTGAAATAACCTAACAAATGTAATCTCATTCAAGAACAGATTCTCAATAACAAAAAGTCTCAGGGCACTTCAAATTAAATTAACTGCTCCTGTTGGACTGAGCCAGCTGCAAGGCTAAAGCAATAAATTCTTTATTATTATTATAAACAGGGCATGGTAGAATCAGACTGTCAACAAATTCACTCAACTGCTTACTTAGATGTGTCTAAAAATTACAGGAAATTGAAAAGCAGTAACTCTTGTTGAGATAATAAAAGACAACAAAAGTATTGCCAATCAAAATGTATTAAAGTTCAAGAAGGTGAGTTAACCAAATTGACAATGGATTAAATTCCAAATAATTTAAATGGATAAAAGAGATAAGCTTCTAAAGACAATACCTCAACCATACTTTCCATGTTGCCTTTGTAAATGAAGACAAGTGGCCTACACCTTCAGTTCACTGTTATAAAGAGAGTTTTCTAGGATTTCCAGCAATATTTACCTGAGGAGTTTCCAAAGGAAATATTACATCAGAGCTAGAAGCGCTGATTAGAAGACTGAACTATTGAAATATCTTCCTGCTTTTAGGGGTTATAGTTTTTAATCTTATAGAGCAAACTAGCATGCAGACCAGAGCAATGTATTATAAATCATTGTCATTGGTATGCAGTAGCACAATCATTGTACCCGAAACAGGAGGTCCGTAGGTAGAAACAAAAATGACTTTACTTGTGTTCTTCCCTTCTCTAGGGCTCCAACAGATATGAGAGTTCTCTTTAGTAAACAAGTTCTCATACTTCCAATCATGACTGAGCTGCTTGTGTAACAGCATCCCTCACACTGAGGTTAGCCCAACTATGTTTTTGCTTCTAAAGGGTATGCTTGTTTTCTCATCCCAACCCAGGACAACACATGCTGCCTTTGAACTTTACCCTTTGAATGCAGATTATTCACTTTTCTTAAATTTGTAGATTCAAAGAAGGGAAATGAACTTATTATCTATAATACTTTCAGGTTAAACTCTTGAGTATCTTAATTTGGAAAGTTATTTTACTATTGAACTGTTTTGTAACCACTTACAAATGATGGTTAAAACTCTAGGCTCAAGAAGAATATTTGAATTTTCAAGTCTTTTTGGTATATTCTTTGCAAGTAACCTGAATTAAGATTTTATTCCTAAACTTATATGTAGGAATGAGACCTACCATGTCTATGTGGGAAAGAAATGGCTATGCTTAATACAGTTTTGAAACAGATCCTAATGGTATTGTCTGGAGCACAGGAGCACAAGCAAGATCTTACACTCGTCCATTTGCTTTTCATGGCTATATCTGGTCTGCTTTCTAAAGTAAGATATAAAAGGTTAAAATAAATATAAATCCTCCCCTGTTGTCACTTCCAATTAAAATTACAAACAGAAGTGTCAGTCACATTAATGGAAGGAAATATATTCACAGATGCCTCACAAATAACACTGAAACACTGGACTCTGCTCCATAAACAGACTTGATTCTCCAGGCAATCTAACCTCAAGTTACATGAGGAAGGGCCAGCTATATAATTCGTGGGGCACAGTCAGAATGAAAATGAAGGACTAGCCCCCCTCGTTCAAGAATTTCATCAAGATGACAGCAGAATATCAACAAAGCACGAGTTCCTACCAAACACGGGGCCCTATGTGATTGCTCAGTCCACGTGCTCATCAAGCCAGCCCCGAGTCACATCTATCCTGTCATAATTATCTGCATTATGTTATTAACTAACCAAATAATGTGATTGTGTGCTTACTATGTAGGAAAAAGCTAAGGTGCTATGCTTAATCTCTGAAAGCCCTTAGCCACAGAATATAAATATTGTGTCATGTCCTGTATCAAATTAAGCCAGATACATTAAAGACAACAAAGTTAAGAGAGGGATCTACATTAGGATATAGAGGGCAGATGCACCATGCCCCACAATCTCTTTCTGCATGCATTCATTTTTGCCAAGGACTCTTACGTATCAATTCTCTTTGCCAAGTCTCTCTACATTCTCACTGTGAATTTGTATTCAGGTGCCAAAAAAAAAAAAAAAGCCTCTACACAGTATCTATGTGAAAAATAGTCTTATCAGCTCAGAAGCTGTAGGAAAATTCCTCACATTGATGATACTGATCACTCCTTCTTCACTCCAATCTTCTTGGATTTGAACAAAGAGGGAAAGGCCTTAGTTGGTTTTTCTTGCTTGGTTTTGTTTTGTTTTATTTTGTTTTGTTATGGTTAATAAGACCATAGGGAACTATGTAGTAATAAGATAATCCTGGTGAATGTACCAGCAAGTTCTTCGGCTAAGAGAATTAGTATTGGAAAACAATTTCATACAAAGACATGTATAACATTCAAATAAAGTGAGATGAACAGAGGAAGATGAAGAATAGTGTTTCCAAGTGTAAAATTAATAAGAAGGCTGGAGAAAACACCGAGCATCCATAGCTTGGGGATGTGGCTTGACAAGCTGTGGATAGGTAAACCAGGAAGAGTTGTTTTGCCATAAACCTATAAGAAATCTCAGGATTGAGAACAGAACCTTAAAATATAAATAATCCTGGGGACATTTAAAAGATTATTATCCTGAATCATAAAAAGAAAAATGCAAATCAAGATTACATTGAGGGCGCCTGGGTGGCTCAGTGGGTTAAGCCTCTGCCTTCGGCTCAGGTCATGATCTCAGGGTCCTGGGATCGAGTCCCACATCAGGCTCTCTGCTCAGCGGAGAACCTGCTTCCTCCTCTATCTCTCTCTCTGCCTGCCTCTCTGCCTGCTTGTGATCTCTCTCTGTGAAATAAATAAATAAAATCTTTAAAAAAAAAAAGATTACATTGAGATGTCATATCTAACTTACTATATTGGCATAAATCCAAGTGTTTGACAGTGCTTTCTGATGGTGAGGCTGTGGGGAAACAGGCACTTTCATACAATCCTAGTGGAAGGGTCAAGTTGTGCAATGCCAATGGAGGGCAATTTGACAATAGTTACCAAATTACAAATTAACAAAAAAAAAGAAGATGTAGTTCATATATACAATGGAATATATGGATAAATACCCAACTTTTGTATGGATGGGACTGGAGCAGATTATGCTGAGTGAAATAAGTCAAGCAGAGAAAGCCAATTATCATATGGTTTCCCTAACTTGTAGAACATAAGGAATAACTTAGAGGACATTAGGAGAAAGAAAGGAAAAGTCAATTGGGGGAAATCAGAGGGGGAGATGAACCATGAGAAACTGTGGACTCTGAAGAACAAACTGAGGGCTTTGGAGGGGAGGGGATGGGAGGTGAGTGGCCCTGGTGGTGGGTATTAAGGAGGGCACATATTGCATAGAGCACTGCGTGTTGTACATAAACAATATATCTTGGAATTCTGCATCAAAAACTAATGATGTATTTTATCTGGCTAACATAACACAATATTTTTTTAAAAAAAAGAAAAAACACTACAAATTTACAAAGGCTATACACCCTGGGACCAAGCAATCCCACTTCTAGGAATTTATTCTCAGATACATTTGTATACATTAGAAATGACACATGCACAATGTAACTTACTACAATATTATAATAGTAAAAGATAAGAAGCAACACATATAGCTAACATGAGACTAGTTAAATAAATTAAACTGTATCAATAAAATGGAATGCAAAGCAGATGTTCAAAGGGATAAAGGTACATTCTATCTACAGAAAAGATAGCTTTTTAGGTGCAGAAAGTGTCAATGTGCTTCTATTGTATAATAAGAAAGGGGACAAGATATCTGTATTTGACCATGTTTGTAGGAGGAAGTTCTGGAAGACTCAAAAAAATGAATAAAAATAGTTACCTATGAGAGAAGGTGGGGCTGGGAACTGAGCAAATAGAAGACAGGAGTGGAAGTGAGAAAGTTTACTATATATGTCTGTAGCATTTGGATTTTAAGGCATATAAATTATGGCATATGTTAAAAATTAGAAATTTCAATAAAGAAATGCATGACCAAAAAGAAGAAAAAGATTAAAATCCAGTAAAGATAATAAGATCTAACTTCTGCACAGAAGAAACTAAAGTCAAGAGAAGAAAATAATAACCCAAAATCCAAAGGCAGTGGCAGAGGCTGCATTTGAACCTTGAAGAATCAGAAAACTCTGTTGAAATGAGACACAGTAACACTTTCATAGCCAGGTCACCAAAGGTAGTAGGGTAGCCAGGGACACTGAAATCTATGAACTTGGTATTCCTTAGATGTCAATATTTCTTATCTCTGAAGCTCTTGACACTGGAGTGAATTTATGTCTTTCTAAAAGTGTTTGGCTTCTAATAGAAATTGCCAAGCTATGTGTCACCAACATTTTTAATATGAAATAAAGTTGTTAAGGGCATAGAATATATCAGACCAAAAAAAAAAAATCTCATGGATGAATAAGAAATCAGAAGCTGAGTACTGGGTAACTAGGGTACCAAAGCCATTTTAGAAGTTAAAAAAAAAAAAAAAAGCCCTGTACCAAGACCTGGAGAAGGTACCCCATCATCAACCATGCTGCTGGGATGGGGCTGGAAGGGTCAATCACAGCAGGGCTTGCATATTATGGTGACTTTCATTGGCAGTCCACACCTAGTACTCTCTTCTCCTCCCTCCTTCCCCCACCTCTGTTCATTCCCTGCTATTATTTGCGCAAGAGTCTCTTTCTTCTCCTAAATCAAGAGATCAGGGGTGAGATCTTCTTTACTTTCATGTGCCCCACTGTGCCCTGTGCCCAGCACAGTACCTTGAACATAATAGGATTCTAGTTTCCAAACATTAAGAGCATAAGTCTGTTTTTGAAAATTGTTTAAAAGTATTAAATCCCTTTCAATGAAAAACTACATAGACTCTCCCTAAAAGGACTTTTTTTTTTTAAACAGAGCTGCTTTGATTGAAGAGGGAGCAAGAAAGGAGAGAGCAGACAAAAGTCAACCTACAGGGGCTCAGTGGGTTGAGGCCTCTGCCTTCGGCTTGGGTCGTGATCCCTGGATCCTGGGATCGAGCCCCGCGTAGGGCTCTCTGCTCAGCAGGGAGCCTGCTTCCCTCTCCCTCTCTCTCTCTGCCTGCCTCGCTGCCTACTTGTGATCTGTCTCTCTGTCAAATAAATAAATAAAATCTTAAAAAAGAAAAAAAAGTCAACCTACAATAATCACTCTGTTTCTCTTGCCAACCCCTGCAAGCACTTCAGGGAACAGAGTTTGGAAACTGCTGAGCAATTCAACCCCTTAATTTTCTTTTTTTTTTAATATTTTATTTATTTATTTGACAGAGAGATCACAAGTAGGCAGAGAGGCATGCAGAGAGAGAGGGGGAAGCAGGCTCCCTGCTGAGCAGAAAGCCTGATTCAGGCCTTGATCCCAGGACCCTGGGATCATGACCTGAGCTGAAGGCAGAGGCTTAACCCACTGAGCCACCCAGGTACCCACAACCCCTTAATTTTCTAAATGGAGACATTCCTTAAAGATTTTTTTAAATTTTTATTTATTTTTTAATTTCTTTTCAGTGTTCCAGAATTCATTGTTTATGTACCACATCCAGGGCTCCATACAATACGTGCCCTCCATAATACCCACCACAAGGCTCACCCAACCTCCCACTCCCCTCCGCCCCTCCAAAACCCTCAGATTGATAAAATGTCTATACTGCCTAGAGCAATCTATACTTTCAATGCCATTCCAATCAAAATTCCACCAGCATTTTTCAAAGAGCTGGAACAAACAATCCTAAAATTTGTATGGAACCAGAAGAGACCCTGAACTGCTAAGGAAATGTTGAAAAAGAAAAACAAAATTGGAGTATCACATTGCCTGATATCAAGCTTTACTACAAAGCAGTGATCACCAAGACAGCATGGGACTGGCATAAAAACAGACAGATAGACCAGTGGAATAGAGTGGAGAGCCCAGATATGGACCATCAACATTATGGTCAAATAATCTTCAACAAAGCAGGAAAAAAATATCCAGTGGGAAAAAGCCAGTCTCTTCAATAAATGGTGCTGGGAAAATTGGACAGCTATGGGTAGAAGAATGAAACTTGACCATTCTCTTACACCATACACAAAGATAAACTCGAAATGGATAAAAAACCTCAATGTGAGGCAGGAATCCATCAGAATTCTAGAGGAGAACATAGGCAGTAACTTCTTCGACATCAGCCACAGCAACTTCTTTCAAGATCTGTCTCCAAAGACAAAGGAAACAAAAGCGAAAATGAATTTTTGGGATTCATCAAAATCAAAAGCTTCTGCACAGCAAAGGAAACAGTCAACAAAACAAAGAGGAAACCCATGGAATGGGAGAAGATGTTCGCAAATGACACTACAGACAAAGGGCTGATATCCAGGATCTATAAAGAACTCCTCAAACTCAACACATACAGAACAGATAATCATGTCAAAAAATGGGCACAAGACATGAACAGACACTTCTCGAAGGAGACATACAAATGGCTAACAGACACATGAAAAAATGTTCATCATCACTAGGCATCAGGGAGATTCAAATCAAAACCACATTGAGAAACCACCTACACCAGTTGGAATGGCCAAAATTAGCAAGACAGGAAACAATATGTGTTGGAGAGGATGTGGAGAAAGGGGAACCCTCTTACACTGTTGATGGGAATGCAAGTTGGTGCAGCCACTTTGGAAAACAGTGTGGAGATCCCTTCAGAAATTAAAAATAGAGCTTCCCTATGACCCTGCAATTGCACTCCTGGGTATTTACCCCAAAGATACACATGTAGTGAAAAGAACGGTCATCTGTACCCCAAAGTTCATAGCAGCAATGGCCACGGTCGCCAAACTGTGGAAAGAACCAAGATGCCCTTCAATGGATGAATGGTTAAGGAAGATGTGGTCCATATATCTATGGAGTATTATGCCTCCATCAGAAAGGATGAATACCCAACTTTTGTATCAACATGGATGGGACTGGAAGAGATTATGCTGAGTGAAATAAATCAAGCAGAGAGTCAATTATCATATGGTTTCACTTATTTGTAGAGCATAAGAAATAACACGGAGGACAGAGGGAGATGGAGAGGAGAAGGGAGTTGGGGGAAATTGGAGGGAGAAATGAACCATGAGAGATTATGGACTCCTTAAAGATTTTTTACACTGAATTAACATATCCATGTCAGGGCTAGTAAGCTGCAGAGTAAAGGTACCATATTCCCCTTGCCTATGAAGATATCAGTTCTACCTAACTAAATAGGGTAATGATTAGGGAGAATAGATTCTGTGTAGCCTCTGGAAACACCACCTTATTCTTTCATCTGCACATGTTTGGAGGAGAACCTTGTCAGGGACATGAAAGAATATCCATTCTGTCTGATCCTGTTTATTCCATAGTTTTCCTGAAATAAGTTATATACTTCCCTCCCATCAGAAGAAATGAGCTGGGGTAGGGAGAGATTGAGATAGTGGGAATCTAACCTAGCTCAGCAAGGGCCATTCATGGATAAGTTCTGTTTACCAGATTTGTGCCAAAGCAGTTAGCAGAGGATCTAAGGGTTTTTCTGAAAGACTTGATTAAGATTGAGGAGGATCCACAGACAACATAGAAAGTTAATTCTCTAGTGTATTATGTACTACTAATGTACTTGGCAATGTTTGGAAGAGGGGACAGAATTATAATAAATAAAAGAGATCATTTAAGGATGCTACAAAAAAATAAATATGGTGATGTTGTAGGCCAGATGGAGGTAGTTACATTACAATAACAAATAATTCCAAATACCTCAGCATCCCAAGACAACAAGTTGGATTTTTTTTCCTTATGCATGTCCCTATACACCATACATCAGTGGGGCTCTGTTCCACGTTGTTCTCACATGTGGAGAGCACCAAGGCTGATGAGATTACACCATCACATTGCTTTCATCTATCCTAATGGCCAAAACTTGTCCTAGAGTCCTGCCCAACTGTAGAAGGGTCAGGAAATTATCATCAGGAAATGTGTCCCAAAGGAGAGGAGAGCCATGAATGAACATACAAGATGGTGGAGGATGGGGAGGTATAGAGTATACAAAGGCTGTTTAGGGTAACAAAGGCTTTCTAAGGAGATGCTGCTTGAGCTGAGACCAGAATTGTAAGAATGAAGCTGCCAAGGAAATAGCAGCAGGAAAGGCATTTCAGGCAGAGGACATAGCAAATGTAAATATCCTTGAGTCAAAGTAAGTGTACCAGGAAACAAATGAAGGTCAACACCATGAGGGCACTGTGAAGGGAGAATGGTAGGTGATATTGTCAGTGAAGCCAAATGACAAAGCCTAAAGAATCATGATGAAAGATTGAGGTTTCATCCAACTCAAGTTCACTAATCTTTCCTCTTTTGAACAAAACCAAAAAGCCATCCTTAAATTACACTGGAAATAAAAATTCACATTTTTGCTTTTCAGACTTCTCTGTTTCTCAAACTAAGCTGAGCCTTCACCCTTTTCATATTCACCTCAGATTCACCTTTGTCTAAGTGCTTGAAATACCACAAAATATCGTGATAGGTTTTATAGTGTTTTCTGGAAACATTTTACCTCAGTTCTGTAATTTCTCAGGCCTTACTTCAAATTCTTGATCAGCACCCAGATCTGTGTTCTTAGCTACTGACAGAACACACATTCTCTGAAAAGGAAAAAAAAAAAAAAAAAAAAGGAAGTTATCACTATAAGAAAAAAATACTTTTATTTTCTTATCAGAGAAATGACTCAGTCTTATTAGACCCTGGTTTTTTTTTTTTAATTTGAGAGAGAAAGAGAGAAAGAAAGCACTAGCAGGGGAAAGGAGCAGGAGGAGAGGGAGAAGCAGACTCCCCACTGAGCAGAGAGACTGATGCGTAGCTCCATCCCAGGACCCCAGATCATGACCTGAGCCAAAAGCGGACACTTACCCAACTGAGCCACCCAGGTACCTCTAGAGCCTGGTATTTTTAGAACCAAACCAAATATGGAAATTTTTTTACTCTCTAAAGAAATTACTCAGATGGAATGGGTTCAGACTTAAATGACCGGGGTGCCTGGATGGCTCAGTGGGTTAAAGTCTCTGCCTTTGGCTCAGGTCATGGTCCCAGGGTCCTGGGATTGAGTCCCACATGGGGGGGGGGGGTCTCTGCTCAGCAGGGAGCCTGCTTCCTCTTCTCTCTCTCTGCCTGCCTCTCTGCCTACTTGTGATCTCTGTCTGTCAAATTAATTAATTAATTAATTTTAAAAAAAAAACTTAAATGACCATCAACTTATTATAGGCTGCTATATGCAGAAGACTTTATATATATATATATATTATATATATATATATATAATATATATATATATGTCTAATAGTAATCATATAACAAAAAACAAAAATAAATATGCAAAGAATAAAGAAAGTAAAATCCAAATATATCACTAAAGAAAATCAGCAAAACATGAAAGAGTGGAAGATAAGAAAGGATCAGAGAAAATCTTCAGAAACAACCTGAAAACAACAAAATGACAATAAGCACATATCATCAATGATTCCTTTGAATATAAATGGACTGAATATTCCAATCAAAGACATAGGTTGAAAGAATGGGTAAAAATATACCTATCTATTTGCTGCTTACAAGTGACTCATTTTTTACCTAGAGACACCTGCAGGTTGAAAGTAAGGGAATGGAGAAACATCTGCCACGTAAATGGGTGTCAAAAGAAAGTCACAGCAGCAATACACATATCAGACAAAATGACTTTAAAACAAAGACTATAACAAAGGACAAAAAGGATACTGTATAATTATAAAGGGGACAATCTAACAAGAAGCTATAACAACTGTAAATATTTAGGCACTCAACACAGGAGTACCCAAATACATAAAACAGTTAATAACAAACATAAAGGAACTAATCATAGCAGGGGATTTTATACCCCACTTATCCCAATGGACAGATCATCTAAACAAAAAATCATCAAGCAAACAATGACTTTGAAGGACATACTGGAACAGATGGATTTAACAAATATATTCAGAACATTCTAACCTAAAACAGCAGAATACACGTTCTTTTCAAGTGAGCATGAACATCCTCCATAAGAGATCACAATTTAGCCCACAAAACAAGCTTCAAAGATTTTGAGATCAAAGTCATATTATGCATCTTTTCTGACCACAATGCTATGAAATTAGAAATCAACCACAAGAAAAAACTGGGAAGACCACAAATACATGGAGGTTAAACAACAAGCTGCTAAACAATGAATGGGTCAACCAGGAAATAAAAGAAGAAATTAAAAAGTACATGAAAGCAACAGTCCAAAACCTCTAGGCTACAGTAAAAGCAGTCAGTCATAAGAGGGAAGTGCCTAGCAATATAGACTTACCTCAAGAAGCAAGAAAAATCTCAAACAATCAAGTTTACATGTAAAGGGGCTTGAAAAACAACAAATAACCCTAAAGCCAGCAGAAGGAAAGAAATAATAAAGGTTAGAGTAAAAATAAATGATACAGAAACTAAGAAAAAACAATAGAACAGATCAATGAAACCAGGATCTGGTTCTTTGGAAAAGAATCAATAAAACTGATAAACCTCTAGCCAGACTCATCAAGAAAAAAAGAGAAAGGACTCAGATAAATAAAATCACAAATGAGAGAGGAGAAATAACCAAAACTACAGAAATATAAACAATTATAAGAGAACATTATGAAAAATTACATGTCAACAAATTGGACAACTTTGAAAAAAATGGATAAATTCCTAGAAACTCGTAAACTACCAAAACTGAAATGGAAAGAAATGACTCACTCAAAAAAAAAAAAAAATCCCCAAGAATAAATCTTCACAGGAGAATTCTACCAAACCTTTAAAGAGTTAATATCTATTCTTCTCAAACTAGTCCAAAAAGTAGAAGAGGAAGGAAAGCTTCCAAATTCATTCTACAAGGCCAGCATACCCTGATACCGAAACCAGATAAAGATACCACAAAAAAGGAGAACTATAGGTCAATAACTCTGATGAACATAGCTGCAAAAGTCTTCAATAAAATAATAGCAGACCTGATCCCATGATACATTAAAAAAATCATTCATCATAATTAAATGAGATTTATTCCTGGGTTGGCAAGGGTAGTTAAATATTCACAAATCAATCAACATGATACATCGCATCAATAAGAGAAAGGATAAGAACCATGCAATCATTTCAGTAGATGCAGAAAATTCCTTTGACAAAATACAGCATCCATTTATTATAAAAAGAAGCTCAACAAAGTAGGTTTAAAGGGAATACTCCTCAAGGATAATACAGGCCTTATATGAAAAACCCACAGATAACATCATCCTTAATGGGGAAAAAATGATGGCTTTTCCCCTAAGGTTAGGAAAAAGACAAGGATGTCCACTCTCACCATTTTTATTCATGAAATCACTGGAAGTCCTAGCCACAACAATCAGATAACAAAAAGGAATAAAAGGCATCCAAACCGACAAGGAAGAAGTCAAACTTTCACTGTTTGCAGACAACATAATACTACATACAGAAAACCCGATAGACTCCACTAAAAACTGCTAGAACTGATGAAGAAATTCAGTAAAGTCACAGGATACAAAATCAATGCACAGAAATCTGTTATAATTCTATACACTAAAAGTGAAGAAGCAGAAAGAGAAATCAAGGAATTGATTCCATTTACAATCATGTCACAAACCATAAGATATCTAGAAATAAACCTAGCCAAAGAGGTGAAAGACCTATACTCTGAAAACAATAAAACACTGATGAAAGAAATTGAAGATAACAGAAAGAAGTGGAGAGACATTGAAAGAACAAATATTGCTAAAATGCCTGTACTACCCAAAGCAATATACACATGTAAAGCACTCTCTATCAGAATACTACCAGCATTTTTCAGAGCTAGAACAAACAATCCTAAAACTTGTATGGAACCACAAAAGACCCCAAATAGCCAAAAACAATCTTGAAAAGGAAAAGCAAAACTGAAGGCCTTATAGTTCCAGACTTCAAGTTATATTACAAAGTTGTAGTCATCCACAGTATGGTACTGCCACTAAAGCAGACACATAGATCAATAAAACAAAATAGAAAACCCAGAAATGAACCCACAACTATATGGTCAAAGCAGGAAAGGGAACCCTCTTACACTGTTGGTAGGAATGCATATTGTTGCAGCCACTTTGGAAAACTGTGGAGATTCGTCAAAAAATTAAAAATAGAACTACCCTATGACCCTGCAATTGCCCTACTGGGAATTTACCCCAAAGATAAAGATGGAGTGAAAAAAAGGGCCACATGTACCCCAACGTTCATGGCAGCAATATCCACAATAGCCAAACTGTGGAAAGAACCGAAATACCCTTCAACAGATGAATGGATAAAGATGTGGTCCATATATACAACGGAATATTACTCAGCCATCAGAAAGGATGGATACCCAACTTATGCATCAGTATGGATGGGACTGGAAGAGATTATGCTAAGAGAAACAGGTGTAGCAGAGAAAGTCAATTATCATATGATTTCACTTATTTGTGGAACAGAAGTAAAAGCATTGAGCTCATTAAGAGAAAGGAAAAATAAAGGGGAGAAATTGAAGTGGGAGATGAACCATGAGAGACTATGGAATCCAGGAAACAAACTGAGGGTTTTAGAAGGGAGGAGGGTTGGGGGATGGCTGAGCTTGGTGATGGGTATTAAGGAGGGCATGGATTGCATGGAGCACTAGGTGTTACATGCAAACAGTGAATCACAGAACACTACATCAAAAACTATTACTGAACTGTATGGTGACTAACATAACTAAAAAATGGGAAAATAAATAAATCAGTTTAAAAAATAAAAAAGAAAATTTCACTGTTATATGAAATAAAGTTGGAAAACAATACCAAAAAATCACTATGAATTCCACTATGCAGAGAATGGCACACAGAATATTTGTCCATTTCTAATTTTTCTGTGTGTGTGCAAAATATATCACCTTTTTACATATTTTTTTAAAAAAGAAAGAAATGATATCCAATGGGAAAAGAACAGTCTCTTCAACAAATGGTGTTGGGAAAACTGGACGGCAATATGCAGAAAATAAAACTGGACCAATTCCTTACACCATGCCCAAAAATAAATTCAAAATGGATGAAAGACCTAAATGTGAGACCTGAACCATAAAAATCCTAGAAGAAAACTTGAGCAGTAACCTCTTTGACATCTGCCATAGCACCTTTTTTCTAGATATATCTAAACATGTCTAGATATGTTTCTCAAGGGAAACAAAAGCAAAAATAAACAACTGGGGCTATATCAAAATAAAAGCCTTCTGCGCAGCAAAGGAAACACTCAACAAAACTAAAAGGAAACCTACTAAAATGGAGAAGATATTTATAAATGATATACCCAATAAAGGGTATCTAAAATATAAAAAAAAAAATACAACTCAACACCCAAAAAACAAATAATCTGATTAAAACGAGCAGAAGACATGAACAGACATTTCTCCAAAGTAGACTCCAGGTGGTCAACACTCACATGAAGAAATAGTCTATATCATTGAACATCAGAGAAATTCAAATCAAAACTACAAGATATTATGTGACACCTGACAGAATGGCTAAAATCAACAAAACAAGAAACAAGTGCTGGTGAAATGCAGAGAAAAAGAAACCCTCTTGCACTATTCCTGGGAATGCAAACTGGTATAGCCACTAAGGAAAACAGTATAGAGGGTTCTCAAAAAGTTAAAAATAGATCTATCCTATGATCCAGCAATTGCACTACTGGGTATTTACCCAAAATATACAAAAACACTAACTCAAAGGAAACGTACCCCAATGTTTATAGCAGCATTGTTTACAATAGCAAAATTATGGAAGAATCCTAAGTGTCCATAGATTGATGAACATATAAAAAAGATATGCCATACACAAAGAGAGAGAGAGGAATATCATTCAGCTGTAAAAAAGAATGAAATCTTGCCATTTGCAATGACATGGAGTTAGAGAATATAATGCTAAGCAAAATAAGTCAGTCAGAGAAAGACAAATACTATATGATTTCATTCATACATGGAATTTAAAAAAAAAAAAAAAAACAAATGAGCAAAGTGGAAAAAAGAGAGAGAGAAATTAAGAAACAGATTCTTAACTATGGAGAACGGATGGTCATGAGGGGAGGTGGAGGGGGTGGGTGATGGGAATTAAGGAGGGCACGTGTGAAGAGCACTGGGTGATGTATGGAAGTGTTCAATCACCATATTGTATATCTGAGACTAATAAAACAATATATGTTAACTGGAATTAAAAACTTAGAGAAAAAAAAGAAAAAAAGAAATTATCTAGATTGATTGATAATCCGGAGTTTACGGAGTTTCCAGAGTAGCTTTCCAAAGGAGAGAGTCTTTGGGCCTTTATCTTTCACACCATGTATGTTTAAGGAGACCCTCTTCAAATCCAAAACATTGTTCCCTGCTATTGAATAAGAATAAACAATAAATAAAAAATTAATGTCTCTGAGCCTCAGAGACATTAGACACTCATCTATAAAAGAGGCATGACTAATTATACAGCAAAGCCATATGCTGAGATGATAGAGCTGCAACTGGGTAGGCTGCCCTCCTTTCCACTTCTCATATTGGCTGCCCATGAAGGCACCTGGCATTTTATTTTCTCAGTGGTCCAGTGAAAAATAGAATTTGACCCAACAGCCTGCATAAAAATAGGTTTTTCAAGCTGCTTCTTAAAGGAGCCACTAACATAAATAACCAGTGACTACTGGGTGAAATTTGAGCACTTCACCTGGTTAAAATATACTGCTAAATAGCAATGTTTTTGTTCAGGCAGGTCTGCTGGGATGTCTCTAATATCTGTCCTATAATAGAGTATAACCATTAAATATGCAAACTTTGACATCAGGTAAGCTAATATCTAATCACGGCTCAGCTACATATTAGCTGTTATTCAATCTCTCTATGCTTCCTTTTTCCTTGTTTGAAAATAAGGGTTATAGGCTTGTTTCATCAGGTTATTATGACGTTTTTCAGGTAAATCTCTCAGCACAGTATGTGATCCATGTTAAGTCTCAGTAAACATTAATTTAAATCATCATTGTCAACATTGAAGTGGAGAATTACTACTTAAAAATCTCTCACATGATTTGAAGATGTCAATTATTTAACTTCTGGCTATGAGGCTTAAATATTTACAAATCATTCTAAAGAGTAGATTCAAACCAGAGTAGAAAAGCTGAAATTTCCTTCAGACATTGAGTTTTCATTGTGAAGAATTTCTTCTTCAGGTACATGTTTTCAGTTTTTGCCCCTCTCCTGTTTATCCATTTGTTTATTTATTTCCCTTCATAAATTAAGCTGAAGAATCTCTTTCATGCCACAACCATTTATATCTGAACTTTATCATTAGACAACTCCAAGCCTCTTTGCTACTAATTGCATCATCGTGTAAGGCTTGTATTCAGGTTCTAGGTTCAAGATAATTCATCTCTATTACAAAAATTAAATAATATATTACAAAAGTGTGTGTAACAATGGAATACTATGCAGCCATCAAAAGAAATGAAATCTTGCCATTTGCGACGACGTGGATGGAACTAGAGGGTATCATGCTTAGCGAAATAAGTCAATCGGAGAAAGACAACTATCATATGATCTCCCTGATATGAGGGAGAGGAGATGCAACATGGGGGCTTAAGGGGGTAGGAGAAGAGTAAATGAAACAAGATGGGATTGGGAGGGAGACAAACCATAAGTGACTCTTAATCTCACAAAACAACCTGAGGGTTAATGGGGGGAGGGGTGTTGGGGGGGTGGGGTTATGGACATTGGGGAGGGTATGTGCTATGGTGAGTGCTGTGAAGTGTGTAAACCTGGCGATTCACAGACCTGTACCCCTGGGGATAAAAATATATTATATGTTTATAAAAAATAAAATTTAAAAAAAAGTGTGTGTAAACAGTAAGCTTCTATTCAAATGTCAGCCATTATTATATTTGCTGCTTCCTTATATTCCTCAAATATTATAAAACATTGTCACCCAAACTATAAAAGTAACTGGGCTAACTAGTTTGACTAGTTTTAAATGAGGCTAGTTGTGGGTTGTACTCTGTTCTCCTATTTCCAACACCACAAGAACTGCCTTTGGAACAAGTCACAGAAACTAGAAGATGAACAAACAGCTATCAATGACAGCTAAGGAGCAGAAGAGCAGAATTTACTCCCAGGCATACAACATTCATACAGATACTTAAATCCACAACAGATGCCAACATGACTCCTCTGGTTCAGCAGACAATCATGATTAGTAGCCTGTTCAGCTAAGGTCAATGCTAAAAACCCACAATTAGTCAAAAAAAAAACCCAAAACCTGCTTTTACTTGAATTGCTCATACAACTATTATTTTTACTAGGAAGGCTTTCTATCTAAAACCCAAAATTATTGGAAATTCTTCAATATGGTCCATCTGATATAGCGTTAAACATTCAATGGGTGGCATGAAGAGAAAAGGAGAGACATTGATATCTGAATCTGTTGGACTGGTCTCTTTTTTTTTTCTTTTTTTATTGCAAACACCCTACTTTAGACTCCTATTAAAACAAGAGTGGGTTAATAGAAAAGTCTAACCAGATCCCATGTCCATATGTAAAATGTTAACACATACCACACACTGCATACATGTTAATTCCTTCCCTCACACAAAACCCATCCAATTTCCATATTCATTTGCTAAAGCAATACAGTACTATATTAATTCATTCTTTTACCTTCAAAAGTTACTATACCAAATATATACTATATATATATGTACAATGTATAATCAATTTATATTAAATATTTTAAAAATCTAAACGTCGAAGTAAAATAGTGTTTGATGTTTTGATTAATTTGAAAAATTTGCATACAGAAAAAAACAGTAATAAAAGAACTTGATATTTATAATAAAAACAATTTAAAAAATAAAGTAGACACCAGTATTTCCAATAATTATTCACAGAGGGTACCTATCTATAGTACGTAAAAAGATCATACAAAATGGCAAGAAAAGCCATCAATATTCCAATCAATGAATTGGCAAGAATTCATACAAGAAGAAATATAATTTACAAATAAATAGAATAAATGCTTAACATAGTAATAAAAGTTTAACAGATTAAACAAAGGAACAGGTAGAGAATCAATGGAGAGCACAGGTTTGCAGTCAGAGCCCTACCTCAAGTCCTACACTGGCCGCCTACCAACCATAAAATCCTTGCAAAATGTTTACATTTCTCAATTTTGGTTCCCTCACCATATAATCATAACCACCTCATAAGATTGCTTAAAGGATTAAATAAACTAATCTTGGACCTAATAAAATGCCAAACACAAAGTACTTTATAAATGGTTGTCAATATGATTATTGCTGCCAAGGTTACAACCAGGTAATGTCTTAGATGTGAACAATGCTTAAAATGATCTCATTCATGGGTGCCTGAGTGGTTTAGTCAGTTAAGCATCAGACTCTTAATTTCAGCTCAGGTCATGATCTCAGGGCCCCAAGATGGAGCCCTGCATTGGGCAATGTACTGAGCAGGGAGTCTGCTTCTCTCCCTCTCCCTTTATCCCCTTCTCCCTCTGTGCTTCCACCCACTCAGCTCACATGGTGAACTAGTGTCTTTTTAAATTGGTCAAACTTTTGCAAAGTTCGAGTTATAAAAATGTTCAGACACATTTTATAAGTGTATCCTAGGATACTGCAATAAGGAAAAGTTGAGTTTTCATCGGAGCATCTTTTTATAAAGTTACAGCCAAGGCATAAATATTTGACAATTCAAAAATGTATATTAGACTCAGACACCAGTGGAAGATTATGTAGCAACTAGAGACATGGTTGAAAAAATACTGAATGGGATAAAAGTAAATGGCTCTGTGTGCTTGTGGCATGATTCCAACTGTGTAAAGACATCTTTAATTATTAAGAGAAAGAGAGAGAGTATAAAAATCTGAACACACTTGATAGAGCATCTTAGGTTGTTTTCCCCAAAAACAGATCCTGGAACAAGGATTTTTACATGGGAATAATTTATTAAAGAAATACTGCCAGCAGACATTGGTAGAGGGTTTGCGGTTGTAGCTAAGGGTAGGGAAGGGCCCAGTGAAGTGTTGCTTCCGGGTAAAGTCTCTCACAGGCAATTTCAACCTGATCCTGTGGGGGGAATTCTGAGGTGCAAATTGTTGAGCTCCCTGAAAAGACTGACCACTGCTTGACCCACAAGCTAGACCAGGCAACGGAAGCTCCTCACCCCCCTGCCCTTTCCTTAGACCATACATTCTGCAAACCATTCCCACTGTGGCGGCTATTCCAAGAACACAGCCTTGAGAGAGCAATGCATTGTGGAAACTGTCTGGACTATATACGTGACTGAACCCAGGTAAAGCTGTTATGTAAACTTCTAAGATCCTAGTGGGCGGGTACAGAGATCAACTTGCCTTGCAGCTGCTCAAGACAAACCACGTTAAGTTCCCTTGCTTATTAAACTTGCCACCTACTAACAAGGAATGGCATGCCTTTCTTCAGTCTCTTCTTGTCCTCTCTATATAGGGGCAAGTTTATGAACCAACACAAATTACACTTCATTTTTCCTACTCATGGCAAGAGTGCTGAGCTTTCATATTCTGGCACCAGTCAATCATTAGCTAATAGCTGCCTAAGGAGTTGAGAGCATGAAGGAGAACTCCCAGGTATTCCAGATACCCTGTGACTGTGGCAAAGTGGCTCCCACAGCCCCAAGGCAATCCTCTGAAGAGAGTGGCAGGTGCAGGTGGTCTTACACACACACACACACACACACACACACCACACACACACACCACACACACTGCTAACTACATAGAGGTGATAGGTATGTTAATTAACTCAATTATAGTATTTCAATGTATACATACATTGAAACACCAAAATGTATACCTTAAATATATAAGATTTTTATATGTCAAAGATCTCTCAATAGAACTGTTCAAAGGAAAAAAAAAAAAAAGAACAGAAAGCTCAGAAAAGCTAGGGGAGTGGTGTATAGTAGTAAAAGGGACCAAAGGCAATCCAGGTAGATCATTAACAGAATCCACATGTCAAATTTTTTTCCTTTTCAATTTCTTTTCAATTATTATGAATCACATATAAATACAAAGAGAAAATACTTTCAGCAGTGCCCCGTGGCTACAGAATAAATCCGGATTTGTCAGGACAATAATCAATGTCCAATGCAATCCACCTTATTATTTAGAATGTGTGGTTACCAACATGAGTGGCCCCTTTGTAGACACTACCACTCTACCCATCTGCCACTAGAGAGCCTTGCATACACTCTCCACTATCAGGTCCTCCTCAAAAGCTGCCATGAAACTGGGACCACCCAAACTTGTGAAATTCCACAAACCACAGCCTCTCTCCCTTTCCTCCAATGGGGCTCAGAGGAAGTAAAGATTTATAGACGTTTTAAGTCTCAAAGGATGTGGAATATGAGGCCTCTAGACATGACTTGTATTCTATAGTCAAATCCAAGTTTTAATATTTGAAACTTAAAATAAATTAGGATTTTTATTTCAGGTGATAGTTTAGCCAATTCTACGGAAAAAATAAAATTCAGACAACAACCTAGGAAACCAACTGCAGTATAGAATGTCACTTCTATTAGAAATTGCTAATTTTCATGCAGTTCATTTAAGAAATGCCATATTCAGGGGCACCTGGGTGGCTTAGTGGGTTAAAGTCTCTGCCTCCAGCTCGGGTCATGATCCCAGGGAACTGGGATTGAGCCTTGCATCGGACTCTCTGCTCAGCAGGAAGCCTACTTCCTCCTCTCTCTCTGCCTACTTGTGATCTCTGTCTGTCAAATAAATAAATAAATAAAAATCTTTAAAAAATGAAAGCCATATTCATTTATTCATATTCAACTCATATGTAGAAATTTTTAAGTAACTTGATATATCAAAATAGTCCCAAAAATATGTGAACATTATTTGACTCCATATAGTTCAAAAGACAGAAAAGAACTTTGTGCAAAGTGATGTTCAGTGCAGCATTCTTTATATAAGCCAAAAAAATATATACTGGGACAAATCCTGAGGGGATTTGTAGAAAATATATACATTCAAACAATTAAATATTATATAATCATTAATGCTGCCTAGAGAATTTTTAATAGTATTGGGAAATGTTCACACAATAATATGTGGGAAAGTATCATATAAAATTTAATAGAGCATATTTTCCCTACATTTAATTAAAATAATAACCATAAATTGAAACTCACCTATACTTCCTTCCTTGAACATTTCCCTAAAGGTACCTGTGGTCCTAAACACACCTTGGCTTTCAAATTCAACTACTTGATCATTTTATCCTTGATAATTCCTGGAAATGTCCTTTTGCCTTATTTGTTCAGTTAAAATTCAACTATAGACATATAATAGGTGACTATTACATACCAAGCATCGTCCTAGGAATTAGGGACACAAAAATGAGTATGATTTGGTGCCTGACCACCATGGAATTCACATCCAGGCAGAGAGGCAGACAAAACAACAGAGGAGCATAGTAAATACAATAGGACTGCTGTGAGATGGAGGCATTACAAGCTTCCTTCTAGAAGCTAAGCTCTGTTATACATTTGGTCATGCTCTACAGAGTTTGCTCCAGCAGCTATTCCAAAACTGATTACTTAACTGACTGAAATTCAAATAAACTAAACAAATGCATCTATTTAACTGAAGAAATGATTCAGCCAGAATCTTCAGAATACCTGGTCACACCCATTAACTTAACGGATAACAGTTGATCTTACTTCTAGTAACAAAATATGGAAAAACACCTGGCAAGGAAAATGTAGGTGTCTTGAAGACAGTAATGTTTTTAAACTTATAGTCATCTCTGCATTCAAATCAGAAATTCCCAAAATTTCATGTACACAAAAATTACCTGAAATGTAAAAAATACAAATCCATTGGCTGTTGGCAATTTTTTAAAAATGCAAATCCAGACGGTCTAGGCCAAGTACCAGCAATAACCACCTGAAGTTATTCAGCTGCAGTAATACAAAGACTACACTTTAAAACATATCATTTTAAATAAAGTAATAAACACATTTTATGTAGATAATATTCTACCACAAGGATAGATTTTATAATAGTGCTCTAATCAATGAAAACACTTTAAAATACTCAAAACAGAAACAAGTTAAATATACCTTCTGTTTAAGAAATGTCATCTCTGTGTATAAAGATTCAGCTGTTAATTAAAGAATATCCTATACACTACTTCCATCTGTCAACACTACAAACTGTTTACTCTGTGGTTAAAGTAAAAGACAATAATGTGAAATTGGATTTTTTTATCATCTGAGGTCTAGCTCTATACTAAACTGAAATTTATCCTTGAAAATGATATTAATCAAATTTCCTTGCAGACCCTCATGTTGGTGACAGCACACCTACAGTTTTACTGACTGATAAGTCAGAATCTTAGAAGCAGAAAGTTATGGGAAAATGAAATATGTAATTAACCTTTAGGAACATCTTGTCTTCCTCTACCTGCAAGTTAAGATTTGTTCATGAAAATTGCAGCACTTTTGAAAATCTGCCAAGTAAAAAGAAGGAAAAATGGCTACAAAAGATATTTTTCAAGTGGAAAATTGTTCCTGGTATGCAACCGTGTTAGAGCTGTTGTTTACTATAAAAACTAGATTTGTAAACTTTTGTGCTTGTTCCAACAATCATAATGCAGAAGAAGCATAATGTACTGGAGAAAAAATAAGACCTGAGTTCTAATCCAAGCTCCGCCACTAATAAACTCTACAGCCCAGCTAAATCACTTAACCTCTATAAATTTCAGTTCCCACATTTATCAGATTCAGAGTATGAACACTTGATGATTCTGTGCATAAAAGGCAGGGAGTTACAGAGTAAAATAAATTTCAAGTCACAGAACAGTAGGTATTGACACTGAAAGATGTGCATGATATACTGGGTATACTGTATTGTCACTGCCTAGCCCAATCTTCACCTCCTAATAAATGCTCAATAAATATTTGGTAGATAAGTGAATGAATAACCCAGTGAAATTACAGAAAATAAGAAATAGGTCTCAGTAGTTTAATTTATTTATGTTTTTATAAAATTTAGCATACCAAAATTTGTTCAGCCAACTATTGAACACTCGTTTTGACTCCTTGTAAAGAGAAGTATAAAAGAATCCTATGATTCTTGCTGAAAGTCCACACATGAAATGAAACAAACTAGGTACTAATCCACATGTAGAAATCAATTGGCAACCAGATTATCAACTTTTGCACAAGAGAGCAAGATCTGATAAAGCTTCCTGATGGAGGAAGTGTGTTGAAATATTGAACCAACTAAGGCTGCTGGGTTGGTGGATGAGGGGTGGGAGGTGTGAAAAGAAGTAAAGCAGAAAAGAGAAAGTCATTTTCATGATAGAGCAAGCAGATTCACTTCACTAGGGATAAGATCTGAAAACCAATGAGGCTAAAGATGACTTGGAGATTGTTGATGGTGGAATTTTTTTTTTTTTGCAAGATCAGATGCAGATTTATTTGTAAGTTTCAAATAACATTGAACTGTAATTCAATGGCTATTTTTTAAATCACTTTTTTTATTTATTTTCAACATAACAGTATTCATTGTTTTTGTACCACACCCAGTGCTCCATGCAATCCATGCCCTCTCTAATACCCACCACCTGGTTTGATGGTGGAATTTTAACGCTTGACAAGTAATCACCATTTTTTCACCAGGAATAAGAAGAGTAAAAAAGATGCGTTTAGATCTGCACTGTACAATGTGGAAGCAATTAGCCAAATGTGGCTACTGAGCACCTGAAGTGTGGTTGGTCCAAACTGAGATGGAGTATAAATGTAAACTACACAACAGATTTCAAAGACTTGGTCTCAGAAAAATAGGGATGTAAAATATCCCATGAATACATTTTTATTGATTGTGTGTTGAAATAATATTTGGATATGTTGGATTAAATAAAATGTAGTATTAAATTAATTTTACCTAGTTCTTTGTACTCTTTTAAAGAGGTTACTAACAATTTTTAATTACACAGGTGATTCACATCACCTTTCTATTGGACAATTCCAAATGGATATTCCCAACAAAAGTCATCAGTAGTGAATTGCAGTGCTAAGAGAAGAGAATCCAGGGGACCAGGTAAATTGTAGGTAGGGATGAATCAATGATACACAGCAAAAAAAAAGGAATCAACAGATGAAAGACATACACAATTACTATTTATTCACAGATAAATTAATGTATTAGAAGTTTCTAATCTGGAATGTTACCATGATTATAAAACACATAAATTAAATATTTTTAAAACTCTGGGCTTCCTGCCTGATACAGATGTATTCAATAATTGTATTTCTTTTTAGCTTTTTATAACTCTTTCTGAATGTGACAGCTCTCAGTGTCCCCACACACTTGCTGATCTCAAGCCTGGAGATTATCTAACAGCTTCATAAGAGATTTCCTATCGAATTATTTCCTATCCTCAAAATGTAACACAGTCCCTAGTATATACTAAGTGCTCAATAAATATTTGTTGGGTAAGTGAAGTATATCTACTCAAAATTATGACTATATATAGGAGGCTAAATATCAGGAATTCTATGTAATATCTGCTCTTCTAGAAAGTGAAAAGTGCCAATAAAATCCCAACAGGTTAGTTTCCAAAGAGTATCCCATATGTTAGCTAAGTTCCAGAAAACATTGTTATTTCAGTATGCACAGATTCTTTAAAGACTTTAATATGAAATAGAGCTGATTATACCATATGAAAGCAAATACTTATAGTGCTTACAAGTACTTATTTGTAGTATATTCCTTTTTTGTTTAAAAAAGAGAGAGAAAGGGACACCTGGGTGGCTCAGTGGGATAAAGCCTCCGCCTTTGGCTCAGGTCATGGTCTCAGGGTCCTGGGATAGGGCCTGCATTGGACTCTCTGCTCAGTGAGGAGCCTGCTTCCCTTCCTCTCTCTCTGCCTGCCTCTCTGCCTACTTGTGATCTCTGTCCATCAAATAAATAAATAAATAAATATCCCACAGAAAAAGAGTCTTACTAGACTATAATGGTAAATAAAATACTAGCAAGCACTCATTCTTCTAAAGTACACATGGAACTTTCTCCAGGAGAGACCACATACTGGGTCACAAATCAGGGCTCAGCCAATACCAAAAGACTGAGATTATTCCATGCATATGCTCAGACCGCAATGCTTTGTAACTGCAACTCAACCACAGGAAAAAGTTAGGAAGGAATTCAAACACTTGGAAACTAAAGACCACCTTGATTAAGAATGTTTGGATCAATCAGGAAATCAAAGAAAAACTTAAACACCTCATGGAAACCAAAAAGAATGAAGACATTTTGGTCCAAAACCTATGGGATACAACAAAGGCAGTCCTAAGAGGGAAGTACACAGCCATCCAAGCCTCACTCAAAAAAAACTGAAAACTCCAGAATACACCAGCTATATTTACCCCTTAAAGAACTGGAGAATCAACAACAAATTAAGCCAACCCCTCACACAAGAAGGGAAATAATCAAGATTAGAACAAAGATCAATGAGATAGAAACTAGAGATACACTAGAACACATCAACAAAACTAGAAGCTGGTTTTTTGAAAGAATCAATAAGATCAATAAACCATTGGCTAAACTAATCTAAAAGAAAAGAGAAAGGACCCAAATTAATAAAATTATGAATGAAAAGGGAGAGATCACAACCAACACCAAGGAAATAGAAACAATCATCAGAAATTATTATCAACAGTTATATGTCAATAAGTTAAGCAAACTAGACGAAATGGACGCATTCCTGGAAACCTATAAACTTCCAAAACTGAATCAGGAAGAAATTGACAACCTGAATAGAACAATATCTAGTAATCAGATTGAAGCAGTGATCAAAAACCTCCCAAAAAAACAAGAGCCCAGGACCTGATGGATTCCCTAGGGAATTTTACCAAACATTTAAAGAAGAAATAATATCTATTCTCCTAAAGCTGTTTCAAAAAACAGAAACAGAAGGCAAACTTCCAGACTCTTCTTATGAAGCCAGCATTACCCTTATCCCCAAACCAGGCAAAGACCCCACCAGAAAGGAGAATTTCAGACCAATATTCCTGATGAATATGGATGCTAAAGATTCTCAACAAGATCCTAGCTAATAGGATCCAACAGTATATTAAAAAGTTTATCCATCATGACCCTGTGGGATTTATCCATGGGATGCAAGGCTGGTTTGACATTCACAAATCAATCAATGTGATAGAACAAATCAAAAGAGAAGAGAGAAGAACCACATGGTCCTCTCAATTGATCCAGAAAAAGCATTTGACAAAATACAGCAACCACTCCTGATTAAAACAATTCAAAGTATAGGGATAGAGGGAACATTTCTCAACTTCATAAAATCTATCTATGAAAAACCCAATGGGGAAATTCTCAATGGGGAAAAGGTGACAGCCTTCCCTTTGAGATCAGGAACACGACAAGGATGCCCACTCTCTCCACTCTTGTTTAACATAGTACTAGAAGTCCTAGCAACAGCAATCAGATAACAAAAAGAAATAAAAGGTATTCAAATTGTCAATGAAGAAGTCAAACACTCTCTCTTCAAAGATGACATGATATTTTATATGGAAAATCCAAAAGACTCCATCCCCAAACTATTAGAACTCATACAGCAATTCAGTAACATGGCAGGATACAAAATCAATGTACAGAAATCAGTTGCTTTCTTATACACTAACAATGAAAATATAGAAAAGGGAATTAGAGAATCGATTCCCTTTACTATAGCATCAAGAACCATAAGATACCTGGGAATAAACCTAACCAAAGAGGTAAAGGAACAAAAGAGGAACTACAGAATGCTCATGAAGACACAAAAAGATGGAAGACCATTCCATGCTCATGGATCAAAGAGTAAACATTGTTAAAATGTCTATACTGCCTAGAGACATCTATACTTTCAATGCCATTCCAATCAAAATTCCACCAGCATTTTTCAAAGAGCTGGAACAAACAATCCTAAAATTTATATGGAGTCAGAAGAGACCCTGAATTGCTAAGGAAATGTTGAAAAAGAAAAACAAAACTGCAGCATCACGTTGCCTGATTTCAAGCTTTAGTACAAAGCAGTGATCACCAAGACAGCATGGTACTGGCATAAAAACAGATACATAGACCAGTGGAACAGAGTAGAGAGCCCAGATATGGACCCTGAACTCTATGGTCAAATAATCTTCAACAAAGCAGGAAAAAATATCCATTGGAAAAAGACAGTCTCTTCAATAAATGGTGCCAGGAAAATTGGACAGCTATGTAGAAGAATGAAACTCGACCATTCTCTTACACCATACACAAAGATATAGACTCTGAAAAACAATCTGAGGGTTTTGAAAGGTGGGGAATGGGAGATTAGGGGAGCCTGGTGGTGGGTATTATGGAGGGCACGTATTGCATGGAGCACTGGGTGTGGTGCATAAACAATGAAATCTGTTACACTGAAAAGAAATTAAATTTTAAAAAAAAGATAAACTCAAAATGGATAAAAGACTTTAACATGAGGCAGGAATCTATCAAAATCCTAGAAGAGGATATAGGCAGTAACCTCTTCAACATCGGCCACAACAACTTCTTTCAAGATATGTCTCCAAAGGCAAAGGAAACAAAAGCGAAAATGAACTTTTGGGACTTCATCAAGAGCAAAAGCTTCTGCACAGCAAAGGAAACAGTCAATAAAACAAAGAGGCAACCCACGGAATAGGAGACGTTATTCACAAATGATACTACAAAGGACTGATATCCAAGATCTATAAAGAACTCCCAAACTCAATACACACAAAAGAGATAATCACATCAAAAAAAGGACAGAAGAAAAAAAATGGACAGAAGACATGAGCAGACATTTCTCCAAAGAAGACATACAAATGGCTAACAGGCACATGAAAAAAGGTTCATCATCATTAGCAATCAGGGAGATTTGAATCAAAACCACATTGAAATACCTTTCTGAGCCCATTTACTCCTACTTTACTTACAGATTAAATAAATGAGTATTACTACTTTTACAATCTTTAGTAGATTAAAAGCAAATTGGAAAGGTATAGCAAAAGGCAAGCATACTAGAAACAAGAGGTGCAAATGACCATAAGACCCATGGAAAAGATAAATTGATCAAAGTAAATGACATAACTTTAAAAATAATAGTATGGGGTTATTTAGTGTGGGGATACACTGATCTCATGCATTAAAAGTCACAAAGATATCACTATTATCACAGTAGATGATGCTCACAGTGGGGATTCTGAATCATCAAGAAAAGTTTAGAATTTCTTCATGCTGTTCTATAAAAGCAGAGACATATGTCATATATTTTTTAAAATTTTCAGTTCAAAGAACTGTACAAATTAAAATTTTATGCATATCAATATACTTTAGATTTTATAAAATAAGTGCACATGTCAAATATTTTATTTTTTAAGGATGTCAAAAGCCTAGCTACTGCTGGCTCACATTGTCAGAATGAATATTAGGATTTTAGATTCTTGGAGTTAACAAGTATGTTAGACAATATTCTGTTAAGCTTTTTCTAGCAGTAAACAGTTACAGCAAAGCAAGAGTATGTCATAATTTCAGCATCAACTTCTTTAGAAGTGAAACAGAGCCTATGTGGCTAGTAGTAAAGAACTGTGGCCCTGAAGCTAGATCTAGATGTGAAGCCAGTTCCACCAGGTATTAGGTAAGGAAACTTGGGGGCCTCCTTGGACTCCTCCAAGGCTCAGTTTCCTCAGTTATAAGTTGGGGTAATAAAACCTAAGAACTAAGTAAGTTAATGTACATAAAATAGCATAATACCAGGGACTAATAAAGTACCCATGCATGATCATCTATTTATCTCATGGCTATTTATATTGTCATTATCATTATTATATCACACCTATTGAAAATTCATAACATCTTTTTCTGTGTTGGAAAACCCATTTTTTTAAATTAAGCCCAGTAAGATAGTCATGATAGAGACAGGTGAGTGTTTTCTGTGTTTTAGTTTGTTTACCTGTGTTTCCTTGTAGACTGAGCATTTGGAACCAAGCGTGTTGGGCCATAAAAAATAAAGGCTGGAAGTGATAAAGAAGAAACATGGGACAGATTAAGAGAAGATTAAGTTATAGACAGTTGGTTAGTGAGCAAAGGAAAATGGGTCAGTATGGTTCCATAAGCACTAAAAAGTAAGTAGATCCAGTCCAGCAGGCAGAGACATCAGAAATGCAGGAGGCAGTTGAGTACTGAAGTCAGGGGGACATCACCATTGAGATTCCAGAAAATGTGACCATTCTCTAGCAGCTGAGAGTGAAGGAAACTGCAAGAGTTAGGCAATGTTATCAGGTCTTGGCAATCAGATAAGACAAAATTCTTGTTCTATTAGCTAATGAGTGAATTGGAAAGCAAGGCAGTGGAGGTAGAAATCTAATCAAATAGAGGAAAAGAAATCCAGTCAGATGGGATGGACAACGATTGCCAGAGTGGTGCAGGCTTAGCGGTCATGGAAGTCCTTGGGGTCTATAGTAAATATACATCGATTACCAGGTGACCTCAGCTGTTCAGGCTGCTCTAACAAAAAATGCCACAAACTGGGTGACTTAAACAACAGACATTTACTTCTCACAGTTCTGGAGCCTGGGAAGTTCTACATCAGGGTGCTCGTATGATCAGATTTTGGTGAGGGCCTTTTTCTTGGATTGCCAAGGGCTGCCTTCCCTCTGTATCCTCAGGTGGCAGAGAGAGCTGGTGTTTCTTCCTCTTCTTATAAGGGCATTGATCTCATGCCTTTAACCAAAAGGCTGAAAATTGCCAAAACATCATTTGGGTCATATGAAAATGAGGCAGAGTTTATCTCTTGACTTGCCTAAATCAGCAAAGAGATTATTTATTTAGCAAAAATTTATATGGCTCTTCTTATGTGCCAGGCCTTCTTCTAAGCACTGTATATATACATTAATACATTTAGTATAAGGTAACAAAACAAGGAATGAAATACCAGACCTTGGTTGTATATCCAAACATTTATGACAACACAGAACTGTAGATCCTAAACCAGATTAAGCCTCAGAGGTCATTTGTTTAGCCCCCTGCCACCAAATCACTTGATTCGTGGAGCCACCAGAGTCAGGGAAATATTAACTTCCTCAGGTCTCTCTGAGATGAAGTAGGAGGCAGAACTTGGGTCTTTGGCCCCTTAATGAAATGGTCTTCCTTCTACATCCAACCATTCTTTATCGATCCGTAGTTTTTCAGAGTTGAAAGAAATAAGTAGTATCATCCATGCAGTGTTCCTCTGGGGATATCTAATTTATGTAAATTACACATCCATCAATAATGGTGCTCAGTGCTACCTTACTTCCACCTCTCTCTCCAGCCACCTAGGAACTTACCTGGAAATTGAGATGCAGCACTAAAAATTGCTCAGCTGTACTCTAGGGACCATACTCTATGACTCCCTATATACATACTTCCTCTGGGAGGAAGACAAAAGACCCTCCCTTTCCCAACCTGCAATAAGACCAGACTGGCCTTCATTCTTTGTCTGCAATAACAGGATCTATAAAGAGTTTAAGAGAGACCCATCATGAGCCAAAGTCAAAAGGCTGAGGTGAAAAACTCCTAGAATCCTCATTGCAGGTTGGGGCTTTGGGTGGGAAAAATTTTCTGATCCAGGGCCCCTCTGGACAAGTCCCCCATGCCAACCATAACAAAGTCCTAGGATACTCTCACCTCTGCCAACCTTATACTCTCTACCCTGAAACCACAGGCTGTAAATAAGAATGGAAGATGTTATCATTGAGTCAGGTTCAGAAAGGCATTACTAATTAGTGATGGTCCCAGATGATATGTTTGATTTTTCCTATTTATTGTTAACAATAAACACACAACTGAAAAGGGAACTACACGGATGATATAACAAACTTTCTTTCTTAGTTGTTAAATATGTTTTATACCTACATTAGTATATATAGCCTTCTTAACTCCTTAAAATACTGACATGTATAAGGTGGATTTATAAATTCAGCTAGAAAGAGATTTCATTAACCATATGTCATCATTATTAAAAATTGTGTTGTCCCCTGAATGGACTTTAAAACATAAAATGAAACCAAATTTCATGGCCTTGCTAAAGATGGGGCCCATATAAAGATTTCTCTTCCAAAGTTTAGCGGACTCCAGCAACAAGAAACGAAAGCTTTCTTCACTGGAAAAAAATGTAAATGTTGAGAAAAAACCCACACGTTAGTCAGGATTCAGCCAGGAAATCAGAAACTATGCTATCTATATTTTAACCAGACATGGATTCAATTATAACTCAATTCAACTGGATGCCTATAAAACTATTGGAAAGACTAGACGAGCGGAGCCAAAGTCAGGAGTTGCTGCATAAGTTTCAGGTTTGTGGCCACAGAAAGAGAGGAGCCTGCCATGTCCCCCAAATCCATGAAGTAGCTTTTCAGCTCCTCACAGCTCCAACATGGGTGAAATGGAAACCATGTACATCTGGACATCTGGCAAGCCTACTCATCAGCTCACCACCACTGCCAGAGGACAGGGGGAAAAAAAATGTTTTGCCTCCTCTTCCACTTTTGCAACCCGATGTGAAAGCATCTCAGTGGCAGAGCCCCACCATCCTAGAACCCTGCTACCAAAAGAACCCAAGAAACATAGTTCCCAAGCTTCCACCTGCAGCATTATTGGGTAGAATTTACAAAGGATTTAAGGGTGCAAGTGCCAGTAGACAAGTCTAATAGGAGGATTACTCCATCAGGTAAGCAAACCTCCAAACTCCATTCTCACCAGAAGAGAACCCAGAAATCTACCTTTTGTCACTAAGACAACTCTAAGAATGCAACTACCTTTCAACTACATGCAAATCATCTGCCCAGGCATTCTGTGAACTCAAAAGATGATATAATTCCTACGGATAAATTACTGAAAAAAATGCTCACAGCCAACATTAATACGACAGAATCCTCACCACTAAGACCCACTCTCAAGGGAACTTTATGTAAAATGTTAACGGGACATCTCCTTCAACAATAAAAAGTCCTTTAAAGGAACATCAAAAGGAAAAGAGGATTCCCTTTGTGTAAGGCTAGAATCATTCTCCTCAAGGTTCTTTAGAAATATTTAGTTTTGCTTTCTGTATTATCAAATAATTTGGATCAAGAAAAAATAACAAACGACTTCATAACTTCATAACTTTCCCAAAGGTAACACTTTAGAAAAGTATCACATTTCTTTTCAGCTTAAAGAATATTAGCTTATCCTTCTTTCTTTGGTTTTAAACTCTGAACTTGCTTCTTTCAGTTTCAGTTAAAAGTGACCTTTTAATTGGGGGTTTTCCATGCATGATTCTGTTTCCGGAATAAGAGCCAAAGTTTTTCCATTTACACCAATTTAAGAAAGGGTTTCCTTTCCGCTAAAGGAATTTTTTTAAAAATCATTCTAGATTTCTTATCTTTGAATCTTTCTTAGATTTAGGTTAACAGGGATATTGATTCAGATCTGTCAGGTACAAAAGTGCCATATCTTAATATCTTATTAATTGTATCCTTCAAGTGAATCTTTTAAGTACACTTGAAAGGATGCAATAATAAATGCAATCCTTGGGTCTGAGACCGTTTCTTCTCCCTGATGGAATAGTGTATCTGCCTCGACACCACACTAGTGACTACAAATGTACTTTGACTAGGAAATGGGTTATGCATATGAAATCTCATACTCAATCCCAAAGCAGACACTAGATAGAAGGAAGAGTTGTTGTAAGGGTTGAGGCAGGAGAGAGGTTCAGAACCTGCCCTCTCAGGAGCTCTTGGGAGCATAATTTAGAATACCAAACAATACACACTCTTTCCTATCATCTTCAACATCCAGGCTTAAGATTGTAAATGGGTCACTTGCTCTTAAAGGTGTCTAATGCTAATAGCAGAAGACCGTCCCAGGAAGTCATCTCAAAAACAAAGGGTAGTGCTCGCTTCGGCAGCACATATACTAAAATTGGAATGATACAGAGAAGATTAGCATGGCCCCTGCGCAAGGATGACACGCAAATTCGTGAAGCGTTCCATATTTTTGTGTGTCCCTGTATTTTCACACACACATCCCCGATTCCTCCCCTCATTCCTGCCTCTACATCCCTCCCCTCAAAAAAAAAAAAAAAAAAAAAAAAAAAAAAAAAAAACAAAAAACAAAAAAAAAACAAAGGGTAGCCTGAGCTCCAAGAGAGAAATGACCATCAGATTGAAAAGACAACAATTCTCCAATTCTCCTGATCACACACCCTCTGAGGGTTCCAGACCATGGCTGATCACGCCAAATTTCTTCAGCACTTCTCCAGCCAAAATGTGAGAAGGGATAGCTATGATCTGATAGCCACCTACATTAGCTTGCTCAGCCCACCTTAGGCCATGCCTATAGACCTTTGGGAATCAAGGCCCTGTGAAAACCTGGCTCAGTATGAACGAAATGATAGCCTTGGTCCTTTAATCATTATTTATAAGCTACTAGTTTGTATAGTTCTTAGTAGATGCTCACTGCATAAAGGCGTGATCCACAACCATACAATGTGCTGAGTTTCAACCCTGTTCTGCCACTTCCCACCTGCATAACGTTGTGTAAGTTAATTAACCTCTCTAAGTCTATTTCTTCACCTGCAAACCAGGAACACAACAATAGTAAATACCTCATATATTTACTGTGTGGCTTACATGAAATAATGCAAGTAAAATGTTTCACAGAGACTATCACACAATAAGCACTCAATAAGTAAGAGCAATTTTGTATTTCTATCATACAGAATTTGTTTCTTTCTCACATCTATTATTTATTTCTTTAGAAAGTTTTTGGATGTGGGGAGGAGGAATATGAGAAATACCATATAAACAATTTCTCTGATAGAAAGTTGAGATACATTAAGGAAACAACCTAGGGTATATAATATTGAAATAACCTTTTACCAAGATAAAAACCAGTCAGTTTTGAGTGATATACAATTTGATGGACTTTATGAAAGAGTTATTACGTAAGTCTAATTATCTAACCTTCCATGTTGTGTGGTCAGCATTATTTGTTACCAGAAGTCATTCCTGGGTTAATCAGGGATTAACTGATATGTATTAGTAATTGGTATGACACACTAAGGCTTCTACTCTCTTAAATAGAGAAACTATTACAACCAGAGTGTAACAACTATTACATTTTCCTGTCCTTACCCTGCAAAATAAGGTGCCCAGCCCATTATGCGGCTTCCTTCCACCCCCAGGCCTAGAGCTTTTCTCAGTGGTAATGGTGTTAAATCTTCATTATCTTGTGTCTTAGAAATGGCTGTGAAACTTCAAAAGAAAGTGTAAATACCTCAGGGAGATCATTTTCAGCTGATAACTATCTAGCCATTTATTTCACAAGAGACTAGCCTTATCAAATTCTTGAGAAGACAAATATTGTAACCTATTTTTATATGGAACATTTCCTCTGTGACCATCAAAGAAATTCAAGCATTTCCCAGGGGCCAACATTACTGCCTTCTTTCATCTGGCTCAGGAGCTAAATGACTTACCTGAGGTCATACAAATCATTTTGTAAGGCCAGAAATAGGAACCCCCTTTGGATTCCCACCCCATGGTTCTCTTCATCAAGTATCTTAGTTGGTTCTTCACTTAATGAAATGGGATGGAAGTGGGGGCATGCTGAGTTATTACTGAACAATCTTTCAAATCCCGATTGAAAAGATACAGGATACATGTGGATGCAGAAAGATAGAAACTGCCTTACAGAATGAAAGCCAAATATTAGGAACTTTGACATTTTAAAATTGTAATCTAAATATTTGTTAAGCAAGGGTTCCACAATTGAAGTTAGTATATACCTTCTTAAGATTATAACTTTGAAAGATAGCCTTCATATGGTTTATTTATAAAATATGTATTATATTTTAAATGTATATATATAATATGTATTATATTTTATATATATGTATACACAAAGAATTGAAGAATATATATAAATATAGTAAATTGCACTTGTACTGTAGGATTCCACATCCCCTGCTCTTGTCCCCAACCACATTTTCTTTTTAAATTAATTACTAAAGCCCTCTAATTTCACAGCATGTGAGTGAAATATTTAATGACCACTTTTTCAAAGTCAAAAGATCACTCAGAACAGGGGAAAAGTTTTGCCTTCCCATAGTTGTTATTCAAAACAAATGATAAGGGTTAACAATAAATCTGTGAGTCAGAGATTAATGCTCCCAAGCATATCAACTATACCTTTAGAATCTAAAAATAAACCAAACACTGAACTATGAAATGCTCTTGGCATCAGTGGAAGGCACAGTAGTCAACTGAGATCACTTTATAGCCCTCCCATAACTGCCTCACAGATAAACCTGCGCTGTGGTCTTTCATGTCAGTACCATAAAAATACCCCTCTAGACTTCAGAAGTAGTCACCTGTTAACAACACAATACACTAAATCCTTGTAAACTATGACTCCTATGACCAGCCATGGGCAATATAAATAAAACCTCATGCTCTGAATATGAAATAAATTATGTAGACTCACCTAGAGAAAAATTTTATTTCTCTTTTTTTTTTATTTATTTGACAGAGAGAGATCACAAGTAGGCAGAGACGCAGGGAAGCAGGCTCCCTGCTGAGCAGAGAGCCCGATGTGGGGCTAGATCCCAGGACCCCGGGATCATGACCTGAGCCAAAGGCAGAGGCTTAACCCACTGAGCCACCCAGGTGCCCCTTCATTTCTCTTTTTAAATTGACATTAGTTCTTTTTAAAGAATTTCAGTTTGAACCTAAACTACTGAAAAATATCCTCTAAACTAGGAGTTTATGCAATTTGGAATAAATTCAATAAAATCAATCCAATTGTTGAATATCTAGTTAACTAGAGTCACCTTCTGTTTATCTTGGGCTCTAAAAACATAGTCTCAAGTCGCTTGTCATAAGCTAATGTCACTACCCATTTTTCCATCTGGAATTTAACAGCAACCACAATAGCTCTTGATCGGGAGGCTTTTTCCCCTCTTTAGTTACACTTCAAATAAATACACTTGCAGGCAAAAAGTGATTAATCAATGGAAAGAGAAAATGGGCCCCAACTTTTGTACATACCTGGCCTATTAAAATCTTAAACCTAGAATCAGTCTAGAAACTCTGTGTGGACAGATCCTCTGGCACGATACAGCTCATGGATCTGAGATCTTATGAGATCTCCCCCACTGAACTCATGTTCAAAAACCAAATAGAGATACACACTTCATTTGTGTATAAGCAGAATTATGGCTCTATAACTCACCAACTTGGGAGCAGAGCCATAATTCCTAGTATTTAGTCAGTACAAACAAGAATTAAAAAATATTATTTCACCATGGAGCACTAAATAGAAAAGAAATAGAAATGTTAACCAACCTGACATCTCTGTATTGTAATATATCTAGTTTATGTTTTGTGTAAAATTAAAAATTTTAATGATTTTAAGGTAAGAAATAAATTGTGGAGAAAGGTGATACCTTGGAATTTCTACCTGGTGGCTGGTATTATTCGGCAGATGGGGAGACTATATGCACAATAAAGTGGGTTTATAAGGTCTAGAAATTCCCTAATCCAATATATTGGGAGCAATCAATTGAATGATGTAGGCTGAGTGAATTTAGATATATGAATAGCAGTCCAGTTAACACAAGGAAATTATTCTCAGTGGTAGGTACACAAAATGTTAAATCATTTCTCCCTTCTATAGTATTACATAGTTATGGACTTCAAATTTCAAAGCAGTTGACTTGTATTGCCCAAGTTAAAGGGAGCTCTGTCTGGGAAAATTCTCTTTAAAAGATTGGTTCTGAGCTCACAGACCTGTTTGTGTGTGTGTGTGTATGTGTGTGTGTGTGTGTAAACTTAAAAATAACTTGGGTCCCTTGCCTCCAGAGAACTCTCTTTTAAGAAGTTGCTACGACTTACATCAAAGAGGTTGCTGCCCATGTTCTCCTTTAGGATTTTGATGGCTTCCTGCTTTACGTTTAGGTCTTTCATCCATTTTTAATTTATTTTTATTTATTGTGGTCTGGTTTCTTGCTTTTGCATGTTGCCATCTAGTTTACCCAGCACCATTTGTTGAACAGACTTTTTTCTATTGGATCTTCTTTCCTGCTCTGTTGAAAATTAGTTGGCCGTATAGCTGTGGGTTCATTTCTGGGTTTTCTATTCTATTATATTGATTTACATGTCTATTTTTGTGCCAGTGCCATACCATCTTGATGACTACAGTTCTGTAATACAGTTTGAAGTCTGGAATTGTAATGCCTCCAGCCTTCCTTCTCCCCGCCCCTCACCAAGATCGCTTTGGCTATTCAGGGTCTTTTGTGGATCCATACAAATTTTAGGATTGTTTGTTCTAGCTCTGAAAAATGCTGGTGGTGTTTTGATAGAGATTGCATTAAATGAGTAGATTGCTTTGGGTCATATAGACATTTTAACAACATTTGTTCTTCCAATCCATGAACATGGAATATTTTTCCATTTCTTTGTGAACTCTTCAATTTCTTTCATAAGTGTTCTTCAGTTTTCAGAGTACAGCTCTTTTACCTCTCTGGTTAAGTTTATTCCTAGGTGTCTTATGGTTTTTGGTGCAATTGTAAATGGGATCAATTCTATGATTTCCCTTTCTGCTGCTTCATTATTGGTGTATATAAATGCAATAGATTTCTCTACACTTTAGTATCCTGCAAATTTACAGAATTCATGTATCAGTCCTAGCAATTTTTTGGTGGAGTCTCTGGGGTTTTCTACTTATATATCATGTCATCTGCAAAAAGCAAAAAGATCTATAAGGACTTCATCAAGATAAAAAACTTCTGTACAGTGAAGGAAATAACAAAACCAACCTACAGAATGGGAGAAGATATCTGCAAAGGACATATCTGATAAAGGGTTAATATCCAAAATTTAAAAAGAACTTATCAATCACAACATCCAAAATACAAATAATCCACTTGAAAAGTGGGCAAAAGATATGGATAGACTTTTTCCAAAGAAGACATCCAGATGGCAAACAGACACATGAAAAGATCCTCAACATCACTCATCATCAGGAGAATACAAATCAAAACTACAATGAGATATCACTTCACGCCTGTCATAATGTCTAAAATTAACACAAGAAACAGTAGATGTTGGTGAAGATGCAGGGTAAGGGGAACCTTCACACACTATTGGTGGAAATGCAAAATGGTGCAGCAATTCTGGAAAACAGCACAGAGGGGGTTGCATGGGTGGCTCAGTTGGTTAAGCATCTGCCTTAGGTTCAGGTCATGATCCCAGGGTCCTGGAATGAAGCCCTGCATCAGGCTCTCTGCTCAGCAGGGAGCCTATTTCTACTTCATCCTCTGCCCCTCCCCCCTGCTCCTATGTGCACACACTCTCTCTCTCAAATAAATAAAATCTTTTTTTTAAGTTAAAAATAGAACTACTCTATGACCCACTAATTACACTATTAGGTATTTACCCAAAGGATACAAAATACTGATTCAAAGGGGCACAGGAACCCCAATATTTATAGCAGCGTTATTTACTGTAGCCAAATTATGGATAGAGCCCAGTTGTCCATCGACTGATGAATGGATACAGAAGTTGTAATATATCTATATATTTATCTATATATCTATATCTATATCTATATTCTTTTGTATGGCTGATAGATAGATAGATCTATCAGCCATACAAAAGAATAAAATCTTGCCATTTACAACAATGTGGATGGAGCTGGAGTATATTACGCTAAACAAAGTAAATCAGTCAGAGAAAGATAAATACCATATGAACTCACTCAAATGTGGAATTTAAGAAACAAAGCAGATAACCATAGGAGAAGGGGGAAAAAAACAGAGGGAAGCATACCATAAGAGACTCTGAACTATAGAGAAAAAACTGAGAGTTGCTGGAGGAATAAATGGGATAAAAGGGTGATGGGGATTAAGGAGGGCCTTGTGCTGAGCACTAGATATTATATGTATGTGATAAATCATGAAATTCTACTCCTGAAACCTGTATTACACTATTTGTTAACTAACTAGAATTTAAATAAAAATTCAAAACAAGAAAAGATCTTCATAAAGCTAAAAAAATCAATTTTTCATAAAAGTAGAAACACTATCTCAGAAAAAAAGAGCAAGATTTTAAATTGAATAAGCATGAGAAATCAGTACACCCCCCAAAAAAATGAAAGAGATGAACACGGGGTTGAGGGTTGAAAGGAGAGAAGTAAACCGTAAAAGAGACTCTTAACTATAGAGAACAAACTGAGGGTTATTGGAGGGGAGGGTGATGGGGATGGACTAAATGAGTGATGGATATTAAGGAGACCACTTGGGATGAGCACTGGGTGTTATATGTAAGTGATGAATCACTTAATTCTACTCCTGAAACTAATATTACAGTATATGTTAACTGAAATTTAAATAAAAACTTGAAATAAAAAAAAACTTGTAAAATTACATTGCTAATAGCAGGGAAGATATCATGGTGTTTCCCCTGTTTTTATTCTTCGGCTATTTTTCTCTAAGGTACTTTGACTTTCTCCTATCAATTGGTAGTATCTGTTAAAAGTTTTGTGGCTATTTTTGCCAATCCATATTTGTCTTTTGACACTTGTGGGCAGTTTTTTTATTAAAATTCTCTCAGTATCGGGGTACCTGGGTCGCTCAGTGGGTTGAGCCCTGTCTTAGGCTCAGGCCCTGGTCTCAGGGTCCTGGGATCAAGCCCCACATCAGGCTGTCTGCTCAATGGGAAGCCTGCTTCCCCCTCTCTCTCTGCCTGCCTCTCTGCCTGCTTGTGATCACTCTCTTTCTCTGTCAAATAAATAAATAAAATCTTTAAAAATAAAAATTCTCTCAGTATCATTTACTCAACCAAAAATTTAAAAGACAATTTTAATGTGGTCAAATCTGTCCATTTTTATTTATATCTTCCCTCATATATGGTTAAACAAACCTTTGTCTAAGTTATTTTTGAATATTTTTACTATGGCTCCTCAATTATATAGCTTTAATTTATTTTTATTGCAGGGGTTGAAATTAAAAAAAAAAATCCTAAGAACATGAAAAGATGTAAAGATGTTCATCTAATGTCACCTAAAGGAAAAATATAGCAATGTGATACATCATTCTGTTCAAATTAGAGTGGCAAAATTCATGGGGTAATAATACCCCTGCTGGTTAGCATATATGCAAGTGTGGCTGATGGGCCTGTGATCTGCTAAAGCCTTTGGAAATACAATCTGACAATAGGTTTCATTTTGGGAATCTGATGCTTTGAATTTGAAAAAACACTGTTATAAAATTTTTTAAGGAATTTTTCAAGCAGCATGGATTTTCTTGTTTTGTTATTGTTTTGGTTTTTTGGGGCCAGGCACTGAGGTGGTATTATTATTATTATTATTATTATTGTTGAAATTTACTAATTTTTTAAATTTTAATTCCAATGTAGTTAACATAGTGTTGTACTAGCTTCAGGTATACAATATAGTGATTCAACAATTCTATTATACCCAGTGCTTATCAAGATAAGTCTACTAGTAATTCCTTCACCTATCTCACCCATTCTTCCATCCACCTCCCCACTGGAAACCCTGTTTGTTCTCTGTAGTTAAGAGTCTGTTTTTCTGTTTGTCTCTTTTTACTTTCCTTTGTTTATTTGTTTTGTTTCTTAAATTCCTCATATGATTGAAGTGTGGTATTTGTCTTTCTCTGACTGGCTTATTTTGCTTAGTTTTATATCTTTAGAACCATCTGTGTATTACAAATGGCAAGATTTCATTCTTTTTTTATGGCTGAATAATGTTCCATTATTTTCTTTATCCATTCACCTATCACATTTTCTCTATCCATTCATCTATTGGTGGACACTTTGGTTGCTTCCATAATTTAGCTATTGTAAATAAATAAATGTAGGGGTGCATATATCCCTTCCAATTAGTGTTTTCACATTCTTTGGGTAAATACCCAGTATTCAAGGAACACTCTTTCATAACAATAAAAATCATCGGTGTGTTTGTCATCTGAGAGGATTTATGTGCCCCCAGTTTACTTGGAAGGTGATTCTAGAAACAGAAATGAGGAAACAGGGAGAAAAAGGAGACTGAAAGCCAACATAAGAGTAGAATGTGATCACCTCTGAGAGCAATAAGCCCTTTATTCTGCCACCTGAATAACTTACAAAACTGTCCACTGAAGTTGGACATGGGAGCATGACCATTAGCGAAGCTCCAGAAAGAAAAAAAAGAAAAAATAGCAAAGAAACTCAAGGCACACACTTGAAGCAACATGCTATCAACTTAGGCTGGTTCTGCATTTGCATGGAATCGTCCACTTCAGGTGAGGCTGAAACCAGAAGTGGCCTGAGGGACATGTTATGGAACTCCGGATATAATATCTAACAATAAGTAAATGCTTGAATAAATTATGGGATATCAGTTATACGAAAGATGATGCATCTATTCAAAAATGAGTAAGATACATATATATTGACCTAGAAAGACCACCAAAAACTACTAGAACTGATAAATGATTCAGTAAGGCCACAGAATACAAAATAAATTACAGAAATCCATTGCATTGCTATACACTGATAATGAAGTAGCAGAAAGAGAAATTAAGAAAACAATGCCACTTACAATTATATAATAATTATAAAATAATATAATAATAAATACCTAGGAATAGCCTTAACCAAGTATGTGAAGGACGTACTCTGGAAACTATAAGACATCGATGAAAGAAACTGAAGATGACACAAAGAAATGGAGATATATTCTATGCTCATGGATTGGGAAAACAAATATTATTGCAATTTCCATCCTACCCAAAGCAACCTACAAATTTAATGTATTCCCTATCAAAATATCAGCAGCATTTTTTACAGAGCTAGAACAATAACCTAAAATTTTTATGGAACCCTCAAAGACCCCAAATAGCCAAAGCAATTTTGAAAAAGAATATCAAAGCTGGAGGTATCACAATCTCAGATTTCAAGATATATTACAAAGCTGCAATAATCAAAATAGTATGGTACTGGCACAAAAATAGACACAGATTAATAGAACATAGAAAGTCCTGAAATAAACCCACACTTACATGGTCAATCTACAGCAAAGGAAGCAAGAATACACAGTCTCTTCAACAAATGGTGCTAGGAAAAGTAGACAGCTACATGCAAAAGAATGAAACTAGACCACTACCTTAAGCCATACACAAAAATAAACTCAAAATGGATTAAAGATCTAAATGTGAGACCTGAAACCATAAAACTTCTAGAAGAAAACATAGGTAGTAATTTCTTTGACATCAACCATAGAAACATTTTTGTAGCTATGTCTTCTCAGGCAAGGGAAACAAAAGCAAAAATAAACTGTTGGGACTACACCAAAATAAAAAGGATTTGCACAGCAAAGGAAACCACAAAAATGAAAAAGTAACCTATGGAATGGGAGAAGATATTTGCAAATCATATATCTGATTAGGGGTAATATCCAAAATATATAAAGAATGTATACAACAACCCCCCCTAAAAAAACAATCCAATATAAAATGTGCAGAAGGCCTGAATATACATTTTTCCAAAGAAGATATACAGATGGTCAACAGGCCCATGAAAAGATGTTCTGCATAATTCATCATCAGAGAAATGCAAATCAAGACCACAATGAGTTATCAGCTCACATCTGTCAGAATGTCTAAAATCAAAAAGATGAGCAATAACAAGTGTTAGAGAAGATGTGGAGAAAAAGGAATCTTTGTGCTCTGTGGGTGGGAATGTATACTCATATAGCCACTGTGGAAAACATGAAGTTTTCTCAAAAATGAAAAATAGAAATACCATATGACCCATAAATTTCACTCCTGGGCATTTACCCAAAGAAGAAAAAACACAAATTTGAAAAGATGTATGCACCCCTATGTTTACTGCAGCATTATTTACAATAAACAAGGTATGGAAGCAACCCAAGTGCCCATCAATAAATGAATGGATAAAGGTGTGTGTGTGTGTGTGTGTGTGTGTGTGATGTAATATTACTCAGCCATAAAAAAATGGAATTTTTCCATTCATTAACAACATGGATGGACCTAAAACGTATTAATAAGTGTTGCAGTGAAGTAAGTCAGAGAGAGAAAAATACCATATGATTTCACTCATATGTGGAATTTAAGAAACAAAACAGATGAACAAAGAAAAAAAGACAAACAAAAATAGACTCAAATACTGAAAACAAACTGGTGGTTACAGAGGGGAAGTGGGCGTGGAGTGTGAAATAAATAAAGGAAAGTAAGAATACACTTATCTTGATGAACACTGAGAAATTTATTAAATTGTTGAATCATTATATTATACACCTGAAACTAATGTAACACAGTATATTAATTATACTTCAATTTAAAGAAAAAAAACACAATCCAGTTATCCAAATATCTTCTGAGCAAAACAATGATATAACTCTTTGGTGCCAATAAAGCCCGCTGTCACACATCAAATTTTGCCATTCCTCTTATTTTCTTTTAACATTTGTTGAGCATTGATGCAGAATATGCCACAATCTACTAAGCCACAATGGTGCTTAACAAAAAATAAGTCATTCTTATATCTGCAGAAAAGTCCCTTGAAGTTTCCTAAGATATCTGCCATTATTCACGTATACATTCTCTTCTTGAGAAATCCAACATCATTCTGGTTTCTGTCTCATTGCACATATGATTAACTTTTGACCTTTCTTTTTCTTTCTTATATTCTCTGGTAGATTTTAAGATCTTCTCTTTATTCCCAGGATTCTGAAATTTCACAATGACGTGATTTGGTATGTAGTTTGTTTTCATTGTTATTTCAGGCCCTTGGCAGAACTTTTTCTTTTTACTGTGTTATGTTAGTCACCATAAAATACATCATTAGTTTTTGATGTAGTGTTCCAGGATTCGTTGTTTATGTACAACACCCAGTGCTCCATGCGCTACATGCCCTCCTTAATACCCACCACCAGGGCCACCTGTTCCCCACTCCCCTCCTCTCTAAAATCCTCAGTTTGCTTCTCTGAATCCACAGTCTCTCATGGTTCATCTCCCCCTCTGATTTCTCCCAATTAACTTTTCCTTTCCTTCTCCTAATGCCCTCCATATTATTCCTTATGTTCCACAATAAGTGAAACCATATGATAATTGGCTTTCTCTGTTTGACTTATTTCACTCAGCATAATCTTCTCCAGTCCCATCATAGAGCTACCCTACAACTGGGCAATTGTACTACTGGGCATTTACCCCAAAGATACAGATGTACAGATATAGTGAAAAGAAAGGCCATAGGTACCCCAATGTTCATAGAAGCAATGTCCACAATAGCCAAACTGTAGAAAGAGCCAAAACACCCTTCAACAGATGAATGGGTAAAGAAGATGTGGTTCATATAATGGAATATTACTCAGCCATCAACAAGGATGAATACCCAACTTTGGCAGAACTTTTTAATCTTATTTTCCTATATTATTTCTTCTATACTGTTTTTTGTTCCATGTGTCTGTTTTTCTTTTTGAGATCTTGAACCACTTGAATTGTCTAATTTCTTCTGTTGTCCCATGCTTTCCATCTTCTTAATGTGGATTCTTCATTTGGGTTTTGTTGTTGTTATTCTTTTTTCTGGGAAATTTACTATATTAGCTTGCTGGGGCTGCCATAACAAAATGCCACAGAATGTGTGATTCAAACAGTGGAAACTTATTTCCTCAAAATTCTGGAGTCTGGAATTCCAAGGGCAAGTTTCTGTAGGGTTGGTTTCCTCTGAGACCTCTGTTCTTGGCTTGCAGATGGCCAACCTATAGATGCCACTTCCCAGGGCTGTCACTCTATACACACACACCCTGGTGTCTGTGTTCTAATCTCATCTCATATGGACACCAGTCATATTGAATTAGAGCACATCCTAAGAGCCTCCTTTAACTTAATTACTCTTTAAAGCCATATCTTCAGGGGCGCCTGGGTGGCTCAGTGGGTTAAGCCGCTGCCTTCAGCTCAGGTCATGATCTCAGGGTCCTGGGATCGAGCCCCGCATCGGGCTCTCTGCTCAGCAGGGAGCCTGCTTCCTCCTCTCTCTCTGCCTGCCTCTCTGCCTGCTTGTGATCTCTCTGTCAAATAAATAAATAAAATCTTAAAAAAAAATAAAGCCATATCTTCAAATACAGACAGATCCTGAGGCTTCAACATTTAAATTTGGCAGGAGGACACAACTCAGTTTGTGACATTTACTCAAGTTTTCTGTGAATTAAACCCTTTGGTTTAATTTTTTCTTTTAGTTGTCATAATTTTTATAGATAAGGCTTTTATTATTTTCTTAAAATCACTTTTATTGTACCCTGTTCTGTTCATGGATTTATTATCTTCTCTTATCTAAGAATCTGTTTGGTCTTTTCTTTTTTATTTCCTACATTGTCCTTGCTTCCTCTGTGTTCATTTCATGTTATTTTTTCCTCAAATATCTGGGGATCTCTGACTGTCCACTCACATTTGAGAGGGACTTATTTAAGACACTGAAAAGCTAATTAGAAACTGTGAAAATATCAAAGAATTGACAGTAGACTTTGCTGTAGGAATGATAAGCCAGTTTGTTTTGTTGGGTAAAGGGAAAGATGCACTTTAGGAAATGAGTGATGAGCAGTGAGCTGTGATCATGAAACACAAGGACGAGATCATAATAGATTTGCTCATGATAGTCCCCTGTATGAGGGAGCCCTCAGGTCTCAGCAAATTCAATGAACCTGAAGAAAGGTTCAATGGCAATTACATGGGATTCCTTTTTCACATGATCCAAAGAGATGTGAAGCTCCAACCTGGCATAAAACTCATAGTCCAGCCAGAAGATAAGAAGTAAGGAGGCCTGACTAGGCAAGAACATAACAGTGAGCTTCCTGATGGAGTAATCATAGGGTGGAGAGCATAAGAATACAAGCTTCCTATTGGCACCCCCAAACAAACCATCATGCTTATCACTGCCATTTTGGTGCTATTCTCTGCTACCTCTGTGCAATGGGGGTAGGGTGAAATGGAGAAAAGAGCTTGTTCTCTATTGCACTTAAGTGTTTTTTATAATCTGAGGGAAAAAATAATTGAATTTCAAGAGACTTTTTCAAATCCAGGCTAGTCCACGTAACCAGCACTGAGTTTTAATATTTGTTTAAAAATAAAAAAAACTTTCTCTTGAACTTTTAATAATACTTTATATGTTAAAAACGTTCCTTAAAAATTCATTATTCAATTAATGTACTTTGTATACTTTGATTCATTCTGCAAACCCTTATCAGAATTGTGGCAGGAACAAGTCCCTCTATCCTTTGAGGGCCCTAAGTGGTAAGGACCTTGCCCAGATCAACAAACCAGGAACAGAGTATAGTTTTATTTCCTTTAAACCTCATTCTTTGCCTTTCACTAGGTAGGAAAAAAGGGGGGGCAGGGGGCTTTAGTATCGTCTGACAGAGAAGAGCTGCCTAAAATCCACCAAAGGAAAAAGTAAGTAAAGAAACATCTACCTTCAAGTTTCTTCCTCATGAAGTCTATCTGCTTTAGAGAGAAGAGGAAGGATATCATGCTCACCCTATCCAAATTTCTTCCTTCTGCGCCCTCATCACTTCACTATCAAGTGTCCTTAATCTGAAACAGCTTTAACCAGAGACCATTCCCCTCTACTCCTAAAAGCCTCTGTTCTAGGATTAAAGATATAACAGGAAATGCCAATACCATGAGACTGAAAATCTGAAAATCACATTTACTTTAAATCATACAAAAGTGTGTCTGAAGATTCCTTCTTGATTTAGGGGAAAGGGAAAGTTCATCTTATTTGCATTTTATTATATTGTTTGTAAAAGGCAGAGAAAAGACTGGAAAAAAAAAACATGCTAGCATCACTGCAGGTGTGCTTGTTTTCAATATTTAGCCACGTCACCACTTTGATGGGGCCCTGTGAGTAAAAGGGGCTCTGTGCTTGTGCAGGTACAGAGAAATATGACAAACAACCAGAGTTACCCAGAATCAGGAAACCGAAAAGATGAAGATGGCAAATATTTTTACAGACCACACTGCTGCTTCATTCTTTTTCACCCAACCCATAAAATTAAATAACTTTTACTGAGAGGTGGTAAGGATTTGGGTTTTAAAAAAAAAGTTTCAACTTTTTTTAAGATAAACAGCTCACCTGCCCCCATATTATGAAAAATATATATATACAGATTGTGAGATTTCAAAGAACAACTTGAACTAGGACATGTGGTTTCTCTCTGCTAAAGAGACCTTTGCAAAGAGGTTACTTCATTAAAAAGCAAGTTTAAGAGAATAAAGTCTCACGGGGATGAAGACTTTATCAGAGATAGAGCCTCTGAGAGTTTGTCTTGATTCCTGAAACCCTCATGAGAAATCACTCTAGGGAATTAAGAAATTGAAATCCTGTTACTTCACATGTATATTATAATCCTCTCCCTATTTGTAAAGAGGGACAATAACCCTTGTCTCCTAAGATTGGTATAAGGATTGAATGAGATACCATGTGAAAAGCACAATGCCAGGTACTTAATAAACCACATATACCTATCTATCTACCTATCATTATTACTTATTAAAACACCAATTATTTTCAGACCTCTAGGAACATGACAGTCTGATACTGGGTCTAAGGAAGGAAAACTTAGCCACAGGACTTCTGAAGCCCAATCCAGTGAGGTCCCCTGCAAAGAGTTCCAAGCAGTGGCCAGCATGAGGAAACTGATGAAGAAGAAGGGCCAACTACAGGGGTGCTAAACACTCTCTCAGAAAATTGACCAAAACTGTCCTTGTTCCTGTTCATTTACTTCAAATTTCAAGTTATTTCAGAAATGTGCCAAATACACCTCCTAAAACATTTTTTTAAAGATTTTATTTATTTATTTGACAGAGATCACAAGCAGGCAGAGATGCAGGCAGAGAGAGAGGAGGAAGCAGGATCCCCACTGAGCAGAGAGCCCGATGTGGAGCTCGATCCCAGGATCCTGGGATCATGACCTGAGCTGAAGGCAGAGGCTTTAACCCACTGAGCCACCCAGGTGCCCCTTAAAACATTTTTAATAGGCTGGAGTCTAAACAATAGATTGGGGGAGAATCCAATCAACTTTTTGGTTCCCAACACCACTTAAGCTGTCCCTGATGAAGGGGTGTGAAGAGTGCCCATTCAAAGCAAATTTGAATGCTGAGAACAATATCTATCTTCAGTCCCACAGGAATCCCAGGGGTCTTCCTTCCATCTCTTGCTGAGAACAGGCAATACTGCCAAAACCAGAAAATTGCCCTGAGAGTCCAACTAACCAAAGGGTTCATGAGAACTAGCATGTCCTTGTCACCATCACATATGAGGGGAGCAGACAAGTTATGGCAAATGACACACAAGCCTGATGCTTAGAGAACAACAAAGAAGGGGCGCCTCCAATGTAGACAATGAGAAATTTAAAGGAGTCTTTTGTTTTAGGGCAGGGTAGGAGACTGGAAGTATAGGATTCTGAAATTTTCCATTAAGAACTTAGAATTTTAATTTTTACTGTGCAAGCAAGTCAAATTTCCCAGAAATTTCCAGAAAACTTAGAATTATCCATGACAACCATCAGGGACTCTTCCTCCAGTCCAGCCACTAATTATATATGTTTGTTCTTTTGTCTCTTCCATCTGTCCCTTCCTTTCTATAACTACCATGCAAATTCAACCCCTCCTATTACATTCTAACTTAACACTCTCATTTCATAATGCTTTCTTCTTCCTTCTAGTCTTCCTCTTCCTTCTCAGAGAAAAAGTCTGGAAACTTACCTACCTGTGTGTAAAACCATAGCAAGATTCTCAACTAGAGCATAAGTATTCACTCTAGAATATCTACAAGACTGGTGAGGTGGGCCTAAGGGGTGTGGGAGAAGGCAGGGGTGAGCATGAAAGACTTAAAATAACTTTTGTAAAATAATTCATCCTCAGAGAAGAGAAGTCCTCACATAAAAGCTTGGTGTGATAATAAAGCTTCAGTCTTAGACAGAAGGGCCGGTTTTTCAATATGATTTCAGTTAGTCAAATTTTCCTCTGGCTCAGTCACCATGGACTCATAATGGAGTCTCCAAGGAAAAGGGGGTTAAATATACCAAGAAAAAGAATCATGCTTAATATGAAGACAGGAAGAGATTCTCACCACATCAGGGGAGAAAATGAAGAGGTTTTGGTGTGCTGAGGAAGGAATCATGGTAACATGGGCCGTGGGAGTGACACTGGCAATATACCCTGGCAATATATACCTCCATGATGGGAGGTGGAAGCTGGCAGTGACGGGAGGGGTTTTCCCAACATCTTCCCAAAGTCACCAGAAGGTTCTTGGCACCTTTTGCATTTACTTCACCAGTTAACAGTCCCAGGAGAAAATGATCAGCACAGCCAAAGCAGAGAAGAACATGGCAAACTAGGTGTGAGCCGAGAACACTGTATTTGTTAGCATGTGTGAGATAGCCCTGGAGACTCCACAAATTTGGGACGATTTCTTTGAAAGGAATTTAGAGGGCCCCACTTAAGGTAGTGGGAAAATTTGTGCTATGCTATGGTCCTCTGTTTTACCTTCAGGCTGGGATGGCCTGGGGAAATGTAGTATTTAATCATAAAACAGTTCAGCAGAGGAGAGAAATCAATATGTGTTAAATATCTGCTACATGTTAGGTGCCATGATAAGCACGTTTGTATATATCTCATTTAGTCTTTACAACAACTCTACAAATTAGGTGTTTTTATCCGCTTTTTAATTAAAGGTTAAGAAACTGAGGTCACAGGCTATTGAGTTACCCATCCAGGATCCCACAGTTGGCCGACATCTCACCCGGTTCAGCCGAAGGCTGGGCCCTCACTTTTGCCATCATATTTGTATTTGTGTAAGAAAAACATCTTCCACAGTACCTGCTACCAAATGGATAACATCAACATGATTGATTCGCTAGTATTCTACTTTAAGTATTGTGCCCTGGAAAGGCTCTATTAGGATCACAGTTCATCACTAAACTTAAGCCACATTTCAAGAACCATTATGTTACTTTAACAAAAACATTTTATGTGCAGGAAGGAAAACAGAACATGAAAGAACTGTTGGCAGGTCCCAGAGACAACTGGGGATCTTATCTAAATACCATCAGTGCAATTCTAGGTTTGCATTATGGTGAGTGAGAACAAAATGAACTGGCCTCGTGCCTATGCAAGTTTCCTGTCAGAGTTCTGCCGCTGGGATTTGAGAGTCCATTGGAAATACAATCTGTTTGCTTTCGGCATTCTCTGACCTTAGGGAAATAAATCCTATTTGATACAAGCACATATTTGTGTAATCCAGAATCTACCACTGAAGTCTCTGTTGCAGTGATAGGGTAGCACTCCTGAGGTGAACAAAACTGTACTTCTTTGTGTAAAGAAGAAAGCCAAGTATGTGTGTTAGTGGTAGAAGTAAATAGATTGTGAAGCAGTTGAAGAAAAAGTTGGTCCCTGAGGTGTCTCACAGACATCTCAAACTCCTCTTAGTCAAAACTAATCTCACCATCTTGCCCCCCAAGTCTTACCCCTCTTCCCAGGTATCCTATCTCAGTGAATGTCTCCAACACCAACCCATTTGTCCAAACCTGAAACCAATGATCAAAAGTGGCTTATGTCTCCCTTTCCATCCACATCTACTCAATCACTGAAACTTTTGTTCCTACTTTCTCATTATATCTCAATCTCTCCCTTTGACTTCAACCACACTTATACTACCCAAATTAAAGTCACCATTATCTCCTCCTTGATTTGCAGAAAAAATTTCTAATTGGTCTTTCTTCATCCTATGTCTGACTCCATTAAGCCATTCTCTAAGCACATCAAAGGTAGTCTCATTTTTTTTTTTAATTTTAACTTGGTAAAATACATGAAAATGGTATCATTTTAATCATTTCTGTCTTCAGTCAGCGATATTAAATAGGCTCATGTTGTTCTCTCCCATTACTACTCTCTATCCACAGAACTCTTTTCATCTTGCAAAACTGAAATTCTGTACTTATTAAATAATAACCCCTGATTCCCTCCTCCCCGTAGTACCAGGCAGCTGTCCTTCCATTTTCTGTCTCTATGCGTTTGACTACTCTAGGTACTTTGAGAAAATGGAATCATACAGTATTTGTCTTGCTGTGACTGGCTTACTTCACATGTTATACTCAAGTTTTATCCATGTTGTATTATGTTCAGAATTTTTTTCTTTTTTAGGACTTACTAATATTCCATTTTATGTCTATGTTATGTTTTATTTATCCATTTATCCATAGAAAAACATCTGGGTTGCTTTCACCTTTGGCAACAAGAATAATAGGAATATACAAATATCGCTTCAAGTCTCGGCTTTCAAATCTTTTATATGTCCCTGGAAGTAGAACTGCCTGCTCATCTGGTAGATCAATTTTAATTTTTTGAGGATTTTCCATACTGTTCCCACAGCTATTGTATCATTTTATATTCCCACTAACAGTGCACAAGTTTTCTAATTTCTCCATGGTCTCACCAGCATCTGTAAGTTTCTGGGGTTTAGATAGTAGCCACCATAATGCATGGTATCTCACTGAGATTTTGATTTTCATTTCTCTAATGATTCGTGATGCTGGGCATCTTTTCATGTGCTTATTAGAAATTTATATACATTTTCTGGAGAAATGTCTATTCAAAGCTCCTTTTTTAAATTGAGCTCTTTGTTTTTTCTTGTTGTTGAAGTATAGTCTCATTTTTATCTCCCACTATAATTTTAAATTTCCAACTAGAGTTCTATCAGATTCTGTTTATTTATAATTTAAGGTCATATTTAAGGTTCACAACAGTTAAAGACTGTTGTTTCTTTTTAGCAGGTTTTTCCTCTTATCAATATGAAATGCCAACTTGTCCACTTTAAAATGTTTTGCCCTGAATTTTATTATCTATAATTCTAATATTCCTATAATAGACTTTTACTTTTAACAGCTTCACTGAGGTATAAATGACATAGGAAAAATGGCACATATTTAATGCATACAATTTGATGAGTTTGAGCATATGTATACACACATGAAACTACCACCGTATCTATCAAATCCATTTCCTTTTGACCCTTTGTAGGATTTGGGGGATTGCGGGAGAAACACTTAATATGAAATCTACCCTCTTTTTAAATATAATTTTAATAGACTTTATTTTTAGGAGGAGCCTTAGATTTACAGCCAAATTGAGTAAAAAACATATCTTTTTTCACCCCTGGATTTTCAACCTTTGGGGAATTTTTTTAGTTGAGTCTCTTTTTTTACCAGCATGTAGCTGGACTTTTAAAAATCCAGTCTGAGAGACTCTGTACTCTATTCATAAAAAAATGCCTGCACATGTGAGATTTAACCGCAAGGGTTTAGGAATAAACAGGAAAGAAAAGGTTCTTGCATTTCCAGGGCCAGTTAACATGTCCACATTATTGTGATTACTGCTATATGTGTGCATGTTTCCAACAAATTATTCTGTACTTTCTCTTTACTAGGCCTTCACTTTGTTTCTATTCTTTCTCTTTTCCTGCATTCTATTAACTTACTTTACTTTGTTATGTTATTTTTCTTGAATGTCTTAGGACAATAATATATTTAATTTCTACCCCTTTCGATCCTTTAATAATTGTCCTTTATTTTTGTCACATTTTCTTAAATATATTTTTCTAATAAAGTCTACATTTATTCATTCTATCTTCTTCCTGAACAAGAGAAGAAAATTGGCATGATTTTGATTCCTTCAATATTTCCTCCTCACATTGACCAGGTGATAATCTGATATAATCTTAATCAGAGTTTGTTACAAAGCCCATGTTTTCCCTAGTGTTGTTTTCAAAGTCAGTACAAATTTTAATTCAACAGTGTGTTTTACCAACTTCTTTGCCCTCCGGTTGAAGCCTTTTTCTTGCTGGGATATATGCACTTTAGCTCTTCCAGCAAAAGACAAATTCTAGCGTCTTTATAATCTGAAAATATCTTTAACTCTAATTCCTGATGCATAATTTGGAATACGAAATACTTCTGTATTAAAAGGTTTTTAGGGGCACCTGGGTGGCTCAGTGGGTTAAGGCCTCTGCCTTCGGCTCAGGTCATGATCCCAGGGTCCTGGGATCGAGCCCCACATTGGGCTCTCTGCTCAGCAGGGAGCCTGCTTCCCCTTCTCTCTCTGCTCAGCAGGGAGCCTGCTTCCCCTTCTCTCTCTGCCTTCTTCTCTGCCTACTTGTGATCTCTGTCCGTCAAATAAATAAATAAAATCTTTTTTAAAGAAGGTTTTTAACAGGGATTTTTAGATTCATGTCATCTAACATTGATGAGAAATCTAATAGTGCTATAATGTTCACTTTTTAGTATTATATCTCTGGCCAATTTTATAGTATTCTCATTATATCTAACCTTCCAAACTTTTAAATGTAATGTCTAGATACAGAATTTTTTAGTCTTCTTTAGTACTTCTTGAGAAATTTTTCAACCTAAGGATTCATATCTGTCTTTTCCCATGTAAAATTCTTATTCATATATTATTGTTCAAAATTCTGCCCTATGTATTTTAATAAAAGTATATTGGAACTTCTGAATCTATTCTGTGCCTTAACTTTTCTTTGATATTTCTCTTCTGTATATTTTTAATACTACATTCTTCTGAAGAGACTTCTCTAGGTTAATCTTTGGGTTTTTTATAATTGGTATTTCTTAATTTGGCTCCTGGATAATAATATAAATATATATTTTCAAGTCCTTTCTTTGTTTCTATACTAGATCTCTAACCCCTCAAGTGTCAGTTGTCTCAATTATTCTGCTTTTTGTCTCTTTCATGGTTTTACTCTTCCTCGGGTACTTCTTCTCTAAGCTCTTCTTTCACAGGTTTCTCCCAAATGCATCCTGCGTTGTGACAGTCTCCTGAGGGTTTGTTCTTTTTCAGTGGCCTCATCCCCAGTCCTGCATCAGGGACAGCTTGGACCCTGGCACACAGAGGATCACATTTCTAAATCCTATTCCTCTGTGACAGAGGAACTCCAGGATTCTGCTGAAAGCAGGAGGCCCCTCTCAGCCCCAGGCCTGGACAGATAGGATAAGTCAGCCCTGTTCCTAGATGTCAAAAGGCTCCAGCCCCCAGTCCTGACCCCCTAAAATCCTAACCGCTTCAGCCCCTCTTGCTACTGTGGGTTTCTATCTATTGCCTCTTCCCTAATTTTTTTGGCAAACTTCTGAATTTCTGACTTATAGAGATTTCCCTTTCTTTCTTGTTTTCAAGCATGAAAATGTATTAAATAATGCAGTTTTAATATATTGATATCATTTTTCTATGTTCAGAGTGGAAGGGAATGTTTCTGCTTATGTTCAAGTTGCCATCTCTAAGTAGATGGAAATAGGAGTCAGAGCACAAATATGACTGCTCTCTTCAACATAAGTCCCCTCCCACACATTTTTTTGGCAAGTCAAAAAACTTATTACGGCTTCCAAGATTTTGTGGGCTGACTTCCACCAACCTCTGCAGACTCATCTCTCCCTGTTTCCTAACTTACATGAAGACAGCCATGAACTTCACCTCCAGACTTCTTCACATGCTGTTCGCTCTGTGTGGAGCATTTTTCCCCCACCCATTTTTGCCTTCATCCTTTATGTCTCAACAACCCTAGGAGTTAATTCCTCCAGGAAGCTCTCTGTGATTAACAAAAATCAGCTAAGGTGTCGCTCCAGAAAGCAGCCTAAGTTCCCTATGTAGTTGTATTTCACTATAGCACTTAGCATACTGTGCTTGAGAACTGGGTCGCAGGACTGTTCCCCACACCTGCTGCTGCACTGTGCACCCTATGGTCTCAGCCATGCACACCTCACTGCCCAGCCCTGCCCCGGGCCCTGCAGAAAGTCAGGGTGTTTTATTGAATGCAGCATGTGTGGCACCAAGAAAAAGAGGGAGAGAGGAGGTAAGGAAGAACACTAGAAAGAAATGAAGGAGAGGAAAAACCTGAACATTCAAGAAGGTCTCTGACTATATCCTTTATGAATGAAAATTCATCTTTTTTTATTTCAAGATTTTGGGATCTGCCAGCATTTTGCCACAACCATGCTCTCCTACCCACTCCCACTTTTCAAAGAATGCATTTCTTTTCCGCAGAGCTTTTCAACTATATTTGTTCACTAGGGATAGCATAACAAAATACCACAAACTAGACGAGTAAAAAACAGAAAAATGTTGTCTCCCAGTCCTATAAGCTAGAAGTCTAAGATCAAGGTGTCAGCTGTGCTGGTTTCTTCTGAGGGTGTGAGTGAGAATCTGTCCCATGCCCCTCTCCCAGCTTCTAATCATCTCAAATGTTCCTTGGCTTGTAGAAGTTACCTTCCTGTGCCTTCATATCATCTTTCCTCAATGCATACCTCTATCTCTCCACATGGCATTCATTTTCTAAGGATACCAGTCATATCAGATTAGAGGCCCACTCTATTCCAGTATGACCTCATCTTAAATAATTATACCTGCAACAACCTTATTTCAACCAATAAGGTCACATTCTGAGGTACTGAATATTAGGATCTCAACATTAGAAATTGGGGGCTTGGGGGTGTCTGGGTAGCTCAGTCAGTTGAGCATCCCACTCTTTATTTCAACTAAGGTCATGATCTCAGAGTTGTGAGATCAATTCCCATGCTGGCTCCATGCTCAGCATGGAGTCTACTTGAGATTCTCACCTCCTCCTCCTTCCCTCTCTGCTCCTCCCCCAACTTGTGTGCTTTCTCTCACTTTCTCGCTCTCTCAAGTAAATAAATAAAATATTAAAAAAAAAAAAAAAGAAATTGGGGAGGATGGGGGGGGTCACAATTCAACCCATACCAGAAATCAAGATTCTGCAATCCACATTACTGTGACATTGCATTTAATTTAATCTCTACCAAAAATGTTTTAATGCCTCATGATAAAAGGTATCTAAGAAGGGAACATCCAAAACCTTCTGTTATTGAAATTGTCTTCAACAGGAATAGTTCTGTTTTGGGTTTTTTTTTGGCATATGGGAGAGTAACTTCAACATACTTGCTTCCTAAAAGGTGTCTGCGAGGACAATAATGAAAACATAAAACCCTGTTGATATATTCTATTACCAATACAATGAGAAGCCTTGATAAACTTGGTTTTACTAATCTGAATGCTTAATAAAACACTGCTTTTCAAGATGACTTGCCTCACAAATGATAGTCATATAAGCATTATGTCAGTAGCTATTTGTTCTCTAGAAATAGGTTTTGTCAAAAAGCAGAAAAAAATACTTTCAACTATTACATTTCAAATTTAATTTTATTTATTTATTTATTTATTTATTTATTTATTTATTATAAACATATAATATATTTTTATCCCCAGGGGTACAGGTCTGTGAATCGCCAGGTTTACACACTTCACAGCACTCACCATAGCACATACCCTCCCCAATGTCCATAACCCCACCCCCCCAACACCCCTCCCCCCATTAACCCTCAGGTTGTTTTGTGAGATTAAGAGTCACTTATGGTTTGTCTCCCTCCCAATCCCATCTTGTTTCATTTATTCTTCTCCTACCCCCTTAAGCCCCCATGTTGCATCTCCTCTCCCTCATATCAGGGAGATCATATGATAGTTGTCTTTCTCCGATTGACTTATTTCGCTAAGCATGATACCCTCTAGTTCCATCCACGTCGTCGCAAATGGCAAGATTTCATTTCTTTTGATGGCTGCATAGTATTCCATTGTGTATATATACCACATCTTCTTTATCCATGTCTGTTGATGGACATCTAGGTTCTTTCCATAGTTTGGCTATTGTAGACATGGCTGCTATAAACATTCGGGTGCACGTGCCCCTTCGGATCACTACGTTTGTATCTTTAGGGTAAATACCCAGCAGTGCAATTGCTGGGTCATAGGGTAGTTCTATTTTCAACATTTTGAGGAACCTCCATGCTGTTTTCCAGAGTGGTTGCACCAGCTTGCATTCCCACCAACAGTGTAGGAGGGTTCCCCTTTCTCCGCATCCTTGCCAGCATCTGTCATTTCCTGAATTGTTAATTACCTCAGCCACAGCAACATCTTCCTAGGAACATCACCAAAGGCAAGGGAAGCAAGGGCAAAAATGAACTATTGGGATTTTATCAAGATCAAAAGCTTTTGCACAGCAAAGGAAACAGTTAACAAAACCAAAAGACAACTGACAGAATGGGAGAAGATATTTGCAAACGACATATCAGATAAAGGGCTAGTGTCCAAAATCTATAAAGAACTTAGCAAACTCAACACCCAAAGAACAAATAATCCAATCAAGAAATGGGCAGAAAACATGAACAGACATTTCTGCAAAGAAGACATCCAGATGGCCAGCAGACACATGAAAAAGTGCTCCTTATCACTCGGCATTGGGAAATACAAATCAAAACCACAATGAGATATCACCTTACATTTCAAATTTTAGAATTCAGTTGCATTGCCTTTGATTTTGAAGATCTGTTCCTGATCTCAGTACCATATTTCTCAGCTATTCTCAGCTATTCCACAGCATTGTCAACCAAAACATTTTTCTTGACTATTAGTAATTTCTCAACAAGAATAGAGATATAATCGGGACCCGTGGTGGCTCAGTCTGTTAAGTGTCTGCCTTCAGCTCAGGACATGATCCCAGAGTCCTGGGATCTAGCCCTGCATTGGGCTCCTTGCTCAGCAGGGAGTCTGCTTCTCCCTCTCCCTCTCCCTCTGCCTGCTGCTCCCCCTGCATGGTTCGTGCTCTCTTTCTCTGGCTCTCTCTTCTCTCTCAATCTGACAAATAAGTAAAATGTTTAAAAAAAAAAAAGAATAGAGATGTAAAATTGCCTAAGGCAGGCAGATTTTTGTGTAAATACTTAAAGAACAGCATACTTAGACCAAAAAAGAATCATCACTCAAGTTTAAAAGGTAATAAATGTGGGAAAGACAGTTTGGGTTTAAGAATAATCTTAGATTCCAAGTTTGGATCCAGGTGAATTCAAAGTATCACAATCAGCTCCCTCTTTCTTTTTTCCCTCTAAGCCTTCGCTAGAGTTCCCTAGACTTACCTACCCAATATGGGACTCCTGGGTTTATGCCATAAGCTTGATCAGACTATCTCCATCAAGTTTCCCCCATAAGGACCAACTCCTAGCAATATGGCTATCCTTCCTTTTCAAAGTCAGATCTCAGGAAATCATCAAAACAATTATTCCCATTGAGATATAAGAGTACTAACTTAAATATACACACACTCACACAGCTGTTTAGAAGACTGTGACACCACAGACTATAACCATGTCAACAGAAAACTATAACACATTAATAAAAGAAATTGAAGAAGACACAAATAAATAAAAGGATATTCTGTGCTCATAGATTGGAAGAATCAATATTGTTAAAATGTTCATGCTGCTCAAAGAAAACTAGAGATTCAATGCAATCCTTATCAAAATACCAATGACATTTTTCACAGAAATAGAACAGATAATCCTAAAATTTGTATGGAATCACAAAATAACCTGAATAACCAAAGCAATCTTGAGAAAGAGGAACAAAGCTGAAGGCATCACACACCCGAGTTCAAATGATATTACAAAGCTACAGTAACTAAACAATATGGTATTGACATAAAAACAGACACATAGATCAATGGAATAGGATAGAAATATCAGAAATAAGCTTACATATATATGGTCAATTAACTTATAACTGTGGATCCAAGAATACATAGTGGGAAAAGGACAGTCCCTTCAATAAAAGGTGGGAAAACTGGACAGCTACATGCAAGAGAATGAAATTCGGCCATTATCCTACACTGCACATAAAAATTAATTCAAAGTAGATTAAAGACTTGAATGTAAGACCTAAAACCATAAAACTAGAAGAAAACATAGATGGTAAACTCCTTAACACTGGTCTTGGCAATGATTGTTTAATCTCAAACCTAAAGCTAAAGCAACAAAAGCAAAAATAAACAAGGGGGACTGCATCAAATTAAAAATCTTCTACAAGCAAAGGAAACCATCTAAAATCAAAAAGGCAACTTACTGAATGGGAGAAAATATTTTTAAACCATGTATCTGAAGAGAGGCTAATACCCTAAATATATAAAGAACTCATACAACTCAATAATATAAAAATAATCCAATTTAAAAATGAACAGAAGATCTGAATAGACATTTTTCCAAAGAAGACTTACAAGTGGCCACCAAGTATATGAAAAAATGTTCAACACCATCAATCATCGGGGAAATGCAACTCACAACTGCCATAAGCTATCACCTCACACTTGTTAGAATGGCTATTGTCAAAAAGACAAGATGTAAGTGTTTAACAGGATGTGGAGAAAAGGGCACTGTTAATGGGAATGTAAATTCATGCTGCCAAACTCAAAAATAGGTATGCACCTCCATGTTCATTGCAGCATTATTTACAATAGCTAAGATGTAGAAACATCCTAAGTGTCCATCAATGAATGAACAGATAAATAAAATGTGGTTTATATATACAGAGGAATATTTTTCAGCTATAAAAAAGAATGAAATCTTTCCATTTATGACAACACGGATGGACTTTAAGGGCATTGTGCTAATTGACGTAAATTAGACACACAAAGATAAATACTGTATAATCTCTCTTATTTGTGGAATTAAAAAAAAAAAAAAAAAAACCCAAGCTCACAGTTAGAGAGAGCAGATTGGTAGTTGCCAGAAACAGGGAATGAAGGTGGTGAGAAACAAGTGAAAGGGGTGAAAGTTTTTAAAAAATAAGAGGTAGAACAGTTTCTCACTCACTGAATGCGGACTGTTCTTGACTTTCCATATCCAATAAAATGGGGAAGAATTAAATGCTTTTGCTTTTGCTCCTTTAGAACACAGCCCCGAGACTGCTGACTGAAGAAGTCCAGTCTAGACTACTGGAGGAGGAAAGACCAGTGGAGAAGAGTGGTTTCTGCTGAGTCCCCTGAGCCTACCCAGCTGACAGTCTGCTCCAATCGTGAGCAAGACCATCTCCGAGCACACAGGCCTGGTTCAGACACGAGATACATCCAACAGCAAAATAACTCCAGGGGACAACAGCCCAAAGTGCTGACCACAAAATCATGAGCTAAATAAAATGGCTATGATTATAAGACACTAAGTTTGGGGGTAGTTTGTGATATGGCAATAAGTTAGTAATATACTGAGTGTACTATGGCAGCTAACACTGAAAAAGGGGCAAGTGGTGGGGAAGGAGGAAATAACCTGTATCAGGCTTGCTAGTGGGAAGCATTTTGCTGGGCATGACTGATGTTCCCAAAGTTAAAAGCATTGGCCTCTGCTTTGCAATGCTGAAAATGCAGAGGAGAAACCAGATGGGTATCCATGAAAAGTACCAGGAAGAGACTTGATGCAAGTAAGTGCCCCAGGCAGGAGTTTCAGAGGAAGAACAGTCTCTGACTGGAGAAGCCAAGAAAGCTACTCCTGGGGGCCTAAGTGGGGGTAGGAGTAGAACTCCTGCCTGTTCCTTTAATTCCAAGGGGATTCAAATGATCTGAAAGAAGACTGCATCTCACAGTGGTCACAGGTTCAAGCTGGGGAGTCAAAAGGAACTGAGTTTGCATCCCATCTCTGCATCCAGCCTGCTCTGTGACCTTATACAATTGCTTTACCTCTCTGTGTCTCTATTTCCTCATCTGCAAAATGGGATTAATGTAGTACCTCCTTTACAAGGTTGTCATGAGCATTAAAAGAGATTAGTACAGAGTATATGCTCACTTGCATGGAATATTACTATGAATATTATTATTATTTTTATACCTCTGTGAACATAGTTAATACACCAATTTGGGCAGATTGGCAGAACTGTACATTTGTAGATAGGCCCAAACAATAAACATCCTTCCATCTGCTCAGCAGTCATTTATGAAGCACCACCTTATGTGTCAGTCATATATCCAGCCAGCTTGTCAAGGAGCTGCCCAGAAGAGGGGAGCACCTTCAGTAGATGCCCAGGTCAATGAGCACTCCACACCAGGTCTCCTGTCCAAACACCATCATGGGCAGGGAGGTAGGCAAGGCAAGGAAATAGTCCTCAGAAATTAACAAGCCAAATAATCAAGACCAAAATGGATGTGAATAGCGCTAAACAGAAGTGGGTTTTTCAAAAATAAACATTTTACCTAAGGAAAATCAGAGTCCAAATGGCAGGTGGAAAAAAAAAATGACAGGGAGTTGTAGCTTTGATCTCAGTTTTCATATTAAGAGCTTTGAAGCAGGTGTTCCCAGGGCCAGAAATGGAGGAGGACAACTTGGCTTATGAGCCACCCCAAGGCAGCAGGTTAGCATCTGGACATCCTCTCTCCCCCTCTGCCTCCCTGGGGGCTCCAGAGAGCAGGGCTTGCTTTGCACAGGGCCAAGGCAGGAATGGACTGAGATAAGAGCCTTTTCAATCAAAAGAGGAAAAAAAAGCAATATAATGTTTGTAAAAATAGGTGCTAAATATATATTTTTAAAAAACAGGAATTAAAACTAAATTCAAAGCAGTGACTTTCTCTGAAGCGAAGTGAGTCAAATGTGATTGCAGTAGAGCGCACAGATTTCAGTAATGGACTTTCTCAAGGAGGGTAATAGTAACATGATTGGGGGTTTTTTTAAATTACTTTTTAAACATGACATGTTATTTTTACCTTTCTGTACATTACACAAATATTAGAAGTAAAAATGTATAAGTAGGTAGATATACATCAAGGGTTGAAACAGATTGGCCCAAGTCTAGATATCCAAACCATGTTAGTCTATATAGTTTTATTTTTAACTTTTGACTAAATGGCTCACATTTTAAAATATGGAAAATGTTATGTAAAAATCCAAATTTGGACCCTATCTTGAAAAAGTAGAAGGTCTGGCAATGCTGAGCCCAGTCCTGCAGGCAACCCACTGAGCAGGAACAGCAACACTCTTTGGGCTTAGAGTGTTTGTTCAAGATCTCCCCACACCCCCGTGTTCTCTTCTCCCTCAGATCTGGAGCTGTGGTGTTCAATTGTGTAATTCTCAATACCTTTCTCCTTGCTGTAAAATGTAACAGTTCTACAACAAGCAATCTAACCATTAAGCCTGTATAAAACTTTACAGTTACCTCCCTAGGAAATTGATCAAAAGTATAATCTGTGGGTCAAAGGATATTCGCATTTAAAACTTTAGTAGATATTGTTCTCAATTTGTACCAATTTTAATTCTTGTTAGTGTGTATGAGAATGCCTAACAGTCTCTGACTGTAACAAATAATAAATATTAGCAATGAATCTTTCCTACATTAATAGACAAAAACCAATAGCTTGTCTTCTAATTTATATTTATTTAACCACAAATAAGGTTAACTTTTTTCATGCTATTGCCATTCTATTGCCACTCAAATTGTATACTTATAGTTCTGGAACTTTTCTCATCATTTCTTAGTGATATATAAAATATCTCTGTGTATTAGAGATACCAACTGATGGTACCTATCACTTTGTCACCTGTCTTTAAATATTGCTTATGGTGGGGGTTGAAGCAGTTTGTCACATAGAGACTTTTAATGATGTGTAGTCAATTTAGTAATCTTTATAAGGACCAGTTTAAGGAAAATAAAACTAATAATAGGTACTCTTTTTTCCTTTCAAATAGAACAAATTTACCTTGTGTAAGGAAAATAATATATTCATTGATTTTAAAAATTTTAATGGTACAGGAAAATTTAAAGAAGAAAGTAAAATTAACTACAAATCCTGACATCCCTGGTTGTCTATATTTTTAAAATTACAAGAAACATTTTCCAAACAAGTTTATGGAATGCCTTAGAGAACAAAAGCATGTATTTTTATAATATATAAATAACAGTCTTCTACTCAAAAGAGGAACTTTGCTAATAAAATTTGCTACTACTTTCAACAGCTGTAATATAAATAAAAGTCAAGTAGTAGTCCAAGCTGTAAGTGGTCTTTGGACCCAAGCAACTCATCAGTGACCAAGTACACAGACTACCCAGAAATTTCCCACCTACTTTAGTGGGCTTTCGAGACTAACAATCAATGGCCCTCACCTTCATCTGCTTCTTCCTGGTCTTCTCAGCACACAGTGAATGGGCCATATTTAACGATGAAGATGGGACTGAATGGGATTGAATGGCAATAAACATCTAAATAATATAAGAGGATAAAAGGCAAGTAGCTTTATTCTGCACATCCAAGGTCTATCCCCAATTGCTTCCGGAGACTTTATTTTTTTATACTTATGCTTATAATCACTTTCCATAAAAGAACCCAATGAGCTTAAAAATCACCTTTTATTTCTCTAAATTCATTCACCAACTCTGTTTCCATTTCTCTAAATCCATTTGTTGATGGGTACAGGTACAACTGTACAAATATTCTATTTTGTTTTGTGCATTGTTTACCTAAACAGAGCTTTTACTTCTTTGTAGCTTTCTACCTCCTTAAAATACCATGTTTGACTATTTGTTTAACTAGTATTTTCTTCTCAAACATTTGGAAAACCCTCAGTTAAATGCCCTTTTAAATTCAAAAGATGCCCGTGCAAGTTACCTTTCTGATAGTTGCTTTGAGGTTTATTTCCTTGAGGCATAGGCCCAAAATTAAAGGTTACAGACAGCTTTGCAGCTCAAGTGAGTAGCACTTTCGGTGAAATAGCTATGGTCTCATCACGTGATTTCCCTTCACCAGCGTGAGTTTCATTAACACTAATGAAGGAATAAAGAATTTCTCTGGTGGGAACTACCCAGCTGTGGTCTGCCACCCGTGGCCACCACTGAAAACCCGTTGACATTTTGCTCAAATTTTCTCAGACCTAAGGTCTGCAGAAATTCATCAAAGGTGGGTCTGACCCATCCACTCAGAAATAGAGCTCCTCTGTGGGCAACTGTCCCTTTGCTAACCACAACATGTTGCTCAGATCACAGAACCTGCAATAGATTGACTGCCTAAACCCCAAAGCAGACAACAGGCACCACCCTGAAGGTGCCAGGCCATTCTTACAGACATCATGTTGCACTCTCTGACTCATGCCCCCTAACCTGGGTCATCCATAAACAGTTTGCTGGAGGCCTGACATCTTTTGACTTTGTGTGGTCCATTTTGTGAAGCTGCCAATCCTGCCTTCCCTTCATAGAACACCCAAGTCCAAACACACAAATTCTATTTCCATCAACCAATAAATACCTTTTGAGGGTTTACTTCTACCCTTGACCCCCATTCTATTCTCAACACAGTAGCCAGAGCGATCCATGTAAATGTAGGTCAGATCTTGTCTCTCTTCTGTTCAAAACCCAACCTTTTTCCTACCAAAGCCTTCCCAATCCAAAGTTCTCTTAATGGCAGCCAGACCTGTGTAGTCAGGCTCCCTGTTAGGTATCTGACTCCTTCTCCTTCTACCTCTGACTCACTCTACTCTGACTCACTTCTTGCTCTTTCCAACACATCAAACACGCTCTCATCTCAGGCTTTCTGCCCTTGTACTGTCTACCTAGAATACAATTCCCCTAGAAAGCAATCAACATACCTCACTCCCTTTTTTCCTTTGAGTATGTAGCCAAATGCCATGTCTTGGTGAGCCTTTCTTGAACCCAGTTCAAAACTACCTACCCCCATCTTGCCACTTACTAGTCCTATTTCCTACTTTGTCATTGTTGTTTAATATTTTTTATTTGAGAAATGGAAGCAAGCATGAGCAGTGGCAGTGGGAGAGGAAGAAGCAGACTCCACACTGAACAGGGAGCCTGATATGAGACTCGATCCCAGAACCCCAGGACCATGACCTGAGCCAAAGGCAGACTCTTTTTTTTTTTTTTTTTTTTTTGATAGACAGGGATGACAAGTAGGCAGAGAGGCAGGAGGAGAGAGGAAGGGAAGCAGGCTCCTCGCTGAGCAGAGAGCCAGATACGGGGCTTGATCCCAGGATGCTGGGATCATGACCTGAACCGAAGGCAAAGGCTTTAACCCACTGAGCCACCCAGGTGCCCCCAAAGGCAGACTCTTAACCAACTGAGTCACCCAGTTTCCCCTCCTGCTTTATTTTTTCCATGGCATTTATATATATATATATATATATATATATATATATATATATATATTCAATCCATGGCATTCAATCTGTGGAAATATAGATACATATATTGGAGAACAATATATAGATTGTATATGTATGTATGTATGTGTGTGTGTATATATATATATATATATATATATATACACATACCATGTATTTATAGGTAGTCCCCAACACTATATACTAAGGTCCATGAGGGCAGAGATTTTGTCTCTTTCGTTCACCACCATATCACCCCTAACTCTCAAAATGGCCAATTGGCATATGGTAGACACCAAACATATAATTTTTTTTATGAATTAGTACAGGTCTTGCATAATGTCAGGCACTAAGGGGATACAAATTCACATGAACAAGCCCTGTCCCCCAGAAACTCTTGGCTTAGCTAGGGAGTTTGACAACAGCTAATACCTTATCAGAGCCCCAAAGCTATCACCCTAGCAAGGGCTTAGTTCCTGCTAGACACAGACTGCTCCTAGGGGAAGATACTTTCAGGAGGGTGTTAGTTTATGGGCTGTGTTTTTGTGGCCAAACTGTCTGGTTTCACACAAACACTACTAACTTGGACAAAGATTTTAGCTTTTCTTTGTTTACTCAACTATGCCTTTTTTAATGAACATTGGTTTTATTCATAAAAATAGCAGAGGATAATAATTGTCAATCTTGTATTATATGAAACTCTTGAGTCAGAGAGGCCCATAGTACAAAGTACCTAATCTTTTAGAGAGAGTTTCTCTTGATTCAAAACCACACATAGCACACCCATTAGGATGACTACTATATATTAAAAAAAAAAAAACAGAAAATGACAACTGTTGGAGAGGATGTGGAGTAATTGGAACCCTGGTGCACTGCTAGTAAGAATGTAAAATGGTGTAGCCACTATGAAAACAGTATGGCAGTTCCTCAAAAAAACTGAAATAGAATTACTATATAATCCAGAAGTTCCATTTCACAGTATATACCCAAAAGAACTGAAAGTACAATCACAAAGAGACATTTGTACTCCCATGTTGATAGCAGTATTTTTCACAGTAGCCAAAAGGTAGAAGAAATCCAACTGTCCATTATCAGATGAGTGAATAAACTAAATGTGGCATACACAAACAATGGAGTATATTATATGGCATTGAAAGGGAAGGAAACTTTGACATATGCTGTAACATGAATAAACCTTGAGGACATAATGCTAAGTGAACTATGTCAGGCACAGAAAGATGAATACACTGTAGGATTCCATTTATATGAAGTACCTAGAGTAGTCAAACTCATAGAAACTGAAAGTAGAATAGTGATCATCAGACCCCAGCATGGGTGACAGGGAATTGGGAGTTATTTAAGGGATAGAGAGTTTCGGTTTCGTAAGACATAAAAGTTCTGAAGATTGCACAATGTGAAAGTGCTTAACACTACTGAACTGTATACTTAAAAATAAAGATAGTAAATCTTGTGTTTTTATTTTACCACAATTAAAATTTTTTCATTAAAAAAACACGGCTAGAAAATAAACGTCTCCTTTGGATGTCTGAATATATAAACATCAACTACTTCCTGCGCAAGCACATTGATGTCAATAGAGTAAAAATACTTTTTTTTAAGAAAGAAAATTTTAATTTTTTTATTAATTAAAAAAAAATTAAAAATAAGGGCACCAGTTGGCTCAATCAGTTAAACATCTGCCTTAGACTCAGGTCTTAGATTCCTTAGATCAAGCCTTGAATTGGACTCCCTGCTCAATTGGGAGCCTGCTTCTCTTTCTCCCTCTGCCCCTCCTCCTGTTCATGCTCATGCTCTCTCACTCAAAGAAAAGCTTTCAATTAATTAATTAACTAAAAGAGATAAAATACAGAAGGACAGTATCAGCAAATATTAGATGGTCTACAGTGGGAATACCACAGCAAGCTAAAGTTCCTCTATATTCTATTCTTCCTCAGTTGCCTGATATGATCACCTTCTGATGAAAGTAATAGTCCCTGAGTGAGGCATGAGGAACAGGACCCTTTTCATACACAGGATTCACCATCTAACCATGTGACTTGTCCATAGAGGGCTCCTGGTTCACGAGGAAAGGTATATCTAATTGTGCCTCGAGGGAGAAAACAGTGAAACAGAGATAGGAACTGGTGGTCTGGATCTTGAGGCTTAATTAATGATTGCTCAGGGAATGAAATTTCTTCATATTACAGGCCGGGGACCTGGCATGAGGAAGGAAAAGAGGCCTGACAGGTGACAGTGAATATTTCAGTGCTGGTTTCAGGGAAGACTTCAGTGTTTGGAGTACATAAGGGTACATAGGAACGACCAGTGATAGAAGGAATTATGTTATTCTTTAACTGTTGGAAAAGTCATCTTTCTAAGCTCTGCTTTTCTCATTTTAGAGTGAAGCTAAAACCACTACCTCCCAGAGTTGTTGTAAAGTTGAAATGATGGTAAGGAACCTATCATACTGACTGGCACGTGAGACACAGAATAATTGTTAATCACCGCATTCTGCTGGAAATCATTAAAGATCTTGTGATCCAAGGCCAAGAATTTGAATATCTTCTAAAAATGCAAAGCCAGGGCACCTGGGTGGCTCAGTCAGTTAAGCATCTGCTTTCCGCTCAGGTTATGATCCTGGGGTCCTCAGGTTATGATCCTGAGCATTGTGCTTTCTGCTCAGCAGGGAGTCTGCTTCTCCCTCCCCCTCACTTGTTCATTCTCTCTTTCGCATGCTTGCAAATAAAATCTTTTAAAAAATGCAAAATACAAAATCTTTTTAAATCTTTCCATTTTTAGGAGCGAGATGATTAGATGTACATTTTAGAAAAAGAACGCTTGAGTGACATTTTAGAAGTGAGCAAGATCAAGGAGCAGTAAAGGAAAGGGGCCACTTTGGAGGCTAGCACAAGGTTCCAGGTGACAAATGTGGGGTGTGTGAGCCAAGGTATGAGTAGTTACACTGTAACTGGCCAAAACACCCAGATGTATCACATCTGTTCTCAGTCAGCAGGAATGGGAATACTCAATTGAGCATGGAAAAGGCTTTTTTCGTTTGTTTGTCTAATTCTGTGTCTCTCAAGAGGAAAAGAGCAGTAAAAATGATAAAGCCCTATAAGCAAGTAGCCACAGTTCTGTGGGATTATGTGGGCAGCAAGGACTGAAAGGAAATGGATTACAGGTCTCTTGAACTCAACTTCCCAGAGCCTGAAACAAACAGGCACAGATATGAGTAGTTGGGAGAGTCTATCACTGATTTAGAAGACTATTGAATTGTTCATTCACAGCTAAGAGTGGAAGCTGGTTCTGGTTAAGCAGTGTTTGATTACATGTGAAACATTGCTCACTAGAACTGGCTGTTTGAAAAACCTTTTGTATAATCCTATTTAGATACAAGGATTTTTCAAACTATTTTCACTAAAAGCATTCACATAGATTCACAATATGTAAAAGATTTAAAAGGCTGAACTAAATATGTGATAAGGCTGACATGAAGCAGGTGGGTGAGAATTCTCTCTCAACAGCCTCCTCTCCCACTTCCTGAAACCACTCAGAAAACCACTTATCCAAGGATAAATCAAACTTCTACCTTCGCACTGGAGGCAGCTTTTTCAGTCTGGAATTTGAGTGATGCTAAATAGGAGTATACATGCAGTAGAATGAACTTCTCACACACTGACTAGGTGCCCACCACCCACCCCACTTCCCACCTACCTTCACCCACAAGTCCGAGCCAAATCACAGCCAGACCCAAAGAATTCTAGTCACCTTTTATTGAGTTATATGTATTTTTAGCCTCAGTGTATACTTTTGTAAATCCATGTCATATACAATAGCTCGGTGAGATGTGGCTTTTTAAATATCGAAAACCGGTAGGTTTAGGGATGCCTGGGTGGCTCAGTTGGGTTAAGCATCGGACTTTGGCTCAGGTCATGATCCCAGGGTCCCAGGATGGAGTCTCACAATGGGCTCTTTTCTCAGGGGGGAGCCTGCTTCTCCCTCTGCCTGCCACTCCCCCTGCTTATGCTTGCTCTATCTCTCTCTGACAAATAAATAAAATCTTTTTTTAAAGAACCAATAAGTTTGGAAGAATTCTTGCCTAGTCACCTGAAAAGGGAAATAAATTTGATTAATAACCTTACTAGAATCAGAAAAGATGTGGTCATTTCAACTGCTTGACTCCATTCCTACCCTTCAAGAGTAAGGAGGGAAGAATAATCAGTCCACTAGGTCTGGGGCTTCGTTTCACATGCATAAATCAAGAAGACAACAAACTTTGTGCAGACTTCAGTACACTTATCCCACATATGTTCTGACAAGAGCAGGGTTAAAATAGTGAAGGCAGAGAGGGACTCAAGACTATGGGTCCCTAAAGGCCACAGAGAAATATCCAAAAGCTCCATGTGCCAATAAGAGAAGCATGGAGAGTAGTCAAATGCGTAAAGCCTGTGACTGGAGCAGGAATTTCAGGCCTATTTCCCTTAAGCTTTAAATGACCGAGTAATCACTAATGTAACTGAATTCACCTGATGTTCTCTGCAGATGAGGAGCTTGAGGTAAAAACTAAGTTTACAGAAAATAAAGATGACACAGTTTTGTGCAACTGAATTTATCATTTTTGGAAATTTGTCCCCCCCCAAAAAAAAACTAAAAAAGGATATTTTTGTTATCAAAAATCCCAGCTGGGGCGCCTGCGTGGCTCAGTGGGTTAAAGCCTCTGCTTTCAGCTCGGGTCATGGTCCCAGGGTCCTGGGATCGAGCCCCAAGTTGGGCTCTCTGCTCAGCGGGGAGCCTGCTTCTCTTTCTAACTGCCTCTCTGCCTACTTGTGATCTCTGTCTGTCAAATAAATAAAATCCTAAAAAAAAATCCCAGCCTATGCTAGAAGTTATTTTTCTTAAAGCACGTTCAAACAGATCATAAAATTTGAAAATGGAAATAACCAGTGGTTTCTCCATAAGGATAGTAACATATCCACAATCTCTTGACAAAAACCCCTAGAGACAGATGAGTTTCTGAACTCAAAATGTTTCAGATTTTACACAGGTAACCCAATAAATTATATAATAGCTCCCAAAAGGTCTAGGATAGCTCATCAAAATCAAACAGAATATGATTATATATGTGTGTGTGTGTGTGTGTGTGTGTGTGTGTGTGTGTGTGTGTGTGCGCACGCACGTGAAATAAAAACTACAGGTAAATAAAGTCAAGTCAGTTCAAGACTTGGCTCCAAATTTCTTCAGACCCATCTAGATTTTGTTGCCAAAAGAGTTATTTAAAAGTTTTCAGTTTTCAGAGCTTTTTGGATTTTAGAAATAAAAATAAGGATTGTGAATCTATAGAAAGTTTAATGCAGCTCAGAGGTTTCAAAACAAAGTGAAACTTTGGGCTTCACCCTGAAGACTAAGTAGAATGAAAAGGAAGGAAGACTTTTATACAGAAACAATGATATGACTAAAAGAGTCTGCAACCCTACCAACCTGAAGGTATCCAATCTCATCTGATATGACAAAAAGATCCAGAGGAAGATACACATGTCCAGCAAATCCAAGTAAATCAGTTTGGAAGAGTTGGGATAAGACCTAGATTTGAAGGGGACATTGGGATAAGACTAGAAAGTTGGGCAAAATTTTGAGACATTTTGTAGAAAGCACTCAAAGGGTGCAGGTGGGGTAGAAAGGGGAGAAGCAGGATCTTAGCACCAATTCTACTCTTCACTTTTTTTAAGATTTTATTTATTTATTTATTTATTTGACAAAGAGAGAGAGCACAAGCAGGGGGAGCAGCAGGCAGAGGGAGAGGGAGAAGCAGACTACTGGCTGAGCAAGGGAGCCAATTGAGGGGATCAATCCCCAGACCCTGAGATCGTGACCTGGTCTGAAGGAAGATGCTTAACCAACTGAGCCACCCAAGGCAAACCCAGTTCTACTCATGAGACCATCATTAGCCAAGACTCTGCCACTCAGGAAAGATACAGTGCTAAAGGGTTTGGTCATCTTCAGTCTCAGTTCAGAAAACACTCAGGACCAGGACTTCAAGTTGAAAGCAGGACATCTCAACTGGCAGTCAACAAAAAGCCAGGTATTCTCCACAGCACAGAAAACCACTGGAGGAGGAGAAAGGAATTCATATTTCATTTCTTTCGATACAGTTGCAAGAGTACCTAACACCTGGTACTTACTATTTAACCTTTGTATGATTTAGGATAGGCTAGGTTATATGGGGTAGCTAGTTAATCCTCAAATCATGAAGTTTATCTCTTGGTCAAGTTCCACATCCAGCGCTAGTCTAAAGAATGCTCTCCTGCACACAATATCCCAGAAACCAAGCTACCATCCAAGGCCTGCATCCTCTGCAATGTGGGGTCTCCCAGTTTGCTCTAGCTCAAAAGAAACATGTTTCTCCTCTACTTAATTGTCCACTGACCAGAATTAGTCACAAGTCCCAAACATAATGGCAAAGGAGACTAGGAAATGAAAAGAAACAGAACACATGGTGAACACTAGCTCTCTATATCACTACTCTATATCACTATCTCTATACTACATTTTAGTATTTTGTTCTCTTATTCATCTATTCTTACCTGGAATAGATTTTATAATCTTTTTAGGGAAATAGTTCTCTCTTTCAAGATAATATTATGATAAAAAAGATAATATTATGGGATGTTTAAGAAAATAAAGTATACTTAGCAAGAGGGGTACATGCATTCTTGCTTTGCTTATGAGTCCACACATTGTGGATTATACCGAAAATTCTATCTATGCCAAAATTTACAACATACATTAAAATAAATTCAATAAATGTCAACTCAATGAAATCTGAAATTACCTTGTGAATTCAGTACATGCTTGGATATCTCTCACCCCAAGACTTATTATAAAGGCAACTGTTTCATTTACAAAGAAATAATATTTATCTATAAACCTTTTTCCAATCAAGAAAATTTTCAGTGATAGAGGAAGGAACAAGATGGCAGAGGAGTAGCAGACCAAAATATCATCAGGTCACAGGAGTTCAGCTAGATAGTTATCAAACCATTCTAAACACCTACAAACTCAACAGGAGATAGAAGAGAAGAAGAGCAGCAATTCTAGGAACAGAAAATCGACCACTTTCCAGAAGGTAGGATGTGCAGAAAGTGAATCCAAAGCATGAAAAGATAGACCACAGCGGGGAGGGGCCAGCTGCTGGCAAGTGAGAAAGCAGCGCAGTAGAAAATCAAAACTTCTAGAAAACTGCTTCACTGAGGGACATCACTCTAGAGGCTAAGCGGGGGGGTGGAGCACTGGTGGGGACAGTGTGGTCTCAGGACCCACAGGGACACAAAAGACCAGGAGTGCCTGAGTGTGGCAGAGCTCCCAGGCATCAGAGCAGGGAAGCTGACTGCAGAGATGGAGCCAAGCAGTGGGCTCCCAGCTCGGGATTACCTTAAAATGTGATCCAAGGCACAGTTGGACCACTGCTTTTCGAGCAGGGACCCCCACGAGCAACAGATCTGGGGAGAACCACCTCTTTCCTCCTACAGGAGGAGTAGTGCAGGAGTGTGTGGCAGGAATCTGCTGGGTTTGGAAACTCCAAACAGGGCTGTGGGCCAGAGATAGAAATGTTCAGTCACAGGCCATGTAAGCAGAGTACAGCTGGAGACCTGGGATATGGGAGGGATTGACTGCTTTTCTCTGAGGGCACACTGAGGAGTGGGACCCTGAGTTCTCAGCTCCTACAGGGCCAGTGATTGGGAGGCCACCATTTTCATTCCTGTCCTCCAGAGCTCTATGGAAAACATTCAGGGAACAAAAGCTACCGAGAGCAAAACTTAGCAGATTGCTTAGCCTGAGCCCTGGCAAGGGCAGTGCAATTCCGCCTCTGGCAAAGACATTTGAGAATCACTACAACAGGCCACTCCCCCAGAAGATCAGCAAGAATATCCAGCCAAGACCAAGTTAACCAACCAATGAGAATGGCAGAACTCCAGAGCTAGAGGAAAGCAACACATGAAATTCATGGCTTTTTTTCCCCATGATCCTATAGTCTTTCAAAGTTAAATTTTTTTAATTTTATTTTTTCTTCTATTTTTTGAATTTTTCCTCTTTCCTATTCTAACATTTTTTAACTCTTTTAAAAAAGATTTTTAATTTTTTTTAAATTTTCAATGTTATAGTCATATTTTATCCCTTCATTCTATTTAACCTTATTCCTTAAATACATACAGGGTTTTTTTTTTTCCTTAAAATTTTGAGATACAATTTCTTCTAATAGATTAAAATATACCCTAGACTAACACATAGATTTGTTCTAATCTCCAGCCTGATCACATTCTTTCCTCCTTTTTTTCCTTTTATCAACCAACTTCTTATTGTATCAATTCCTTTTTTAGAATCCTTTTAATTTTCATCTTTACAGTCATATTCCATCCCTTCATTGTGTTTACCCATATATATATATATATATGTATATATATATATATAAATTTTTCTTTCCTTGAAATTTTAAGATGTAGTTTCTTCTAACAGACCAAAACACACCCAAAATCAGGTGTGTTGCTCTGTTTTCAGAATTCATGAATATATATATATTCACCAGTATATATATATACTGGTGTGTGTGTGTATATATATAAAATATATATTATATATATATAATATTTATATATAATTATATAATTTATATAATCTATTATACAATTATATATATAACTATATATAAATTTTATATATAATATAATATAAATATATAATATTTCCCCACTTTTTTTCAGGTCTATTCTGATTTGGTTAGTGTATATTTTTCTGGGGTTGTTACTACATTTTAGTATTTTGTTCTCTTATTCATCTATTCTTACCTGGATAAAATGATGAGGTGGAAAAACTCACCACAAAAAAAGAACAAGAGGCAGTACTGATGGCTAGGGACCTAATCAATACAGATGTTAATAATGTGTCAGAACTAGAGTTCAGAATGACAATTATCAAGGTGCTATCTGGGCTCGAAAAAAGCACAGAAGATATCAGAGAATCCCTTTCTGGAGAAATAAAAGAACTGAAATCTAACCAAGTTGAAATCAATAGCTATTAATGAGGTGCAATAAAAAATGAAAACTCTTATTGCTAGGATAAATGAGACAGAAGAGAGAGTTAGTGGTATAGAAGACCAAATGACAGAGAATAAAGAAGCTGAGCAAAAGAGAGACAAACAACTACTGGACCATGAGGGGAGAATTTGAGAGATAAGTGATACCATAAGATGAAACAATATTAGAATAATTGGGATTCCAGAAGAAGTAAGAAAGAGAGAGAGGGGCAGAATATATATTGGAGCAAATTATAGCAAAGAACTCCCTAATTTGGTGAAGGGAACAAGCATCAAAATCCAGGAAGCACAGAGAAATCCCTCAAAATCAATAAAAATAGGTCCACACCCCATCATCTAATAGGAAAATCTAGAAGTCTCAGTGACAATAAGAAAATCCTGAAAGCAGCTAGGGACAAGAGGTCCATAACATAAACAATAGAAATAATATTTTAGCAACAGACCTATCCATAGAGAACTGGTAGGCCAGAAAGGACTGGCATGATATATTCAGAGCACTAAACGAGAGAAATAAGCAGCCAAGGATACTATATCCAGCTAGGCTGTCACTAAAAATAGAAAGAGAGATAAAAAGCTTCCAGGAAAAACAAAAATTAAAAGAATTTGCAAACACCAAGCCAGCCCTACAGGAAATATAAAAGGGGACCTCTAAGCAAAGAGAGTGCCTAAAAGTAATAGACAATACAAGGCAATACAGGCAATACAAGGGTATTATATTCATATCTTTCAATAGTTACCTTGAACGTAAATGGGCTAAATGCCTCAATCAAAAGACACGAGGTATCGGAATGGATAAAAAATCTAGACCCATCAATATGCTGTCTGCAAGAAACTCATTTTAGACCCAAAGACACTTCCAGATTTAAAGTGAGGGGGTGGTAAACAATTTACCATACTAATGGACATCAAAACAAAGCTGGGGTGGCAATCCTTATAAGAGATAAATTAGATTTTAAGCCAAAGATAATAATAAGAGATGAGAAAGGATGCTATATCATACTTGAAGGGTCTGTCCAACAAGAAGATCTAACAATTGTCAATATCTACACCCCTAACTTGGGAGCAGCTAACTACATAAACCAATTAATAACAAAATCAAAGAAACATATCGACAATAATGCAATAATAGTAGGAGATGTTAACATCCCCCTCACTAAAATGCACAGATCATCCAAGCAAAAGATCAACAAGGAAATAAAGTCTTTAAATGACATACTGGACCAGACAGACATTACAAATATATTCAGGTCATTCCATCCCAAAACAACAGAATACACATTCTTCTCTAGTGCACATGGAACATTCTCCAGAATATATCACATCCTGGGTCACAAATCAGGTCTCAACTGGTACTAAAAGATTGGGATCATTTCCTACATATTTTCAGACCATAATGCTCTGAAACTAGAACTCAATCACAAGAGGAAAGTTGGAAAGAACTCAAATACATTGAGGCTAAAGAGCATCCTACTAAAGAATGAATGGGTCAACCAGGAAATTAAAGAAAATTTTAAAAAAATTCATAGGAACAAATGAAAATGAAAACACAATTGTTCAAAATCCATGGGACACAGCAAAGGTGGTCCTGAAAGAAAAGTATAGAGCAATATAAGCCTTTCACAAGAAACAAGAAAGGTCTCAAATACATAAGCTAATCCCACACCTAAAGGAGCTGGAGAAAGAAGAGCAAAGAAAACCTATACCAAGCAGGGGAAGAGAAATAATAAAGATCAGAGCAGAAATCAATGAAGTAGAACCAAGAGAACAATAGGACAAATCAACAAAACTAGGAGCTGGTTCTTTGAAAGAATTAATAAGATTGATAAAACCCTGGCCAGACTTAGCAAAAAGAAAAGAGAAATGACCCAAATAAATTAAATCTTGAATGAAAAGGGAGAGATCACAACCAACACCAAAGAAATACAAACAATTATAAGAACATATTATGAGAAACTATACACCAGCAAATTTGACAATCTGGAAGAAATGGATAAATTCCTAGAGACATATAAACTACCAAAACTGAACCAGGAAGAAATAGAAAACCTAAACAGACCAGTAACCAGTAGGAAGATTGATGCAGTCATCAAAAATCTTCCAAAAAACATGAGCCCAGGGCCAGATGGCTTCCCAGGGGAAATTCTACCAAACATTTAAAGAATTAATACCTATTCTCCTGAAACTATTCCAAAAAATAGAAATGGAAAGAAAACTTCCATACACATTTTATGAGGCCAGCATTACCTTGATCCCAAAACAAGATAAATACCCCATCAAAAAGGAGAATTACAGACCAATATCCTTGATGAACACAGATGCAAAAATTCTCACCAAAATATTAGCCAATAGGATCCAACAGTACATTAAAAGGATTATTCACCACAACCAAGTGGGATTTATTCTTGGGCTACAAGGTTGGTTCAACATCCACAAACCAATCAATGTGATACAATACATTAATAAACGAAAGAAGAGCCATATGATACTCTCAATAGATGCTGAAAAAGCATTTGACAAAGTACAGCATTCTTTCTTGATCAAAACTCTTCAAAATGTAGGGATAAAGGGCATATTCCTCCTATCATCAAAGTCATCCATGAAAAACCCACAACAAATATCATTCTGAATGGGAAAAAACTGAGAGCTTTTCCACTAAGGTCAGGAATACGGAAGGGATGTCCACTATCACCACTGCTATTCAACATAGTACTAAAAGTCCTAGCTTCAGCAATCAGACAATGAAAAGAAATAAAAGGTATCTGAACTGGCAAAGAAGAAGTAAAACTCTCACTCTTTGCAGATATTATGATATTTTATATGGAAAGCCCAAAAGACTCCACTCCAAAACTGCTAGGACTCAAACAGGAATTCAGGAAAGTGTCAGGATATAAAATCAATGCACAGAAATCAGTTGCATTTCTATACACCAACAACAAGACAGAAAAAGAAGAAATTAAGGAGTTGATTCCATTTACAACTGCAACCAAAACCATAAGATACTAGGAATAAATCTAACCAAAGAGGCAAAGAATCTGTACTCAGATAACTATAAAGCACTCAGGAAAGAAACTGAGGAGGACACAAAGAAACGGAAAAATATCCCATGCTCATACACTGGAAGAACAAATATTGTGAAAATGTCTATGCTACCTAGAGCAATCTACACATTTAATGCAATCCCTATCAAAATACCATCAACTTTTTTCAAAGAAAAGAAAAAATAATCCTAAAATTTGTATGGAACCAGAAAAGGCCCTCGATAGCCAGAAGAATGTTGAAAAAGAAAGTCAAAGTTGGTGGCATCACAATTCCAGACTTCAAGCTGTCATCATCAAGACAGTATGGTACTGGCACAAAAACAGACACATAGGTCAATGGAACAAAATAGAGAGCCCAAAAATGGACCCTTATATCTAGGGTCAACTAATCTTTGACAAAGCAAAAAAGAATGTCCAATGGAAAAAAAGAGTCTCTTCAAATGGTGCTGGGAAAATTGGACAGCCACATGCAGAAGAATGAAACTGGACAATTTCTTTACACCACACACAAAAATAGACTCAAAATGGATGAAAGACCTCAATGTCACAAAGGAATCCATCAAAATCCTTGAGAAGAACACAGGCAGCAATCTCTTCGACCTCAACCACAGCAACTTTTTCCTAGAAACATCACCAAAACCGAGGGAAGCAAGGGCAAAAATGAACTATTAGATAAAAAGCTTTTGCACAGCAAAGGAAAGAGTCAATAAAACCAAAGACGACTGACAGAATGGAAGAACAGATTCACAAATGACATATCAGATAAAGGGCTAGTATCCAAAATATTAAAGAACTTAGCAAACTCAACACCCAAAGAACAAATAATTCAACCAAGAAATGGGCAGAGGACATGAACAGACATTTCTGCGAAGAAAACATCCAAATGGCCAACAGACACATGAAAAAGTATTCAACCTCACTCGGCATCAGGGAAATACAAATGAAAACCACAGTGAGATATCACCTCACACAAGTCAGAATGGTTAAAATTAACAAGCCAGGAAATGACAGATGTTGGCAAAGATGCAGAGAAAGGGGACCCCTCCTACACTGTTGATGGGAATGCAAGTTGGTGCAGCCACTCCGGAAAACAGTATGGAAGCTCCTCAAAAGGTTGAAAATAGAGCTACCCTACAACCCAGCAATCACACTACTGGGTATTCACCCTAAAAATACAAATATAGTGATCCGAAGGGGCTTGTGCAGCCAAATATTTATAGCAGCATTATCCACAATAGCCAAACTATGGAAAGAACCTAGATGTCCATCAATAGATGAATGGATAAAGATGTGGTATATATATGTACAACTGAATATTATCAGTCATCAAAAGAAATGAAATCTAGCCGTTTGCAACAACGTGGTTGGAACTAGAGGATATCATGCTAAGCAAAATAAGTCAATCAGAGAAAGACAATTATCATATGATCTCTATGATATGAGGAATTTGAGAGGCAGGGTGGGAGGTTATGGGGGGTAGGGAGGGAAAAAATGAAATAAGATGGGATCAAGACAGGGACAAACCATAAGGGACTCTTAATCTCACAAAACAAACTGAGGGTTGCTGGGGGGTGGGGGAGTAGGGATAGGGTGGCTGGATTATGGACATTGGGGAGGGTATGTGTGATGGTGAGTGCTATGAAATGTGTAAGCCTGATGATTCACAGACCTGTACCCCTGGGGCAAATAATATATTATATGTTAATTTTTTAAAAAAGAAAGAAATTTTTCAATGATTAGAAAGGAGGCATATGACTTTTTTCTTCCTTTTTCTATATAGGAAGCAAATATAATCAGGAAAAATCTGAGGGATATCTCCAACTGGATAATCAGAATCATAATTTGGAAGGGTTCATCTGATGACAGTATGCTGAGTGGGTTAAAGATTGTAGCCAAAGAAAGCAGCTAAGCCAGTAATACCAAAGTTCTGCTATGAAGTACTAACTGTGTACCATTTCATGAAATAAATACTTCACGAAACTAATACTACACTATATGTTAACTAACTAGAATTTAAATAAAAACTTGAAATAAAAGAAAAGAAATATTTCATGAACAGGAAACTTCTTTCAGACAGAAGTCAGGAATAATCCAGCCGATAGTTTCTAAACTTCTTTAGGACAGTGATTACCATGCAAAAACCATGTCTCAGGGCCACTGGATCTTCCATGTTCCCTTCCAGTCTACTGGTGTATTCCCTGAGTCAGAGGAGATAAAACTGCTGTGGAGCTGACTTTGTCACAACCACAAACCCTGACTCACACTATTGGTAAACAGAGCAGAAGTAATGTCACAAGGCATGGGCTCACTTAGCAGAAAGCCTGAAATAGCAAATCCCAGGGCTTAATTTAGAAGAATCCTTGTAATGTCAAGCTTATGAAATAGCATTTAGCTGCCACTAAAAAAAAAAAAAAAAAAAAAAAAAAAAAAAAAGAAGAAGTCATGTGGTAGCATTTTCAAAAAATATAAACTATGTGGTCCTTTTTATTCATATCTCACTTCTTAAAGAGGAAATTTTTAACTTGGGGAAAAGCCATCTTGTTAGTTACTAAGCCTAATGTCATTCTGGATTTTTGGCAGAGGTATCCTCATTTGTAATGATTTTTGTCAAAAACAATGTTTTAAGCATTTAAGCTTTTATTTATCTTCCTTGTGGCCCAAAATAGCCATTTTTCTTATTTGTTGAGATTTTTGTCTATTTAGTCTAATTTGTTTCTGTTTGAATGTAGTTTTGAGGTCAACATGCTCTAGGATTTGCAATATAGGAATGTAATTCTATGAAGGCAGCAGATTCTTTATTTTTTCCGTCTTTAAGACTCTCCCATTAAAAGTCCATACTCAACCCAATAATAATCAGATATAGGGGGAAAGTGACAAGTAAACTTAACACAGTAAAATTCTAATTCCATATGATCTATTCATGGAGCTTCATTCCCCTACCACTCTCTGAGGCCCCAGATGCCCAAAGAAGACTAGAGGAAAGCCACTGGCCCTCTCCCTGCCCTTCTTTCCTCTTCCAACCTCTCCCCCACAACACACACTAACACATTCACACTAATTCATCCCTTTGGAAATAGCAACTGAATCAAAAACATACACGATTTTTAAAAATTTCTTTAAGTTTACTGCTAATTCACCTATGCAGCCCCCCCCCCTTTTTTGAAACTATGGGAAGGAAAGAACCTCAAGAATTTTTAAGGTAACACAAGGAGGGAGCTGTGCCAGACAACTGAAGAAAAGCAAATTACCCTTCTCACTTTCAAAAAAGAAATGAAGTTAGAAGCCACAAACTCTAGATAAATAATAAAAATAATGGGGCGCCTGGGTGGCTCAGTGGGTTAAGCCGCTGCCTTCGGCTCAGGTCATGATCTCGGAGTCCTGGGATCGAGTCCCGCATCGGGCTCTCTGCTCAGCAAGGAGCCTGCTTCCTCCTGTCTCTCTGCCTGCCTCTCTGCCTGCTTGTGATCTCTCTCTGTCAAATAAATAAATAAAATCTTAAAAAAATAATAATAAAAATATTATCAAAGAAATAAATAAATGTACAGTTTGTGAACTTATAAAGGTAAACTGATGGATCACCAGAAGGTATCACATATGCACTAAGAACAAGACATCTAGACTTTTCATTTCTATTTTTGAAAATTCAACTAGTGAAAGAGCAAAAGAACTCTACAAATATTGTGGATCTAGATTCCATAAGGCATTCTGTCTTTCATAATATCCATGAATACCGATGAAGAAGTGTGGGCTGGATGCCAGGACAGTTGAGTGACTTAACTTAGATCCAAATGGCTAATCCCCCCAGGCTCAGGATCCATGTCCACGTGGTTAATTTTTGAACAGCTTAACCCAGTGCCTCATTCTCAGGTCGTAACTGCTTAACTGCTTAACTCATTTATTGAGAACTTCCATGGGGACAGAGGTATCATGGATATCAAGCCCACACAACTTGAAATTATAAGGCTTGTTGATAATTATCTCCAAAAAAACTCAGCAAAATGAAAAAATTGAGCCATGTCTTAAAACGTATTTATATCAGAAGAAATAAAACCTTGCTTTAGCATATCTCTCGTAAAGTTGTAGCATCTTTAACATTTCAATTCTTCCTCTATCATATTTATCTATTATAGTTTCCCAATGTGTTATTTACCCTTTAATACTTTCTGATTGTTTGTATCTTAAATTTAGTATATAGTGAACTCTAATTTTCCTTTGCAATTTTTTCAGTGCTTTAATATTTAGAAAGACTTTTGTCAGCTAAAATGCAGGTAGAAATTTACTAATGCTTTCACTATCTTCTTATAGTTTAATTTTTTTTTAATTTTTATTTTTTGTAGGTATTTTTTTTAATTTATTTATTTTTATTTCTTTTCAGCGAAACAGTATTCATTGTTTTAGCACAATACCCAGTGCTCCATGCCATCCATGCCCTCTCTAATACCCACCACCATGTTCCCCCAACCTCTCACCCCCCCACCCCTTCAAAACCCTCAGATTGTTTTTCAGAGTCCATAGTCTCTCATGGTTCACCTCCCCTTACAATTTCCCTCAACTTCCTTCTCCTCTCCATCTCCCCTTGTCCTCCATGCTATTTGTTATGCTCCACAAATAAGTGAAACCATATGATAATTGACTCTCTCTGCTTGACTTATTTCACTCAGCATAATCTCTTCCAGTCCCGTCCATGTTGCTACAAAAGTTGGGTATTCATCCTTTCTGATGGAGGCATAATACTCCGTAGTGTATATGGACCACATCTTCCTTATCCATTCGTCCGTTGAAGGGCATCTTGGTTCTTTCCACAGTTTGGTGACCGTGGTCATTGATGCTATAAACATTGGGGTACAGATGACCCTTCTTTTCACCACATCTGTATCTTTGGGGTAAATACCCAGTAGTGCAATTGCAGGGTCATAGGGAAGCTCTATTTTTAATTTCTTGAGGAATCTCCACACTGTTCTCCAAAGTGGCTGCACCAACTTGCATTCCCACCAACAGTGTAAGAGGGTTCCCCTTTCTCCACATCCTCTCCAACACATGTTGTTTTCTGTCTTGCTAATTTTGGCCATTCTAACTGGTGTAATGTGGTATCTCAATGTGGTTTTAATTTGAATCTCCCTGATGGCTAGCGATGATGAACATTTTTTCATGTGTCTGATAGCCATTTGTATGTCTTCATTGGAGAAGTGTCTGTTCATATCTTCTGCCCATTTTTTTTAATATGATTGTCTATTTTGTGTATGTTGAGTTTGAGGAGTTCTTTATAGATCCTGGATATCAACCTTTTGTCTGTACTGTCATTTGCAAATATGTTCTCCCATTCCGTGGGTTGCCTCTTTGTTTTGTTGACTGTTTTCTTTGCTGTGTAGAAGCTTTTGATCTTGATGAAGTCCCAAAAGTTCATCTTCACTTTTGTTTCCTTTGCCTTTGGAGACATATCTTGAAAGAAGTTGCTGTGGCTGATATCGAAGAGGTTACTGCCTATGTTCTCCTCTAGGATTCTGATGGATTCCTGTCTCACATTGAGGTCTTTTATCCATTTTGAGTTTATCTTTGTGTACGGTGTAAGAGAATGGTTGAGTTTCATTCTTGTACATATAGCTGTCCAGTTTTCCCAACACCATTTATTGAAGAGACTATCTTTTTTCCACTGTATATTTTTTCTGTTTTGTTGAAGATTATTTGACCATAGAGTTGACGGTCCATATCTGGGCTCTCTACTCTGCTCCACTGGTTTATGTGTCTGTTTTTATGCCAGTACCATGCTGTCTTGGTGATCACAGCTTTGTAGTAAAGCTTGAAATCCGGTAACGTGATGCCCCCAGTTTTATTTTTGTTTTTCAGCATTTCCTTAGCAATTCAGGGTCTCTTCTGATTCCATACAAATTTTAGGATTATTTGCTCCAGCTCTTTGAAAAATACTGGTGGAATTTTGATCGGAATGGCATTAAAAGTATAGATTGCTCTAGGCAGTATAGACATTTTAACAATGTTTATTCTTCCGATCCAAGAGCATGGAATGGTCTTCCATCTTTTAGTGTCTTCTTCAATTTCTTTCATGAGTGTTCTGTAGTTCCTGGAGTACAGTTCCTTTACCTCTTTGGTTAGGTTTATTCCCAGGTATCTCATGGTTCCTGGTGCTATAGTAAGTGGAATCGATTCTCTAATTTCCCTTTCTGTATTTTCATTGTTAGTGTATAAGAAAGCCACTGATTTCTGTACATTGACTTTGTATCCTGCCACGTTACTGACTTGCTGTATGAGTTCTAGTAGTTTGGGGATGGAGTCTTTTGGGTTTTCTATATAAAGAATCATGTCATCTGCGAAGAGAGAGAGTTTGACTTCTTCATTGCCAATTTGGATACCTTTTATTTCTCTTTGTTGTCTGATTGCTGTTGCTAGGACTTCTAATACTATGCTGAACAAGAGTGGTGAGAGTGGGCATCCTTGTCGTGTTCCTGATCTCAACGGGAAGGCTGCAAGCTTTTTCCCATTGAGGATGATATTTGCTGTGGGTCTTTCATAGATAGATTTTATGAAGTTCAGGAATGTTCCCTCTATCCCTATACTTTGAAGTATTTTAATCAGGAACGGATGCTGGATTTTGTCAAATGCTTTTTCTGCATCAATTGAGAGGACCATGTGGTTCTTCTCTCTTCTCTTATTGATTTGTTCTATCACATTGATTAATTTGGGAATGTTGAACCATCCTTGTAGCCCAGGGATGAATCCCACCTGGTCATGGTGGATAATCTTTTTAATGTGCTTTTGGATCCTCTTTGCTAGGATCTTGTTAAGAATATTAGCATCCATATTCATCAGTGATATTGGTCTGAAATTCTCCTTTTTGGTAGGGTCTTTGCCTGGTTTGGGGATCAGGGTAATGCTGGCTTCATAGAAAAGATCTGGAAGTTTTCCTTCTGATTCAATTTTTTGAAACAGCTTCAGGAGAATAGGTGTTATTTCTTCTTTGAATGTTTGGTAGAATTCCCCAGGGAATCCATCGGGTCTTGGGCTCTTGTTTTTTGGGAGGTTTTTGATCAGTGCTTCAATCTCGTTACTAGATATCGGTCTATTCAGGTTGTCAATTTCTTCCTGGTTCAATTTTGGGAGTTTATAGTTTTCCAGGAATGCATCCATTTCATCTAGGTTGCTTAGCTTATTGGTATATAACTGTTGATAATAACTTCTGATGATTGTTTCTACTTCCTTGGTGTTAGTTGTGATCTCTCCCTTTTCATTCATAATTTTATTAATTTGGGCTTTCTCTCTTTTCTTTTGGATTAGTGTGGCCAATAGTTTGTCGATCTTACTGATTCTTTCAAAAAACCAACTTCTAGTTTCATTGATATGTTCTACTGTATCTCTGGTTTCTACTTCATTGATCTCTGCTCTAATCTTGATTATTTCCCTTCTTATGTGTGGAGTTGGTTTGATTTGTTGTTGATTCTCCAGTTCTTTAAGGTGTAGAGACAGCTGGTGTATTCTGGATTTTTCCATTTTTTTGAGGGAGGCTTGGATGGCTATGTATTTCCCCCTTAGAACCACCTTTGCTGTATCCCATAGGTTTTGGACCGAAGTGTCTTCATTCTCATTGGTTTCCATGAATTGTTTAAGTTCTTCTTTGATCTCCTGATTGATCCAAGCATTCTTAAGCAAGGTGGTCTTTAGCTTCCAGGTGTTTGAGTTCCTTCCAAACTTTTCCTTGCGATTGAACTCCAGTTTCAAAGCACTGTGATCTGAGAATATGCAGGGAATAATCTCAGTCTTTTGGTATCGGTTGAGTCCTGATTTGTGACCCAGTATGTGGTCTCTTCTGGAGAAGGTTCCATGTGCACTTGAGAAGAATGAGTATTCTGTTGTTTTAGGGTGGAATGTTCTGTATATATCTATGAGGTCCATCTGGTCCAATGTGTCATTCAATGCTCTTGTTTCTTTATTGATTTTCTGCTTTGATGATCTGTCTATTTCTGAGAGAGGTGTGTTAAGATCTCCTACTATTAATGTATTCATATCAATGTGACTCTTTATCTTGATTAACAGTTTTCTTATGGAATTGGCTGCTCCCATATTGGAGGCATAGATATTTACAATTGTTAGATCATCTTGGTGGATAGTCCCTTTAAGAATGTTGTAGTGTCCTTCTGTATCTCTGACTACAGTTTTTAGTTTAAACTTTAAAAAAAAAAAAAAAACTTTAATTTATCTGATATGAGAATTGCTACCCCGGCCTTCTTTTGAGGCCCACTGGCATGAAAGATGCTTCTCCATCCCTTCACTTTCAGTTTGGGTGTATCTTTAGGTTCAAAATGGGTCTCTTGTAGACAACATATGGATGGATCCTGTTGTTCTATCCAATCTGCAACCCTGTGTTGTTTTATGGGTGCATTTAGGCCATTCACATTGAGAGTGATTATTGATAGATATGTTTTTATTGACATCGTGTTACCTTTGAAGTCTTTCTTTCTGTAGATTGTCTCTATATTTCTGTTCAATGTTATTCTTAGGACTTTTCCTCTTTTAAAGTACCCCCCTTAATATTTCCTGCAGTGTCGGCTTGGTGGTTGCGTAGTCTTTTAAGCCTTGCCGGTCTTGGAAACTCTTTATCTCTCCATCCATTTTGAAAGTCAGTCTTGCTGGATAAAGTATTCTTGGCTGCATGTTCTTCTCATTTAGTGCCCTGAATATATCTTGCCAGCCCTTTCTGGCTTGCCAGGTCTCTGTGGACAGGTCTGATGTTATTCTGATGGGTTTTCCTCTGTAAGTAAGGAGCCTCTTTGTCCTAGCGGCTTTCAAGAGATTGTATCTACAATTATGATTCCTCAATTTGAGTACGAAGTGCCTTGATGTTTTTTTGGAATCTATAATCATGGGTGGAGATCATTCGGCCTCTAGTACATGAACGCTGGTTCCATTCATGAGATTGGGAAAATTTTCATGAAGAACTTGTTCCACTATATCTTCTAGACTTCTTTCTTTCTCCTCCCCTTCAGGGATTCCAATAATTCTGATGTTGGAACGTTTCATGGCTTCATTTATTTCCCTGATTCTGTTTTCGTGGCTTCTAAGCTGTTTGTTCCAGGCTTCCTCCTGATCCTTTCTCTCTATCTGTTTGTCCTCCAGATCACTAATTCTCTTCTGTATCAGTTACCCTAGCTTTTAGAGAATTTAGATTAGATTGGAACTCATTGAGAGCATTGTGAACCTCATCCCTGGTAGCTTTCAGCTCTGCCCTAACATTGTGAACATCATCCCTGGTTGCTTTCAGTTCAGCCCTAATCAATTCCGTTTGTTCATCCATGGCTTTCTCCAACCTAGCTATTGCCTGGATAACTGTTAGCCTGAATTCTCTTTCCGACATATTGTCTATGTTGATAGCCATTAGCTCTGTTGCAGAAGGCCCATCCTCTGTATTTTTCTTCTGTCGGGCATTCCTCCTCCTAGTCATTTTGGTGAGAAATGACTGAACAGATGTAGCTGCATGTGTCAACCGTGGTGCAGTCAAGGTGCACCCTGAATGGTTCTGAGCAATCAGGGTTCCCCACCCAAATGAGAGAAAAAAGAAAAGAAAAAAAAGAGAGAGAGAGACAGGAAAAAAAGGGAAGATAAAAGAGATGGTTCAGCCCAAATGGGCCCCAAGGTAAGATTGATGAAGTATACAAACAAAAACAGACAAACAAAAAGACTGATAAAAGTATATGACAGAGAAAAAAAAATATATATAGGCAAACAAAGGAAGAACCTCATCAAAAAGAACCCCAAGTATAAGATTTATATACGATCAGGACAAACACAAAAATACAGAAACACTGGCGGAAGAAAAAGATGGGAGAGTGGTTATAAATTCTCAGTGTGGGTGAGGAAGGTTGTTTTGATTCTTCCTGGATGTATCTTGATATCTTTGTTAAACGACTCAACTTTCCTAAGATAAAGGGGGATTAAAAATTGGTTTACCCAGAGGGGTAGCATTGATTGGGGAAAGGGGATTACCTTGAAGTTTAACTCTATACGAATATTAGAAAATAAAAATTAAAAAGGAATAAACTAGACTAAACTAAACTAAAATTTAGAAAAAAAAATAAAAAAATAGAAATGCAAAAGAAAAACACAGGTGTATGTATCAAAAAGTTCAGGTTAGAAGGTTATTATGGAATTTAATGTACTGGACATCTCTCTGTGATGGTAAATAGGTTAAAAAATTATCTATATTAAAAAAAAAGAACCAGAATAGTGGGAACGAGTTAAAAATAAAAGTTGTCCTATGAAGTAGTGGTGGTTTCTCTTGTAGTCTTTTTTTCCTTTTCTTTTTCTTTTTCTTTTTCTTTTTCTTTTTCTTTCCTGGTTGGTTTTCTGGGGGAGGGGCCTGCCATGTGGGTCTTCAGTCAATGATGTTCCCTGAGTTAAGTCCTCCTGCCCCCCTCAAGGGGGTGGGCTCTACGGAAACCAGTTTTTTTCAGGCTTTTGTTCTCTGGAGGTTTTTATGTTTGTTCACTTTTTTTTTTTTTCTCTCGCCTTGACCGCTTTTGATGGTTTTTGTTTGTTTAGAGGAAAGCAAACTGCACCCTGACCTCCCTCTCAGAGAGAAACCTCAGTCTGGTCCCCTGTGGGTCCTGCAGAGCCCATATAAATTCCCCCTTGGCCACTGGCAGAGCAGGTTCCGAGTCGCAGTCACTGGGGGCACAGGATCTTCTGCTTGTACCCAAAACCACGGCAGTGGCGGCTGTCTGGATAGTTTAAAATTTTTATATTTAATTTTTCAATATATTTCTCATTTAATCTTGTGTATAGTGTGAGGTTAGGCATCAAATGCATTCTGTTTTAAATAATCAAGTCTCCCAATTATTTATTGACCTATCCTTCCCTCTTTAATTTGTCATGCTTTCTTTATCAGCTGTTATGTTTTTTGTTTTTCCTAGGGCCTTTTTTATTAATTATCTTGCTGAAAGTATTTTAAAGACTTAATTTCAATGCAAGCTGGTGCAACCATTCTGGAAAACAGCATGGAGGTTCCTCAAAAAGTTGAAAATAGAGCTACCCTATGACCCAGCAATTGCACTACAGGGTATTTACCCCAAAGCTACAAATGTAGTGATCGTAGGGGCACAAGCACCCCAATGTTTATAGCAGCAATGTCCACAATAGCCAAACTATGGAAAGAGTCCTGATGTCCATTTAGCAGATGAACAGATAAAGAAGATGTGGTGTTTATATACCATGGAATATTATGCCGCCATCAAATATGAAATCTTGCCATTTGCAATGATGTGGATGAAACTAGAGGGTATTATGCTAAGTAAAATAAGTCGATCAGGGAAAGACAATTATATGATCTCCCTGGTATGTGGAATTTGAAAAACAAGGCAGAGAATCATGGGGAAAGAGAGGAAAAAGTGAAATGGGGCAAAACTAGAGAGGGAGACAAATAATAAGAGACTCTTAATCTCAGGAAAACAAACAGTGTTGCTGGAGTGGAAGGGGGTGGGAGGGATGGGTGGCTGGGTGATGGACATTGGGAAGGGTATGTGCTATGGTGAGGGCTGTGAATTGTTTGAGACTGTACCCCTGAAACAAATAAAATATTATATGTTAATTTTTTTAAAAGGTTTAATTTCAAAACAGGAGAAAGAGGGCTAGCCTAAGTTGAATATTAGGAGAGAAAGTATGACAGAAATTTATTATACAGTACTACCAAATTCTAACCTCTATGTTCAGATCAGGAAAGAAGGCCTTCCTTTCCAACTGGAGGGCCCAGCCAAATAGCTCCCACAAAGAAGGGTGTGAGAAGAAGAGTCATTCTGCTATCAACGAGGCAATGACCAGGGAACACACTATCCACATTCACCAGCTCATCCATGGAGTGGGTTTCAAGAAGTGTGCCCCTTGGACACTCAAAGAGATCTGGAAATTTGCCATGATGGAGATGGTAACTCCAGATGTGCACACTGACACCAGGCTCTACAAAGCTATCTGGGCTGAAGAACTAAGGAACGTCCCATACGTATCTGTGTGCAGCTGCCCAGAAAACGTAATGAGGACAAATATTCACCAAACAAGGTCTATCTATTAGCTACTGGTGTACCTGCCACCACTTTTAAAAATCTACAGATGTTAAATGTGGATGAGAACTATCTACTGATTTTCAAATAAAGGTAGAAAACCACCAAAAAGAAATTTTTTTTTAAAAAGTAAACAAAGGAAACTATCCTCCTTTTTCTATACTTCCCCTAAGTGTCCTTGAGCATAAAAACCTTACTTTTAAAGTAGTGGAAAACTGTTAGAGTGGCAGATATCACCACATGACTGGAGGAATGTCCAAGAACCAGAAGGAACTGCTAGTCCTGCTGGGGTATTACTCTATTTTCAGAATACACCCCAAGAGTTCTCATGGTGCTACCACTGTCATCAAAGTTGCTCAGAGCTGATTTAAATCCTGGTTCTGGGGGCGCCTGGGTGGCTCAGTGGGTTAAGCCGCTGCCTTCGGCTCAGGTCATGATCCCAGGTCCTGGGTTCGAGCCCCACATCGGGCTTTCTGCTCAGCAGGGAGCCTGCTTCCTCCTCTCTCTCTGCCTGCCTCTCTGCTTACTTGTGATTTCTCTCTGTCAAATAAATAAATAAAATCTTTAAAAAATAATAATAATAAATAAATAAATAAATAAATCCTGGTTCTGTCACATCCTGACTGTGTGATTTGGGTGTGTTTTTTAACTATTTCCTCACCATAAAATGAGATAATATAATGCCCATATCACTGGACTCTTCTGAGAATTAGATGAAATAATAAATGGATGGCATTTGACAATACTGAGCACACAGTAGGTATGCAAGAAAAGATACCTCCCTATCCCTCTCTTGACTGCCTCTTTCCAGAGAGAGCCCAGTGAACATGAACAACATGTAATGAGACCAAAAAAGGACTTCTACTAGAGATGGTGGCCTCACAGGTTACCCAGTCACCTTCCTCATTAATCTTTGACCAAAGTTAGCTTCTGTGGAAACCACTCACAAAATTTAAGAGAACAATTATTGATCCAAGCTCTTCCTTCCATGTAATCTTTTTCATTGATTCCTTTCCATCCATCCTTTCTCCTGATGCCTAGCAGATGACTGATTCAAGTGCATAATAGGAACTCCCCAGAGAAGGGGCAGTGGATGTTCAGAGTATAATCAGTTTATAAAGCTACTATAGTAGAGTCATCTGATGAGTCAACTCTCATCCCCTCCCTGCTCCTAAGGGTTGGAGTAAATCTAAGAATTAAAGGGAAGCAAGTGGAAGAAAACATCATTTATCATCAGCCAGTGTGAGATCACATTGTAATGTAACTCAGGGTCACAGAATCAAGGAACACCATGTTAGCAATATTTACCAAAGTTATTCATTTAAAGTAATATAAAAAAATATAAAGTCAATGTTAAGTACTGACAATCAGTAATGCCTGAGCCTTAAAATTTGCAATCCACAAGAGGAGACAGACTAGAGATTTTATTATTATCGTAAGCGTCCTAGGAAATATGTGTGAGTGTGTCAAAAATACCAACAAGGAAGGGTTTAAAGGAAAGGAAATGCTGGAAATAAAAGAAGGGAAAGGCATTAAGAAAGGGGTTGTCCCTGTGGGACAGTCCTCCTTGTTCCCAAAACCTAAGCTGAGAGCCTTTGTCCCTGAGGAAGGAAGAAAGCAAGTGAGTTCTGGAGATATATCATGGGCAAGGCACCTAATTTCCTCCCCCCACCACAGACTTACTTACAGAACTTTGAGAAAACTGCCTAAACTCTCCAGTTAAAAAAAAAAAATAAAAAATAAAAAAAAAACATGTGAGCCTTCACTGAGGCTCAGTGTGGTTTCAGTTGAGGGAAAGTGAGTCACTAACTCCCTCCTCATGACCATGAGAGGATATCACCAACCCCACCCTTCAGACTGTTGGGCAGGCAGGAAAACCCACCTGCAGATGATGTCCTGGCTGAAGACACACTAAGACAATCCCTGTCAAATAGTCAAGGAACAGAGCTGCCATACAGCCAAAAAGTGCTCAGACATTCCCTAGGGAGATCACCATTCTCCCTATTTCCTCCCTCAGAGCTCCGGTGTTCTCTTCCCCATCCTTAGATATTTTGAAGTGCCAGCTCTCCTTGTCAGGTCCATGTTTACCTACCACTCTTGGTTAGACCCTGTCTTGGAAACTTCTCTTCAGCCTTTCTCTGGGGTCCAGCACCTACTTCCTGATTCAAGATCCTGAAGCAGGGTTCCCTCCCATCTGTGCCCTGCCTCCCCCGACACTCATCAGCATTTCCTGCATTGCCAAGTCCCTAGCCCCTAATGGAAAAACACTCCATTTTTTTTTCTCTACCTGGCCACAATATTTGGGCTCTTCTGGCCAGCTGTTCCTCTAGTGCTAATAGATTAATTCACCCTGTGCTGTTTTTGTTTTTGTTTTTGTTTTTCTCCTTTGCAAATTAATTAACCAACTGCTTTAAATATATTTCATGAGGTGGAGGTTTTTGCCTATTATGCTCACTACTCTACCTTGAGCATCTGGAATAGTGCCCGACACCTAGTAAGCTGTTAGTAAATATTTATTGAGTTAATTAATGAATCTCACTACAAATTAACCCTTTCTTTCTACAACTTCTCCTCTAACAGCCATCCTTCAGCCAGAAGGTTCCCATCTCCTTGCATAGCAACCCAGAACCACCTTAAGAATTTGAAGGTTGGGCCACCTGTGTGGCTCAGTGGGTTAAAGCCTTAGCCTTCAGCTCAGGTCATGACCCCAGGGTCCTGGGATCAAACCTCCCATCAGGGATCTCTGCAGCAGGGAGCCTGCTTTCCTTCCCCTCTCTGCCTGCCTCTCTGCCTACTTGTGATCTCTCTGTCAAATAAATAAACAAAATCTTTAAAAAAAAAAAGAATTTGAAGGTCACATTTACATTTTAAAGAGACTGCTCAGAAGAGTTGTTTTGTTTTCTTATACATTTTTAGATACCTATGATCCCATATTTACATACCTTACAAATATATATGCTCAATTATTTTTATTTAATCTTTCGAGGATTTTTCTTATTTCCAAACCTTTTGGGTAATGCTTTTGGGTAATGAAAGGAATGCTTTAAGAAAAAGACATATAATTCTTTCCCTGTATAAACTCCTTGAGAGTGACTCTGAAGCACATTCTTTTAACTACCAACAAGAGAAGCAGATGTTAAGAATTTGAAACAATTAATTATCTGAAAGTAGTTTTGCTGTTACTTCTTCACATTTTAAGTGTTAACAGCAACACAGAAGTAAGCTGGCTTTGCAGTCCATGGAGTTCAACCATTAGCTACTTGATCTTGAACAAATCGTTGAAGGTCCCTGAGTCTAATTTACTAAGTGTGTAAAAAGAGATGACAAGATCTATCTCACAAGGAAATTAGTGTGAAGATAAAAGATAATGCTTATAGAGCAAATGATATAAAAATCTGGTATATAGGGGCGCCTGGGTGGCTCAGTGGGTTAAGCCACTGCCTTCGGCTCAGGTCATGATCTCAGGGTCCTGGGGTTGAGTCCCGCATCGGGCTCTCTGCTCAGCAAGAAGCCTGCTTCCCTCTCTCTCTCTCTCTGCCTGCCTCTCCGTCTACTTGTGATCTCTCTCTCTGTCAAATAAATAAATAAAAAATCTTTAAAAAAAAAAATCTGGTATATAGCAAATGTCCAATAAATTATAGCTACTTGTTTTAATATTTCTATTATTACTCAAGAGGTTATTTATGCCCTCAGGTACTGTGCCTGCATTTAAGGCAAGAAGTCACAAGATGAAGTTGATGTGTTTATGGCCTGCGTGGTAAAAATCATCTTCTCTCACTTTTTTTGTTTTATCAAACAAGATTTTTGCTCAGTCTCCCTCTCAGGCCTCTTGGTTTTCATGGCACTAACCAAACTTCAGGTATAGTTTACCTGAAATGGAAATAAGTATGCTTTTCTTATTTGATACAATAAAGCTAAGCTCTATTTTTAAGCATATTAGTAATTAACATACAGAACATACATTTCAAAGCTGACAGTCTTAAAAGAAAATAAATACCGAAGAGCAACACTTTGGCAATTTTTTTATTAATACTTAACAGATAGTGTTTATTTCAATGCCAAATCTTGATAACTCCCTCAATTTCCATTAATTTAGGCTCCTTTCCTAAAATTGTAACCAAATCAAAGATGTAGTCCTCTTCATATCTTTTTTTAGGATGCTTCCTCCCATCATCATCTACTGTCCATCCTCTAGTTAAGAGAAGAGGGGGCTTTAATCACCCTTTCTCCCCTCTCTCTTCTACAGTCTCAGAAGCATGGTGCCCTAATCCCCACATGAGGCACAGTCAAGGGCCTAACATCATAGGTGCTGCTGAGGATCCCTGCATAAGTGTTGCCTCTGATGCTAACTAGCAGAGCTATCAGGCCCCAGGCCAGTCATGTCAGCTGTGGGATTTTCAGTCTCTAGAACTACATGGCCTCCAGAATCTATGGAACCTCTCAGAATCCATGACGTCATGATTTCTTGCCATGCCAAGTGTCATATATAAGTGAAGGTAAAAATGGTCAATTCCAAAGTTAACAACAAATAATAATGGTATGGGAAAGTAAATTCAGTAAAACTAGGCCTCCGATAAAGATGATCAAAAATGTAACAGAAATTTCCCAAAGACCCTATTTCTTAGAACCCAGTGAGTAAAACCAATGTTTTAGGGTTCCCTAATGAGTGCCTTTTCCTCGATTTTGATTTGTGTGTGTCCGTGCCCCCTCTTAGATTATAAATTCCTCCAGGAATGAAAATGGGCCTTTTTCTAGCTCAATGTCTATCACATGACAATCCAACAAGAATCACTTGATGGCTGATAGCTGACTTACCGATTAACAAAATCTGCTTTTGTTGACAAAGTTATATGGATCCTATCTGACAGCACTGTAAAAAAATACATGTGATATCATTGTATTTGATACATTGACCAGTTTAACTTTTATCTGGTATATGGAGTGAGAGGCTCCCTGGTTTACTCTTTTACTGGGAAAGCTATCAAGTAATCTTACCTTGCTTCAGCACCTATGCCAAATCATATTTACCTGAGACTTCCACAATTTGTTTCTACTTACATATTCTTTTAATGGTTCCACATTTGAAAACATTGTATTTGGTGACATAAAATAGACTTTACAACCTAATAAATTTAAGATGCTCATATTTTATAATGCATGCAAAGCAGAAATTTAAACTTCTTTTAAATAGAAAAAGTTACTAATTCCCAACCCTTGTTAAATCCTGCATCTAATTTCTCTATTCTTGTTCCTAGGCTGCATAGCATTGCTGGAAAATTTTTATGAGGCCATGCTCGAAAGCATTGGCATAAAAGAATAAAGGACAAATATAAAGAGGGACACAGCCTACAATTCAAATATTGATGGATAATACATGTGCTTAAAGGTAAACCCAAGGTAAAAATTAACTGTTCAAAAATTCATCCTCCTTACTTTATTATTTCTGGCTTTTGATTTAATTAAAAGGACTGGTTTCCCATGAACATCAAAGACAGCAGACAGGTGTTATAAAATGTTTAAGGGAATCTTACTTTCAGTTTGACTATTGCCAGTACTGCACAGATACTTTAAAGGGAGAAACAAAGACAAAGCTTGAGAGTTCTAGTCATCTAATCTTGAGATTTGAGTTCCTTATCATCATTGCCAATGTCCCACACTATTGTCTTTTCCTTTCTCAGATTCAATACTGGCTTACTGTGTTATTCTGGCCAACTCATTCAGCCTATATGGCAGATTCTGCTAGAGTTGTTCTGGGCTCATCAAGCTCACAGGAAGGCAAAAAAATTAGGAGACTGAAGACTGAGGAATATTAAATGAAGAGGGTATTTAATGCTGATGTAGTGAGGTGCTGTAAAGACAGAGATTGGAGATAGAGATGGGCTCCCAGAGCCAGCCAGATTTATAAACCAACACTCAGTGTTGTCCCCTGTGGAATCTAATTGATTTTGAACCAGCTCATATACACCCTAATTCTTCTCTTGGATTGTTCCTCCCCTGACTTTGACCTGACAGCAGGTCAAAACTCTCCGGCAGTATCTGCTCCTGCCATTCCTCAGAATTATTATGATTAAAGAAGCAACATACTCTTCCTGTCAGCCACTCCCAAACCATCATTCTAACATTGCTCTCAGCAATGCCTGGCCTTTTGAAACACCTTTCCCTGACCTCCCAGGCCCCTCCTTGTTGCTATTTTCTAACAACTTGTGAACCCCTCAGTATTGTTCTTGATAGTTTAGCCTTTGGCTTACATCTTCTCCTGCCTCACTCATGGCAATGTCTTGTTAATCTCAGTATCCATAAATCTGGCCCTTGCCCCAGTCTAGCCTCCATACTTACACCACCTCTGCACCTCTACCAAAGCACCCACACTTACCCTGGATGTGTTATTCTGCAGAATTTCTCCCTCACAAGATTCTTAAATCCCAATTTCCCTTCTTTGCCCACAACCTATCCTTCCTCCCCTTTCATATCTACTGAAATGACTGGTCAGTTACCCTTTTCCCACTTTCAGCATGTTCATCCCTCTATTTCCTCCTTTACTTGCCTTCTTATCCACTCCTGGTTCTCAAATTCAACAATTTTAGTATTATTCCCATTAGTACCCAGAATTGCTTGTGCCTTCATTCCTCAATGACTCTCACCTTGGCAAGACCTGACTCTGAGCAAATTCTGTCATTAACTTTCTTTGTTCATGTATCAGGTTGCTAAACATTACTTGAAGAAAATCTTGAACTTTGGTCACTTGTTTTCACTCCAAAATCATACCATCTGGCCTGGCCTCAGTAGGGCCTTCACTGATATTTATGATTTTGGAATTTATTTCTAAATGAGACTCTATCACTTTTGCTGTATCAAATTGTTAACACTAACCTCAAAGTCTACTCTCCTCCCCATCTTCTGTTTTCTTAATAGTGCTCTATATGATCTGAATTTAATCACTTTTCCTTCTCTGTCCTTCAAATTTTCAACATGTATAATCCATCTTCTTCTTGACTCCTTTTTTCAGAGATGGGCATTCCTGCTAGCTATGTATTCATTCCCTCCCCCAACCTCTCCAAGACTGTATTCTTATCGATCATCATGCCTATCTCTTCCTCTCTGGCATTCTTCCTCAACTTACAATTACAACCAGGTCTCCCACATTCACACAAGTCTCCCCAAAACATTCTATTTCCATGAGGTACCACCCTTACTGTATCATTTTATAACCACCCAACTTCTTGGAAAAAGGTGTATGCCTTGTACCTCCATTTCAACTTTCATTTACTCCTCTCTTACATGAATCTGACCAACATGGTCAGCCTCTTCAAGGTCACCAATTATAGTCATATAATCTGTTTTATTAAGAATCATTTTCTCAAAAACCTTTAAGGGTATAGGAAAATTCCCATAATGTTAAATTTTTTAGAGTAATCAAATTAGAGTATGATCCCAATTCATATCATTTAAAGTATTGATATGCATGTTAACGTGTGTGTCTATTCAGAAAGCGAGTGGGGGGAAAAAACACCAAAATGTGAAGTTATCAGATTAAGGTTACTGGTAAAGGAATCAAAGTATGGATATTTTTATACTTTACCAAATGTTATTTAATGAGTAGTACTTTCAAAATCAGAGGAGCAAAAAGAATTTAAATATTTTTTCGTCATTTCTCTTTCTCAGTCCCCCAATATATTTGACCCTATTGACTGTTAGTCCCCAAAACTCTCCCCAGGATCAGCCTAAAATGCAGCCTAATCTGCAATCAGAGCAATCACATGAGGTCTTACACTTAGAAAGATTTGGCTCAATTTAGGGTTCTTCGACCATCATTTTAAAATTCTTAATAATTTGTTAACAGTATCTCATATTCATTTTGCACTGAGCTCTGCAAATTACGTAGCTAGTCCTGACTCTTTCCTTAACTTCTGACATTACATTCTCTTTTTTCTACATCTCTAATCTTCTTTTCCATGTCATCGCTCCACTCACTAAATTCAGTTCATCACAGTGTTCATCATCAAACACATCACCTCTCTCAATGTTATTCTCACCAATGGCTTCATCTTTCATTTCACCAAATGTCACCAAATGTTACCTAAATCCTAAGTTTCACTTTAGATTTCTGCCCATAATCTAGATATTTCCACAAGGGTGGTAGGTAAGCACTTCATGCTTCACCCGTCCAAAAAGGAATTCAGCTTCTACTTACATATTCCATTCTTCCGTGACCACCTTCTTTCCTCAACCTTGGAGACTTGCTCATGTTGCTGCATATGGCTATATTTCATTTGCTTTCACTGATCTATAGTATTACATTATATGAACATTTCAATTTATTCCTCCCTTTTATTTGAGATGAACATTTGGGCTGTTTGGGGAGTTTTGTAACTCATTGTTATGTCTGGGTACGCACGTGCAAGAAGAGTTTCCTTAGGTTGTGAAAATAGGATTAAAATTTCCATGTCATAGAGTACCTACAAAGTAAATTTTACTTGGCAATACCACAGTGTTTTCAAAGTGGTTTCATTACTTTACAGAGATGCCCACCCACAGGGCACAAAAATTCTTCCTGCCCCATATCCTCACTCATGCTTGATATTATTAGATTAAAATTTGCCATAATAGTATCTCATTGTGATTTTTATTTTCATTTCCCTTATTAATACTGGGAATGAGCATCTTTCAGATGTTAGTTATATATCTGAAAAGTATCCTATTCTTATACAGGCTTTATAATCAGAAAATATTTTTTAATTAAAATCTATACCATAAGCGAAATAAGTCAATCGGAGAAAGACAACTATCATATGATCTCCCTGATATGAGGGAGAGGAGATGCAACATGGGGGGTCGAGGGGGTAGGAGAAGAGTAAATGAAACAAGATGGGATTGGGAGGGAGACAAACCATAAGTGACTCTTAATCTCACAAAACAAACTGAGGGTTGATGGGGGGAGGGGGTTGGGAGAGGGGGGTTGGGTTATGGATATTGGGTAGGGTATGTGCTATGGTGAGTGCTGTGAAGTGTGTAAACCTGGCGATTCGCAGACCTGTACCCCTGGGGATAAAAATATATGTTTATAAAGCTGTAAAAAAAAAAAAGAAAAGAAAAGAAAAGAAAGAAAGGATGAATCCCCAAGTTTTGTAGCAACATGGACGGGACTGGAAGAGATTATACTGAGTGAAATAAGTCAAGCAGAGAGAGTCAATTATCATATGGTTTCACTTATTTGTGGAGCATAACAAATAGCATGGAGGACAAGGGGAGATGGAGAGGAGAAGGGAGTTGAGGGAAATTGGAAGGGGAGGTGAACCATGAGAGACTATGGACTCTGAAAAACGATCTGAGAATTTTGAAGGGGTGGGGGGTGGGAGGTTGGGGGCACCAGGTGGTGGGTATTGTAGAGGGCACGGATTGCATGGAGCACTGGGTGTGGTGCAAAAATAATGAATACTGTTATGCTGAAAAAAATAAAAAAATTTAATGAAAAAAAAAAAATCTATACCATAGCCACCTATTGTCAGTACAAAAAAGTTTTCCAGTCAACCCTGGTGAACACTAAAGATTTACAGCCCTATGTTCATTTAGATGGTGGATTTGACCACTTTCAAACAATTGTACTTTGTAATTTAATTGATTAAGTAATACACTTTCAAGACAATAATGTTCTATGCAAACAACATGAAGCTTTGCCATGCAAACTATATGAAGTTATTCAGAGCCAATGTTTAGAGATAGATTAACTTCAGGGGTAGGCACAATGTGGAAGAAAGAATTCTCCTAATCCTAATCCAGCAAGAATAAGAACTGAAAAGAAAATACAAATGTATATTGTTTTGTGAAAAGTGTACTACAGTCATGAAAGAACATGTGAAAATCATGTGAAATAGAAGTACTCTGTCAACCTCAGTCCAGCCCAACCTCACCTCTCCTAGATACTTCCCCCTATACTTTCTGGAGTTCCCCAGGTATGTTCTTCTCATAAGTCACTGCTTCCTGTTTATCATTACCTAAATCATTTGCATCAGAGTAGACACACTAAGTATCTTGAGGCAAGGAATCTCCAAAACTGAGTTGAGGTTAATTAATTTACAAGGTGTACTTGGTCATGAATTTCAGATTCCTGAATTAGAGAAATGATGATTAATTCAGTTTGATGTGACAAATATTGTTAAGAAGCTTCTATATCCAAAAAGAATATGATAGAATTTTGGCCACTCTTAGTAAGCAAACTTTATACACCAAGAACAAGAAAAGATTTCACACCTCTTGCTCTAAAATAGAAAGACTACATCAAGGTACACCCTGAATGCATCATACCTGTGTGAAGTTTATTTAATTAAGTGTTATATTTAATAAATCTCTTCCTCATTTTCTTACCCAGTTATCAATTATGAAAAAATTAAATGATATTTCTTTCCAAACATCCTTGGCAATTCCCAATCTAGCACTGCCTCTTCTAAACTAAATAATAATAATAGCTAAAAATGATTGTGTTCCTACTATGTTCCAAGAGTTACACTATTATATCCAAAGCATCTCATTTAGTTTCACAACCTTCTGAAGTATATACTCTTTCCTCATTGCTGCTATTGTTGTTTTAGGTATAATTCCCATATAATGAAGAACACATGCTTAAGTTTACAATTTGATAAATTGTAATGATGTAAATAAATAAGTGATGTAATTAAGTTCTCACCATAATCAAGATAGCAAACATATCCATCACCCCCAAAAGTTTCTTCATGATCTTTTATAAGCCTTACCTTTCACTCCTCTCTGTTCTCTCCCTCCTCACCGTCCCAAGCAAATACTGATCTGTCACTGTAGATGAGTTTGCATTTTCTAGAATTTTACAAAATGGAATTCTACAGTATGTACTCTCTTTTTCTGGCTTCTTTGTTCAGCATAATTATTCTGAGATTCATCCATGTCATAATTATTGATAATTTATTATTTTATATTACGTTGTTCCATGTTCCATTGACTAGATATACCATGATTTGTTTATCCATTCACCTGTTACTCTTGACTTGCTTCAGGTTTTGGCTATTACACATAAAGCTGCTACAAACATCCATATACAAATATTCAGATGAGCATATGCTTTCATTTCTCTTACATAAATATCAAGGAGTGGAAGGACTAGGTTACATTGCAGGTATATATTTAACGTCTTAAGAATCTGCCCTTTCTCTTGCTACTTTAACAAACTATCAAAACCTGAGTGGCTTAAAATAACACAAATTTATCTCTTACAGTTCTAGGGATCAAAAGTAAACCTAAAGTTGAGGTGTTGTCCAGGCTGTGTTTTTTCTGGAAGGCACAGGGGAAAATCCATTTGTTTTCCTTTTCTACCCACTAGTCTGCCTGCATTCCATAGCTCATGATTTTTTTTTTTCTCAGAATACTGTAACTTCCTGCTTCTGTGATTACACCTCCTACTGACTCTGATCCCCCTGCCTACCTCTTTATAAGGTACCCATCTGGATAACATAAGAAAATATCCTGGATCTCCAAGAACTTTCATTTAATCACATCTTCAAAGTCCCTTTACCATGAAAAGAAACATATTTACAGGTTTCAGGGATTAAGATATGAATATCTTTGAGGGGCCATTATTCAACCTACCAATGTCTTCCGAAGAGGTTGTATCATGTTACATTCTCAGCAGCAGTATGACTTCTATTTCCTCCGCATCCTTACCAACACTGCTTGTGGTCAGTCATTTTAACATTAGCCATTCTAAGATTTTGAAATCTTGTCATTTTAATTTCAACTTCTTGAATAATAAATATGTTGAACAATTTTTCATGTGTTTATTTGCCATCTATAAATCTTAGGTAAAATGTCTATTGAAATCTTTTTCTCATTTTTATTGCAGTTTATGGATGTTTATTTTTTTATTTTGAGAGTTCTTTATATATTCTGAATATGACTGTTATCAGATATGACTTGCAAATATTTTATGCCAATATGTGGCTTGTCTATTCCCCTAACAGTGTCTTTCAAAAAAACAGAAGATTTGGGGTTTTCATTAATTTTTTATTTTTATTAATATATAATGTATTATTAGCCCTAGGGGTACAGGTCTGTGAATCACCAGGTTTACACAATTCACAGCACTCACCATAGCACATACCTTCCCCAATATCCATAACCCAACCATCCCCTCCCTACCCCCCTCCTCCTGGCAAACTGTAGTTTGTTTTGTGACATTAAGTGTCTTGTATGGTTTGTCTCCCTCCCGATCCCATCTTGTTTCATTTTTTCCTCCCCTACCCCCCAAACCCCCCACTTTGCCTTTCAACTTCCTCATACCAGGGGGATCATATGATAATTGTCTTTCTCTGATTAACTTATTTCACTCAGCATAATACCTTCTAGTTCCATCCACATTGTTACAAATGGCAAGATTTCATTTCTTTTGATGGCTGCATAGTATTCCAGTGTGTGTGTGTGTGTGTGTGTGTGTGTGTGTGTGTGTGTGTGTGTGTTTATATATATATATATACCACATCTTCTTTATCCACGCATCTGTTGATGGACATCTAGGTTCTTTCCATGGTTTCACTATTGTGGACATTGCTGTTATAAACGTTTGGGTGCATGTGCCCCTTCGGATCACTACATTTGTATCTTTAGGGTAAATACCCAGTAGTACAATTGCTGGGTCAGAGGGTAGCTCTATTTTCAACTTTTTAAGGAAGCTCCATACTGTTTTCCAGAGTGGCTGCACCAGCTTGCATTCCCACCAACAGCGTAGGAGGGTTCCTCTTTCTCCACATCCTCACCAGCATCTGTCGTTTCCTGATGTGTTAATTTTAGCCATTCTGACTGGCGTGAAGTGGTATCTCATTGTATAATACAAATATTAATATACAAATATACAAATACAAAGCATTGATTGTATTTCCCTGATTTTTAATCTTCTCATGTCTTTATATTTAAAGTGCATTTCTTGTAGCTAGCATATAGTTAGATCTTCCTTTTTATCCAATGTGACAATTTCTACCTTTTAATTGGGGTGTTCAGTCCATTTACAATTAATGTGACTACTGATATGGTTAGATCTAAACCTATCATCTTGCTGCTTTTTTTCCTATTTGTCCCATATAATCTTTGTTCCCTTTTTTATTTTCTGCCTTTTTATGAACTAATTGAATAATTTTTATGATTGTATCTTATCTCCTTTGTTGAAAATATCAACTATAACATGTGTTTCAACAATGTACTTTCATTTTCCCCATTTAGCTTGTTATTTTTATCATACATTTTACTTCTCCAAGTGTATATTAGTTTTCTAATTGGTTTTCTGCATAACAAATTACCATAAACTTAGAAGCATAACACAAGACCCACTTATTATTTCATAGTTCCATTAATCAGAAGTCTGGAATAACTTGGCTGGGTTTCCTGCTTGGGGTCTCACAGGCTGAAATCAAGCTAACAACCTACTGTGTTCTTATCTGGAACATGGGATTTTTCTTCCAAACTCTTCCCTATTATTAACAAAATCTAATTCCTTTATTTTTAACTTTGAGGTTCCTATTTCCTTATTGATTGTCGACAAGTGGTCAGTCTCAGCTACTTTTGACCAGTTTCCAATCTTTGTACATGAACCCCTCCATTTAAAGCCAGCACCAAAACATAAGATAAGCCTGTGCTTTCATCTCTCTATCTTCCCCTTCTGCTACCAGATAGAGTAAAAGCTCTGCTTTTTAAAGGACTTCTATGATTAGTTAGGTCTAACTGGATAATCTATCCCAAGGTCAACTATGCTGTAAAACATAACACAGCAGAACATGTAGCAGATAACATATCAATAGAGATATCATCATATTCAATGGTGCTGGAAATTAGAACATGGAATCCTGGGGAGCCATTCTTAGAATTCTGCCTACCATAATATGTTAAAAAACTTCACACTACATTGTCATTATCTTTTTAATATTTTTCTTTTAAGATATTTAAATAAGAAAAATATCTTTTATTTTACTCATGTAGTTGCCAAATCCAACATTCTTCATATCTTTGTGTAAATTCATATTTCCATTTGCTATCTTTCTCTTTCTGATTGAACAGTTTCTTTAACATTTCTTGTTAGGAAGCTCTGTTTATGATGAATTCTTTAAGCTTTTGTCTATCTATAAATCCTTATTTCAACTTTATTTCTCAAATGTTTTTAGTAGGTATATACTTTCAGATGACAATTTTCATTTTGGTACTTTAAGAAGTTGAGGCACTGTCTCCTTGTTGTTTTGCATTGTTGTATTGCATTGTCTCTGATGAAGATCTGTTATGATCATTATCATTGCTACTCCATATATAACATATATATCTTTCTTTTAGTATGTATTAGATTTTCTCTTTATCAATTTTATTTGCCAATTTGATAATGATGTACCTTGATGTAGTTGTCTTCAAACTGCTTGTGTTTGAGCTTCTCTGTATTTCTTGGATCTGTGTGTTTATAATTTTCACTAAATTTGGAAAACTGTCAACCATTCCTTCTTCAAATACTTTTCTGTATTTCCCTTTCTCAGGAACTCCTGTTACATCTATATTACACTGCTTGAAGTTGTCTCACAGCTCAGGATGTTCCATTTATTTTTTTATTCCCTTTGACCATTTGTTTCATTTTTTTAATTGCTTCTATTGCTATGTCTTCAAGTTCATTATTTTTTCTGCAATGTCTAATCTGCCATTAATCCCATCCAGTGTATTTATTATCTCATACATTGTAATTTTCATCTCTAGAAGTTGATCTGGGACTTTTTATGACTTCTGTGTCCTTATTTACTTTATTGAACTACACAATACAGTTCTAATAATTGTATAAATACCTACCTGCTAATTCTAACATCTGTGCCAGTAATGAACTGGTTTTATTTTTCTTCTCATAATGAGTCATATTTCCCTGATTCTTTTCATGCCAGGTAATTCTTCATGGATTGCTGTACATGCATTTTATTTCATAGAATGCTGCATATTTTGGCATTTTTTGAATACTCAACCTTTCTTCTAGGATGCACTTAAGTTACTTGGGAACAGTTTGATCATTTTAGGTTTTGCTTTTAAAATTTGTGAGGCAGGACAAATTTGTACATTATTGTAGGGCTAATTATTTCTCTATTATTTCAGATAGCACTTTCTGCAGTAAAATGCAGCTTTGGGTACATCATTAATTTTCGGAAATGATATGCATTCAAAACTTCCTAGAGTGATAAGTCATCTCCTTGCCACATTTCAGCACAATGAGGTGCTTCACATGACTTTTCTGATGGGCTTCAGGGTTCCAAGAATCTTATATTGAACAGATCAGAAGAGTGATTTAGCTTCATTTCTGGTAGAGTAAATAATATTAAACCCAAAATGTAAATGTCCCTTTTCCATCTTTAATAAAGGTTTGTTTTATCTTAATTTCTGGTGACACTTAATTGGAAGTAGATTGAAATGTTATAGTATTTAGTTGTTTATACTGTTGAGCATTTAATGACCTATAAAGAAACACTTGAGAAATTAGTACCCAAAACAATCCAACAATCCTTTTGTAATCTTATAAGGTGAGTGATATCAGCATCTAATTTGCCTTTTTACAAATAATATGCTCAGGTACTACCATTATGTGTTCTATTTAATGCTGAAAGACCTGCTGTCATGGTGGTTTGTTTTGTTTTGGTGACAGATAGCCATAGAAATATTCTCTATGAGGCAACCTCTTAAAAAGCATTCTGTTCAAATGGTTCTTTTATATCTTCACTTTCAATTAAGCCTGTCAAATGTTTCTTCATTCTCAAAAGAAAACCACTGCCACCACCACAACAAAAAAGGTAAAGAAACCTTCTTTTTTTCCTGAAATGTTGTTCGTATGTCTCTCCGTCCCTTCAGCCTCAAACTCTTTCAAATACTTACAACCTCCATTCCCCTCATTCCTAACTCACTCTTAACTTCTGGTAATCTGATTTTTGCCCTGTTTTACTTTATTACACTACCGTCAAGTGTGAAACTAGACTGTCAGTATTCATTATCTAATCATATAGTAACAAACCAAATGCTCTTTTACTTCTACAACTCTGTGAATATTTAACACAACAGATCATCCTTTCTTGAAAGTCTGCTCCTCTGTTGTCATTTATAACGCAACACTTTTTCAGTGTTCCTCCTGTATCTACAACCCAGTCTTCTCTGCCTACTTAATCTTTTTTTCTGCTCTTGGCCCCTAAATGCAGGCTTACCCCAAAGATATACCTTTAGAGCTTTTGCCTGTTCTTGTTTATACTCCCATAACATTCTCAATCAATATTATGACTTGAACTATGCTTTATAGAAATATGGTTCCTGACCATCTGCAGCCCTCCTGTCTCTGCTACATGTAGGTTCAGCATTTCCAATTGACATGAGAGACATCTCCACCTCAATTTCCCTATAAAACACCTCACACCAATTATGTCAATTATTACATTTAAGACACTCATTTACAAATATATTCCCTTCTGTATTCTGCAGTTTAATTTATAACATACTCAGCTATCCAGTTACCCAGGATCAAAGCCTCCTTACTCTCTTTGACTCTGTCACCATTTCAACCTGACAATCAATGGCTTGGTTCGTCTGATCAGATCTGAGCCTTTAAAACAGTCCTCTCATCTTCATTCCCAATACCACTACCCTGCTCTCATTACTTCTACATAGACTAGAAAATCCACTCATCCTTCAATTTCTCCCTTTCTACAAAACACAGTCCTATTTGTGTTAGTCTAACCTGGAAGTACAACTCTGATCAAATAACTCCTCTTGCAGATATCTTTGATTACCAAAAAGTCTTAATTTCTTAGTGTATAAAAAACAGATTATCTTTCTACCTTTATTTCTAAAAACATAAAGCCTAAACCCAATTGAAATACTTTGTTTTCAAAAAATCACTACTTCCCTATCCTATGTTCTCAGTTAGTTTACACCATTTCTTTTCTCTGAAATGTCCATTGCATGCCTTAATCCCATCTTTTCTTCAAAACCAAGTAAAATTCACTTTCTTTTTTTTAAAGATTTTTATTTATTTGACAGAGATCACAGGTAGGAAGAGAGGCAGGCAGAGAGAGAGGAAGGGAAGCAGGCTCCCCACCAAGCAGAGAGCCTGATGTGGGGCTCGATCCCAGGACCCTGGGATCATGACCTGAGCCAAAGGCAGAGGCTTTAACCCACTGAACCACACAGGTGCCCTAAAATTCACCTTCTTAAATAAATTTTCCTGTTATCTCCAAATATGGAAGTATGTTATCAACACTTTCAATCCCATAATTTGTATGGGTTTTTTTTTTACATTTTACATTGTTTTGCAGCTGTTTTTATATATCTCGTCTCCCTTAGTAGTCTTTAAACTTCTTAACATTGCCTTCTTCATGATGCCTATAAGGCAAATGATAAGATTAATCAATTAGTACATAATGCTGAATTAATCTATCAATTCACCAAATTCCTATGATTTATGAAGGGGGAAAATGATGCCTATGATGCATTTTTTGCTCTCTAAAATAACTACAATGTAAGGGAGTATATAATCAATGTTATGTGGCCAAAAATATAATCAGTGGTCTAAGTCAGTCTTACTTAGAATGGCTATGATTGGGGGATCTTCTTGAAATATTTGGTGTTTGAGACAGACTTGAAAGAATAGGTAGGATTTTGTAAGCAAATATGCAGAGAAATACATTTCATGTTCAATGTAAACAAAGGCTTGAAGAAGCAAGAGAATATGGGGTATTCAGAGAATAATGAGTAGAACAGTTTATCCAGAGGGGAGAGTTCATATGAGGGATACTGACAGACACAGCTAGAAGTGTAGATTAGGGTTAGACTCTATATTCTTTTTCCCACTGGTGGGTAAGGTTGGTGGTAACTGCCAGGGCCTTGCCAACATCAAAATTATCAGGCATTCACTTGGCCATGATGACTATGGGACTTTTTCCACTTCTCTACAATAATATGGCAACATGCTGTCATATAATAGTCAGTTGTAGATTTTCTCTGTTTCTTTTTTTTTATTTCTATTTATTTTTTAATTTCTTTTCAGTGTTCCAGAATTCATTGTTTATGCACCACACCCAGTGCTCCATGCAATACATGCCTCCGTAATATCCACCACTAGGCTCACCCAACCTCCCACCGCCCTCCCCTCCAAAACCCTCAGTTAGTTTCTCAGAGTTCACAGTTTCTCATGGTTCATTTCCCCCTCCAATTTCCCCAAACTCCCTTCTCTCCATCTCTCCATGTCCTCTGTGTTACTCCTTATGTCCCACAAATAAGAGAAACCATATGATAATTGACTCTCTCTGCTTGATTTATTTCCAGTTTATTCATCAATGTGTTTATTCAAACATTCATTAAAAAACTTATTATATCCCAAACATTGTGTAAGACCCTAAGGATGTCAATATGAATAGCCATGCTTCTAACCCCAAGAGCTTCATATTTGAGTAAAATGCAGGCTTTATGTTTTTTCCGGGCTAAAACTGTTATTAAACATGAAGTTTTATTTGGGGTACAATCAAAGTGTGTTTTGTGATTCATCTGTTTTGTTTTGTTTTGCTTTGCTTTCGTTGCTTATTAGGCTGGCCAGTTAATATATATTATTTTATAAAAGAGAAGAGAACTAGTCGTTTTTATTTTTACTTTAACAAGAGCATATCAAAAAAAAAAAAAAAAGATTTTCTCCCATAGAAAGATCTTTATGATTCAGGTATTCACTTACCCTCTACTCCATGAAGAAAATTACTACAAATGCCTTATCTATACTTTTATTCTTCAATTTGTGGCTAGAGTAATCCCCTGAAACAGTCAGACTTTATTTAACCTAAAAATTCTCCCAGTTTCAGAGGCAACAGTGCTATTTAGAATTTCTTTTTTCAACACTCTTACAGTAAATGATAACTGAGATACCCCCTCACAACTTGTCCTGCTGGGGAACAGGAACAAGAATAGACAAGGGATTTTCTCTCTTGGATTCTTTACAACCTCAAAGCTTTAGACATTAATTAGACTAGTCTCAGTTGAAACTGCTGACAGTACTTTTTTCGTGCCCATCAGCTTCCTCTTTCCCTTCATCATTTCCTCTTTATAAGTTGTTTCCTATTAGTGTCAATACTTTCTTTCATTTGATAGTTACATTTTTAAAAGCCAGCAGATAACCCTGCCCAAAGAGCTGACATAGCTATCAAGTGGAAAATCAAATGTAGCAGCACTGTAGCATGGGAAGTTTCATATTCAATATCCTCTTTCCCCCTGAAGGAACAAATAAATATTTTCTCAAAGCAACCTCGTTGGTTTCAATGACTCCTGAGAGACAGGGATTTAATGGGGGAACTTTAATACAGGTCCAGGTTCTGGATTGTACTGGATTGTTCAGGTGGCACAAGCTAATTCATTGGGAAATAGAGTTAGCAAGCAGGCCGGAATACTAATCATTAGGGAAATACAAATCAAAATCAGTATATCACTTCACATCTGTTAGAATGGCTAGCATCAATAAGATAAGAAATAGTAAGTGTAAGTGAGGATGTGGAAAAAGGGGAATCCTTGCACTGTTGCTGTGAATATAAATTGGTGGGGCTATATGGGAAACAGTATAGAGCTTCCTCAGAAAATTAAAAATAGAAATAGCATAAATCCAGTAATTCTGCTACTGTGTATTTACCAAAGAATACAAAAACACTAATCCAAAATGACACATGCACCCCTATGTTTACTGCAGTACTATTTATAATAGCCAAGATATGGAAGCAATTCAAGGGTCCATTGATAGATGAATGGTTGAAGAAGATGTGGTATTTCACAATGATATGTATGGTATATATTTATATACCATTCCAGTATAATGGAATATTACTCAGCCATAAAAAAAAAACAGTGAGATCTTGCCTTTTGCAACAACATGGATGAACCTAGAAGGTATTAATGCTAAGTGAAATAAGCCAGACAAAGAAAGACAAACACCTTATAATTTCACTTATATATGGAATCTAAAAAACAAAACAAAAAAAAATAAACAAAAAGGGGAAATAGACCCATAAATACAGAGAATAAACTGGTGACTGTCAGAATGTAGGGAGGTGGGGAAATGGGCAAAATGGGTGGAGGGGGGTAGGACACATGGGTATCCAGTTGTGAAATGAAAAAGTCACACAGATAAAAGTACATCATGGGAAATATAGTCAATGGTATTGTAATAGCATTATATGGTGACAGATAGGAGCTACACTTGTGGCAAGCATAGCATAATGTAAAGACTTGTTGAATCACTACATTGTACACCTGAAATTAATACAACATTGTGTGTCAACTATACTTCAATTAAAAAAAAGAAACAGCACAAAGGGTAAATATATTGGAAAATATGTAAAATCTTTCAAAAATTATTCATACATATATTTTTAAATCTCTTTAATAGTCTGTTGATTGTTTAAAATAGGAATAACAGGGGAGATCAGAAGAAAATGGCAGAGTAGGAGGCTCCTTACCTCACCTCCTCTACACACAAACACCAAAGCAAAACAACATGTAATGCAACTCACTCTAAAAATAACCTGAATACTATCAGAACAGATATTTCACAGCTAGACACAAAGAAAGACCACATCAATAGGGTAAAATGGACAGAAACACAGTTGGGAACAGAACTCCCAGTGAGGCAACCCACATGCAGTAGCAGTATCACACAGTTAGAGGAGCAAGAAGATTAAGCCTCATACCAGATATCCTGACCCTGGACATCTGCACCAGAAAGACAAGACTCTGTAACATCTGACTTTGAAAATTATTAGCCCTTAACTTCAGGAGTGTTGGAGAGCTGCAGGAAAGTGAGTCTTCATGCTTGAAGGACCAGCACACTACATAACTCAGCCCAAGACCCAACACAGAAGCATCAGTTTAAAAACGAGTAGAGTTATATGTGAAGATTTATTGGTTAATTTCAGGACATGTGCCTCAGGGGCGGGGATATACGGGAGCTTTCTCTAGGAATGGAAGTGTTGGCAGACACCATTTTTCTTGCCATCCTAAGCCTTGCTCTCCAGACACTGCAGGAACCAGTTCTGACACCCTACATTTACTTTGCTAACACTACCTGCCCCACCTAAGCACTCCCTTACAGATTCACCACACCTAACCAACCCCCCCAATCAAATCCCCCTCCAATGCAGCTCCCAACCCACCACACCCACTGAGCAGCTTCAGTAGGGACCAGTGCCTCCCCAAACCCCTGAAAGCAACTGCCACCCTGACACACTCAGTGAGTAGCCCTGGTCAGGACTGATGCCCTTCCAAAGAGACTCCTGCCCCAGGGAAGGGCAAAGCTAACCCCACCCATCAGCATGACCACAATAGCTACAATGAGGCCTCTCAGCCAACCATGCCTGCTGTAACCACTGCCCACCAGTGCACCTGCAGTAGTCATAGCTAGTCACTGCAGAAAACCAGGTTGAGAGCTACTCCCACCCACCAGCATGCCCACAGTAGTCATGGCCCAGCCACAAAAGAAAGGTTTAAGGAGCCCACAAAAGAGATAACCATGGACCACCTCATTCTGGTTGCCAGGAAAGATTGTGCTATCAGGTTTCACAAAATGCTTTCTATATAAGGCCACTAATTTCACAACCAGGAGACAAAAAGTTGACTTACATAATACATAGAAATAAACACAGCAAGTCAGACAAAATGAGAAGATAGAGGACTATGTTCCAAATGAAAGAATGAGACAAAACCAGAGAGCAAAAGCTAAATGAAATAGAGACAGCAATCTACCTGATAAAGAGTTTAAAATAATGGTAATAAAGATACTCACTGAACTTGAGTGAAAAGTGTTTAAACTCATTGAGAACTTCAAAGGGGATAGAAAATATAAAAAAGACTCAGATCTGAAGAACACAATAACTGAAATGAAAAATACAATAGAGGGAATCATCAGTAAAGGAAACAGAGGAAAAGATGAGTGATCTGGAAGACAGGATAGTGGAAAGCAATCCACCTCTACCACAAAAAAGAAAAGAGATTTTTTAGGGACTCCTTGGTGGTTCAGTCAGTTAAGTGTCTGATTTTGGCATAGGTCATGACCTCAGGGTCCTGAAATCAAGCTCCATGTCAGCCTCCCCCTTCAGCGGGGAGTCTGCTTCTCCTTTTCCCTCTGCCCCTCCACCCAGCTCATTCTCTCTCTCTCTCTCTCTCTCTCTCTCTCTCTCTCTCTCTCTCTCAAATAAATAAAATCTTTTAAAATGCAGAAAAGAAAAGAGATTTTTTTAAAGATTTTTTTATTTACTTATTTGACAGACAAAGATCACAAGCAGGCAGAGAGAGAGAGAGAGAGGAGGAGGCAGGCTTCCCACTGAGCAGAGAGCCCGATGTGGGGCTCAATCCCAGGACCCTGGGATCATGACCCAAGCCGAAGGCAGAGGCTTTAACCCACTGAGCCACCCAGGCGCCCCGAAAAGAGATATTTTAAAGATGAGGATAGGTCAAAAGACTTCTGCAACTTCATCAAGCATAATAATATTTGCATTGTAGGGGTCCCAGAAGGAGAAGAGAGAAAGAGAGAAGCAAAAAATTTATTTGAAGAAATAATAGCTGAAAACTCTCCAACCTGGGAAAGGAAAAAACACCCAAGCCCAGAAAGCACAGAGAGCCTCAGTTAAGATGAATTCAAGGAGATCCACACAAAGACACATAATAACTGCTAAGTGAAATAAGTCAATCTGAGAATGACAATTATCATATGGTTTCACTTGTATGTAGAATATATGAAATAACACAGAGAATCATAGGGGAAGGGAGGGAAAACTGAATGGGAAGAAATCATAGTGGGAGACAAATCATGACAGATTCATAATTCTGAGAAAAAACTGAGGGTTGCAGAAAGAGAGGCAGGTGGAAGAATGGGGAACTGGGTGATGGGCATTAAGGAGGGCACATGATGTGATGAGCACTGGGTGTTATATACAACTAATGAGTCATTGAACACTATATCAAAAACTAATGATGTAGTCAAACTCTCACTCTTTGCAGATGATATGATACTTTATGTGGAAAACCCAAAAGACTCCATTCCAAAACTGCTAGAACTCAAACAGGAATTTAGAAAAGTGTCAGGATATAAAATCAATGCACACACACACACACACACAAAATCAATGCACAGAAACCAGTTGCATTTCTATATACCAACAACAAGACGAAGGAGAAACTAAGGAGTCAATCCCGTTTACAATTGCACCCAAAACCATAAGATACCTAGGAATAAATATAACCAAAGAGGCAAAGAATCTGTACTCAGAAAACTATAAGGCACTTATGAAAGAAATTGAGGAGGACACAAAGAAATGGAAAAACTTTCCATGCTCATGCATTGGAAGAACAAATATTGTGAAAATGTCTATGCTACCTAGAGCAATCTGCACATTTAATGCAATCCCTATCAAAATACCATCAACTTTTTTCAAAGAAATGGAAAAAAATCCTAAAATTTGTATGGAACCAGAAAAGACCCCCAAAACCCAGAGGAATGTTGAAAAAGAAAACCAACGTTGGCAGCATCACAATTCCAGACTTCAAGCTCTATTACAAAGCTATAATCATCAAGACATTATGGTACTGACACAAAAACAGACACACAGTTCATTGTAACAGAATAGAGGGCCCAGAAATGGACCCTCAACTCTAGGGTCAAATAATCTTTGACAAAGCAGGAAAGAATGTCCAATGGAAAAAAGACAGTCTCTTCAACAAATGGTGTTGGGGAAACTGGATAGCCATATGTAGAAGAATGAAACTGGACCATTTCCTTACACCACACACAAAAGTAGACTCAAAATGGATGAAAGACCTCAATGTGAGACAAGAATCCAACAAAACTCTTGAAGAAAACACAAGCAGCAAGCTCTTTGAACTCAGCCACAACAACTTCTTCCTATTGTATATACATAACATTAAAAAAAATTCATCAAATCACAAAGGAAAAGAGCAAGAGAAGGAAGGAATAAATAATAACTACAAAAACAACCAGAAACAATATATAAAATGGCAATTAGTGTATACCTATCAACAATTACTTTAAATGTAAATAGACTAAATGCTCAAATCAAAAGGCATTGGGTAACTGAATTTATTTTAAAAAAATGACACAGGTATATGCTGCCTACAAGAGACACTTCAGAACTAAAAATACATACAGATTGAAAGTGAAGGGATGAACAAAGATATTCCCTCTAAATAGAAGTGGGAGTGAGGGGTGGGAAGTCAGGGTAGTAATACTTATATCAAACAAAAAAGGCTTACAAAGACTGTAATGAGAAACAAAAAAAGACATTACATAATGTAAAGGGATCAGTCCAACAAGAGCATGTAACAATTGTAAATATGTACCCAATATACAAACACCTAGAGAAATAAAGGAAATATAAGTAAACATAAAGGAGAAATTCACAGTAATTTGATAATAGTGGAGACTTTAATTCCCTACTCACATAAATGGGTAGAATATTCAGATGGAAAATCAATAAGAAAACAGCAACTATGAATGACAAATAGACCAGATGGATTTAACATATATATATATATAAAACATTCCACCCAAAAACATTAGAAGACACATTCTTTTCAAGTGCACATGGAATATTTTCCAGAATAGATTATACATTAAGCCACAAAACAAGTCTAAATAAATTTAAGAAGATTGAAATCATTATATCAGCCATCTTTTTCAACCACATCAGTATGAAACTAAAAATCAATTACAAGAAAAAAAAATGAAAAAATAAAAACCAAACACATGCAGGCTAAAAACCATGCTACTAGATTACCAATGGGTCAATGAAGAAATCAAAGAGGAAATCAAATATTACATGAACAAATAAAAATGGGAACACAACTGTTCAAATCTATAGGACATAACAAAAGCAGTCTGAGGGGCATCTATAGTGGTACAGGCCTAGCTCAAGAAACAAGAAAAATCTGAAATAAAAATCTAACCTTACACGTGAAGGAACTGAAAAAAAAGAAGAACAGAGAAAGCCCAAAATTAGTAGGAGGAAGGAAATAATAAAGATCAGATTGAAAATAAATGAAATGAGAGACTTAAAATAATTAGAAAAAAGTCAATGAAACTAAGAGTTTGTTCTTTGGAAAAGGTAAACAAAATTGATAAACATTTAACCAGATTCATTAAGAAAAAAAGAAAAAGTACTCAAAAAAATAAAATCAGATATGAAAGAGAAGTTACTACCAACACCACAGAAATATGAAGTGTTTAGAAGGAACTACCATGAAAAATTATATGCCAACTAATTTGACAACCTATGAGAAATGGATAAACTCCTAAAAACATACAATCTTCCAGGACTAAATCAGGAAAAAATAGAAAATCTGAACAGACTGATTACTAGCAACAAAATTGAACTAGTAATTTAAAAACTTCAAACAAAAATCCAGGACCAGATGTCTTTACAGGTGAATTCTACCAAATATTTAAAGAAGAGCTAATACCGGGGCACCTGGGTGGCTCAGTGCATTAAAGCCTCTGATTTCGGCTCGGGTAGTGGTCCCGGGGTCCTGGGATCGAGCCCACGTCGGGCTCTCTGCTCTGTGGGGAGCCTGCTTCCTCCTCTCTCTCTCTCTCTGCCTGTGTCTCTGCCTACTTGTGATCTCTGTCAAATAAATAAATAAATAATCTTTTTAAAAATATATAGTTAATACCTATCTTTCTCGAACTATTCCAAAAAGAAGAAAAGAAAGAAATGCTTCCAAATTCATTCTGCATTACCTTGTTACCAAAACCAAAGGCACTACCAAAATAAAAAAATTACAGACCAATATCCCTCATGAATATAGATGTAAAAATCCTCAGTGCATATTAGCAAACTGAATTTAAAAATACATTAAAAGTTCATTCATCATGATCAAGTGAGATTTATTCCAAAGATGCAAGAATAGTTCAGTATATGTAAGTCAATCAGTGTGGTATACCACTGTAACAAAATAAAGGATAAAAATCGTATGACCCATCTCTGAGATGGAGAAAAAGCATTTAACAAAATTCAACATCTATTCACGATAAAAACTTCCAACAAAATGGGTTTAGAGGGAACATATTTCAACATAGCAAAGGCCATATAAGAACAAAACAAAACAAAAACCACAGATAACACTCAATGGGGAAAAGCTGAAATCTTTTGCTCTAAAATGGGGAACATGACAAGAATGTCCACTCTCACCACTTTTATTCAATACAGTACAGATAACTTCTTAGCCACAGCATTCAGACAAGGAAAAGAAATCAAAGTCATCAAAATTAGTAAGGAAGAGGTAAAACTGTCACTATTTGCAGATGACATACTATATACAAAAACCCCTAAAGAAAGACTCCATCCAAAAATCATTAGAACAAATAATTTAGTAAAGTAGCAGAACAAAAAATCAATATACAGAAATCTGTTGTTTTATGCACTAATAACTAACTAGGAGAAAAAGAAATTAAGAAAATGATCCCATTCGCATTTGCGCCAAAAAAGAATAAAATACCTAGGAATAAATGTAACCAAGGAGGTGAAAGACCTGTACTTTGAAAGCTATAAGACACTGATGAAAGAAATTGAAAATGACACAAATAGGGGCACCTGGATGCTCAGATGGTTAAGCATCTGCCTTCAGCTCAGGTCATGATCCCAGAATCCTGGGATGGAGTCTCGCATTGGGCTCCCTGCTTAGCCCTCCCTCTCCCTCTGCTGCTCCACCTGCTTGTGCTCTCTAGTTCTGTCAAATAAATGAATAAAATCTTTTAAAACATTAAAAAAAGAAAAGTAAAGTAAATGACACAAATAAATGGAAAAATATACCTTGGTCATAGATTGAAAAAATTACTATTGTTAAAATGTCCATACAACCCAAAGCAATCTATAGATTTAACACAATCCCTATAAAAATACTAATGGTATTTTTCACAGAATTAGAACTAAAAATAGTAGAACTTGTAAGGAACCACAAAAAAAAAAAAAAGAAAAGAAAAGAAAAATACCATAGTTAATACCAGTATTCAAACTATACCGCAAAGCTATAATAATCAAGTCAGTATAGTATGGGCAGAAAAATAAACATATAGATCAATAAAACGGGATGGAGAGGGGCTCCTGGGTGGCTCAGTGGGTTAAGCCTCTGCCTTTGGCTCAGGTCATGATCTCAGGGTCCTGGGATCGAGCCCCACGTCAGGCTCTCTGCTCAGCAGGGAGCCTGCTTCCCTCTCTCTCTGCCTGCTTCTCTGCCTACTCGTGATCTCTGTCAAATAAATAAATAAAATCTTAAAAAAAAAAAACAGGATGGAGAGCCCAGAAATAAATGTAAGACCTGAAACCATAGAATACCTTAAAGAAGTCATAGACATTTATTCACTTGGACATTAGTCTTGGAAATATTTTTCTGAATCTGTCTCCCAGGCAAGGGAAACAAAAATAAACTTTTGAGACTATATCAAACTAAAAATCTTTTCTATAGCAAAGGTGATAATCAGTGAAATGAACAGGCAACCTAATGAATAGGAAAAGATATTTGCAAATTAAATATCTGATAAAAGGTTAATACCCAAAACATAAAACATTACTCATACAACTTAAAACCAAAAACACTAATAATCCAATTTAAAAATGGGCAAATGACTTGAATAAACATTTTTCCAGAGAAGACATACAGATGGCCAAAAGACACATGAAAAGATGCTCAACATCACTTATCACCAGAGAAATGCTAATTAAAACTACAATGAGATAGTAGTACTTCACATCTGTTATAATGGCTAGTATCAAAAAGATAAGAAATAACAAGTGTTGGTGATGATGTGGAGAAATAGGAACACTTATGCACTGTTGGTGGGAATGTAAATTGGTGTAACAGCATGAAAATTTCTCAAAAATTAAAAAAAGAGGGGTGCCTGGGTGGCTCAGTGGGTTGGAGCCTCTGCCTTCGGCTCAGGTCATGATCCCAGGGTCCTGGAACCAAGCCCTGCATCAGGCTTTCTGCTCGGCAGGGAGCCTGCTTCCCCCTCTCTCTCTTCCTGCCTTTCTGCCTACTTGTGCTCTCTCTCTCTGTCAAAAATAAATAAATAAATAAATAAATAATAAAAATAGAAACACCATAATGGAACCCATAATTCCACTTTTAGATATCTACCCAAAGAAAACAAAAATAGTAATTTGAAAAGATATAAGCAGCCCCATGTTTATTGCAGCATTATTTACAGTAGCAAAGATATGGAAGCAACTCAGGTGGCCATTAATAGATGAATGGATAAAGATGATAAATATTTGTATATCTATTGTAAAGAAATAAGAATATATTTTTTGAGCTCAGCCATAAAAATAAGAATGAGATTTTGCCATTTGTGACATCCTATATGGATATAGAAGGTGCCATGCTAAGTGAAATAAGCCAGACAGAGAAAGACAAATATATTTCACTTATATGTGAAATCTGAAAAATAAAACAAATGAACAACAAAAAGAGAGAAACAGAGTCATAAACACAGAGAACAGACTGGTTGTTTTCAGAGGCAGTGAGGTAGAGTATTAGGTGAAATAGGTAAAGTTAAGAGGTACAAACTTCCAGTTATAAAATAAATAAGTCACAGGGATGAAAAAGTACAGCATAGGAAATATAGTTAGTAATATTGCAACGACGTTCTATGGTAACAGAGGGTAACTACACCTACCTTGGCAAGCATCTCATAATGTATAGAATTTTTTTGAATCACTATGTTGTGTATCTAAAACTAATTTAATATTGTATGTCAACTATACTTTAACTTTTTGAAAAATGCACAAAGAAAACCACTGTGATTACCACTACACTCCCACTAGAATGGTTAAAATTAAGAAGACTGACAAATCCAAACATTAGCAAGGACATAGAACAATCAGAACTCTCATATATTATAGATACCTGTATAAAATGGAGACTGTCAGCTTTTAAAAAAGCTAAACATACATTCTCCCTGTGACTCATCAGTTCTATTCATAGGTATTTACCCAGAAGATATGAAAACTTACGTTTACAAAAACACTTGTACAAGATTCACAACAGCTTTATTTATTTTAACCAAAAACTAAAAACAGCCCAGGTGTCCATCAAAAGGAAAATATGTAAACTATGGTCTATTCATACAATGACATGCCACTCAGCCACAAAAGGGTATAAACTACTGATACAACAGCAAGAATTAAAGTCAAAGACATTATGCTAAGTGAAAGGAAGTCAGATACACACACACACACACACACACACACAAAACTATATGCTTCTAATTACATGAACTTTTAAGACATGCAAAATTTATGGTGATAGAAACCAGAATTAGTAGTTGCTTCTGGGAATAAGGATGGACTGGAAAGGGATATGGTCATCTCCCTGGGATGTCAAAAACATTCTCTATTTTGATAGGGTTGTGGATTACATAAGTGTATGCATTTGTCAAATTTTATGGAACTCTACATTTAATATCTGTGCATTTCATATGACAATCATACTTCAAATTTTATTTTTGATGTTGGAAATCAGAGTAGTGGTTAACTTTCAGGAAGAGGAAGTGACTATTGCTGAAGAGAGGACATGAGATGTGTTTAGAGCTAATGGTAAAGCTACTAGATATATTTACTTTGTGACAATCTGCTTATCCATGTACACGTCTAAAAAAAATTTTTATTTAAATTCAATTAACATATGCTGTATTATTGGTTTCAGAGGTTCAGGCCTGTGATTCATCAGTCTTATATAATACCCAGTGCTCATTACTTCTGTGTGTATTTTATTCTACAGTAATGTCTCCATGAAGGCCTCAGCCCACCATGAGAAAGTCTCAAGCCAGGACTGTCCCACGCTGGGATAAGAGGACATTTACATTCCCAGGCCTTCACATTTGAGTGTGAGCTTCCCTGGGGAGGAAGAAGAGGCGAGCCATCAGCGGAGACATTTCCCACAGAGTGAGCTGACAGCTGGGGGCTGTTTTCTGACAGCACTTCCAGAAGCTAATAAGAATTTGCTTCTAAAGAGGAATTTAAGCAACTCATCACAATGTCCACTACACTTTGTTCCTAGATCTCCTACTGCATCTCTCTGAGCCATTAAAATAAATTACAATATGTAAAAATAAATACTCAGAAACAGTGCATTCAGAAAGATCCAAAGCAGAACTTCTGGAAATTTACTCTGTGGCTCAAGAAAAACTTCCCATCAGAAGAAAAAAATCTGGCTGCTGAATTTCAGGATATTTATTTAAACATGAGGTTTTGCTTGTTTGTTTCTATAAAAAATTACCAGTGCATCTATGACTCAAACATCCTCTAACCCTCTAACATTTTTGCATTCATATTCTCTCAGAGTCATGTGTTCAACAGCAATATCTATACATTTAGTTGAATCCCAACAAAAATTCCACTATGGCTTTCTTCTATGGAACATCACAAATTAACCTCAAAATATTTTTGGAAAGGTAAATTTTCAAAAATTTAAGATATATACATATAAATGGTGTGGGGCAACATTCCTTACCAGGTATCAAAGCATAAAAGACGTGTGACCCTGACCCAAATATAGGCAAATAGGCCTATAAACCGGAGATTCCCATCAGATTCAGACATGTATGAAGTGACATTTATAATAAGTAGCAAAATTAAGAAATATTCCATAGATACTATTGGGATAATTAATCTGGCAAATGTATTTTTTTTCAATCCCATCAGAAAAAGGAATCAGAAACAGTTCACATTCACTTAGGATTGACAACAGTAGATATTCAACCATATGCATTTGTTTGGACTATCTGGGCATCTCTCAGAACATTACAGGGTGAAAGATAAATCCTATAAATATGCAGGGCCCGTCATATCAACTAAAGTTTTAGAGGCTCGGTGGACAGGAGGAATTTACACATTCCCTCCAAAGTAAAGCATAGATTATTGCATTTTGTACTTCCCACCAAGAAATATAATACATAATTGGCTTCTTCAATTTCTGTAGAAAGCTTATTCCATACCTGGGATATCACTTCTTCCATTTCCTGTGGGGCCCAAAGTTGGAAAGAACAGCAGAGCAGACCCAGGTTATGGTATAAATGGTTCTACCTCTTGAATCATATGGCCAGCAGTGTAGGCACTATCTTATCAGAGATTTAAATAGGAGTAAAACATACTTTGTGAAGTTTATGATAGTACCAGTGAAAGAACAAGGCCATAACCCATACAGCAGAGAATTATCTATCTTACAAACAACAAGCTTGCTGCTCTCTACTGAACCACAGTAGAGATAGAGAGCTTGTTTCTGAGATATCAAGTGAACAACTAGGCAGAACAGCTGATCATAAGCTATCAGACCCACAAAATCATAAGGTCAGTGGGCCCAGCAGCAGGCCATCATAAGATGGAAATGGCACATCTGAGATTGGACATGAACAGGGCCAGAAGTTTCCAGCAAGCTGCATGAGTAGGTAGCCTAGATCTGCATATCACTGTCAACTACAGTCATTGCACCAGTTCCTGTATATGACCACAGAGCAGTTACTTTAGGACTAGCTCACTGTGATGGTTCATTATATGTATCAACTTGACTGGGCAAACATTTTCTGAGTGATTCTGTGAGGGTGTTTTTGGATAAAAATAACATTTAAATTGGTAGACTGAGTAAGGCAGATTGCCTGACATAAATTATCTGATCAGTTGAAGGCCTTGAACAGAACAAAACGCTGACCCGTCCCTGGATCAGAGAATTCTTCAAACTGGAACATCTTCTCTTCCTATTTCTTTGGCAATTTCTAGCCTTAGAATTCAAATTGATTCAAAATGAACATTGGTTCTGCTGATGTTGCAGTTGTCAAATCCCATAATCACATGATCAAATTCCTCATAATAAATCTCTCCATACATATCCTGTTGGTTCTGTTTCTCTAAAGAACACTAATACACATACAAAGTGTGAAAATGCCTAAGCTTGGTCCATGGATGAGATGGTTCAGTATGTGAGTATAAGCCAAAGTAGACAGTGACTGAATAACATCCCTATTGAAAGGGGACCCTAAAAGAGAGTGGTGGGAGAAAATCCCCACTGGGCAGAGCTTTTGATGGTACATATAGTCATGTGCTTGAGGTGGGGAAAGGAGAGGCCAGTGGAGAATGGCTTAGCACAGCTCATCAATGTCCTGGAAGGAAGAAGATTAAAAGATGGGACTCAAGAAAATCTATAGGGAGCATGTATATGGACACAGGAAAATGGATTCAAAGTCTGAAGGTATTATATTACATAAGATTCCCCAGACAAAATCTATGACAGAAAAGGTGCACAGGTAGACAAATTTGACCAGTTGATCAGCTTCTGCATTGGTCCCTTTGCAATGGGCAAGTGCAAAATGGCCATGGTAGCAGAAATGGAGGCTATGCATGGGATGAAAAGCATGGACTCCCACTTACCAAAGCTTATCGAGCTACAGCTACTGCCAACTCTCCTACCCATCACAACAGAGATCAGCCCCAAATACCTGTTACTGCACTTTCAACGAGACTGCACTTTCAATGACACTGTCTGTGGTAGCTTGTGTTCAGTGTGGCCATCAATTGCTTCCTTCCCTGTGTGCACATGCCTTTCCCCTATCAACAGGTAGAAACTGTTCCTCCTTTCCTTTGAATCCAGGCTAAGCCTTGACGACTTAATTGACCAATAGAAATATAGACATTCTGGGACTTCCAAAGCTAAGTTGTAATAAGAGTTTCAACTGCCACCTGGACCCTTTGGAATGCTCTTGGAACTATTCTTTGAGAGGAGTCAGCTGCCAAATAAGAAGGTGGACTTCTACCTTGAGATAACCATGTTGTGAGAAGACTGAGCCACCCAGAGAGGTCTTGAAAAATGAGAGTACATGTACAGAGAGAGAGAAGCCAAAGTACATGAAGACCCAGACATTTGAGGAAGAAACCACCTTAGAAGTGAATCCTCTAGCCTCAGAAACCCCAGATGATGCCATGTGGATGAGAGACATACTAGCCAGTCTAGTCAGTCCTTCCTGAATTTCTAAACTAAGAAGTCACTAGCAAAATAGAACTGTTATTTTAAGTCACTGTTATTTTTATTTATTTTACTGTATTTATTTTAAAAAAAAAACTATTATTTTCAGGGCACCTCGGGGACTCAGTCAGTTAAGCATCTGCCTTCAGCTCAGGTTATGATCCCAGTGTTCTGGAATCAAGCCCCACACTGGGCTCCCTGCTCAGCCAGGAATCTGCTTCCACTTCTCCCTCTCCCTCTGCTCCTCCCCACCACCCATTCTCTCTCTCTCTCTCTCCCTCTCTCTCTCTCTCTCTCAAATAAATGAATAAAATCTTTCAAAAAACTGTTAGTTTAAGTTATGGGGAGGTTTATTACACAACAACAAAGACCAACCAAGCAGGTGGTGGCAAGCTGACTATATTAGATCCCTTCTACCTTGGAAAAGGCAACGATTCATTTTGAGAGTACAGCGCAAATATTCCAGGTAGGGGTTAGCTTTGAGAGCATTTGACTCACTGTCTCATCATTCCATATTACAACATCACCTCATGTCAAGGCAATAACAATAAGAGATGCAGGAATTGGTATATGACTGTGGAATCTACTTGTTATATAACACTGTCCCAAGCAAAATCAGCTAAAATGCCAGGTCAGTGACAGTACCTCACAAGGATATGAGTGCCATCCATTAGGATGTGGTATTTTATTTTTTATAAGATTTTATTTATTTAATTGACAGAGAGAGATTGAGCACAAGCAGAGGGAGAGGGAGAAGCAGGCTCCCCACTGAGCGGGGATTCCAATGCAGGGCTAGATCCCAGGACCCAGGGATCATGACCCAAGCTGAAGGCAGACACCCAACTGACAGAGCCACCCAGGTGCCCCAGGATGTGGTACTTCAAATTGTTTTTCTCTATATGGTTCCTAATAGGTCTCTGATGGGATATATACATGGGTCCAGAAACTAAGCATTTGAAGCTCCACTTACCATCACTCCTGGTGACCTACTTGGAGAGTTTTCCCCAGTTAATGAAGCTTCTCATTATTAAAAATCAGGGCTCTGCAATTTAGAGGTCTCAGCTCCCAAAAGGAGAATGCTTCCACCACTAGACATAGGAAAATCCCATTAATCTACAGTACTTGTGCTTTCAGAACCTGTCAGCTTCCATTCCAAGATACCAGAAGGCAATAAGGAGTCATTTGATGTGGGCTACCCCAGCAAGGATATGTAACTTTGGGTGAATTGCCTCTCTTCAGCAGTCCAAAAAAGGACTAGCAGCTAAGGGCTGAATGTTGACAGTACTTCCAGCAGCTAAAGAAATAAGACTTCCCATCTTGTAGGAGAATCTGGGCAGTACATCATACTAGTTTCTATCCACTTTGCACTGTATTTGGCAAAGGTACTGGGGGTGATCTTATATATCATAGCAGACATCTGCACTTGACCTCAGTAACATTCCTGGTTATTAAAGTAGGCCTAAGAGGTCTTATTTGAGTCTTATCACCAAGTTTGTAAACCTTAATGAAAAACAAAGGTTTTCAACTGACCGATTAAACAGATTAAATGGCCCAGATATAAAATCAACTGATGATTGACAAAAGCAACACTGTGGTTTAATAGAGAAAGGTTAATTACTTTAATAAATAATACTAAGTTAATTGGATTTCCATTTGTAAAACAATGTATTTTGCTAACTACCTCACATCATACTAAAAAGATAACTACAGATGGATCATAGATCCAATTGTAAAGGATAGGCTTTTATAGAAAATTTGTTAAACATTTACCAGCACACAAATATCCCACCCTTGCCCCTTCCCACTCCATCCTCAACTGAAAAACATTGAGAAAATTGACACTATTAAAGGAGAAAATTCGTATCTTCTGTTAAAAAATAAACCTACCTGAACTTATGCCTATTTTCCCTCTTACTAAAATAGAAGTTCTATTAAACAAAAAAGAATAAAACAGGATAAAAACCAAATGCAAAAAATGCATTTGATAAAATTCATCAACCGTTTATGATAAGAACTCTCATCAAAATGGGTTTAAGGGGAACGTACTTCAACAATACAAAGGGCTACATGAAAAGTCCACAGCTAACACCACACTCAATGTGGGAAAACACTCAAAGGACAAGAAAAATACAAGGATATCCTTTTTCACCACAGAGTACTCCAAAGTCCTAGCTTCAGCAATCAGACAAGGAAAAGAAATAAAAACATCCAGGATAGGAGCAAAGGCAAGATGGCAGAGAAATAGCAGACTTAAATGACATCAGGTCACAGGAGTTCAGCTAGTTATCAAACCATTCCAAACTCCTACAAACTCAATAGGAGATCAAAGAGAAGAAGAGCAGAAATTCTAGGAACAGAAAATCAACCACTTTCTGAAAGGTAGGATGTGTAGAGAAGTGAATCCAAGGTGAAAGGAAGGTAGACCGCAGGGGAGGGGCTGGCTCCCAGCAAGCAGTGGAGCAGGGGAGCACAAAATCAGAACTTTTAAAGTCTGCTCCACTGAGGGATATCACTCCAGAGACTAAACAGGGGTGGAGCCCACACAGGGACAGTGTGGTCTCAGGACCACAGGGACATTGAAAGATTGGGGGTGTCTGAGTGTGGCAGAGCTCTCAGGTTTTGGAGCAGGGAAGACGACTACAGAGACAGAGCTGAGGAGTGAACTCTCAGCTTGGGGTTACCTTAAACCATGATCCACAGCTCAGTGAGGCCACTGCTCTTTAAGCAGAGACCCCACCAGTGGTAGAATCAGAGACTCACCTTCCTCCTCTGGAGGCAGGAATCTGCTGGGTTTGGAGACTCCAATAGGTCTGTGCATCAGTGATAGCCTAGGTCACAGGCTGGGTGAGCCCAGAGCTGAGCCGGAGACCGGAAGATGGGCGTGATTGACCCCTTTTCTCTGAAGGCACACTAAGGAGTGGAGCCCCAAGCTCTTGACTCCTCTGGGTTGAAGATTGGGAGGCTGCCATTTTCATTCCCATCCTCCAGAGCTCTACGGAAAGTGTTGAGGGAACAAAAGCTCCTGAGAGCGAACGTGAGCACATTACTTAGCCCAGCCCCTGGCAAGGTGGTGCAATACCACCTTGGACAAAGATATTTGAGAATCACTACAACAGGCCCCTCCCCCAGAAGATCAGCAAGAACACTGAGACAAGACCAAGCTCACCAATCAAGGAGAAGAGTGGAATTCCAGAGGAAGGGAAAGCAAAGCATGGAATTCATGGCTTTCTCCCCATGATTCTTTAGTCTTGCAAAGTTAACTAATTTTTTCTAATTTCATTTTTTTCTCATTCTAATTTTTTAAACTTTTCCTCTTTCCTCTTTTAACATTTTTTAACTACTTTATCTTAACAACACCTTTCTTTAAAAAAAACTTTTTAAACCTTCATTCTTATAGTCATATTTTATCCTTCATTGTATTTAAACTTATTTTTTGTATACATATAGGGGGTTTTTTCCTAAAAATTTTGGGGTACAATTTCTTCTAATAGATCAACATATACCCTAAATCTAGCACAGGGCTTTGTTCAAGTCTCCAGCCTAGACACATTCTCTCCTCTTTTTATTTTCTTCTTTCTTCTTCCAACCAACTTACTTTATCAATTCTTTTTTTGGAATTTTTTTTAATTTTCATCTTTACAGTCATATTCTATCCCTTCATCGTGTTTACCCTTATTTCTGTATATATATAAGTTTTTCTTTCTTTAAAATTTTGGGAGGTAGTTTCTTCTACGAAACCAAAATATACCCAAAATCAAGTGAGTGCCTCTATTCTATTCACCAGTCTAATATATATATATGTATATATATACATATATATATATATATATATATATATATATATATATATATATCTTTTTTTTTCTTTTAATTTCTTTTTACCCCCTTTATTCTCCCCCTGGTTTGGGGTCTCCTCTGATTTGGTTAACATACATATTTCTGGGGTATTTGCCACCATTTTAGTATTTTATTCTCCCATTCATATATTCTTATCTGGATAAAATGACAAGGTGGAAAAACTCACCACAGGGGGGACAAAAAAAAGAACAAGAGGCAGTACCAACAGCTAGGGACCTAATCAATACAGACATTGGTAATATGTCAGATCTAGAGTTCAGAATGAAGATTCTCAAAGTGCTAGCTGGGCTCAAAAAAAGGCATGGAGGATATTAGAGAAACCCTGTCTGGAGAAATAAAATTACTTTCTGGAGAAATAAAGAACTAAAATCTAATCAAGCTGAAATCAAAAAGGAATTAATGAGGTACAATCAAGAATAGAGTCTCTTACTGCTAGGATAAATGAGACAGAAGAGAGAATTAGTGATATAGAAGACCAAATGACATGGAATAAAGAAGCTGAGCAAAAGAAAGACAAACAACTACAGGACCATGAGGGGAGAATTTGAGAGATAATTGATACCATAGGTTGAAACAATATTAGAATAATTGGGATTCCAGAAGAAGAAGAAAGAGAGAGGGGGTAGAAGGTATATTGGAGCAATTTATAATAGAGAATTTCCCTAATATGACAAAGGGAAAAAGCATCAATCCAGGAGGCAGAGAGAACCCACCTTGAAATCAATAAAAATAGGTCCACACCACGTCATCTAATAGTAAAACTTACTAGTCTTAGTGACAAAAAGAAAATCTTGAAAGCAACTCCAGACAAGAGTCTGTAACATACAATGGTAGAAATATTAGACGGGCAGCAGAAATATCCAGAGACCTGGCAAGCCAGAAACAACTGGCATAATATATTCAGAGCACTAAATGAGAAAATATGCAGCCAAGAATACTATATCCAGCTAGGCTGTCACTGAAAATAGAAGGAGAGATAAAAAGTTTCCAGGACAAACAAAAATTAAAAGAATTTGCAAATACCAAACCAGCCTTACAGGAAATAATTGAAAGGGATCCTCTAAGCAAAGGGAGAGCCTAAAAGTAGGAACAGAAAACAGAACAGAAAGAATAGAAAAGAACAGAGACAATATACAGTAACAGTCATCTTACAGGCTATACAATGGCACTAAATTCATATCTTTGATACTTACCCTGAATGTAAACAGGCTAAATGACCCAATCAAAAGGCACAGGGTATCACAATGGATTAAAAAAAAAAAACCATCAATATGCTGTCTACAAGAAACTAATTTTGGACCCGAAGTCACCCCCAGATTTAAAGTGAGGGGGTGGAAAACAATTTAACATGCTAATGTACATCAGAAGAAAGCTGGAGAGGCAATCCTTATATCAGACTAATTAGATTTTAAGCCAAAGACTATAATAACAGATGAGGAAGGATACTATATCGTATTCAAAGGGTCTGTCCAACAAGAAGATCTAACAATTTTAAATACCTACACCCCTAACATGGGAGCAGCCAACTACATAAACCAATTAATAACAAAATCAAAGAAACACATCGACAATAATACAATACTAGTAGAGGACTTTAACACTCTCCTCCCACACTGAAATGGACAGATCATCCAACCAAAGATCACCAAGGTAATAAAGACTTTAAATGACACACTGGACCAGATGGACATCACAGATATATTCAGAACATTCCATCCCAAAGCAACAGAATACACATTCTTCTCTAGTGCACATGGAACATTCTCCAGAATAGATCACATCCTGGGTTACAAATCAGGTCTCAATTGGTACCAAAAGATTGAGATTATTCCCTGCATATTTTCAGACCACAGTGCTCTAAAGCTAGAACTCAATCACAAGAGGAAAGTTGGATAGAAATCAAATACATGGAGGTTAAAGAGCATCCTACTAAAGAATGAATGGATCAACCAGGAAATTAAAGAAGAATTGAAAAAATTGATGGAAACAAATGATAATGAAAAAACAACTGTTCAAAATCTGTGGGACACAGCAAAGGCAGTCCTGAGAGGAAAGTATATAGTGATAGAAGCCTTTCTCAAGAAACAGGAAAGGTCTCAAGTATACAACCTAACCCTACACCTAAAGGAGCTGGAGAAAGAACAGAAAAGGAAGCCTAAACCCAACAAGAGAAGAGAAATAGTAAGATCAGAGCAGAAATCAATGAAATAAAAACAAACAACAACAACAAAAAAAAAAAAAAACAGTAGAACAAATCAACAAAACTAGGAGCTGATTCTTTGAAAGAATTAATAAGATTGATAAACTCCTGGACAGACTTATCAAAAAGAAAAGAGAAAGGACCCAAATAAGTAAAATCATGAATGAAAAGGAAGAGATCACAACCAACACCAAAGAAATACAATTATAAGAATATATTATGAGCAAATATATGTCAGCAAATTTGAAAATCTGGAAGAAATGGATGCATTCCTAGAGACATATAAACTACCACAACTGAACCAGGAATAAATAGAAAACCTGAACAGACCCATAACCAGTAGGGAGATTGAAGAAGTCATCAAAAACCTCCCAAAAAATAAGAGCCCAGGGCCAGAAGGCTTTCCAGGGGAATTCTACCAAACATTTAAAGAAGAATTAATACCTAGTCTCCTGAAACTGTTCCAAAAGAGAGAAATAGAAGGAAAATTGCCAAACTCATTTTATGAGGCCAGCATTATCTTGATCCCAAAATTAGACAAAGATCCCATCAAAAAAGAGAATTTCAGACCAATATCCTTGAAGAACACAGGTGCAAAAATTCTCACCAAAATACTAGCCAATAGGATCTAACAGTACATTAAAAGGATTACTCACCATGACCAAGTGGGATTTATTCCTAGGCTGCAAGGTTGGTTCAACATCTGCAAATCAATCAATGTGATACAATACATTAATAAAAGAAGAACAATATGATACTCTCAATAGATGCTGAAAAAACATTTGACAAAGTATAGCATCCTTTCTCGGTCAAAACTCTTCAAAGTGTAGGGATAGAGGATACATTCTTCAATATTATCAAAGCCATCCATGAAAAACCCACAACAAATATCATTCTCAATGGGGAAAAACTGAGAGCTTTTCCCCTAAGGTCAGAAACACGGCAGGGGGGGCACCTGGGTGGCTCAGTGGGTTAAGCCGCTGCCTTCGGCTCAGGTCATGATCCCAGGTCCTGGGTTCGAGCCCCACATCGGGCTTTCTGCTCGGCGGGGAGCCTGCTTCCTCCTCTCTCTCTGCCTGCCTCTCTGCCTACTTGTGATTTCTCTCTGTCAAATAAATAAATAAAATCTTTAAAAAAAAAAAAAAAGAAACACGGCAGGGCTGTCCACTATTACCACTGCTATTCAACATAGTACTAGAAGTGCTACCCTCAGCAATCAGACAATGAAAAGAAATAAAAGCCATCTGAATCAGCAAAGATGTCAAACTCTCACTCTTTGCAGATGGCATGATACTTTATGTGGAAAACCCAAAAGACTCCACTCCAAAACTGCTAGAACTTGTACAGGAATTCAGTAAAGTATCAGGATATAAAATCAACACACAGAAATCAGTTGCATTTCTATACACCAAGAACAAGACAGAAGAAGGAGAAATTAAGGAGTCAATCCCCTTTACAATTGCACCCAAAACCACAAGATACCTAGGAATAAATATAACCAAAGAGGCAAAGAATCTGTACTCAGAAAACTATAAAGTACTCAGGACAGAGATTGAGGAAGACACAAAGAAATGGAAAAATGTTCCATGCTCCTGGATTGGATGAACAAATATTGTGAAAATGTCTACGCTACCTAAAGCAATCTACACATTTAATGAAATCCCTGTCAAAATATCAATTTTTTTCAAAGAAATGGAAAATATAATCCTAAAATTTGTATGGAACCAGAAAAGACCCCAAATGGCCAGAGGAATGTTGAAAAAGAAAGCCAAAGTTGGCAGCATCACAATTCCAGGCTTCAGGCACTTTTACAAAGCTGTCATCATCAAGACAGTATGGTACTGGCACAAAAACAGACACATAGATCAATGGAATAAAATAGGGAGCCCAGAAATAGACCCTCATATCTACAGTCAACTAATCTTTGACAAAACAGGAAAGAATGTCCAATGGAAAAAAGACAGTCTCTTCAACAAATGGTGTTGGGAAAATTGGACAGCCACATGCAGAAAAATGAAATTGGATCATTTCCTTACACCACACATGAAAATAGACTCAAAATGGATGAAGGATCTCAATGTGAGACAGGAATCCATCAAAATCCTTGAGGAGAACACAGGCAGCAAACTCTTTGACCTCAGCCACAGCAGCTTCTCCCTAGAAACATTGCCAAAGGCAAGGGAAGCAAGGGCAAAAATGAACTATTGGGACTTCATCAAGATCAAAAGCTTTTGCACAGCAAAGGAAACAGTCAACAAAACCAAAAGATAACTGAGAGAATGGGAGAAGATATTTGCAAATGAAATATCAGGTAAAGGGCTAGTATGAAAAATCTATAAAGAACTTATTAAACTCAGCACCCAAAGAACAAATAATCCAATCAAGAAATGGGCAGAGGACATGAACAGACATATCTGTGAAGAAGACATCCAGATGGCCAACAGTCACATGAAAAAGTTCTCCACATGACTTGGCATCAGGGAAATACAAATCAAAACCACAATGAGATACCACTTCACACCAGTCAGAATGGTTAAAATTAACACGTCAGGAAACAACAGATGCTGGCAAGGATGCAGAGAAAGGGGAACCCTCCTATGCTATTGGTGGGAATGCAAGCTGGTGCAGCCACACTGGAAAACATCATGGAGCTTCCTCAAAAAGTTCAAAAGAGCTACCCTCTGACCCAGCAATTGCACTACTGGGTATTTACCCTAAAGATACAAATGTAGTGATCCGAAGGGGCACGTGCACCCAAACGTTTATAACAGCAATGTCCACAATAGTCAAACTATGGAAAGAACCTAGATGTTCACCAACAGATGAATGGATAAAGAAGAGGTGGTGTATATATATACAATGGAATACTATGCAGCCATCAAAAGAAATGAAATCTTGCCATTTGCGACAACAAAGATGGAACTAGAAGGTATCATGCTGAGCAAAATAAGTCAATCAGAGAAAGACAATTATCATATGATCTCCCTGATATGAGGAAGTTGAGAGGCAGAGTGGGGGTTTTGGGAGGTAGGGAAGGAAAAAATGAAACAAGATGGGATTAGGAGGGAGACAAACCATAAGAGATTCTTAATCTCACAAAACAAAGTGAGGGTTTCTGGAGGGAGGGGAAGTACGGAGAGGGTGCTTGAGTTATGAACACTGGAAAGGGTATGTGAATGGTGAGTGTTGTGAATTGTATAAGCCTGACGATTCACAGATTTGTACCCCTCGGGCAAACAATACATTATATGTTAATAAAAATAGTTAATAAAGAAAAAAAGAAATAAAAACATCCAAATTGGTAAGGAAGAAGTAAAACTTTCACTACTTGCAGATGACATGACACTATATAGAAAAACCTAAATACCTCACCAAAAAACTACTAAAACTGATAAATGAATTCAGTAAAGTCACAGGATACAAAATAAACATACAGAAGTCTGTCACGTTTCTTTACACTAATAATGAACTAGCAGATGAAACTAAGAAAATCATCCCATTTACAACTGTGCCAAAAAGAATAAAATACCTAAGAATAAATTTAACCAGAGAGGTGAAAGACTTGTGGTCTAAAAATGTAAACCTTGATGAAGGAAATTGAAATTGACACAAAAAATGGAAAGATAAACCACGTTTGTGGATTAGAAGAATTAATATTGTCAAAATGTCCATATTACCCAACACAATCTATAGATTTAAAGCAATCCCTATAAAAATACCAAAGTATTTTTCAGAAAACTAGAACAAATAATTCTAAAATTTTTAAGGAACCACAAAGACCCCAAATAGCCAAAGCAACCTTGAGAAAGAAGAACAAAGCTGGAGGCATCACAATCCCAGATTCAATATAGTATAAAATTATACTAATCAAAACAGCATAGTATGTGGCAAAAAAAGTAGACACATAAATCAATAAAACAAGATAGCCAAGAAATAAGCCCACAATCATATAATCAATTCATCTATGACAAATGAGCAAAAATATACAATGGGAAAAAGTATCCTCAGTTAAATGGGGTTGGGGAACTGGACATCTGTATGCCAAAGAATGAAACTGGATTGCTTTCTCACACCATAAACAAAAACAAACTCAAAATGGATTAGAGACCTAAATGTGAGACATGAAATCATAAAATTCCTTTAAAAAAATAGGCAGTAACCACTTGAACATCAGCTTTAGCAACATATTTATAGATATGTCTCCTCAGGTGAGGAAAACAAAAGCAAAAATAAATGATTGGGACTACACCAAAATAAAATACTTTTGCACAGTGAAGTAAACCGTCAACAAAACAAATGAATGGAAGATGTTTGCGATGATATATATAATGAGAGGTTAATATCTAAAATATATAAAGAATTTATACAACTCAAAACAAAACAAGATAAAATCCAATTTAAAAATAGGCAGAGGACCTGAATAGACATTTTTCCAAAGAAGACATACAGATGAAGAGATGCTCAATATCACTAATGACCAGGAAAATGCAAATCAAAACCACAATGAGATATTACTTCATGCTTGTCACAATGCCTAACAACAAAAAGACAAGAAATAACAAATGTTGACAAGGATGTGGAGAAAAGGAAACCCTCATGTCCGGGTGGTAGGAATGTAAATTAGTGCAACCACTGTGATAAATAATATGGACATTCCTCAAAAAATTAAAAACAGAATACCATATGTCCCAGTAATTCTACTACTGGGTATTTACCCAAAGAAAATGAAAATACTAACTGAAAAAGATATATGCAACCATACATTTATTTCAGCATGATTTACAGAAGCAAAGATATGAAGGCAACCCACGTGTCCATCAACAGATGAATGGGTAAAGAAGGTGTGATATACATAGATATATAGATATAGATATACTGTGATAGATGATAGACACATAGATGATAGACAGATACATAGATAATAGATATAGATAGATGACAGATAGATAAATATACAGATACTGCAGATAGTTTTGAAAAAATGTGAAGAAAACAAATCTCGGAGCAAGGATGATTACCAAACTGCAGTGGAAAGATTAATTATGGCTGCTTGTATATCAGATCCAAAGCTCTTCATTAAGCACATGGCTGCCAATGTTAATAAGGAACAGGTTTACAATTTGGAACATTGTTCTGCCCTGAAATGGTTGAAAGAGAATATGAAGTGGGCTGGAGGTTTGTCTTTTCAGTAACCTTTAGTTAATAAAGGCTTTTTTGTTTTTAAGTTTAAGTAATCATTGTTGAATATAAAAGGCAGTAAAAATACAGTTTTCACTGTAAAAAAGGGGGGTCACCTGGGTGGCTCAGTGGGTAAGCATCTGCCTTCGGCTCAGGTCTTGATCCCAGAGTCCCAGGATCAAGCCCCGCATTGGGCTCCCTGCTCAGTGGGGAGCCTTCTCCTTCTGCCTGCCACTCCCTCTGCTGTGCTCTCTCTCTTTGTCAAATAAATAAATAAAATCTTTAAAAAAAAAAAAGTCCTGCTTCTATATCCTAATAATGGACAATGAGAACCTGAAGTTATAAAAACAATACAATGTACAAATAGAATCAAAAACCTTGAGATATTTGGAGGTAAATTTAACAAAATATGTGTGAAATCTGTTCATAGAAAACTACAAGATACAACTGAAAGACCAAACAAAAAAAAAAGACCTAAATAAATGGAGTTGTGCCCTGTTTATAGATTCCAACACTCAGTAATATTAAAATATTGGTTCTCCCCCCCAAAAAATTATATATTATGGAATATATATATGGAGATATATAGATATATACAATGGAATATTACTCAGCCATAAAAAAGAAAATCTTAATATTTGTGACAACATGGAGGAACTCAGAGGATATTATGCCAACTGAAATAAGACAGAGAAAAACAAATATCATATGGCTTCACCTATATGTGGGATCTAAAAAATAAAACAAACAAAAAAACAGAAACAGAACCATACAGGTGTGCCTGGGTTGCACAGTTGATTAAGCGTCTGACTCTTGATTTTGGCTCAGATCACAATCCCAGGGTGGTGTGATAGATCCACCTGTTAGGTTCTGTGCTCAGTGTGGAGTCTGCTTGAGAGTCTCTGTCTCCTTATCTCTCTCTGCCATCCCCCTGCACACAGGGATGAAAAGTACAACATGGAGACTATAGTCAATAATATTGTAATAACATTGTATGGTGACAAACGGTAACTATACAACATAGTTTAATGTACAGAATTGTCAAATAACTTTGTAGTATCCCTGAACTAATATAACGTTGTATATTATCTATACTTCAATTAAAAAATGAATAATAGGGGCACCTGGATGGCTCAGTGGGTTGAGCTTCTGCCTTCAGCTCGGGTCATGATCCCAGGGTCCTGGGATCGAGCCCCGCATCAGGCTCTCTGCTCCGCGGGGAGCCTGCCTCCACCTCTCTCTCTGCCTGCCTCTCTGCCTACTTGTGATCTCTGTCTGTCAGATAAATAAATAAAATCTTTAAAAAAATGAATAATAGGACAGCCACATGCAGAAAAATTAAATTGGATCATTTCTTTACACCACACACAAAAATAGACTCAAAATGGATGAAGGATCTCAATGTGAGAAAGGAATCCATCAAAACCCTTGAGGAGAACACAGGCAACAACCTCTTCGACCTCAGCCGCAGCAACATCTTCCTAGGAACATCGCCAAAAGCAAGGGAAGCAAGGGCAAAAATGAACTATTGGGATTTTATCAAGATCAAAAGCTTTTGCACAGCAAAGGAAACAGTTAACAAAACCAAAAGACAACTGACAGAATGGGAGAAGATATTTGCAAATGACATATCAGATAAAGGGCTAGTGTCCAAAATCTATAAAGAACTTAGCAAACTCAACACCCAAAGAACACATAATCCAATCAAGAAATGGGCAGAGGACATGAACAGACATTTCTGCAAAGAAGACATCCAGATGGCCAACAGACACATGAAAAAGTGCTCCATATCACTCGGCATCAGGGAAATACAAATCAAAACCACCATGAGATATCACCTCACACCAGTCAGAATGGCTAAAATTAACAAGTCAGGAAATGACAGATGCTGGCGAAGATGCGGAGAAAGGGGAACCCTCCTACACTGTTGGTGGGAATGCAAGCTGGTGCAACCACTCCGGAAAACAGCATGGAGGTTCCTCAAAATGTTGAAAATAGAACTACCCTATGACCCAGCAATTGCACTGCTGGGTATTTACCCTAAAGATACAAACGTAGTGATCCGAAGGGGCACGTGCACCCGAATGTTTATAGCAGCCATGTCTACAATAGCCAAACTATGGAAAGAACCTAGATGTCCATCTACAGACGAATGGATAAAGAAGATGTGGTATATATACACAATGGAATACTATGCAGCCATCAAAAGAAATGAAATCTTGCCATTTGCGACGACGTGGACGGAACTAGAGGGTATCATGCTTAGCGAAATAAGTCAATCGGAGAAAGACTACTATCATATGATCTCCCTGATATGAGGGATAGGAGATGCAACATGGGGGGTTAAGGGGGTAGGAGAAGAGTAAATGAAACAAGATGGAATTGGGAGGGAGACAAACCATAAGTGACTCTTAATCTCACAAAACAAACTGAGGGTTGATGGGGGGAGGGGGGTTGGGAGGGGGGTGGGATTATGGACACTGGGGAGGGTATGTGCTATGGTGAGTGCTGTGAAGTGTGTAAACCTGGTGATTCACAGACCTGTACCCCTGGGGATAAAAATATATTATATGTTTATAAAAAATAAAATTAATAAAAAAATGAATAATAATAATAGTATAATTAAACTTTCTAAGCCTTTTTATTTTTTTAGTTTTTTGTTTTGTTTTATTAAGTTCAATTAGCCAACATATAATACATCATTAGTTTTTGATGTAGTGTTCAATGATTAGTTGTATATTATACTCAGTGCTGATCACCACACATGCCCTCCTTAATACCCATCACCCTGTTATTCCATCCTCCACTTCTGAAACCCTCAATTTGTTTCCTGGAGTCCAGAGTCTTTCATGGTTTCTCTCCCTCTCTAGACCTTTTTAAAAATAATTTATGTAAATAAATAAAACCTTTAAAAAATAAAATAAAATAATTTATGTTCAAAGACATATACCTCAATAAATGCATTAACTAAATATAAATATTTTGATTTAAAAAATAAAATAGAAACTCTACCCTTATCCTGTCAAAAAAAAAAAAAGCAAGCAAGTAAAAACAAATCAAAACACTTTACTTTTATTCTGGGTCATCTCTCCATGCCTCAGTTCCCTAATCTGTAAGAAAAGTAAGGTTAATAATAGCTTCTACATCATTAAGTTATTATAAATAATAAATTAGTGGCAGGCAAAAATACTTAAAATGCTGCCAGGCTCTGGCAAACACTAAATAAGTGTTAGTTACTACTCTATCTAGTACCTTATCTTAAGAAGCTGTCTAAAGTTGTGGTCTCTGCACCTCTACATACTCTTTAAAACAAAATCAAATAACATTAGTACCCATACAAAAACCTCTCTAAAGTCCTCCCATTGCAGGTGGAAATTTTAATCCCTTCCCATGTAGTCTATAATGCCCTTTGTGATCTGGCTCTTCGTTGTCTCATATTCTCTCTTAATGTTTCCGTTTTGGTCAGTCACTATGCCTCAGATGAAATTACTTCTTTTCTCTCCCTCCAACTTTCCAAAATCATTTCTGCCTTTGTAAATTGTTATCTTCTATTCCCCCTTCGCCCAAAACATCATAAAATAACAATCATGTCTGTTTTTTCACTACTGAATCCCCAACACCCAAGACAATGTCCAGTTCATGCTAAGTACTCAAAAAAGTTTGTGCAGACATCAAGAATTAATTAATGAGAATTCCATCTTAATCTGGCTTCCTTCCATATCATGCTAATAAAGCTGCTCCATGTTTGTAAATCCAGTAGGTACATCTCTCCACACACATTATTCTATTTTCCCTGTTAGCCCACAATTCAATCCATAAAACTCTCCTCTTTTGTGAAGCCACCCTTTCCTGATTTGTCTCCAATCCTCATCCCACAGTGTTCTCTCTTGTTAAGTATTCTTTGTAGATTCTTCATCCACTAGATACCTAAATTTTTAGGGCACCAGGGCTGGATCCTAGGAATTCTGTCTCCCTATGTGACCCTTGTAATCTATGCCAAACCCAACAAGATGCTTCAGTATAAAACAAATCACTTAGAGGGTGAAGAAGAAATTCTGGCTTTTTCCTTCCTGAATGGAATTCCAGGTTAGACACTAGAATCTTCAGAAGAGGTGAGATGACTTCTTCATGTGCAAGATAGAAGACAGGGAAATCCCATACCAAGTCACGGCCTTGCCTTCGGGGCTTTGTGATATTCTCAGGCTCTGGTTGTCTGTCCTTCTAGCCTGAATATTGCTTCTTTTCTCTGCCCAGGCTTGTTGGTTGCTCTTCCCCGATCTGTCACGCGCCCACTCCCAGTGCCTTTGTTCTCACACTACACCCTCTCATTCCTCCTATTTGTAACATCTGTCACGTGCTCTCGGCAGGCATACACAGGCTGGGTAGGAGAGCAAGTCAATCGTGCGTGAGAAGAGGAAGAACAATTAACATCTGTACATTTTATCACATGGTCACAAATCACCTCCCTGAATCAGCTTGATATACTCTTTCAGTCATTCATCTGCCACTTCCGCATGCTACCCTCCAAAAGTCAATGCCCTCTTCTGGCAGAAGTTAGTCAAAGATACAAGACTTGCCACAAGAGCCTTACCATGTCGAAAATCAAAAGAAAGGACCAACAGAAACAAGCTACAGTACGTTCATCACAGTACATTCATTTCTCACAGTCTTTTTCTGGCCAATTCAACCACTATTTAATCTGTATAAATCAGGTCCATGTTTGGAAAAGGGCATCACCTAACAACACAGAAAGGAGATTAAAGATCATCCCTCCAGACAAAAATATTTGACTAGATGTTTATAGGCAGAGAACTCTACAGCTTTAAAGCTTGCAAACATTTTTGCTTGGTAATAGATGTAGTTTTCTCTTTGACTGATATAATTCCTTTGTTAGCAGAACCAACAAATAAAAAGGGTAGTGGGAGCCAATCTAGTTATTCTTGGTTCAGGCACTTGCCTGTGCTGATGTACCTCTCATAATTAGGAAGTTGATCACTGATGAGGGAAGATATGTCTTCACCAAGAGAAACTAATCTGTCCACACCCTTAGAATTTATAATTCTAGAAAATAATGGGTAACAATTTTAAAAATTATGGCCTAAACTATTTTATTTTCTATAGAATTGCTGTTCATCATTTGTTCCAACTCATTCAAAACTACCCCAGAAAGAAATGCTAAATTATTTGGCAAGTTCTCTGTGCACCTAGCTCACATCCTGGAATCAAGGCTATAGCTCAGGAAGCTGACTGGTTTATTTGTTCCTCCTACTTTAGCACAGGGCACAGGGAAGGGCTGTTTTATGGTCTCTTTTTCCAGAAGTATCATGCATGGTCATGCTATACCAGGTTCCTAAGAGAAAACCAAGGTCAATATATACACAGGAGATAAATCACATAACCCCTTAGGAACAAATAAAAAGAAAATGGAAGTGGAAATAGACCATATCTTTAGAAAGATTTATGGAAGATAGAAACTGGATGGAGTGGTAACTAGCTTGGGTCAACAGAGGAAGATGAACTCTAATTACCTGTAGTGAGGACCATGAAGAAAAGAAAACTTGTTCACGCCCACATTGAAATTGTTGGTTTTAGTCCATCTTCCCCAACAAGTTTATAACCTTCTCCTAGAGGACAGGATGGAATCTATCTTCATTCAGGTTTTAATCCTAGAACCTGATAACATGCTTGGCTAATAAAAGGGGCTCAACAAACATCTGTGAATAAAAAGAGTAAACACACTTAGTAATGTGTTAATATATCTACTGAAAAACTTATTTACTTAATTCTGTGTTTAAAATCAAGTTCTATGCTCAAGATTTTCCTTGAAGAGCTAGTTTAACATTACAGCTTTATTATTTATTATTTAGACAGATGTCATAAAACAAACAAGCAATAGAAAATAAAGACCTAGTGTTGGCATAGCACAACATTATAGTAGTTTTCTTTTGCCGCTAAAATAAATTACCAAAAACTTAGTGGCTTAAAACAAAACAAATGCATTATCTTATAGTTCTGGAGGTCAGAAGTTCAAACTGCATCACACTGATTTAAAACTGAGTAATGGGGGCGCCTGGGTGGCTCAGTGGGTTAAAGCCTCTGCCTTCGGCTCAGGTCATGATCTCAGAGTCCTGGGATGGAGCCCCACATCAGACTCTCTGCTCAGCAGGGAGCCTGCTTCCTCCTCTCTCTCTGCCTGCCTCTCTGCCTACTTGTAATCTCTGTCTGTCAAATAAATAAATAAAATCTTTTAAAAAAATAAAATAAAATAAAACTGGTTAATGTAGGGGCACCTGGGTGGCTCAGTGGGTTAAAGCCTCTGCCTTCGGCTCGGGTCATGATCCCAGGGTCCTGGGATGGAGCCCCACATCGGACTCTCTGCTCAGCAGGGAGCCTGCTTCCTCCTCTCTCTCTGCCTGCCTCTCTACCTCCTTGTGATCTCTGTCTGTCAAATAAACAAATAAATAAATAAATAAATAAATAACTGAGTAATGTATAGAATTGTTGAATTACCATGTTGTATCCCTGAAACTAATATGATGTGGTATGTTAACTATATTTCCATAACAAAAAAACATATTTTTTAAAGAAAAAAGAAAAAACCAAGTTGTCAATAAGACTGCGTTCCTTTCTGGAGGCTCTAAGAGAGAATTCATTTCCTTGCCTCTTCCAGCTTCTAGAGGCCACCCACATTTTCTGGTAAATAACCTCCTTCTTCTGCCTTCAAAGTTAGCAACAGTGGGATGAGTCCTTCTCACAGTACATCTCTTTGACTCTTGGTCTATCACATCTCTCTCTGACCCAGCTAGGACAGTTTCTCACCTTTCAAAAACATGTGATTAGATTAGACCCACCTGGATAATCCAGAATAACCTCCTCATGTCAAGATCCCTTTTTTATATATAAACTAATGTAATTCACAGTTCCCAGACTAAGAGATGGACATCTTTGAGAAGTATTATTTTGCCCATCACAAATGTCCTCCAGTCAAGTACCATTAGGCTATATCAGACAAATGTCCTCATCACCTCTCAGAAGGTCCTGCTCCCCTGCAGCAAATTCAGCGTCAGCCATGCTCAGCCTGGGAGGGAAATCCCTCCATTAACTAAATCATAAAATGCCAACTCAGGGTAAGCCCCCAAATGCCCCCTGTCCTAATAAGGCTTGACCTGGCTATAGTCATGGCTCTCACAAAGGTCACATGACTGACTACTTGCATCCAGGTGTGTCAGGCTGACGCGGTTTAATTTTTCAGGGAGACAAAGATGCTAACCATGCAGAACCATGCATCTACTGAAATACATTGAAAACTGAAAAAGAAAAAAAAATGTAAATTAGCCCTCAGAAAAAATTCTTTCAGTTCATGTTTCATCGAAATGGTATCTTTCCATGCTAAAAGTCATTCAGCACCTAGTTTTTGTTATGTGAAGGTTTTCTTTTCAGTTTAGTGGTGGTTCTTTTTCTCATTTTCCCACTTTGCTTTTCTCTTCTCCTGCCATTCAGAATGGGGTCATGGACTTTTTTTTCTGTCTTCCACAGTTACTGCATAGTATTTCTCTCAATCCAAACATTCCTGAGAGTGAATCCATCTTCCCCAACAAACTGGTCTTCCTGCGGATTCCTCGGCTTCTGAGTTTCACAGCACCTGCTCTCATTAAATTGTGTTCAAACAAGCACTAATTGGCTGAGTTATCATTACCATTCCAGCACCATGACTCCAGCAGTCAAGAGAGTGCCCAAGACATTTGTCAGCATGAACCTCTGAAGAAAGGACAGCAGAGTTTTTTCAGATGGCTATAGGCTTCACTTGAGATGTCATTGTTTCTTTCAACCAAGAGGTTATTTTTCTGACTCTCTGAGAATTTGAAAGTAGGAAGACTGAAAGAACTCATATTAGATTTTTCACCTACAGGCTGTGTGGCTCAGCCTTCTGTGAAACTGATCTTTCATTAGCCATAAATCAGTAAATTGACATGTCCAGGGGAAGGGAGATGTGTGATTTGAGAATAGGCTAAAGCACTGTATTTGTTGTACTAATTCCCCCAGGTAATCAGAATTATGAAATGCTGCCAGTTGGAAATTTCCATTTCTCAGCACTTGGGAAAGATGGGAAATAGGAGATAAATCCTCCTACCAGGAAGTTTTGTTAGGGAAGTTTTATTAATTTGTTTAATTAAAATTCCAAATTATCACAGAAATCAGACATTAAGTGATGGTCTCCATATAGATGCTAAAACTTCATAGCTCACTTTAGTGCATAAGCCTACTCTCCTTAGCTACAACTAGAGATTCGCTCTTCCTTCCCCCAGCAGACACACAAAACCTGGGTGTTCCTGTGTTCAGCCTCCCAGGTTTTCTGGGGCATCATTGCAAATTATACCTTCAATCACCTCCCGCATCTGTGTTAGCCAAATCTTTACCAGGTAACTGACACACTCTTTCCACTAAGCCATGGTGGTGGCCAGGATAACCCTCTCCAAGCCCCACATCCTATCAATGTCTTTCCTTTTTACTAATACTGACTTAGTTTTGATTGTTACTTAGCTTTGATTATTCAGGTTTTTATGTTTTTTCCTCTCCAGGAACTGGAAGGGCACAGGTCAACTTTTGCTTGTCATTCTTCCCCTCCACTGGAGGCCTGCATTACCTACATTCCTTTCATTGTACCCATCAGAAAGGTAGCATTCATAATTCCCTTCACTGAAGGTCGTAGTTTTCTTTCTCCTCCTCCAACGTCTCACCCAATAATGTGTCTTCCTTCTATGTTTTTGTCAGTAACTTTCTGTCCTATCTCGAGGCTTCTTCTTTGACCCACAGTCTCCTTTTTCTATCCCATTTCCTGTATTTGTGCCTGTGACTTTATGTAAGTGTTACAGTAGCACTACACAATAAATAATAATAGGCACAATATCCATGCTAAGACATATAAGGGTTCAATTGCTGTAAGTGCTGCTAGTTATGTAAGAGGATAAGTGCACAAAAGGCTATTACCTTCACTTCTGGATAACAAGTAGAGTCAATCAGTATCTTCTTACATGTCATTGGTGTGCAATAACAAAACAATATCACAAATAGTGAATAAGGTAATGCCTTTGTAAGTCTACTGAAATACAGATCTAAAAAGCTGTAAAACTTATCATAAATATCACATTTTTATTCATTAGAGATTTCTGTCTTGAAGACTTTAGCATGAGTCATAAAACCAAAACAAATTTTAAAGTAAGAAAATTAAAAAAAAAAGATAAATCATTTCCTCCTACAAAATTTCTAGGAAATAAGTGGTTGGTAACCAGCAGTACTATACTGCATGTAGTAGGCTCTCAATAAATGACTCTTGAATGGATGGATGTATTAATGATCTCATGGTGTGGGAAGAGAATAATGAAGCATATTTTCATACATTGCAGCTGAAAGTTCATCTGTTACTTCAAAGTCGGAATGTATATGCTGTTTCTTGAGTAAGTGCCTGGCACTTTGAAAAAAAAATAAGTAACTGAATGTAGAGCAAGGTAAAACCCAGTGGTGATGACACATCTCCATGCTGTTTGGCTTCATTCTTCTCCTGCCTGTCATAGTTCCCAACCTTCCTGTCCGAACTCATTCTGTCTTCCTTATTGAAACTATTGTTTGTAGTCAAGGTATCTGCAAGGACAAGCAAGCAGCAGGAGAAGATAACACAGTGTATTCATTCTTCTTGAAGACAGCTCACAGCCAGTCCTTCTTCCACCTGCAAGAACTCTACCAAATAACATCTCTCTCCAGCCTGCCTTTGGAAAACTTTTCCCTTCTTAGGGAAGAAGATAACCTCATGACAAATGGCATGCCAAGGAGTATTATCTGGGGTATTTATTGTGGACTAATAGTCTGTTTTTCAACTTTACAAATTCTCTCAACCTCAGAGAAGTAGAGCAAAGCTGGGACTCAAAGACTTGAGATTCTGTAGCTTAACTCAAAGATTGGCCCTGATCTGGAGACGCAATTCTGAATTTGATAAATTCTGGATCATTCCCCTTCCTGGTATAACAAAGGATCTGTTCATCACAGCTGTCCAGGGACTTGAACAAATACAGCTTGACCCATGATCCCAGATTCAAACAAGTCAGTCTTACTTTTGGATTCAAAAACCTCTGTGTTCATGAGAATAAGAATGACAATATAACTGACAATATAGCATTAGATGACACCCCTCTTTGCTCCACACTGTATCCGGGTGAGACCTAGATTCACATCAGACACTTGGCATATGTTATGGAACACTAGTTTTTATAATATGGATCCCACAGCATTTATTGCTTCACCATGCACCTTAAGGATAAGAACATGACAGGAGAATGTGACACCAGCTCACTTCTTCCTCAGTCAATATGTATGTAGCGCTATGGTTATAGCCCCCATCTTGCCTCCCAATTCAACCACTGACTCTAATAATGTGGGAAAGATAAATAGACATTTTCCATAAAATGCCAGGTTTTTTTTTTTTCAGTTTAGCTATAGCATCACCATCAGTTCTAGCTCATCCAAGAACTAAAAACTAGAATGCTTCTATAGTCTTTGAGCACCAGCAAAGACAAATTGAGTCTGAAAAGACACAATTTGCAATTGCTAATTACAGTTTCACATAATTTGGTTGCACCCTTAGAAGATTGTAGTAGGGAAAGATAATAGGTCCAGTGATCAAAGTGAAATTGCCAGGATTTAATTTGAAGGGGACCAAGGCTCAAGCACTCCCACTGATCTGGGAGGTGAGATGCTCAATGTACAAAGCACCCGCTTCTCCTCCTCATCTCACCACACCACTAAAGCTCCCAGGATTGTGCATTGGCCTCTTTGGCCATGAGCAATTCACCAGCCCAAGTTCTCTTAGTTTCTCCTAATCTGGAAAGAAAGCTACCCACAGAGTCTGGCACATAGTACATTTCAAAAGGATGGAGTTTGCCCCAGGTGGCTTGTCCTCATGCCAAGCTAGGAACACCCACATATAATTATGTTTCCACACTAGCACTTTGCCCCAGTATCTCCTTGTCCTCTGACTTCTAACCTTCAAATCTGGTGTAGCTGCTTGTGAACACAGGTGGTAGATTTTTCTGTCTCTGCCACAACTGGAGCTTCTCAGATCAGTAGAACAAATCTGACCTAGTGTGTTATTGTTCCTGGAAAGCAACCATACATCTCTAAAGACAAAATTTTTAAGCCATTTTCTAATAACTGAATAAAGGGAGGAAGAGCATAATCCTTTCTTAGATCAACATGAGATTAATCCTCCTAATGATTTTGGTAAATGCTCCATCTTTGTGTAGTAGTCAATCCTTACATGTCACACATTACGTGATGGTGATGGGAAAGAAGTAAAAATAATGCCACATTCCTCTAGTTTGCAAGTGGCTCCCTAGGATTCTCTTTCATACTCTATGCCTAGATCTCTGTGGTCAGATAATTACTTTTTAATCCCACTCTTTAATGTAAGGACATTCTGCTCCAGCAATACTTTAAATATAAATTTATATTTGCAAATATATTTAGTCCTTCAATGGTTTTCTCCATACAAGACCCCATCAGAGAAGTTCTACTAGAATTAAATGCATTCAGAAATGTACCATAATTCACTCAGCACTCAAATCAGTGTTTACAATGGAGATACTTACTTCCAAACCCTTTTCTTAAATTCTACTTTGGAAGACACCCTGTCACCAAATCCTTCCCCTTCTCATGTACATACTGGCACACCACCTGGACTTAAGAGATATATGGAGAGAGCAAAGCTTCTGAGAACAAAGTTCCCACATTCTTGAGAATGCAAATCAAGATTACCAAGATTCTTGTGGGTACTACTGTGGTGATCTCATTGTGGTCCAAAGCGGGCAGAGAGCTGGGTCCCTGAGACTCCAATTTTTCACTTCCTAAAATAGCTACTAACTAAATAGGATCAAAGAGGATAAGGCAGAAGATGGGTGTCAGTGAGGAGTGGCCAGGAATTGCTAAGGTAGGGTTGCCTGAATGTTTCTAGATACCTCAAACAATGGTCCTGGCAGTAATTGCTGGGTTATTACCAGAGGATACTGTGTCACATACTGCTGGTCATGAAGAATTTTCTATTTAGTGTGATGTATTTATTCCCAGAGAATCCTTAGTATGCTCTAACCAAATAAGTACTTTCATACTGGATATTTCATTTTATTGATATCAGCCCTTCAGAATTTCGATCAATACTTTTTAAACACAATTTTTTATGTAAATAAATCTTGTTTTCTCTACCATCTTCCTGACAATGATACAGTTATACAGTTTTACCTGAGAGACAAATTATACACTTTGACCCTGGTTTCTCTCAGCCCAGATCGGTCACTAGTTAACCAAATGACAGGCAAGTTATTGAACCATTCTTTTTGTGTCCTTACCTATAAAATGAGGTGTTTGGATTAGAATAGTCTAAATTTCCTGTCAGTGCTAAAGTTGTACATTCTTAATTTGGCTTATTGATTGAGTTCATAGAGTTAATGTTATTTGAGGTGTGATGAGGGGACACACACACAAAAAATTTTAATATCTTATCTTATCTTCAAGAAGTGTAAAATCTAAGTAGTTACAATCTATTAGACTATTATTTCTTTAAAAGTTTAGACTAGGCCGAATTCATTTCTATGCCCCCATTGTGTAACACCCAACAAACCTTAGAGGAATATGTGTTGAATGAATCAATAACACATGAATGAGCAAATGCACATACCTGTGGGCCACCAAGGACCCAGTTTCTCCCCAACCAGCTATAAAAGACAAGGTTCAGTTTGAAGGTTATACTAGAGCAGACTGGGCTAGGAGGCTTTGCTTTGTCTTGTATACTATGGAGAGCAACAGAAGGTTTCATACTAGAAATGATGTTTGGAGGGGATACTCTTAGCAGTAGGAAGAGAAGAGGCTATTATTTAAGAACGCGAGGTTTGGAGAACAGCAATGAAAATCAAAGGAAGAGAAAACAAGATAATTAACTATTTAAAAGAAAATTAAATGTGATAAGGTAATGAATGTGTATTATTGAAAGATAAGAAACTATTCGGATTAGAAATACAGAAGTGGGAGTAAATTGGGAAAGTTTCAAAGGAAAATAAGTTTGGTCTGGGATGTGATGATTTCTGAATGATTTCGTAATGATGAAGATATCTAAGGAGGCAGTTAAAAATGAGTCTCCGAGCTCATGTGAAAATCTGGGGCTGGACAAATAGAGGCACGTGTTGTCTACAGAAAGTTGGAATCAAAATAAAACTGTTCTCAATAGTTGCTAGGGGAACATTAAATAGGTGATGGGGATTAAGGAGTGTATGTGTTCTGATGAGCACTGGATGACAAATGGAATTGTTGCAAGACTATACCCTAGGGGCTCCTGGGTGGCTCAATCCGTTAAGCAACCAACTCTTGGTTTTGGCTCAGGTCATAATCTCAGGGTCCTAGGATCGAGCCCCATGCCAGCCCTGCACCAGGGTCTGTGCTCAGTGGGGGATCTGCCTCAGGATTCTTTCTCCCTCTTCCCCCCACCTCTCTCAAATAAATAAATAAATTTTTTAAATTAAAAAGAAAGACTATATTGTTCACTTGAAACTAATATAACAATATATGTTAACTAAACGGAATTAAAATAAAAACTTAAAATAAATAAATAAATAAATTTAGGGATTCTTATATCCAATAAATAAATAAATAAACAAACAAACCTATTCTTCAGGAAAGAAAGAGTGAATGGGAGGATAATAAAAGAGTATCTAGGGCTGGGTTTAAGGAAACATTTCTAGGTAAAAGACAAAAGATGGTGTATGGGACTCAGATTCCCACAGAGGAGTTTAGAGGAGAATTATACACATACCACTGGATTTGGCAAAAAGGCTGCTGATTATCTGTCAAAGGGTGGAAACCCCATTTGTCCTCATTCTCTTATATTAAAAAGAGACACAGTAGCAAATCCTTGAACCCAAAGAAAGCACAGTACTTTGTAAGGCAACCCTCAGACAATTCCCAAATGTCTATTAATTAAGAGGCATAAACAGGTTACTTAAAAACTGGCCCTAGCAAGGCTCAGAGGCCAGCTTGCTCACCTGCACTTGTTCACCTAGAGCTGAAGGGACACTAGTGGCTGCAGCCCAGGAACTGCTCCAGTGGGTGTTTGCCTCAGACATCCAGGTGGCCTGCCTTAAGGTCCCCATGGTCACCACACTCGTAGATCTTTTCGGATTTGAGGGGATAGACTGGTTGATTAGGTGAGTTTTCTTTTGTTTTATTTTTATGTCTTTTTCATAGAAAGCTTTCTCAACAGGCCCAGTGGAGCAATAAATAAGTATGAGACACCTATGTCCCAGGACATGGGCAGCTCAGGTACAGGAAACTTCTAAACCACAAATGAGATTCAAGATGCCAGGAGACAGCTTTTACAGGCAGCCTCATATGAGGTCACCAAGTTAAGAACTATGATAGACCAAAGCTTAATCCCAGTGGGTCTAGGCAAGGTGTGACAACCAAGGGACTGAGGTAAATTGATATATGGAAAGACAGAAGTGATATGAGGAAAAACCTCAAGGTGATTTTTTTTTAAAGATTTTATTTATTTATTTGACAGAGCAGGCAGAGAGAGAGGAGGAAGCAGGCTCCCCGCTGAGCAGAGAGCCCGACGCGGGGCTCGATCCCAGGACTCTGAGATCATGACCTGAGCCAAAGGCAGCGGCCTAACCCACTGAGCCACCCAGGTGCCCCTCAAGGTGATTTTTTAAGCAGTCCTCAAAGCATCTGGCACAGGCATCTTCTTATGGTTAAAGGGCCAACTCCTAGCATATATTTTCTCCTGTGTGTAGAAATTTTGAAAAAAAAAAAAAAAAGCCTGTCTTATTCAGTCTTTCTCCACATGTTCCTTGTATTTTACATTTCCTAACTGACCTTTTTGGCCCATCCTCCATCACTTCAAAATGTGATGTTCCCTCCTACTTTTGAAGTTTCCCCCATTTCTGAAACACCCCCAACACAGTTCAGCCTTCCATCTATGACAGTGGTCAGACTCCCATAGGTCTTGGGTTGATTTCTAAATGCTATTTTTGGCTCACATCTTTCTGTGATGAAACTGAAACCAGGTAGTTACCAATGACAAGCAGCTGACTATCAATAAATACCACCAAAAAGCAGCTAAGACACTCATCTCTGGGTCAGGCATGATCTTTGCAAGAGCAGTTACGAGAAAATGATATCCTATTATAAGCATCAGGATCACCATTTCAATGCTACAGATAAATGAGGCATCTCTATGAGAATACCACCGCTTGAAAAAGGACCCACTTTGGTACCTGTGCCAGCACAGCAAGATTAGCTATCTGGTTAAAAAGCAGACTCCAACCTAAGTCACTAGCTAAACAATAGTCTAAGTCCCTGGAAACCACATCATGCACAATAAATCATCTTTTTCTTAAGGGGACCCATTTCATGTTTCTGGTTTTTTGTTTGTTAACTTAAGAAATATTTGCACTTTCTCAACTCAGAACCTATCTAGATACATAATTTCATCTGGTTCACAGTTTACCTCTGCCTGTCTCAGCATATGGACTATACTCAAGTAATGTTCTGGAATATTATTCCCTCCTTTAGGCAAGTAAACAATCTCAGACACAGGGAACTTCAAAACAGACCTAAGTATTCAGTAAATAGCCAATGTATACAGAACTCAAAAAGTACTCAAGGGATGCATGGGTGGTTCAGTCAGTAAAGCTTCAGACTCTAGGTCTCAACTCAGGTCTTGATCTTAGGGTCATGAGTTTAAGCCCACGTTGGGCTCCATGCTGGGCTTAGAGCCTACTCAAAAAAAAAAGTACTAAAAAGTATTTTTAAATGCAGCTGAAGATTTAAAAAAATAAATAAAACTCACTGAGCACACACTTTCGTATTTCAGATCCAGAATAAAAGTGTGGGTTGCTCAGCCCACTTCTGCCTTCTCATGAAGAGCAAAATCTAGACAAAAGTCATGACTACATTAGTGTTCTGTGGTTACAAGAAAAGCCAATGGCTATACGACCACAGGATTCATCTGTTTGTTCAGTAAAATGTGCTGTAAATAAAAGTTTCTATAGTAGTTTGGTTAACAAAATTTAACAAAGTTTAATTTGTTAAATTAATTTATAAAATTAACAAAGCTGAATTAACAAAATCCAAATTAGACCATGTAAATATCTGATCAGTCTTTTGAAAATCTGTTTGTATACACAAACACATCATGAAATGAGAAATTTTGTGGGTGTTCTAGAAGCTTACTGATAGCAGAAAGACCAAGAGCCATTCGGCCCGGCCCAGCAAAAAGCAATGTGACCCATTCTGAACCATGGATGTCCAGGAAGATAACCCGCACATTCTCCTCCCCTCAACCCCACAATTATATCTTCATTTACTTACTTTTAGTGAATCACCTTGCCTCCTATTATATCAAGATGGTTAAACCCATCCTAAGATTTCTTATCTACTATTTACTTTCTACAGTTTGGTCCTACATTCATCCTCACATTTAAATCATAAATAGTCTTCCTGCTTCTAGTTCTCTCCACCTCCACTACTCCAATTTTCTATTTCAACCTAATCCACCTTCCTGAATCCCAATTTCCATCATGGCACTCCTCTGCTCAAAAGCCTTCAAAGAACTCACGTGTCTCTCAGCATAGACCTCTAATATGTGACAATGGCTATTTCCAACATAAATGTTCTCAACCTGGATCATTCCTTTGCATATCCTATACAAAGATTTTCTTCTCTTCTGTCTTGCTCCAAGGTTTCTAGAAAACAGAAACTAAAGCGAAGATTATTTAGGGGGTGCAATCTCAGGGTAAGAGTGGAGGAAAAGAGGAGTAAGGCAGGAAAATGTGGCAAGCAATGTGAGCATAACAACAATGGCCTCTACTTCACAATAAGCTTGAAGAATCTCAGCCAGTCGTTTGGTAAGTCACCTGCTCAGCTACCCAGGATGTCTCCAGACAAGCTGATCAGAGATGCTACATTTCAGATGAGTCTTAAAGAAACAGAAAGAGTACTTTTCTGCCCAAACTCTTTCCAGCTCTTGTTTATCCTTTGGCCAAAACCAACTCTCCCATACTTATGGATCCTATGGGAGTTGCTTAGGAAGCCAGAGGCTATGTTAACATGAAATAATATTTCATACAAGTCTCAAAGTGGTGGGAGAAGCCAGAGACTCCATGCATGGAACTGGCCAGTCTTAGGTGGTAGAACCTCATGGACAACAGAATTTGTCATATGTTTGCAGCAGTAGCTGAAGCTGGAATAGATAGATGGAAGAAGTGAAAGTCCTGGGAACACAGGAGACCAAGAAAATTTGCAGAGGTTTGTAAGCTCAGTATGTTGTCTCCCCATTAAGTCTACCCAGTGATGATTCAGTTTCTTGAATTCCTTGTTTGGTGCTTGATTATATATTGTTAGGTTGTGAAGGTTATTTAAAGGTGGGGTGTGTGTGTGTGTGTGTATGTGTGTGTGTGTTCTCCTTGATTAAATTTTAAGCTCGCTAATTGCAGATAACCAAGACTATATTTCCACGTATCCCCATCTCAACTGGCATAGTGTGGGTGTATAAGTGCTATCCATCAGTACTTGTTTAGTGAGGGAAGGAGCAGAATAGCCAAGAGAACAGCAGATCTGGGGGCTACATTAGCCTACATGGACAGCTTCTTTTCTTTTGGCTTCACTGACATAAAGTCTGAAGTTTGGAAGAACCCCTAATGGACACCTAAATCATTTCCTCATTGCCACCTGTACTTGCATGTCATTTCCTGATAGTTAAAGGTTAAAATTCTATAGCTTCACTTCAAAAGCAACTTAGGATCAATTTGATATTATATCGTTTTTTTATTTGAGTATTCATCACTCAAATATTTTTCTTTTTTGTGACCAAATACTGAAATTCAAAAATGCAACATTCAATAATGATTAAGACCATGGGCTATGGAGGCAGAGTTCTTTTTTTTTTAACATTTTTTTTAATTTATTTTCAGCATAACAGTATTCATTGTTTTTGTACCACACCCAGTGCTCCATGCAATCCGTTCCCTCTCTAATACCCACCACCACCAGAGTTCTTGTTTCAAATCTTAGCTTTGCCACTTACTAGCTGTATGACTTTGGAAGAGTAACTTAACTTTTCCGCACCAGTTTCCTAATAGATAAAATGAAGATGATAATAGGACCTGCCCCAATGGGTTTTTATGAGCATTAAAAGAATGTGCATCTGTAATGTTGGAAAAATGGTTATCTGAGACATGGCAAGCTGTATTTGTGTTTCCTTAATAAGTAAATAAGGTTATGGAGCTTGGAAAGGAAAGACAGAAACAAGCAAAATTATATATTGCTGAGAAATGGAAGGAATTTTAGGAACCAGCTATTCCGACTTTCTATTTTCATACCTTCCTCAATAGCTCTAACTATAAGCAATATTACTTAATTCCCTCCCTTACAATACCACAACACTTGATTTGTATATAAACCATCTCGTTTGGTTGTTGACTGTGTGATTGTAAACTTGTTAAGGTCAGAGACTATAAGAGTAATGAGCACATTGCTGGTGAAGTATAAATGTGCAGTTTTTAGTAAGTAAAGAAGGAGAAAATGTACAAGGAAGAAGGGTGAGAAACCCCAGCTTGAAGTTAAAATGTGACTAACTAGATCACATCTAGCCTACACTCCAAGGAAAGCATTTGTTTAGTAATAGAAAAATATGTGGGTCTCACCCAAAATGCTGTTTTTTTATTTCCTCATTCTTCTGCCACCCCATCAGGTGTGGCTTATCATTTGGGACTCAGGTTGCCTGTCTTATTTTCCCTGTTACCTCTGCTCTTCATTCTCCCTTTCCCTCGGACCTACCTGGGTCCTTATCACCCGTTCTACTTCTTAGGTTTGAGACTGCTGTAGAGAGAGGATACAATACCAAACCAAACATATCCAGGCTTTCATAGCACCGAACTTTTTGTTACTACCACCCAAAGACCCAGAGGTTTTTTTTCCAAAGGATGGGTTATACCTTGGGGTCACATCTTTGCCCCGTTACTACTCTCTGCACTTCTGCTTCCCATATGCCTCTCCGCTGTAGCTCCTACTCAGTTAACCATTTACAGAGCCAAACATAAAATTATAAATGTAGGATGAGGGTCTTTCAATGTTCCACTTTTATAAAAAGAGATCATTTATTCATTTCAGGTTGGGTTAGCTCAATATTTGTAGCCATTAGACCACAGCAGCCACATAAAAAAAAGTCCCATGACCCCTGTTTCACATAGAAGCATTTTACTTCAAGCCACCTCCAGGTTTTTTCTGGCACTTGAACTCCACCAGATTCTGTATCTTCCCCTCATTCATGAATTTCAACATTCTGTTGTATGGGGATTTGTAGAGTGGATTGGGAAAGGAAAGAAATTTCCCCTCCCCCAATATGATGTTTGCCACATCAAAGAAGTCTTACAAGAGTGTACCTTCCAGAGAAAAGCTTTGATTCTCACGAACGTCAAGACCACGTACCTCATGTGTATGTGTGTGTGTGTATGTGTGTGTATACACACACTAATAAACTAACAGGCTAAGCTAATTTCTTTCCCATAGAACTCTGGTTCTTATTTGTTTAGAGCAATAATGTACTTAGCCAATTGTGGTGATCCCATTCCTCCTTCCTTATAGATATTTTCCCAGTCTCCCTCACTACAAAAGTGGTCATATGACTCTATTCTGGCCAATAGGATACAAGGGAAATTCTACCTCAGGCTTTTGGAAAAGGTTTTGCTTTCTGATAAAACAGCCACGTATTCAAAAAGAGCTTGCTGTTGACACATTTTTCCTTACTGCCTGGGACAATGTTTGGAGCTATAACAGCCATTCTGAAACCATGATGTGAATATACAAATACGAAAAACTCCTTGTGAATCAGACTTGAACAGGAATAGCTGGAAACAAGTAAGAACTCCCCAAGCTCAACAAGCTGGAAAGAAAGCAGAAAGCATCTGTGTTTTATGTTGTTAATCGTGAAATTTGACCACGCTGAGTAGGTGGTTCAAGATGGTCTTTCAGCCAATGAGAACATATAATATCTGCAAGACCAGATGTTCCCAGCACCCTTTATAGATTTTACTCTTAAAGACTTCAAAAGGAAATACACAATCAACATGTGCCAGTGAAATAAATGCATGGTAGCAATAAAGTACAAACACTTGTCCTCAGGATCCTAAGAAAGTCTTGTCATCAATATAGCCACAGGAGCACAGCTTTCAGGTAAGGTGGGACACTTACGATTCTAAAGTGTGCTATGTAGGAAATCCCCAAACTGCCTTCTTGAAACAGTACAGCTTCTACAAGATAACAAGGCCCTCATCATGCTATTGTTGCTGTTTATTAACTCTGAAACTACTGTTATGCTGGTGGGAAGTTGGTTTTTAAAAGTCCCACAAATGTATCGCCTTGTCAGCTGAAGTGAGACAGAGCAATAAGAAATATCTTAAGGACATGTGTTGAGGGAGTGCCTGCATGGCTCAGTTGGTTGAGTGTCTGCCTTTGACTCAGGTCGTGATCCCTGAGTCCAGGAATGGAGCTCCAAGTTAGGATCCCTATTCAGTGAGAAGTCTGCTTCTCCCCCTGCCTCTGGCCCTCCCCCTGGTCCTTCTCTTTCTCTCTTTCTTACTCTCTCTCTCCCTCTTGTTCACCCACTCTCTGTCTCAAATAAATAAGTAAAATCTTTTTTAAAAAGGACATGTTCTTCTCCCTATTCCTCTCCCCCTCCCCCTGTTCCTTCTCTCTCTCTCCCTCTCTCTCTCTCACTCACTTTCTCTCTCAAATAAATAAAGTCTTAAAAAAAAAAAAAAAAGGACATGTGTTTAGGCTATTTGGATCTCCTGGAAGAAAGCATACTTTTCTTCTTGACCTCTGCTTACCCCAAAATAGACTTAATCTCTTTCAGCATATGAACAGCATAATGGGGATCACAGTTTGGAAAAATATTAAAGCATGTTTATCTCTTGCTTGTTTGGAAAAATATTAAAGCATGTTTATCTCTTGCTTTTTCTCAAAACTGAAATAAATTTCAATTTTCAAAAATGAAATAAATTTCATCTAACTGGAAAGAATTTAGATAACCACAACACAGTGGGGTGCTGAGGGAAGAGATAAGCAAGGCTGATAGTATGTTTTTTTCTAGAAGAGATTATAGATACTGCTGAATTCCAGATTGAATATAGATTAAATATATGTTTAAATATGTTTGTTTAAATGTTAAGCATATCTGCTGGAAGTATAGATAATAGTTCTCAAATGTAACTACCTGAGACAATTTATAAAAGTCCCAAGCATCGTCTTTACAGATTCTGGCTCAGTCAAGATGATCTTTGACTTTATAATCCTTCACAATTGATTCTGGTAATGAATCAGGTTTGAGAACCACTGGCCTGAGGGCACAAATCAATTGTATTGTTCTATGATGTGGAGGTGCCATGAATCCCAATAATTATCTCTATAAGGTTTTGAGGACCTAAGTCTTCTAAGGAATGGAGGCAACTTGGCATAGTAGCACAGATGCTATGAAGGAAAGCCTCAGGGCACAAATTCTGAGCTTCCACCAAAACTTCTACTTTCTCAGGAGCAATAAGAAAGAAGTTTCTTCATATCTCACTACTTCTGAAGGATCCTAGAAAGGCAGGAAAAAAAAAGAAAGAAAGAAAAGAGGGATGCAGAGAAAGAGAGAAACAAAAAGAATGATTATTATCACAATTTCTATTCACAATTCAACTAAATGTTCAGTACAATGAAAAAAATAAGAAGATTGAAAAGAAACTAAAACACTGTTCTTATCTCTATATATGTTATACCTAGAAAATTCAGCAGAATCACTTAATAAGCAATTAGAACTTAGAAAATTCACTAAAAATGCCAGATAAGCTAGCAATACAGAAAAATCCATTCATTTCAGCCAGATGAACCATAACCAATTGAAAAATATCCAAAGAATGATTCTCTTCACATAGTAAACCTAAAAGGTTTAGGAGTAAAGTTAAAGAAATGTGTAAGACCTAACTGAAGAAAAATGAAGGGCATTTAAAAAAAGAAACTGAAAAGGGAGATGAATCACCACATACCTGGACAGGAGAACATATACTACATAAATAAATATACATTTTTCTCCAGCAAAATTAAATGAAATGAAAAAAATCAAGTAAGTTATGGGATAGCCATAATATGGAATTCAACATTTAAAAGAAATTTAAAGAATTAGAAGGAATTATGGAAGGATACAGTTATAATACTGGAGTGCTAAAGGCTTTCAAAAAACCCAAAATCCACAGAAGATTGCAAAAATAATGACTACTGTTACGCTGAAAAATTAAAAAATTTAAAAAAAAAATCTACAGAAGCCTAGATTGACTGATGATGCAATCATATAAAAATGTAAACCTTCTGAATTATTTTTTAAAAATCGTAAAAATAAGCAGCAAAAAAAGGAGATATACTTGCCATTATGGATAGCAAAAGAAAAAAATTCTTTTTTTTTTAAGATTTTATTTATTTATTTTGTCAGAGAGAGAGAGATCACAAGTAGGCAGAGAGGCAGTGAGAGAGAAAGGGAAGCAGGCTCCCAGCTAAGCAGAGAGCCCGATGCGGGGCTCAATCCCAGGACCCTGAGATCATGACATGAGCCAAAGGCAGAGGCTTAACCCACTGAGCCCCCCAGGCGCACAAAGAAAAAACTTCATAATAACCAGAATATAAGAGAACATATATGAATTAACAAGTGACAAACCATTTCTTTTAAATTGGCAAAAAATTAAATTGTTAATTCCCAGAAGAGGAAAGAGAAATAATTATATTAAAAATAATAATTAGAGCTAATATGCAGTAGGCAGTTGATACAAGCACTTTATGGGTATTTTCTCAGAACATCCCTCTGAGGCACAGAATGATGAAGTAACCTGTCCTTGGTTAGTTACTTACAAAGAGACATCAAGTGAGAGCAATGGGTTCTGCATCCAGGCAATCTTACTCCAGACTTTACTCTTAACAACTACCCTTGTTAGGCCATAAGTATATGAAAATATGTTCAACATTATTAGTATCAGAGAAATAAAAATATAATCCCTGTTTTAATTTGCAACTATCAACACGGCAAAAAATTAAATGAAGTTTTGGTAAGAATGTGTGGAAACTGATACCCTCGTATATATTGGTGGGGCATGATTTGCTTCAGCCCATTCATGGAGAAATTTGGCACCATCCATCAGATAGAACATGTGTATATCCTTCGAAGCAGAGTTTCCACTTCTAGGAATTTCCTGCGGAGGTGCTCATAAACTGTTATAAGAATTTTTGGCATGGCATTGTTTGTTACACTAAAAATTGGAAATAAATTAAATGTCTGTCAATAAGGGGTTACTTAAATTATGGGGCAGCCATTCTGTGGAATACCAAAAAGGCATGACGGAGAATGTAGCAAACTTCTACATGCAGTCTTGGGAAGATAAATTGTTCTCATATATTGCTAAAGGGAGGCAAATTGATACAGTTTCCATGTAGGGCAATTTGGTAGTATCTGTCTAGATTACAAATGCACACATTTGACCCAGAAATGCCACTTCCAGGAATTTATTCGATATATACAAAGTTATGTATTGTCACCATTTTCAAATAGGGACATACTGAAAATAAACTAAATCAGTAGGTGACAAGCAAAATAAATTATGAGAAAGCTATATAATGCAATGTTATCCATAAAATGCAGTATTATAGAACTAAACTACATACAATACTGCTGTAAACATTAAAAGAAAGGCAGATTTCATCTGCTAATCAATAATCTCCAAGAAATATTAAGTTTTTTAAAAAGTAAGATACATGCTATGTATAACATGCTATAACATGTATGTATAACATGCTATAATTTGGGAGTTTCTTAAGGGGACTAAAGGTCGTATGAGCAAAGAATCTCTCTGGGTAGCTACACAAGAAATGGTAATGTTGGTTGCCTCCAGGGAACACCGAATGATCAAGATACAGAGACAGGTGAGAAAAAATTTTCATTTTTTCAATCCTTTGAATTTTTTAATATGTATATATTACTTAGGAAAAAATACAAATTCCTAAAATAAAATGAAGGAAGTGGCAGAACATGTGAAATGTGAACTCTATTAATATTTAAGAAACCAGATTTCATATTTCCCACATACATATGTGCATAGGAAGGAGTCCAACAGTATTCACAAAGAAGAATGGAAAAGGAGAAAAGGGACTTTAATCTTTTTAGCCTTCATACTCTGATATTCTATATATTTTTATGGAGAAAACAGACACAAATATGTATACGTACACACACACACATACATACACACACACACACACACACACATACTCATGTATTCTTGTACAAGTAAAAAAAAATGTCTTTCAGAAGAGTGGATGGGCATAAGAGATTCTGATTTCTCATTGCTGTTCTCCTAATTAATCTTAGGCAAATGATTTAACCTCTGAGGACCTCAACTCCCTCATCTGTAAAGTGAGAGGATGGGGCTCATTGGTACCTAAGGCCGTTCCCGCTCAATAGTCTAACCAAAAAAAAAAAAGGAAAAAAAAGGTAAATTAATTATTAGCCAGTCATTGAGATTTTAAGCAAGACTAAGACATGCTACTACTTTGAAGGGTAACTATGTTTTAAGACACAACTCTTAAAAAATCCCTAAGACTCAAAAGAATGAAACCATAGTGGTAAAATTTCAGGTGTAAAGAAAAGTTTTCTTCAGAAACACTTTCTGAAGCCCCTCCAATTACTGATTTGTCCTAAAGCTAATGTCAGCTACCCCCGCAAGAAATAGCTGTGTGACCACATAAAATGAGGCTCAAAACCTTCACAGCTCTGAACATATAAATCAAATGATCTACCCCTTTCTAAAATATCACACAAGTCCAGCCTCCTTTTTTGGCTTTCTCCTTTAGCTTTCAACTTTATTTTTGTTGTTGCTGACCAAAGCTGTTATTAATTTTTCTCACTGAAGTTGGGAAATGTATACAATTTTAGATCTTTCAACCATGGAATTTTTAACTCTGCCCTATATTAAAATTAGCTTAGCTCATTCTGTGGGTCTATTGTTATTCAAATATGGAAAGAATGTGGACCTGCATGATTCAAAAAGTAAGCTGAGGAGATCTTTCTCTTTTAAAAAAAAATATATCAAAAGTTGGGTATTTAGGGGCGCCTGGGTGGCTCAGTAGGTTAAGCCGCTGCCTTCGGCTCAGGTCATGATCTCGGAGTCCTGGGATCGAGTCCCGCATCGGGCTCTCTGCTCAGCAGGGAGCCTGCTTCCTCCTCTCTCTCTGCCTGCCTCTCTGCCTGCTTGTGATCTCTCTCTGTCAAATAAATAAATAAAATCTTTAAAAAAAAAAAAAGTTGGGTATTTATCCTTTCTGATGGAGGCATAATACTCCATAGTGTATATGGACCACATCTTCCTTATCCATTTGTCCGTTGAAGGGCATCTTGGTTCTTTCCACAATTTGGCGACCGTGACCATTGCCACTATAAACACTGGAGTACAGATGGCCCTTCTTTTCACTACATCTGTATCTTTGGGGTAAATACCCAGTAGTGCAATTTCAGGGTCATAGGGAAGCTCTATTTTTAATTTCTTGAGGAATCTCCACAGTTTTCCAAAGAGGGAAATTGGAAGGGGAGGTGAACCATGAGAGACTATGGACTCTGAAAAACAATCTGAGGGTTTTGAAGGGGCGGGGGGTGGGAGGTTGGGGGAACCAGATGGTGGGTATTAGAGAGGGCACGGATTGCATGGAGCACTGGGTGTGGTGCAAAAACAATGAACACTGTTATGCTGAAAAGAAAAAAATATATATCAAGTAGCTCATGGGTCAGAGTTGAAGAATAATAGAAAAGAGGGTAAGAAGTCACATCAAAAGGGATTTGGAAGTCCTTCTGGCTCACAATCTCAAAACAGCTTGTTTCTGGCACCATCGGTAGACGTTAGGAATAAGATATCCCAAGTCACAGAGAAATACAATGAAACCTTGACCCTAAAAATTGTGTAAGATGTTTGTTCAGGTTCTAGTCCTGTAGGATCTAACTCTTCTATGTATGAATGCCAAAATCTACCTAGAAGGATTGTAGAAGAAAGAGCACTGGTTCCAATGTTAAAAGTACTGTGTTTAGTGGGGTGCCTGACTGGCTCAGTTGGTAGAACATACAACTTGATCTTGGAGTTGTGGGTCTGAGCCCCATGATAGATGTAGAGGTTACTTAAAAATAAAATCTTTTAAAAAAAAATCCTGTGTTCAAGTTTTGGGTCTTGCTTTCCAGTGATGTGACCTTGACCATGGCACTTACTCTCTTAGGACCTCATTTTCTATCCTCTAGTTTTTATCCTCCAGGGTTTAAGCTCAGATTTTTCTGCCTTCCTTAAAGTCTTAAGCTCCACACAGTCTTAAGCGCTTTGCAGGAATTCAGCAAGTAACTCATTGAGCAGTTCAATCCCATGTACATTGCACGTTCTCATAGCTAGCACTTCTCTGGGGGCAGATCTAAAGGATTCAGGTGAATTCTGGTTCACATTCCAAATCTGTTCTCACCATGACACAAGGTAGGCATCAAGAGTTCAGTCCCTGGAGTTAGACACTCCTGAGTTCAAATTCTGGCTCAATTATTTCTAGGTCTCTGACATTATTTAACCTCTCTACTTAGATATAGTTTGTTTCTCCACTGGAACCTATTTTATATGGTTATTATGAGAAATAACATGATGCTTGTAACTTACTCAAAGTGAATTACATGATAAATGCTAAAAACAGGTATATTAATAATATTGTTACTACCTTTGGACTAACCTTTATAGGCATACCCATCTTTTTTCTGGCTACAGAGACAACAGTGCTTGCCATTAGCCTTCTCAATAGTGGTATGTTACTTAAACAGTCTCTGAGCCAAGTCCTAAACATTCCTAGTGAGCTATTCCATATGAAACCTATGTTCCAACTTGTACTGTCTCTGTTTCTTCCAGAAACATTTGCAATACAATTTTGTTACGCTAACTTTATTAATTAGTACCTGAGTAGAAGCATGAAATAAAACATGTAAAGGTTGTTGTTTTGTTTTTTTTTTTCTAATTGTTGTTCTTCAAATTCCAACCTAGGTGTCACATCCTCTATAAAGCCTACCCCCATCTCCTTGCCTTGACACTTCACACCCTGAAGTTACTCCCTCTGTCTTCTCTTCTCACTATCTTAGATATACTTCTGCTTATCAACTATGAAACTATTCCCTGTAAATTTATGTTTATGCTTGTTTCCTCCTTTAGAGTGCAAGTACCGCAAGTATGGGCTGTAGTCTTCCTTACCTTTTACCTCCCAAATACCCCCACAATGCTTAGAAACATGCTCATAAAATGTTTGTGTATAGACTAGAGATAAAATGAATTGAATTATGGGGTTCTACCTCCAAAATGTTTGGAAACTTATACCCAAAACATCTAGAAAATACCCTAGAGAGAAAGGTAGAAGAAAGAAATATAGAGGCCAGATTGGGGAGTTGCTACATATGTAACATAGCACAGCAAAAGATTCTGAGTTCATAAATCAATCTATGTGCTATTTCTTTTGGTTTCCACTTCTCTCACCACATAGTTACTTATGAGTGGTCAACGTAAAATAGAAAGAATCTTAGTCTAGGAATTTAAAGACCCATATTAGTTCCAACTCTGCCATGAATTGCCTATATCACCTCCTGTCCCTAACTCTGTTAGACATAATGATTTATAAGATCCTTTCAAACTCCCTTCCCACACAGGCACATCTGGATCCACTGTCATTAACCTCATCTGCTAAAAAAAAGAAAAGAAAAAAAAAGAAAAGAAAAAAATTTGAGACAAATAATACAACCAATGCATTCCAGAATTTTAGAGCAACTGGCTGTCAGTGTTAAGGGGGGGAACATAGGTGGAAAGATTGTCTGGAGCCCAGCCCTGCAGCGGCATCCCACACCTAGTGTCACAAGGGAATTACAGGGAGGGTCAAAGCTTCTCTGCCTTTTGCCAAGAACAGGATGTTCCCACACCTATAGGAGCCAACTGAGTGTGTAGTGTTAGCAGTCAGCACAACTACAGCTCCTGGGTTCCAAATAGACATTCAGGAATGTCTTAATTGATGTCCCTGTCAGGCACCAAGGGACAGAAATTACTCAAACTCTACCTATGAAAACTGGAGTCTTGTCTAGGTCATCCTGTTTGCTGTAATCATTGGGGTACCATCTGAGTCTGACAACTAGATCCAGGACTAAGACCAGAGTTGAGAATTTGGCCATTTGGTTCAGACACCCACATCCTAATAGATTGCTTTGAAATGTAGAAAAAGAATAGTCGAGGGGCACCTGGGTGGCTCAGTTGGTTAAGCTTTGCTCTGCCACTCCCTGCCACTCCTGATCTCTCTCTCAAATAAATAAAATCTTATCAAAAAATAGTCTAAGAGGGTGGATTGTACATACACTTTTTTTAAAGATTTTATTATTTATTTTAGAGTGATCATGGTGGTGGGGGGGTATGGGGAAGGACAGAGGGAGAGGGAGAAAGACTCCTCACTGAGCAGGAAGCCTGATGCAGGGCTTGATCCCAGGACCCCAGGATCATGACCTGAACTGAAGGCGGAGCCTTAATGGACTGAGCCACCCAGGCACCCTTTTATATACACATTTTAGACTAAGAAATCTATTCAGCTTCTCAGAAGACAAGATAAGAACCATGAGTCATAATTTAGATTAACATTAAACATTTGTAATGTGAGAAGCTTCATCTTACTTATAATTCGAGTTTCTGAAGTCGGAAGCATTTCTGTGCTACATATATATACAATTGTTATTGATATAAATCATAAAAATTTTCCCATTTAAAGTATATACACAATTCAGTGGTTTTTAATATATTCAAACGGTTTATGACGATCACTACTATCTAGTTTCAGAACATTTTTATCACCCAAAAAAGAAACCCCACACCCATTAGCAGCCCCTGGAAACCATTAATCTATTTTCTGTCTACAGAGTTGCCTATTCTGGACACGCTAAATAAATAGAATCATCTTGGGGCACCTGGGTGGCTCAGTGGGTTAAAGCCTCTGCCTTTGGCTCAGGTCATGATCCCGGGGTCCTGGGATAGAGTCCTGCATCGGGCTCTCTGCTCAGCAGGGAGCCTGCTTCCCCCCCACCCACTGCCTGCCTCTCTGCCTACCTGTGATCTCTTTCTGTCAAATAAAAAAATAAAAATCTTTAAAAAAATAAATAAATAGAATCATCTAATATGAGGTCTTTTGTCTCTTTGATACTTCCTTGCTCTGCAATTCTAGACCACAGAATCTAATAAGGAGAAAGACATCAGTTTTCTTTCCCCAACATTTCTAAAGATACCACATAAAATGCTTAGAACTTATAACCCATGGACAAGATTCTGATCTAACCTGTGTCTAGCCCCTAGCAAGTGACACTGTTCAAATCTCCCAGACTGATTAAGGCCTGGCCTAAATTTAAAGATCTCCCCTAAGACTAAGCATGAGAGAAAGGGAAATCCAGAGCATCAGAGACCCCTGGATCCAAACCCTGGCGCAGTACTCACTAGGTCTAGGGTGACCCTGAGTAATCTATTTACCCTGTTTTCATTTTCCTCATCTGCAAAATGAACATAACATTATCTTCTTTGTGAGGTTGTTATGAGAATGAGAAAAAAGATATATAGAAAGGACCTAATGTCTGGCATAGGAAAGCCTTCAAATTATTATTACAACTACTTCTACTACTATTTTCTCCTCATAAGTGTTTTTCTTTATCACCTTATGACAGGTGTTCTGAAAACTGAGCAAAAATTTATATTGGCCATGGTCTCTGCCCTCAAGGAATTGACATACTATGGGACATATGCATCTTTTTCTTTAATCTAAGATTGTATTATAAATACAATGGAATATTACTCAACCATAAAAAAGAATGAAATCTTGCCATTGCAACATGAATGGATCTAGAGCCGATAATGTCAAGTAAAATAATTTAGCTAGAGAAAGACATACCATATGATTTCACTCATATGTGGAATTTAAGAAATAAAACAAATGAACACAGGGGAAAAGAGACAAAACAAAAAATAGTCTCTTAACTATTAGAGAACAAACTGCTGGTTGCCAGAGGGGAGGCAAGTGAGGGGATGTGTGAAATAGGTGAAGGGAATTATGAGTACACTTACCATCATGAGCACTGAGTATTGTTTAGAATACTCACCACATTGTACACCTGAAACTAATAGAACACGTACATTAACTACACTGGAATTAAAATTTTAAAAAAATAAAAGACAGCATGTTCCTTTTGTACTTTAATCCTACCACTCAGCATTAGAGACAAATGGAATGAAGAGTATTCTGATTTATTTGTACATGTTTCATCTATGCTCTTAGCTTAGGAACTTGTGTCAGCTCAACTCTTCCAAGAAACAGATCCCAAAACAAAATGAGTCATGCAGGAGTTTTCTTATAAGAAATTCCCAGAAAGAATTAAAAGAAGAAGCAACCAGCATTAAGTGTGGAGAGTCTTCAGGCTATGATACAGGCCTGACTCTTGGGAAAGAAAAGAAGAAAACAAAGAGTGCTGTGTAATAGGAAGGTCAGAAAAAAGTCAAAGCCAGGCTGGCTGGGAGTCCCTAAGCAAAGATGATGCCTTGGAGGAGTCCTGTGCTGGGCAGAAATGGCCTGGCTCTCGGGAAAGAAGGCCTGGGAGAGGAAGGCTTGGCAGAATGGAGGCAGGGGTTGGTCCAAGGTCATTGCAGGAGGAAACTGCACCAACTCCACTCCTCACAACAGGTCCTCATGAAAGTCAGTTTCAGCAGCATGTTCCACCACCTCTATAGAATTCCTAGAGAGAATAATTACTAGTATCATTACTTTTGTTTAGTACATTCTCAGTAGGTATGTGCCGTAAGCCGAATAAGTGAGGGTTTTCAGCCACCAACAAGAAAAGGAATTCATTTACTCCATGCAGGCGGATTCAATTTCATAATTCCTCAAGAAGGGAAATGTTTTCCACCATTTGAACTAAATGGCAAGTCCCGGAAAAGATCCCAACCCACAAACAGAAAAAGGAGTGGGGCGCTAAGGCAGTGAACTGACAACAACGGGAAGAATAGGGTAAAAGTGACTCTGGCCTAAATTGAACCTATCATTGATTTGATTAGCCATTTAATTTTACTTGTAGAGACATAGCCACACCACACGATGAAGCAATCTACAGAGGGTGTGGCATCCAAGGTACAAACAAGATGGCAGATAAAGTGCTTCTAAAACAGACAACAGAGCAGAGAAAGCCTCAGGAGCTCAGGGCGGTGGAGAGATTTTAATCATGGAGCTACACTCGCTTAAAGCACCCAGCAACTGGAAAGCAGGTCACCACAGCACCCACAGCAGTCTTGAAAAGGATAACTCCAGTTTTCAAAGAATCAAAATAGGTAGGGGTGAGGCAAGAGGAAGAAATGAGTCACAGATCTGTAGGTAAAATGAGATCTCTGAGCTAATGATCACAAATAAAGGAAGGCAGAGAGAGGAACCGTGTTTTGGGGGGCTTCATTTCTCACTTTCATAAAGGCAGAAATCTACTGCCATTTAAAGATTATATATTGATGAATCACTGTATTATACTCTGAACATAATATGATATTTTATGTTGACTAATGGGAATTAAAATAAAAACTTTAAAAAATAAGTAAGTTTTAATTTAAAATTAATTTTAAAAATAATAAAGATTATATATTGATCACCTGCTATGCACAGACTGAAAGAAGCAAGGTTTCAAGAACACCACATGTCCAACAAACATTGATGAGCACCTCCCTTGTTCCAGGTATGTGCTAGACTTTGGGGAAACACGGAAAATCATTCCCAATTACTGCCAAAGAGACAGACCTACAAAACAATGAAAATACATCATTGTGAATCATGCAATGATAGAGCCAGGTCTAAGCGCTATAAGCACCCTAAGTAGGGTGACCATATAACTCACCACCCAAACCAGGCTGCTTTGAGAGTAAGAGGGGACATTAGCAATAATTACATTGGTACAACAGGGATAAACTGGGATGTTCCTGGGCAAACAGCATGACTGTCATCACAGTCACAAGGAATAAAAATAGGAAGAAAAACACTGGGAGGAGACTGGGTGAGGAAAAAGAAATGCTAGAATGAAGAGCCCAAATCATTAAAGAGGAAAGGGATGAGAGCAATGGGTAAGGCAGAAGAAATAGTTTCAAAGAAGCTGTCAGAACTTTGAAGTTTAAAGGATTCTGAAAATAAACCCACTTAATTTTCCTGTGGTGAAACTAAGAGGGAGCAGTATTGGTCAAGCACCCACAATGAACTAAGCACTATGCCAAGCATTTAAAATCATTATCTTATTTATCCCCACCTAAAAGATGGTATAATTATTCTCAGTTAATAAAGGAAGATACTGAGACAGTGAGGTTAAGTGACAATGCTGAGATTGGAGCCCCGGTTTGTGAACTCCAAAATCCATACCCATAAACTTGGTAGCACAGGCAGAATGAGCATCTGTGACTTTTAACCTCTGGGCCAGGGCTACTTTTACTGTGTTATACAAGGCAAGTTTTTACTGGGTTTGGTAGTATCCCCCCAAACTCATGTCCACCTGGAACCTGAGAATGTGACCTTATTTGATAATAGAATCCTTCCCAATGTAATCAAATTAAGATGAGATCATACTGGAGTAGGTAGGCCCTAACCAATGACTGGCGTCCTTAGAAAAAGAGGGAAATTTATGCATAGACACAGGAGAGTAGAATGCCACATGAAGATGCACAGACACAAAGAGAAGGGCATGATATAGACACAGAGGCAGAGACTGGAGTGTTACATCTACAAGCCAAGGAATGCCAAGGATGGTTGGCAACCACCAGACATTAGAAAGAAGCAAGGAAACCATATAATTGACTCTCTCTGCTTTACTTATTTCACTCAGAATAATCTCCTCCAGTCCCATCCATGTTGAAACAAAAGTTGGGTATTCATCCTTTCTGATGGAGGCATAATACTCCATTGTATATATCGACCATATCTTCTTTATCCATTTGTCCATTGAAGGGCATCTTGGTTCTTTCCACAGTTTGGTGACTGTGGCCATTGCTGTTATGAACATTGGGGTAGAGATGGCCTTTCTTTTCACTACATCTGTATCTCTGGGGTAAATACCCAGTAATGCAATTGCAGTGGAGCATAAGGAATAACTTGGAGGACATTAGGAGATGGAGAGGAGAAGTGAGTTGGGGGAAATCAGAGGGGGAGACAAACCATGAAAAACCGTGGATTCTGAGAAACAAACTGAGAGTTTTGGAGGGGAGGGAAGTGGGAGGTTGAGTGAGCCTGATGGTGCATCTCAAAGAGGGCACATATTGCATGGAGCACTGGGTGTGGTGCATAAACAATGAATTTTGGAACACAAAAAAAATTAAATTAAACTTAAGAAAAAAAAAAAAAGGCAGGAAGTATTCTTCCCTAGAGCCTTTGGAGGAAGTATGGCCTTGCCGACACGTTGAGTTTAGACTTCTGGCCTCTAGAACTGTGAGACAACAAATTTATTTTAAGCCACCAAGCTTGTGGTACACTTTATAACAGGAGACCCAGTAAACTAACACAGTTAGAGAAAGACACAGCAGGAGACAGAGGAGGAAAGGTTGAGATGGAAGGAAGCTTATAGGAAGGTCAGTGGCAAAACAAAACAAAACAAAACAAAACAAAAAGCAGAGACTGAGAAATTCTAAAAAGAAGGTATTCTAAGAGGACAGAGGAGAAGGTGATGTCACCAAAACCCCAAAAACCAAAAATAGTTTATTGGATACCTCCTTGATATCTCCCTTGATCTCCAACCCCACCATTCTCACCATTAAACCCTCCCACTTTTAAGGTTCTTACAAGATCATTGGTCAGCTCCATCCAAGTGAAAAGAGAGTAATGAAAGCTAAGAATGAATTGACATGAGCTGCTGTTAGGAATGAAACCCACACCACTGTGAATGTCAGCTATGAACAATGAGTCATAGCTTCAACTAGTAAAGTTGATTTGTGATAAATTGAAGATGGACAGGGTAATCTCTAATCATCAAAATAATAAGACTGAGCAAATACCAAGTTAATAGAGGGGAAAATGGAATAATGAAAAACATTAAACCAACCTTTAAAAAGTGAAGAAAGAAGAATAAAACGGAGTATGAAACAAAAGGAGAAATAGAAAGCAAGGCTAACATTTAAACCTAAATATACCGGTAATTACAGGGAAATGAACTAAATAATCCAATTAAAAATAAATGATTGTATTGTTAAATAAAAGAGGAAGAAAACATTATATCCTACTAAGTAGGGACAAACCTATAAAAGGGTACAGAAAAACTGAAAGTTAAAAAAAAAAAAAAAAGAAAAAAGAAAAATGCCATGCAAACACTGAAACTGTCTTTGGTTGGGTTCCTTCTGAAACAGACCTAAGACAAATATTTAAGAACACATAGTTTATTTGGGAAGTGATCCCAAGAAACTCTAATAGGAGAATTGGAAAAGATGAAGAGTGATTTATAAATAAATAAATAAATAATGGGAAAACAATACTGGGTACATTCACTATCATGTTACTAGTGTGGATACCTGAGACTCAATCCCACTGAGTACCTCTAAGAAATGTACAGTATCCGGGACGCCTGGGTGGCTCAGTTGGTTAAGCAGCTGCCTTCGGCTCAGGTCATGATCCCAGCGTCCTGGGATCGAGTCCCACATCGGGCTCCTTGCTTGGCGGGGAGCCTGCTTCTCCCTCTGCCTCTGCCTGCCATTCTGTCCACCTGGGCTCGCTCTCTCTCCCTCTCTCTCTGACAAATAAATTTAAAAAAAAAAATCTTTAAAAAAAAAAAAGAAAAAAGAAAGAAATGTACAGTATCCTTCAGAGTTGTTTTGTCCCCGAGGAAATAAAGCTGAGGTACTTATCCTCCAGTTCCCAATAGGTTACTGCAATAGGAAACAATTACACAACTCTGTGTGTACACAGAAATGATGAGAGCCAAGGAAATACAAGCAGGATATTAACAGGATGTGATACATAGTTAAAATAAACTCTAAAGCAAAAAGCCTAACCAGAGGCAAAGAACACTCTATAAAGATAAAAATTTCAATTCACAAGAAATATAACAAATTCATATGCCACAATAACATAACATCAAAATAGTTCAAGGCAAAAAATTGACAAAATTAAAAGGGAAAGTAGGCAAATCCACAATCTTGACAGGTTTTAACCGACTTTTCTCAGAAACAGATTAAAAAATGCATACAAAAATATTTTAAAAATAAATAAAAATTAAAAAATAAAAATTTTAAAAAATAAAATACAATTACATTGATAACTTTGAAATGAAGAACTTCTGTTCATGATAAATATTGACAGAGTGAAAAGGAAAAGCACAGAGTGAGAAATATTATTTGTAACCCATAACCAACAAAGGAATCATATCCAGAATATTATGTAAGAGTCTTACATGATCAATATCACCATCGCAAGAACTGAGCCAAATAGATATCATCTGTTTCTTGATATGATGCGGTGAGGACAGAAAAACACTTCTGTGGTATTCCTACCAAAAATGTATAACCTGGATTGAATCATAAAGAGACAAAAATTGAATAAACCCAAATTGAGGGCATTTTTACAAAACAAGTAACTTCTCATTAAAAAAAAAAATCAAGGCCATGAAAGGAAAATTGACAAGCAATTCTAGATTAAAGGAAACAAAAAAGAACTAATGACTAAATGCGACATGTTATTCTGAACTGGATCCTAGACCAGAAAAATAACAGTTTTTTCTTCTTTGACTGTAAATGATATTAACTAGTAAGACAATTTGAGAAAATTGAAAAAGATATGTTACTTTTATACTGTATTGATGATCATATAAATGATTATATATAAAATCCATTGATTTTAATAGTTTTATAGAGCTTACATGAGATAATGTCCTTGTTTTAGGAAATAAACACTGAAGCATTTAGTGGTGAAGAGACATTATGTCTGCAACTAATTCTCAGTTGGTTCATAAAAAGACTAACAAGCAAAAACTAAATCAGCTTCAACCTTAGGGAATATATTGACCCCTTTTAAAGGAAAATATTCTCAAGGACCACAGAAGGTATGCCCAGAGATTGCAGTTTCAGGAACACTGACTTTAGAAACTAAAGTCTTGAAAGTATAGATTGCTCTAGGCAGTACAGACATTTTTTAATGTTATTTTATTTTATTTTATTTAGGGCATCTTGGCTCTTTCCAGTTTGGTGACTGAGGCCATTGGGCAGTATAGACATTTTAACAATGTTTATTCTTCCAATCCATGAACATGTCCCGAGCAAAATTCCAAGGGCATTTTCAAAGTGCTGGAACAAACAATCCTAAAATTTGTACAGAACCAGAAGAGACCTCAAATTGCTAAGGAAATATTGAAAAAGAAAAACAAAAGAGGGGCATCACATTGTGTGATTTCAAGCTTTACTACAAAGCAGTGATCACCAAGACAGCATAGTACAGGCACAAAAACAGACACAGAGACCAGTGGAACAGAATAGAGAGCCCAAATATGGACCCGTAACTCTATGGTCAACTAATCTTTGGCAAAGCAGGAAAAAATATACAGTGGAAAAAAGAGTACTAAGGAGGGCACATATTGCATGGAGCACTGGGTGTGGTGCATAAACAATGAATCTTGGAACACTGAGTAAATAAAATAAAATTTTTAAAAAAAGAAACTAAAGTCTCTATAATTAGTAAAATAATTTCTTATCAAAATACATTTCTTTTTGCCAGAATATACACATAGATTCTATTTAAGAAACACTAATCTTGGAGTGCAGGGGTGGCTCAGTCGCTTAAGCATCTGACTCTTGATTTTGGCTCAGGTCATGATTTCAGGTGGTGAGATCAAGCCCCATGTCAGGTTTTGTGCTGGGTATGGAGCCTGCTTAAGATTCTCTCTCTCCCTCTGACCCTCCCCCATGCTCCTGCACTTTCTCTCTCAAAAAAACAAACAAACAAACATTAAACTCCATTTAAGAAACACTAACTTATTTAAGAAAACCCTTTCTTTCAATAACAACAAAAACACCTGTGCTTGGGCACTTTCTATATACTAACTCAGAATTACTACATTAAGGTGACCATCATATCTACACTTCAAGATAAGGAGTAAGTTTATTTTCTTCCATGCTTCTTTGAATGATCAAAGTTTTAAATATAAAGGGTATTTACTTATTTCATATACTCAGCAATATTCTAGGAAATTGGGAGTCCATAAGGGAAAAAACCAATGAAATAACTCTTGGACTGAAAGAACATATATCTAACTGAAAAAATATATATATACATATCCAACAGGAAAAAATCATGTATTTAGGTAAATACTAAAGTATATGTCATACCAGTACAGTACCAATTCAGATTTTTTCCAATTCTAAGGTGCTTATAAAGGAACTCCTAGTGGCTGAGAAGTGGCTCTACCACATTTATGGCCATTTCCTAAGCCCAGGCACAAAGGTTTCCCACTGTTCTCTAGTCTAAGAAGTCAACTTGGAAATGCAACAACTTAAAGAAAACAGCCTCAGAGTCTAAGATACAATTGGATGCCTTGCATTAGTCTTACATGCCCTTTCACGTGATTTTGAATTACTGGAGCAAAGTATCTTATATATATTGCCTTTGGTTCCAGATGGCCTAGGTCCAATTTCAGACTTGGCCACTTACCAGCTGTGTCATCTTAGGTAAAGTCATATCCTCTCTAAACCTTAGTTTCTTTGCCAACACAACAGCGATGCTGATAACAACTTCATAGAAATGTCTGTGAAGATCGACTGATTTTATATATAAAGCTTTTAAGCCAGCAGAGAGCCCATTAAACACTTAGTACATATTGTTGCTACTCCCAGTCAGAGAACCCTCCCAGGTTTAAGAAAGATATTGCATAAGAGGTCCAGAGGTCCCAAATTCATCTCAGAGAAGATGAGGAAACTCAAAGAGATTACCTTCAGTCTCCAGATTTAAAGCCCCTTCCACCTTTGATCTGGAGATCAAGCTGCTGTGGCCATGCTGTAACTGAAGGAAGAAAAGGCAGAACACCCAGTACCCAGCTCTCAGTCAAACCCAAGGCAGTCCCATCGACAGCACTTCAACACAGCCCATGCCAGCACAAACAACAACATACGGCAGAAAGCTGGCTTTGGATGCCTTGCAGTGTTTCTTCCTTTCTACCTTCCCCAAATCCCTTTCAGCACAAGGCCTAATACAGGAATTCGGTGATCCCTGTGGTTTTTCTCTGCCCTTATCATTCTATTGCCACGTCTGCCTTACTTGATTTCATTTGATGATGGAACATGGTAGAAAGAGTAAAGTTCCCTCAAGTACAGTTAATCCCACCCATGCCTTGAATTTTTTTAAAGATTTTATTTATTTATTTGACAGAGAGAGAGATCACAAGTAGGCAGAGAGGCAGGCAGAGAGATAGGGGGAAGCAGGCTCCCTGCTGAGCAGAGATCCCAGATGTGGGGCTCCATGCCAGGACCCTGAGATCATGACCTGAGATGAAGACAGAGGCTTAACCCACTGAGCCACCCAGGTGCCCTGAATGTTTATATATATAGGAATCGAATCTCAGAAAGTCAAGTGACTTGGCCCAAAGTCTGGCAGAATGGGGTCTAGAATCCAGTTCCTAGTTCATTACTCTTCCCTGTGGTACATACTGCCTCTCTAGTAACTCTGGCCTCTGAGTTATTTCATCTTCTACAGAGAATGGAATTCCTTCTTAATAAATGTCTTTGAATGATGGTGTATTCAATTTCTATGACTACTGTAACAAAATGCTATCCACTCAGTAACTTAAAATAACACAAATTTATTCTTTTACAGTTCTAGAGGCAAGAGGCCTGAAATCAATTTCTGTAAGAAAGAATCAAGGTGTTGTGATCTCTCTCTCTCTCTCTGTCAAATGAATGTTTTTTTTAAAAAATCTTAAAAAAAAAAAAAAAAGAATCAAGGTGTGAGCAGAACCATGCTCCCTCTAAAGGCTCTAGAGGAGGATTCTTTCCCTTGCCTCTTCCAGTTACTGGTAGATACCTAAATTTCTTGGCTTGTAGTCTCTCCTTCCATTTTCAAAGCCAAGAGTGTAGCATCTTCTTTTCTGTGATTCTGTTTCCTTCTGCATTCATCATATAACCTTCTCATCTGTGCCAAATTTCCTTCTGTCTTGTTATAAGGACACTTTGGATTGAATTTAGTGCCCACCTGATAATCCAGGATACTCTCCTTATTAGGAGTCCCCTAACTTAATCACATCTGCAAAGTATCTTTTGGGTAACATGCACAGGTCCCAAAGATTAAGACCTGGTGATCACTGGGGTCATTATTCAGCCTGTCACATGTGGTAATTAATTTAATGACATGGATATGAATGGCTTCAAAAATTGTGGCCTACATGAAAACACTCATATGCAAACTGAAAATAGTGGGGATTTTCAGAAGGCCATTTTCAGAAAAATCCTAATGCCTAGAATATAATGAAATGTTCATAAAATATCTTTGATTTTATTTGGATCTTAGTACAATAATCTGGCTGTAAAAAGACATTTTGAGGACAATAGGGTACATCTGAATGTAAACTGGGTATTAAATGGTTCCAAGGAATTCTTGTTAATATCGTTAAATGTGAAAGTGGAATTGGGTTACATAAGAAAATGTTCATATTATTAAGAGGTGCCTGATGAATTATGTAGGGTGGAAATAGCTTTAAGATTCTTCACCAAAGGATAGGTTTAGTAATAAAGTAAAGATGGCACAATAGTCTTAATTACTGAATATGAGTGATGGGAATGTGGGGGGGGTCATACAACTATTATCTCTAATGTTGTGTATATTTGAAATCTTCTAAGGGGAAATAAGAAATATATAGCTTCTATTTCAGAATATAAATTGCCTGTCCTGATCCCAAGACTCAGCCACTGACTCATTTCAAGAGAACTGGAAGTGAAGAAACCTGCCTACTAGAAATAAAGAGTAAAGTGGAAAGGATGGTGAACTAGTGTGTTTAGTGTTTGGGGGACGGGCTGTTTAGTAACTAAAGAAATCTCAAGATTTTAACAGTAGAGCCAAATAAGAACTTTTTGCCTTTGGGTGTTTGTTGTGTTTCTGTTTTGCAAACCCCTTTCTCCCTATTACTTCATGGGCTTATGATAATTAATATAAGATTCTTTTCCCCAGTGAAATTGGAATGTGAAAGGATGAAGGGGGAAGTAAAACTATCACCCCACTGATGGTTTCCAGTCCCTTTTCCACAAGGGGTGGAAGGTGAGCCTCCTGAAAAAAAAAAAAAAAAAGAATGATCCTGTCTTCTCAATGGTTTCCCAGTCTATGCCAGATACAGTCCACACATCTTGACAGGACCCTACATGATCTGGCCTCTCCCAAAGCTGAGGATCCAAGTTATAAGAAAAAAAATAAGTTACCAAGAAACAAAAAATAAAGATAAAGGGATTGTTTTAGAATTCTAGTCCAACAAAAAATTATGTATCAAACAGAAAGTGAGAGTCAGGCTTTAGGTATTAGACATTAGGGTATTAGGTATTAGGGCAGCAATAAAATTCAGTTTGGAGTTCTTAACAGACCTAGGTCATTCCAAGGAACTATGTAGAATTTAATTGCAAATTCTCTGACTTAAAAGTAATTGATAACGGTGGGAGGAGTCAAGATGGCGGAGAAGTAGCAGGCTGAGACTACATCAGGTAGCAGGAGATCAGCTAGATAGCTAATCTAAAGATTGCAAACACCTACAAATCCAATGGGAGATCGAAGAGAAGAACAGCAATTCTAGAAACAGAAAATCAACCACTTTCTGAAAGGTAGGACTGGCGGAGAAGTGAATCCAAAGCGATGGGAGGATGGACCGCAGTGGGGAGGGGCCGGCTCCCGGCGAGCGGCGGAGCAACGGAGCACAAAATCAGGACTTTTTTTTTTTTTTTAAAGATTTTATTTATTTATTTGTTAGAAAGAGAGAGAGAGGGAGCGAGCATGAGCACAGGCAGACAGAGGCAGAGGGAGAAGCAGGCTCCCCGCTGAGCAAGGAGCCCGATGTGGGACTCGATCCCAGGGCACTGGGATCATGACCTGAGCCGAAGGCAGCCACTTAACCAACTGAGCCACCCAGGCGTCCCCAAAATCAGGACTTTTAAAAGTCTGTTCTGCTGAGGGACATCGCTCCAGAGGCTTAACCGGGGTGAAGCCCACGTGGGGTCAGCGTGGCCTCAGGTCCCACAGGATCACAGAAGGTTCAGGGGTGTCTGAGTGTCGCAGAGCTTTCAGGTGTTAGATCGGGGAAGCCGGCTACAGAGACAGAGCCGAGGAGTGAGCTCTAAGCTCGGGGTTACCTTGAACCGGTCGCAGGCTCTGTCAGCTCGGAGCGCGGCCGGAGGCCAGGGTGGCGGGAGTCATTGGGCGCTGTTCTCTGGGGGCGCACTGAGGAGTGGGGCCCCGGGCTCTCGGTTCCTCTGGCCCGGAGACTGGGAGGCCGCCATCTTCATTCCCACCCTCCGAAACTCTAAGGAAAGCGCTCAGGGAACAAAAGCTCCCGAAAGCAAACCAGAGCGGATTACTCAGGCCGGCCCCCGGTAAGGGCGGTGCAACTCCGCCTGGGGCAAAGACGCTTGAGAATCACTACAACAGGCCCCTCCCCCAGAAGATCAGCAAGAAACCCAGCCAGGACCAAGTTCACCAACCAAGGAGTGTAGTTTCAATACCAAGGAGAGCGGCGGAATTCCAGAGGAGGAGAAAGCAAAGCACGGAACTCATGGCTTTCTCCCCATGATTCTTTAGCATTGCAGTTAAATTAATTTTTTTTCTTTTCTTTTTCAATTTTTTTTCTTCTTCTGCTAAATTTTTTTAACTTTTACCCTTTTCTTTTTTAACACTTTTTAACAAGTTTATCTAATATATATATATTTTTTTCCTTTTCATACTTTTCCTTTATTGGTTTTCTTTTTTTAATTTTTTTTTCTTTCTTTCTGAACCTCTTTTTATCCCCTTTCTCCCCCCCCCCCCCCCCACGATTTGGGATCTCTTCTGATTTGGCTAAAGCATATTTTCCTGGGGTTGTTGCCACCCTTTTAGTATTTTACTTGCTCCTTCATATACTCTTATCTGGACAAAATGACAAGGCGGAAAAATTCACAACAAAAAAAAGAACAAGAGGCAGTACCAAAGGCTAGGGACCTAATCAATACAGACATTGGTAATATGTCAGATCTAGAATTCAGAATGACGATTCTTAAGGTTATAGCCGGGCTCGAAAAAGGCATGGAAGATATTAAAGAAACCCTCTCGGGAGATATAAAAGCCCTTCTGGAGAAATAAAAGAACTAAAATGGAACCAAGTTGAAATCAAAAAAGCTATTAATGAGGTGCAATCAAAAATGGAGGCTCTCACTGCTAGGATAAATGAGGCAGAAGAAAGAATTAGCGATATAGAAGACCAAATGACAGAGAATAAAGAAGCTGAGCAAAAGAGGGACAAACAGCTACTGGACCATGAGGGGAGAATTCGAGAGATAAGTGATACCATAAGACGAAACAACATTAGAATAATTGGGATTCCAGAAGAAGAGCAAACAGAGAGGGGAGCAGAAGGTATATTGGAGAGAATTATTGGAGAGAATTTCCCCAATATGGCAAAGGGAACAAGCATCAAAATCCAGGAGAACCCCCCTAATCAATAAGAATAGGTCCACACCCCATCACCTAATAGTGAAATTTACAAGTCTTAGTGTAAGTACAAAGAGAAGATCCTGAAAGCAGCCCGGGAAAAGAAGTCTGTAACATACAATGGTAAAAATATTAGATTGGCAGCAGACTTCTCCACAGAGACCTGGCAGGCCAGAAAGAGCTGGCATGATATATTCAGAGTACTAAACGAGAAAAACATGCAGCCAAGAATACTATATCCAGCTAGGCTATCATTGAAAATAGAAGGAGAGATTAAAAGCTTCCAGGACAAACAAAAACTGAAAGAATTTGCAAATACCAAACCAGCTCTACAGGAAATATTGAAAGGGGTCCTCTAAGCAAAGAGAGACCCTAAAAGAAGTAGATAAGAAAGAAACAGAGACAATATACAATAACAGTCACCTTACAGGCAATACAATGGCACTAAATTCATATCTCTCAATACTTACCCTGAATGTTAATGGGCTAAATGCCCCAATCAAAAGACACAGGGTATCAGAATGGATAAAAAAACAAAACCCATCTATATGTTGCCTACAAGAAACTCATCTTAAACCCGAAGACACCTCCAGGTTTAAAGTGAGGGGGTGGAAAAGAATTTACCATGCTAATGGACATCAGAAGAAAGCAGGAGTGGCAATCCTTATATCAGATCAATTAGATTTTAAGCCAAAGACTATAATAAGAGATGAGGAAGGACACTATATAATACTCAAAGGATCTGTCCAACAAGAAGATCTAACAATTTTAAATATCTATGCCCTTAACGTGGGAGCAGCCAACTATATAAACCAATTAAAAACAAAATCAAAGAAACACATTGACAATAATACAATAATAGTAGGGGACTTTAACACTCCCCTCACTGAAATGGACAGATCATCCAAGCAAAAGATCAACAAGGAAATAAAGGCCTTAAGTGACACACTGGACAAGATATATTCAGAACATTTCATCCCAAAGCAACAGAATACACATTCTTCTCTAGTGCACATGGAACATTCTCCAGAATAGATCACATCCTCGGTCCTAAATCAGGTCCCAACTGGTATCAAAAGATTGGGATCATTCCCTGCATATTTTCAGACCACAATGCTCTGAAACTAGAATTCAATCACAAGAGGAAATTTGGAAAGAACCCAAATACATGAAGACTAAACAGCATCCTTCTAAAGAATGAATGGGTCAACCAGGAAATTAAAGAAGAATTGAAAAAATTCATGGAAACAAATGATAATGAAATCACAACGGTTCAGAATCTGTGGGACACAACAAAGGCAGTCCTGAGAGGAAAATATATAGCGGTACAAGCCTTTCTCAAGAAACAAGAAAGGTCTCAGGTACACAACCTAACCCTACACCTAAAGGAGCTGGAGAAAGAACAAGAAAGAAACCCTAAACCCAGCAGGAGAAGAGAAATCATAAAGATTAGAGCAGAAATCAATGAAATAGAAACCAAAAAAAACAATAGAACAAATCAACGAAACTAGGAGCTGGTTCTTTGAAAGAATTAATAAGATTGATAAACCCCTGGCCAGACTTATCAAAAAGAAAAGAGTAAAGGACCCAAATCAATAAAGTCATGAATGAAAGAGGAGAGATCACAACGAACACCAAAGAAATACAGACAATTATAAGAACATACTATGAGCAACTCTACGCCAACAAATTTGACAATCTGGAAGAAATGGATGCATTCCTAGAGACATATAAACTACCACAACTGAACCAGGAAGAAATAGAAAGCCTGAACAGACCCATAACCAGTAAGGAGATTGAAACAGTCATCAAAAATCTCCAAACAAACCAAAGCCCAGGGCCAGACGGCTTCCCGGGGGAATTCTAACAAACATTTAAAGAAGAACTAATTCCTATTCTCCTGAAACTGTTCCAAAAAATAGAAATGGAAGGAAAACTTCCAAACTCATTTTATGAGGCCAGCATCACCTTGATCCCAAAACCAGACAAGGATCCCATCAAAAAAGAGAACTACAGACCAATATCCTTGATGAACACAGATGCAAAAATTCTCACCAAAATACTAGCCAATAGGATTCAACAGTACATTAAGAGGATTATTCACCATGACCAAGTGGGATTTATTCCAGGGCTACAAGGTTGGTTCAGCATCCACAAATCAATCAATGTGATACTACACATTAATAAAAGAAAAAAAAAGAACCATATGATACTCTCCATAGATGCTGGAAAAGCATTTGACAAAGTACAGCATCCCTTCCTGATCAAAACTCTTCAAAGTGTAGGGATAGAGGGCACATACCTCAATATTATCAAAGTCATCTATGAAAAACCCACCGCAAATATCATTCTCAATGGAGAAAAACTGAAAGCTTTTCCGCTAAGGTCAGGAACACGGTAGGGATGTCCGTTATCACCACTGCTATTCAACATAGTACTAGAAGTCCTAGCATCAGCAATCAGACAACAAAAGGAAATTAAAGGCATCCAAATCGGCAAAGAAGAAGTCAAACTATCACTCTTCGCAGATGATATGATACTATATGTGGAAAACCCAAAAGACTCCACTCCAAAACTGCTAGAACTTGTACAGGAATTCAGTAAAGTGTCAGGATATAAAATCAATGCACAGAAATCAGTTGCATTTCTCTACACCAACAACAAGACAAAAGAAAGCGAAATTAAGGAGCCAATCCCATTTACAATTACACCCAAAACTATAAGATACCTAGGAATAAACCTAACCAAAGAGACTAAGAATCTATACTCAAAAAAACTATAAAGTACTCATGAAAGAAACTGAGGAAGACACAAAGAAATGGAAAAATGTTCCATGCTCTGGATTGGAAGAATAAATATTGTGAAAATGTCTATGCTACCTAAAGCAATCTACACATTTAATGCAATTCCTATCAAAGTACCATCCATTTTTTTTAAAGAAATGGAACAAATAATCCTAAAATTTATATGGAACCAGAAAAGACCTCAAATAGCCAAAGGAATATTGAAAAAGAAAGCCAAAGTTGGTGGCATCACAATTCCGGACTTCAAGCTCTATTACAAAGCTGTCATCATCAAGACAGCATGGTAGTGGCACAAAAACAGACACATAGATCAATGGAACAGAATAGAGAGCCCAGAAATAGACCCTCAACTCTATGGTCAACTCATCTTCGACAAAGCAGGAAAGAATGTCTAATGGAAAAAAGACAGCCTCTTCAATAAATGGTGTTGGGAAAATTGGACAGCCACATGCAGAAAAATGAAATTGGATCATCTCCTTACACCACACACGAAAATAGACTCAAAATGGATGAAGGATCTCAATGTGAGAAAGGAATCCATCAAAATCCTCGAGGAGAACACAGGCAGCAACCTCTTCGACCTCAGCCGCAGCAACATCTTCCTAGGAACATCGCCAAAGGCACGGGAAGCAAGGGCAAAAATGAACTTTTGGGATTTTATCAAGATCAAAAGCTTTTGCACAGCAAAGGAAACAGTTAACAAAACCAAAAGACAACTGACAGAATGGGAGAAGATATTTCCAAATGACATATCAGATAAAGGGCTAGTGTCCAAAATCTATAAAGAACTTAGCAAACTCAACACCCAAAGAACAAATAATCCAATCAAGAAATGGGCAGAGGACATGAACAGACATTTCTGCAAAGAAGACATCCAGATGGCCAACAGACACATGAAAAAGTGCTCCATATCACTCGGCATCAGGGAAATACAAATCAAAACCACCATGAGATATCACCTCACACCAGTCAGAATGGCTAAAATTAACAAGTCAGGAAATGACAGATGCTGGCGAGGATGCGGAGAAAGGGGAACCCTCCTACACTGTTGGTGGGAATGCAAGCTGGTGCAACCACTCTGGAAAACAGCATGGAGGTTCCTCAAAATGTTGAAAATAGAACTACCCTATGACCCAGCAATTGCACTGCTGGGTATTTACCCTAAAGATACAAACGTAGTGATCCGAAGGGGCACGTGCACCCGAATGTTTATAGCAGCAATGTCTACAATAGCCAAACTATGGAAAGAACCTAGATGTCCATCTACAGACGAATGGATAAAGAAGATGTGGTATATATACACAATGGAATACTATGCAGCCATCGAAAGAAATGAAATCTTGCCATTTGCGACGACGTGGACAGAACTAGAGGGTATCATGCTTAGCGAAATAAGTCAATCGGAGAAAGACAACTATCATATGATCTCCCTGATATGAGGGAGAGGAGATGCAACATGGGGGGTCGAGGGGGTAGGAGAAGAGTAAATGAAACAAGATGGGATTGGGAGGGAGACAAACCATAAGTGACTCTTAATCTCACAAAACAAACTGAGGTTTGATGGGGGAGGGGGGTTGGGGGGTGGGGTTATGGACATTGGGGAGGGTATGTGCTATGGTGAGTGCTGTGAAGTGTGTAAACCTGGCGATTTACAGACCTGTACCCCTGGGGTAAAAATATATGTTTATAAAAAATAAATTTTTTTTAAAAAGTAATTGATAAGGTAATTAGCATGACATTGTAAAAATACTATCTAGATGTTGGAAATCCTTACTTTCTTTTTTTAAATTTATTTGACAGACAGAGATCACAAGTAGGCAGAGAAGTAAGCAGAGAGGGAGAGAGGAGGAAGCAGATTCACTGCCGAGCAGAAAGCCCGATGCAGGGCTCGATCCCAGCACCCTGAGATCATGACCTGAGCTGAAGGCAGAGGCTTTAACCCACTGAGCCACCCAGGCACCCTGGAAATCCTTACTTTCTAAACCAAAAATCAAGTTCTCTATCTTAACAACAAGACAAATGAACTGAAGTTACAAGTGCCCAGGGAACTTCAGGACACAGGGATGTCATAACAAATATTTTCCTTTCTTTTTTATTTTTTTAAGATTTTATTTATTTATTTGAGAGACAGAGTGAACCCAGAGGGAGAGAGAGAAGCAGACCCCTGCTGAGCAAGAGTCCGATGCAGAGCTTGATGTGGGGCTTGATCCCAGGACCCCAAGGTCATGACCTCAGCTAAGGCAGATACCTAACTGACTGAATCACCCAGACAGCCACACATAGTTTCTTTTCATCAATGAAACAAAACTATACAAACATATATTTTCAGTGAAAAGTGAAGGGTATCCCAGATTGCAAAATCAGATCTCCTTGCTTGCAAAAATTGCTTAACTGCTCATCCCTATCCACCACCAATCCACCTCCTCACGACAAGATTTCTCCTTTTCTTGAAAGTTTAATTGGATTTGGGAGACAAAAACATATGCAATAGGTAAATACATACAAAGTACTACGTTAATGCAAATAATTTATTTGAAATGATTACCCAATAGTTACTTGATTCTATTTGGACATTCCTCCAAAGAAAATACACAAGTGGTCTATAAGCCCATGAAAAGATGCCACGAAAAGTATTTAGCTTACTTCTGGAGCTCTTTTTTGCTCGGGCAACACTATGTCTTCTGTGTTTCTAGTTTGTCCCTCTTTGCTGAAAGTAAATTGGTATGAAGTTGAGATTTTATTTAAGGTCTTGAATTATTCTCTCTCTTCTCTGAACAACTGTCTATTTCTTATATATCTTCTTCATTTAGAAAAGATTATACATTAACTTCAATTATGTTCTACTTCCCTTAAGGCTTTTCTTTACCAAAAAATTTATGTTTATTCATAAAAGAAAATCTAAGTGACATTAGATTTGCAATAACTTCTTGAATATGACACCAAAAGCACAAATAACAAAAGAAAATATAATATGGACTTCATAAAAATTAAAACTTTTGTGTATCAAAAAACACTGTCAAGGCAATTGAAAAGAAAATCCACAAAATGGGAGAAAATATTTGCAAGTCATTTATCTGATTAGAGATTAATATCCAGAACACTGAAACTCCTACAACTCAACAATAAAAAGATGAACAACTCAATTCAAAAATGGGCAAAAGACTTGAAAAGACATTCCTCCAAAGAAAATATACAAGTGGTCCATAAGCCCATGAAAAGATGTCACCATCACTAGTTACTAGGGAAATATAAATCACAATCACAATGAGACACCACTTCACACCTATTAGGATGGCTATTGTTTTTTTAAAAATGGAAAACAACAGATATTGGCAAAGATATGCAGAAACTAGAACTCTTGTGCATTTCTGGTGGGAATGTAACGTGGCATATGTAGCCACTGTAGAAATGAGTTTGGCAGGTCCTCAAAAAGTTAAAATTACCCTATGATCCAACAATTCCATTCTGTGTATATATCCAAAAGAATTGAAAGCAGGGACTCAGATACTTATACATCTATATTCATAGCATCATTATTCACAACATTCAAAAGGTGAAAACCACAAATCCATCAGCAGATGAATGGACAAAGTGAGATATAGGCATACAATAGCATATTTCAGCCTTTAAAAGGAAGGAGATTCTGATATATGCTACAACATGGGTAAACCTTGAGGACATTGTGCTAAGTTTAAAAAAATAGTCATAAAAGGACCAACTACTATAAATTTCCACTTATGTGATGTACCTCGAATAGTCAAATTCATAGAGACAGAAAGTAGAATGTTGGCTGCCAGGGGCTGAAGGGAGGAAGGAATGGGAAGTTATTGTAATGGATATTGAGTTGCAGTTTGAGAAGAAGAAAAAGGTCTAGAGATGGATGATTGTAATGTTTTCACAATATTATGAGTATGCTTAATGCCACTGAATTGTATACTTTAAAATGGTTAAACATTTTTATATATGGTAGTTTTAAATGTTTATTTTTTATATTATGGACATTTGACCATAATAAAAATAATAATAAAAACATATATTTCTTAAAGACCTGGCCATTGTGCAACATCTGTGGTGTCTTACATGAAGCTCAGTAATGTCACACACATAGTGGGTACCTAAAATATATTTGTTTAATAATTAATCAGCTGGTATGTTTTTTTCAATTTAGATGATCATTATTTTTAAATGTACAGGGAAGGGAAGGGATGACAGAGGAGAGAAATATGTACTTAGTACCTACTATGTCCTAAACTAAAGATTTGCTATACCCTAATTTACTTAATCCTTAAAGACTCAAAATATTCAAAAAGAACTTCTTCTCATAATCAGGACTCCAAGTGGATGTCCTACTTTGTTCGCTTACTGTCCATATTACATCATCTTCCTAATTATCAGAAAGCCAACATGTGATGTGATTTTGAGTAGAGGTGGGTGTTCCCCTCTAGGTGACTTCTGTAGTACAATTCTAGCCCATTGCAAACAAAAACCACAAGATTGAACTTGAAGTTACATGAGATTGCTCTACAACAATGAACTTCTGAGGACTGTCTTCAGAACTGCCCCACAAGCACTAGACACCTGAGCAGTTAAGGAGATTCTCCATCAGTAGAATCCCAGGTATATTTAATTGTTCACTTTTGCAGTCAAGGTGTCAGGCCTGGCCATCTTTGCAGATGGTGGAGGTAGGAGGTGTTAATAAAGACTTACCAAAGGTATATGGAACAGGCACCCAGATGATTCAGTAAGTAGAGTATACAACTCTTGATCTAGGGGTCCTGAGTTTGAGCCTCACACTGGGTATAGAGATTAGTTTAAAAAAAAAGATATATGGATCAAAGACTGTCTTAGCTTGGGCTGCTATAACAAACTACCGTAAACTAGGTGGCTTAAATAAAAGATATTCATTTCTTACAGTTCTAGAGGCTGGAGAGCCTAACATTAAAATGCCAGCAGCCTCAGTTTCTGCTGAGAGCCTCCTTCCCCATTTATAAATGTCTTCTTTCTTCATGTGTCCTTACATAGTGGAGAGAGAGATTGATAGAGATACCCTTACAGCCTCCCTTCTTCTTCTTAAAAGACACTAATGCCATCGTAGGGGCCCCACCTTTAAGACTTTAAACCTAATTATCTCTCAAAGGTCCCACTATCAAATACCATCACAATGAGGGTTAGGACTTCAACATATGAATTTGGGGGTGGAGGAAGACAAACATTGTCTATGAAAGAGACCCAAATCAAAAAGTTTGACTGGAGGAAAGAAAAGGGAAAAAAAAAAAAAACTGGTCCTGAACATATGATTGTATATTTGGAAATATGGAAGTAAATGCCCATATTTTGCAGGTTTCATCTTTGCCTGGGATAACTTAAAAAAAAAAAAAAAAAAAAAAAAAAAAAAAAACCTCAAACTGCTTCTCAGTGTTCTTAAGACTGAATGATTCTGGGGCACCTGGGTGGCTCAGTGGGTTAAGCCTCTGCCTTCGGCTAGGGTCATGCATGGTCTCAGGGTCCTAGAATCAAGCCCCGCATAGGGTTCTCTGCTCAGCAGGGAGCCTGCTTCCCCCTCTCCCTCTGCCTGCCTCTCTGCCTACTTGTGATCTCTCTCTGTGTCAAATAAATAATTTTTTTTAAAAAGACTGAATGATTCCATTTTCTTTAAGTATTATCTATGGGTTGACTTAAAATAAAAACAAAAGCACTGGAAAGAAAACCAAAGGAATTGAGGTCAAACCCCAGCTCTATGGATTAGTAGAATATGATCTCGGCAAGTAATTTTATCTCTTTGGAACTCAATTTCATCATCTATAAAATGGCAGCTTGCTAGAGGCAGTGTAGCATAATTCTGGAAGCAGCCTTTCTAGAAACAAGTATTGGCTTTTCAACCTACTAGCTATGGGTCCTCAGGCAATGTCCTTACTTTCTCTGTGCCTTAGTTTCCTAAGCTCAAAGATAAGGACAATATCAAACTAATGGGGTTAAAGAGTATTAAATGAGTTAATGCTTGTAAAGCCTATGGAACTGTATCCAGTACATAATATGAGCTAAATAAAAATTAATTTTTACTATTATTATATACGTTTAACTTTCTCTTAAAAAAAATATCCCCAGACATTTAGAAACATTTCAGATATATTCCCTTTCAGAAACCTTGTTACCAGAGGGGATTAATCTTTTAAACAAAAACAATGCATCACAGTTTTGGCTTTGATGATTGGATCTATTTAGTTATAAAATGTAAATATTTGGTGTAAATTCTTTTAATGGAAAGTTTAAATAAGTTTAAAGTCTAAAGGGTTTTCCAAGGAAGTCATTGTCCAGAAATTCTTAGAACATTCTCATTGCCAAGTAGAATAAAATGAAAGCTTTTTTTTTTGTCAAAGTAGGATGTGATGTCTGAGATAAAGCACTGCAGGCCTGACTGGTTCTATTGCCTGGAATAAAATCATGAGGAACGGGAGCCAATGCCACAGGATGCCAAAGACTGAGCAATGAAAGGAAGCCTTATTTTCAATCAGAGGTTTTTCTTCTCTTCTCTCTCTGCTCTGCAACCCTCACCCCTGCCCCTATTCCTGCCACGGTTTCCAAAACTACCATCTCAATAAAAGCTTAGGTGAAATAAAAGAAAGAACTAAAATAACATGTATATTTGTTATGTTGGTTGTTCATTCTTGATGTGTTCCTTCAGCTGGCAAATCACAACTGACTTGCATCCACCAATAGATTCAGAGGTTTCTATTTGTGGTCCCAAAATAAAACAAATGGCAAATCCACCAATTTGGTCAGGCTCATTAGGTTACTTTTCATACAAATGTACTCTAAGAAACATGTAAGAAGGCCAGAGACAATCTTGGGGGAAATTCTCAAAGATCACTATTTAGTTGGTTTGCTCTTGAATCCTCCTGCTCTCTTCAGGAATGGGACAACAATAAGCATTAATGCAGAACTGATTCCAATTTAGACTGCTAAAACACTATCTTGAAATGGTAAGTCCAAATTCAATTTTAAAGAAATATAGGTCAAATGTCTATATTTACCTACTTGGATTCCCACTTCAATTGACATTTCATTTATTTATGACATGTTCCACCCCCACTAGGTCTTTTGCTTCAGCATAAATTCAAACAAAACCACTTATTAACAGAGTAAAACCATTAGAATCAACAAGGCAGGAGGAGATGGGAAGTCTAGGGCTAGATGTAGATGGTTGACCAACTTAAGTGAACACATTTGAGACCCTGTTAAATTTTCTCATAATTATCCCATACAGAGTTATAAGGAACCAGTAAACACACCTTTCAAACCTTGAAAATTTAAATTACTGAGATGATCATTTGAACTTGCAGATTGTAAAAGGAATAAAATGGGAATGTGGAGCCATATAGATGCTAAGTGACCCTAGTTCATTGGCAAAAGTGATTAACTTCAAACTGACTCATACTGCACCACCAACATTTAACAAAATATCAGAGAATCAAGGGCTTATTAAAAGTCAGTTAACTGATTTAAAATGCTGAGTTAACTAAGGTCTTGTCTTTGGCTATATTGAGCCCTTCTCCAACACCCTCTAAATATCACATTTTTCAGAATATCTGCTCTGATTACTCCAGCTAAAAATGGTTAATTCCTTCCTAATCAGAACTCCTAGCGCATTATTATAAACACTAATGCTGCCCTCTTCTTATTTTGTTTTATAGTTCTTTTTTTTCTTTTACTGCAGGCAGGAGTCTTGTTTTTTTTTTAATTTTTCACAATTCCTTATGTATAGTAGGTACCAAAATATTAATTGAATGAATTTTTTCAATTTTCCTGTCATGGACCTTTATGTCAAAAGTTCTCTCTAACTATTCTAATGCAGGGGAAGAACTGTCAAGAATACAAGTAACTCTTTAATCTTACTTTTCATGAACTTGCCTTCCTGCTTGTATCATACTTACATTAATTATCCAAAAGCTTGATTTCCTGTTGTATACAACTGTCAGGAGGAGGGAGATACACCAGAATGCTGAATGAGTGACAAGAAGCAATCATTCTAAAATTAAAACTCTATCTTAGCTATAGTAAGCTATGTTCCCTAAGGAAAAGACTGTAGTAGAGATTTGCATCCAGACTTTATTCTTCCCCCCAGTTACAGACTGAACATCTATAAGAAAGTAAAGAAGGATTAGACAGAAGGAGAAATTGAACTGGATACGGAAATGGAGGTTCCACAAAGTGCCACTAGGAGTTCAGGGGATGGAATAACCCTTCAGAGTTGTTCCAAATTAAGTCAAGAGAACCTAGGACATTCTGCATGTCACCTAGACATTGGACAAAGGCATCTTCCAAACAAAGTATAAGCTTGGGAAAGGTCAATTTCCAGAGAGGGACTTGAGTGAAAGTTGTCAGCAGCCAATACTTCAAAGAACTGAGGGAATGGGCACCTTCGTCTTGGAGTAGGGAATCTGAGCACTGGACCACAGTATCTCCTACAAAGCTAATCTACAAAGTAATGCACATATATGGCCAATGAAGTGAATATATATATCCAAATAAATCACCACTGCTATTTAACCAAGAAGATCAAATCACTAAGTCATAAGGCATTTTTATATTAAGAGTTTTTTGAGAAAATGAGTTATCTAAAATATAATTTCTATCATTTCCTCTGTCAAACATCTAATGAGAGCACAAGTATCACCCTACTTAGTGATTTAGCTAAATGAAATTAGGAAAAAATGCTTGGATCCATTGCTTTCCAAAAAAAAGGCTGATAGGAACAGATACTCTATTAAGCTTTATGACATTTTTGCCAATAGTGGAATGAGGTGAAATGTATTATAACTAAGAATATAGGTCCTAGCTGTGCCTGGCATATAGTTAATTCCCTTTAATGTTAGTATGAAAATTTAATATTATTAAAGATCCACTAATATTTATCAGTTTATCACCACTCTTAAGTATAAATGCTCACTCCCCCCTCCAAGAAAAAATGCTACTCTCTGGGTTTGGTGTGGGATTTTTACTTACACAAAATAGTTTACATGTGTAAATGACTTTGGGTAGATGGATGAGAAATCAACAGGGCTTCCCCAATATTAGACACCCAAATATGCTTGAACAGGCTCAAATTAGTGCAATAACCATTATTCAAAAAGTCAGAGTGGCCTACCATTAGAACTCAGCCTAAGACTTAAGACACTAAAAATAATAATCCTATACTCAGAAGAGTATTACACAAATGGAAATATTATCAATTGGAAGCTAGGCAGGAATAATATCATGGAGGTGTTATAGAAAAGTAGTTAAGAATGGGAGTCTTTAAGTCAAACTAGAAAAAAAATTCTCATAATACTGCTTTTCTGTTATGTATATTCTTATTAAGTTATCAACTTTTCTCAGCCTCACTTTTCTCAATGTAATTAATAATAATTCCAGTCTCATTAAGATTATGATGCTATCAAAGGTGACATCAGCAAGATGTCAGACTAAAAGGACCTAGAACTCATCTCTCCCCCTCCCAAAAAAACAGCAATTTTAAAACTACCCATAAAAACAAAACAAAATAAAACTAGCTCTGGGAGAGTTCCAGAGTATAATGAAGAAGTTGCAGTTTTTGTGGACCACAAAAACTTATGACAACTGCATACAAAAGCAAAGAAAGCATTTTACCTATATCACCCTAACCCCCAGCCTGGAATACTTGGGCAACAAGAGGACCTCAAAATCCCCCATTGAGATAAGGGGAGCAGGAGAACCCCAGAAGCTGTAGTCACTGAGGATCACAGCAGTCCTCACTGCTGCCATAGATACACACAGCTTGTCCCACCAAGGACTCCACAGTCTTTGCTGACACTGACCTCAGCTAATAGAGCTGTCCAGAATCCACACCGCTATGCCTCCCACCTCCAGCCACAGCACCCCATCCAAATGGCACTCATAGATGAAGGTCTTCCCCCACCAAAGCTAGTCCACAAAGTCTAGAATAGAAGACTGCTCTTTCAAATGCATAACTGTTCTTAACACAAGTGATCATTATTTATATGGAAGGAATCCTTTCAGAGTATAAGCATATATCAAATCATCATGAAGTATCTTACAATAAATAAATAATACATAAATAAATAAATAAATAAAGCTAAAAAAGGAAGACTCAAATAAATAAAATCAGAAAATGGGAAACATTACAATGGATACCTCAAAAATTAAAAGGATCATAAGAGACCCTTATGAATGCTTATGCTCCAAAAAAGGAGATAACCTACATGAAATGGTGAAATTCCTAGAAACATACAACCTACCAAAACTGAATTAAAAAGAAATATAAATCCTAAACAGACTGATAACAAATAAGGGGATTAGATCAGTAATCAAAAATCTTACAACAAATAAAAGCCCAGGACCAGACGATTTCATAGGTTAAGTTCTACCAAATATTCAAAAAGAATTATTACTAATCTTTCTTAAACTCCTCCCAAAAAATGTAAGAAAGGGGAACACCTCCAAACTCATTTTGTGAAGCTAGCATCACCCTAAAGCCAAAACCAGATAAAGATACTGCAAGAGAAGAAGACTAAGGCCAATATCCCTGATGAACATAGATGCAAAAATCTTCAATAAAATTCAAACAAACCAAATGCAACAGCACATTAAACAGGTCATAAATCATGACTATGTAGGATTTAATCCTGGGAAGTAAGGATGGTTCAACATATGCAAATCAATCAATGTGATATACCACATTAACCAAATGAAAGAAAAAAAAAAAACATGATCATTTCAATAGACACAGAAAAGGCATTTCACAAAATTCAACACCCATTCATGATTAAAACTCTCAAAAAATAATAATAATGGAACTTAATGTGATAAGGGCCATCTATGAAAAGCCCACAGCTAATATCATAATCAATAGGAAAATACTAAAAGCTTTTCTTCTAAGATCTGGTACCAGCAAGGACGCCTGCTCTCACAATTTCTTTTCAACATAGTAGTGGAAGTCCTAGCCAGAGGAATTAGACAAGGAAAAGAAATAAGGCATCCAAATCAGAAAGGAAAAAATAAAAGTTTCTCCATTTGCAGATGACATGATCATATGTGAAAAAACTCTAAAAGCTTAACAAAAAATAGAACTAATAAACAATTCAGTAAAGTTATAGTATACAAAATCAATTGGCAAAAATCAGTCATATTTCTATAAACAAACAACAGTCCAAAAAAAGGAACTAAAAAAGTAACCTCATTCAAATAGCAACAAAAAGAACAAAATACTTGGTAATAATCTCAACCAAAAAGTGAGAATCTTATACATTCAAAATTATAAAACAATGGTGAAGGAAATTTAAAAAGACACAAATGGAAAGACATCTCATGCATATAGAATAATATTGTTAATATGTAATTGTAGATATGTCCATTCTATCCAAAGTGATCTCCAGATTCAATGCAATTCCCATCAAAATACCAATAACATTCTTTATCGAAGTAGAAAAACAACCTAAAATTCATACGGAACTACCAAAAACCCTGAAGAGTCAAAGCCATCTTGAGCAAAAAGAAAAAGCTCAAGGCATCACACTTTCTGATTTCCAAATATATTACAAAATCACAGTAACCAAAAGAGTATGGTACTGACATAAAAATAGATACACACCAAGGGAACAGAATAGAAATCCCAGAAATAAATCCATTTATGGATGGTCAAAAGATCTTTAAAAGGGTATCCAGAGTACACAATGAAGGAAGAACAGTCTCTTTGGTAAACCATGTTGGGAAAACAAAATATCCATATGCAGAAGAAAGAAAATGGACTCTTATCTCATTCCATCTACAAAAATCAACCTAAATGGATTATTAGACTTAAGCATAAGACCTGAAATTTTAAAACTATTAGAAGAAAATATAAAGAAAAGGCTTCTTGACATTGTTCTAGGCAATGATATTTTAGATATGACATTAAAAAGCACAAACAACAAAAGCAAAAGATATGTGGGATTGCATCAAACTGAAAAGCTTCTGCGCAGCAAAGGAACCAATGAACAAAGTGAAAGGCAATCTATGGAATGGGAGAAAATATTTACAAACCACATATCTGATAAGGAGTTAAAATTCAAAATGTATAAGGAATTCATATAACTCAATAGAAAAAAAAAAAAGATTTAAAAATGGGCAAAGGACCTTAATAGACCTTTCTCAAAAGAAGACATACAAATGGCCCAGAGCTATATGGAAAACTTCTCAATATCACTAATCGCCAAGGAAATGGAAATTAAAACTACAATGTTTTTGCTTACTTATAATGAAAACAGGTGAGAATTTTCACACCTGCTAAAATGTCTGTTATCAAACAGACAGGAGATAATAAATGTTGGTGAGGATGTGGAGAAAAGGGAACCATTGTAAACTTTGGTGAAAATGTAAATTGGTAGAGCCATTATGAAAAACAGTAAGGATGTTCCTTAAAATATTAAAAACAGAACTCCCTCATGATCCAGCAATCCCACTTTTAGGGATATATATCCGATGGAAAGGAAATCAATATCTCGAGATATCTATTCTCCCACATTCGTTGCAGCACTATTCACAATAGCCAAGATATAGAAACAATATAAATGTCCATTGATAGATAAATAGAAAAGTGAAAGTGGTGTGTGTATATACAAGAATATTTGTTCAGACTCGGGAAAAAAAAAAGGAAATCCTTACATTTATGACAACATAAGTGAGCCTGGAGGACATTATACTAAGTGAAATAAGCCAAACACAGAAAAACAAATACCTCATGTTCTCATATATATGTGGAACCTAAAATAGTCACGTTTTTTAAAATTGAGAGTATAGTGGTGGCTTCCAGGGGCTCAGGGGAGGGGGAAATGGGAAGATGTTGGTCTAAAGGTACATTTTGGTTACACATGACGAACAAGTTCTGAAAATCTAATGTACACCAATGTCAATATAGTTAATAATAATGTATTGTATACTTGAAATTAGCTAAGGTAGAGGGTAGATGTTAAGTATTCTCACCACAAGAAAGGAAGGAAAGTAGAAGGCACCTGGCTGGCTCAGTCAGTGGAGCATGCAACTCTTGATCTCAGGGTTGTGAGTTCAAGTCTCAGTTGGGTGTAGAGATTACTTTCAAAAATCTTTAAAAAAGGAAGGAAGGAAGGAAATGGTAACTACATGAAGTGATGGATATGTTCATTAACTTAACTGTGGCAATCATTTCACTATATATATATATATATATATGTATATATATATATATATATATATATGGAGAGAGAGAGTGGGAGTGTGTGTGTATACAACTTAGGCATACAGAGTTTATACCGCACTGAAGGTGGGAGGGAGATCATGATATTATTACATAGGATTATGTGTGGAAAGTGTTTAGCAGAATGTTTATATATTCACATATTCAAGTAAGAAATAAATACCAAATAGTAACAGTATATTTTAAGATATTACAAATTTTAAGAACTATTTTGAACCTTCAGTAAAATGTATGCAATGGAACAGATCTGAGAAAATCATCTTTTGAAAAATTAGGTTATAAAATATTCTAAATCCCCATGATATTGTAAAACAATGGTCAACCTCAATTGCCCTAATGCAGCATATTCTTGTGTCCTGGTTCCAAACATTTTAGCTCACAATCCCTCTAAAAGATTTTAGAAAAACTATGCACTTCTTCATATATTTAAATTTACTTTTTTTAAAGATTTTACTTATTTGAGATATAGAGCAAGAACGAGCATGAGCAGGGGAGGAACAGAGAGAGAGAGGGAGAAGCAGACTCCCCGCTGAGCAGGAGAACCCAATGCAGGGCCCTATCTCAGGACCTGGAGATCATGACATGAGCCAAAGTCAGAAGCTTAACTGACTTGAGCCACCCAGGCTACACTAACTTTCCTTTTAATATGGTCTTTTTTTTTTTTTATTTCTTTTCAGCGTAACAGTATTCATTGTTTTTTGCACCACACCCAGTGCTCCATGCAATACGTGCCGTCCATAATACCCACCATCTGGTTCCCCCAACCTCCCACCGCTCGCCCCTTCAAAACCCTCAGATTGTTTTTCAGAGTCCATAGTCTCTCATGGTTCACCTCCCCTTCTAATTTCCCTCAACTCCCTTCTCCTCTCCATCTCCCCTTGTCCTCCATGCTATTTGTTATACTCCACAAATCAGTGAAACCATATGATAATTGACTCTCTCTGCTTGACTTATTTCACTCAGCATAATCTCTTCCAGTCTCGTCCATGTTGCTACAAAAGTTGGGTATTCATCCTTTCTGATGGAGGCATAATACTCCATAGTGTATATGGACCACATCTTCCTTATCCATTCGTCCGTTGAAGGGCATCTTGGTTCTTTCCACAGTTTGGCGACCGTGGCCATTGCTGCTATAAACATTGGGGTACAGATGACCCTTCTTTTCACTACATCTGTATCTTTGGGGTAAATACCCAGTAGTGCAATTGCAGGGTCATAGGGAAGCTCTATTTTTAATTTCTTGAGGAATCTCCACACTGTTCTCCAAAGTGGCTGCACCAACTTGCATTCCCACCAACAGTGTAAGAGGGTTCCCCTTTCTCCACATCCTCTCCAACACATGTTGTTTCCTGTCTTGCTAATTTTGGCCATTCTAACTGGTGTAAGGTGGTATCTCAATGTGGTTTTAATTTGAATCTCCCTGATGGCTAGTGATGATGAACAGTTTTTCATGTGCCTGTTAGCCATTTGTATGTCTTCATTGGAGAAGTGTCTGTTCATATCTTCTGCCCATTTTTTATATGATTTTCTGTTTTGTATGGGTTGAGTTTGAGGAGTTCTTTATAGATCCTAGATATCAACCTTTTGTCTGTACTGTCATTTGCAAATATGTTCTCCCATTCCGTGGGTTGCCTCTTTGTTTTGTTGACTGTTTCCTTTGCTGTGCAGAAGCTTTTGATCTTGATGAAGTCCCAAAAGTTCATCTTCGCTTTTGTTTCCTTTGCCTTTGGAGACATATCTTGAAAGAAGTTGCTGTGGCTGATATCAAAGAGGTTACTGCCTATGTTCTCCTCTAGGATTCTGATGGATTCCTGTCTCACGTTGAGGTCTTTTATCCATTTTGAGTTTATCTTTGTGTACGGTGTAAGAGAATGGTTGAGTTTCATTCTTCTACATATAGCTGTCCAGTTTTCCCAATTTCCCAACCATTTATTGAAGAGACTCTCTTTTTTCCACTGTATATTTTTTCCTGTTTTGTTGAAGATTATTTGACCATAGAGTTGAGAGTCCATATCTGGGCTCTCTACTCTGTTCCACTGGTCTATGTGTCTGTTTTTATGCCAGTACCATGCTGTCTTGGTGATCACAGTTAATATGGGTTTTTAAATTTTGTTTCTTATTATCAAGAAAGAGAAATGTATACATTTCATGAAATAAAATAAATGAGGTCAGACTAATGGAAATAAATACTTCATAATATATTTTGATGAAATAAGTATTAATTCTTATATAGAATTAAGCACAGCTGATCTATAAACCCATCTCATAAATAGCCTCTATTGGAAGTGCCTCTGTAGAAATTAAAGTCAGCTTCCTGGCTCTGCAAGACTGGGTTGGAAATTTAGTATAATATATTTGACTAGTTCTTCATATTTTTCAAAGAAACTTCATACTCCTCTCTCCTGATGGGCTTTACCTCTGAACTATCACTTGGTGGGAGAACCATTACTTTTGAATTTTGGTGGCCTTTATAGAGAGAGCAAAAGGAAAATGGCTAAAATAAGCTGTCCTGAAGTTGAAGATATTCCCATATCTTTTGACTTTCTGTGCTTCATTCAGCCCTCTCCTTTCAGGGAAATACATTTTCAATTCTTGGGAAAATGGAAGGATAATAATTTCCCACAAGGTCAATGAAGAGAAAGCAATGCCAATATATTTATAGCCTGTTGCAACAGAAAAGAGGAAAAAAAAAAAAAAGCAAAGAGATGGCAATACTTTTTAAGTGCTGAAACTGCTCCATAAGATCACTGGCTCTTGGGTTCTAAAGGAAATATTGACAGAATCTGAAACTTAATTGATGGTTATCAAAAGATTATGCAGATAACTTAAAAACTGTTAGGTAACATTTACACCCACCAAGTCTCCTAAACCAATATCCTGGAAAGAGGTTAAATTTACCTTTGCATTATCAATGAGGGAAAGGTCACAGAACTTGAGTTAGAAGCATTTTGAAAATATCTAGCTCACTAGCTTCATTTTCTGGTACCAAGAAAATGTGAAAATATAAGAAGAATTTTTGAAGATATCCTATAAAATCCATTATCTTTTTTTAAAGGGAAAACAAATTATATCTAGTGCAGATGTCAAATGGGGAATAAGAGAAGAATCTCTTCTGATACTCTCTTTCTGAAATTAAGGGCATTTCTTCCACAGCCAGGTTGCAAAGTGTTGGTATGGCAGAAACTCTTTGTTACAAAATTACTAGAGAAAATATTTATCATAAAAGGTTAACTATAATGTGTTGGGATTTTGTCGTCCAGTTAGATGAAATTATTACATTCTAGGGAGTCTGTGAATAGCTTAATAGTTTAAAGCCCAAGTCAATGAAATAAAGAAATTTAATTCCCACATTGTTCAGCTATGTAGGCATTGTTCCAAGCTAATGCCTGCTTCCTGACCTTGACCAGTCTACTCGAGAATCTGTGTCGGGGGCACCAGAGTAGATCAGTCATTAAGCATCCGCCTTCAGCTCAGGTCATGATCCCAGGATCCTGGGATGGAGCCTCACATCCGGCTCCCTGCTCAGCAAGAAGCCTGCTTCTCCTCCTCCTACTCCCCCTGCTTATGTTCTGTCTCTCTCTGTCAAATAAATAAATAAAATCTTTTAAAACTTTAAAAAAAAAAAAGAATCTGTATTAAGGTTAAGATATAACTCAGTAAGCAAGTGGAGGTCATCCAATGAAAACTCATTCACCATGACTGGAAATGGACCTCACAACACGTATACTGCTAATAGAGATACACTAAAGACAGAATCCTAAAATAGTAGGCTTAGAAGGCACCTCTGAGATCATCTAATAGGAGCCTTCAATTGACCTCTAACAAAAATTAGAGAAGTTGAATAATTTGTCCACAGTAAGTGAAGAGCGGGGCTTAAAATAAAAATTCTGATTATTCTGAGTATCACGTTCTTCACCCACAAATATAATTTTATATATTACATGGTCTACTCAGTTCATTGGGTGGTTATGAAGTTTAAAATGAAGTAATATGAGGCACCTGGGTGGCTTAGTTGGTTAAAAGACTGCCTTCAGCTCAGGTGATCTTCCCAGGGTCCTGGGATCGAGCCCAGATCCCCACTCATTGGGGAGTCTGCTTCTCCTTCTGTCTCTCCCCCCACTTGTGCTCCCTCTCTCTCTCTCTCAAATAAATAAATAAAATATTTTTTTAAATGAAGAAATATAGATTAAGCCACTATTTTTTTTTTTTAAGGAAAAAAAGACTGCCATATGCAAAAACTCACTTGGATATGCCTGGAGTCTTGGAGGCTTTGTTATCCTACTACATTTTATGAATGGATCTTGACAGCTTGTTTGGATGTTCTAGCAGGGGAGCACAATTACTGGTACACGCTTCATTGAAGAATGGTCCTCCTCTGTCAGGGAAGTTGTCCTCTTCAACAAGTACACAGCTCCAGGAGGAACACACATAGAGCAGTGAGAAAAAAAAATAGGCAGCCAGACAAACCTGGCAATCAATAGGGTGACAAATATTACAGCCAGATATCCTTCCATATGATGAATGCATGATTTCAAAGTGATCCAGACATTGCAATGAAATATAAGGCAGTATTATTTGAGAAGGAGTCTGGTATCTCGTAAAAAGAATCTGAATTTAAATCCTAGCTTAACCATTTATGGGATAACTTGGGAAAATGCCTTCACATCTTTGAGCCTGAACTTCATCTTTAAGAAAGGGAAAACAATGAACTACTCTGCCACCCTTACGTAGTTTCAAGGATCAAATGAGGTAGATGATTATTCATGGTAAAGGTTATAGTAAACTATAAAGTGCTGTGAGAGCAAAACCCAAATATAAATCATGTTCCATGTGCCCCAGTTTACATAGAGTAATAGAAACAGCCCAGCAAAAAATACAAATATATATGCACACACATATATGCACATGTGCACACATAGTTGCTATTGTCTTGGGTGTTTTTAATTCTATTTTAGCCATCCTAGTGGATAAGAAGTGGTATCTCATTGTGGGTTTGATTTGCATGTCCCTAATGACTAATGATATTGAGCATCTTTTCACATGCTTGTATCTCTTTCGTATATGTTCTCCCATTCTATTGGCTGTCTTTTTGTTTTCTTGACGGTGTCATTTGAAGCACGAGAGTTTTAATTTTGATGAAGTCCCATTTAACTGGGTTTTTTTTTTCCTGTAGCTTGTAATTTTAGTGTCTTCTTTTTTAATTTTGCACTCATTTGAACACATATACACAATACAGACTGCTTTAAAACTAGTTCCAGGAACCAGAGACTATCTGCTCCAAAGCTGTCCTAGACACAGTGGATATTGGCTGGACATAAGAGACAGATTAGAACTCTGTACCATGTGAATTCATTGATTCATTGATTTCTATGTTCTCTCACCATCCCACACTCCCACTCCCACAATATCCTTCCCTTAATTTTTGCCAAAGTTCCCTTTGGAAGTTTCCAACATTATCACAGCTGAACTAAAGGAAAAAGGTGACATCTCTGACAAGATACGTTGGGAAATCAATATGTTCTCAGTGATCAGATATCTTTGTGCTACATCTTCAATTAAAAAGTTCAGAAGGAGGGGGCGCCTGGGTGGATCAGTGGGTTAAGCCTCTGCCTTCAGCTCAGGTCATGATCCCAGTGTCCTGGGATCGAGCCCCGTATCGGGCTCTCTGCTCCACAGGGAGCCTGCCTCCACCTCTCTCTCTCTGCCTGCCTCTCTGCCTACTTGTGATCTCTGTCTGTCAAATAAATAAATAAAATCTTTAAAAAAAAAAAAGTTCAGAAGGAGAGATGAATAGTTTCAACTAATTGAGTAATCCCGCTAAGAGTCCAAGATGGCAGAGGAGTAGGAGTCCTAAATTTCATCTGGTCCCAGGAATTCAGCTAGAGAGCTATCAAACCATTCTGAACACCGATGAACTTAACTGGAGATCAAAGAAAAGAATATCAGCAACTCTATGAACAGAAAAGTGACTACTTTCTGCAAGCTTTTTTGAGGTAGAATTGATAATTAAAGATTGTATATATTTAACTTGAAAAAATAAATAAATAAAAATTAAAAGTTCAGAAGGGGCAGTATAGAAAGTATGGACCCATGGGGCACCTGGGTGACTCAGTGGGTTAAGCCTCTGCCTTCATCTCAGGTCATGGTCTCAGGGTACTAGGATCGAGCCCCACATTGGGCTCTCTGCTCAGCGGGGAGCCTGCTTCTCCCTCTCTCTCTGCTTGCCTCTCTGCCTACTTATGATCACTCTCTCTCTGTCAAATAAATAAATAAAATCTTAAAAAAAAAAAAAAGAAGTATGGACCCAGAAGGGGCAGAACTGGGTAGAACCACGATTATTCTCTTCATGTAAGGGCACCAAATTAGCAAGAAGAAATGACAGCTAAAAGCCTGAAAGAAGAGTTGGAAAAGTATAAAAAGTAAATACAAGAACATGAAAATACATAATGTCCTATGTTCATTTTTCAAAGGAAGAGATTGTTCTCCAGATATCAGGGGGTATTAATGGATATTATTGACCAGCACTTCCTTTCCAAAGTAGCTGAAGGTTAGTATTACATCCCCCTAAAGGGAGATTGGGGTGCTTATAGCATTCTGACTACAACAAAATGGAACCACACTAAACCAGAAAGTTTCAGTCCTAATTTCCTAATTACAGAAAAGAGTATTTGACTGGTCTAAGCTGGTCAAGTTACAACCTCTTCTACAATCAAAGTGGCAAATATCCTGAGTACAAGGAAAGCTGAAAACATATCTAAGGTGAGAATGGCTTAAGATAGTGTCACTACCTGGTGGAAAGAACAGTAGTAGTCTATCAGGTTACATGATCACTAGGCAAGTCCATAGTCTTTAGAGTCAATGCAGTTTTTAAATGAGTCTGTCCCATGGAGAATCAGTGGGGTTTTTCTAACCTTTGTACATACATACACACACAATTCCCATAAATCAGTAAATTACCACTGCAATTATGAGATTAAAATATCCTTTACAAATACATATCTATGTTTAGTTCTTTCTCCAAACACAACAAATTCTCCCATAACACAAAATAACCCCAAGTTCTGAGGGGTTTTTTGTGTTGTAAAAATTTAACTACATTTAACTTTCTCAAGTGAATAGTTTCAAATTGTATTTTCAACTGGGAGCATGGATCAGTGGTTAAAAACAGGAAGTTTGATGAGTAAATTTGAAACCAGTGAAAATACAGATGATAATGAGGGAAATTCAGAAAAACCTGAAATTGTCCACAGCTGTGACAGTTATGGAGCGGTTCCTAAGTTTTCCCACACGAAGCTGATAGTAGAAAGCATGATTGCAATATCCTGTCAAATGAGCAGGAAATCAACAGAGAGCTGTCATAGCCTGTTCTCACATGCTAATTTAAAGTATTTTCTTAGTATTTTAGATATTTAGTAAAGTTTTGTGACCTTTGTTCAAGAAACCCTGGAATAATCATCTGAGACCATGATGCTAGCAGAATTATTTAAAAACCAATCATGCAAATTTTAAGGAAGAATATCAGAATTCAATGAAAAGAACAGCCAAAAAAGGCTAAATAGAATTTGCTTCATGTTTTCCTGAAAGGCGATTTTAGAACCCCCTCAAGGAGTGAAACCTATATACTACTGTGCAAGAGTGAAATAGGAAAACAAGCAAAAGCATGTCAAATAACCCATCTGTATGGCTCTAAAAGCATAAACAACCACTTGGGAGAATGAAGTTAATTATTTGAATTAAAATATCAGTATTATTAATTTGGCCATTTCCTTGTTCTTTGCTTGCTATGTTTATGATGATATGTTTGAAGATAAATGATGGGCAAATAAATTTCTCCTGAGTTACTGGCATGTGTCCAAATCTATTCACACAAATCTGTAGGAAGGGTGATTGTCATGGCCTGAAACTTCACAAACCCTGAATGCCCAAGCAATTTCTGCCGAATTCTCCAAAAGCACACTTCCTCAAAAATTTCTTCCAATTTTCCAAATGTTTTCAATGCAACAATTAACATTCCATATTATAGGAACTTTTCAACCACATAGATGTAACTCTCTGAACTAGAAGAAAGGCCTAGTCAGGGATAAACTGTTGCTTTTCATCTTAAAGAACTTTTTAATTTTTTTTTCAAAGATTTTTATTTATTTATTTTAGGCAGGGAGGAGGACAGAAGGAGAAGGACACACTGACTCTGCACTGAGCACTGAGCCCAACCCAAGGCTTAATCTCTTGACCCTAAGACCATGACCTGAGCTGAAACCGAGGGTTGGTGGCCTCACTGACTGAGCCACCAAGGTGCCTCTCAAAGAACTTTTTAAAATCATACTTATTTGGCTTCACAAGGATCTTCTTGGAATACGTCAAGTTCTCACTTATGATTTAAATTTATGAAACAGCCTCTGGAAGTATAAAATATGACTCAGCATATCTTAGCCAGGACAAGCCTATACGTCCTATTGTTACTGAGCAATCTGGCACACCTAGGCCTTCTTTAGGGTGCTTACCTTTCCTACTCTTGGATCTCACCATAGAGAAGTTCTGTCACAAACTGCAGCTCATCAGTAACAGGCTTTTATTGAGCACCATTATGTACTTGGCACTTAGACCCTTCCATGTGCTTAGACTTTTATCTCTGATTGTGTCAAAGTGACAAGTGACTTTACCCAGTGAGAGGAGTGATATCAGGATCGCATCAGCCTGTTTGACACACACTGGGATTTGGGGTGCTCCTGTGGTGACTTCCAGCTAGCTTTCCAGTACATTGTCACTTCCTCTCTTTACCATACGTCTCATTCTTTCCAGGGTGTTTCCTCTCTTTTCAAACACAGGGCAGTTTGTCACCATATCTTCTATCTTGGAATGTTAATCATTCTATGCCAAGAATTCCAGTGAAATTAGAACAGAAACTGCTTTCAAAGTCCCCTCACCCTGTCCACATAATCCTAGTTATTGCTACTCTTCTTGGGATTCATACTTCTTTGTATTCCCTACTTTTCTGACCCAACCAAAAAATAATTACCTCATTCCCTAAATGAACTCCTTTTCTTTTTCCTCCTCCCGCTCCTCCCCCTCCTCCTCCTCCTCCTTCTTCTTCTTCTTTTTTCTCTCATAAACAGTGGTTCTGTTGTCTATCAGATTTTCACTTGCACAAACAAAAAAAGTTTTATTATTTTAATTAAGCCAAAAGGACTGAGGGTCTACTAGACTAGCCACTTCAAAAAATAGGTGTATTAATTAGACACAGTCTCAAAAACTTCTAGTCTCATACATCATGTTAGAAATGGATTTGGCAGATGAAGACTATTTAAATATCATTCCAGACCCAGGAAGAAAGGCAAGAGAAGAGAAAAATCAGGATGTGCTGAAAGAAAGAATGGTACCACTTGGCCAAAACAGATGCCATGTGTAGGAAAATCATGACACGTATGTCTCCAAAGATAACTTGAGCTATAGGTTTTGTCATTTCATTTTCTGGGAAATAATGAAGCAGTGAAGATTTCTGAGTAGGGAAGTGGCCTACCCAAAGCATGCCTCAGGAAGGCATCAGCCAGCAGTATGCAGAGTAAATCCCAATGTCCAGGCCAGGAGCCAGGGCCCTGTAGGAGCCACATCAATTGTCCAGACCAGAAGCAATGCATGTCTGAACTAAGGAGGCAATATAACAAAAGGAAGGAAGGAGAAAGAAACATGTGAATAACACCTACATGTCAGGAACTACATGAAGTACCTTGATAAGTATAGTCCATTTTAAGAAAGAGAAAAGTGGATATAACAGATATAACCAGGATCAGGGAAAAGAATAGGGTTACTATTTATTGAGGAATAAGTATAAAATGTGCAGCTTTTATCCAATCCTCTCAATTGGTCGTGTAGGGGATGTTATTGTCCCCATTTTATGGATAAGGACACCAAAACTCCATAAATTTAAGTAATTTTTTCAAGGCCAAAAGGGTGGTAAGTAGCAAAAACCATGATCTGAACCCAGATTTATCTGACTCCAAAAGAGAGAGCATATAGAATCTAATTTATCAAGCATGGAACATGAGAAGTAAGAATAAAAATTTCCTTGTGATTTTGAAGGATGATTCATTAGTAGTGTTGTCATTAATAAAAAACAAAATAAAGGCAGTCAGAGAGCTTGGAGTTTTGTTAAGTGTAAGTTAGTGAGCTTAGTTTTAAATATGCTGAGTTTGAAATTCTGGCTGATTAAGTAAGAAAATCCTAACAACAATTGGAAATTTCTAGGTTTGGGAATCATCAGGAAAGAGACTTTGAAATGAAAGGCAAAGAGATTAAGGAAATTCGTGTCAAAGCAGTGTGAGTGGATGAAGAGTTAGTTGCCTAAGGCAAAGAATATGGAGAAAAGAACATCTTCCATTAGGGGCAGGAGGAGGAGGAGGGAAAGCAACTAGTGAGGGAAGTAGAAGAGAATTTCTCAGAAAGATGAAAGAACCAGCAGACTGTGGTATCAAAAAGGCCATAGCAGGAGAAAATATCAAAAAGTGAAATTTTTGCCTGGTGACCTCCAAAAGGTAGTTTCACGGAGGGGTGGAAGGTAGGGGTGGAACCATAGTACAAGCGGTTAAGAAATGAATGCGTGAGCAAGAAGTGAAAGCAGAATTTGTACTCTGAAAAGTTTGGTGTTAATGGGAGCTAAGTACTAGTCTGCTCGAGTAGCAGGATCAGAGGAGGGTTATTTCAAGGAAGGAAAGGCTCTGACCGTATTTGTGAGCAGAAGAGGAAAGAATAAAGATGGAAGAAAGATTAAGACCAAAAGAATGGAGCAAAACCAAGGGGAGATGAGCAGTGACAGCATCTAGAACAGTGTTCTTGGCAAGAAAAAAAAAACAAGTTACCCTCTTATGAGGCAGAAAAAGAGACCAGTGTTACCCTTCAGGAGATAGAGAATTCACGTGGAATTCAATAAACTTAAGGCAAATGGCTAAACAAGATCGAGAAAAAGAGGCTCTCCAAAAAGATTTAGAGTTTATATTCTAAAAGAAAGGGAAGTATTCCTGTGGGTCAGAAAATGGAAATTTGGTTTTGAAAAGCTACCAAGCTTCAACAATTTCTTTGGGTACTTTCTATAGCTTTTATAACATTTTTTCCAGATTACCAAACTTATTGTCTAAAAAGTACATATGGGGCGCCTGGGTAGTTCCATCATTAGGCATCTGCCTTTGGCTCAGGTCATGATCCCAGGGTCCCGGAATAGAGCCCTGCATCCAGCTCCCTGCTCAACAAGAAGCCTTCTTCTCCCTCTCCCACTCCCCCTGTTTGTGTTCCCTCTCTCACTCTCTCTCTCTGTTAAATAAATAAATTAAATTAAGTTAAATTAAATTAATAAATTAAATTAAATAAGTACATATATCTCTCTTGGACTGTGTGCTTATAATTTAGACAATGAAGATAGGCTTTTTGGTTGTCAGAAATGAAGGAACTCTCTGTACCCTGATCTGTGTTCTTTTAAGGGCAAGGTTCAAGATATTTCCTTAAGTAAAGTTTTCAAAAGGAAGTTTTGACCATAGTACTTATTTTCAATGCCTATCAATTATACGGTGATTTTGATTGGTCTGTAAGTAACAAATGCCAACCCTCAGGAAAATGTTATATTTTACATGGATTCAAAACAGAAACTTCAAAATGAACTCAGTTACTACAGCTATTTATTTAGCTAGCCCCTTCCATTCTCACATCCAATCATTAATTGACCTGGTACTCAGTGTTAGGTGCATGATGTATATGAATGACATTATTTAATCCTCATAATAACCTTATAGTGTTTTGTTATTATCATTCCCATTTTGCACATAAGTAATTGAGGATTAAGTCAAGTAACTTCTCCAAATCCTCAGAGCTAGAAATGGTAGAACCAGTCTCAGTCCTGGACTGACTTAAAAGATTTTGCATCTGAAGACTAAATTGTACCACCTCACAATTCAGTTGCATATTTTTTTACATGGTGTTTTCTTCCTCTCTAGTTTCTTTGTTGCTAAGAACTCACTTTTTTCCTCCCTCCTCATAACAAGAATGTAAATTCCTTGAAATCAGACACCAAGTCTGGTACAGAGTCTGAAACATCATACATCTTCCGAAAATGAAGTAAATCGAAATAAATTAAAATTAACTTTAAAATAATTAATCTTCCTTCAACTGAAAAAATAAAACAAAATAATTAATCTTGGGGCACCTGGGTGACTCAATGGGTTAAGCCTCTGCCTTCAGCTCAGGTCATGGTCTCAGGGTCCTGGGATCGAGCACTGCATCTGGCTCTCTGCTCAGTGGGGAGCCTACTTCCCCCTCTCTCCCTCTGCCTACCTCTCTGCCTACTTGTGATCTCTCTCTCTGTCAAATAAATAAATAAAATCTTTAAAAAACTAATTAATCTTATTCCATTTTTCATTCTACTTTGTTTCCGCTACCCTTCCAACACTCATCACCCCACCTTCCCCCATTGGTTTCAAGGGAATATCCAAATTTGGGAATGTGAACATTATCGTGAAAATAATACTGTAAAATAGCTCCTACAAACAATACTGTGTTTAAGTTCAGGGTATAAATGCACTGAAGATGAATAGAGTCTTTTCGTCGACTATCACACAGTAAGACTTGAGCTAAAGATTTCACACCCATAGAGCTAATGTTCACTTGTTCATTGAGCACCTTCTATTTGCTTGACCTAGTTCCAACCTTTATGAGATCACAGGCAAGTTGGAGGGACAGACCGATGATTAGAGAACAACCTGGTAATGCCAGAACAGAGGTGGGAAGGATGACCAGACAACAGCTTGACACTTTTTTCATCATTAATTACATGTATTTCAACCTAACTTCCCAATATGGGCTCATTTCCTTTTTGCATCAACACAAAGCCTCAAATGAAACCACACAGTGTATTTTATTTCAAAATGAAACTCATGACACAGCGAAGCAATGAGTCATCCACCAAGACCATGAAATTTCAATCCCAGTGGTTTCAAGACTGAGTCTTCAATCATTAAGTTGCATTGTGTATTTCTTGATCCAAACCTTTTATATCATCCATTTTAATTTAGATGATGATTGTCAAAATAGCTAATCTTCATGTTCCAATTATAAAACCTGCAACTCTCCACAAATGTAAAAACTGAGTTTTGAACAAAGAGGAAATGAAGTGGGGAAACTATTTTCCTTACTGACCTAGATAATGGAAGAAATTAGAGATTTGATCACAATTTTTCCACAGTGGCTATCCTCACAGCCCAAACCTGTATTATTATTTTTACTTTACTATGTGCCCTACAGAATTTTTGTAGGTTAACAAAAGGATGTATCTTTTGGGTTTGCAAAGTTATTAAATGCAAAGCAAAAAAAAAAAAAAAAAAAGCCAAGAAATCTTACAGTGAAGAGTAGACCCATCAAGAACATATTTCAATATCCACAAGGATGCCCTAAATGTAGTAGCTTCCTATACCACGAGTGATGTCATAGCTATTTGTCTATTTCCTACCCTCCTCTTGGAAAAAAAAAAAAACAACTCAGTGATTTCTCAAGGTTAGAACACAGATCAGTGTGAATCAACCACCCAAATAAGCCCATTATATTTCATTGTTCTTACTCTTACACACCAAAACAAATCGATATAACAGAAAAGGAAAGGAAGACTAAAAGTATATCTCAGTAATACAAAAAAAAAAAATTACTTTTATCTTAACTTTCAGTTAATTTCCAAAAAGTGTTCTTGTATATCCCAGAGCACACCAAATCTTGTGTGATCTTGTGTCATCTCAGCCTTCATACTCCTTCTCTTCACCCCTACTGTCACTATGATACAGTGGTGCACAGGCATTCCCACTTCAGGCCTGCCATGCTAAAGTTATGCAAAGAATGCACAGACAAATGAGTCAGAAACATTAAAACCTTCTCAGAGGGTCATCTCAAGGCTGCAGGTCACATGATGTCTTCCCATAGCCCGACATGCGTGAAAACAAGTTCATTCATATAATTCTCACTGGAAAATCCCAATGAATCACCAGTTATATGACAAGAAAAAAAATTGACATGGATGCCTGGGTGGCTCAGTTGGTTAAGCAGCTGCCCTCAGCTCAAGTCATGATCCCAGGGTCCTGGGATGGAGTCCTTCATTGGGCTCCCTGCTTGGCAGGGAGGCTGTTTTTCCCTCTGTCTGCTGCCTCCCCTGCTTGTGCTCACTCATTCTCTCTCTCTCTCTCTCTCTCTCATAAATAAATAAAATTTTAAAAAAGAAAGAAAGAAAGAAAGAAATTGACAGCCCATGACCAACCTCTTTATTCCATCTAATGGAGAGGTGACAATAAACTAGAAAGAGATGCTTCAACTTCACAACTTCTAATGGCTTGGTTTTGGTCAAAATCAAGGTCCTTCTTAAATACTTATCAGCCAGAAAGACAGATGAGATAAAGAACCACTTCCATTGTGATACATCTTCCTCTATCTATACTACCAATGTTAGTGTACACACACATTAAATCCTAGTCTTTTTTTCTTTCTTTATAATGGCATTACATCTTATTCCAGGGTTAGGTGAATCAGCACACAAAGTGAAAATTTCATGTAAGTTAATTACCTCTGAAAACTCCTTGAATGCCCCATGGACTTGAGTGTTTTCTTGTGATTTTCTTCATTCTCCTCTGTTTCTCTAGGACTTTTCATTACTTTTCAGTTCCTACCTTGAGCATGTCAATAAATTCTTCACTACCCACTTACCAAGTCCATTGAAAATCTGCTTCACATCTTTATTGTTGTTCAGGGAAGCCCTTAAAATTAGTCATAAAATCTTTCCCAGGATTTCCACCAAAGACAGTGACTATCTCAGGCTTGATTGAATCTTCTGTGTTAGTAGAGTGGACAAATAATCACACTACTGTTCATCCGAAACTTTACCCCACCTTCTGTGTTCACAACTCTGTACTGTCCCTGTTCTCCCTTCCACCCTTCCCCTTTTTATTTCTGCAAAGTTCAATTTGGATAAATCAATTGTTCATATCATGAAAATCGGTATTGAAATATTTATAAACATTTATTAACCCATTTACCTGTCTTTCTTTGACAGTAACTATTATTTTGTATTGCTCCCATTTGTTCATTCATTCAGTCATCCATCTCACAAATATTTCTTATATACCAACTATATACCAGATGCCATTCCAGGCACTAGGAATACATCAGTATTCACAACAGGCAAAATCTCTGGTGTCAAGGAATTCATTTTCCAGTGGGGTAGAGAGTAAATAGATGTTCCCTTAACAGATTTGTCAAGCAGGGTTGAATGATAGAAAATGGTGCTAGGATAGTCACACAAGGCACACAATGAAAAAATGATATTCAAGCAAAGACCTAAGTAAGGAAGGAGACAAGCCATGGATATGTAGGAGAGCAGTGCTGAAGACAGAGGAAGCAACAAGTGTAAAGGCCTGGAAAAGAGTATGGGATGGGAGTTTTCCAGGAACAGTAAGGAAACTTCCAGTATGAATGAAGCTGAAAGGTCATGGGAAAGAGTGGTTTGAGATGAGTTTGTGAGTTGGCCAGAATTCAGAAGACTTTTACCTTTTTTTCATGGATGTTATGAAAAGCCATGAGCCATGGATCATTTTGAGTGGGGAGGTCATATGATCTGACTGAGTTGTTTTTAGAAGGATTTTTCCAGCTATTTTTGTGGAGAATAGTGGGGGCTGGTGCACATGGAGGGTGGAGGACAGAAGACGGAGGAGTCTCCTCCAACCTCCTATCACTGCTTAGTGTCTCTGAATCAGTGTTTTCCGATACAGATGGTTCCTGACTTAAGATGGTTCAACTTAAAATTTTTCAACTTCACAATGGTACAAAAGCAACATGCATTCAATGGAAACTGTACTCTGAGCACTACTGTTTATCCAAAACTTTACCCCAGGCTGCATTTTCCCCGGGCTAGCAATATGCAATAAGATACTCTCTCATGAAGCTAGCCAGCAGCAGCCAGCCTCAGTTCCCAGTCAGTCACATGATCATGAGGGTAAATAACCAGCATATTTAAAACCATTCTATGCCCATATAACCATTCTGTTTCTTGCCTTCAGTACAATATTCAATAAATTACATGAGCTATTCCATACTCTATCATGAAATAGATTTTGTGTTAAATTATTTTGTCTAGGGGCGCCTGGGTGGCTCAGTGGGTTAAAGCCTCTGCCTTCGGCTCAGGTCATGATCCCAGGGTCTTGGGATCGAGCCCCACATCAGGCTCTCTGCCTAGCAGGGAGCCTGCTTCCTCCTCTCTCTCTGCCTGCCTCTCTGCCTACTTGTGATCTCTGTCTGACAAATAAATAAATAAAATCTTTTAAAAACTCTTAAAAAATTATTTTGTCTAATTATAAGCTATGGTAAATGTTCTGAGCACGTTTGAGGTAGACTAGGCTAAGCTATGATATTCAATATGTTAGGTTTAGTAAATGCATTTTTGACTTACAATATCTTCAATTTACTATGGGTTTAACAGGATATAACCTGTATTCCTGATATAATCTGTATTTGATGTTTCTGTCAGAGAACAGTTGAGAAAATATTTTCAGTTAAGTGTTTTATTACCAAACTATGCCATTTTCATGCAATCTTTCCCTCACCCTGTCTGGGTCAGACTCCTTACCATGAAATCTGTTTTGATTTCAGGCCCTGACAGTAAGGCTCCCTGGTGCATAGGTGTCTTCAGGACCCTGGAAGCCACTTGGATTCACTAAATATTGCTCGTTTACTAATTTATAGGATTCCACTTCCTCACCTCCATTTACATGAAGAGATCTGTCAGCTTTATAAAAAGAAAAAAAAAATAGTGGCTTGAAGACCAAAATTCAATGGTAGTTTCCTGAAAAAAAAATAAATATTTCTATTAAAATAATGTGTATTTAATATGAACATAAATGTACCCCTGAAGCACTGAATATGTATACCATAGTTCTCAAATACCTGGAGAAAAACATTACCTTTGAAAGTTTGAAAGGTCGTCAGAAATTTGTAAGTAATCTCTCAAATTTTTTTAAAATCTGTATGTTTTTACTATTCATCAGAAAGAAAACCTTCCCTTCATAGTCTCATTATATATTTATATACCAACTATGCAACAGGCACTGTGCTAGGAAATGGGAGACACAACCACAAAGAAGACATAGCCTGTGGCCCCACAGACCAATGTGATTGCCACATGGAAGGGAGCTGATAGGGAACCAAGTCTGTATGCAAAAGGCAGTTAGCCACATTTTTTAGTGGTCTAAGAAAGTGGTGGGACTAAAGAACCCCAAGAGACACACCAGAGATAGAATTACCTGGGTGCTGTCAGTCATTTTACTGTCAAGGTCCTTTCCTCACCAACTCTTGGTTATTTTTCTCTAGGACTTCCCCTATGAATGTTTACAACACTTCAGAACTCTGTAAATGGTCTAAGTTTAGAAAGCAACACCAGAGTACTTGGCTTTATTTGCTTATAAAAGAGAATAATACTCGGGTTTCTCTCCAGATCAAATAAATCTCTTGCCTTTTATGAAAAAAAAATTTTTTAACTAAAATAAATAAATAAGTAGCATAAATATGGACAGTAAGTTTAGTCAAGGATTTGAGTACCCGGTTGTTATGACAATGAAGAAGAGGAAACACATCCAGAAAAGGTATGACAAATAAAGTACTGTTTTACAAAGCAATGAGAATTTTTTAAAAAGTGCTCAAGTTCTTATTAAATAGATACCATTCATCACCCTCAATAAAGTACTACTACAGTGCTTTCCAGTACTTCAATGGAAAAAGAAAAGGCTAAAGTTTTGGCACAATCTGAAACCTGACAAGTCTGATATTTAGCCAGCCTATAAGGCTGCCTTTCTCTTAGGATCTCCTCAAAAGAAAATGCAGACTGCCTCAGAGACACATTTTTTTTATTAACATATAATGTATTATTAGCCCCAGGGGTACAGGTCTGTGAATCGCCAGGTTTACACACTTCACAGCATTCACCATAGCACATACCCTCCCCAATGTCCATAACCCAACCACCCTCTCCCTATCCGCCTCACCCCCTCCCCATCCCCCTACCCCCCCCAGCCCCCCAGCACCCAGCAACCCTCAGTTTGTCTTGCGAGATTAAGAGTCAGAGACATATTTTCAAACAAACAGTCCATGTCAAGGGTAAGAAGCCTGGAAGTGCTATTTTGTTTGCTTTTCAGAGATAAATGAATAGAGCAAGATTAAGCTAAGGACAGAAGTTTCCCCAGATTATCATCTGATACATTTAGCCACACAAAGAGGAAATCTAGTTGTGATGGATGAGCCCATCCACAGGGGCAACATTTTCCAAGTGAAAAGTCTAGACACATTTCATGCTTTAAAATGATTGATCCTGCTCAGCCTGGCAGCTAGTTCACGAAGGTCCTGAGCCAAGCTCTAGTCAAAGTGAGAGCAGTGGTTACTGTGTACACATTTCCATAGCCAACCAAATAATCCTGATTTCCTGATTTTTGCAGATAAGTGGCTGTGAATAAAGAGAAAAATGATGATAGCCTGGGACAAGTGAGCTCTTAACTGCCGTGGGTAGGTACTATTGTTTCATGGCCGACCATCCCGAAATACAGTGAGTGGCATAAAACAACAAACATGCTATTATGTTCCCCCATTCTGGTGGTCAGGAATTTAAACAGAAAACATAGAGATGACTTATCTCTGCTCAAGGTTGTCCGGACCCTCAGCTATGATGACTCCAAAGGCTAGGAGGTGACACAGAAAGTATGGTTGAAATAACAGGGACAAGACGATGCACTTTCAATATGGATTCTTTAATCATGTGTCTGGTACTTGGCCTGGGATGGGTGAAGGCAAGCTCAGCTGGGGCTGCCAATCCCAGTGCCTACATGTAGCCTCCCTAGCTTGGCAGTCTTGGGGTAATTAGAATTCCTACGTGATAGTGCAGGGCTCAAAGGACAATCATTCCAGTGAACAAGGAAGAAGCTACATGGCCTTTTGTGACAGCCCCAGAAGTCACGCAGCATCACGTCCAGTGTGCCCTCTTGGTCAGAACAGTCACAGACCCACCCACATTAAGGTGGAGAAGACCTAGACCCCACTTCCTGATGGGAGGAGTGTCCCCAGCATTGCAGCCATGTTGTTAAACTGTCCTAGTTACCTTTCATACACGATGCTACCACCAACAGAAATGTAGATTTGTGTTATTTAAGAACGGGGTGGGGGGAGAAAATGGGGAACAGGGAAGAACTTCATGAGGTACTTGTGAGGTGAAATAAGAGGAGAGTCCTTACGAGAGTAATCTTCTCACTGGAGCACAGTTAGGAATACTCAAGATTTAATTTCCATGTAGCTTTTTACTTGGAACTGGGCCTCTTAATGTCTATTCTTCAAGACCTCCTTAAGGGCATATGATCCGTTTGACTAATGGTACTTCAGAGATGACTGCGGATCACATCATTCTCAGTACTGTGGAGCTACCATGATTCCTCCAGGGCAGTCCTTACATATCAGCACAGAAATAAAGAACCAGTACTATGCTATAGCGGAACAATCATCCACTATATGATAGTGAAGTCATACAACTGCACTGGGACAATTTTATCCCTACTCTGGATATATATTCTGATTCTTCCAGATATGTCATGGGTAGGAGGAGTCAGGGATTTCCTGTTACCATTAGTCCTCAAAGTCATCTTCCCATTGTTCAATGGTACTTCTAGCAGGAAGGGGGAGCAGCAGAGAAGGGAAAGGAGATGAGCAGTGTATACCGCCAGGCATGGATCAGCAAAACAGCACTACTAATTATATAATTACATAACTATAAATATAAAATGAAATAAACTCTACAGTATAAAACTTTACTAACATTAAAAAGTGTCATTTCAGGGTGCCTGGGAGGCTGTTGGTTAAGCAGCTGCCTTTGGCTCAGGTCATTGATCTCAGAGTCATGAAATCGAGCCCCACATTGGGCTACTTGCTCAGTGGGAAACTGCTTCTCCCTCTTCCTCTATCTGCCTGCCTTCTGCTCCCCTTGCTTGTGGTCTCTCTCTCACAATCTCTCTCTCTGAGTCAAATAAATAAATAAAATCTTTTTTTTTTTTTTAAAGTGTCATTTCAGGGGCACCTGGGTGGCTCTGTCAGTTAAGTGTCCAACTCTTGGTTTGGGCTCAGATCATGATCTCACGATTGAGGGACTGAACCCCAAATCTGGCTCCACACTCAGCATGGAGTCTGCTTCAGATTCTCTCTGCCCCTCTGTCCTTCCCCCCACTTGCACACTCACTTTCCCTTTCTTTCTAAAATAAAAAATAAATAAAACCTTTTAAGTAAAGGAATTACTTCATAGCAAAGGTACATTTCCTATAAAAGGAACTGGAGGAGATTATGTTGAGTGAAATAAATCAAGCAGAGAAAGTCAATTATCATATGGTTTCACTTACTTGTGGAGCATAAAAAAATAACATGGAGGACATTAGTAGAAGGAAAGGAAAAATGAATTGGGAGAAATCGGATGGGGAGATGAACCATGAGAGACTGTGGATTCTGAGAAACAAACTAAGGATTTTAGAGAGGAGGGGGTGGGGATGGGTGAGCCTGGTGGTGGGTATTAAGGAGGGCACATATTGCATGGAGCAGTGGGTGTGGTGCATAAACAATGAATTTTGGAACACTGAAAAAATAAAATTAAATTTAAAAAATAATCTTAAATTTTTATGCAACATTTGACACCTCAAAGTATTCAAGGCAAAAGCTAGCAGGAGAAATAGATAAAGGCAATATCATATAGGGATAGTTTAACAAATCTCTCTGTATTTGATAGATCAAGAATACAAAAAATCAGCAAAGACATAGAAGATATTTAATTACATATAGCTAAAAAGCATAAAGATTTAAGATAAATATATATTTTTAAAAGGTAAATATATATTTATATGTGTGTGTGTGTATGTATAAAAATATAGAGAGAGAGAACAATTCACTCCCAACTGCAGAACTTGTTTTCTTTTGAAGCACAATTTTCAAGCACACTGCCTTCCTTCTTAAAGCAAGTTTCAAAAAATACCAAAATACTGTTTTCACTCAAAGAATAGTCTCTTACCACACCACAATGTTGTTAAACTTGACACCACTAACTATAAAGACAATGAGAAAATCCCATATGTTTGCAAATCAATAAACTAAGTTGCTCATGGATCAAAGAAATTAAGTTGGAAAATAGAAAAAATATAGAACTGAATAATAATAAGAGTACCACAAACAAAATTGCGTAAATCAGCTACAGCAGAAATTGGAGGGAAATTGGTAGTTCTAAAATCCTATATTAGAAAAGAAGAAAAACTGAAAATTAAAGGGCTAAGCATCAACTTTCAGAAGCTAAAAAAAGGGGGCAATGGGGGGGGACATGTTAATTAAGCCAAAAATCACACTTAGAAAAAAGTAAATAATAAAAATGAGATTTAAAGTAATGATCCAAAGGGCCACATGCATCCAAATGTTTATAGCAGCAATGTCCACAATAGCCAAACTATGGGAAAAACCTAGATTTCCATCAACAGGTGAAAGGATAAAGAAGATGTGGTATATATGAACAATAGAATACTATGTAGCTATCAAAAGAAATGAAATCTTGCCCTTTGCAATGACATGGATGGAACTAGAGGGTATTATGCTGAGCAAAATAAGTCAATCAGAGAAAGACAATTATCATATGATCTCCCTGATATGAAGAATTTGTGAGGTAACGTGGGGGGTAGGGAAGGAAAAAATGAAACAAGATGGGATCAGGAGGGAGACAAACCATAAGAGACTCTTAATCTCGCAAACAAACAGAGGGTTCCTGGGAGGAGGGGGGTTGGGAGAGGGTGGTTGGGTTATGGACATTGGGGAGGGTATGTGCTATGGTGAGTGCTATGAAGTGTGTAAACCTGCAATTCACAGACCTGTACCCCTGGGGCTAATACTACATTATATATTAATTTAAAAATTTAAAAAAAAAGAAAAGAAGAAAACTAATACAATTTATCAACCTCTAGTAAGATGGTTTAAAAGAAAATAAAAACACAAATAATACCAGAATTTTTAAAATGGAAAGGTCAGAGGAACTGAACAGACATTTTTCCAAAGAAGACATCCAAATGGCAAACAGGTACATAAAAATGTTCTCAGCATCATTCATCATAAGTGAAATGCACACCAGAATATAATGAGAAATCACATCACAACTGTTCAAACGGCTATTATCAAAAGGACAAGCAATAACAAGTGTTGGTGAGGATGTGCAGAAACTGGCTTCTATACACAGAAGGCAAGGGGGGCCAAGTAAGAAGCAGACTGCTGCGGACTGGTGGGTGGCAGGTTGAATAAACAAGGGAATTTGCTTAAAGCCTTGTCTCCAACAGCCACAAGACAAGTAGATGTGTGTACCCGCCCACCAGAATCTTAAAAGTTTACCTCAGACCTTAACTGGGTTTAGTCACTAAAATGGAGCAGTCTCAGCAATGCATTGCTCCCCCAAGGCTGGATCCTTGAAAACAGGTTGGCTGTGGGGACAGAGGATAGAACATACATTCCAACAGCAGGGGAGGGGTGAGGAGCCTCCAGTTGCCCAAGTCCAGCTCAATGGTCAACCAGAGGTCATGTCCTCTCTATGACCTCCTCCAACAACACATTAGAATGGGTTGTCATTCTGTCTGTCATCAAGAAAATAAGAAATAGGGGCATCCGGGTGGCTAAGTGGGTTAAGCCTCTGCCTTTGGCTCAGGTCATGGTCTCAGGGTCCTGGGATCGAGCCCCACATCGGGCTCTCTGCTCAACAGGGAGCCTGCTTCCCCTTCTCTCTGTCTGCCTTTCTGCCTGCTTGTGATCTATCTCTCTGTCAAATAAATAAATAAAATCTTAAAAAAAAAAAGCAAGAAAGAAAGAAAAGAAGAAATAACAAGTGTTGGCATGGATGTAGAGAAAAAAGAACCCACATGCACTGTTGGTAGGAATGTAAATTGAAACAGCCCCTGTGGAAAACAATATGGTAGTTCCTCAAAAAAATAAAAATACAACTACCATATGATCCTGCAATCCTACTTCTGGGAATTTATCCAAAGGAAATGAGAACAGGATATCAAAGAGATTTTAGCACTTCCATGTTTATTGCAGCATTATTCACAATAGCCAAGATATAGAAACAATCTAAGTGTCTGTCAATGGATAAATGGATAAAGACGTAAGACACACACAGAGATGAATATTATTCAGCCATTAAAAAAAAAAAAGAAATCCTACCATTTGCAGCAATATGAATGGAACTTGAGGGCATTATGTTTAGTGAGATAAGCCAGACAGGGACAGAAGGAAATATTGTATTATATCATCTACATGTGGAATCCAAAAAGCTGAAGACATAGAAACAGAGTAGAATGATAGTTACCAGAGCTGGTGTGGGGCAGGGGTGGCACTAGAGGGGGTTAATAATGTTATTAAAGGGTAAAAACTCATTACTAGAAACTGAATAATTTCTGTAGTTTTTTTTTTTTTTTTTTACTTTTTTATCTATTTGAGAGAGAGAAAACACAAGCAGGGAGAGGGGGAGAGGGAGAGAGAGAAAAAAGTAGATTCCCACTAAGCAAGGAGCCCTACAGGAGCTCAATCTCATGATCATGACTCCAGCTGAAATTAAGACTCAGACACCCCATTTCTGGAGATTTAATTCACAACATAGTGATTATAGCCAACAATTATTATACACTTCAAAACTGCTGCAAGACTAGATCTTAAATAGTCTCACCACAAAAAAAGAAACAGTAATTATGTGACATGATAGATGTGTTCTGTAAAGCTACAGTAGTAATCATATTGCAATATATAAATGTATCAAATCAATATATTATATACCTTAAACTTACACAATGCTATATGTCAGTTATATCTCAATTTTTAAAAAGAAATTTAAGGGGTGCCTAGGTGACAGAGTCAATTAAGTGTCTGACTCTGGGTTTCAGCTCAGGTCATGATCTCAGGGTTGTGAGATGGAACCCATTGTCTGGCTTTGCATGCAAGGTGGAGTCTGCTTAAGGCTCTCTCTCCCTCTGCACTCACCCCTCTCAAATAAATAAATAAATAAATCTCTTTTTGAAAAAGAAACTTAAAAAGTAAAAACAGATTTGAAAACTTTGGTAGAAATAGGAAAATATTAGAAATATATCACTTACATTAATAATAAATATATATATAATAAAAAGAAGAAATATATCACTTACAAAACCTGATTCAAGAAGTAGGAAACTTTAAAAGTTTTAAAACCATTAAAGATACTAAATTCAGCAGTTGAGTCACTTGTGTTGGCTTCTATAACATATCTTCCTTCATATGGTAAGAATATTTGGCTATTGAATGCATTTAATTTATTTTTAAATATAATTGAATACCATTTAACACAAACTATTCCACAGTACAGAAAAGAGAAAAAAAACTCTCCTTGACTCCATTTATGAGCTTTGTATAACCTTGATTCCAAAATCTGACAAAATACAAAAGAGGAAAATTACAACCCAGCCTCAATCATGAACATAGACACTAAAAAACAAAGAAAATATTAGCTAACCAAATCACCCCAAGGGTACTCTAATGTCCCGGAGCATTCCAAGACCTGATCTGACTGGTGGGTACATTGGGCTTTTTAAAACATCATCCGTTTTTTTAATAAATCTTTTTTTATAAAGATTTTATTTATTTATTTGACACAGAGAGAGAGACAGTGAGAGAGGGAACACAAGCAGGGGCGGGTGGGAGAGGGAGAAGCAGGCTTCCCACTGAGCAGGGAGCCCAATATGGGACTCAATCCCAGGATCACAACCTGAACCTAAGGCAGATGCTTAATGACTGAGCCACCCAGGCGCCCCTAAAACATCATCCTTTAAACTGAACAAATATATATTTGTTTAGATACATCCTGTATGCTCTTCTGTTTATATGATATATTTAATTTTATTTTTAAATTTTTTTTCTTTTTGATATATTTAATTTTAAAAAGAAAAACAATCCCTAAAAGCTGCTGACTCACTCATTCTTTCATGTCACACTTCTGCTATTCATCTGAACCTCTCAAAATTCACACGCACACTCAGCAGCATCACATAGGAACTGGTTAAAAATGAAAATTCTGAACCCTTTGCCAGAGCTACTAGATTAGAATCTCTGAAGATAGGACTCAGGAATCCATGTTTTACGAAGCCCTCCAAGGTTTTTGGAGGTTCACTAAGGTCTGAGAGGTGCTGCTTTCTAGCAGTAGAGGGGTTCTAAGCAAAAGGTAGAACTGAAGTCCAAGGGAACTTAAGCCGGAGACAACTTTGTGTCCAAAATTACACCCACTGTCTTACCTGCAACACACATTGTACCATGTTGGGTTTTCCTTCTTTGAAGGACCAGCCTCACCTGGACCAGTCTCATTTCACAGAAAAAAATGATCATTTGTCAATGACTCACACCTGAACATCTGTATCAATGATAGGGACATGGTTCTCTCATTTTTTTATAAGATTTTATTTATTTATTTGAGAGAGAGAATGAGAGAGAGAGAGAGAGCACAAAAGTGGGGAGGGTCAGAGGGAGAAGCAGACTCCCCACTGAGCAGGGAACCAGATATGGAATTCTATCCTGGGACTCCAGGATCATGACCGGAGCCAAAGGCCATCACTCAACCAACTGAGCACTCAGGCACCCTGGCTCTCTCATTCTATTACAAGAGTCCTTCTCCACACTGGGCATTGCATAAGCCACCCAGAGTCAACTTGCTGCTCTACCTCTGAGTGAAGGGATAGTGTGTTCATTTAGAATTATCCAGGGCCAAGGATTCTCCTTATTCATAGACAAATCATCCAATTGTGGGAATATCCAAAAGTTCTCCTTTTTCCCTGTTTCCTCTCCTTTGTTCTCTTCCTTGTTTCCTGGAACCCATGCATATGCAGGAGAAACAATGGAAGGTCACTTACAAATATGATCCTTGATCTACAAATGATTCCCTGGGAATAGAGAACAGAAAAACTGGCAAAAATTGGACATATTTTAATTATGGATGAGAATGCTCACTTTTATATATAAATTAAGCTTTAAGAAAGTTAAAGAGCCATCACTGATAAAAATCAGAATAAAACTTATTCTAACTTTTTATTTTTATCAGAGATACACTTTTGCGTGATTTGAAGAGACATGTAGTTATTTTACAAGACCTAAAATAAAAAATAGCAACCCCTCCCAGAGGCAACATCTTTCCTCTCCTTCAGAGACTTTTGGTTTGTCACTAAATAATAACATGCATATATTATAATTTCCTTGGTTCTTCAGTTTTTGTCATTGTCTATTGATTTTCTACCAGGGAAAATTAGGCTTAGCTTTCTTTTTTTTTTTTTTTGTAAGATTTTATTTATTTATTTGACAGAGATCACAAGTAGGCAGAGAAAGAGGAGGAAGTAGGCTCCCTGCTGAGCAGAGAGCCTGTGGGGTTGGATCCCAGGACCCTGGGATCATGACCTGGGCAGAAGGCAAAGGCTTTAACCCACTGAGCCACTCAGGACCCCTTATGAGGTGTTTGAAGGAGGAAAAGCAAATATATGTCCTCAATCCACCACCCTGATCCACAAGTCATAGTAATAAAATCATCATAACTCTTCATGCAGCAAAAGGTAAAAAAAAAAAAAAAAAATTAATGATTACCTAAGGAATTTAATCAACATTAAAATTTTTTTAAAAGATAAGAGAATTAATTAATACAACCACTTTGAAAAGATGTTTGGCTAGCAATATCTACAACTGAATATTGTAGATATTCAGAAATATTCCGTGTCTAGTATATATTTCAAAGAAAAATTTACTTATGTTCACCAAAAATCATGTACAAGATGTCCACAGTAGCACTGTTCCTTAGCCAAAAACTGGAATCAACCCTCATGCTCATCAACAGTGAAATGTATGATAAATTATGGTACATTCATGGAATATGAACAATGGAATACTATAAAGTGAAAATGAACAAGTTACTGCTATATTAATCAAATTAATATAATTAATTAATATTGAGGGTTAATCTCCTCTGAAGGAGAGAGCAATGACTGAGAGTGTATATGAGACAGGTGTCTACAGAGCTGGTTCTAGGAGTATGTTCCCACTGTAAAGGATAGTCAATTCTATGCTTATCTTTGGGCTATTTTTCTGTGTTATACTTCAATTTTAAAAATTTCTTCAAAAAATTTACCTTTACCAAAGAAGAAGAAAGAGGAGGAGGAGGAAAGAGGGAAAGAAAGAAAGTCAACCCACTAAAGTAGATTTAGTTGGAACCGAACTTTGATTAAACTGGTTTCTTTTTTTTAATATATGATTTCATTTATATGTAAAATCTAATAAACAAAACCAATGAACAAACAAGCAGTGAACAAACAAGCAAACAAAACCAGAAACAGACTCATAAATAAAGAGAACAGGCTGGTTCTTGGGTTCAAATGCCACTTCTATTAAACTGTGATTTGGTTAAAGCATTTTCTAAATTCCTCTATAAAATTAAGATGCAGTCATTCATTCATCCCACAAAAATTTATTGAGTGCTTACTATTATAGGTACTTGGGATATAGCAATGAGCAAATCTTTACCCTCTTAGAGCCAATATTCTCATGGGGAAAGGGAAAAAAATTGCCCGCTCTACCTACCTCACAGCATTTCTGTGAATCTCAAGAGAAATCATGGTTAAGAACCTGCTCCTCTGGGGCGCCTGGGTGGTTCAGTGGTTAAAGCCTCTGCCTTCGGCTCAGGTCATGATCCCAGGGTCCTGGGATCGAGCCTCACATCGAGCCTCACATCGAGCCTCACGTCGGGCTCTCTGCTCGGCAGGGAGCCTGCCTCCTCCTCCTCTCTCTCTCTGCCTGCCTCTCTGCCTACTTGTGATCTGTCTGTCAAATAAATAAAAATCTTTAAAAAAAAAAAAAAAAAAAACCTGCTCCTCAAAATAGGGTTTGTGGACCAGCAATATTAGCACCACCTGCGAATTTGTTAAAAAGGCAAGTCAGGCCCCACTGCAGATCTACTCAATTAGTATCCTCATTTTAACAAGATCTCTGGGTAATTTATATGCAGATTAAAGTTTGAGGAGCACTGCTATAGTACTTTGTGAATCATAAAATGCTCTCAAATATAGGCTGTTACTATTATTATTAGTCATGCTCACTGGGAAATTGCAATAACCCTGTTTTGTAGGGAAGTTCCTATTCCAGAAAATGAAGGATATGAGGATGAGAAAAGCACATGTTTACTCCCATCTAAAAAGCTGCTCCATGTCCAAATATGTTGTTTTGGAGTGTTTCTTTCCTGTTTGTTCTTTAGGTCAGCCTCGGTTCTCCAAGTCAATAGATCCCTGCTGATGAGGATAGTATTGATCAGCTTTATGGCTGGGTTTTTCGATTGGTTGAACACCATTTCCTGGTTATTCAACAGTGAGCCCAGGAAAAGTGTTTAATAAAGTAATAAAATGCTGAACAATACAGCCTTTAGATTTATGGAGTTATATTGGTGTGTTGGTATGTCCCAGATTCATTCTGTTGCTTTCATCTCCTGGCTGAGGAAACTAGCAAAACTTCTTTCCGCAGGCTGTTTGGAGGATCTCTAATGGGGTTTGTCCCAACAGTACTTTTGTAGAAGTGAGAACCCAGGAAGCTGCTGATTGGTAGGAGAGGATGTTGTTCAGGGAATAGGGACTAATTAACCCTTCAACAACTGTCTTTTAAGAGAAAAAATACTTTGTCCAGTTGTTCCTATAGTAGTGTTACCCAATTTTTTTAGAGAGGGATGGAGGAAGGGGCAGAAGGAGAGGGAGAGAGAGTATAGTAAACATGCTCTACACCCAGCAAGGAGCTGGATGCAGGGTTCAATCTCACAACCCTGAGATCACTACGTGATCCGAAAACAAGAGTTGGATGTTTAGCCCACGGAGCCTCCCAGGTACCTCAAAATTTAATGTGCATACAAGTCACCCAGAAATCACATTAAAATGCAGCTGGGATTAACTAGGTCTGAAGTGGGACCAAAAATTGTTCATTTCTTAAGCTGCTCCCAGGTGATACTGATGCTATTGGTTCCAAACCACACTTTGGGTAGCAAGATCCTATCCCACAAGAACTCAAGAGGAACCAACAGTAATTTTGAAGCACGAAGCTCCTCCAACATTCATAGCAAGGTCTTCTGAAAACAAATAATGCCCAACAAACCCAAGTAAGTCAAGTTACTGCTTCTTTAGGAATTTAGAAACCAGAAGATCCATATTAAAACTATAAATACATATTTAGATATTTTAGATATAACTATATAAAAGCTTGGAAGGAAGTGCATTAAAATGTTAAGATTTGTTTTTTTCTTTTCTTGTTCCTACTTTCTAAATTTCTGAAATAAGCATCATTTAATTATGGAATATAAAAACAATATTAGTTTTTAAGATGTATATTTTAACAAATCATCTTAATCTCATGCTCAACACTAAATACTGGGTAAAAAGTTCTTGACATTTCCATAAATGTCACAGAGTGTAACATAACTTCAGATACTGTCTGTTTCCTTTCTCTATCTTCCCACCCTGGGGGCAGCTCTGAGGGCTGCAAAAAGTCAAGTTGTAACGGACTCCAAACATACCCAACATTACATTTTCTAAGAGAAAAAACTGCTTTTGGGGGGTTTGCCGTCTTAAGTGAAAATGTATGTGGTTTCATCAATAGTAAATAACTGCTACTCTCTAAGAGCCTTTATTGATGAAAAGTCTTCATTAGAAAACTCTGGACTTCCCAGAAGCACTTAGTGAAATGCCTACTTTGATTAATAAATTATTATTTTAAAGCAATTCAAAGACAAAAACTGTTGATTTTCAAACTCTTGGAACAAAAAGGGGAATTCAATTGAGGTCATTGTTGATGATCTGCTCCTATAAGCAAGTAGGAAAAAAGCCACAAGAGTGGCAAGGCAGTCTGATAAAAGCTTGTTCTCTTAACCACTGCCTTACACTACTAGTAATGCCTAGCATTTCTTGAGAGTTTATTATGCACCAGGGACTGTATTAATTCCGTCTGGTGGATTTTCTCATTTAGTACTTACAACAACCTAATTTCCCTATTTTATAAGTGAAAAAATAACAGTAAAGAGGTGAAGTGGCTTTCCTGTGGATACACAATGAGTGGCAGACAAGGCAGGAAAAGATTGATTCCAGGCAGTGTATCACAGATTCCTGGAGAAATCAATGAGCCTATCAAAAATATAGTATATATCAAATAATAATTTGATGATTTGATAGGCTAGGCTCATAACTAATCCCCAAGTTAGTCATTAGCTATTTTGATTATGCTCACCCACTCACTATTTTGTAACCACTAATTAACTGTTGCTTGTATGCTAGAAGCTTCAGAGAAACACTGACTTACTTTTCTGAATTGACTCTCTATGTGGATTCTTAGAATTTTATTTTAAAATCAAAATTGAGTGGAAATGTTCATAGAAGGATTGGAGCTGCCTTTCCTTATCATCATCATATCATCCCATGTGTTATCTGGTTTTCAATTTTATTGTTTTCAATTTTATTGGTTTTATCTTATTTTCTCCTTTGTGTTGTCCTTAAAGTTTTAAGTTCCTTTTGAGTAGGAGTCCTATCTTTTCACTTGAAAACAACAGAGCTACAGAACAAAAGACCAAAAAGAAAAAAACAACAACAAAAAACCTGTTAGCAATGGTTGGTTCTGGGTTGATGCAATTGTGAGTATTTTTTTTTCTTTTCTGTACTTTCCAAATTTCTCACAAAGTGCTTATTATTAAGGAAAATTATTATGTTAAAATCATTTAACCTTTCTTTTTTTTTTTAAAGATTTTATTTTATTTATTTGACAGAGAGAGATCACAAGCAGGCAGAGAGGCAGGCAGAGAGAGAGGAGGAAGCTGGCTCCCTGCTGAGCAGAGAGCCCAACGTGGGGCTCGATCCCAGGACCCTGAGATCATGACCTGAGCCGAAGGCAGCGGCTTTAACCCACTGAGCCACCCAGGCGCCCCCATTTAACCTTTCTTTATCTAGGACAGCATATGTTGATTTCTACAAAACATCTCATCAAGGTAATTTTTTTTTCTTTTCTGTACTTTCCAAATGTTCCACAAGTGCTTATCAATTAGGGAAATTTTTCTTTTTAATTTGACAGAGATCACAAATAGGCAGAGAGGCAGGCAGAGAGAGGAGAAAGCAGGCTCCCCACTGAGTGGAGAGCCCGATGCGGGGCTCGATCCCAGAACCCTGGGATCATGACCTGAGCCAAAGGCAGAGGCTTTAACCCACTGAGCCACCCAGGTGCCCCCATTTAACCTTTCTTTATCTAGGACAGCATATGTTGATTTCTACAAAACATCTCATCAAGGTAATTTTTTTTTCTTTTCTGTACTTTCCAAATGTTCCACAAGTGCTTATCAATTAGGGAAATTTTTCTTTTTAATTTGACAGAGATCACAAATAGGCAGAGAGGCAGGCAGAGAGAGGAGAAAGCAGGCTCCCCACTGAGTGGAGAGCCCGATGCGGGGCTCGATCCCAGAACCCTGGGATCATGACCTGAGCCAAAGGCAGAGGCTTTAACCCACTGAGCCACCCAGGCACCCTGAAAGTTATTATTTTAAATCATTTAAAATTTCCTTATCTAGGACAGTATATGTGGATTTCTACAAAACATCTCATCAATACTAAAAAATATCTAGAAGTGACACCAGCGATAAACAGAAGTAAAATTTTTATGTTAACTCCAAAACTAGAGCTATATATGTCACAGGACAAGTGAGAGGGAGCCCCTCCCACGGGGAGGAAGAAGACGAGTTGGAGGCATTTTAGGGACCTCACCATTGCTCCCCTGAATCCAAGTGACTGAGGTACATAACCTACAGAGTGCTTTCCACAGGCTCATGGAATAAAACCTCACTGTGTTCCACAGGAGAGGGGGCCCGCTCCAGAGTAAAAATAAGACTTGTCACCTGCCTTAGAACAAGGACCCCCTCAGAGCCCAGGAATACTTCTTCTAGGTAGTGTGATGCTTCTAAAATGTTTGTGACACTTTTAAACATGCTGATACAAAAGTTACTGAAGTTAGTCAGTTCTGGAAAGGTCTTTTTCCTTCCACATCAGGGAAGGAGAGGGAACGAGAAAGACTTGGATTTTTTTTAACAGGAATATATTTCTCTGGCATTGCTGTATTTTGGAATAAGTAGAAACCATTGCTATCTGCTTTCTAATGCTCTGTTTACTGCTGTGCCTCTGATGTCATGAGTTTTGAGCTAGGAACATCTCAGTGCATTGTTGGGTTGTATTCACCACCCAAGTGCTTCTAATAAGTAGAGGGTAGACAGAATGACAGAAAAAATGTTGGAATCTCCTCCTATATGTGAGTCAGAGAGGAAGTTGCTACCATCTTCATGGTCCACTGAAGAAATGCATACTATGTGTTAGAAGCACCAGGAGAGATTACCAACTGTCCTTGTCAGGTCGGCCCTGAAATGAAGATCAGAGTGTCTGCTTCAAGAGATTGGGCTAGGCCCCAAAGCAGAAATTACAGGTGACATGTACAAGGGAAAAGGAGAGTTGGGCACAATAATGAGGTTCTCTTAGGAATAGTATAATCTTCTAAAATACTTCTGGGAGGTGGGATAGAAAGACAATTTGACAGAAGTTCTTCCTTAATTCCTCCCGGAAATACAGGTTTCCCTCTGGGCCAGAATCCTAACAGGGTAGCTCGGTGAATCCTTGAAAGACAATCATTAAAAACGTGATATCATGATTCATAGACTGATTGACTGGGTTCAAACCCCACTTCTGACAGGAATTTGAAGTAGTTACTTCATCTTCTCAGCATTGGCTCCACCATCTGTGGGATAAATAATGATACCAGGGTCATAGAAATACTATAAGGACCAAAAAGGAAAATGTGTATAAAGTACTACATATACAGAGCACACAATAGGCCTACAAAACGTGATAGCTATTACTAATTGTGTGTGTGTGTCTATGTGTGTATGACATTGTGTATCTATACTTATCTAAGGTATCTCATGGCAAAGAAAGATGAAATGCATTCTGGTTTGGGTTTTGGATTTACTGAAGGTGATTAATAGCATATGAAATGTTTTACGTGTCAGACCCTCAATAATGAGTCCAAATAACAGTGTACCATGATAAAGTTATCCTGTTTTCTTGGTTAGTGGATTTCCATACATACTGAGAGTCAGTTTAAGTAAATGTTGTGCAAGTTTCTGTATGTCAAAGAAAAATTACACAGAACTGAGTTTAACAAGAAAGGAAGAAGACATAATCCAAGTCTATTGCAATAAGAGAGAGAGAGCTTAACTTCCCTAGGAACAAAAAAGCAGGAGGGTTTTTAAGGGCTGAGGTGAACTAGTAAAAAATATTGTTAAGGATGTTAAGGGAGTTTGATCAATGTGATTAGGCCATCTGTGTTTGCTAATTGACGCTTACCAGTTTAGGCTCCTACCCTCCTACAGAAACTGGGAGACCTGGATGCTATCTTTCTTGATAACATTTCAAAGAATGGCTCCTAAGTCCTTAAAACAGATGGTTCTGGGTTATAAAAGGGACAAGAGGCGAGGAAAAGATTTACATCTCAAATGAGCAAATAGAGAATTTACAACTATAAGTTTTCTAAAATAAATATTCTAAGACAAGGAAGGTCAGTGACCTACTGTCAGTTAGAAACCTGCTTAAACAGGAAAGAATGTCCAATGGAAAAAAGACAGCTTCTTCAATAAATGGTGTTGGGAAAATTGGACAGCCACATGCAGAAAAATGAAATTGGATCATCTCCTTACACCACACACTAAAATAGACTCAAAATGGATGAAGGACCTCAATTTGAGAAAGGAATCCATCAAAACCCTTGAGGAGAACACAGGCAACAACCTCTTCGACCTCAGCCGCAGCAACATCTTCCTAGGAACATCACCAAAGGCAAGGGAAGCAAGGGCAAAAATGAACTATTGGATTTTATCAAGATCAAAAGCTTTTGCACAGCAAAGGAAACAGTTAACAAAACCAAAAGACAACTGACAGAATGGGAGAAGATATTTGCAAATGACATATCAGATAAAGGGCTAGTGTCCAAAATCTATAAAGAACTTAGCAAACTCAACACCCAAAGAACAAATAATCCAATCAAGAAATGGGCAGAGGACATGAACAGACATTTCTGCAAAGAAGACATCCAGATGGCCAACAGACACATGAAAAAGTGCTCCATATCACTCGGCATCAGGGAAATACAAATCAAAACCACAATGAGATATCACCTCACACCAGTCAGAATGGCTAAAATTAACAAGTCAGGAAATGACAGATGCTGGCGAGGATGTGGAGAAAGGGGAACCCTCCTACACTGTTGGTGGGAATGCAAGCTGGTGCAACCACTCTGGAAAACAGCATGGAGGTTCCTCAAAATGTTGAACATAGAACTACCCTATGACCCAGCAATTGCACTGCTGGGTATTTACCCTAAAGATACAAACGTAGTGATCCGAAGGGGCACGTGCACCCGAATGTTTATAGCAGCAATGTCTACAATAGCCAAACTATGGAAAGAACCTAGATGTCCATCAACAGACGAATGGATAAAGAAGATGTGGTATATATACACAATGGAATACTATGCAGCCATCAAAAGAAATGAAATCTTGCCATTTGCGACGACGTGGATGGAACTAGAGGGTATCATGCTTAGCGAAATAAGTCAATCGGAGAAAGACAACTATCATATGATCTCCCTGATATGAGGGAGAGGAGATGCAACATGGGGGCTTAAGGGGGTAGGAGAAGAGTAAATGATACAAGATGGGATTGGGAGGGAGACAAACCATAAGTGACTCTTAATCTCACAAAACAAACTGAGGGTTGATGGGGGGAGGTGGATTAGGAGGGGGGGGGTGGGGTTATGGACATTGGGCAGGGTATGTGCTATGGTGAGTGCTGTGAAATGTGTAAACCTGGCAATTCACAGACCGGTCCCCTGGGGATAAAAATATATGTTTATAAAAAATAAAATAAAATATTTAAAAAAAAAAAAAAAGAAACCAGCTTAAAGTTTAGTCAAGCCGAGGAAACTAGGGTCATCTTGGTCATGCTCCCCACTTAACAGGATCAATGTATCAGTGATAGAGAGAGCCACCTAAGGCATATTTTCTCTGATGCCACCAGGAACTACCTGCCCAAAACTAGTTCCCCTCCCCCATCTGAAATAACCCGTCTCCTTTCTTACGTGTCTGGACATTCTCATCATTTGAGTCATTCCTCTGAGTCAGACAACAAAGGTGAGTGCACATTTGAAGAAGGCCACTGTTATAGTGCTGGTGAGACTTAGAGACTAGCAATGAAGGACCTACCCACACCCTACTGTTAGGGCAAGGCCCTCAGCAAAATTTTGAGGTACAAAAGGCTCTCTAAATTTTCTTCCCTTCTGTGGCCCTCCTTGTTGTTTCTTTTAGCTTCCCTAGCTTCCCCCTACCCCAGAATTTCTCCTCTCCATTTCTTTTCTCCCAAGAAACTTGCTCTTGAATCTTGTACTAAAATGTAAAAAATTGGCTAAAAGCTTAAAAATAGCCAGAATGTTTGTATACTAACTGAATCTTAAAGTAAGTGGAATTCCTGGTTCTGATCAATGGTGGTCTAGAATTTTAAAAGACCTCCCCCTTGATGATGAAACTGTCCCTTCCCAGCAAATGGCTTCCACACTGAAACACAGAGCAGGAAAGCACTAATGGGGAGCCAGCCTGCCAAGATCAAGCCCTAGACAGCCCTAGAGTGGCCCAGAGCCAGGCCACTGAAGTGGGGGCCTGGAGATGGAAGTGGATGCGGACTCTCAAAGTTCTTGAGGAAGAATGTCAAAAGAATATGTCTAACCAAAGTAAGGTGATATAAACCAACTTTTCCTACCCATTACTTTTCCCTCAAATGAGTTCTTTTTTTTTTTAAGATTTTATTTATTTATTTGACAGAGAGAGAGCACAAGTAGGCTGAATGGCAGACAGAGGCAGAGGAGAAGCAGGAACCCCCACCACTGAGCAGAGAGCCTGATGTAGAGATCAGGATGCTGGGATCATGGCCTGAGCTGAAGGCAGACACTGAACAACTCAGCCACCCCAGTGCCCCTCAAATGAGTTCTAAGCTGAAAAATGTATGGACCCAAAAAAGGACCATTTGGTTCAACTTTATCCCTCAAGCCTTGTCCTAAGCCTTTCCTTCTAGCAGGAAATTCATCATATTCCAAACTAACAAAATAGCTTCTACACCTATTCCCCCCAACAATGCCAGCTTTAATGTATGCCTCCAGAACACTGTTAAATGAGTTAATATATGTAAGGCAAGGAAGAAGTGTGTGGTGCTTAATAAGTACTGTATACATATTAGCTACTACATTATTATTATTATTGTTATCATTATTATAATTATGCCACAGCCTGATTGTGAGGGATCTTTGGCAAAGCCAGAGTAGAAAAGTACCCCAGTTATAGCTGCTAGGTCAGCACCATAAAACAGAGGAACTCAGTAAATTTCCACAAAGCAAGATATAATCATCCTGCTCTTTGCAAAGACTTAAAATAGCAAAATGGATGCTACTTTTTTTAGGGATAGACTTCCCCAGTAATGCTGGTCTTGCTAGCTTATATTAGTGAAGTCAGAAGTCAACTGAACTCGTTTTTATTTGGAGTTACCTCTAGCCAGCACCATAGATACATGTGGGAACTGATGGCGAGGACTCCCAACTCCAGTGGTATCTCTAAAGGTATTTCTTGTGAAAAACTCATCAATAAAGCAAATATAAAGAAAAGTTCTTTGATATTAGAAGGATGGTGTGTCTTGACTCCTGTTAGCATCCTTGAAAGTGACACATGGGATTTGTTACATAACACCGAGAACTAGAGCAGTTCTGCTTCCTGGGGAAAGCCAGCTTCCAAAAACTGCCACAGATCTGTTGATATAGGGTAATTCAGTGCTAAACTGACCCAGCAGGGTGGGGTTTTGTTTTCTTTTTTCTTTTTTTTTTTTTAACTTAAAAGGGAACAATACAGTAAAGAGAGGCTGTGTTTATGCCTGACCTAAATTTTTCACTTCCTCTCACAGAAGAGAAACAGATGTTCAGTGGAGAGTCAGGGAGGGAATGGGGGAGATGAAGGAAATGAAATAAAATTGTAGTTCAAGTTTTCCTTTAAAACATCAACCAGATGTTGATTATCTAATGTCAGTGTTTAAAACTTCAACACAGAAGAATCTCTTCATCTTCTTTCACACATTCTTTGTGCCCAACATTTTCTTTAAAGGCACAAATGTAATAAAAGCAGAGTCAACAATTACAAGAACATCTTTTCAACATGTGCTGCTGATACCCACAAGGAAAAATATTAATTTACACCCTTACTTCAAACTATACACAAAAATTAACAAATTTTATACCCAAAATGAATCATAGACCTAACATCCTTTACTACAAGTAAGAATTAAAATTATACAACTTTTGGAGCTCTTGGGTGGTTCCATCAATTAAGTGTCCAACTCTTGATCTCAGCTCAGGTCTTAATCTCGGTTGTGAGTTTGAGCCCCACATTGAACACCACACTGGATATGGAGCCTACTTAAAAATAACTAAAATAATAAAAAATAAAAGTGAAACTATACAACTTTTAGAAGAAAACATAGGAGAAAATCCTTGTAACTTGGGTTAGGCAAAGATTTCTTAGATATGATATCAAAAGCACTATCCATAAAACAAAATATTGATAAATTGGACTTCATAAAAACTTAAAAGTTTTGCACTTCAAAAGACACCATTAAGAAAATAAAAGGACAAGCCACAAGCTAGGAGACAATATTTCCAAAAATATATATCTGATAAAAGATTTATAACCAGATTATATAAAGAACACTCACAGGGAAGAGGGGCAAGATGGCAGAGGAGTAGGAGACCTAAATGTCCTTGGGTCCCAGGAGTTCAGCTCGATAGTTATTGAATCATTCTGAACACCTATAAACTCAACAGGAAATCGAAGAGAAGAAGACCAGCAATTCTAGGGACAGAAAAGCAACCATTTTCTGGAATGTAGGCTGTGCGGAGAAGTGAATCCAAGGAGATATAAGGGAAGATAGACCATGGTGTGGGGCTGGATCCCAGCAAATGGTAAAGTAGTGGGGCACAAAATCGGAACTTTTAGAAATCTGCTCCACTGAGGGACATCGCTCCAGAGGCTAAGCCAGGGTGGGGGTGTGGGGGGGGGGTAGAAAACTTGCAGGGATAATGTGATCTCAGGACCCTCGGGGTTACAAAAAGACCAGGGTGTCTGACTATGGCAGAGCTCCCACATATCAGAGCAGGGAAGCCAGCTACAGAGACAGAGACGAGAAGTGACCTCTCAGCCTGGGGTTACCTTAAACCATGATCCAAGGCACAGTTAGGACACTGCTCTTTGAGGAGGGACCCCACAAGTGGTAGATCTGGGGAGACCCCCCCCATCTTTTCTCCTCCAGGAGGAGCGGCAGTGGAGTGTGCTGCAGGAATCTGCTAGATTTGGAGATTCCAAATGGGGCCATGCACCAGAGATAGAAATGCTTGGTCACAGCCTGGGTGAGCATGGAGTGTGGCCACAGACCAGGGAAACAGGAAGGATTGACTGCTTTTCTCTGAGGGTATGCTGAGGAGTGGGGCCCTGAGCATTCAGCTTCCTAGGGGGCTGGAGTTTGAGAGGCTGCCATCTTCATTCTCCTCTTCTAAAGCTGTACAGAAAGTGTTCAGGAGCAGAAACTACTGAGAGCAAAACTGAGGAGATTGCTTAGCCTGGCCCCTGGCAAAGGCAGTGCAATTCCACCTCAGGCAAAGACATTTGAGAATCACTGCAGCAGGACCCTCCCCCAGAAGATCAGCAAGAACATCCATCCAAGACCAGGTTCACTGATCAATGAGAACTGCAGAACTCCAGAGCTAGGGGAATGCAACATACAGAACTCAGGGCTCTTTTCCCTTGATTCTTTAGTCTACTAAAGTTAATTTTTTTTTAATTTTATTTTTTTCTTAATGTACTTTTTAAAATTTTTCCTCTTTCCTATTTTAAATTTTTTGTTAACTATTTTATTTTACTAATACCCTTTTAAAAGTCTTTTTTAATTTTCATTGTTATACTCATATTCTATCCCTTCATTATATTTAACCTTATTTTTTATATACATATAGGTTTTTCTTTCTTTAAATTTTGGGATACAGTTTCTTCTCACAGATAAAAATATACCCAAAATATGACATATGCCTTTGTTCTAATCTCTAGCCTGATCACATTCTTTCTTCCTTTTCCAATCAGCTTCTTATCTTATAAATTCTTCTTTTAGAATCTTTTCTAATTCTCATCTTTACAACCATATACCATCCTGTCATCATGTTTACTCTTATTTCTCTCTATATATAAGTTTTTCTTTCTTTAAAATCCCACATTAAAATTTGGGAGGAAGTTTCTTCTAGCAGACCAAAATACACCTAAAATCAAGTGTGTGGCTCTGTTCTATTCGCCAGTCCCATATCTATCTATCTATCTATCAATCTATCTAGATAGATAGATAGATTGATAGATAGATAGATAGATAGATAGATAAATAGATTTTATTTTCTCCTTTCTTCTCCCCCTAGTTTCAGGTCTCTTCTGATATGGTTAGTGTATATTTTTCACAGGTTGTTGCTACCCTTTTAGTATTTTGTTCCCTCATTCATCTATTCTTTACTGGATAAAATGACGAGGTGGAAAAACTCACCTCAAGAAAAAAGAACAAGAGGCAGTACCAACAGCTAGGCACCTAATCAATACAGACATTAGTAATATGTCAGAACTAGAGTTCAGAATGATGATTATCAAAGTGCTAGCTGGGCTTGAAAAAAGCATGGAAAATACTAGAAAATCCCTTCCTGGAGGAAAAAAAAAAAAGTCCCTTTCTGGAAAAATAAAAGAACTAAATCAAACCAAGTTGAAATAAAAAAATGAGGTGCAATCAAAAATGGAAGCTCTTGATGCTAGGATAAATGAGGCAGAAGAGAGAACTAGTGATATAGAAGACCAAATGATAGAGAATAAAGAAGCTGACAAAAAGAGAGATAAACAACTACTGGACCATGAGGGGAGGATTCAAGAGATAAGTGATACTGTAACATAAAACAATATTAGAATAATTGGTATCACAGAAGACAAAGAAAGAGACAGGGGCAGAAGGTATTTGGGAGCAATTATAGCAGAGAATTTCCCTAATTTGGTGAGGGGAACAAGCATCCAAATCCAGGAGGCACAGAGAACCCCCCTCAAAAATCAATAAAATAGGTCAACACCCTGTCATCTAATAGTAAAACATACAAGTCTCAGTGACAAAGAGAAAATCCTGAAAGCTGCTCGGAACAAGAGGTCCGTAACATAAACAGTAGAAATGTTATTGGCAGCAGACTTGTTCACAAAGACCTGGCAGGCCAGAAAGGACTGGCATGATACATTCAGGGCACTAAATGAGAAAAATATGTAGCCAAGAATACTATATCCAGCTAGGCTGTCACTGGAAATAGAAGGAGAAATAAAAAGCTTCTAGGACAAACAAAAATTAAGAGAATTTTCAAACATCAAACCAGACCTACAGAAAATATTGAAAGGGGTCCTCTAAACAAAAAGAGAGCCTAAAAGTAAGAGACTAGAAAGGAACAGAGACAATATACAGTAATAGTCACCCTACAGGCAATAAATGGCACTAAATTCATATCTTTCAATAGTTACCCTGAATGTAAATGGGCTAAATGCCCCAATCAAAAGACACAGGGTATCAGAATGGATAAAAAAAAAAGACCCATTGATATACTATCTACAAGAAACTCATTTTAGACCCAAGACACCTCCAGATTTAAAGTGGAAAACAACTGGGGCGCCTGGGTGGCTCAGTGGGTTAAGCCGCTGCCTTCGGCTCGGGTCATGATCCCAGGTCCTGGGTTCGAGCCCCGCATCAGGCTTTCTGCTCAGCAGGGAGTCTGCTTCCTCCTCTCTCTCTGCCTGCCTCTCTGCCTACTTGTGATTTCTCTCTGTCAAATAAATAAATAAAATCTTAAAAAATAAATAAATAAAAATAAAGTGGAAAACAATTAACCATGCTAATGGACAACGAAAGAAAGCTGGGGTGGCAATCCTTATATCAGACAAATTAGATTTTAAGCCAAAGACCATAATAAGAGATGAGGAAGGACACTATATCATACTTAAATGGTCTGTACAACAAGAAGATCTAACAATTTTAAATATCCATGCCCCTAACATAGAAGCAACTGACTATATAAACCAATTAATAACAAAATCAAAGAAACACATTGACAATAATACAATAATAGTATAGGACTTTAATACCCCCCTCACTGAAATGGACAGATCATCTAAGCAAAAGATCAACAAGTAAATAAAGGCCTTAAATGACATACTGGACCAGATGGACATCACAGATATATTCAGAACATTCCATCCCGAATCAACAGAATACACATTCTTCTCTAGTGCACATGTAACATTCTCCAGAATAGATCACATCCTGGATCACAAATCAGGTCTCAAACAGTACCAAGAAATTGGGATCATTCCCTGCATATTTTCAGACCATGATGCTCTGAAGCTAGAACTCATCACAAGAGGAAAGTTGGAAAGAACGCAAATACATGGAAACTAAAGAGCATCCAACTAAAGAATGAATGAGTCAACCAGGAAATTAAAGAAGAATTTTTAAAAGTCATGGAAACAAATGAAAATGAAAATAAAACTGTTCAAAATCTTTGGGATGCAGCAAAGGTGGTCCTAAGAAGAAAGTTAATAGCAATATAAGCCTTTCTCAAGAAACAAGAAAGTCACAAGTACACAACCTAACCCTACACCCAAAGGAGCTGAAGAAAGAACAGCAAAGAAATCCTATACCCAGCAGGAGAAGAGAAATAATAAAGATCAGAGCAGAAATCAATGAAATAGAAACCAAAAGAATAATAGAACAAATCAATGAAACTAGGAGCTTGTTCTTTGAAAGAATTAATAAGATTGATAAACCCCTGGCCAGGCTTATCAAAAAGAAAAGACATGGGGAGATGGAGAGAAGAAGGGACTTGGGGGAAATCGAAGGGGGAGATGAACAATAAGAGACTGTGGACTCTGAGGAACTAACTGAGGGTATTAGAGGGGAGGGGAATGGGAGGTTGGGTGAGCCTGGTTGTGGGTATTGTGGAAGGCAAGTGTTGCATGGAGCACTGGGTGTGGTGCATAAACAATGAATTCTGGAACATTGAAAAGAAATTTAAAAAAAGAAAAAAGAAAAGAGAAAGGATCCAAATTAATAAAATCATGAATGAAAGAGGAGAGATCACTACCAACACCAAAGAAATACAAACAATTATAAGAACATATTATGAGCAGCTTTACACTAGCAAATTTGACAGTCTGGAAGAAATGAAGGTATTCCTATATTCATATAAACTACCAAAACTGAACCAGGAGGAAATAGAAAACCTGAACAGACCCACAACCAGTAAGGAGATTGAAGGAGTTATCAAGAATCTCCCAACAGGGGCGCCTGGGCAGCTCCGTGGGTTGGGGCCTCTGCCTTCGGCTCAGGTCATGATCCCAGGTTCCTGGGATCGAGCCCCATGTCGGGCTCTCTGCTCAGCAGGGAGCCTGCTTCCTCCTCTCTCTCTGCCTGCCTCTCTGCCTACTTGTGATCTCTGTCTGTCAAATAAATGAATAAAATCTTTAAAAAAAAAAAAAAAGAATCTCCCAACAAACAAGAGCCAGGGCCAGACAACTTCCCAGAGGAATTCTACCAAATATTTAAAGACTAAATAATAACTATTCTCCTGAAACTGTTCAAAAAACAGAAATGGAAGGAAAACTTCCAAACTCATTTTATGAGGTCACTATTCACTTTATCCCAAAAACCAGACAAAGACCACATCAAAAAGGAGAATTAGAGACCAATATCCTTGATGAACACAGATACAAAATTCTCACCAAAATACTGACCAGTAGGATCCACAATACATTAAAGGATTATTCACCACGACGAAGTGGGATTTATTCCTGGGCTACAAGGATGTTTCAACATCCAGAAATCAATCAGTGTGATATAATACATTAATAAAAGAAAGAACAAGAACCATATGATATTCTCAATAGGTGCTGAAAAAGCATTTGACAAAGTACAGCATCCTTTCTTTTTTTTTTTTTAGATTTTATTTATTTATTTGTTTATTTATTATTTATTTATTTATTATTTATTCTCTAGAGAAATAGAGAGCACAAGTAGGCAGAGTGGCAGGTAGAGGGAGAGGGAGAAGCAGGCTCTCCACAGATCAGGAAGCCTGATGCAGGACTTGATCCCAGGAACCTGGGATCATGACCTGAGCCAAAGGCAGCCACTTAACCACCTGAGCCACCCAGGTGCCCCAGCATCCTTTCTTGATCAAAACTCTTCACAATGTATGGATAGAGGGTACATACTTCAATATATCAAAGCCATCTATGAAAAACCCACAGTGAATATCATTCTCAATGGGGAAAAACTGAGAGCTTTTCCCCTAAGGTCGGTATCACCACTGCTATTCAACATAGTACTAGAAGTCCTAGCCTCAGCAATTAGACAAAAAAAAGAAATAAAAGGTATCCAAATTAGCAAAGAAGAAGTCAAACTCTCACTCTTTGCAGATGTTATGATACTTTATGTGGAAAACCCAAAAGACTCCACTCCAAAACTGCTAGAACTCATATAGGAATTCAGTAAAGTATCAGGATATAAAATCAATGCACAGAAAATAGTTGCATTTCTATATAACAACAAGACAGAAGAAAGAGAAATTAACGTGTCAATCCCATTAACAATTGCACACAAAACCATAAGATACCTAGGAATAAACCTAACCAAAGAGGCAAAGAATCTGTACTCAGAAAGCTACAAAGTACTCAGGAAAGAAATTGAGGAAGACACAAAGAAATGGAAAAACACTCCATGCTCAAGGATTGGAAGAACAGATATTGTGAAAATGTCTATGCTACCTAGAACAATCTACACATTTAATGTAATCCCTACCAAAATACCATCATTTTTTTCAAAGAAATGGAATAAATAATCCTAAAATTTATATGGAACCAGAAAAGACCTCAAATAGCCAAAGGAATGTTGAACAGAAAACCAAAGTTGGCAGCATCACAATTCCAGACTTCAAGTTCTATTACAAAGCTGTAATCATCAAGACACTATGGTACTGGCACAAAGACACATAGATCAATGGAACACTATAGAGAACCCAGAAATGGCCCCTCAACTCTAGGGTCAACTAATCTTTGAAAAAGCAGGAAAGAATGGCCAATGGGAATAAGTCTCTTCAAAAATGGTGTTGGAAAAATTGGACAGCCACATGCAGAAGAATGAAACTGGACCATTTCCTTACACCACACACAAAGATAGACTCAAAATGGATGAAAGACCTCAATGTGAGACAGGAATCCATCAAAATACTTGAAGAGAACACAAGCAGCAATCTCTTTGAACTCAACCACAGCAACTTCTTCCTAGAAACATTGCCAAAGGCAAGGGAAGCAAAGGCAAAAATGAACTATTGGGACTTCATCAAGATCAAAAGCTTTTGCACAGCAAAGGTAAGAGTCAACAAAACCAAAAGACAACTGACAGAATGGGAGAAGATATTTGCAAACAACATATAGGATAAAGGGTTAGTATCCAAAATCTATGAAGAACTTAGCAAACTCAATACCCAAAGAACAAATAATCCAATCAAGAAATGGGCAGAGGACATGAACAGACATTTCTGCAAAGAAGACATCCAGATGGCGAACAGACACATGAAAAAGTGTTCCACATCACTTGGCATCAGGAAAATACAAATCAAAACCCTAGTGAGGTACAACCTCACACCAGTCAGGATGGCTAAAAGGAACCAGTCGGGAAATGACAGGTGTTGGCAAGGATGTGGAGAAAGGGGAACCCTCCTACAGTGTTGATGGGAATGCAAGCTGGTGCAGCCACTCTGGAAAACAGTATGGGGGTTCCTCAAAGAGTTGAAAATAGAGCTACCCTACAACCCAGAAATTGCACTACTGGGTATTTACCGTAAAGATACAAATGTAGTGATCTGAAGGGGCATGTGCTCCCAAATGTTTATAGCAGCAATGTCGACAATAGCCAAACTATGGAAACAACCTAGATGACCATCAACAGATGAAGGATAGAGATGTGATATATATGGTGGGATACTATGCAGCCATCAAAAGAAATGAAACCTTGTCATTTGCAATGACATGAATAGAACTAGAATGTATTATGCTAAGCGAAATCAGTCAGTCAGAAAAAGACAATTATCATATGATCTCTCTGATATCAGGAATTCGAGAGGCAGGGCAGGGTGTCAATGCGGGGAAAGGAGGGAAAAAAATGAAACAAGATGGGATCAAGAGGGAGACAAACCAAAAGAGACTTTTAATCTAAAGAAACAAACTGGATTGCTAGGGTTGGGGGTGGATAGGGTGGCTGGGTGATGGACATTGGGGAGGGTATGTACTATGGTGAGTGCTGTGAATTGTATAAGGCTGACAATTCACAGACCTGTACCTCTGAAGCAAATAATACATTATATATTAATAAAATAAAATAATAAAATAAAATAATAAAGAATGCTCACAATTCAATGATAAGACAATGAACAGCTCAATTTAAAAATAGCAAAAAGTTTTGAATGAACATTTCACTAAAAAGATATATGGATACATAATAAACACATGAAAAGATACCATTTGTCACTAGGGGAATTCAAATTAAAGTTGCAAGGACATAACCACCTCACATCCACAAAAAGGACTATAATCCAAAAGGCAGACAATAGCAAGTGTTGATGAAGAAATGGAGAAACTAGAATGCTCATACATTGTTGATGGAAATGTAAAATGGTACCACTACTTCAGAAACAGTTTGGCAGTTTCTTAAAAAGTTAAAAATAAATTACCCATAAGGCTCAGCAATTCTACTCTTAGTTATCTACCCAAGATAAATAGAAACATATCTACAACAAAGACTAGTTCATGAATGCTCATAGAAGCATTAGTCAATAGTTAAAACCTAAAAATAATCCAAGTGTCCATCAGCTGGTAAATGGATAAAGAAAATGTGGTATATCCATACAATAGAACATTATTTAATAATAAAAAGAAATGAAAAACTGATAAATGCTACAACATGGATGAACCTTGAAAACATTACACTCAGTGAAAGAAGCCAGGCAGAAAGACCAGTAATGTAGGATTCCATTTACATGAAATATCAAAAATAGGCACATCTACAGAGGCAGAAATTAATGGTTGCCTGGGGTGGGAGAAGGGATCTTTTGGGGATGATGAAAATATTCTAGCATAGAGTTGTGATAATAGCTGCAGAACTCTATAAATTTACTAAAAACTATTGATTGTACAGTTTAAATAGCTGATTTATATGGTGAATTATACCTCAATCAAGTTGTTAAAAAATAATACACAAACCAAAAAAAAGCCAAGTCAGAAAATATTGACATAAAAAATTCTGACTGAAAGAATAATTGAGGGGTCCCTAGCTGGCTCAGTCAGTTAAGCATTGGGCTCTTGGTTTCAGTTCAGGTGGAGATCTCAAGGTCATGAGACTAAATCCCATGTCAACCTCTGTGCTCAGCACAGAGTCTGCTCAAGGCTGTCTCTCCCTCTTCCTCTGCCCCTTCCACTCATTCTCTATCTCTCTCTCACAAATAAATAAATCTTTAAAAAAAAAAAAAAAGGAGAATTGAGTTTTAAAATTATCTTCCTGCAGCAAAGGCAAAAATAAATAAAACCATAGAATACATAAATTTAGTAAAATACATAACCTTGGGGCACCTGGGTGGCTCAGTGGGTTAAGCCTCTGCCTTCGGCTCAGGTCATGGTCTCAGGGTCCTGGGATCGAGCCCCACATTGGGCTCTCTGCTCAGCAGGGTGCCTGCTTCCCTTCCTCTCTCTCTCTGCCTGCCTCTCTGCCTACTTGTGATTTCTGTCTGTCAAATAAATAAAATCTTTAAAAAAAATACATAACCAATATAACAGGTCAAGATGGCGGAGAAGTAGCAGCTGAGACTACTTCGGGTAGCGGGAGATCAGCTAAATAGCTTATCTAAAATCCAACGGGAGATTGAAGAGAAGAACAGCAATTCTAGAAACAGAAAATCAACCACTTTCTGAAGGTAGGACTGGGGAGAAGTGAATCCAAAGCGACGGGAAGATAGACCGCGGGGGGAGGGGCCGGCTCCCGGCGAGCGGCGGAGCAACAGAGCAAAATCAGGACTTTGAAAAGTCTGTTCCGCTGAGGGACATCGCTCCAGAGGCTTAACTGGGGTGAAGCCCAGGCGGGGTCAGCGCGGCCTCAGGTCCCGCAGGGTCGCAGAAGGATCGGGGGTGTCTGCGTGTCGCAGAGCTTACCGGTATTAGAACGGGGAAGCCGGCTACAGAGACAGAGCTGAGGAGTGACTCTCAGCTTGGGGTTACCTTGAACCGGTCGCAGGCTCGGTCAGCTCGGAGCGCGGCCGGAGGCCAGGGTGGTGGGAGTCATTGGGAGCTGTTCTCTGAGGGCGCACTGAGGAGAGGGGCCCCGGGCTCTCGGCTCCTCGGGGCCGGAGACCGGGAGGCCGCCATCTTCACTCCCATCCTCCGGAACTCTACGGAAAGCGCTCAGGGAACAAAAGCTCCCGAAAGCAAACCCGAGCGGATTACTCAGCGCGGCCCCGGGTAAGGGCGGTGCAACTCCGCCTGGGGCAAAGACGCTTGAGAATCACTACAACAGGCCCCTCCCCCAGAAGATCAACGGGAAACCCAGCCAGGACCAAGTTCACCTACCAAGGAGAGCGGCGGAATTCCAGAGGAGAAGAAAGCAAAGCACGGAACTCATGGCTTTCTCCCCATGATTTTTTAGCCTTGCAGTTAATTTAATTTTTTTTTCTTTTTCAATTTTTTTTTCTTTTTCTCTTCTTCTGCTAAATTTTTTTAACTTTTACCGTTTTCTTTTTTAACGTTTTTTAAATAGTTTATCTAATATATATATATTTTTTTTCCTCTTTTTATATTTTTTCTTTATCGGCTTTCTTCTTTTTAATAGTTTCTTTTTTTTTTTTTCTTTCTGAACCCCTTTTTATCCCCTTTCTCCCCCCTCACGATTCGGGATCTCTTCTGATTTGGCTAAAGCATATTTTCCTGGGGTTGTTGCCACCCTTTTAGTATTCTACTTGCTCCTTCATAAACTCTTATCTGGACAAAATGACAAGGCGGAAAAATTCACCACAAAAAAAAGAACAAGAGGCAGTACCAAAGGCTAGGGACCTAATCAATACAGACATTGGTAATATGTCAGATCTAGAGTTCAGAATGACGATTCTCAAGGTTCTAGCCCGGCTTGAAAAAGGCATGGAAGATATTAAAGCAACCCTCTCGGGAGATATAAAAGCCCTTTCTGGAGAAATAAGAGAACTAAAATCTAACCAAGTTGAAATCAAAAAAGCTATTAATGAGGTGCAATCAAAAATGGAGGCTCTCACTGCTAGGATAAATGAGGCAGAAGAAAGAATTACCGATATAGAAGACCAAATGACAGAGAATAAAGAAGCTGAGCAAAAGAGGGACAAACAGCTACTGGACCACGAGGGGAGAATTCGAGAGATAAGTGACACCATAAGACAAAACAACATTAGAATAATTGGGATTCCAGAAGAAGAGGAAACAGAGAGGGGAGCAGAAGGTATACTGGAGAGAATTATTGGAGAGAATTTCCCCAATATGGCAAAGGGAACAAGCATCAAAATTCAGGAGGTTCAGAGAACCCCCCTCAAGATCAATAAGAATAGGTCCACACCCCGTCACCTAATAGTAAAATTTACAAGTCTTAGTGACAAAGAAAAGATCCTGAAAGCAGCCCAGGAAAAGAAGTCTGTAACGTACAATGGTAAAAATATTAGATTGGCAGCAGACTTATCCACAGAGACCTGGCAGGCCAGAAAGAGCTGGCATGATATATTCAGAGTACTAAATGAGAAAAACATGCAGCCAAGAATACTATATCCAGCTAGGCTATCACTGAAAATAGAAGGAGACGGGGCGCCTGGGTGGCTCAGTGGGTTGGGCCGCTGCCTTCGGCTCAGGTCATGATATCAGGGTCCTGGGATCGAGTCCCGCATCGGGCTCTCTGCTCAGCAAGAAGCCTGCTTCCCTCTCTCTCTCTCTCTCTGCCTGCCTCTCCGTCTACTTGTGATCTCTCTCTGTCAAATAAATAAATAAAATCTTTAAAAAAAAAAAATTAAAATTAAAATTAAAAAAAAAAAAGAAAATAGAAGGAGAGATTAAAAGCTTCCAGGACAAACAAAAACTGAAAGAATTTGCAAATACCAAACCAGCTCTACAGGAAATATTGAAAGGGGTCCTCTAAGCAAAGAGAGACCCTAAAAGTAGTAGATCAGAAAGAAACGGAGACAATATACAATAACAGTCACCTTACAGGCAATACAATGGCACTAAATTCATATCTCTCAATACTTACCCTGAATGTTAATGGGCTAAATGCCCCAATCAAAAGACACAGGGTATCAGAATGGATAAAAAAACAAAACCCATCTATATGTTGCCTACAAGAAACTCATCTTAAACCCGAAGACACCTCCAGATTTAAAGTGAGGGGGTGGAAAAGAATTTACCATGCTAATGGACATCAGAAGAAAGCAGGAGTGGCAATCCTTATATCAGATCAATTAGATTTTAAGCCAAAGACTATAATAAGAGATGAGGAAGGACACTATATAATACTCAAAGGAACTGTCCGACAAGAAGATCTAACAATTTTAAATATCTATGCCCCTAACGTGGGAGCAGCCAACTATATAAACCAATTAATAACAAAATCAAAGAAACACATCGACAAGAATACAATAATAGTAGGGGATTTTAACACTCCCCTCACTGAAATGGACAGATCATCCAAGCAAAAGATCAACAAGGAAATCAAGGCCTTAAATGACACACTGGACCAGATGGACATCACAGATATATTCAGAACATTTCATCCCAAAGCAACAGAATACACATTCTTCTCTAGTGCACATGGAACATTCTCCAGAATAGATCACATTCTTGGTCCTAAATCAAGTCTCAACCGGTATCAAAAGATTGGGATCATTCCCTGCATAGTTTCAGACCACAATGCTCTAAAGCTAGAACTCAATCACAAGAGGAAATTTGGAAAGAACCCAAATACATGGAGACTAAACAGCATCCTTCTAAAGAATGAATGGGTCAACCAGGAAATTAAAGAAGAATTGAAAAAATTCATGGAAACAAATGATAATGAAAACACAACGGTTCAGAATCTGTGGGACACAACAAAGGCAGTCCTGAGAGGAAAATATATAGCAGTACAAGCCTTTCTCAAGAAACAAGAAAGGTCTCAGGTACACAACCTAACCCTACACCTAAAGGAGCTGGAGAAAGAACAAGAAAGAAACCCTAAACCCAGCAGGAGAAGAGAAATCATAAAGATTAGAGCAGAAATCAATGAAATAGAAACCAAAAAAACAATAGAACAAATCAACGAAACTAGGAGCTGGTTCTTTGAAAGAATTAATAAGATTGATAAACCCCTGGCCAGACTTATCAAAAAGAAAAGAGAAAGGACCCAAATAAATAAAATCATGAATGAAAGAGGAGAGATCACAACGAACACCAAAGAAATACAGACAATTATAAGAACATACTATGAGCAACTCTACGCCAACAAATTTGACAATCTGGAAGAAATGGATGCATTCCTAGAGACATATAAACTACCACAACTGAACCAGGAAGAAATAGAAAGCCTGAACAGACCCATAACCAGTAAGGAGATTGAAACAGTCATCAAAAATCTCCAAACAAACAAAAGCCCAGGGCCAGACGGTTTCCCGGGGGAATTCTACCAAACATTTAAAGAAGAACTAATTCCTATTCTCCTGAAACTGTTCCAAAAAATAGAAATAGAAGGAAAACTTCCAAACTCATTTTATGAGGCCAGCATCACCTTGATCCCAAAACCAGACAAGGATCCCAACAAAAAAGAGAAGTACAGACCAATATCCTTGATGAACACAGATGCAAAAATTCTCGCCAAAATACTAGCCAATAGGATTCAACAGTACATTAAAAGGATTATTCACCACGACCAAGTGGGATTTATTCCAGGGCTGCAAGGTTGGTTCAACATCCGCAAATCAATCAATGTGATACAACACATTAATAAAAGAAAGAACAAGAACCATATGATACTCTCCATAGATGCTGAAAAAGCATTTGACAAAGTACAGCATCCCTTCCTGATCAAAACTCTTCAAAGTGGTGGGATAGACGGCACATACCTCAATATTATCAAAGCCATCTATGAAAAACCCACAGCAAATATCATTCTCAATGGAGAAAAACTGAAAGCTTTTCCGCTAAGGTCAGGAACACGGCAGGGATGTCCGTTATCACCACTGCTATTCAATATAGTACTAGAAGTCCTAGCCTCAGCAATCAGACAACAAAAGGAAATTAAAGGCATCCAAATCGGCAAAGAAGAAGTCAAACTATCACTCTTTGCAGATGATATGATACTATATGTGGAAAACCCAAAAGACTCCACTCCAAAACTGCTAGAACTTGTACAGGAATTCAGTAAAGTGTCAGGATATAAAATCAATGCACAGAAATCAGTTGCATTTCTCTACACCAACAACAAGACAGAAGAAAGAGAAATTAAGGAGTCCATCCCATTTACAATTGCACCCAAAACTATAAGATACCTAGGAATAAACCTAACCAAAGAGACTAAGAATCTATACTCAGAAAACTATAAAGTACTCATGAAAGAAATTGAGGAAGACACAAAGAAATGGAAAAATGTTCCATGCTCCTGGATTGGAAGAATAAATATTGTGAAAATGTCTATGCTACCTAAAGCAATCTACACATTTAATGCAATTCCTATCAAAGTACCATCCATTTTTTTCAAAGAAATGGAACAAATAATCCTAAAATTTATATGGAACCAGAAAAGACCTCGAATAGCCAAAGGAATATTGAAAAAGAAAGCCAAAGTTGGTGGCATCACAATTCCGGACTTCAAGCTCTATTACAAAGCTGTCATCATCAAACAGCATGGTACTGGCACAAAAACAGACACATAGATCAATGGAACAGAATAGAGAGCCCAGAAATAGACCCTCAACTCTATGGTCAACTCATCTTCGACAAAGCAGGAAAGAATGTCCAATGGAAAAAAGACAGCCTCTTCAATAAATGGTGTTGGGAAAATTGGACAGCCACATGCAGAAAAATGAAATTGGATCATTTCCTTACACCACACACGAAAATAGACTCAAAATGGATGAAGGATCTCAATGTGAGAAAGGAATCCATCAAAATCCTCGAGAAGAACACAGGCAGCAACCTCTTCGACCTCAGCCACAGCAACATCTTCCTAGGAACATCACCAAAGGCAAGGGAAGCAAGGGCAAAAATGAACTATTGGGATTTTATCAAGATCAAAAGCTTTTGCACAGCAAAGGAAACAGTTAACAAAACCAAAAGACAACTGACAGAATGGGAGAAGATATTTGCAAATGACATATCAGATAAAGGGCTAGTGTCCAAAATCTATAAAGAACTTAGCAAACTCAACACCCAAAGAACAAATAATCCAATCAAGAAATGGGCAGAGGACATGAACAGACATTTCTGCAAAGAAGACATCCAGATGGCCAACAGACACATGAAAAAGTGCTCCATATCACTCGGCATCAGGGAAATACAAATCAAAACCACAATGAGATATCACCTCACACCAGTCAGAATGGCTAAAATTAACAAGTCAGGAAATGACAGATGCTGGCGAGGATGCGGAGAAAGGGGAACCCTCCTACACTGTTGGTGGGAATGCAAGCTGGTGCAACCACTCTGGAAAACAGCATGGAGGTTCCTCAAAATGTTGAACATAGAACTACCCTATGACCCTGCAATTGCACTGCTGGGTATTTACCCTAAAGATACAAACGTAGTGATCCGAAGGGGCACGTGCACCCGAATGTTTATAGCAGCAATGTCTACAATAGCCAAACTATGGAAAGAACCTAGATGTCCATCTACAGACGAATGGATAAAGAAGATGTGGTATATATACACAATGGAATACTATGCAGCCAACGAAAGAAATGAAATCTTGCCATTTGCAACGACGTGGATGGAACTAGAGGGTATCATGCTTAGCGAAATAAGTCAATCGGAGAAAGACAACTATCATATGATCTCCCTGATATGAGGGAGAGGAGATGCAACATGGGGGGTTGAGGGGGTAGGAGAAGAGTAAATGATACAAGATGGGATTGGGAGGGAGACAAACCATAAGTGACTCTTAATCTCACAAAACAAACTGAGGGTTGATGGGGGGAGAGGGTTGGGAGAGGGGGGTGGGGTTATGGATATTGGGGAAGGTATGTGCTATGGTGAGTGCTATGAAGTATGTAAACCTGGCGATTCGCAGACCTGTACCCCTGGGGATAAAAATATATGTTTATAAAGCTGTAAAAAAAAAAAAAAAAAAAAAAAAGAAAGGATGAATACCCAAGTTTTGTAGCAACATGGACGGGACTGGAAGAGATTATGCTGAGTGAAATAAGTCAAGCAGAGAGAGTCAATTATCATATGGTTTCACTTATTTGTGGAGCATAACAAATAGCATGGAGGACAAGGGGAGATGGAGAGGAGAAGGGAGTTGAGGGAAATTGGAAGGGGAGGTGAACCATGAGAGACTATGGACTCTGAAAAACAATCTGAGAATCTTGAAGGGGTGGGGGGTGGGAGGTTGGGGGCACCAGGTGGTGGGTATTGTAGAGGGCACGGATTGCATGGAGCACTGGGTGTGGTGCAAAAATAATGAATACTGTTATGCTGAAAAAATAAAAAAAAAAAACTAAAAAAAAAATACATAACCTATTCTTGTTTTTTAAAAAAAGTAAGCAAGTAAATCTACTTTTGGAAAAGTCTTTTTTCCTCTGAAAATGACTTAGGAGGTATAACTTTATATACATAGTAACAGTGCAGTGCTAATTGCAGTTTCATCAATTTTTTTAGGGAAAAAAAAAGAAAAGAAAAACACAAAGTGTTCTATATGTCCTATTTCTTATAGAGGACCTTAATAAAATTTGAAGGAATGTTGTTAGGTCTTAGTTTGGGCACAGAATTTTCCACGTGGAATCAGAACATATATCACAGAACCAAGTTTGGGTTAGTTCAACTCAATACCAGCCAGTTGCTCAGAGAAACTGAAAGGATGAATGCTTAACATCCCTTTTTGGCTGTACTTCTCACATGTCATTTCTCTCATTGGAGCTTTCACAGGTTTCTACCTAAGACAATCCAATACTTAGTTTACTGGTGAACTCATAATTTTCCTACCTATTTTCTGTGGCTGACTGAAAGGAGATTCTCATGCTCAGACTACAGATGTGAAGACACTGAGGAAATGAAAGTCTGATTCATGCTCTTGTCCAGTAGTATGACCTTAAGAGAGGGAGCTAAAAACACCCATAGGTAAATAAGACTTTTCTCAAAAAAGCAGGTTTGAATCTGTCTCCAAGGCACTAAAAATTACAGCAAAGCCCTAAATTTCTGTACCTATGGTACTTAAGAGATATCCTTGGCCTGAAAGATTTTTAGGGGAGAAGCTTGCAATCATCTGGACCTACCACTTATGAACTTCAATATGGCTCCTCTGGAGCCATTCATTTGCAACAGTACTGAAGCTCCATGGTTCCAGTGGGTGGTGCTGAACCACCCTAGAACCCTGGAAATATAACTATGCTTAGCTATTCAACAGACCCATATAGCTCTACTTCCCAGGAACATGTTATAAAAATGGCATACTCAACACTGAGCTTTTTATCCTGATGAAAACCAACAATTCAGGGTGCGTGGGTGGCTCAGTCTGGTAAGCATCTGCCTTTGGCTCAGGTCATGAACCCAGGATCCTGGGATTAAGCCCTGCATCAGGCTCCCTGCTCAGCAGGGAGCCTACTTCTCCCTCTCCCATTCTCCCTGATTGTGTGCTCTCTCTCTGTGTCAAATAAATAATTTTTTTTTAAATTCATGCAGGACCATGTCATCAGCACAGAGAATAAAGAATACCTTCATATTGGCTATGTCAAGAGATATTAGCATCCTGGGTTATCTTTTTAAAAAACTGACCCAAATTATCATATGTTAAAATTAAAACTGGGTACAATCACACTTAGTGGTAGAATTTATCTCAAGGAGCTCACTGTGTTTGTCAACAGGAACTGTGATAGAGTCACTAGAGAAAAATAAAAGTCTTGGACTTCAATAGATTCTACTATGTCATTCTAGATACATGTCATAAAAATCTCAAAATGTTCTTAATCTCAACAATAACAAAAAAAACCTGATTAAATAATGGACATAGGACTCAAATAAGTAATTCTCCAAAGAAGATATACAAATGGCCCATAAACACATGAAAAATTATTCAACATTACTAATCATTAGGGAAATGCAAATCAAAACCACTTCACATACATTATATAAGCTACTAACAAAAAAACAGAAGGGGTGCCTGGGTGGCTTAGTCAGTTAAACATCTGCCTTTGGCTCAGGTCATAATCCCAGGGTCCTGCGATTAAGCCCTGTGTCCAGTTTTCTGCTCATCGGGGAGTCTGGTTCTCCCTCTCCCTCTGCCTCTTCCCCACTTGTGCTTTCTCTTTCTCTCTCTCTCTCTCTCTCAAATAAATAAATAAAATATTTTTAAAAATAACAAATGTTGGGCACCTGGGTGGCTCAGTGGGTTAAAGCCTCTGCCTTCGGCTCAGGTCATGGTCCCGGGGTCCTGGGATCGAGCCCCGCATCAGGCTCTCTGCTCTGCGAGGAGCCTGCTTTCTCCTCTCTCTTTCTGTCTGCCTCTCTGCCTACTTGTGGTCTCTGCCTGTCAAATAAATAAATAAAATCTTTTTTAAAAAAATAACAAATGTTTGTGTGGATGTGGAGAAATTGAAATCCTTGAGCACTCTTGGTAGGCATGTAAAACGCTGCCGTCTCTATGGAAAACAATAATATCAGGTTCTCAAAGAATTAAAAATAGAGTTATCATATAATCCAGCAATTCCATTTCTAGGTATATACCCAAATTCAAATTGAATTGAAAGTAGAGACTCAAACAGGTGCTTAAACATGCATGTTCACAGCAACATTATTCACAATAGCCAAAGATAGAAGCAACCCAAGTGTCCATCAGAGGATTAATGGATGAACAAAATGTGGTATACACATACAATGAAATATTAGTCAACCTTACAAAGGAAGGGAATTCTGACATATGTTACAACACAAGTGAACCTTGAGAACATTACACAAAGTGAGATAAGCCAGCCACAAAAAGCAAATATTGTATGATTCCACTTATATGGGGTACTTAGAATAGTCAAATTCATAGAGATGAAAAGGAGAATGGTGGTTGCCAGAGGCTACGGGGAGGGAAAATGGGGAATTTTTGGTTAATGGATATAGAGTTTCACTTTTGCAAGATGAAAAAGTTCTAGAGATTGCTTGCACAACGATGTGAATATACTTAATAGTACTGAACATTACTCCTAAAAGTGGTTAAGATGACAAGGTTTACATTATGTATACCTTACCACAATTTAAAAATTCCTTTAATGTTCTTAATCAATTTCTCTAGTAGGTGAGTCATGTTGTCAGCTGCAGACTTGAGTCCAAAGGCTTCCTGATTCAAGCAGGATGTTAAATTTACTGAACGAAACCTGTGGTTTCATTAAGAAAGCTAATTTTGAGCTTCCCTTTGGCAAGTGTTGCATATTATATTTTGAGCCCTTCTTTCAGGGCCTTCAGCACATCTTTCCCAGGCTTAATATTTGAAAAGTGAAGACAAAAACAGTAAGACGAATATGAAAGATCACCATCTCTAAAAATTGGTTCTGTTTCCACTTGCCGTATAATTTGGGCCTCTGTTTTTGAGAAGGCAAGAACCATGTCTAACAGTGCATCATGGCCTCCCACACACTGTATCAACCAGCGAGCCTTGTGGAAGGAAAAGAACTCATGATATCGATGAACTATCAGACTTTCAGTATTCATAACAAAAAATATGAACAGATACTTAAAGCATCTGTGGCGGCCAGTTGAAGGCAGGTATTCTGCAATGGAAGGAAAGAAAAAACAATGAAGAGATGGAAGACAGAATGGTCCTGAAGAAAGCAGGGGAAGAAGGTGAGGTGGAGGTTAGGGATGATGAGGCATGGAGAGAGCCACACAGAAAGATAAAGTGTCCCTCATGCTGCCTCCACTCAGTTCCCTCCAGACACAGTGCACATGGTGCCCAAGTGTGTGTGAACACACACATACATGCACACACACACACACACACTATTCCATGTTTTTGGAGAGTGAAGGGAATGAGAAATGAGGTTGTGCTCAAATTCAGCTGTCACTCTAGCTCAATGGTTCCAGAGGCCTCAGAGGGGAATAGCTTACTAAGAAATCCTGCCACCAACCTCTCTTCCATGTCACAGTGAATTCGAGACCATCGAGGAAACATCCCACATTCCCACTCGTGTCCTTGCCTAAACTTTTATCTGCATCCACTCCAGCAATTCCATTATCCTCCTCACCCTTACAATGACAGCAGAGTCTCATCTCTCTTCTCTAATTGTTTCAACCCACACTCTGGACCCCACCCCTTCTGCATTCTGAAAGAACCATGTTTCATCCATTATTCCTCCCTCTCCTATATCTTCACCCACTCCCCTCCCCTTAGCATGTGCAGACACTCTGAGATCACCCATTCTTTACTTTTAAAAAACTCAAAATGCAACACACACACACACACACACACACACACACACACACACACACACACACAGGAATATTATTCAACCACTAAAAAGAAGAAAATCCTAAAGAAGAAGGTGGAGGAGGAGGGGAGGAGGAGGAGAAAATCCAGCCATTTGCTACAACATGAATGAATCCTGAGGGCATTATGCTAAGTTAAATAAGTCAGACTGAGAAAGACAAATGCTGTAGGATCTCACATACATGTGGAATTTAAAAAAAAAAAAAACCTCACAGAAATAGAGTAAAGGTTGGTGTTTGCCACGGGTAAGTCATATAGGTAGGGGAAATGGGTGAAAGAGGTCAAAAAGGCACAAATTTCTAGTTATAAGATAAATAAGTTCTGAGGAGATAATGTACAGTAGGGTGATTATGGTTAACAATACTGTATTACATTTCTGAAAGTTGCCAAGAGACTAGATCCTAAAATTCCCTTCACAACAACAACAACAAATGCAAGGTGAGGGGGCCCTGGGTGGCTCAGTGGGTTAAAGCCTCTGCCTTCGGCTCAGGTCATGATCCCAGGTCCTGGTATCGAGCCCCGCATTGGGCTCTCTGCTCAGCAGGGAGCCTGCTTCCCTCTCTCTCTGCCTGCCTCTCCGCCTATCTCTGTGAAATAAATAAATAAAATCTAAAAAAAAAAAAAAATGCAAGGTGATAGATGTTAAACCTAATGCAGTAATCATTTGCAATACATATGTATATCAAATCATGATATTGCACATTTTCAGCCAATCTGAGGTTATATATCAATTATATCACAATAAAACTGGAAGGAAAAAAAAAATCCTAGACCCTATATCTCCTTTTTAGCCTGTCACTTCACAGCCTGATGGCTGCAAACACAGGAGGTTTTCCCTCCCCTTGAAACCTGCCAGGATTCTTAGGAGTGTCTTTGCCCCACCTTCCCCCCAGTTTCCAAGTACCAACAGGCCCAAAGCCTTCCAGAAGCTTTGGCCTTTCCTCTCCCTTCTGCCTTGAGGGTGCAGAGTCCGTTGTGTCTGGGTCTCTCGAGAAATTCTGCCTGTTCCTGTTTACTGGGAAGCATCTCTCACGGAGTTGGCGTGACCAGAGAGGCATAGTCACACAGAGGCAGTTTTATTTGTTTCATGTGTTTAATTATTTGACTGTTGTTGTGGTTTCTGGGGGTTTAGGGTGAAGAGGTGGGGAAGGAGTTGGTCAAAAGAGGGCTAGAAGTGTAGAAACAAAACAACCCTAAAAAGCTGTGAGAACCAACCACGCTGAGAAACAATTCCATCCACCTGGCCCACCTTTTCCTCCCATATTTTGCTACAGACGTCCACCCACCCACTTACTTGTTTTGGACAGGGAGAAAGGTCACAAAGAGAGGCAATCATTCAAAACTGCATCTTGAACCATGACCAGCTTGATATTTTAAGAGAGTTTGGACAGTCATCTTAGAGCAAGGACCTGAATCCTAAAGGTCTAAAAAATGACTTTAGAAGATTTTGGAAATGTCATGTTGTCAGGATATTCAGGAGGTCTGGATATTGCCCCTCGACCAGATCCTTCTCAGCAAAGCTACGTCTCACCAAGGAGGGAAAAAATTACACCAAAGTTCAATTCATGGACACTCAGTCCATATTGCAAACCTCAAGGTAGGATTGTGTATGGGGCTCTGTATTGGGAATGGGTTAAGAACCTAGAATTTATGCTACTGCTGGTAAAGATCAGATTCTAAATATTTTACATATTGGAAAACTGGGCTAAAGGGGAGAGAAAGGAGGACAGGAAGGAAGCAGAACACTATTTGCAAAGGGCAAAAAACTGAACCATGGAGTGATTATTGCCGAACAAATGGCACTGGTCCTAGCATTCGCCAGACGCAAAGACTGCTGTGTTTGTCATGGTAGCCTAGTTTGTCTCCCTTCCCTCTTATGAAAAAAGGGTAAAAGTTATTCCGTGTAGGAAAATGGAACTATGAGTAGTGGGTGACCATTATGCGAAGCACGGTTCAGTTCTGTCAGAAGAGCTGCCTGAGAAAGCAAGAAGATCCCCTCACCACGCCTACTCACAAGCTGGGTAACCACCGCTTGACGTCCTAGGGTGGAATCAAGCTAGAGCCACAGAGACTTTAAGGTGCCTTTTGGCCCAGAGAGTCAGTGACAACAGCAACATAGATTGTTTTTCTACTTCCAGTACCCAATAAAGCTACTACATCTAAATCTTGCTTCCTCATTCTGACTTAGCTTTTTAAAAGAAGTTTAAAAATACAATAAATAAAATAAGTTCATTGGCAAATTTCGAGGATCTATTAAGTACTCAGCCCAGTGACAGGTTTTCTGAAGGCCAAAATTTATTATGGGGAGAACTAAATTAGAGCTAAAGCTAAAGAATGGAGTCATCTAAGTAGGAAAAAAATAGAAAAATCAGAAAATTCCAGAACCCCCAGGAAAACTTCCTTTTTCCCTAATAATGACCATGAAGCCTCCTTCTTCATAAATAACCAGATTGCCCCAACAGTGTGTGGCTTCTCCCTGGCTTTGACTCATTTTAACCTAAGGGTAGGGAGGGCAAAATTAGAGTGAGGTGTTTTTTGGGGTTCAGCCACACTTTTAAACGTACCCAACTCACACTTGGTTCAGTATGGGGTGTGGATTTTATAGCTGGCTGCCTCTCCTTGGTGATTAATGGAGCTCCACTGGAACCTCCAGTTCTCAGCTCCTCCTCCCATCTGCGATAAAAACGAATGATTCTCAGGCTAGAGCTGAGAGGATGATATGAAGAAGGCTCATATGTAGAAAAAGATGACAGGGTAATGAAGACCTGACATCTTGCTACCAATAAAATCCCTGAGTTGTTTTCCTGGACCCAGAGAGCAGTATAATGCAAACACCCTTACAGGTGTCATATGTTCTTACTGGGCAAACAGGAAATTCAAATCTTACCCTCCCTAGGCTTGCTGTGGATAACAACCCACCCTCCACACAGCCTCAGGTCCTTCTAAATTACAACGGGATCCTGGTTCTTCCGAATTGACTTATTTCTGGGGGTCTCTCTCTCCTACATATCAGCTCCTTTGAGCAGAATTCAAGACCCTCCAAGATCCAGCTCTTGCCTCTTATTCCAATCTCACTTCCCACCATTCCAGTTCTTAAACTCTTGTAAGTCAAGCCAGACAAAATTCTGTTTTATATCTCTGCCTTTTGTTTGTATCCTTCTCTCTTGACCACCTGATGAACCCATATTATCCAAAGGTGTGGTCAGTCCTAGGGTTTTCCTGGGCCAATTTTCCTGGGGCAATATGTGCATGCAGCCAAGAGGAAATGGCAGGTTCTTGCTTATAATGTTGCCATATGCAAGCAACACACCTAGGCTCCTCCACATCTTACTTTTTGTGGGAAATTAGCAAAGCAACACTATTTTGAAGCCATGGTGGTTGGCCCTCTATGGCCTAGAAGGAAAATGAGAGAGGAAGACTTCAGACAGTGCTTTTCTTGAATGCCCCTAAGGAGGAGAGGAAAGGCTGCCCTCTTTTCATAGGGTTCTGGGAAGCAAAGGCACAGTCTCTACTGAAGACAGTTGCAGAGTATAGGGCGTGGATCTGTGAAAGTCCTGCACTAATATTACCCCCTTCGTCTGGGGCTTTCTCCCACTCCTTTCCATCTCACTGCCACCATGTCCACCAAGTTCAGTTTTCACGGTGGTGTTTCATGGTCACTAGGCATGGATTTAAGATTTAACAGAAAATAGTTTCGTTGATGTGTTCTACTGTGTCTCTAGTTTCTATATCATTGATCTCTGTTCTAATCTTGATTATTTCCCTTCTTGTGTGCGGGGTTGGCTTAATTTGTTGTTGATTCTCCAGTTCTTTAAGGTGTAAAGAGAGCTGGTGTATTCTGGATTTTTCAGTTTTTTGAGGGAGGCTTGGATGGCTATGTATTTCCCCTTTAGGACTGCCTTTGCTGTATCCCATAGGTTCTGAACCAAAAATAATCAAGTTAGTTTGAATTTTCATTTCTTTAAATCTTTCTATTAAAGTCACATACTTTTTCTGGATCCATTGGAGAAAATATAGGTCTTCATCTGACAGACATTGCTGATACATTTTCTTTCAGGTAATATGTAAACTATGTTATATTACAGATTCCATCATTTGATAAGTCCTCATTTTTGTGAGATGCATCATATTTTATTCTAGAGCATGTATTATTGCATTTGATCTATCAATCCCCACTGCTCCAGACCTTTCTAAATTACAACACAATCCCATTACCTGTGATTTAATTACTGTGGTGGTTCCATTTCAACCACACAAAGTCCAGGATCTTTTGCATAGCACACAGGGCTCTCTAAAATCTGCCCTTTTGCTTCTCTCTCATCACATTTCTTACCGTCCAGATTTCAAATTGTTGCAGTTGACTAAAGATACAATACTTTCTTATATTGTATGCCTTTATATATCTTTCCCTCCCTGGAATGCCCTCTTGATCTTTGTCTACTTGGTGACACCTATTTGTCCTTAGAGAACCAGAGCTAGTGTCTTCTGGTCAATGGAGCTGTTCCCAAGCACCCAACTGCAGAATTGATTTCTCTCTCCTTTGAGTCACAGCTTAAGCCTGTATTTATTTCTAAAACAGCACTTGACCCATTAATTTGTAATAACTTCATTAGGTTACTAGCTCCTCTATTGTGAATACCACAGGAGCAACATATCATATTAATTTTTATATGCTCATTGCTTGCACAGATGCATTGTTGTTGATCTGTAAGTTATTTTTTTAAAAAGTGAATACAAACAAATTGCAGAGGGTCAGTAAGAGGAAAGAAGAATATAGATCTGTTATTATGACTCCAATTTAACAGGGAAAAAAAAAACTGGGCTAAATGTTAGTCCTACAAAACTGAAGGCACTTAAACAAAAAGCTTAGAATCTAATAGCTATACGACAAAACAGAAGGCAACACAGTACTAGGGAAACTCAGAGAGATTAATTCCCAGTTGGGAAGATATGGGAACTATCATTCTATAGATCCTTAAAGATAAGTAAGAAGTAAGCAGGACTGATGATGGCCAAATTAAAACTTTTGTGAAATGAAGGAGTAGTAAATAGAAATCAATGAGAATAGGGAGAAAAGCCTCCTTCATAAAGAACAACATAGGCAAAAGTACAGAGCTGGTGAGTACTGAGGGAAGGTCATGTAGTTCACATGGCCACAGTTAATGGCAGTGTCATGGGAAATCAAGTCTGTAAGGTTAGGTTGAGTTCAGTCAGGCAGATCCTTGATATTTTGACTCTGCAAAAGGGAGGCTTTGAGATCAGAAAACTCATTCTTCATAAAAAGCTCTTTATTTATTAAAAAAAAAAAAGGGGGGGATGCTTGGGTGGCTCAGTTGGTTAAGCAGCTGCCTTCAGCTCAGGTCATGATCCCAGCGTCCTGGGATCAAGTCCCACATCGGGCTCCTTGCTTGGCAGGGAGCCTGCTTCTCCCTCTGCCTCTGCCTGCCACTCTATCTGCCTGTGCTCACTCTCACTCCTCTCTCTCTGACAAATAAATAAATAAAAATCTTAAAAAAAAAACTTAAAAAAATAAAAAATAAATAAAATTAAATTAAAAAGATTAGAACAACCAGAAATTGGATTGCTCAGGCAGGATTGCTCATATTCTCAGCTGATGTTTTACCACAGTCTGTGTTGCTTGGCATGGTCATCTACCTCACCAAATGACTCTGCTCTTTCCAAAATCAACTCCACTCTAAGAAGCAAAACTTAACACCTTGAAGGTATTAAAAAACAAAAGGCTTCAAAATAGTGAAATCCCAAAAGCTTAAAAATGGCAATGATGTAGAAAAACACTTTCATTTTGAAGGGGATGGGCTGCATTTGGATATACAAATTCAGGCATGTTTGTCAAAAAAGAAAGTCATATTACTTTAGAGTCAATAATGGGTACGTATAAAGCATGTGCAAGTCTGTGTGGGAAGGTACACATACATCAGAGATATGAAAACAAAGAGTAGAAATATAATACATTGGGGGCCAGAGTTTTCATATCTCTCCATTGGCAACCATAGCCTCTTACTCTTCAGATAAAAGGGTCTGCTATTCAGTCACCAACCAAAACCAGAGAAATGATTTCACTTGCGAAATAACCATGAAGCACCACAAGGCCTGCCTTTTCCTCTGCTACCTCTCCAGGCCAATTCTACTAATCTAAAAAATAAATTTCAGTTGTAACAAATACTATGGGGAGAAGAAAATAACTTTCTAAAGCACCATATTTTTATTATTATTATTATTCATATATGGGCTTCTCCCATGACAAAAAAAAGAAAAATATTTACTAATCTTTCAAGAATGGTGTGACATTTAAATAATTTATATGATCGCTTCTCGGCCTTTTGGCTAAGATCAAGTGTAATAATTTATATGACTAAAACTACAGCTCCCTAAGGATCAACCGTGTTCAGTTTTCCTTTAGAATTAAAGAAATCAGCTGCAGAATAAAATCAGCTACAGTCCATACTTTAAATAGCAGTTTATTATATAAAATCTGTCTCACAACCACAACAGGGAACTGGCAGAATAGCCTTTGTTTCTTCAACGATTTTGTTCCACTGGTTGCTCAGCAAGGTTTTAGAATAGCCTTCAGGGAATCTCACTGGCAAGACCATAGACTCATGTGGATCATAGACTCATAATTATTCAAATCATGTTTTGTTTTAGTAACTCAAATGTTCTCTTTTCTGTATTAAATAATTTATTTTCTTCTCCTTTTTTTGATACTCAGCAGTTTCTGAAGTTTCTTACCAAGACGATTTCCCTTTTCTGACTATCCTAATACAGACATATACAGAACAATACGGTAGACTTTATAAAAGGACTGTCCTAATTAAAACAATGCCTAGAACCAGAACTTATAAAATGCAAATTACAGGACTCACCAGTCAATAAAAGATTTTTCTCTGCAAAGAAGATGATGTCGTATGATAGTTAACTCAGAGGATTAATAAAAGATATGATGAACCATGTCATGACTGACACTATTTGCTTTGCCACCTCTCTCTACCCCAATTTCTTCATTATCAGAATTGAGGTAACCTACCACACAGGGTTCTTAGGAGGAGTAAAGCATGCCATGCTTTAAAGCAGTTTGTAAAATAAATCAGTTTATAAAAGAAAAGGGTTTATATAAATCTCATTGTTTCCACAACAGTGAAAAGCTGCCCATTCTGGATACCCTTCCAATAAAGTGTACATAGGGTGGGAGGTTGGGGGGTTGGAGTGGATAAGGGAGACACTGGCCATGTTGTGGAAAACAATGGGGCAGAAGCCAAAGGGTGAAAGTTAGAATCAAGACGAATGCTTAAGAGAAAATAATAGCTTCCCACAGAGTGGTGCAAAGGAAACAAAGCAAGTTAAACATACATACTAAAACTTAATTTGCAGGAAACATGAAAATTTGTGTCTGCATGTTTTAAAGGAACCTAACTTTTACAGAGTGTTTGCCAGGGACGCAAGCATTGTCTTTGAAGCACGGCCTTTTTAGGACAATGTCAAATAAGACACTTGCCCACACATGCTTTTGCCAAAGTACAGACAGGCAGGAATCTATCTATGAAGAGAAATGCCTCAGGTTGTTTGCTTTTGACAGGCTCAACTTTACCTACTCCTCCAAATTAGATTTGTTTTTCTTCTCAGTGTCGCCTGTTAAATCTACCCTCATGTCTGTCCTACCTTGGGAGAGTGCAATCAGTTACGGAGAGTAATTGTAATGCTGTTCTAAAAATGTTATCCACCCAAGTAAAACTATACAATTTATTGGGTCTATTGTACACCCGATGCTTTACATACATATTATTCAATCCATGCAAGTTATGGGTGATAATATTTTATAAGGGAGAACACAAAGGCTTGACAGATTGGATGGCACAAGTCAAACAACCAGGACATGCTCATTCTACTGTGAATAGCTCCAATGCCAACGCTATTGAGCAGACAAGAGAGACTGTGGGACTATGTTCTACCCAAGTGACTCCTTAGCCAAAAACTTTGAGTAAAACTTTCTAGGCATGGCATTAGCAGGTAATGGAGTACTGTACTCTAGAGAGACAAGGGGCAGGCCAGAGGTCTTCACCCACCCATTTACATTTGAAGTTCAGTGATGTATTAGGGAAAAGCAGCACTGGATTATCCTGGTCTAGCAATCTAAAACCAGAGAAGCACTTGAAAGAGAAGGATGAACATGATTCCCAGGAGCTTGAACACAATACGTCTAAGGTTCCTTCCTTCTTGTATTCCATAAATCCCTGACTGTTAGCATATGGTCTTAATTTTCCAAACCTAAAAGTAATTATGCCTCATTTTTTAAAAACAGTGCAATTTCCACTAATTCCCTCAGCCCCAGAAATGATACAAAATTGTTCTTTTCCTTTCAGGCAATCTTTTCCTCAAAAACAAACCACAGCTATTCCCCATCCTTGCTACAGATAACACTCTGGTTTCTAAAATGTGCTAAGGCATTTCTGTAGTCTTCCTTGGGGCTTGGGTGTGCTACCTTGACCATCAAAGCTCCAAGATCAAAATAGTGCCTGGGCAATGGTTGCTTTAAAGGTCTCTCTGAAAACTTCATGTTTCTCAGCCATATTACATAAGTCATTTATTATTCAATAAAACTTCAGTGAATATCCTCAGCTACCACCACTTCTCCACCCTTGCACTAGACACCCCTAATTCCAGAGCTAATACAGCAGAAAGATGCTACAGACATGGAGACAATGCCTACCTTTTGGAGACCTGAACCAAACCAGGAGAACTAAACCAACCTTCAGGAATTCAACTCATAGCAGAAAGCAGGTTAACAGACAGCATTCCATGTATCTGCCCACCTCTTCAGGCAGCTCTCCATCTATTATTTCTGCTCTGCCTCCAATCTCATGTGTAAAGCCATGCGTCAAACACGTCCAAACTTTAGGTCGGCATTACTCTTGTAACCCGGATGTAAGTCATAGCATGAAGGTACAGAAACAAGCCCAATTTTCTCTCCGCTGCATCTGTGGGGCTCCACAAACTCAGTTCAGTGGAATCTTCATCCCAGAAGAATTTAATAGTATGTTTTCCAGCCCACTCCTTATACTTTCCCTCAGTGGACTCCTTCTTGGGTGCCGCCTATCCTCTCGGCTCATGGGTACTTTCCACAAGATCAAATGGACATCCAGACATCAAAAATAGATGAGATTTGGGACACATGGTGCCTGTTTTTTTAACCTGTTTTTATGGAGGTGCCTTGGTCTGTCAACAAACTCAGGATGCCAAGGACTCCTTCCAGAATGATCCCATTGTACTGTTCTGCTCCAACAATCCAAAAAAAAAGAGAGAATTTCCCTTCTTTGTATATCAGAATCACACAGAGAGATGGTTAAAAATATACTTCTTGGAGCACCTGGGTGGCTCATTCGGTTAAACGACTGCCTTCAGCTCAGGTCATGATCCCAGAGTCTGGGGATTGAGCCCTGCATTGGGCTCCCTGCTCAGCAGGAATTCTGCTTCTTCCTCTGCCTCTCACCCCTCTCTCATACTCCCTCTCACCCTTCCTCTCCCTCAAATAAATAAATAAAATCTTTAAAAAAAAATACACCTTCCCAGGGTCCATCCCAAGCCTATTGGACCAGAACATCCAGGAATAGAAACCAGGGATGTCTGTTTTAATAAGCTGCCTTATTGATCCTATTGAAAATGTGAATTTGAGAGAGATATCACTGCAGCCTTAATTAGTAATATGAAAACCTGAAAAGTTCTTTATAACTTAGATCCTTCCTAGAATATATAACTGTCCTAAGAGATAACAGTTTCCTTTCCAGAGAGCTCAAGGTCATACTTGCAGGCATTCAACTGGGAGAAGGCAGATTTCCAACTGGACCCTAATCCTGGTCATAAGGAGATGAAGACATAAACTATTTTCTCCTTCTCCCACCTTCCCTCAGTCTTGACAAAGAACTGATTGCTATTATTATTATATTGCTATTATTTATTATTAATAAAGATTGCTTTAATAATAAAAATAACATCCTACATTTTGGGTTTTTTTTACAGTGAAGTGATGTGATGGGTTGGACAGAATATTTTTAGAGGATTTAATGTCTTCATTTTCACAAAGAAGGACTCTATCTCCACTTTAATGGCAAATACATTGGACCCAAACACCTTAGGACTTAGATCCCTGGGGTGAAAGACCATAAAGTTAATAGGACACTGGACACAACTGATAAATAGCTGACTAACAGCGTGACCCATAACTAGTCCAAACCTGAGCACATAATGATAGCTTTGACTTTACTCTGAGCCTCAGTGGAGAGGAAGTTCAAAGTGAGTTAGCCACTAATGGGAAATTCATGTTCACTTTCGACATCCCCTGTTTTTCCCTTTTTTACTTCCACAGTTGCAAGTCAAGTTTCTATACGCAAGCAGACAACCCTGGGTAAGCCCAATTGAACTAATGCCAACTAACCAGGTCACATAGATATAGATGAATAGTGACCGATGAAAGGTTAGCAAGAACTTCAAGTGATTACCCAAAATAGGATCATCAGCTTCTCATGAAAAGGAGAGTAGTTGATAAAATTTTCCAAAACATCAAAAAAAAAAAAGATAAATGTAAACCAGGTTTGTATACATTATTAAAGTGCTCAGGTAATAATATAGTAAAAACCGTTTTCACTGATGCATTCAGCAAATGTTTACTGAGCACCTACTATATGGCAGGCACTATGCTAGGCATGGAGGATTCAAAGGTGAATAAGAAACAGGCTTGACCTCAAAGAGCTGTGTTTCTAGTAAGTGGAGACAAATATGTGCACAAAGGTGTGCAATAAGGAACTAGGGGTGTTAGACAGGTGGGTGGACAGGCAATGATGGGGACAAAAGAGGGAATAGTCAAATGGTCTTTGGGAAAGCAAGAGATAGCCTGTATAGTCTTCAGTAGTTCGTAGGTGTTCACTGAACAGAGAAGGTAAAGAAAGTCTCTCAGCGCAGCATGAACAAAAACTTTTATAAAAACAAAATGTATGGCATATTTATAAAACGTCAAATAATTTGGGACATCCGGAATATCACAGGGTTCAAGGAAAAAAACCTAGGGATGACCCTGAAGAAGTAAAAGGAGCCTTGTAAAGAGCTCTGAATAGCATGCCTGGGTCCTGAAGCTCCAGAGGGTCCCACTGAAGAGCTTTAAATCTTACAGTCATGGTAAATTCACCCTGGGTGAAATGTAGAGATGAAGTATAATCAAAGAGGTATCAGAGGCTCATAATTGGTGTGGAGGACAATGCAATGATCTAGACAAGATCATGAAGGCTGAATTAAACCAGGGGTAGTAAAACAGAGGTGTGTGCAGATGTTAAGGATTACTATGAGAATTTAAAAAAAAAAATAGGCTATGGGCAAAAACCCAGTTGACCTAGTGTCTCTCTTTTTATTCTTACAAGTAGTCAAGTTATTTACTGAAATGATTCCATGCAGAGCATAAATTCCATGTGAGACAACAGTCTAAATTAATTTCATTTCTCTGATAAAATATATGAGTGCTACTGATATTTCAGCTACAGCTGAAATACACACAAGGCATGAAGGAAAAGAAGAGCCCAGGATTATGTGAAATAAGTATTTCTCAGTAATTGCCAGAGGTCAAAGTGGAGGGTAAAATTTGATTACAAGGGGTTAGGGGCACAAGGAACAGACAAAATTGTTCTATATCTGGACTATTGTGGTAGTTACCTTTTTGATTTTGTAAAAACTCATAGACCCATACACCAAAAAGAATGAATTTCTCAGAATAGCAATCTGAGAAAGGAAACCTACTTAGTCTTGGATATTCATTCATTCATTCATTTACTCATTCAACGAACACACATATTCAACAAATAGCACATACCCTATGCCAGAAACTGTTATATGCTGGATACATGGTGAAAAATGGGCCCCATGGAGCCTGCAGTACAGTGGGAAAGATATTCATTAAATAAATATTTGTAAATTCGGTTACAATTGTGATAGAAAAAAATAAAGAGCAACATAATATGAAAGCATGCAATAAGCTTCCCTGAAGCGGTGACATTAAAGGTAAACCCTGGGGCACCTGGGTGGCTCAGTCAGTTGAGGGCCCACTTGATTTCAGTCCAGATCATGATCTCAGGGTCATGAGATGGATCCCTGCATTGGGTTCCACCCACAGCGTGGAGTCTGCTTGCAATTGTCTCTCTGTCTCTGCCTCTGCCCCTTCCCCTGCACAATCACGCTCTCCCTCACTCTCTCACTCTCTCGCGCTCTCTCTCTCTCTCTCAAAATATATAAATAAAATCATTTTTTAAAAGACCCTATATTAAAAAAAAAAAAAGATTCTCTCTCACCCTCTGTTCCTCTACCCCCCACAAAAAGCTAAACCCTAAGGATAAGTTAGGTTGACTAAAAGTGAAGAGGAGTGGTCAAGGGAGAACACCACATTTGGGAAGACCCTGAGGTATGAGTTCTCACAGACCATGCACACTCTTGCATACTAACACGTGCTCACAAATGTCCTCACAAATTCCCCTTCTCATGTACACATTAATAAATTTTATGTTTCTCTCTAAGACCCTTTATGCTGTGTATATTTTTATAATGGAAATTGATAAGGACTTTCTATACACTTTCTGTATCTACCCTTTAGCAGATAGGACAAACCAATAAAATTATTTAACCTATTTGTACCTCAATTTCAGGCCCCATGCTCAGCAGGGAGTCTGCTTGAGATTCTCTCCCTTTCTTTCTGTCTCTCTCCTCTCAAATAAGTAAGTCTTTAAAAAAGAAAAAAGGTTAACTCTTTAAAAAACTGAGAATATCAAGTATTGGGGAAGATAGACAGTAGTTGGGTCTCCTCCACATTGCCAATGAAAGTGAAAAAATGGTACAACCACTTTGGAAAACAGTTTGACAGTTTATTTTAAAGTTAAATATACACTTATCATCTGGACCCAGCTACTCCTACTCCATTTACCAAAATGAAACAAAACCATATGTCCACACTAAGACTATTCATAGCAACTTTATTCATAATAGTCAAAAACTAGAACAACCCAAATGTCCACCAGTAGGTGAGTGGCTAACAAATTGTGCTATTAACACAATAAAATACTACCCAGCAATAAAAATATAACTACTAGTAAATGCAACTATGTAGACGAATCTCATGGTTCTCACATCAAGCTGGCCAAAAGAAGCTAAATGCAAAAGACTACATTCTGCGTGGTTCCTTTTATATGATGTGCTGGAGAGACAAAACAGTTTATAGTGATAGAAATCAGATCAATGGTTGCCTGGAGCAGTGAGTGGAGAGAGGGATTGACAACAAAGGGATGCGTACAAGGGAACCGTCTGGTTGATGAAAACATGCTGTATCTTGACTGTGGTGGTGGTTATATGGGTGTATGCACTTAGGATCTATACACTTAAAAAGTATACAGTTATTGTATGTAAACTATACCTCACAGAGTCCATTTTTTAAAGGATGGTTGCCTAACTCTTTAAATTAGAAGCCTTATCTTCATCATCATCCTACAATGAGTCATTCAGCAGTAAATTTTATAAGGAACAAGTTCTTTATGAATCATGCCCAGGCACCCCAAATAAATATCTAACCATTTGTGTGTGTTCTACATGCATGGCTGGAGAAATAGCTGCCCATTAACCCAGCCCTGCCCATCCTCTCTGATTCTGAGCTGCAGAAGAAATTGTAACTTCATTTCTCATATTCCTAGGTAGCCTCATTAACGATTTGTTGACCAGTTCCTGAAGTGTCTGCATTTATTCTTTTTAAACATTTTATTTACTTATTTGACAGAGAGAGAGCGAGAGTACAAGCAGGCAGAGGGAGAGGGAGAAGGAGAAGCAGGCTCCCCACTGATCAGGGAGGCTGATGTGGGGTTCCATCCGAGGACCCTCGGATCATGACACGATGCAAAGGCAGTCGCTTAACTGAGTCACCCAGGCACCCCTTACCTTTTCAGCAAATCCTACCATCTGAAATCTTGGCTGGCTGCAGAGATTTGGGGTACATTCTCTTCAAGATCTGCCCAGGTCTCATACCAGAGGTAATGGTTAGTCTGACTGCATAATGATCCAGTGCTAAAGCTGGTCTGATGAGATGCCCTCATTACCTTCCCTTGCTCAAGGACCCTCTTAAAGACTTTTTTGAAAACATAGGCAATAGGAAAGCTAGAGCATTCTCTCTTTGAAATTTTCCTATCTGTAGTCAGAAATTGATGGACAAAAGCAAAGCATTGTAAACAAAGGGCACTGTTAGCCTGTGTAATGATGATCTTATGTGCTAAGATGAGTGCCTCCGGCTACTGGAAAACCTCCCTTCCCAATGTGGAGCTTTACAAAAAAAGGGGGGGTGGAGCACCTGGGTGACTTAGTGGGTTAAGCCTCTGCCTTCAGCTCAGGTCATGATCTCAGGGTCCTGGGATCGAGCCCTGCATTGGGCTCTCTGCTCAGGGGGGAGCCTGCTTCCCTCTTTCTCTGCCTGCCTCTCTGCCTACTTGTGATCTCTCGCTGTCAAATAAGTAAATAAAATCTTAAAAAAATAAAAGATTTTATTTATTTAAGAGTGAGTGAGTGAGAGAGAGAGAGAGAGTCCAAGCCAGCAGGGAGAGGCAGAGGGAGAAGGAGAAGCAGACACCCCGCCAAGCAGGGACCTTAACATGGGCTTGATCCCAGGACCCCAGGATCCTGACCTGAGCCAAAGGCAGACACCCAACTGACTGAACCACCTGGGTGCCCTGATTTGGAGCCTTAATAAGGTAGCAGGATGCTCACTTCAGCAGTACAGTGAAACAGAGAACATTAGCATGACCCCTGCACAAGGATGACACAAGCATTCTCAAAAAAACAAACAAACAAACAAAAAATTCATAGGAAAAGAGAACACTCTTGTGGTTACCAGAGGAAGGGAGTGGGAGGTGGGAAAATTGGGTGAAGGTGGTCAAAAGATACAAACATGCACTTATAAGATAAGTCCTGGGAATGCATTGTACATGGTGACTATAGTTCACATTGCTGTCTGGTGTATCTGAAAGTTACTCAGAGAACAGATACTAAGAATTCTCATCACGAGGAAAAACACAAACTTTTTTTTAACTATATGAGGTGATGGATGTTAACTAAACTTCTTGTGGCAACCATTTTGCAATGTCAAGTCATTATGCAGGGTAACTTAAATTTATATACAGTGCTGTATGTCAATTATATCTCAATAAAATGGGGGGCATGGAGAAGAATAGCAGAATATGCTTAAAACTTACTACAAGCTCAAAGCCTGTGTTATCTATTGTATTGTTTTCTATGGCTGCGTAGCAAATTACCACAAACTTAGCAGCTTAAGACAGCATCCATTTATTATCTCACGGTTTGGCAGATCAGAAAGCTGAGTGGTATTGGTGATAATCTCCAGCATGGAGCATCCCAAAGCCAAACTCCAGGAGTCAGCTGAGCAGGACTCTTATCTGAAGATTCTGGACAAGAATTTACTTCCAAGCTTATTTAGCTTATTGGCAGGATTCAGTTCCTTGGGCAGGTAGGATTGAGATCCTATTTTCTTTCTGGCTATCTGGAAACTGCCTGAATTCCTCGGCTCATGGCCCCCCTGTTTCCTCTTCAAAGCCAGTAATTGTAGAGATAATCCTTCTCAGTCTTCAAATCTCTCTAACTTCCCTTCTGTGACCAGTCACAGAAAACTCTCTTCTTTTAATGGGCTCATGAGATTAGATCAGCTGCACCTGGATAGTCTCCCTATCTTAAGGTCAACTGATTAGTAACTTAATCACATCCAGAAAATAACTTTTGTCTGTAACATAATGTAATCACAGGAATAACACCAGGGGCAGACACCATGAAGCCATCTTAGAATTCTGCCTACCATAGTGACGCTAGATTTTTTCCAGCACCACTGACCTTCTTTGTATCCCTAGGGTTACCATTCACCCAAACATTTTAAAGTCTTTAAAAACAAATGCTGCTAGTCAGTGATTCAGAGCCTACTTCCCAGATTTCAGTAGTTAAGACTGGGATACCATTTAAAAAAAAAAAAATTAAAGGAACTGTGTTTAAAACCAAGTTTTTAGGGCCCCTGGGTGGCTCAGTTGGTTAAGCAACTGCCTTCAGCTCAGGTCATGACCCTGGAGTCCCGGAATCAAGTCCCACATCAGGCTCCATGCTGGGCAGGGAGTCTGCTTCTCCCTCTGACCCTCCCCCTTCTCATGCTCGTGCTCTCTCTGGCTCTCTCCTCTCTGTCATTCTCTGTCTCACTCTCAAATAAATAAATAAAATCTTTAAAAAAAAAAAAAAAAAACAAGTGTTCAGGGCAGAAAGAAGTCATTATGAGGGAAAAGTTTTATAGAGGAGGCATCCAAGCAGAGCTTTCTAGGATGCTGAGAATCTGGGTAAACAAGAGCATGACCAGAGACAGGAATAAACAGGGCTTTGGCAGAGTGAGGAGACCCACCTGACAGCCTGTTTGGGAATAATGGATGATCAGACAGATGGGCAAAACTGAAAAGATGGCTTTGTAGATCAGGACAAGAATTTGCATTTGATTCAGTAAGCAATATTGAGCCTTTGAGTATGCCAAATAGTTAGAAATTGTTGGATTGGTGAGAAAAATAAGATTAGAGAAAGAATAACTAGAAAGCTATGGGAGACACAAATTGCTTATCTTTTAGAAATACATACTGATATTCCACAATGAGTGGGGTATGCTTTTACATCTTCAAGAGAAAAATAAGGGGGAAGAAACAAAAATAATAAAGTGATTATAACTGACGAAGCGTCCTGATAGGTACACAGGTGTTCAATATACTTTTCTGCCTAATTCCGCATGTTTGAATGTTTCCATAATAAAATGGTTTTTTTAAAGCCTATTGTGGTAATCAAGGAATAAGTCATAAAAACCTAGACTTATGTGGTGGCAGGGAAAATAGAAAGAAAAGATTAATTCAACAAAAAGTTTGTTTTGATAACAGACTTGATAAAACAACTTCAGCTGAGGGAAGAAATAAAACTGACTCATTTATATAGCCTTGGAAATAAAATGTCTTAAAAAGGAACCTATCAACCTGAACTTTCAATGAAGTTTGCTCCTCATTAGTCTGTATGATCCGGATACATATAGAATTTAATAACCTGTGTAAGTTAAATTTCTGCCCATAGAAACTTTTTCTCTGTCTACTGCATCACATGAGAAAACTGGACAGAAGGTCCATTTGGGAAAAGCTGTGTATTAATATATAGCTTTTATTGGTCTATACAAAAAATAATTTTGGAAGTCCCTAGAAGCTTCTCATTTATTTACTTTTCTTTTAGACATGGCACTGTAGTATATTATTTTTAAAGTTTTACACAAGTGGAGTCCAGAATTTTATCTTTTTAAAAAATTATCTGGGAATCTTCTGGGTACAAGCACCTAAAAGACTCAAATGCTTTCTTCTTTTCCCAAGGGATTTATTTTTAGTTTTCTGCAAAATTGCTATCCTGAAGATGAACAATTCTTATTTCTGTATCTGCAGGAGCCTGAAAAGGAGAATTTCTTGAAATTCTTAATGTAATTTTTGAAGGAGTATGTCTTGGGGCAAAAAGAGAAAGGCTTTTTAAAAATGCATGAAAATAATATCCTAGGTAAAAAAAAAAAAAAAAAAAAAGCATTAGGAGCCATTTCAGAAAGACCCTCCATGGGCAGGCTCTCACTGTCTCACTAAGACAAATAAAAGCTCCAGCTCGAACCCTAAGCCTGTGAAAGACAGGAGTGGGTCACTTCCACAGCAGCCAACACCTGAGGTTTCCATGAGAGACACCTGAGGCTTTAGGAGGGAGCCCATACTCTTACACAAGCACTTACGGCTGAAGGCCTGCCTGAGGGACATTTGGCTGCAAATACAGAGAAAAGGCCATGGCGTTAAGATACCATGAGTTGAGAAAATAAAACAGTGATTTCAAACTTACGCTCCAAATCAACGAAGCTAAGAAATCCAGTATTATTTCATAATCTTAAATTTGTCCCTATTATCAAACCCAAAGGTACTAAGCTGTCCCAACAGGAAACACATACTGGATTCAGGTACCAAGTACCCAGAACTATTGAAATCTCTATTTTCAGATAAATAGCCAGAATCCCATCACTTGAAAAAATACCATCTAGACCTAAAACACTATATTTTAATGGATTTTGGCAAAGTATTTATTGTCGGAAACCATGGATTTCCTGGAGTTGATCTTTCACTTTAAAATACCTGGGTTTTCCAGGAAGTACTTACCCTGATTATATCATTACAAGGTCAGATGGTCAAAAATGAAGGCATGTAATTTATGATCATGTTGCTTTTTAGGGAGTGTGATCAAGGTGAAGAGTAACAAGTTTGTTCACATGCATACCAGAGAATAGAATGACCAATGATAATCAAAGAAGCTTTGTTTTAAGTTTCAAAGAATTAAAGTTCTTTTTAAAATTATAATTTTTAAATTATAGCCAATAATTATTTTATTGTTTCTACTAAAACTTATCAATGTTAAATGAATCTCCTGGTCAATGCCAGTTATTAGAGCTAATAAATGAAATGGAGATGATATATCTTAAATGAATTATGTATAAAAAAATCCTCATGGGGTGCCTGGGTGGCTCAGTGGGTTAAAGCCTCTGCCTTCGGCTCAGGTCGTGATCCCAAGGTCCTAGGATCTAGTGCCACATTGGGCTCTCTGCTCCGCGAGGAGCCTGTTTCTTTCTCTCTCTCTGCCTGCCTCTCTGCCTATCTGTGATCTCTGTCTGTCAAATAACTAAAAAAAAATCTTAAAAAAAAATCCTCATAGATTCTGAAGACAAGACTATAGGATTGCTCAAAAAGAAGTGTTCTTCTTAACCATTGTGTGAAAAGAATAATAGTGGAAGAAAAGATTGTAAAGCCTCTTTCCCTGGTGTAGGGGGTTCAGTGGTGGCCCCCAAGAAGACATGTCCATGTCCTAATCCTCAGAACCTGTGAACCTTACCTCATTTGGGCAAAGGATCTTTGCACATGTAGTTAAGAATCTCAAGATGAGGTCATCCTGGAGGCTCCAGTGGGCCCTCAATCCAACGATATGTGTGCTTTTAGAGGCAAACAGAAAAGAGATACGGAGTAGAGAAGAAAGCCATGTAGATCAAGGCCAAGATGGGAGTGACACACCATCTGCCAAGGAACGCCTGCCTGGAGCTGCCAGAAACTGAAACAGACAAGGAAGGATTCCGCCCTCAAGCCTTTGGAGGAAGCATGGTCGTGCTGACAGCTTCATTTCAGAATTCTGGCCTCCACGACCATGAGAGAATAAGTTTCTCCTGCTGTAAGCCCCCAGGTTTGTGGTCATTTGTTACACAGCCCTAGGAAACTAATACACCTGAGGATTAAAATCCAAAATGACCTTCGAAAGTGTTTTCTGAAAGTAAAAAAAAACAGATTTGTTGATTCCTGATCTCTCTTTCAAAGCTGGTTTCTATAACATAGGATCCATCATGCCTGGCACGTAGCAGGCATTCTTCAGTTTGCTACCATGGTCCCCTGGGTATCCCAGCAATTCATTCTGTTATCACCATACAGCCACAGTCCAGCCACACATACTCTCTAAGGTCTGCATTTCCTAAATAACTTAGATTAAAACTGCACTAAAAACATCTTCACTTATACCTGCCAGGAGCTTGGAAAACCCTGGAAATTCTGACGCAGAAAGTCTGAGGTGGGGTCAAGTCACTTGCACATCTAATAAGCTTCACAGAAGATGCTGATGTCTACCAAAGACCAAAACCTTGAACCTAGCACATTCAGCAGCTGGTCTAGTTGTCCAACTCTGTCTCATTCCAAAACCCAGTTGGGCTGATAGGCCAAAGAAACAGGGAGCATGGGACTGGAGGACAAAGAATACATCTAAGAAACCTGGACATGCTTTGAGAGCAATCTCCAGTCATACTCCACCTGGAAATGTGCCATCCATGCAACGCAGTGTTACTGGGTCGATGCAGACTCCAGTGGGGACCAGAAAATAGACTAAAACCAGAGCTGGTGTAAAGGAGAAGTATGAATGTATTTCTGCACTAAAAATTGTAAATTCCATGTGAGTGATAAAGTACTTATACATGAAAGTATAAAATATGCTTAGAAAATATAAATTTAAAAGAGAACTATAAAAGTAAAATCAATTCAAGAAGTATTTATTGACCACTATGCATCAGATACTGTGTCACTCATTCTATTAGATCTGACGACAGGGTCCCTCCTCTCCTCTCAAGACCAAATCCAGGGAACTACCAGACAAAAACAAGAACCTAGCAGTCTCGTTATAACTAATCCAAAACCTTGTATCCAGGCCTGATCTCAGAGGAACTATTAAGAACTTCATCAGTGGCTGAAGCTGATTTTTCCCTAAGATCACTTTCAACACAGAACAGATGTTATCAGGAAATGGATGTCAGGGGTACTGAGTTTAAGAAAGTGACATTTATTAAAAGTTGGAGGAGTTTGAAGAAATTTTCCTCTCCTGATTAAGTAAAAACATAAAAAGAATAAATGTTAGTGATTTGATTAACAAATAGAACTGGAAGATTTGGTCCCTGACGCTTGATGGGACTCCTTAGTGAAATATCAAACTACAGTACTAGTCTTCTGAAAAAGGAACCACCTGATTTTTTTTTAAAAAGTACCACTAGCCACCTGGATGGCTCAGTGGGTTAAACATCTAACTCTTGATTTCGGTTCAGGCTGTGGTCTGGGGGTTGTGGGATCGAGTCCCACATCATGCTCCCGCCCAGGGTGGCGTCTGCTTGAAATTCTCTCTCCCTCTGCCCCTTCCCCACACCCCCACCACATGCTCTCTCGCTCTCTCTCTCAAATAAATAAGCAATTTTTTTTTACAATTTATATATTTTTTTTATTTTTTATAAACATATATTTTTATCCCCAGGGGTACAGGTCTGTGAATCTCCAGGTTTATACACTTCACAGCACTCACCATAGCACATACCCTCCCCAATGTCCATAACCCCACCACCCTCTCCCAACCCCCCTCCCCCCAACAACCCTCAGTTTGTTTTGTGAGATTAAGAGTCACTTATGGTTTGTCTCCCTCCCAATCCATGAAATGAAGCAAAGTAAGTGAATTTTTAAAAATAAATAAGTCAACAGGGGCACCTGGATGGCTCAGTCAGTTGAGCAGCCAACGCTTGGTTTTGGCTCAGGTCATGATCTTGGGGTCCCAGGGTCCAGCTCCACTCTCAGTGAGGAGTCTGTTTCAGGAGTCTATCTCTTCCTCTGCCCCTTCCCCTGCTCACTCACTCTCTCTCTCTAAAATAAATAAATCTTTTTAATAAATAAATAGGGGCACCTGGGGGGCTCCATGGGTTAGGCCTCTGCCTTCGACTCAGGTCATGATCTCAGGGTCCAGGGATCGAGCCCCACATCAGGCTCTCTGCTCAGCGGGGAGCCTGCTTCCCCCTCTCTGCCTGCTGCTCTGCCTACTTGTGATCTCCCTCTCTCTATTCAATAAATAAATAAAGTCTTTAAAAAATAGTTAATAAATAAATAAAAATACAGAATAACTATGCCCATTTTAATTAATATATCATTGATGTCACCATGAGATTATTACATTATATGGTTAAGTTCAAAACTCTGACAGTTATTAGTTCATTATTGCTTAATAATATAACTCTGGCTCAAAACATTACTTCTGCTCAGAATCAGTGATCCCAGCCAGCATTGGCATACATTCACTCCGTCATTTAACCAATTATTTTATGAGTTCCTTTTCTGGGGCAGGCACTGTAGCAGTCACTGAGCTTGCAGTAGAGAGCATGTAGTCTTGGTTTCGGTGAGGCTCATTCTTTAAAACAATATCCAGCCGAGAGCCACCCTACGTACCTCTGCAGCATCCTCTCCTGCTAAGCCCCTAGGTTGCTTGAGGATGTTTCTCAACATGCCATTCACGAGAATGCTACGAGTCAGGGGTAGAAACCAAGATGAAACTAACCGGCCATCCACATGCTGACGAAACTACACTGAATCACCGGTGGTTCCCCCAAAATACTACTGTCTTGGTTCACATCATTTTCTGTTTCTGTCCCTTTCACCAACCCCACCCCCCAGGAATGTCCAAATCAACTCTTCTGAAGATACAGCTCAAATGCTCTACTTTGAAGTCTCCCTATTTCTCTACTCTCAGATAAGATATTCTTCTTCTGAATCCCTGTATTTCTTCCCCCTTTTTACGTTACCTAATAAAGTACATGTCTTGTTTCCCACATATACATCTTTTTATGTCTTTGTCCATTATACTGCTTTATATACACACCCACACATGCAGATCATATATTTGCTAAGCACTGGTTCAATTAATTATGGCAGAACTTGGGATACTCATTTGGAACTCATTTGGAAAAAAGCTCATTGTATACCTACGTTTCACAGGGGTGTATCATTTCTACTGTTCTGGTTATCAGGTTGCATTGCAAAGCAATGAAAGATATTGTATGCAGAATTTGCTTATATATGCATAGGTACCTTTTCCCAGGAAAAGGATTCATACCTTCTACCAGATTCTTAAAAGAAGATTTAAGAACAAAATGCATGTGCAGTGACTGACTGATGCTGACAGATGTGGGTATGTTTGTTCTCACACATCAAAATGGCATGTTGGGAATGAGAAGGACATCGTTTACTGCTCTTCCCAGGCTGACATCTCTCAGGATGATCCTGGTAATTTTCAAACTGTTTTTCCTATGCTCATTGTTCCCACAAAATAAAGTATGAAAAATAAAGTCACAAACACAAAGAATTAGCTTTTCTGGCACATAAACTTCTAAATGGTCAACAGCATCTCAAGGCTTCATGACATTCTCAGAACCTAATAAACCTCTATGAACTTGGCAAAGAATTTTTTATGTTAAACTTTATATACCTCTAGGTATCGTGTTCTCAAAAAAAATCCAGGGGCGCCTGGGTGGCTCAGTAGGTTAAGCCTCTGCCTTCCGCTCAGGTCATGGTCTCAGGGTCCTGGGATCGAGGCCCATGTCGGACTCTCTGCTCAGTGGGGAGCCTGCTTCCCCCTCTCTCTCTGCCTGCCTCTCTGCCTACTTGTGATCTCTCTCGGTCAAATAAATAAATAAAAAATCTTTAAAAAAAAATTTTTTAAATCCAAATTTAAAATATATTAACTAATTTAAAGGTATTTAGATTAGTAATGAATAGCACTTTTTCAACCTACGGAAATATAAATAACAAACTAGGAAAAGAAATGCACATCCTTAAAATGAAGAGTATTATTGAATTAATATTTATTTAAAATCAAGCACGATTTTTCCACGAGTTCACATCACAGCTGTATTTACAGATACCAAATAACTATAACTAGCTTTTGTCCACAAGACATACTGGGTCAAACAGTGCAATCAATCCAAAGGTCAAGTTTTTTAAAAGGATTTAACTACAAAGATGATTCATCAGTCAGTTGTTTTTTTTTTTAAAGGTTTTTAATGAATCAAATTTATTACAATGAATTAGTGTGCAATCAAAGCCAACTACATTCCTTGGGGTATCCCAGAAGTAAGCAAAATAATATTAATACAATCAAGGCTACTAAATAAAATAAGGCATTTTTTTTCAGAATGGTAATATAAAACATCATGGTGTGTTACCATTCTTTGACAACAGAAAACCAGTAAGACTTATTTCAGTACTGACTTTTTGATGTTCCTATAAAGGTTAAAACAAAATTCCAACAAGTAAACTATAGATTCTAGAAAGGAAGCTACAAAAAGGTATTTTCTTTAAGAGCATGCAATTTCTTACAAATAACAGGTCTCATCTCCATGCACAAGTAAAAGTGTATTTATAATTCAAAAAGAAATGTCAACTACTGGGAAACAACTCTCCATCGGGTCCATCTACAGAGATGGCAGGTGGGTGATTACACAGCTCTTTTGAATGTGTATAATTTTTTTAAATAGTGACAATTCACTCGTTCTTTTTAATTTTATCAACTTACATTTCAAATGTGGCCATGTCAATGACCAAATATGTACAAATACTTTAAAAGACAAAAACAATTATATACAATTTGCAAAAATAAAACTTTAACCATGGTACACTTCACCTAGTCCAACACCTAAACACCTTCCAACACCAGTAACAACCATTAGGTACTTCATCGGGCCAAATGAAGCCTCAAGACTACATCCAGATTTATTTTTTTCCTTTCAAATGCTTTCATTTTTCTTTAAAAAATGTTTACAGCTTACCTGCTTTTAAATTGGCAATAGCTACATGAGCAATGCCTTATGCCACAAATCAAAGCCTTGTCCTACCCAAAAGCTACTGTTAATTGAAGTCGATTTTACCATTCAAGATTAAATTCAGATGTGTAAATCCCAGATACCTGGGTATGAAATATTAAAATCTGCCAGAGAAATTAGATAGTTTTCCTCTTTTCCTTTAATATAACCCACTATATAATAGTGAACTAAATATGTTTGTTTCATAGAAACAACTTACATTTGCCAATACAGGGCAAATGGTCTATGTACAGATACATTAGGACTGCCTAACTGACAGTGAGTGTTGCCGACCAGGCTCCAAGCCAATGGAGCTAATATGGCGGAGCTCTTTGCTGAATGGACTTTCCCTTCAGGATACGTCGGATCTGGAAGAAAAATAATTAGGATTTGTGAGATTTACTTTTAATGGTCAAAGTACCATATTTCCTTCAGAGTTTCATTCCTTTTTTATATACCCTACACACTCCTGTCAACTTGTAAGTAAATATATGAAGAAGGCAACAATACATTTCAAGATTTTAAGGTAACTTAAAAAACGCTACTATCACTCATTAGGCTTGAAGCCTATTACAGATCTCCTATAATTCTGGAGTGCAAGAAAGTAAAGCATCTCCATTAAAAATTATCTACAGTTGAAAATCTCCAGTAGCTTAAATAAGACCTATATAATCCTTTCCTAATCCCTACTCTTTCTGTGAGCACATTTAATGTAAGGCAGTAATTACGGAATATTACAGTACCTCACCTATCTTGAAGTCAGTTTCAACTAACAACACAGAATCCACTTCATACACACACAAGTTAATCTTTAATATTCTTCAATTAAGAACAGCTGTCATGATACTGAATTGGGTGGCTCAGTCAGTTAAGCACCTGACTCGATTTCAGCTCAGGTCATGATCTCAGGGTCGTGAGATCAAGCCCCAAATAGAGTTTCGGATTCTCTCCCTCCCTCTCCCCTTTGCCCCTCTCCCCCCTCGTGTGTGTGCACTTTTGCACTAAGTAAATAAATAAAATCTTCAAAAATAAATAAAGCATCTGTGCATAAGTGTATGGATCACAAGAGAGCGCCTTGGTTCATTCAGAATCTAGTGATTTATTTTATACCCCAGTCTGACAAATTTTATTATCTTTCTCCCGGCCCAGAGCAGAGTAAAAGCAAAAAATCAGAAGAAAGAAGATCAGGGCAAGGGCACTGATAGCCACTTGGAGGGGAGACACAGTGACCGGAGTCTGACCACAGAAGCAAAGGAAAAAACTCTCCTCTCAACACACAGAAAAATACAAAAGCAGAAAGCAGAGCAAGAAGAGAACAGGGAAGAGTCAAACAGCTCTCCATACTCCGTAATCCCTGACAACACCGCTGTATGACCGCACACCACAAACAGTGAAGAAGCCAACACTGGGCTCAGGCCTCTGCCATCTACTATTCAATGAGAATCCTATCTGTGCAGCCTCTCGGGCTACATGTTCTCAGCTGAGCCTTTACACTGCAAAGTTTTGTAACATGACAACTCTTTACAAATTATCAAAAGATTCACATTAAGTTGCAAAGAGCTCTACAAATAGGGGTTCCTGTAACATGATGGTCATATTAAGGGCTGTGAATCCGAGAAAAGGCTAAACTGCATTCCATATATTCTCTGATTCTCAAAGTCTGTCATGGCCTGCCATAGTCACAATCACGCTCGTTTACCTCAAGGAATCATTTCCATCAAAAAATATCTTACATTCTGAAAAGACTCAGTTCTTGTTATCAAGAAAAGTTGAGTCATGTGAAACTATTCTATCTCCAAAGATAATATTTAGCCATATGATGAGTAAAGCATAACTTTGTTTCAAGGATGTCTAGGTACTAAATTACATAACCAACCTTCCATTTCCTATTTAGTATCAGTAGACAGAAAAAAACTGTAACAGGGAATGTTTACTGAGCACTCACTATGTCCCTGGGACTATCCTGTATATTCTACAGAGACGGACTCAGATAACACCCACAATCTGAAGACCCATCACTTGTAAACTTAAGGCTCTTTTTCCTTGATATCTGCAGGAACTCTGGTGCTTCCCCTTTCATTGGCTTTCAAACCTCAAACCATTCTGACTTTACTCTAAACCCAACTTTGTGTGATGGAAAAAAGAAAAGACTGACCTTTGACCATTTGGGGCCCATGGATAACCCTCCAATTTCTTATTCTTCTTTTAAAAACAAAGCAATTGACTCCACAGTTGCTACAAAGACACCGTAAGACCCAGACACTGAAGGGAGCCTCCCTAAGCAGCCCCCACTGGCCTTGGCCCTACACCTCATCTCCCTTTATGTTTCAGACCAAGTGCCTGAAACTATTTCCTCTCCCTTCTGTAGCCTCACCTGCTCTCCCACAGGGCCGTCAGGAACCAAATGCACTGGCTGTTCGTTCTCTAGGTTCCGAGTACTTGGGTCTGCTCCCTTCCTCATCAAGAGTCGGACTGCATCCAACTGTGTCACCCGATACTGAAGGCTGGCAGCAACATGGAGGGCAGTGTTTCCATTATAAGCCTGCAGGAGAGACAAAACGGCACCTTTCAGAAAGGGAGGTTTTCATGAAAGCAGCTCAAAAGCCTGAAGAAGGTATAAATAAGGTCATTCGAAGTCTCATGCAGTTACTGAAGCCTTCTAGAAGTACCTTTGCATTCACAAAAGACAGGCAACTGGGCAGCTCCAAAAAAAGGCGAATGAGTTCCAGATTTGCTTCTTCCGCTGCCAAATGCAAGGCTGTGCGACCACTTTTACGATCCTTAACAAAGGCAAGAAGGAGAAACAATGAATATGCAGATATCACTTTTGGATACACTTCTCACAAACAGGCTCACAAACGTCTGACTCACTCTTGGAGACTCACTGTGAACACACTCCATCCACAAAGACTTCCTTCATCCCAGACTAAATGAACTCTCTTATTCCTCCTGAATTCCCCACCAATTTCCTATATACTCCTATCACGGTCTGCTCTATATATGTCTGCTCTATATATATACAGGGTGGCCACAAAATGTAGAGACATAGACAAGCCTATTTTACCATGTATTGTAATACAAGACAATAAAACATTTATTATGTATTTGCCTGTGTTTCCAGACTTGGTGGTCACCCCATAGACATATAATTAGCTCCATCTCTCACCTCTTCTGCTTCCCAAGGTCTGAAGTACCTTATGATTTAAACATTTTCTCCCTAAGAGTTCCCAACTCAGTGCCTTGTATGTAAGAGATACTCAGTAAATAAACCTCAAATATAAAGAGAACAAAATATTTTCCAGTTTAAAAAACAGCGTAAGTCCAGATCCCACAGTGATGGAACAACACTTACAAAAAAGCACTACTCTTATTATTAGTACATGAAAATGGAAGCCAAAACGACAATATCAATTTCAAGTATTTTCTCTTCCCTCCAAACAAAAACTAGTTTATTTCACAGCTCAATGATCTTTTGAATAATAATGCACAGATTAAAACCAAATTAAGAAAGCCGATGATTTTAAAGTCTAAGCTTCTTAATTACCCATGCATTGCCACTCACTCCGTTAATTTAAAAAGAGGAAAAAAAGTTTTTGGAAATACTTGGGAACGAGATCTTTTGCTATAAACACTTTTCTTCCCTACCCCATCTCCAAACTCTTCTGAGAAGTTACCTTAGCTTCCACTGCTGCTCCCATCTGAATCAGACATTTAATGGTGTCAACCAAACTCTTGTTCTTCAGTAGAAGCTCCTGAACTTCGGGCGAATGGAGCTGTTGATTTCTCTGGAGTTCATGCACCACAGCATTGTGGGCCACAACCGCACAGTGGAGAGGAGTCAGGCCTAACAGAGTATCATACAGCAGGGGTCAAGCTTCCATCAGGCATTTCAGTTGTCCCACAAGGACAGACCTTGAGGATGGTCTCTAACACGACCTACAGATGGGCTCCCCAAGAGCTAGTAAGGCAACCTGAATATTCCCTCCATTGGGTCTTAGTAGTAACTTTATCTACAGACTATTTTAGCTTTAATTACTTCCCTTCCTTCTTGGTCTAAAACTTAATACCCTTAGAACTGAGGGGTCCTGCTCTCTAAATGGTTTTTCACCCAATAAGATTTCCATTGCTTACCGTCATAGTTAGTCGCCTCAAGATCCAAAAACTGATTGCTCTTCGCTGCTCCCTTCTGAATTGCCTACACAATTTAAAAATAGAGATGTGTTAACAAAAGACAAGTTACAAAAATATGTATTAACTAGTATTCCCAAGAAATGAGTAAGTCAACTCAAAATAGATTCTTGCAACAGGCAACCTACACCTGACTTCTAATATCCAAGCCCTATCTCTTTGGCCCTGTGATAGCAGAAGCTAGCTCACCACCTCGTACCTGGAGCACCTGGGAGTGACCTTTCTCAGCACAGACATGCAGAGGGGTTCTTCCCCAGCAGTCGGTGGTGTTCACCTGGGCCCCGAGGTTCACCAGATCCTGCACGATGAGATGCTGATTGGCAGCCACTGCCACCTGAAAGGCACTCTGTGGACATTCAGAGGGAAGAAAGATTTTGTTTAAATATGTAACACTACCCTGACAAGGAATATGAACATAAACTAAGACTGAGGGGAAAACCCCACCTAAAGAAAAGAAATCATATTAATGGCAATAAATACTGTAACTCAAGGAAATGAAAATAAGCTTAGGGTGTGGCTTTATTATACCCAGTTAGTCTTTGGCCAAATAACGACAAAGTTAATGTTAATAACTCCAAGGTTGATGGTGGCAAAGAGTCAACATCTCAAAGTTAATATTAACTGAACTCTCTTGATCTGGGGCTCTAAAATGATCTACACATAAATATGAAACTGGTCATCGTCCTCTTGCCCACGGCCACATCCCTGCCAGTTCACTCTGACAAGATCCTCACCTGTCCGTTGTGCTCTTTAATATCTAACATGTGAAGTGCATTCATTTTTCTTGCAAGGACATAGGAAAGTGCCCTTCTCCCCTGGGCAACAGCAATATGGAGGAACCTGGGAAACAAGGAGAAAAAGAGGTAAATTACCTGTGACTTCCCTAAGTTCACCTTTAAAAAAAAAAAAAAAAATTCTCCTTTAGCCCCTTTCTTGATATGCTGGTGCACTCAAATGAAACATTACAGACAATAATTTGTCTTTTCCGCTGGGCTAATAATACATTTGCGTTGCAACAGGATGCGTTAAGCTACCAGAAATAATAAGAAGAATGCCAAATTCTTATTTGGCATACTGATCGCTTTAAATCTATTATTTTTAATATTCCTAAAAACCCTATAAGGGAGGTCTTTTCATTTTACATGTCAAGAAACTCAGGCATATGAGGCAATAAATAACTTGCCCATGACCACAAAGATGTCAAGACAGATGAAGATTCAATCTACAAGTCAACTCACAGTTGGATCATTGACCAACTAATCATGATGTTTTTGCTCTATAGACACAATCTATGCTGGTCTTGAAAAACCAGCTATTCAAAGAAGATATATTTTTATTAATTTAGAACAGGCAACCTGATCAAACTAAAAATATGAAAAACTATGGAAATACTGGCTGTCATCGAACAGTAATTTCTACCAACACTAGTCATCCAGGTTAGGCACTTACTAAGGTCTAGCTTGGTGTATCCCAGAGAAATCTTGTGCCCACTACATCTAACAAGTGTGGTTAGCCAAATTAGGTATAGAAAAGGATACTCACGTGTCACCATCTGCATCCTTGGAAAGAAACTGGTCTTGGGAGATATTTGCCAATTTGCTTTCTTCCTGCTCTACTTGCCACTGAAAAAATGACTTCCCTAACTGTGTGGTGTTCACTGGATTTCCGATGATGTTGGGGAATGGCAGTGAGGTGCTTAAAGGAGCAGAGCGTGCATCATGGCTCGGCATGGCCTCACAGGCACTGGGTGGCATCATGCTGAAGTTTTGTAGGGGGCCGTCATTTTGTTGCTGAACGCTGGGGGAATTCTGAATGGGAACAGCAACATTCTCAGATTCCCGACTATTTAGAAGGGATGCAAAACTTTGATCTGGGCAGAACTGTGGTTCTTGACCATCAAAGAGGTTTGGTTCATAGCTGGGGGATTGGGAAGCTCCAGGATAAGGACTGTATTCCAGAGCTGGGGCGTGAGTGTACTGCTGTGGTGGCGGCGGCTGCCAGTTCTGGCTCTGGGGCGAATACGGGTGCAGGGCCGCCTGATCCGTCAGGGGTAGGGAGCTGCTGACTTGGAAGGGCTGGTACTTCTGAGGTGGAGAGAAGATCTGCCCTCTGTGGAAGTCCTGACACTGTTCCCGGGGGGAGTCCTGCGGGACCACCCCAGGGCTCATCCAGCTAACTTGGACAGTATTTAGGGAAACCGGGCTGCACTCGTTCTTAATGTTGATTATGTTCTGAAGCAGATCGGCACTGCTATCCTGCTTGGATTCACTGTGATGAACATCTTCCATGCTCTCTGCAGGTGTTGGTGTTTGAGGTGGTGTCTGGAGAAGAAGAAAAGAGTAAGTAGCATTCTCTCTTTCAAAACTATTCCAGAAAAGATTTCCAAAGAGTATTTGGAGGAAAATAGTGAGATACTTACCAAAAACTGGGTATGTAATAAAGCTGGCCTCTTGCAAGCTGGTCCATCAGACAACGAATCAGGTCCCTTCCTTTTTCCACTATATGGTACTACGTTCTTCAATTCTATACCCAAGAAAGCAGTATGGAATCTGTGATGACTTTGTTCTCTAAATTTTACCCATAATCACGCTACATCATTTCACTCTACAGCCCCCATGATATGAATAAAAGGATTTCTTACCTGTGAATTGCTCTCTGTTCACACTTTGTGTCTATAAGGAAAAAAAGTTCCCAATTTAGTACATATCAAATGGTTTCCTACTTAATGTACATCAGTAAAACAGACTTATCTCTACCAGTCTTTACAGCTTGCCATAAATCTTTGATAGTTACCCTAGCAGTATTTATTTTTATTTTCTGTCTTAATTTTTATTCTATCTTGCAACTTTCCCCAGGTTCACTTTCATCTTAGTTCAACTAGGTCAAGACAAAATCAATACGGCCATTTGAGTTTTCCCTTTGTAGTCCAGCTCTTCCATTTCAACTGAACCCCTGAATTCTTTGCCTCCAACTTGCCTTCATTTTATTCATTCACTCCTTAAATTTCCTTTGTGTGCCTAGTACCAGGCTAAGTGATAGGAATACAGCAGAAAGAGACCAATATGTCCTCTATCCTATGATTTGTGGTGTGGTCTACAAAGACCTACTGGACCTAGGTCAGCAGAGAATAATAAATAACCTGACAAAATAACCTCCCTGCCCCGACCCAAAGCAAAAACTAGGAGCTACCTTCAAATCATCCACGGCTTGGCCAGAAGCCTTCTGTTTATGACTTCGGATATGTAGCAGGAGTTCCTTCACTGAGTTCTTCACACGAACGCCTTGAAAGGGTCCTCTCTGCTGCCTTCCAACCCCCATATGGGGTTCAACTGTTCAAAAGAAAACAAAACATATCCCAGTTAAATCTCTTTACAGGCACAAATCTTGATAATCTCCAAAGCACAGCTGTGTAATATATGAAGTCCCCAACCAAGACTGCAAAGCCTTTCTGACTCCCTCTGGTCAATGGCCTTGCATGCCACCCCCCAGCCCTACTTAAGGGTTCTTCATTTCCTAATATCTTTCCTCATCAGGCACACTATAAAGTTCATAAAACTGTGGTTTCAGGGGCCCCCAGAGCCAAAAGATAAGCCTCTTTGTCTTTCAGCCCTATCCATCCAAAAGACATGGTCACAGATTTTGCCACCTTCTCATAAATCTGTAATTTTTCTTGATTTCTTAAAAACCTTGAGGGAGCAAGCAATAAATGATGGATTTTTAGCTTTTTCAAAACAAAGGCTTTATGTCCACACAGAAATTTACAGTCTATTAATTCCATTCACCTAAGAAAGCGTAAAAACAAACTTCCTCCAAAGGTCTCAAAGTGCCAGAGGCTAACAATCAACAACGTCTTAGATTTGTTTTTTTACTATTTTCCTGTGTTCAGCTATGCCAAGAAAGCTGCTTCAATTCACTAAGCTGAAACACATTTCAACGTACACACACAGGATTTCCCCTCAACAATGGTTTTTGGAACAGCTCACCAAGGCCTTCTAAGTAGAAAGGAAATAATGTCATTTCAATTTAAATTTTAAAATACACTTTAAAATGTCGTCTATGATTACAGCATTCCACTTCTGACCACTACTATGTCACAACCTCTTGGGATGAGCCGAATACAAAGTAAACACGCAGAAAGTCAGGAAATGAATAATTGAGCCACTCAGCTGGGAGTGGAAAAAAAAGTAAGAAGATGGGACAAGAAATAATGCCTAATTTGAGTATACAGAGATAGAGATATACCATAAGCATACGAAAGGAAACAATTCTATGACAGAACAAATTAAACAACCAGTTGATTTTATGTTTAAATTGAGGAGAATCTTGCCAGAATCTAATACAGCATTTCTCTGGATTGACAGCAGTTAATTCAACGTCACAGGGAGAAAAATTCAGTTTCAGAAATCCCCTATGTCTATGTGGTAAACCAAAGAACTAGCAAAATAGTTTCAGCCAGATGAAGACCAAATGTGAGAGAAAAGGTTCTAATACACACACACACACACACACACACACACACACGTTTTTGCATCTGCTACACATTTAACATACAGGGAACACCTTATAAAATTCACTTTTTCAGGGGCATCTAGGTGGCTCAGTGGGTTAAGCCTCTGCCTTCAGCTCAGATCATGATCCCAGGGTCCTGAGATTGAGCCCAGCATCTGGCTCTCTGCCAGCAGGGAGCCTGCTTCCTCCTCTCTCTCTGCCTGCCTCTCTACCTACTTGTGATCTCTGTCAAATAAACATTAAAAAAAAAAAATTCACTTTTTCAGTGAAAATGAAAAATCATTGTTTAAAATAAAAGACAACTGAAACAGAAGTGGCTGACAGGAGGGAACACCTAAATGAGAATGTTCTTTAAAACCATGCTGATTAGAATTTCCAATATGTGAGATTATCTAGAGGTTCTTTAGTCTACCTACAGTGCCATCCTGTTTTCCCTCGATTTATGCAACTGGGCTTATTAAGAAAAGAAACTAACCAATTCATAACAGAAGAAAGAAAACATTACGCCTTTCTTTAAGATTTGGTTTAACCATTCTAAAGCTCATAGATTAAAAACAAGACCAGAAATTCGAGGTAGACTTCCTGAAACTCAAAAACATCACAAACTAAAGACATAAACTAAGCTGGTCTTCAGTCCAGTTTCATCTTACATCTTAATATCAGTTTCTTTCCTTTAACATAAAGTCCTTTTACTTAAAATCTCCACAAATACTTAGGAAAAAATAAGTTGACCTTAAACACAGTACTCCAACTTCATTGGTGACCACAAGAAAAAGTTCTACCTACATCAAAACCAAAAACTCGCCACACGTACATGAATTATGGCTTAATAAAGCACTTTTTTTTTTTTTTTAAGAAAAAGAGTGGAATAAAATATATTGTGATTCCTCCCCACCGCCAGAAGTCAGAGCTCTGCTCTCAGAGGCCCTTTGAGCTAGCAGGCCAACTGGATGGCGCCCAGATTTTACAGATGGTCAAAGGGCATCGAATTATATCAAACGCCTGGCACAGAACAAGTCATCTAGTAACCGCCTAATAAATGATGGCTAGTGGGATGATATACTGCCGCTAAGGAAGTCGCACAGGAGACCTAAGGTCTGGTCGAGGTACTTCGCACCTGGGCGGCGCGGACCTTCCCCTCCCAGCGCGTGGGCCGCCAAGAGACTGGGGAGACTCGGGTGCCAGCGGTGCTGGGACTGCCCCCGCCGGGGCCGGGGGTTACCTTGCAGTCGCTCCGCACGCGTACCGCCTCTCGGCCGGGACTCCACAGCCCCGCAGGAGGACACGGACGAGGCGGAGGAGAAGTCGGAGGAGTCGGAGCCGGGTGAGCCGGGAGCTGAGGGCCCCGACGACGAGCAGATGGCGTCGCAGGCGCCCGGGGCCGCGGCCGGCGGCGACGCGCCGTAGAAATAGGCCAGGTTCAGCGGGCTGGTCATGAGGCCACCGTCGCCGGCCGTGTCCAGCAACCCCTCTCCGCCGCGGCTGTCGTCCAGCAGCTTGTCCACGATCATGCTCCCGGGCTGGGCGCTCGGGGACCCAGACTCCTGCGCCACCGGCTCGCTGCGCGGGACCGCCTCCCTGCTATGGCTCTAGCAGACTCGAGAACCGAGCGGCGGGAGGACGCGCGGGCACGGGCGCGGCCCGGGGCTGCCCGGGTATTTAACCGGCCTCCGGGGGCGGAGAGAAGGGACCGCCGCCTCGCCTGCCTCCCCCGAGCCTGGCTGGGCCATTGGCAGCGTCGGGGCCGCCTCCCCGTCCCTCCTCCGGAAGCGTCCCGTTTCCAGTAAAATGTACAGGATGAGGCAATGTGCCCTCCGCCCTCGCCCCGCCCGCCCGGCTCCGCCCCGACGGGCCGGTTGTCTACCCCCTTCACCTGGAAACCCCGACCGAGTGCAGCCTCCCGCCTCCCGCACCGCGACCCTCGGCCCGACCGCCCGCCCTCCGGGAGAAGACGCCAGGCGCGGGGGCAGAAAGCGCGCGGCGTGGGGCTCTGGGCCTGCGGAGGGAGAAGGGGAGGCGGGAAGGCGGCGATGGGAACAGGTCGGCCTGGTTCCCGGGCTGTGGGAAGTCCTGGAAGCTGCGCGTTCCGCACTCCTTCGCCCGCCCAGGCGGGGCGAGCTTCCCGCCAGCTCCATTTAAGGCGTCTCTGGAAAGTTCCTAAGGGCCTGTCTTCTCCAGAGCCTCAGAGCGGCTTAGTCTTCTTAACCTAGCGTTTGCCAACGTACCTTTCGGCAGGGACGCAAACTGAGAAAGATGTTGAAGCCATTTTTCTGTCCTCAAATTATAATCTGACAACTAAATATTTTATGGCACAGCCCGGGAATAAAAAAAAACAGTGCCCTACACCCCTGTATAGTTAAGTAGTTGAACAAAGCCATGTAGCAAAATGATGACTCTACGTACATGTAAATGCCTGTATTCATATACATAAATTTTTTTCTTTCTGCATAATTTTACATTTTATCTGATAAACAGGAATTTCGATCTTTCTTAAGTACTTTTTTAAAGATTTAATTTATTTAAGAGTGAGCAACGGAGAGGGAGCACAGTGGGGGGAGGAAGAGAGAGAGAGGCAGACTCCCTGCAGCGGGGCTCCATCCAGGGATCCCAGCTAAAGGCAGACACCCAAAGGACTGAGACACCTCTTAAGTGGCCCCTCTTAAGTACTTTTTAATGGATTTACACAATTCTTTATTGAAGTCCTAAATCTTGTTAAAACCATGGCTAGGAGTTTGCAGGAAAAAAAAAATGAAAGATTATATTCCTCCTTTCAGGTACACTATAATCTTGTAGAAATGATAAGGTAAGCACACACATGCTATATTAAAAGAAACCAATTATGATTAAACGTGATGAAGGTTACAAAGTCCAACCAATGTCCTAAAAAGAAAAACAAAAAAGGTGGTGGAGGAAAGAGGTCATGAGGAAAATCTTTGCAAAGGAGGTGGCATTCAGTAAAGAATGGGGTGGGACTTCAACCAAAAGCATTAACAGGAAGAAGGAACAGCATGGGCAAAAATATTAGGAAGAGTCAGATAAAAGCTTACTTCTAGGATAGTCAAAGGAAAGAGGATAACATAAATATAATAAGTAACTTTGTGCCTTTGGGTGGAGCACCTCCAGTGGCAGGCTGCGACAGTGGGTCCTTAACAAACACTGAGTGAACATGAAAGAATTTGAGGCAGGCAAAATTAACCTGCAAGCAGCTTAGATGGGGTAAAACAGAGTAGCCCAGAGGCCATTAGGAATCACTGCAATAGTCCAGGAGAGAACTGACCTGACCCTGGCATGGAGGCAACGAGGAAGAGGAAAGTAAATGGAAAGAAGGGGCTGGACAGCATTACTAAGACAATCCACAGGTCTGGACATGTTGGATGTGGGCAGCAATGAGAGGTTCCCCTGTCAGGATGTGATTGGGGGCCAGATGATTGGGATGCCAGCTTCAGATCACAAGTAAGTCAGCACAAACAAAATGTTAGGGTTCCAGGAGGGAAGGAGGGAGACAGGAAGACAACGAGCTTGAATTACTACTCAGTATTAAAAGATCCTGCTGGGAGTTCCAAATTAATATTTACTTCTTTCACAATAGTATTTTGTTTTCCCCAAACTTCTTGCTGTCTTTCCCTTCTCTCAGTTTTTGGATTTCAGTAACTTTTAAAAAATAAAAAGGAAACAACTCCTTTATCTCTGCAGGAAATACAAGACTGCAGTAATTGGAGTTCTTCAGGAACCAAAATCACTTACAGAATGCTCCAAATGAGATGTTGGGTTTTCTCAATAAAGTCTATTTGGGTATTTTTTCCCCCACTAACATTTTATGTATAGTAAAGGCCTTACATGTCTCTTCAAATTCATGCACAAATATTTTTTACAAAATTAATTCTTCCCCCAAAATTATTCCTGGTTTTACTTAGTATATAAAAATCCAAGCTCAAAAGCATAGCCTCTAGAGAACTCATAAATAAATATGGTCAGTGAAAGACTAATGTTTCAGAATAAACATTCAACATTTTCTATGAAATGTCAAAGCAATCATACTGTTTGAGAAGACCACAAGCCCCAATGCCCAGAAGCCCGCACACATACAGTCAAGAATCCTTGTTTCTTAACATCACTACAAAAAGCAAAACTAAATCTACTTTGCTTCATTTACACATTGAAATATAAACTCAATTTGGTCTGTGAGGTTGAATGATAAGACACTACCATTGTTCTAATCAAATATGATAGAACATTGCACTCTCAGAGAGAGAGCTTCCATGATATAAGGACTCTCTGGAAAAGTCCACTAAGGCCAACGGCCAGCACCAACTGGACAGCTATGTGAAAGAGCTGTTCTGAAAGCAGACCCTCTACCATGTCAGGCTTTAGATGTCTGCACTGACCAACATTTTGACTGTAGTCTTAGGAACAACCTTGAGCCAGAATTCCCCCAAAGCCACTTCCAGATTCCTGAATACAGAAACTATATTTAAAAAATGAAGGTTTGGGGTGCCTGAGTGGCTTAGTGGGTTGGGGCCTCTGCCCTCAGCTCGGGTCATGGTACCGGGGTCCTGGGATCGAGCCCCACATCGGGCTCCCCCCGCTTCCCCCTCTCTCTCTCTGCCTGCCTCTCTGCCTACAAATTTCCCCAAGGTTGCACTCACTGCTCATCACTGGGTGAAGAGATTAAAATCCTCATCTGTCTGACTCTAGAGCCTGACCTTTTGCTTTAAATGGAGACCAGAAGACTCATTTCCTCAAGGCTCAGCTACTCCATCTACATATAAAGATACGAAAAAAGATGAAAATGGCATATCGGTGAGATCCTGGATTCATGGAAAGAGAAATCTGCTCCAAAGCAACTGAAAAAAACTATAAAGAAGAAGTAAAAATATGATGATGGCTACCTTTCCCTTGGCTTTATAGATGTTAACAACTTACTTTATTGTATCTTCCACGTTAGAACATTTCTGAATAGTATGGTGCCAGCTAAGTTGTAACACCATTTTGAGGTCAATCATTTAAAGTTTCAAATAAAGGTATTCATTGTTTTAATGTAGATGTAATAACATTTTCAAAAGCCAGAAATTATTTGGTGCAGGCTTTCAAACTGGAGATGAAAAAGCCAGTAAAATATCTTCTGGGTTAAGTTACTATACTGCATCGGCTAAAGAAGTGAGCATCATAGGCTAGACATTAATAAAGCCTGGGAGAATTTATTTTGCTGAATGCCTTCTAGATGAAAAAAACAGCAAAAGAAATAATGGCCCTGCCCTTTCCAAAGATATAGCAGCTCACAAATTAAGATGTGACTGCAAACATGAGAGCTGCTCTTGTCTGCTGTACGGCATTTTTGTCTTAGGAACGGATAGATCTACAGACTATCGGGACTTGATATTTTAGTTGTATTCATCAGGTATTCGCACTGGCTAATCACCAAAGATCTCTTAAATGAATGTTTGAAAACAAACACAAGAGGTATTGAGACATTCAAAATGTACAATAATCTTCTTGAATCTCATCTACTACCCTGTTACAATTGTATTGACATTTGCACTGATGGTACAAAAGCAGTGGAGGGTAAACCATGGAGCCTTACAACAAATCAGGTCTGTGCCAACAAAATGAAATCGCAGTCATTGGATTCATCCCCACCACCCACTAGCAGAAAAGAAAAGGAAAAAAAAAAAAAAAAAACAGTGTCACTTAAGAAAATCCTAGAGGAGGGGCACCTGGGTGGCTCAGTGGTTAAAGCCTCTGCCTTCGGTTCAGGTCATGATCCCAGGGTCCTAGGATCAAGCCCCACATGGGGCTCTCTGCCCAGCAGGGAGCCTGCTTCCATTCCTGTCTCTCTGCCTGCCTCTCTGCCTACTTGTGATCTCTGTCAAATAAATAAATAAAATCTTTAAAAAAAAAAAAAGAAAGAAAGAAAGAAAGAAAATCCTAGAGGAAACAGCAACAGTTATTAATTTTATTAAACATTGACCCTTGAAATATACATATTTTTAGTATTCTATGATCATTGTCTGGAAAAGCACTTGGTCCATTAGATTGAATGGATTAAACGTATAAGACACTGCCATTTGTTCTACTCCAATCCTATTTGAGCTGTGAGTTGAACTAGTCACGATTTTTCATGGAACACCAGTTTACTCGATAAATTGTGGTTATTCTGACTTGGATATTTGTCAGTTACTTGTTTTTTTTAATGAACTAAGTAAGCCTGTCATGTCAAGAAACAACTGACAGTATTTGTTATCAATGATAAAATGAAAATTCTAATTTGTGAACTTCCTGCCTGACACCTTGAGCTTGATACCTTTCCAGTACTTTTTATTTATTTATTTCTAAGATTTAATTAATTTGAGAAAGAGAGCATGAACAAGAGTTGGGGCAGAAGGAGAGGAAGAAGCAGACTCTCCACTGAGCAGGGAGCCTGACCTGGCACTCCATCCCAGGACAAGAGATCATGACCTGAGCTGAAGGCAGACACTTAATGGACTGACCCACCCGGGTGCCCCTTTAAGATTTTTTATTTTATTTTATTTATTTATTTGACAGACAGAGATCACAAGTAGGCAGAGAGGCAGAGAGAGAGAGAGAGGGAAGCAGGCTCCCCACTGAGCAGAGAGCCTGATGTGAGGCTCCATCCCAGGACCCTGAGATCATGACCTGAGCTGAAGGCAGAAGCTTAACCCACTGAGCCACCCAGACACCCCTAAGATTTTATTTTTTTAAGGAATCTCTACACCCAATGTGGAGCTTGTATTTACAATCCAGAGATCGGTTGTATGCTCCACTGACTGAGCCATCCGGGATCCCCCATACCTTCCCAGTATTTGAGAATGTTTTTCATGAGGTCAGTGGTGATATTTATTAACAAATGTGATTTTTTTTAATATTATATAGTGAAATGTAATATTTGGATAATTTACATAACTCAATATTTTCCAAGTATTTTCCAAATGAAGAATGCAGGATGTTACAAAATGAAACATGGGTAAAAACCCCATTCCAGGTGGGAGAGAGACCAGTGGATATTAATGTATTAAAAGTATAAAAAAGTTCACTGTTATGGTTTCAGATTCCATATTGCATGTATCCTTTGATGAACTACCATTTGGTATAATATTAAAAACAGCCACAATTATCTGAAGACTATTAACACATTTCTTCCTTTTCTAATTACATATCTGCATGAAACTAGATTTTCTTCATAGATTTCAACCAAAACAATATATTACAACAAATTAAATTCTCTAAAACCAGACATTAAGAGACTTGCAAAAATGTAAAACAATACTGCTCAATTTTTTTTTACTCTTTTACATTTACTACTGAAGCATAATTAACATATACTATTACATTAGTTTCAGATGTACAATACTGATCCAACAATTCTTTACATTACACAATCCTCTCCACGATAAGTATAGTCACTGTGACCATACATTAGTGATTTAATATTAGTGACTGTATTCTCGCTGCGGTACTTTTCATCTGTGTCTTATTTTATAGCTGGAAGCTTGTACCTCTTAATTCCCTTTATCTATTTTGCCCAACTCACCTCCCCTCTGGCAACCACCCGTTTGTTCTCTGTATTTATGAGTCTGGTTTTTTGTTTGTTCATTTGTTTTGTTTTTTAGATTCCACATATAAGTGAAATCATATGATACTTGTCTTTTTCTGTCTAACTTATTCCACTTAGAATAATATCTTTTAGTTCTACCCATGTCGTTGCAAATGGCAAGATTTCATTCGTTTTTGTGGCTGAGTAGTATTCCATTACACACACACACTCACACCCCATATCCTCTTTATCCAATTCATCCACAGATGGACACTTGGTCTGCTTCCATTTGTTAGCTATTGTGAATAATGCTGCAATAAACAAAGGCTTGCGTATATCTTTTTGAATTAGTGTTTTCACCCTCTTTATGTAAATGCCCAATAGTGGAATTACTGGATCATATGGTATTCTTATTTTTAATATTTTAAGGAAAACTCCATACTGTTTTCCACAGCGACTGCACTAATTTACATTCCTACCAGCAGTGCACGAGAGTTTCCTTTTCTCCACATCTGCAACAACATTTGTTATTTCTTGTCTTTTTGATACTGGTCATTCTGCCTGGAGTGAGGTGATACCCCATTTTGGTTTTCATGTGCTTATCCCTGATGATCAGTGATGCTGAGCCTCTTTTTATATGTCTCCTAGTCATCTGTATGTCTTCTTTGGAAAAATGTCTATTCAGGTCCTCTGCCCATTTTTTTATTGGATTTTTTGTATTTTCAGTTTTAATTGAATTTTTTGTATTTCTTTATATATTTTGGATATTAACTCCTTATGGGATAAACAATTTGCAAATATCTTCTCCTATTCACTAGGGTGTGTTTTTGTTTTATTGACTGTTTTCTTTGGTGTGTGAAAGCTTTTTATTTTAATGTAGTCCCAACCATTTATTTTTGTTTCTGTTTCCCTTGCCTGAGGAGATATATCCATAAAAATCTTTCTATGGCCTATGTCCAAGAGATTACTACCTATGTTTTCTTCTGGGAGTTTTATGGTTTTAGGTCTCACATTTAGGTCTTTAATTCATTTTGAGATTTTTGTATGGTGTGAGAAAGTAGTCCAATTTCATTCTTTTGCATGTAGTTGTCCAGTTTTCCCAACACACACCATTTACTGAAAGACTGTCTTTTCCCATTACATACTCTGGCTTCCTTTGTCATAGATCAACTGACCATATACGCCTGAGTGTATTCCTGGGGTCTCTATTCTATTTCATTGATCTTCGGGTCTGTTTTTGTGCCAGTACATACTGTTTTGATTACTAGAGCTTTGTAGTCTATCTTGAAATCTAGGATTGTGATAACCTCCAGTTTTGTTCTTCTTTCTCAAGATTGCTTTAGCTATTTGAGCCATCAATTTTTTTCTGGTTTAGGAAATTCAGTTTTTAAAGTAGATAAGTAAACATATTTTTTTTTAATTTTATTGATAGAATGTAGGCAGTATCATTATGATTCAAAGTAAAGTTCCAGATTGTATTAATAATTGTTGAACACCTGGTTCTGGAACCTTCCTCTCCTCTCCATTTCTATTTAAACTGTCCAAGATAGCTGTTCATCTCTCACCTGAGCCAAACGATTACCCATCAACCTTGCCCACTTAAAATCTACCCCCAGACTGTCATGAGCAAACCCTAGCTGTGACTAAATCAAAGAATTCCCCTACCCTATTTATGGATCCTTCAATGGATCCATTGAAGCCATCCATCTTGGGCTTCAAGTTCAGTTTTCTTAAAATGGCAAGTGTCCAAGCCCTGCCTTCCTCACAAGATTCACCTTCCTCATTAACTGCAATAATACCAAACTCAACAGAGTTTCCCACAGCTCTGAGACTTCACTTCTGCTTTTTGTTCTATGTGATATGTTTTCCCCTTCCTCACCTCCCATACCCCACCCCTGGAGCCTTCCCTGACACTGCTCCTCCCCACCCTCACTCTCACCCTCAGTCTCGCTTAAGGGCCCCTATTCTGTGTTCCCAAAAAGACTTCCGTCAGAACTCTCAAATTGAAATTACCCATTTACGAGTCAATCTCCTCTATCCCACCACAAGCTCCCAATCCATGTATCCCTTATAAGCAGCCAAGCAAACACCTGTTACTTAGTACCCATTTTATTGAGTGGGGCATTTTTAAATAGCTACATTTTAAAGGTTATATAGGTGCCCACATAATATCTTGCCTTTTATCTCTTAGTCCATAAAATCTAAAATATTTACTATTGGGCAAATTACAGAAAAAGTCTGCCAAACCCCACTTTAAGCAACAGTTCTTAGAGGCACTGTAATGTCATGACTTTGAAACCCGCAGATTCAGCTCTGGCACTTAACCAGCTGTGCGATATTGTCGCTTAATCTCTGAGCTTCAGTTAACTGGCTGGGAGGCTTAAACAACGAAGTTTTATTTTCTCAAGGTTCTGGAGGCTGCAAGTCCAAGGTTAAAGTGGCAGCAGGGTTGGTGTCTCCTGAAACCTTTCTCACCAGAACCGCACATGGCCTTTTCTTTTTTCTTTTCAAGATTTTATTTATCTGACAAAGAGAGAAAGCACAAGCAGGGGGAGCAGCAGGCAGAGGGAGAAACAGACTGTCTGCGGAGCAAGGAGACTGATGCAGTCCTCGATCCCTGGACCCTGAGATCATGACCTGAGCCAAAGGCAAATGCTTAACCAACTGAGTGACCCAGGTGTCCCCACATATGGCCTTTTCTGTAGATACTCATCCCTGGTGTCTCTACCTCTTCTAATAGGGACACCAGTCAGATTGGATTAGAGTACATCCTCATGGTCTCATTTTAATTTAATTACCTCTATAAAAGCCCCATATCCAAATACAGTCACATTCTGAGATACTAGCAGTTAGGGTTTCAACATATTAATGGGAGGGGAGCCACAATTCAGTCCATAACAAATAGGTTTAATGTAGCTGGATTTTATAGGTTCTGAAAACCAGGCATAGAACTTTAGTTATGATATGGGAGGTCAATTGTGGTTGAACAGGGAAAAACATCGATATCACAGCTTTCCAAAACAAACTTCCAGCTGCTTTTTTTTTTTTTTTAGATTTATTTATTTCTTTGAGAGAGAGAGAGCATGAGCAGAAGGGGGAGCAGAGGGAGAGGGAGAGAGAGAGGGAATCTCAAGCAGACTCCATGCTGAGTGTGGAGCTGAATGAGGGGCTCAACCTCACAACCTTGAGATCAGGACCTGAGCTAATGAGCCAAAACCAAGAGTCAGACGCCAAACTGACTGTGCCACCCAGGCACCCCTCCAGCTGCTCTTAAATGTGACGGTAATGAGACTGAGGACCCGTGGGGTAAATGGAAGCATTTTGGACGAGAAACTATCAGGTCTTTTCTACAGTGGAATAAAGGTGCTGAAAAAGTCAAATCTTAAGGTCTTCTAGAGATTTCTAGAAAAAAAAATGAAGATAATCTTTTAGTTGTGGTGGAGGAGCAAAGGGAGAATAGGGCAAGTCTGGTTTTAGACCCCTTGATTATACACTTGGCAACACGGGATTAGAACGCAGAGGAAAGGTCAGAGTAGGAGATAGGAAACTGGACTCTATACAGGTCAGAGTTGAATCTACGGGAGTTGGGGAGCTGGCTTAGAGTTCAAAAAACACAGAAGACAAAAACTCTCAGTTCTCAAACTGCTTTTCTGCCAGCTTTGGGTTTTGTAAGGCCTCTCTAGCTATAAGTAGCACCTCTGGCTCTCTCTCCCTTTGCCTTGCTTGGTTTGTCTTCATAGCACATTATTACCATCTGGCATCGTATTTCTATAGCTATTTGGTTTTGTCTGTCTTTTCCCAGGAGAAAATAAGCTCCATGAGGGCATAAACTGTCTTTTTGTTCGTACTCTGGAACAAGGCCCAGATTACTGTAGGTGCTCAAAAAATATTTACTTTTAATTTACCTATAATTAGATTAATTTTATGATCAACAGAATTTAATTTGATAATAGATTGCTGAATATTGTCTTTTTATCTCTTCTTACAATAAAAATTTGTTCTTTAACAAATACCTTTGGATAAATGAATACATAGACACATATATTTGAGAATCTTGAAATATACAACCTAAAACGTTAGTTTTGTTTCCATTTGTGTTTTCCCTTAAGTTATACTTTCCCCAAGTCAAGAGCACCTAATCCTTCCCCAAGTCAAGAGCACCTTCTCTGCAACAGTATTTATTTATGAGAAAGTAAATGTGACTTTCTTTAAAAATCCAGGCATTTCAGCAATCTGGTTGCTCTTATCAGATAATCTGTTACACCTACTTTTTTTTTCTTTAATTTTCATGGCAGGTTATTTGTGGTGTCATTGGTTTCTATCAGTCTCTTTTCCTTTTACTCATCATACCTGTACTTAAAGATTCCTGTGTCCTTATACCTATGTGGGCACCAACAGTCCACACAAACATACATTTATCACTTTTCTTAATACAGCTCTAGGTAGTATAGGCATTTTTTTTAAAGATTTTATTTATTTATTTGACAGAGATCACAAGCAGGCAGAGAGGCAGGCAGAGAGAAGGAGAAAGCAGGCTCCCTGCTGAGCAGAGAGCCTGATGCGGGGCTTGATCCCAAGACCCTGGGACCATGACCTGAGCTGAAGGCAGAGGCCTTAACCCTCTGAGCCACCCAGGCACCCCTAGTATAGGCATTTAAACCAAGCCCACCCTCCTTCTTTTCTCTAAAAAATCATAAGGAAAGAAAAATCTGAATCATTTGTATTTCATACAGGTGAAGATTGTTGTTAAATCTAGCTTCTCTTTTTCCGGTAATATGAGTGGTACAAATGGCACTAGAATTATGGGGTAAAGTAATTTAAAGCAATAGTTCTCAAACAGATGGGGAACTTCTTACAGGACTATTCAGAAACAATGAGGAAGAGTTTTCAAGAACCACATGACCCCAGTTTGAAGACAGTAGTGGCCAGAGAGCACCTTACTGATGGGAGCATACCATATTTCTTAGGTGTGCTGGGAAAGTAAATGGTTGAGTATCACTGGTCAGGCATTCTGAGAGTTAAAGTGAACAGAACACATGCAACTAAAAGATGATTGGTTTCTACCTATCCTCTACCCTTTATTGCAGGATTGTTTGTTTGGTTTTTTTTTGTTTTATTTTGTTTTGGTCTCCCAGACCCTGTTTACTAGAATTTTTTTTTAAGATTTTATTTATTTATTTGACAGAGAGAAACACAGTGAGAGAGGGAACACAAGCAGGGGGAGTGGGAGAGGGAGAAGCAGGCTTCCCGCTGAGCAGGGAGTCCGATGCAGGATTCGATCCCAGGACCCTGGGATCAGAACCTGAGCCAAAGGCAGATGCTTAATGACTAAGCCATCCAGGTGCCCCTGTTCCCTAGAATTTTATGGAACTTTTAAACTGTAAAGGAAAGTACAGGCTGATGGGAACAGGGCACTCTGCAGGGCAGGAGGAAAAATCTGTAAAATCCAGAATGAGATTAAGAGATAAAATTTGAGCATGCTTGTTAGAAATAGAGAAAAATGAAAGATGTTAACAGGAGAACCTTATGGCCAATTTAGTGCATCTTTAGTAGTTGTTTATTATGTAATAGTTTTTTGACTTACAAATTCTACTATTATGATTCTTTAAGTTTACTTATTTTTAAATAATCTCTATACCCAATGTGGGGCTCGAACTCACAATCCCAAAATCGAGTCTCATGTCCTCCCAGCTGAGCCAGCCAGGCGCCCCATACAATTATGACTTTTTTTTTTTTTTTTAATACCCTGGGCTCCTTCCTAACCAGTCTGCATAAATGTGAAAGGGCGCTAGAGGGAAAATGCTATAGAGACACAAATTATAACTAGACAGGGTTTGTTCAATAGGTAATCTATCCCCCTGGTCCTCCCACCCATACACACACAAATAGGTGGAGATTTTCTCAGTGGTCATAACGACTATGGGAGCAGAAAAGGAACTAAAACATATTAAGTGTCTAGGATGTGTCAAACAGTTTACATATATTGTACATTATCTTGTGTGACCTTAGCAATTTGATTTAGATGCTAATGTCCCAGTTTATATGTGTCTGTGGGATTGTGCTAAGGCAGCCCTAACAAACTAAAGTACTATCCCATCTCACTCCCACTTACTACTCAACATGCAATCCTTATGAGTGGTCCTGGAAAACAGCACACTAATTCTTGTCCCTAACTTTTTGGGTGGGGGTGGGGTGGGGTAGGGGGGCAGGGGCACAGAGGGCTCAATATCACAGCCCTGAGATCATGACCTGAGCCAAAATCAAGAGTTGGACAATTAACCAACTGAGCCACCCAGGGATGCCCCTCTTGTCCCTAACTTTCATCCAAGCTAGAATTACTGTCCGATTTTCTTCATCTCTTGCTTAAAACCATGGGATTTTGAAGTCAAGCAAACCTGGGTTCAAATCCCAGCTCCATTCACTTAACAATCATGTAGGTTTAATTAACTTCTCTAAGACTCCATTTTCTCATCCATAAAATGGAAACATTCACGGCGTTCAGTCAGTATGTAGGTTAAGTGAGCTAGTGTACATGATATGCGTAGCACCACTCCCAGCACACAGTATACATTCAACAATGATAGTTATAATTATCCATTTTTCAAGGCTCCATTAATACTTACTTGTTAAGGGGCACCTGGGTGGCTCAGTGGGTTAAAGCCTCTGCCTTCTGCTCAGGTCATGATTCCAGGGTCCTGGGATCAAGCCCCCCATCGGGCTCTCTGTTCAGCAGGGAGCCTGCTTCCCCCACCCCCCTGCCTGCCTCTCTGCCTACTTGTGATCCCTGTCTGTCAAATAAATAAATAAAATCTTTTTTTAAAAAAATATTTGCTTGTTAAGCATTCTGGCCTCTTTGGACCACCAGCCAAACTTGAAGAGAATATAGAAAAGAATCATGGAGTCAGGTTTGGATTTGACTCCAGAGTCTTGATGCCACTGAAAATGTTGGAGTTCATGTCATAAATCATGGGGACCCATTCAGGACTTTTGAACTGGAAAAGGCATGCCCAAAGCCATACTTTAGGAAGGACAAAGCAGTAGCTGAATGTAGGTGATCAGGATAGACAGTCCACAGTAGTGACTGGTCCTAAAGGATGGAAGGAGAGTGGTATCTATGGGAGTAGAAAGTGGGGAAATGTTGAGAGAAATATTTCAGATATATGCTCTATGGGACTGACAACAGAATGAACACAGAAAGATAGGAGAGAGTCTGAAGTAACTGCAACACCTGAAAGACTGATAGAGTGGTAGCCCCATGAACAGAAATATGGAATCAGGTGAAGGAGAGTATGGAGGAATCAAGTTCGATTTTAACCTCCACATTCTACTCGCTGTGCTGCTCCTACCACTGCCTCTCGCCCAGTATCTTCAGTCTGATCAGAACAGTCTCCATGCCCTTCTCTTCTAGTAAAACTTCAAGAAGTCATTTCAGAATTAATTCACACTGAGACATAAACAGAAATCTTTCCCAAAGGCTATTTGCATTTTAAAAGAGGCCTCCCAAAATGAATAACCATGAAATCTGGATAATTGACAAACAAGTGAGGTATAAGATGGAGGGAGCAGGTCCTTCAATGTTATTATCACCATACATTTCTCTTCCTATTTGCTACAAACACTTTGTCTGGCTGAAATCTGGCATTATCCCTGGATTTGACATTAGTGTTGTGTTGAAGGACCCCTTTCTTATCTTAATGCTGGATGGTGTTCAATGCCACAGATAAAGTAAACTGTTTTCGTTGCCCGTTTAAAAGATCTGAAGCTTCGCCAAAGGGTAGCGGGACTGGGAAGGTCCATGACCTATCAGTGTCTGCCACCATCAGATAGTTCTAGTCCATCTGTCATGTTACTAGAGAGGCCAAGGGTAAATTCAGCTGTCTTGCCCAGTGATCATTTATGGTTTCCTCCAACCCTTGTCTTCCCTAATTAAACCCACCTCCTTTACCCTTTGCAAAGGTATGAAATAGAAGCTTCTTATGGTCTTCAAAATAGTTTTTCACAGATTAGAAAATAATTTAAAATTCACTTTTTTTTTCCATTCTGGGTGATTTCCATTTTTTTTTCCCCATTCTGTGTTCAACCAAAACTCATGGAGTGACCATGTGCTTACATCACAAAAGGGAGGGAGGAGGTGGACAAGAGGAAGAGGAGAGTAAAAATCTGAAGTCACACAATTCCCATCCTCAAGGTGTTTTCGGTTCAGTTCATCTACTTTTGCATCTGTGGATCACCTTGGCAGTTCTATCCTTGAATGTCCCACAAGCCTCTCTAGGTTTCTTTTATTTTTTTTTTTAAGATTTTTTATTTATTTATTTGACAGAGAGAGAGCACAAGCAGGCAGAGAGGCAGGCAGAGAGAGAGGAGGAAGCAGGCTCCCCGCTGAGCAGAGAGCCCGATGCGGGGCTCGATCCCAGGACCCTGAGATCATGACCTGAGCCGAAGGCAGCGGCTTAACCCACTGAGCCACCCAGGCGCCCCAATCTCTAGGTTTCTTTTAAATGTGGGAATCCATAGCAAGGGGCACACATTTTCAAAAGGATCTGACCCATATGGAATCTAAGTGCATTACCTCAGTGATTTTCATGGGAGTTATTCCCAGCCATGCATTTGTTTGTATGTGTATACACTGTAATATGTGGACAGGCAAGGGTGAGGCTGATTTGTTTTAATAGTTGTAGTACTGAATCATTCTACAGATTATTTTTTTCTGAATTTCCTATCATTTTCTGACATATATTCATGGTACAAACATTTTCTCACTGCACTCCAGCAAGCTGCACAGAATGAGGTAAAACAATCATCATGAGGCTATAGAAAACGGTATAGCAGGTCCTCCAAATATTAAACACAGAATTACCGTATGATCTAGCAATTCCACTTCTAGGTGTCACCCAAAGGAACTGAAAGTAGGACTCAAACAGATTCTTATTTACCCATGTTCACAGCAACACTGTTCACAAGAGCCAGAAGGGAGAAGCAAGCCAACTGGCCACTGAGGGATGAATGGACAAACAAAATGGAGTATATACATACAACGCAATATTACTCAGTCTTATAAAAGAAGGAATTTTTGACACATGCTATAACATGGATAAGCTTTGAAGACGTTATGCTAAGTGAAATAAGCCAGTCACAAAAGGACAAATACTACATGATTCCACCTACATGAAGCACTTAGAATCATCAACTTCATAGAGACAGAAAGTAGAATGGTGGTTGCCAAGGTCTGAGGAGGGTGGGGAGAACCAGGAGTTATCGTTCAGTAGATGTGGATTTTCGGTTGGAGGAGATGAAAAATTTCTGAAGATGAACAGTAGTAATGGTTGTAGAGCAATACTAATGTACTTAATGCCCCGTACTCTACACTGAAAAATAGTTAAGATGGTAAATTTTATGTCCCATATATTTTATCACAATTAAATATTAAATATCTCAATTAGAATATTAAAAACACTTAAGGATATAATAGAAGAAAATACTCCTGAAGTAAAGAAATATGGGGGGAAAAAACATCAGAAATCATCCCTCTTCTGGAAGCAGATACTTTAAAAAACTGGGGCAATGATGCAGACACAAAGAAAGACACAAAGAGAGAACAAACCAGAAAAAAAAAATCTCTTTGACCTCAACTGAATAAGGATTTACAGTTGTGTGTCCAACCTTGTTTTCATTATCACACTGTATAAGGAGACTTCTCAGACATTTCTTCCCTAAATGTCCCCAACAAATATTTAAAACCACAGATAAACTCTGTATCTGTTTATGTACTATGAGAGTCCTTCACAAGGCCACAAACTATTGTAATATTTAAGATATTTTCCTCTCCCAAGAACCAATTTTGCCCTCTTGGGGATAATATCACCCTTTTCAAGAAGGCATGATTTACTGCATTAGCCACTCTAAAAAATGGGTCCCATGACAAATAGCAAATTTGACTGAAATAATCACAGGACTAGGGACACACACATACTAACCAACACTAAAATGTGTCAAAAAGTCTTATGCCAATATCAAAAGTTTCTGCATAGTACTAAACTTCTGAATGAAAGGTGAGAAATTCGTTCTCAGTGTCTTCAAACATCTGGAAGTTGTGACTGTATAGATAAAACATTCAGGTGACTGACAAGATTTTAAAAAGTTTAATTCAGATATTTAGTATCATGTAAATAATGTAGCATTACCCTTGTTTAACATAACTATGGCAAAATTTACTTTTCTACATGATACATGTAGAAGTGACATATACAGATTTTAAAGAAAAACTCCATAACTGCTCCTATTAACTAGAATTTAAGGAGCCTTAAAATTTTGCGACTCCAAATATGGACCTTGGGCCAGCCTATTATCACATGAGAACTTATGAAATATGCAAAATGTTAAGCTCTGCCTTAGACCTACTGACACAGAATCTGTAGTTCAACAAGATCTCCAGATAATTCTCATGCATATTAGAGTTTGAGAAGAACTGCTTTAAAAGACAACTCTCAAAATTCTTCCTTAGCTCATCAGAGCATTCTATTTTTTAACCAAGTAGATTAATTATTCCACTCATACTATAGAGCCTATAGGAAATACAAACTAGAAAAAGATCAGACAAAATTGTTAAAGAATCAATAGATACAAAGCATGCAAATTTCTATCCTGGGGGGCTACCTCTGAAATAAGGTAATTCAGGTACTTAACTCGCTCTGCATTAGCAGGGATGGTAGAGAGCAGGTGAATGGGTGAGGGGCCCACAGTTCCTCTTCAGAAGCAGTAGCAGTGGGCCCTTCACCAGTTTTGACTAGCAGTGCTCTTTCAAGCCTTGGTTTTCTACCACAGAAGGAAATGTCCTGTGAGGAGCAGGTAACGAAGGGTGGGATCCCCTTTCTTTATAATCCCAAGCATTGTGTCCAAAAATGCCTCCTTGAACCCACTAGCCCAGCCAACTTTCAACAGTTCCATCAGACAGCTTTACTCTTGTAGGTAGGAAAGATGTTCCTATGGTCTTCTTAAAATATGAAAGCTTATGTGGTAATCAATTAAAACTTTATCAGTTGAATCTGAACAGGAAGTGGGGGTAGCCAGGTGTGAGCAAGAGAAAGGGAAGGACCCTGGGGAAATCAGAGCCCTTGAAAGAGGCTGACCTCTCCTCATAGTACTCTGCTAATACCCCAGTGGTCTGGTGGCAAGGGTACTAGCTACAGAGACGACCCCTTCAGATTCAATTCCAACTTCTGCCCCTTACCACCTAGGGGATCTTGAACCAATTGTTCAATCACCTATAAAAGCAGCCTTATTATGTCTACCTCGGATGTTACTATGAAGGTTAAATGAGATCTTGCTGGTCAACTCCCAAAAGAAGTGCTTAATAAATGTTAATTCACTACTGCTAACTACCCCAAAGGAACAGTAAAATACGTTCATCTACTAAATTTGGAAGGAAAGTGTTTTACCTCACAGTCCCAAATTAAAGGAACAGGAAGTGCTTTAATCAGAAACCACATAATGCTAGCTTTAATGAGAGGCTTCACCAAAACCATAGGGGGCGTGATGCTCTCTGGGAGCCTGTTAAAGATTACATAACTCTGAAACTGCCAGTCAGCAGAGAGCTGAATTCCCCTCTCAGACGTATTCATGCATTCTCCTCTCAGAAAATAGTGGAAATTCAAATTGGTTAAAAGCATGCTAAACCACCAAAATATCTTAGTTCACAAGAAATCACAGTACAATGCCTATAAGTAAAATTCACAGTAACTTTGAGGCAACCTCAAAAATTGATTTAAGAGATCCAAGAATCTTAGAAATTTTAGAAAACATCCCACTGCCCATTTTGACTACATCAGCCAAGGTCAAGATAACATCTACACCCCACTGCGTAGAATTATCTGCCTTTCTCACCCTCAGGCGTTCAGCATCAGCCCAAGTTCAGCCTCCTGATCTTCCTGTTAACCTGGGGGGGTGGGGTGGAGAGAAATCAAGAAGCCACCAGATCAGTCAGCTATAAGCCAAAGGGAAATGGTTTTTTCGGGAAGAGTTCATTCCCTCATTAGCGTCTCTAACTTCTGAGAGGGTTTCTTTGATTTTCTAAGAGCAGGACTTCTTCCAGGCTAAAGTAGAAGGAGAAAGGTTTGCATCCTTTCCTCAGTAAGGAAAAGTCTGCATCTGGGCAACTAAATTATGCTGACCATGGTCACCACCTCCATGCTAGAAAGGATGCCGCCAAACATTTAACATTACAGGTGTTACGCACTGACTTCTTGTGTTACCCGTCCCAGACTGACACTTCTGTGACTCCAGGGCTCTTCACCCTGTACCCTGCCCAGCTGTATCTTTAATGTAAGCCAAATGGAGATAATACAGTGTATCCTGAAGCCAGATAAAAAGACTTCAGGATTCTCTTCAAGTTTGGATGATCTGTTTCATTGATCCGCTCCTCTATCAGAGATTACTGAGGGTAATGAATAAAACTTGCAAATGTTTCTCTCCTTTACTGTCTAAACAACCTACTATCTAAGGCAAAAAATATTTCACCTGCCCAGATAATGTATTTCTTTAGATGGCAGATTTAAAGTGGTGGAATATATAAGCACCAAGTACTTAAAATGTATATAGTAAATGTCACCCTCTTTAGGACACACCCACCCCTTGACAGCCAGTTTACAAATCTACTAGTCCTTATGAAGAGAATCTTTAATGCACCCTACCTAGAAATGTATTTTTATTCGCAAAGAATTCCTTCAAATACCTTATAGAAATTGTCATAAATCTGGGGGTCCAGCCAAGTCATCAAATTTCAGGGTTTTCCTCACTCAAAAAATTGTCTTGTAATACTTGTCTTTAATTTTACAAGGGTAACATAAGAATCAATGAGGGCATTAAATGAGTGAGAAACTACACCTCTAAATCCACACTCAAACCCAGCAGATTTCTGCCTTGGGGTATCACAGTTCTACATCACAGACTAAAGATAAATTATTGTATCAGATTTATGGTATTTCCATCAGGCATCCTCTCCATATTCTCCATCAACATTTTAGTTCTTCCTGACCCTTCAAAGCAAACAGATGCGACTCACGGCTATTACCAAGCTAGAGAAATACCCCAGATTATTTCCCAAAAAAAAACTGCCCCCCAATATTTTGCCCCCAAACAAATATGATCAGAAAGTGATTTCAAAGGAAAGAATCTGAATATGGGGGGGGGGGGGAAGCTTAGCATTTAAGATACTTTTTCATACTAAATATCAAATAATAAAAATATACCTTAGTGTTTGAAGAGCCAAGTCATAGAAATACGTAAAGGCAAATCAATTGTTTCCAGCTGTAATCAGCGATAATAAACCCAAGTACGTGAGAGCATGAGAGAGATGATCAGTTTCCTTTTGAGGTTACATGATAAGCAGCAGCAGTTAAGCAGCCTCTTTCTCTAAAACTCGGCGTCTGACCTCGTGGCAATAAGGGGCCAGCCCCTCTCCCTGTCCCCCTTTATAGCGTCCGCTTTCTGTTCAGCACTCTAGAGCGCATGGGGGCGGGGGAAGCTAAGGACCTATTTTCTAAAATACAGAATACAATCAAACGGCCGCTCGAAAGGGATTGCGTGGGCACGGAGGAGGGGCGGAGGAGGCGGGGAGGGGGCAAGGACGACTAGGTTTGTGGACTTTTTTTCTGCATACTGGAAATTCCCAAGCCAAAAAGGTACCAACGCGAGTCCCGGACATTCCCCTCGAGGGCCGGTTCCAAGACCTGGACTGGAATCCCGCAGAGGAATCACAGGAAAATACAAAAACAAAACATTTTTCTTAGGGATGCCTTTCTAAAATCTCAATTAATCCACACCGGGCGTTGGCGTTGCTCCCTCATTTGATTCACCTTCTCTTCTTATTTAGCTTTTTTCCTGTAGGTCTTAAGTGGGGGGGGGGGGGGGGGGGAGTATGTTGATACTTTCTACAACACAGCTTTTCAAACCATGGCAATCAAAAAGTAGTATGGTAAAAAAAAAAAAGTAGTATGGCTGTCATGTGCCTTCAGTGACAAAGGATAATCTGAGACATAAATAAAGCAGTGGTTAACAGGATCGCGTTATTTTCACTGGGGCAGGGGCAGGGGGTAGAGTGGGGTGAATTTAAACAGAGAATGAACTATTGCGTAACATTTAAAGGATTTTGCCTATGACATTTGGTTTCACTGTGACTCCTTTTCCTTCTGGGACAATTACAAATGTAATCCCTGTACTGCTTCCCTACCCACCCCCCGCATCCCCCGCAGTGTTAAAATGCACCTTTATAATTAGACCAGACATGTGTGAGTCTCCAATAGGAATGGACATCTGGAGCTAAAGACCAAAAGATCCTTAAAACTTTAACAGGAGATCCTTCTTCCTGACTTCCTCTCATTCAATGGAGAATATTATTAAAGCGAGTATGAGGGCCCTCTGAGTAGCTCAGGTTCTGATCTTAGTGTTGTGAGAGATCCAACCCTGTATGGGGCTCCCTGCTCAGTGTGGAGTGGGCTTGAGAGATTCTCTTTCTCCCTCTCCCTCCCCCACTGTCCCTCTCTCCACTCGTGCTCTTTCTCAAATGAATAAAATATTTTAAAAAATAAATCAAAATATGATACTTAAATTCACACTTTTTTAAAAAGTTAAAATGTGGGGCAACTGGGTGGCTCTGTCAGTTAAGCCTCTGCCTTCAGCTCAGGTCCTGACCCTAGCTAGGGTCCTGGGATGGATGGTGAGATATCTAGCTCCCTGCTGAGTGGGGAGTCTGCTTCTCCCTCTCCCTCTGCCCCCTCCCCTGCTCCTTCTCTCTCTCTCAAAATAAAATCTTAAAAAATAAAATACAGGTTAAAATGTAAATGCACTTTCTAGAGATAGGTTAGACTGTACTTGGTGAAGTGCATTTTGTGCCCTTCTGCCTTCTGTATCCTATAAAGTTCTGCCTTCAGCAACCCTCTTATCTCCTCCCACCACTCCCCAGTCATCCCCCCATTCCTAGGTGCTCCCAATACTCAGGAACTGTGGTCTTACTTTCAAAGAGAAAAAGAACACCTTCGAAATCCTATCTAGTTATTGCAACTGAGAAGTCAGGCATTGTAAGGGACTGAGACCACACTGCAGACATAAACCCTGAAGAAAATAATTAACACAAGAGAATGAATGAACTTAAAGTGGAATTTCTAACATAAGTAACTAGCTGATGCTAATAAACTGAATATACCCAGATAATGCTGAGCATCTTTGGGGGATTGGTAATTTCCCGGTGCTTCTCCCAGTAATTGCTTTTTCCTTTAATAGGGCCCAGAAACAGACTCATCTCTGGCACGTAATATGAATATGTAAAGGCTTACCAAATATTCTTGTTACACCTCAATGTATCAATCTGAAATATAATACCTGAAGCCAGGAAATGTCAATCAATGTCAAGCGGCTGCCTTCAGCTCAGGTCATGATCCCAGGGTCCTGGGATGGAGTCCTATTTTGGGTTCCTTGCTCAGCGGGGAGCCTGTTTCTCCCACTGACTGCCATTCCCTCCTGCTTATGCGCACTCTCTCTCTACTTCATAAATAAATAAAAAATTTTTTTAAAAGGTCGAAAAAATGATGGTTGTTCATAATGGTAAAATGGATAATATTGGAACACCAAAGGTCTGTTTTGTACTGCTAATGAAAGGTTACTCTTAGTAAGAAAACTTCTAGAAAATATAATGTGCATAGAAGGGCCTTATTATGGATTATCCCTTTCACAAGGAGCATCGAATTAATCATCTGAGCTCTAGAATATGAGGAGATCCACTAAATGAAATTAATGCTGTCATTCCAAAATAAAAGTCCATGGTTTAATCTAATGAAACTGTATATAAACCACTGCTTAATATTTTATTATAAACCTAAATGTCCAACCATAATGGCTTCATTAAATAGTAACAGCATTAGCTGAACTATTGGGCAGACTTTTATAATTCAGTTATGAAGACTAACTAGAAAATATTTGTATGTTAAATTTAAAATAAAGATACAAATTACATATTACCTGTGATTTTAGCTATGTGGTTTTAAAAAAACTTGAAAGAAAATATACCAAAATGCTATGCCTATCACATTCAGATGATAGAATTATGGATTCTATCTAAAGATTTTTGTCTAGGTTTTATAGTTCTCAAATAATGATGCCCTTTATATTTATAATGGAAAATATATATAACAAATTATATTATTTGGCTGGCATGCTAATATTTACAACTATGTGGTACTGGCCTAAAATAAACTTTTCAGAAGAAATTAAAATATTGTTCCAAACTCCACACTTAAACACATTTTTGGAGGGACGTATGGGTGGCTCAGTTGGTTAAGCATGGGACTCTTGATTTTGGCTCAGGTCATGATCTCATGGTTGTGAGATCAAGCCTTGAGTTGGGGTCCACACTCAGCATGGAATCTGCTTGAGATTCTCTCTCTCCCTCTCCCCTCACTTGCACTTTCTCTTAATAAATAAAATCTTTTTTTTAAGGCATTTTTTTAGAAACTCCCACATCAGAGAATATAAAGACAAGTTAGAGAGGTACCCCGGTGGCTCAGTCAGTTAAAGCATCTTTTTTTTTTTTTTTTAAAGATTTATTCGTTTTTGAGAAAGAGAGAGAGACTGAACCTGGTGGGGGGGGCGGGGCATAGAGGGAGAGGACAGAGAATCTCAAGCAATCTCCCCACTGAGTGTGGACTCTAGGCAGGACTCTATCCCAGGAAGAGTCAGACACTTAACCGATTGAGCTACCTAAGCACCCTTAAGCATCTGACTTCTTAATTTTCGCTCCGGTCATGATCTCAGGGTTGTAAGATCAAGCCCCACATCAGGTTCTATGCTAGGCGTGGAGCCTGCTTAAGATTTTCTCTCCCTCTCTCTGCTCCTCCCCCAGCTCACACACCTCTCTCTGGAAAGGAAAGGGAAGAAGAAGGCAGGTAAATTAATAAAGGGACAAAGTCAATTAGAATACTTCAAGAGATTGTGTCATCAAATCTTTAGGGCCTTATATAACTATATCAAAAAGTAACAGAAACTGGATGAGATCTCACAAGAAATCATCTGCACAAACAAGAAGCATCACTCCAGGGCACCTGGGTGGCTCAGTTGGTTGAGCTTCTGCCTTCAGCTCAGATGATGATCCCAGGGTCCTGGAATCAAGTCCCACATCGGGCTCCCTGCTCAGTGGGGAGTCTGCTTCTACCACTGCCCCTCCTCCCACTTGTTTTGTCTAATAATAAATAAATAAAATCTTAAAAAAAAAAAAAAAAGGCATCACGCCAAAGCCCTGGAGAGGCAGTGGAAACCATAATTCTCTTAAGAAGATGAAGCCTTGGCCTCCTCCAGCAATCTTTGAGAAAATGCTCAACAAGTTCTTTTGTGAAAAAGAGAATCTCTCTTTATAAAGTCCAACAAGTTGTAATTGAAAAGGGCTATGTACTTCTCACATGCCTTGGTTCAAATCCAAACTTGAGTTCCTCATCTATAAACGGTACCTAATATCACCTACGCTACTAGATCATGATCAGAATTAAATGTTAAGGAATAAGCTCTTGAAATAATAGACAAGCTATATTATTTCCTTAGTTCTATCTTCCTTCTTCCCTTAGTTGGTATTTCTCAAAGTGTAGAATATACTATTACATCAGTCCCTCGACAATTGAAACAAAGGTTGATTCCACAATTGCCAGAAGCATGACCCTCTAAGTCTGTATTTTTATCAAATATCCCAGGTGATTCTCAGACACTCTAAAGCTTAAAGACCATTAAAATTAAGCTTTCTTAATATTTTTAACTACTTGTTGGTCCTCTTTAGACTCAGAAAATAATTTAAAATCTCCTTTCCCCATATATATATTTTATAAACTGAAGGTGGTCCTCAAGGCTAAGAAGGAAGATCTTACACTCTCTGTTCTAAGTTTAAACTCCAAATTCTTTGGCCCACTCTCCTAAGAGTATATTCTTTTTCATGCTTTAAGCAACTGTCTTTATCTCTAAAGCTTCCCCAATCTCTTCATGTGTCCCTTTTAGGGATAACTAAAACTAGATTGTAACCTATTGTGGCTTGGAAAAGAGTACTTATACTTACTAAAAGGCCCCAAGTTAACCTAAACTCATCTAAATTAATAAGGTAAAGATAGTCAAGTAAAGTCAATAATTCAATTATTTTAGGATAGCAGTAGGAATAGCAGCTTTTTACTTCCAAGCATGAGAGAATGTATGTACCTTAGATTCAAATCAATAAAACCTGTTCTAGATCTCAATATGGAAATTTAGATTCTAATTAGATTTTAATTTCTAATGTTGGTATGTAATTCAAAATAACAATCAAAAAAGAAACACTTGAAATTGATGCAAGTAACTTCTACAACTTTATAATAAACAATCTTTACATAAAATGCAGTTCTTAAAACCCTCAAACTTCAAAACACAAAAATAAATTTCCATTTATAGATTCCCCCTTCCAGTTCCAAAAGTGATTATTTTAAAGTATTCATCATGTAAAATTCAGCTGAAATAAGTAACAACCCCCCAGTGCAAGTATCAATTCGACACACAGATTTTGTGTACTGTTTTCATACTTTCCTTTTGCTTCTTTTCTAGATAAATGCAGAATATTGTAAATATTCTCACTAGAAAAATCTGAGCAAGGATTCCAGCCTGAAAAGCAACTCAGAAGAGGTGGATCATCAAGAGAAACTCCCAAGACACAGCAGTTTTCAGTGTGTTACAGGAGGCACTGACCAGAAGCCTCATTAGTTCATCCCACCAAAGATGGACCAACTGTGCTGTTCATACAGATAAGCTCACTCTCCTTTACCAGATAAGCTACAAACATTTCACTACCAACCATTTAGGTCAGAATACGTCTCACAGTTTTTAGCGTAGTACTCTCCCCTCTCAGGAGAGGCTAATTCAAATACACTCATTAGCATCTTTGGTTACAAGAGGAATACAGTGCGTAGATGTTGTTAATAATGATTCTCCAATGGCTATGTAAAGATTGGAAAAAAATCCTGTAGGTAGATATAAATGCAACCTGCATTTTCTAAGCTCCTTAGAAGTCTCATATAAAGTCCAGTTCCTTTTGAAATTTTGTACATGTCACTAGCAGGTATCTCTCCATGGGGCCAGCCATAAACTTCCTGTAACACAGGTAATGTGATTCCTCCAGTCCCCTCCAGAGCGGGCTAGGTCTCCACAGGGCACACAAAGGACAAGAACATGTCCAGTTGGTTCTTCACAATAACTTCATCTGGATGTAGCTTGTGGGGTAAATAATGAGCCAAGGTCATCTCCCAGGCATCAACGAGATACACTCCAACCCCTGAGAACATCTTCCGGAGGATGGTGTCCAGCTGAAAGTTGTACCAGTCACTGTTGAAGAGGCTCACCTCGGGCCCCAGCTCTTGGGCATTGGCTGTTCGGATGACTACCACGGTCTTAGGGCTTCGATCCAGGAGCTGGACCACGGCTCGACGGATATTCCTGAGCCGCCGGATGTACACTTCCAAGGGGAAGGTACTGAAATGAGACCATATAGCTATGGCAACCACGGTGTTCTTCCCTCCCACGATGCCATTCAGCTCATTGGCCACATAATGGAGCTCATTGCTAAAGACAGTTGTAAAACGGATGGGTGGACCATGGCAGCGATATTTGAGCAGGATGTTGTGCTTCTGGTCCACCGCGAGGAAAGGACCCACATTCTTGGGACTACCCAAGTTAAACTCCACTAAATCTGAAACAAGGAAAACTCAAATTCATAAAACTCAAATTCATAAAACCAAGCACATATATTATGATCATTCTATACTTAGCAGCTTAAAAGAACTTTTTCTTAAATAAAAGCATAACAAAAAGGTACAAGTGTAAAGGGAACAATTATTTCACTGGCCTCAATAGACCTTTAGTCTAACATATTTATTATTTAAACTATCAGTGATACCTATGTCTGTAAACTTCAGAAGCAAAATAACCTCTTTACCTCTAACCAGTAGGCCAAGATATCTACCTGTTTGCACCGACTGTTGAATATCTTAAAAATCAATTTGGCATTTACACATTATTCTTCTAATGGACAAATACTGTTTCTTCTAGGACAAGGGCTCTAACTTCTGCTTTTTTAAGAACATATAATAGTAACCAAATACCTCTTTTTGCAATACATGAAAGAAAGGAGCAACCCTGTTTCTTTTGACTTTCTATTTCACCCTATGGATGGAAAATCATATTAATATCTTAGAGAATGTCTATCTCTGTCACAAGAATAACAAAGACAGCTGTACAAGTTAGAATTCCCTTCTTCCTCCCTATTATCTAAGTGGTGTTTCAAAGTTTAGCTCCTCTGAGATCTTCTGAAGGTCCCAGGAATCAGTGATTATTTCTCTTTTGCTAACCCTAAAAAACTCTGTCTATACAATTCATCATTTAACATAAGCCCCATAAGGGAAGAGGACCTGTCTCATATACTTAAATGCTCCTACAAGTGCCTTTCAGAGAACAGACTAAATAAATTCTGGCAACCCAAGTCAATTAGCACTTCTGAGTACCTATTCAGTGCCATAAGCCAGCAAGGATCAGATGCGTAAGTCAACAGTCCTTGATCTCAAGAGGTACACAGTCAATTCTGAAGAAGTAACATCACACTATAATTGGTGTACATTCTTCTTACAGGTTAAAGGTGTCACTTTTCTCTACTGCAGTCTCAGGCTTCTCTTTTAGATTTTCCTACTTGATTCATTACTACTTAGCATTTGGCCCCACTTAAGTTGAATAAACTCAAGCTACCATTTTTTCTTTTGATTAATATCAAGCACTGACACAAGGCTTTATCAGGTGAAAACCTGTCTGCAAAGGATATGGTGGAAAACAAGACACTCAATGTGATCACTCCGATGAAAGGAAATAATGAGCTACGTCATTATAACTTAAGAAACAAACAACTACAGATTCTTGGAGGAATCTGCCTAGCCAGCAGCAAAACATGTTTAGCATTATGCCATACAAATTATATCTCTTTTTCTAGTTTTTAATTCATGCTTTATTGACTAAAGTCGGCTATGCCTATTTCAAAAAAACAAGCAAAACGAAAACTGGAATTAACTTTCTACTTTTGGGGATCATATCTACTTCTTCCTTTCCTTCTAAAAATTAAGTCTGAAACTACGTTGATGTAAAAAAAAAAAAAGATGAAAAAAATACCAACAACAACTCACAACAAAACTAGGAGACTGTGCTTTGTGGAAAGTCCTGCCATACACAGCCCTCAAAAATAGTTCCCACAGAATTGCTTGTCAGCTCTCTAAATTGTAAGCAGGGTCTTTAGTGCTGTTACCTGGGACTCATCTCTCCTAACCCCATCCACACACATTCCACAAGGAGGAAAAGGCCCTTGAATAAAGAATGGCTCTCCAGTGAGTGGGGTTTTATTCTGAGTCTGGATAGCACCCTGAGAGCCCAGCAGTGAAATCGGGAAGCTAAGAATGCTGGGACTGATCAAGACTCCCTCAGTAGGAGCCCGCTCATCTCAGAATCAAACCAATGGTATGCCCAACGGACGACACTGGAAAGGTTTTGCTGAATGGATGCATTAAAATGGACCATAGTCAGTTTGTCTGCTTCCTTCCAGTGAAATCTATTACAAACTTGGAGTCTGACCAAACAACTAGGAGAGAAACAATTGGAAATGTCCACTTCTGTTGTAGAGCCCAGAACAGCAAAAGTAAAGGTCTGCTGTAAGGTAACACCGTCCTGCTGCCTCATTGCATGCGTGAAGAAATGAAGGACGGAGAAGTCCTTCATTAAGTCAATAATATGTCCAAGATCACACAGCTAATCAGTGGTATGAAACTTCACCAAGGACCCAGTGCTTCCATCAATACGTCAACCCCACCATGGATCAGAAACCATCACACAGCTCTTCAGGGTTAGGATACCCCTTTAGTCCTACAGAGAAATAACTACTTCCTTGGTTGGTGCCCTTCCTCAGGCACTGGAGTGAAGCAAACTGATTCTGTGCATGTGGAAAAGAGTTGTAAAATAAAATGTAAAGTACCAACCTGGAACAAACGTAGTAAGGTATTCAAACCATTGCCTGATTGTTGAATCTCCAAATAAGTACACCACTTTTCTTTGTAAGCATTCTGTGATGTTGTCAGGGTCATTAAACTGGCGCATCTTAAACTTTCTGGGCCTCCACTGATCTTTGTAATAATATCCAGAAGGAAAATTTCCTGAGCCTTGTGATATTTCTAGATTGTTAGTTTCTGAAAAAAAAAAAGGAAAAAAATAAGATATTCTGAAAGTCTCCTCCAACAAACTCTACATGGAAAATGCTCCAAGAAACAAAATTATGTCCCTATATTTGTTAGCCTGCTTGTATATGGGTAAGGTTTCCTGTCATCACAACTCAGAGAAATCCCAGACTTTCCCCTTGCTACGAAAGGTTCTCCTTTGCACAAAAATAGGAAGATCTGAAATGTGTGTGAGGGTATTGGTGGACAGAAGGGGAAAAGGGGACCTTGAGCATTCCCCTCTGATTATGCATGTTTCTATCAAAGCCAAAAATAAAAGCAGGCAAATACCATGGAAATGTGTAGATATAAATACTGTCCAGTATTATCCCAGACTAAGTTTCTCATACAAAAGCCTATGAGGTAAGTCACACCTTAAATTTATATTTTACATTTGTATAGCCAGATCAGTCTTTTGCTCAGCCTATTAAAAGGGAAGTTTTAACCTATGGGTCCTATAATCAAATATGAATTCAGAAAACCACCACTTACTACAGAGAACAAACCAAATCTACATACTCTTAAGGAATTATTCCCCAGAACACAGAAGGTTCAGAAGGTCTTTTTGCACAATGAACAGTATTTAACATGCAGCAGCAGGGGTGCCTGGGTGGCTCAGTCACTTTATTGTCTGCCTTTTGCTCAGGTCATGATCTGGGGTCCTGGGATCAAGTCCCACATCAGACTCCCTGCTCCGTGGGAAGCCTGCTTCTCCCTCTGCCTGCTGCTCCCCCTGCTTGTGCGCTCTCTTTCTCTCTCTCCCCTTCTCTGACAAATAAATAAATAAAATCTTTGTAAAATAAGATAAAATGGAGCAGCCGTGTGTACTCACTACACATGATGACACAAGTGCCAGCACATGTTTCAGGGAGAGAGTCAACATCCTTCTGCCCTAACACCGCCCTTGGAAAATGCTTCTGCAGAAACAACACACTTTACATGCTTCAAAATAAACAGACTGGGAGGGCGAATATTTCTTGTGAGTTTACTCTGCAATTAAACATATTATCTCATTCAATGCTCATGATAACCCTTTAAGAGGTAGGTGCTATTGTTACCCCTACCTTTCAAAACAGCTAAGTGACTTGACCTAGACCCAGCTCATAAGTGGCAAAGCCAAGACCTGATCCAGGCTGGTGAGCCCCAGAGCCCACGTTCTAACCACCGTGCTACATCACCACTCAAAAGAAGATGGCTGTAGATGGCAACTATTTTCTGTTTGGCTTTCTTCCTCAAGCTGTATACTTATTCATTTCCAACACTTATTCGAATCTACAATCTTCAAAAACCACCAATTACTTGACATCACTTCCTTACACACCCCAAGTCTCCAACCTTATCATAATCCAGTAATTCTGCAGTCTCACCTGTTAAACCACAATTTGAAATCCAAATGTTTATATGACTCAGCAATTTAACTATGAGTCCCGTATTTGTGGCTATTTTCAGTTTATCATATTGATATTATTCATATTACACAAAATCATTTTGGTTTTATTCTCTTCAAAGAAGATGCCCTATGTGACAGATAGTGCAAATTTCATCTTTTAAATTAGGCAGCTGCTAATTCTTTGAAGGTTCAGGACCTAAGCAGAAAGGTAAACAGCATTTTTTTTTTAAACTTTATAAGAAAGAAAGAAAGAGAGGGAGGGAGGAAAATAAAAACTTTACTTGGAGAATATGATTGTCAAAGGAAAAATGGGGGGGTAAATATATATCTGGCTTATTCAAAAACAATTTCTCCCCATGTCACAAAGTGTGGCTTTACTATGTTACCACACCCTGCCCAAAGCTCCCTCATTACATCAGCACATCAAGCTTACAAAGGCAGAGAGCTCTAGAGAAGACACCTGGGGCCCAAAGAAAACATTTACTAGACTAGGAATTAAGAGTGATTTTGAAGTTACCATTTTTACCATGGTTAATTTAGGAGACTTGGCTATTCTATGTCAAATACATGTTATAAAGAAAAGCATATATCACACAAGAAACAATTACCATTTCCATTCAAATATTTATTACCAGAGTTAAGTCAAGCAAAGCAAATCAATTACTGAACCTGCCATTAATTCTTTACACATGCAGCACTAGATAACAGAGCATATTTTTAAAGTAAAATACATGAACCTACATTGCCCTCTTACGGTCAGCTGAAACAAACACATTTTTTTTTTTTTAAGATTTTATTTATTCATTTGCGAGAGAGCAGGAGCAGAGGGGAGAAGCAGAAGGAGAAAGAAAGGGAGAAGCAAACTCTGGTGAGCAGGGAGCCTGATGTGAGGCTCGATCCCAGGACCCTGAGATCATAACATGAGCTGAAGGCAGATGCTTAATCCACTGAGCCACCCAGGCATCCCAACAACTTTCCTATTTTAATAAGACTTTCCTATTTAATAAGACTTTAATAAGTTATAGGGACAGCTATAAGTTGTTTCAAAGTCAGCATTTCTTGGATCTCAAAATTTTCACATAAAATATGAAAGTCTCTAAAATTGAATATATAACCCTAATGTACTATGAATGTGGAATAAAAGTAATTTTGGGATGCCTGGGTGGCTCAGTTGGTTAAGCATCTGCCTTTGGCTCAGGTCATGGTCCCAGGGTCCTGGGATGGAGTCCCACATCAGGCTCCTTGCTCGGTGGGGAGTCTGCTTCTCCCTATGCCTGCTGCTCCCCCTGCTTGTGTGCTCTCTCTCTCTCAATCTCTGACAAATAAATAAATTAAATTTTTTTTAAGTAATTTTAAAACAAAAATAACTTATTACTTAATTTTACAGTTATCTTAAATACTGACAATGAAGGAAGAAGTTTTCCTGGAGGTCATTATAAAGACAGAGAAGATTTTTATGCAAAATCAGAAGGGATAGTTTCGATTACTTGCAAGTAAGGTCCCTGCTTTTCTAAACAGTATTGGCTTCTTTTTAAAACCCGTAGCTTATCTTTTCCTCCAAAGGGTGTCATCCCATGTCATTCATTAGCCAAAATGAGGGCTATTTGGGCCACAAATGAGACAAAATGAGAGAGAAAATGCAGAGAAAAAAAAAATTCCCTAAACTATCTTGAAAGAGCTGGGTGAGAGATACAGTATGAATTAAGGGTGGGAGGTGTGTGTAAGTACATGTTATGCACAAGTCCCTTAATTTTTCAGCATGGACTTACAGAACAAAGAAAAGGAAAAGGTAGGCCAAAGGAGAATGTACAGTTCCTGAGAGGAAAAACAAGACAAGACAGAGAAGAAAAAGAATCAAACAATTCCTTGCATTAGGGAACACAGTGGGCACAGGAACACTAGGGTGCCATCTCAGGGAGACAAGAAATGAGGACGTCATGTGTGGAGCTGTTTAGGGATACCCTGTCAAGTGCTGGGACTGTGAGAAGGTCCTGGCTACACAGTCATTACTGTAGCTTGAGTGTGACTTTACCCTTGAGTCCCCCCTAGAAAATCCTGGGAATTGAATTTTTTTTTCCTTTATACTTTAGTCCTCCAAAAGCTAAACATTTTATAGAGGAAAGCTATAAGTAGGTATAGGTAGAAATACCTACTTACTTAAAGAATGTTGGAAAGGACTTCAAATAATAGCTAGTCTAAATATCTTTTAAAGGTGAAGAAAGTATGTCACAGAGTGACTTGCCAAAGTTTCTCAAAGAGTTATAGGGACAGCTAGTGGTCAGGGCTATACTGTTTACAAAGGCATATATTACACTATGGATAGAGTTGTGGGGGTGGGCTTCCTACCCCCAAATGATATCAGTTAGTTAGATTGTATATGGAGGATATGAGCCCTTTGATTTTCTAAGTTAGCCAAATAAAATGTATTCTGTAGGAAGTATTTTTTCCAACAACTGGAAAGCACTTGTCTTCAAAATAGTTTTGTCCAATTTGCTATGCTACCACATCAACATCAGAGTGACGTGTCATCCATTACAGCACCAGTCTGGTTTTCACCAACATCCAACAGTGTTTCATCATTCACTCCATCATTTGGATGCATTTAGATTTTAGAGAGTTGATGGATTCCACTACTGCAGACAAACCCGAACAGCAAGATGTCCTCCACCACACCTCCCAAGCAGGGTTAAGAGACACAGAAAGGGGGCCAGACCTGAGTCAGAGGCTCTGGTTTATGATTGGCTCCACCTTCCCAATGTGAGACCCCAGAAATCACTTAAACTCTCATCTTCTTAATCCCCTGTATTCTCAGAGTCTGGTCTAGCATCTCTCAGAGTCTGGTCTAGCATCAGACACAAAGTAGATGTCAAACTGAATGAGTCTTTGGAACTTGGTCTCATCATCTACAAAATGGTTAAATTACTAGTTGTTTTGAAGGGCTGTCATCAAAGTCTAATACTATAGTAGTATTAGTAGTCTCAATCATTTCTAAATACAGGGAACACTGGAATGTTGGAAATATTCTATATGTACTAAACATTCTGTATCTTCATGTGGGTGGTAGTTACACTTAATTCATTTTCTATTGCTGTGTAACAAACCACCACAAACTTAAGCAGCTCAAAAACAAGGGACATTTATTATCAAGAGTTCTGTCAAGAGTCCAAGGCAAGGCACAGCAGGATTCTCAGAGTCTCACATGGTGAAATCAAGCTGTCAGCAGGGCTGTGCTCCTTTCTGAAGATGAGAGAAATCTGCTTCCAGGCTCATTCAAATTTTTGGCCAAAACTATGGAAAGAACCTAGATGTCCATCAACAGATGAACAGATACAGAAGATGCAGTGTGTGTGTGTATGTGTGTGTGTGTGTGTGTATATATATAATGGGATACTATGCAGCCATCAAATAAAATGAAAGCTTGCCATTTGCAACGATGTGGATGGAACTAGAGGGTATTATGTTAAGTGAAGTAAGTCAATCAGAGAAAGACAATTATCATATGAGCTTTCTGATATGAGGAATGTAGGACGCAGGGTGAGGGGTTGTGGGGGCTAAGGAAGGAAAAAATGAAATAAGATAGGACCGGGGAGGGAAACAAACTGTAAGAGACTCTTAATCTCAGGAAACAAACTGAGGGTTGTTGGGGGGTAGGAGGGAGGGATAGGGTGGCTGGGATATCGACACTGGGAAGGGTATGTGCTACAGTGAGTGCTCTTAATTGTGTAAGACTGATGATTCACAGACCTGTACCCCTGAAATAAATAATACATTATGTGTTAATTAAAAAAATAAAAAATAAAAAAAACAATTGTTGGCCAGATTCAGTTTCTTGTGGTTACAAGACTGAGTTTTTTGTTTCCTTGGTGATCATCAATCAGGGAATGCCCTTCAGTTCCTAGAACCTGCCTACCTTTGTGGCCACATGGTCCCCTCCACCTTTAGACTCGGTAACAAAGTATCTCCCTTACATGGAAGCCTTCTCACACTTCAAGTCTCTTCAAGAAGAACCTGGTTCCTGTTGAGGGCTTATCCAATTAGGTCAGGTTTACCTAGGATAGCATATTTTTTAAAAGTCAACTTTGTTACATAATCAAATCATGGGAGTGATATCCCATCATATTTGCAGGTCCTTTCCACACTCAAGAGAAAAAGAATTATATATGGGCATGGGTCCCTGGGAGTCATCTTAGAAGTGAACTACCACAGCTACAAAGACAGATATAAATGTAAATTTCCATTGTACTATATATTTACAATCCATGCATTCTACTGTCTGTAAGATACCCCTCAAAAGATAAAATAGCAAAGGGCTACAAAGATGTGTTTATTCTATTTGATCTAGTTTTATCCCAAACTCCCAGTAAGCTCCCCCAAAAATGAGCTCTAGTTCAGTTGGTGAGGTTAGAAGCCATGAAGGCTTTTATTAGGTTATAATAGTCTAGGGACCACAGTACAGGTGTTAATGAAAAGTCAACAGCAATTCTGACACTGGGAAAGCCTGTCAGAAACCAGATCTTGTCCCTATGGTTCCTTAATTTGACTAGAATTATACCTATGCTTGGGGGTAGAGAGGTAATCTTGAACAATTCAGCAGACTAAATATGCTTCTTAGAATAATTTTAACTTGTAGGAAAATAAGTTAACTAATACATTTAAAAAGCTGGTAAGGAAAAAAAGCCTTCAAAAAACAGGATTCATAAGTAAAATAATAAAAGTAGAAAGACTATAAACCTTTCCAAGGCCAGGGCAAAGAAAATACAAGATGGATCTGAAATATCTTGTGGGGCCAGAAAATAAGGAAGTGCTTACACCAGAAAGTGGGGGGGTAGGGAATGACAGCATGTCAAAGGGGCACAGGAGCCTAATGGAAGAAGTCCCCAATTGCCAAAACCAGAGCAATTAGAGCAACAAAACAAATAACAATTGAATTAAGTAATAACCTAAAGAATGAAATAAATAATCATGAGTCATAAGCCTGTAATGGCATAATTAGACAAACAGGAAAAAGGGGACAACTCTTTCTTATGGAAAAATTCCAATTAATAACTGTCTTAGGAATGAGAGATTAAAAAATGAGGATTACATACTACAGAAATAATTTCTGCTGGCAAGATCTACTAATGAATGTAAAAATTAGTGGGTGAAAGTGTAAGCAGAAACAGGACATTTACATCCTATTTTAATATAGAGACATCTGGAGAGTAGTTTCCTGTGGCTACTATAGCAAGTTACCACATATTTAGTGGCTTAAAACAACACAAATTTATTCTCTTTCCATTTTGGAGGCCAGAAGTCCAAATTCCATATAACTGGGCCAAAACCAAGGTCTCAGTAAGGCCATGCTCTCTCGGGAGGAGCTAGGGAGCAATTTGTCTCCTTGCCTCTTGTAGGGCTGTGTTCTCTGGCTCATAGCCCCTTTCTCCACATGTTAAGCCAGCAGCTCGGCATCCTCAAGTCTCTCCCTGCTTCTGTTGTCACACAGCCTTCTGCTTCTGTATGAAATCTCCCTCTGCCTCCCTCTTAAAAGGACACTTGTGGTTGCATTTAGGGGACACTCAGATTATCCAGATAATCTCTCCCCATTTCTAGACCCTTAACTTAATCACATATGCAAAGTTTCCTTTACCATCCATATACAGCAACATTCACAAATTTGAAAGACTAAGATCTGGATATCTTTGGGGCCATTATTCAGTCTTCCACCGTCTCAAAGCATCTCTCCAGAATACAGAATAAATATAAAGAGGAGAGAACCCTGGCAGACACCATGTGAACCTAGTGATCAAAGGTAACATCGTTAACAATACCTATCAACATCATGTACTTTGCTAAAAGGACACAGCATCATTTCTGTTCTGTTCTTCCAAAAATGCATGGTCTCATTCCAATCATTAGAAAACATTAGACAAATCCAAAGCTAGAAACATTCTAAAGAATATCTGACCAATGCTCTTTAAAGTTAAGAGTCACCTAAGATAATGTCATAGAGGGAAGACTAAGGAAACACGGTGACTAAATGCAATGTGGGATCCTGCACTGGATTCTGGAACAGAAAAAGGACATGAGTGGAAAAACTGATGAAATCTAAACAAACCCTACAGTGTAGTTAATAATATTGTACTGATGTTAAAATCTTAGTTTTGAAAGTATTATGTGGTTATATAAGATGTTAGCATAAGGGGTAGCTGGGTGTAGGCTACACAGGAACTTTGTACTATTTCTGTAACTCATATGTAAGTTTAAAATTATCTAAAAACCAAAAAAAAAACAGTGTTAAAAAAAAAAGAGGAAGGAAGGAAGAAGGGAGGAAGATAAAGAGGAAGAGAAGGATGCGAGCCCATGGCTTAGGGTCTTTGAGTGCACCCTGCTGGTAACAAGTGTGAACTGCAGTGAAGTTCTCCTAAACTGGGTCTAATTATATAAAGCAATTGCCCTTCTCTTTTCTCTCCAATTATGTTCCAGCTCTGAGATGGTCTTCTCAAAGCCAGGCTATTATGCTCCTATTGATTTATGGTTCCTTTCATCCTCTAAAAATCCATCAAGGGGATGGGATGCCTATGTGGCTCAAACAGTTTAACATCTGCCTTCAGCTCCGGTCATGATCCCAGGGTCCTGGGATCAAATCCCACACTGGGCTCCCTGTTCAGCGGGGAGCCTGCTTCTCCCTTTGTATGTCACTCTCCCTGCTTGTGCTTTCTCCCTCTCTCTGACAAATAAATAAAATCTTAAAAAAAAAAAAAAAAAAGATTTCCCTTCTGGGGGAAAAAAAAAAAATCCATCAAGTGATTGACTTCAGCTCAGGTCATGATCTCAGGGGCCTGGGACCCAGCCCAGCAAAGGCCTCCCTGCTCAACAAGGAGTTTACTTGTCTCTCTCCTTCTGCCCTTTCCCTCACTCATTCTCTCTCTCTAGTAAATAAATAAAATCTCAAAAATAAATAAATAAAAATAAAAATCCATCAAAAGTCTTGCTGGTTACTAAATCTGTCTTTTCTCTAAACAGAACAGTACATCACAAACCTACAACCACTTCTTGGCTGAACACCAAGACCTGTCAGGTGCACATAAACCATCTAAAGCTCCACTCATTGACTATCCCATTAGACACCCAGGGACAAGGCAGGCTAGGCAGAAGGTTGAGACTGTGGCAGAGAAAAAGTAGATGTGGTAGTGGGACGGGGCCTCCTGAGGTGTTGGACACGAGTGTGAGGAGTGCAGGACTGCGGGGGATAATACGGAGGGGGAGACCCAGGCAAATAAAAGTATTTCCACTGATGATGTTTCATATATGACTAGATTCACATGTATTATATACCCAGGCCCTGTGGCATCAGTGTTTGCAATATCTGTGTATGGGGGACTATACATATATGCTTTCAGCAGCTAAAAGGACTTCACCTACCATCTGCATAAGCTTCCTTAATAATATTCATCCTTTTTTCCTAAAAGTCACCATAGCTATTTACATCTACTCTGCAAAAAAACTAGAATATATACATTTACTCCAGAATTTCATTGTCTTACTTTTAATATCCCATACCAATGCATCAAAGTCACCTAGAAGGTTAAAACACAGATTCCTGGGTCCCATGCCCCAGAGTTTCTGATTCAGTAGCCTGAGATAAGACCTGAGAATCTGCAGTTCTAGCAAGTCCGCATGAATGCCAATGCTGCTAACGCAGAGATCACACTTTGAGAAAACTGCCATTAACTAACCCAATGCTTCTGATTTCAAAAATTCCTATGACAATTTTATACACATTCTTGAGTATCTCTAGTGCACCCATATTTGACAGAACTTCTGCAATAATGGATACATTTTATCAAAAATGCTGTCCAAGGGGTGCCTGGGTGGCTCAGTCATTAAGCGTCTGCCTTCCACTCAGGTCATGATCCCAGAGTCCTGGGATCAAGCCCCACATCAGGCTCCCTGCTCCACAGGAAGCCTACTTCTCCCTCTCCCTCTGCTGTTCCCCCTGCTTCTGTTCCCTCCCTCACTGTCTCTGTCAAATAAATAAATAAAATCATTAGAAAAATAAATAAATAAAATAAAATGTTGTTCAACATGTCAGCCACTAGTTACACATGGCTCCTGAAGATGTGTGACTTAAGAACTAAATTTTAGACTTTATTTTATTTTTGTATTTAGTTATTTCATTAACTTAAATAGCCAAGTAGCTACCATATTGGACAGTATAGCACTGAAGGCTCCTGAGGAGCCAATCAGAGAGAGGAAAGGAGGAAGAAGATGACTTTTACAGGAGTATAAATAGCAAAGCCCAAGATTATACACATAAGATCTGATTTATTTTAATCAAAAAGCTCTTTCAGTATTTTCAATTGTGCCCAGAAGTATATCCATGGCATACTAATTTAATGTCCATGGCATATTAAAAGGAGGAAAAAAGTTTTTATAACATTAGTGAAACCACAGAGCCTCACCCATTTAGTAAGAAAAACAACAAATCATCATGCTCCTTCCTTTTTACCTTTTATTCTCCTGGGAATCACAGTCACCCAATCAGGTCCACTGGAGTTGATTGGCATTTTGATATTGACACCACTTTAGAAGGAATAAAAACAGTACAAGCTTAGATTCAAGAACATTTATTTTCTAGTATATGTGTATCTTCATTTGCAAATAAAAAAACAGGTATGATTTCACAGAACCCTAAGATGAAATACCCTTATAAATGTTAATCAGCACAATTCATAAACTATGTCTCTTATAATAAGCAGGTTATATAGATATATAAACTGAATAAAAATTAAATAGGTTTTTAATTTTTCACTGCTTACCAGTGACAGTATAAGCTCCAAAATGACAAATTCTGGTCCGAATTACTTATTCCCCTTGGACTCGGAAAATGGCTCACACTGATGAGAATGTCACTATCTAATTTTCAGGCTACAAATCCTTGTAGAATTCAGTCGCATGTCCGATTCCTTAGGCCTTGCTCAGAGCAGAGACAAGTCCCTACTGAAGACACCTGTCCCCAGATACATGCTTGCAGTACTCTGTTCATCATTACTATGACTCTGGAGTGTCTCTTTCCAAAACATACACTCCTCAAAGACACAGACTATGTCTCACTCACCTTTTGTCTTCAGCACTTAGCACAGGCCCTGGACTAGAGTCCAGGCTTGGAAAATATTTGATGGAAGGCTGTGTGAGAAAGTGGGGGAGAGTCGAGTCCAGGGGGAAAGTACTGAAAACTTGCTATAACTATGCCAGAAACCGGGTCACAATAATTACCTCCTATGCTTAGACCAAAAACAAAATAAAATGCTAACTTTCTAAATTCTTTTTAATTTTATTTATTTATTTGACAGAGAAGGAAAGAGAGAACAAGCGGGGAGAAGAGCTGGCAGAAGGAGACAGAGAGGCAGGTGCCCAGCTGAGCAGGGAGCCTGATGCAGGGCTCGATTCCAGGACCTGAGATCACAACCTAAGCCAAAAGCAGACGCCTAATCAACTGAGCTACCCAGGCTCCCTGGAATTAAACATTTTTTTAATAAAATAAAATAAATAATTCTTGGGGCGCCTGGGTGGCTCAGTCAGTTAAGCATCTGACTCTTGGTTTTGGCTCAGGTCATGATTTCAGGATCATTAGACTGAGCCCCAAGTCAGGCTCCCTGATCAGCACAAAGCCTGCTTAAGATGCTCTCTCCCTCTCTCTCTGCCCCTCCTACTGCATGTGCTTTCTCTCTCTCTTCTCCTCTCCCTCAAATAAATAAATAAACCTAGAAAAAATAAAGAGTAATAACTCTTAAGCTTCTACCATGTGCCTGGCACTGTCCTAGATGTCAGGGATATAACAGTACACAAAACACACAGCATCTCCTCCTTCATGGAACTGACATTCTAATGGGGGAGAGAAATAAAAAAAAAACAAAGAAGGGCAGTACAGTTGGCCCTTAAACAACATGGGTTTGAACTGTGCAGGTCCATTTATGCATGGATTTTTTCCAATAAATACAGTACAGTACTGTAAATGTTCCTTATGATTTTCTTTTCTCTAGCTTACTTTACTGTAAGAATGAAGTACATAACATATGTAGCATATGAAATATGTGTTAATCAACTGTAAGGGTTCCAGTCAACAGTCAGATATCAGTAATTCAGCTTTTAGGGAGTCAGAAATTAGAGCAGATTTCGGACAGAGTCTGTGGGTGACTGGAGCCCCCCATGCCTGTGGTTTTCAGGCTCAACTGTATCGAGCACTAACTAGAAAATAGCTTAAATAAGTGGCATTTAAGAGAAGACATGACTTCTAAAATAGCATAAATAGACCACTTTCATGAGAAAGCCTTGAGGTAAAGAAAAGAAGAAAATTTCCCCCTTGTAATTTTCTTGTAAAAATGTTTAATATCAATTTGGTCACGGAGAAACAATAAAGGAGCAAATACAAACTAAGGGACAACCTATAAAACAATGACATCAAAATTATTTTTTAAACTTTTTAAAAAGATATTATTTATTTATTATTTATTTGAGAGACAGAGAGAGAGAGAAAGTATGAGTAGCAGAGAGGGGGGAGGAGAGGGACAAACAGACTGCTGATAGCAGAGCCCAACCCAAATTCTTAATATTGCAAAAAACAAGCTAGAGACCTCTTCCAAATTAAAAGAGATTAAAGAGATAACTAAACACACTATGTACAATCATAGGTTAGAGTAGTTAAAATACATCTATTTTTTTTTCTTTTTAAGATTTATTTCTTTGAGAGAGAGAGTGGGGGGCGGCGTAGAGAGAGAGGGATGAAAAGTCTTAAGCACAGACCACACTGAGCATGGAACACGACACCCAGCTTGGTCTCAAGACTCTGAGATAAGGACCTGAGCAGAAACCAAGAGTCCTACGCGCTTAACCCACTGCACCACCAAAAGAAAAAAACAAAAACATAGATTAATAAAAACAAAAATAAATAAGTAAATCTTTTTGAAAAATAAAAAGGGGCACCTGGGTGACACAGGCACTTGAGCACGCAACTTTTGGTTTTCGCTCAGGTTATGATCTCAGGGTGGTGGGATTGAGCCCCATGTGAATGTGGACTTGGCTTAAGATTCTCTTTCCCTCTTCATCTGCTTCATGCTCATACTCTCTCTCTCTAAAATAAACAGATACATCTTTATAAAATAAAAAAGACAGCCATAAAGGACATTACTGGGACAACCAGAGAAACGTGAGTAAGCACTATGTATTAGATATCAGTATTGTATCAGTGATAAATGCCCTAAGTGTGGTAACTCTGCTCTGGTAACATACTGGACAGTGCATGTGCTAGGAGACTCATACTGATAGGTGCAACACCATGATGTCTGTAACTTACTCTCAAATGGTGGGTGGTAGGGGATGGGGGTAGGGGGAATTACACAAAGACATCACCTACAGAAAGCAAGAGAAAGCAAATGTAGCAAAATAGTAACAACTGTACCACCTACAGAGAGAAAGCAAATGTAGCAAAATAGTAACAACTGTAAATCTAAGTAACAGACAGGTGGATGTTCATTCTTACTATTCCTGTAGTGTTTCTAATGACTCGAAAGGTTTTTTTTAAACACAAACTTAGAAAGAAAAAGATTAAATTATGCTGGAAATAGATGGGAAGCTTTTCACATGAGAAGCTCATTCTTTCAAAAGGCCTTCCTTTATACTAATAAGATCATTTAAGCTAAGTACTGTTGTTCTTTCTAAAACCAACACTTTTTTCCCTCAGGAGTGAAGAACCAAAGATGAGAGCACTTTAATTGTCCAGTTGTAATTTAGGGAACCAAAGACCAAGGCTAAGCTTCTTAATCCTTTCTGAATTAAGCAATGTTGTAAGCCACCAAGCGAAAAAGGTAAAAATGGTTATCAGTCTAACATATTCAGGCCATGCACTCAAAACAGTACACCCAAGGACACCTCAAAAGATCAATTTCAATCTTTTGCTTTTTCTCCTCAGTTAGCTGGTACAAAACAGAGAAAACAAGGCAAAAATAAAATCAGCATCAGTACTATCAAATGTTTAGTTTTCAAAAATGCCACCTCAACACTATTTTCCCAGCAAACTTCCAGGAACTAGAAATTCCTAATGATTCTACTACAAAGTGATTCTCCCACAAAAAGCCATCAGCTAGACTTATCCAGGATATGCAAGTAAGGACAGGGACATACATTATTTCATCCTTCATGACTCATAGGTGTTTTCTGGTTTTTAATGGTAGGATTTGGTGTCAGGAATATTCTCAAATTTTACAAATTCTCTAGCCTTTTTCCCACTTTTTCCACATGGAATTTCAATAAATTACAAGCTATACTTCCTCTGTTTTGCTAAGCCACTAAGTGGGCTGACAACACAACTCTAAAAGGGGAGTAACTGAGCAGTGTTCACACACTGGCAAAAAGTACACAGAACTGAAATAATCTGTTGACCGTCACTGATAAAGAGTTTGTCTGAGATCAAACCCAAGATAAACTAAAGCTAAAGTCCTTGTGTGCAGAGTTTTTCTCTACACTGAAGTAGCAGGAAATACATTGAGTAGTGCTCCCTCTGCTGGCCTTCTAACAGCATGGCATGGGTCCCCCAAATAACGTATTTAAAACTGGTCAGACCAGGGCACCTGAGTGGCTCAGTGGGTTAAGCCTCTGCCTTCCAAGACTCAGGTCATGATGGCTCTGCTCAGAGGGGAGCCTGCTTCCCTCTCTCTGCCTGCCTCTCTGCCTACTTGTGATCTCTGTCTGTCAAATAAAAAAATAAAACCTTTAAAAACAAAAACAAAAACAAAAACTGGTCAGACTAAAAGCTGACTCCAGAAGTGAAAAATCAAAGGCCTTTATTATAGAAGCTCCTATAGACTTATATACCATATGGGAGGCACTTCTCCCCCACTGAGGAAAGAGAGGACATAAAACAAAAAAATTTTTAGGGCTGCCTAGATGTATTCAACAAAACTACCCCTCTGCCAGGGAATATTTTTAAATTATGTATTTCATTAAAAAATAAAAGACATTTTTACATTCTTTCAAATAATGGGACATTTTGGCCATATGCTTTCTTACTTTTTTTCCTTAGGCATGCTATTTTACTTCAGAACTACATGGGATGTTGAAGAAAACATCTTCATTTGAACTGATCCCACATACATTCTATTCTGCACACTATTCCATATATTGATCATTATACTGAAAAAGTTTTATACTTTTGTTCAAAAACAAATTTGTACACAGTAAAACAAAAATTTCAACAACTATTAATTTTAAAAATAGAGTTTGCTATGATACTCCTAGCTTCCCATTCTTATCATTAAATCAACCCAGCAATGTTATCATATTCAGTCTGTTTTCTTTTTTTTTTAAGATTTTATTTATTTTTTTGATAGAGAGATACACAGTGAGAAAGGGAACACAAGCAGGGGGAGTGGGAGAGGGAGAAGCAGGCTTCCTGTGGAGCAGGGAGCCCAATGCGGGGCTCGATCCCAGGACCCCAGGATCATGACCTGAGCCAAAGGCAGATGTTTATTTAACAACTGAGCCACCCAGGCACCCCCATAGTCTTTTTTCTATCAATACATGTTTATGTGATTTTAACAACTGATAATATGCCAATTAAACTTTTTTTATTTTATTAGACATGAAGCTAAACCATTGGCCTGACTACAAGTCCTCCAGTTCTTGGATGATTTTTTTTATTTGTTCTGTGAATAAGTTATTTTTCTTACACAGCTCTAGATATGCTGTGTAGTTCTGAAGTAAAACATAGATATGAGGGTAAAAAACCAAAAACTCAAGGGTAAAAAGGCTTTAATTTGAACTGGAATGAGCTCTTAGTTTCACTTTTTAAAAATTATTCACAAGGAGGCACCTGGCTGGCTTAGTCAGTGAGTCAATGGAGCATGCAACTTGATCTCAGGGGTTCAAGCCCCACATTGGGTGCAAAGATTACTTAAAAATAAAAAGAACCTATTACTCCCACAGCACCTGCTCGTTGTTCTGTGTCCCTGCCAGTGGCCCCTCTGTGTTTCCAAACTTGGTTTTATAATTACAATCCATACGTCCTAGTGACATTGTGCTTTAGTAAAAATGCCTGTTTTCCAATTCTTTGATGTACATTAGATATTCTCAACAGGGCAATACACTTTGGTTTTGAGATCTTCCTTTTTCCATTTTTCTTTGAAGTAAATATGCATATATATATATATATATATATATATATATATATATATATTTAGTTCTGACTTAATTCTGTTATTTATCATAAGGGGTTTAACTAATGAAGTAAAGTTGCACACCTATGACTTAAAACACACACACACACACACACAAATTAAAAAATCAAAAAAAATAAAAAGAACCTAAATAAATTAAAAATAAATAAATAAAAACTATTCACAAAATACAAATATTTATTTTCTTATTCACTACCTCTCCCAAACTGGGCCAAGTTCAGAGAAATATATGAAGGAAATAACCAAAACAAGAAAGTCTCCTAACTGAGACAAAAACAGTGGGAAAGGACCCTTAAATTAGCCCCTAGAACAAGAAGCACGTACCTCTGGAAGAAAGCATTCTCTGTAGCAGTTAGAAGGCCCTTCAGGTATCCACCTTTGAAATGGTTAATTCTACTACTGCATGGGAGCTTCTTTGGTTTGAAGCAGAACCAGGGTTCTCCAGTATAGAGATCTGTAAAGTTACACAGGGGCAGATTCCCAGGAAGACACACATTGCACTCCGTGGTTTCAGAAATTCTTCCTGAACGGAAGAGACTCTTGAAATAGACCCTGTGTGGTTTCTCTTCCTGTAGGTGCTGTAGAACTCTGATCCCTTCAGTGGGATGGACGAGAGATATGGACACTTTAACCTTGCCCGGCCAGAGCAAAGTGAAAAAGACTTTGTAAAACCCATTCTGGTAGTCTACCACTCTGCCCACAGCCCCTGCCTGCAGCTTAGGCGAGTGGATTCTGGCCTGCAGGTAATCTCCACCATATTTCTTGGGTTTTCTTTGAAAATCCTGTACGTGAACCAGCACTTCTAGCTGGCTTCCCACCTTGAAGAAGGCTGCAGAGTTCAAGATAACAAAGTAGCTGGAAGAAGGGTCAGTGCTCTTCAGAAAGGGGACCGGACCCATATCAGGCACCTGCCATTGTAGGGCAGCCAGCAAGGAGTCCTCCTCCATGCGCTCCCGGCTAGACAGAGTCTGATGCTCATAGCCACAGTAAGGATTCCGGTTAACTCCTGTCACCTGGGAGGAAACAAACTGTCCACTACTGTCGATGAATGTGGCTGAAACAGTCTCATGGTCCAAGTACTGAAGAGAAAAAAAAAACACAAAAACAGAAACCACAGACAGCTATAATAAATTTCCTTATATCAACCAAATGCACCTCTGCTTCAGTTTAACTTTAATAAAACTACTTGGGATGACATTGCTTCAAAAATCAGAGTTCACTACTTTTACAGAGCTACCTTCTTGTAACACAGTGAAATCAAGATGAGGAATAAAGTCATAGGGAGATCTCCACACTTCTATGAATTTTACCTCCAGGAGCTTGATCAGGTTCCCAGAGTCAATATAAGTGGGGAAAAAAACCCTCATGGTTCCAGCAGAAGAAGAAAAGGAATCATTTGGAAATACAACAGAGCATTCTGTTCTTGACAAGGTCTGCCCTTAAGAGAAACTATTTTACCAAAGCCTAATCTCTTGGGGTTTCATCAGCACCTAACCAAACTGGGGTAAGGACATACCCAGGTCCAGCCCATTCTAACCATCTATCCAACTTGAGGTGTATAAGTGAAGACTGAGAAGAACTTTTTTTTTTCCTAAGATTTTAGTTATTTATTTGACAGAGACAGAGCAAGAGAGGGAACACAAGCGAGGGGATTGGAAGAGGGAGAAGCAGGCTTCCCGCTGATCAGGGACCCCCCCCCAATTCAGGGCTTGATCCCAGAACCCTGGGATCATGACCTGAGCTGAAAGCAGACATTTAATGACTGAGCACCCAGGCACCCCTGAGAAGCACTTCTGAAATTCATAGCCCAGTAGCAAAGGCTCACCAAAGGACTGAGACTTACTCATAGGACTATAAAACACTTCACTTCCCCCACACCTCACCATCTCACAACTAAAAGCTTATTTATCAGAGCTCCTTTTACTCAGTACATCACATTCAGCTTTCAACAAAAAACTGTAAGACATACTAAAAGACAAAAAACATAGCTTGAAAACACAAATCAAACATCAGAACCAGGGGCACCTGGGTTGCTCAGTGGGTTAAGCCTCTGCCTTTGGCTCAGGTCATAATCTCAGGGTCCTGGAACTGGGCTCCGAATCGGGCTTTCTGCTTAGCAGGGAGCATGCTTCCCCCTCCAACCCCACTGCCTGCCTCTCTGCTTACTTGCGATCTCTGTCAAACAAATAAATAAAATCATTTAAAAAAAATCAGAAGCAGACTCAGATATGACAGGGTTGTAGGAATAATGAGCCCAGTAATTTAAAACAGCTATGATTTATATGTTAAGACCTCAAAGGGAAAAAGCAGACAACATGAAAGAACAGACGGGCACTGCAAGAAGGTGGAAATTCCGAGAAAGAATGAAAAAGAAATGCCAAGAACAAAGAATCCAAAAATGGACTCTCAACTCTATGCTCAACTAATTTCAACAAAGCAGAAAAGAATAGCCAATGGAAAAAAGATGGTCTTGGGGAACCTGGGTGGTTCAGTCAGTTAAGCATAGGCTTTCAGCTCAGGTCATGGTCCCAGGGTCCTGGGATCAAGCCCCACATCAGGCTCCCTGCTCAGCAGGGAGTCGGCTTCTCTCTCTCTTTCTGCTGCTCCCTCTGCTGTGCTCTCTCATGCTCTCTCTCTCTGTCAAATAAATAAACCTTTAAAAAAATTTTTTTACAAAGATGGTATCTTCAACAGATGGTGTTGGGAAAACTGGACAGCTACATGTAGAAGAACAAAACTGGACCATTCTCTTACGCCATATACTAAAATAACCTCAAAATGGATGAAAGATCTAAATGTAAGACAGGAATCCATCAAAATCCTAGAGGAGGGGCGCCTGGGTGGCTCAGTGGGTTAAGCCGCTGCCTTCGGCTCAGGTCATGATCCCAGGTCCTGGGTTCGGGCCCCACATCGGGCTTTCTGCTCAGCAGGGAGCCTGCTTCCTCCTCTCTCTCTGCCTGCCTCTCTGCCTACTTGTGATTTCTCTCTGTCAAATAAATAAATAAAATCTTTAAAAAAAAAAAATCCTAGAGGAGATCACAAGCAGCAACCTCTTTGACCTCAGCCACCGCAGCTTCTTGCTAGATATGTCTCTGGAGGCAAGGAAAACAAAAGCAAACATGAACTATCAGGACTTCATCAAGATAAAAAGCTTTGTTGCACAGCAAAGGAAACAGTCGACAAATCCATAAGACAACCTACCGAATGAGAGAAGATATGTGCACATCTTCAGATAAAGAACTAGTATCTAGAATCTATATAAAAAACCTACCAAACTCAACACCAAAGAACAAACAATACAATCAAGAAGTGGGCAGAAGACATGTACAGTCACTTCTCCAAAGAAGACATCCAAATGGCCAACAGACACATGAAAAAGTGCTCAACATCACTAGGCATTAGGGAAATATGAATCAAAAACACTGTGAGATACCACCTCACACCAGCCAGAATGGCTAAAATGAACCAGTCAGGAAACAACAGACATTGGCAGGATGTGGAGAAAGGGAAACCCTCCTACACTGTTGGGAATGCAAGCTGGTGCAGCCACTCTGGAAAACCGTATGGATATTCCTCAAAAAGATGAAAATAGAGACACCTTATAAGCCAGCAATTGCACTAATATGTATTTATCCAACGCCTACAGTGATCCAAAGAGGCATCTGCACCCCAATATTTATAGTAACAATGTCCACAAAAGCCAATCTATAGAAATGCCCATCAACAGATGAACAGATAAGGAAGATGTGATATGTATGTATAATGGAATATTACTCAACCATAAAAAATGAAATCTTAAAATTTGCAACAATGTGGATAGAACTAAAGGGTATTATGCTAGGTGAAATAAGTTAATCAGAGAAAGACAATTATATGATTTCACTCATATGTATAATTTAAGAAACAAAACAGAGGATCAAAGAGAAAGGAGGGGAAAATAAAGATGAAATCAGAGAGGGAGACAAACCATGAGAGACTCTTAAGGAAACAAACTGAGGGCTGCTGGAGAGGAGGTAGGTAGGGGTTTGGTGTAACTGGGTGATGGGCATTAAGGAGGGCAGTTGATGTAATGAGCACTGGGTGTTAAATGCAACTGATGAATCACTGAACTCTGCCTCTGAAACTAATAATACACGGTACGCTAATTACTTGAATTTAAATATAATAAAGTGGGGCGCCTGGGTGGGCTCAGTGGGTTGGGCCGCTGCCTTCGGCTCAGGTCATGATCTCAGAGTCCTCGGATCGAGCCCCACATCGGGCTCTCTGCTCTCTCGGGGAGCCTGCTTCCTCCTCTCTCTCTGCCTGCTTGTGATCTCTCTGTCAAGTAAATAAATAAAATCTTTTAAAAATAAATAAATAAATAAATAAATATAATAAAGTAAAATTTAAAAACCCTACCAAAAAAAAAAAAAGGAAAAAGGAAATGCCAGACAAAGCAGAGAGAATTTTTAAGGAGAAAAAATACTCTGTATGATTACTATAATGAATTACTATATGTATAATTATATAATTATAATGAATTACTATATGTATAATGACATCTGTCATTACTATAATGACAGATGTCATTATATATTTGTCTAAACCTATAGAATATACAATACCAACAGAGAACCCTAGGGCGGTGCACTATGGCCCTTGGATGATTATGGTAGGTCAAGGTAGGTTTTTCCTTGGTTAAAAAAATGTACCATTCCAGGGGCGCCTCTTGGCTCAGTCGTTAAGCACCTGCCTTGGGCTCAGGTCATGATCCCGTGGTCTTGCTCAGCAGGAAACCGGCTTCTCCCTCTACCAGTGCCCACTGCTTCCCCTAGTTGTGCTCACTTGCTTTCTCTCCCTGTCAGATAAATAAAATCTTTAAAAAAGAAAATGTACCATTCTGGTGAATAATGATAATGATGGGAGAGGCTAAGATGTAAAGGGGCCAAGAGCATATGGGAAATTTCTGTAATCTTCCTACTATAGTGTAAGCCCTGGTAGTTAATTTTGTTTTTGTTGGGCTTTTTTTTTTTTTTTTTTTGGTAATCCAAGTGCCTGAAATTTGACCTCAATTTTGATTGCCAAGGCATGCACTTCAAAGAGGTATCCACTTCTAAGACCCCTATCACAGAAAAACACAATGCCAGCCATAAGACTAGATAAAGAGCCAGGTCACCACCTCCCCCAACAGGCTCCTTTGCTTTAGAGATCTTGGTAGATTTAGATAAGTGACCATTTTCTGTGTTCTAAATTCCACTTTTATGTTTTAAATTCACCAAGAGAGTGAACCTGTGAAACCCCAGGCCCCTGTCCTTAGATTCCCCCCAAAACAGCAGAACCCCAGGTCCACACTCTTTATCTCTTTCTCTACCCATGACCTCACTGTGTTGCCCCAGGTGTGCTGTATACCCTCCAGAACCTATGAATAATAAAACTTGTTGTTTTTCAAAGTTTCCTGCTTGCAGTCATAGTAAGAGCCACAAGAGCCAGTCCAGCAACAACAGTGGTAATTAAGAGGCTGAGATCAGCACAAAACATTTCCTGTCAATTTTGCTTTAAGCCTACGAAAGACTCATTTTAGACCTAAAGACACCTGCAGATTGAGAATAAGGGGGTGGAGGTAGATGCAAATAGATATCAATAGAAAATTCAGTTCGAGTAGCAATCCTTTATTGGAAAAAGTACACTTTTTTGTTCTCATATTGTTTGTTGTTGTTGTTTTTTAAGCAGGCTCCATGCCCAGCACTGAGCCCACTGTGAGGCCTGAACTCAGGATCCTGAGATCGAGACCTGAGCTGAGATCAAGAGTCAGTCACTAAACCGACTGAGCCACCCAAACACCCTGGTTCTTGTATTGTTTTTCTTTGCTTGGTACCAGGGTAATATTGGCCTCATGAAATGATTTTGAATGTGTTCCCTCTATTCCATTATTAACATTTTTTTTTTAAGATTTTATTTATTTATTTGACAGACAGAGATCACAAGTAGACAGAGAGGCAGGCAGAGAGAGAGGAGGAAGCAGGCTCCCTGCTGAGCAGAGAGCCCGATGCGGGGCTGATCCCAGGACCCTGGGATCATGACCTGAGCCGAAGGCAGAGGCTTTAACCCACTGAGCCACCCAGGCTCCCCTGGTAACATTTTTTTTAAAAAGAATTCATTTATTTATTTGACAGAGAGAGACACAGCGAGGGAGGGAACACAAGCAGGGGCAGTGGAAGAGGGAGAAGCAGGCTTCCCACCGAGCAGGGAGCCCGATGCGGGGCTCAATGCCAGGACCCTGGGACCATGACCTGAGCTGAAGGCAGACGCTTAACGACTGAGCCACCCAAGTGCCCCCTATTGGTAACATTTGGATAAAGACTGTCATTTATTATGTATTTTAATGTTTGGTAGAATTCACCAATGAAACCATGGGGTCTTGGGCTTTTCTGTGCTGGGAGATTTTTGATTCCTAATTCAATCTCATTCTTATTATTGGCCTAAGAAGATTTTGTATCTCTTGGATTCAAGATTCATGATTCAATCTTGGTGACTTCTGGGTTTTTAGGATTTATCTGAGTTTATTCCTAAGTTATCTGATATTTTAGTATATAATTGTTTATAGTAATCTGTTACCACACAATGTGTTTCTGTGGGCATCTGTTGTATTGTTTTCTCTTCCATTTCTCATTTTGGTTTTTGAGTCTTCTGTTTCTTCTTAATGTTATTAAACCACTGCCAATATATATATTTTTAAACATCATTATTTTCAATATTACGTTATTATTTATTCTTGTCTCTATTTATTTGTTTCTGATTTGTTTCCTTCTCTACTAAATATTAGGTAAGTCTCTTCTTTTTCTAGTTCCTTGAGGTGTAAAGTTGTTTATTTCAACTTTTTTTTTAAATTTTTATGCTCTTTATTTTTATTTTTTTACAGATTTTATTTATTTGACAGAGAAAGAGAGAGCACACAAGCAGGGGGAGCAGCAGACAGAGGGAGGGGCTCCCTCTGAGCAGAGAGCCCCACATGGGGCTTGGTCCCAGGACACTGGGATCATGACCTGAGCCAAAGGTAGACACTTAACTGACAGAGCCACCCAGGCATCCCTTTTTTTTTGTTTAAGATTTTATTTATTTGAGGGGCTCCTGGGTGGTTCAGTGGGTTAAGCCTCTGCCTTCAGCTCAGGTCACGATCTCAGGATCCTGGGATCAAGCCCTCTGTTGGGCTCTCTGCTCAGCGGGGAGTCTGCTTCTCTCTCTCTCTCTCTGCCTGCCTCTCTGCCTACTTGTGATCTCTGTTTGCCAAATAAATAAATAAAATATTTTTAAAAAATTCATTTATTTGAGAAACACAGTGCACAAGTTGGGGTGAGGGGCAGAGGGAGAAGCAGACTGCCCCCTGAGCAGGGAGCCTGACATGGGGCTCAATCCCAGGACACTGGGATCATGACCCAAGCCGGAGTCAAACACTTAACTGACTGAGCCACCCAGGTGCCCCTCAAATTTTTTTCTTAAGACAAACACTTATAGCATAAATTTCACTCTAACATCTGCTTTTGCTTCATCCCATAGGTTTTGGAATATTGTCTTTTCCTTTTGTTTTGAGATAAATTTTGCTTTGCTAATTGCTTTCTTATTAGGTCAATTGCAGTAGTATAGTGCTTAATATTTACATATTAAATATTTAATATTTATAGTGTAGATTTTTCAGCTTTTATTGTTGATCTTTAGTTTTGTACCACTGTGGTTGAAAAATATACTTGGTGTGATTTCAGTTTCCATAAATTTTAATATTTGTTATGTCTCTTTTTATGATTTAACCAGGGTATTCTTCTGTGTGTACTTGAAGAAAATGTGTATCCTATTTTTCTTGGATGAAATGTTTTATATACATCTTTTATAACCATGTCTTCTGAAATATGCTTTAAGTTCTTGCTGAAAAAAATAACTTTAATGAAGGTACTTGTTTAAAATAAAGCATATCAGAAGAGAGGTGGTGGTGATGGGTGAAACACCTGAAAGGGATAAGAGAGTACATTTATGATGATGAGCTGAGTAATGATGTATAGAATTGTTGAGTCACTATATTGTACACCTGAAACTAATATAACACCGTATGTTAACTACACTGGAATTAAACTAAAAAACTTAATAATAAAAAAAATTTTTTTGCTTTTTTTTTTTTTAAGATTATTTATTTATTTATTTGACAGAGAGCGATCACAAGTAGGTAGAGAGGCAGCAGAGAGAAGGGGGAAGCAGGCTCCCCACCAAGCAGAGAGCCCAATGCAGGGCTCAATCCCAGGACCCTGGGATCATGACCTGAGCCAAAGGCAGAGGCTTTAACCCACTGAGCCACTCAGGCACCCCAAAATTTCACTTTAAACATAAAACTTTTCTAAAAAATTCTTTGGGGCATCTGGCTGGTTCAGCTGGTATAGAGCATGCAACTCTTGATATCAAGGTTGTGAGTTTGAGTCTCATGTCAGGTGTAGAGATCACTTAAAAATAAAAGATCTTTTTTAAAATAGTCTTTTGGGGTGCCTGAATGGCTCAGTTGATTAAGCATCTGCCTTCGGCTCAGGTCATGATCCTGGAATCCCAGGAAATATCCCCCGCATGGGGCTTCCTGCTTAGCAGGGAGTCTGCTTCTCCCTCTGCCCCCACCCTGGTCGTGCGCACGCTCTCTCTCTCTCTCTCTCTCTCTCAAATAAATAAAATCCTTTAAAAAAAAAAAAAGCAATAGAGGGAACAAAAATGACTGAAAATTTTGTCTTACCAGAATTAACATCAGCATGTAACAGCCTAAGACATTCCTTTTCTGTTCCCCTTTCAACAACTCATCAGGCATCTGTCCACAGACAAAAGGGCCTTTGTGGGAGTTGTGGGAAACAGTACCAGATGCCAAGAGACTGAGGCATCTCACCCACATGTGCATCTGGTAATAGGCAGACAGACTCAGCATAGGCTGCAGAAGAGCCAGTGAACCTGCCCCAACCCCTTATGGCCACAGTCAGGGAAAATCTGCAGATCCCAATGAATGAAAAAGAATGGGTAGAAATCCAGCTTTCCCTAGAGCAGGAGATTCCAGCATGCCCCTGGTGGTGCAGTGGAGTGGTAATCAGAAATTCTGCTGGTGCTGTTCCTCCCCAACACAACACAGTGCAGATGAACTCTCACAGCACCCTTTCCCAAGCAGGAAAAGGAGAGTGGGAGTTAATGCCCAACCATCCCTGTTGAGTGAGATGCCAGAGGGAAACCCATTTCTCTCCGGCAGCACCCAGAGTACTGAGACTGGACCTCCATAACTGGTGGGAGGGAGAAGATCAGGAAAAAGGCAAATGAGAATATCAAAGGGCATTGAAGGGATGCAGTTCCTGCTGACTGTGCTCAAAACTTTAGCAGGAAGCTGGTCCATAAGCCTAAGGGAGAACCTCACCTGACAATCTCCCCACTGAGCCCATGAGCAGCCCAACACCCTGAGTACTAAACTCACACCTCCTCTGACTCTGCAACAGCTCCTGGCATACACTTCCTAGGTAAGGTGGCAAGTGTTAAGTCTGATATATGAGTGCTATCAGAAAAACAGACTAATATCTATCAGCAAAGAAGAAACCAGAAACTTGAGTTATAGTGCCACTTTCTAGAAAACAAAAGAAGTTAACAACAGCTAGCCTGGTGGTTTATAAGACTCAGAAAAGAGATAAGAGCTTAAGAATTGTGTCACATGAAGAAGCGAAAATGTGGTGAAGACATAGCCACATAAGGAGAAGAAAACCCCGGATACTACCAGGACCAGCAGTCTACCCCATTTGAAGGTAACTAGCAAAGATTTGAGGAAGTATCTGCTACATTAGGCAAAAAGAGCAATGCAAACCTAAAAGAACATGAAAAATCCAGGAAACACATCATCACCTAAAGATAACAATAATCTTCCAATAACCTAACTCAAAGGCACAGAATTTAACAAGCTACATGATAAAGAATTCAAAATAGCTGGTTAAGGAAACTCAACAATTCAACCAAGTACATCAGCAAAATGAGAAATCTACAAAGAGAGAAATCATAAAAAAGAGGCAAACAGAAATGCAATGAATGCAATGAAAAATGCCACAGAGTGCATCTCTATGTAGAGGAGATCAAATGGAAGACATAATAAATGAGCTAGAAAACAAAAACTCTGAAATAACCTGATCAGAAATGAACAAGAAAAAGAGAATGAAAAAGAACACAGAATGCCTATATGATCTACAGGATAACATTAAATGTACAAATATTAGAATAATCAGGATTTGAGAAAGAGCAGATAGCCAGAAAGTTTATTTAAAAAGACAAGACAGGGGGGCGCCTGGGTGGTTCAGTGGGTTAAAGCCTCTGCCTTCGCTCGGGTCATGATCCCAGGGACCTGGGATCGAGCCTCACATCGGGCTTTCTGCTCAGCAGGCAGCCTGCTTCCTCCTCTGTCTCTCTGCCTACTTGTGATCTCTGTCTGTCAAATAAATAAATAAAATCTTCCCAAAAAAATAAATAAATAAATATTTAAAAATAAAAAGATAAAAGCTGTCAACTTTCCAAACCTGGGGATACAACTAGATGACCAAGTTCACAAAGCTAATAGATCACCCAATTATCTCAATGCAGAAAGACCTTCTCCAAGACAAAATATAATAACATTGTCAAAAACAAACACAGAGATGGGACGCCTGGGTGGCTCAGTTGGTTAAGCGGCTGCCTTTGGCTCAGGTCATGATCCCAGCGTCCTGGGATCGAGTCCCACATCGGGCTCCTTGCTCAGCGGGGAGCCTGCTTCTCCCTCTGCCTCTACCTACCACTCTGTCTGCCTGTGCTCATGCTCACTCCCTCTCTCTCTCTCTCTCTTTCTAACAAATAAATAAATAAAATCTTTTTTTTTTTTTTTAAATACAAACACAGAGAGTCCTAAAAGCAGCCAGAAAAAAGACTGTAATTTGAAAGGAACACCCATTTGGCTATCAGCAAGTTTCTCAGCATAACTCTGTGCCAGGAAAAGTGAAATGACATATTCAAAGTGTTAAAAGAAAGTGTCAACCAAAAATACTGCGTCTGGCAAAGTTAGCTTCAAATATGAAGGAGAAATGAAGACTGTCTCAGACAAACAAAAGCTGAGAAAGTGCATTACCACTAGTCTGCCTTGCAAAAATGCTGAAAAGAGTGCTTCAAACTGAATGAATGAAGAAACTAATTGGTGACATGAGAACATATGAAAGTATTCTACAGAAGAGTAAAGAGAAACATATAGTCAGATTTAGAAAACTGTAATTGTAGGGACGCCTGGGTGGCTCAGTCAGTTGGGCATCTGCCTTCGGCTCAGGTCATGATCCCAGGGCCCTGGGATCAAGTCCCACATCAGTAAAAGGGTAGATAGAGCTTTGTATGCTACTGAAGTTAAGTTGTTATAGGGTTAAAAGGGACAGCTTTATCTATGAGATATTTTATATAAATCCCATGGTAACCACAATGCAAAAACAGAACAGATTCACAAGAGAAAGAAAGGAAAAACAGAGCATACCACTACAGAAAAGCACCACTTTATAAAAGGCATAAACAGAGGAAAAACAAACTTTGAAAATACAAAACAATCAGAAAGCAATTAATAAGATGGCATTATTAAGTCCTTAATATATCAACAAATAACTCTAAATGTAAGTGGATTGAATTCACCAAGAAAAAGGCAAATAATAGCTGAATGGATTTTTTTTTTAAAGGACCCCCCCCCCCCAAAAAAATAGGTGGCCTAAAGGTAACTTCAGATTTAAGGACACACACAGGCTGAAAGCAAAGAGATGACAAAAGATATCCCAAACAAGTAAAAACCAAAAGAAAGAGAGGTTGGTTATGCTTATTAATGAAACAAAATAAACTTTAAGCCAAGAACAGTAACAAGTGACAAAAAAGGTCATTATAGAATGATAAAGAGGTCAATTCATCAAGAGGATATAACAATCGGAAACATATACCAACCCAACAACAGAACACCTAAATATATTAACATATATATTAAATACTAACAGAACTAAAGGGAGAAATAGACAATAAAAGAATAGTAGGGGACTTCAATACTCCACTGTCAGCAATGGACAGATCATCCAGACAGAAAATCAACAAGGAAATATTGGATTTGAACCATACATGCATTATATCAAATGGACCTAACAGACATTTATAAAGTAATCCCTATCAAAATTCCAATGACATTTTTTTTAAAGATTATATTTATTTATTTGACAGACAAAGATCACAAGCAGACAGAGAGGCAGGCAGAGAGAGAGGAGGAAGCAGGTTCCCTGCTGAGCAGAGAGCCTGATATGGGGTTTGATCCCAGGACCCTGAGATCATGACCTGAGCTGAAGGCAGAGGCTTTAACCCACTGAGCCACCCAGGCACCCCTCCAATGACATTTTTAATAATAAAAAAAAAAAACAGGGAAAATAAAATTTGTAAAAGACCCCAAATAACCAGAGCAATCCTAAGAAACAAGAACAAAACTAAAGGTATCATACTTCTTGTTTTCAAACTACACTACAAAATTCTAGTAATCAAAACAGTACGGTACTGGCACAAATACAGAATAGAATTAAGACCCCAAAATAAAGCCCCACATACACAATCACCTAATTTTTTTAAGCAATTACTATGCCCAATGTGGGGCTGAAACTCATGACCCCAAGATCAAGAACAAGTGAGCCAGCCAGGCACCCCTAGAATCAACTAATATTTGATAAGGGTGACACAAATATTCAATGGCATAGTACTCAAAAGCATAGTCTCTTCAAAAAATGGTGTTGGAAAAACTGGACAATAAGCAGACAAATGACTAGACCCTTTCTTATACCACTCAAAATGGATTAAAGACTATGTTATAAGATCTGATATTATAAAATCCTATGGTGATAATCATATTGCAATATATAAATATCATATCAACACACTGCAACCTTAAACCTACATATTATATATCATTTATCTCAATGAAAAGAAAGAAAAGAAAATTTTCCCTTATCCACTGATTGCCTATTGGGAAATATTCCATCCAGGGTGCTTGAGTGGCTCAGTCATTGGGTGTCTGCCTTCGGCTCACGTCATGATCCCGGCGTCCTGGGATCGAGCCCTGCATCTGGATCCCTGCTTGGCTGGAAGCCTGTTTCTTCTCCCTCTCCCACTTCCCCTGCTTGTGTTCCCTCTCTCACTGTCTCTCTCTCTCTGTCAAATAAATAAGTAATATCTTTAAAAATTTTTTTTAAAAAGGAAATATTCCATCCTCCTCCTCTTTTTCAGTTGTTGTAAGGATATAACAAACCATTAAGGACCAAACCATGCATGCTCATGACATACCCCCTTCTCCTTCCTACCCTTTTCCTCTCTTCCTTTCCTACTCTTACTCTTGTTCCTTGGGTAGCCATCCCAGCTATTCAAGACCAACCAATTTCAGGATACAAAATCAATATAGAGAAATCCTTTGGATTTCTATATACTAACAATAAAGCAGCAAAAAGGGAAATTAAGAAAACAATCCCATTTACAATTGCACCAAAAACAATAAAATATTTAGGAATAAACTTATCCAAGGAGGTGAAAGACCTGTAATTGGAAAACTACAAAACACAATAAAAGAAATTAAAGATGACATAAACACATGGAAAGATATCCCATGCTCATGGACTGGGAGAACTAATACTGTTAAAATGTCCATACTACCCAAAGCAATCCACAAATTTATTGTAATCCTTATCAAAATACCAATAGCATTTTTGACAAAACTAGAACAAATAATCCTAAAATTTGTATGGAAGCATAAAAGATTCCAAATAGCCAAAGCAATCTTGAAAAAAAACAAGACTGGAGGTATCACAGGACACCTGAGTGACTTAGTCAGTTAGGCATCTGCCTTTGGCTCAGGTCATGACCCTAGGGTCCTGGGATGGAGACCCGTGACATCGAGCTCCCTGCTCAGTGGGGAATTTGCTTCTCTCTCTCTCTCTCCACCCACCCTGACCCGCTCATTCTCTTTCCCCTCTCCGTCAAATAAATAAATTAAAAAACAAAAAAACTGGAGCTATCAGAATCCCAGATTTCAAGATATACTACAAACTGTAGTAAGGAGAACAGTATGGTACTAGCACAAAAACAGACACACAGATCAACAGAACAGAATAAAAAGCCCAGAAATAAACCCACGATCATTTGGTCAATTAATCTTTGACAAAGGAGGCAAGAATGCACAATGGGAAAAAGACAGTCTATTCAACAAATGGTGTTGGGAAAACTGGACAGTTACATGTAAAAGAATTAAAATGGATCACGTTCTTACACCATACAGAAAAACAAACTCAAAATGGATTAAAGACCTAAATAGGAAACCTGAAACCATAAAAAATCCTAGAAGAGAGCACAGACAGTAATTTCTCTGACATTGGCCATAGCAACATTCTTCTAGATATATTTCCTCAGGCAAGGGAAACAAAAGCAATGATAAATTATTAGGACTACATTAAAATAAAACGATTCTTCATAGCAAAGGAAATAATAAAACAAAAGACAACCTGCGCAATGGGAGAAGATATTTGCACATGACATATCCATAAAGAATTACTATCCAAAATACCAAAATACATAAAGAACTTATATAACTCAACACCAAAAAAAAAAAAAAAAAAAAGGCAAATAATCCAATTTAAAATGGCCAGAAGACATGAACAGACATTTTCCAAAGACATCCAGCTGGCCAGGAGACACATGAAAAGATGCTCAACGTCTCTCATCATCAGAGAAATGCAAATCAAAACCACAATGAGATATCTCCTCAAACCTGTTAGAACGGCTAAAATCAACAACGTAAGAAACAACAACAGAAGGCAAAGCTGTGGAGAAAAAGGAACCTCATGCACTGTTGGTAGGAATGCAAACTTGTGCAGCCACTGTGGAAAACAGTATGGAGGTTTCCTCAAAAAGCTAAAAATAGAATTACCGAATGCCTGGATGGCTCAGTCTGTTAAGCGGCTGCCTTCAGCTCGGATCATGATCCCAAGGTTCTGGGATCAAGTCCCGCATCGGGCTCTCTGCTCAGCAGGGAGCCTGCTTCTCCCTCTGCCTGCCGCTCTGCTTGCTTGTGCTCTCTTTCTCTCTTTGACAAATAAATAAAATAAAATCGATTTTAAAAATTTAAAAAATAGAATTACCAAATGATCTAGTAACTACATAATGGATACTTACCTAAAGAAAATGAAAACACTAATTCAAAAAGATATATGCCCCCCTCTGTTTACTGCAGCATTATTTACAATAGCCAAGATATGGAAGCAGTCCAAGTATCCATCCACAGAAGAATGGACAAAGAAGATGTGGTGTATATATATACAATGGAATATCACTCAGCCATAAAAAGAATGAAATCTTGCCATTTGCAACAACATGTATGGACCTAGAGAGTATAATGCTAAGTGAAGTTAGACAAGGACATAATACCATAGGATTTCACTCATATGTGATATACAAGAAAAAAACAAAGAAAGAAAGAAAAAGACAAACCAAAAAAACAGACTTTTAAATATAAAGGACAAATTGGTGGTTGCCAGAAAGAAGCTGGTAGGGGGATGGACAAAATAGGTAAAGGAGATTAAGAGTACATATATTGGGATGAGCAATGAATAATATATAAAATTGGTGAATCACTGTATTGTTCATTTGAAATTAATATAACACAGTCTCGGGGTGTGTGGGTGGCTCAGTGGGTTAAAGCCAATTCTAGCCTATGAAAATCCAGGAAAAGTTGCTGGAAGTTTCTGGTGGGTGCACGCAGTCAAATCCAGACCATGCCAGTGTTCTAGTAACAGCTCTCTGAATTTTAGCTGCAAATGGAAAAATGCAAGTAATCTCTTCAGAGAGTTATAAGAGAACAAACTATCTCTTAAGCTGAACATGAACAAGGACACAAGCACCTATTGCTATGACAGCATCCTAAAATCCAACCATGAAAGAGGATACCATGCATAAAAGCTAACACAAAGGAAGGAGGGTAGAGATAAGAGACTTACAAAGAATTTACAGAGACTCCAGAGACTTACAGAAAAACAGAGCCTCAGCTGTGCCCAACTACCTCCTGACTCTACTATAAATGAGTAATATTTATTAATATTACTCACTTAATAATATTAAAGTCAGCCAGAATCAGGTTTCTTTACTTGTAGCCAAATCCCTAACAGACTGGTACTATCTTTATAATCAGAAAAATATATATATTTAAAATATCAATGAATAAGTGGGGAAAAAACAGGACATGCTCAATGAGAGCTTATCAGAGAGATACTAATGATCCCTTCTACAACTTTTGCTGGATACTGCTACATACACCTCCTTCTCATATTATGTGATATTTTTAATTAAAACTGAGTCTGTACTTTTCAGAAAATGATTGGATACTCTAATCACAAGAAAAGCATCATTAGGATCAGAAGCATAGGATGGAAAGGAGATTAAGGAATGGCAGACTGCCAAGCCTCAGAGCCCTTCCCGCTCTCCATCCCCTACCCTAATCTTCTTTATCAATTTCCATCACAGTAATAAATTGAACAGTTCAAAAGGCATGGCAATATTCTCAACTTGGACAACATGACCTCTTTAGACAGGGAAAGTGTTTTACTGCACTCTATCAAAAGAACTATTTGTTATTGTCAATGTCAGAATTGTCTTAATCGTTTATTACTGCCATCTATCTCCCTTCTCCCTTATTGCTGAGTTAGTCTTGGTGCAGATAGTTAGAGCTCTTAGTTGGCATCCAGTCCGCAAGTTCTCAAGAACTAAAGTAGGAGTACTAGGGGAATTTTCTCACATTCCTTCCTGCGATAACATCAATGATGTGGGACTCTGGCCTACCCTCTCAAGTCTCTCTTTCTCCCTTTTCCTGCCTCCTCACTCAACCTAGACCCACACAAGTTTCTTTTTTCTATTTGTATACCCATGCTATTTAATGTGGTAACACACACACACACCAACACACACACACACACACACACTCTCTCTCTCACACACACTCACAAAACCAATGAAGAAGAGTGCGATGCACACCCTTGGTCTTGAAAGTTACCGCTCGTCTATCATCCTGCAGGCTCAGCACCATCTTCCAACCCTGTTCTTCCTAGCCCCTGCACACAAGCCTCCAGCAAGTACCTCGCCTTCCTCCTTCCACCTCCTCTACAGGTAAGAACTGCTTCAAGATCCTTCTCTCCAGCAGCAAATGCATCTACATTGCCAACCATCATGATATTTTTCCTTCTTAGGTCAGAGGAAGGAGCACAGCAACTCCTACATAATCAATACTAAAATGATAACAAGAATACCCACAATATATGATGTCTCTCAACCTACATAAAGTTTTATGCTCCATTTGTGCTCTAGATCACATTATCTCCTCTCCTCCTTGGTCCATTAATCCTTCTTCTCTCCAGCTTCTCAATGATCACTTTACCCTCAAATTCAAAGCCCTCAGACTTCCACTTCTAGCCAAGATAATGAAACAGTGAGATTTACCCTTCCATCTTAAACAACTTTAAAAAAAAAAAAGTATATATATATATATATATATATATATATATATATGAAGCATGACTTTCCAGACCCTGAACATTAGACAACAAGGGACAATGATGCCTGAAAGATGGAAAACATGGGTGATCCTTTGCTTACAGCCTTGAAAGCATTTCCAGGCTGCAGCATCAGGAGGGGATCCTGGGTAGAGCCGGGTCAACTACTCAAGTTGAAGAGACACGGCCAAGTCTTAAAAGACCAAAGTGAATCCACAAGACAAAGTGGCAGAAGGAGAGATGCAGACAGAGAAAACTCAGGGGATCTGCAGAGGGTCCCTCTCGGGTACTCAGTAGAGTACTGGAGGACCAAAGTGCATGAGGAAAACTATGGAGGCTGAAGGAAAAACCTGAAAGCATGAAAGACAACAGCAATCAGAGCTCTCAGAGGACCAGAATGCTTGGGGACACAGACATTCCACCTATAGCAAAAGCCAATAAGCAGAGAAACACTGTAATTAAGATGGACGTGCAACCTGAGAAGCTTCACAGGCCAACAAAAGTAAAAGAGCAGCATCATTTTATCTAAAATCACTCCATAAATTTCAGTGACTTATGAGTGGCAAAGAGGGGGAGAGGGGCATACTAAGTGCCTTCCTAGTGCCAGGGACTGGAGAGGGGTCAGTAGGACACAGTCCTGCCCTTGTGTGCATTCTGTAGTCGTCAGGACAGATTCATCAACTCTCTCCTTTGAGTTTTCCTTCAGTTTTTGGCCAGCAGTCAGCTAAAAGGTCCCCTCCTTGGGGCACCTTGGTGGCTCAGTGGGTTAGAGCCTCTGCCTTTGGCTCAGGTCATGATCCCAGGGTCCTGGGAATGAACACTGCATCAGGCTCTCTGCTCAGCAGGGAGCCTGCTTCCCCGCCCCCCACCCTCTGCCTGCCTCTCTGCCTACCTGGGATCTCTGTCAAGTAAATAAATTTTAAAAATAAATAAATAAATAAAATAAAAGGTCCCCTCCTTAAAAAACCCTCTTTCAACCCCCTAACAACTATAGAGTAGTATGCTTTCCTTTCTTGACTGTATTCTTCACAATTCCTAATAATCACTTATTATTACTATATGACTGATTATTATTTTCTCCCATGCACATTTAGAATATGAGCTCTATAAACGAAGAAATCATGTCTGTCAACTTCACCACTGTACCCTCTGTGACCAGCACAGTATATAACCACTGAAGGTACTCAAACACTTACTGAATAAATGAAAACAAGAGCTATGACCAGGATAAGTTTTCTGATGACCAGCATTTCCTAGGCTAGTTAGCCCCAAATCCTTAGATTTGGCTCCTTTAGTTATAAAGGAGCCTATGAAGTACTCATACAAAGTACTCACCTCTACCTGAGTAACATTGACGACCAGCACCACCACCATCAGCACTGCAAGCAGACAGCAGAAAAGCCGTAGTTTGAAGAAATTGAGCCACATTGTCTGTCTGTGTCTTGATCACCCATGGCCGACGCCATGCTACCTTCACTCCTTAAAACTCCATGTCTTCGTTCTTCTGATCTGCAGACGAGCTTTTAGTTGAATTTGTTTGTTTTCCACTAGTATCATTAAGAGCTCTTTGTATGGAGGAGAGGCTAGGGTTGACTTAAGAAGCACACTTTTCTTCAGAGGAGTCCTTCAAACAGGGAAGATGAGAATACAGATCACCAACTCCAACAGCCAAATGTGTGGTAAGAGGAAAGGTGCCACACTTCCTCTTCCTGAACCCTCTCAAAGGCCCAAAGTCATGAGGGGAAAGCAAAGAGCCACAGCGCAGTTAGATCTGTTGCGCATTCAATTTGCTCAAACCCAACCCCAGAGTTCCATACAAATACAGTGATATTTGTCCTGTAAATTTTAGGTTTTAACTTTGAAGAAGGCAAAGAAGAATGTCTTCAAACCCTTAGAATTAGAAAATTAAAGTCACTGTTAAATTTCTAGAGGTCTAAGTAGATAAAATCACTCTCCTTCCCTTATAGCTCAAGTTACATAACACTCCTAAAGTGATTGTATTTGACGAGCATTAAAAGGAAACCTGCTGATTTTATGAGGAGTTCTGTGAGACTGTGCAAACCATCCCCACCTCCTCTAGAAAACAAGGAGTGCTGTCCCCCTGCACAGCAGAAGACATGAAACAGCCTTTGGATGTCCAGCTCCTGCAGGAGGATGCTCCCTCAGTAGAGTAACAGGGCCCAGGAGGGAAGACACTTACCCTGAAGATAGAGGAAAGAAAAGCTAAGCCTGAAGATTAAGAGGAGACCCAACTCCCTCATCATAACTGCTAGAGGCAGAGGACTTCAAAGCCTGCCACTCCTACCTGTTCTCACATAATGAATTCAAAATGCTCTCCCCAGTTTTTATTTTGGTATAGATAAACAGAAAAAAATACTAGTGTTTTGTTTCTAGCTAGGCTCTCCATAGAGGGCAAGGTGGAGAAGTCATCATAAAAGGGTGCATAACAATGGCGCAGAGGATCTCTGACTACTTCAACTGCACCAGCTCTTCCTGCAACGTTGTACTGGACCTGGCAAGTCGCCCTACTTCCCTCTCTCTTTCACTCCACCTGTCTAGTCCATTCCCATGCCACGAGGACCACAACTCCTCCTCATCTCTGCCTCATAAAGGAGACAGAACTAAGCTATTCTAACTTGCTCTCCATCCTCAGAAGTCCCACAGCACTTTCTTCTCACTTCACATCTCAGCATTTTCACTCCTCTGTATTTGTATGTATTTCCTGTTCCTCCAACTAGACTATACCAATCATGATTTAAAAAAAAAAAAAAAAAAAAAAAAAAAACACAGAGGGGCACCTGGGTGGCTCAGTCAGTTGAGCATCCGACTCATGATTTCAGTTCAGGTCATGATCTCAGGGTCGTGAGATCGAGTCCCACATCAGGCTCCGCACTTAGGGTAGAATCTGCTTCTCCCTCTCCCTCTGCTCCCCCTCCACAGCTCTCTGTCTCTATCTTCTCTCTCTCTCAAATAAATAAATAAAATATTTTAAAAATTTAAAATTTAAAATTTAAAAAAACAGAAACCAGGGCACCTGTGTGGCTCAGTTGGTTAAGCGTCAACTCTTGGCTTCAGCTCAGGTGGTGATCTCAGGATTGTGAGATCAAGCCCCAGTGCAGGGCTCTGTGATGAGCATGGAGTCGGCTTGTCCCTCTTCCTCTCCCTCTGCCCCTTCCCCCAGCGAGCTCTCTCTCCCAGATAAATAAAATCTTATAAAAACAAACAAACAAACAAAAAAGGGACAACTGGGTGGCTCAGTCAGTTAAGTGACTGCCTTCGGCTCAGATCTTGATCCCATGGTCCTGGGATTGAACCCTGTGTTGGGGCTCCCTGCTCAGTGGGGAGCCTGCTTCTCCTTCTCCCTCTGCTGCTCCCCCTATTTGTGTTCTCTGTCTCTTTCTCTCTGTCAAATAGATAAAATCTTAAAAACAAAACAAAAGAAAAAATACACAGAAACCAGGCATCAGAGAAAAAGCAACTTAGTAATAAGAATGTATCATATTTCTTGGATTCACTCACAGTACCTCCCCCTTACATGATATATATTGATGCAACAATCCACAGAACAAAAAGTTATGGAAGCCTACTCTGCCAGCACACACTGTACTAAGTGCCAGAAACTCCCATGGAAAAGCTTACACTTATATCAGACAAAAGGTATTTCCTCTCCTAAATTACAAATATTTATCCCTCTGCAGGCTCCCTGTACAGGGATACCAAGCACTGTGAAAGACTGCACTTTACCATTTGATGACCCCCCAACCCCACCTCTAACACCCAAGCACCCGCTCACCCCAAAGTGCCTATAAATCCTGGGAAGGAATAACTATGAACCAAAAGAAATGACTCTGTCATCAGGGCCCAACTGCTCTTCTGTAGAAGAGCAGGAGTTGGCCATAAATATCATAGGCTTCCCTCATGCCCAGAGAGGGAGAAGACCAAAGACAATACTCCACGGAGATTCAGCAGCACCACAGTAAGCACTGTCTGTGTACTGCAGAAACACCAGCAGTTTCGAGAAGGTTAGTGTTATTCAGAGCCAGGTGGCAGCAGTGCAGCTGCGGTCAGGGGGTGCAGAAGGATGGCAAGGGCAGCAGACTCCAGAACCATGGGGACCACAGGGACATAGGTAGCAAAGCAAATGTGCAAGAAACCCCTCATGGCCAAGGACTTCTACTGAAAGTTGTTACTGGAGGGGCATGCAAGACCTGACTTCTAGACCCATCTGTATATCTAAGTAGATGTGGTCTAAGGGGCACGTAGACCTCTCTTTGAAAAGACATATATGAAAATGTTCATAGTTGTTACCTCTGCACAGTTTTTTTTCTCCTTCATCTTTATCTTTGTGTCCTAAATTTTCACCAGGAAATAAAAATTACAAATAGAAAAAAGCAGGTTTCTAAAAGTAATAATTAACAACAAGCCATAAGAAGAAACACAGCATTAAACCAAATACAGAAAAACAATTCAATTTAAAATGAAAAATTTGGGGGCACCTGGGTGGCTCAGTAGATTAAGCGTCTGCCTTCGGCTCAGGTCATGATCTCAGGGTCCTGGGATCGAGCCCCACATCAAGCTCTCTGCTCAGTGGGGAGCCTGCTTCCCTCTCTCTCTGCCTGCCTCTCTGCCTACTTGTGATCTCTCTCTCTGTTAAATAAATAAAGAAAATCTATTACAAAATAAATAAATAATAAAATGAAAAATTTCAAAGTGAAAGAAGAAATCTCTAACCGTTCTCTACTGTCTTCCTACAAATACAAAACCTACGCATTATACCAAGAAAGTTATTTAAAAAGACGGCAGGACAATATCATTCAGTATCTCAAACTGCCTTAGAATTGAATAAAAACAAAAGTGCTAGACAGAATGACTCTAAGGAAAAGTTTCCTAGACCAGCCAAAAATAAAAATTTATTACTGAATGTTATTTACCTTTTTAAAAAAAATTTCCAGTTCCCAAGAAGAGATTAGAGCTTACATCTAACTTTCCTTCCAGTGTAATAAAGTCCTGAATTCAAGCAATCATGACAGCGCTTATTCTTTTCTTGCCACATTCAAAGCACGGGTTGATGTTTCCTCACTTTTATACCATTCTTCCTGCTACAACAAGATTACACACATGATATCCAGGTTAAAGATACCAAAATTAAGGAAAACATTTGAAATAAGAGTACAGTTTTATCCCGAGATGCACAGAGATTTCAGTATAACAAAGTAAGAGAAACATTTCCTTTACTACTAATAAAAAAATAGTAACTGGCTATATATATATATATATATATATATATATATATATATATAGACACATATATAGACTTAAACATGGCAAGTTACTCCCAGATCTGAGCTGAAGGTCAAATTTTATAATTAGCAATATAACTGAAAAAATATAAATCAAAGATAAAAGCTCCATATGTTACTTTTCTTAAAGACTAGAATAATTATGTACTTCAACAACCCATCCTACCACTATAGAAAATAAGAGGTATCTAGACAGATCCAAAAGTATGATTAATTCAGGAGGAATTTAAATTTGAGCAGTCTTGTTTTCAAATCCTCCTAATGTGTCAGTCCAGTCCACCACTTAGTCATGCCTCATATTTATGTTTGAAGGACAAGCAAAAAGTAAAATGCATGGTCTATTGGGTCTCTTCTGCCAAAGGTGATTAAGATTACTTAGCAGCCAATCTAACTTCTTTATGGCCTGTCACAACAACCCTAGACTGCCACTATGTACGTGACTTCCTACCCCATCTCATAAGAGAATTACAGAGTGGTTGTTTACATCACTTGGAATTAAAACTGTTAGTAACATCAATGAGATAGTTGAGTTCAGTACTAAAAAGGAAATTGGGCAGCAAACCCTTCCCCTAGGGAATTAGACAACCATTTCACAAAGATAAGGTATTACGGGATAGCTACACATCCAGTTTCTGGGACAGTCCCCATTCTATATACCCTGAACTGCTATCCACATAAATATAATTGTACTTGTCAGACCAAGTGTATAGAATTTTAATTCAAAATACGTGGACCCCCTACACAGAAGACAAATCACAGATCTACATGGAATATACCCAAACTTAAATATTTCTATATCAGGGGCACCTGGGTGATTCAGTGAGTTAAGCATCCAACTCTTGATTTCAGCTCAGGTCATGATCTCAGGGTTGAGATCGAGATTCTTCCTTTCTCTCTCTCTCCCTCTCCATCTGCCCCTCCCCCACTCTAAAAAATTTATATATCAAATTCCAAATTGCAGCTGTATAACTCATAAACACAGAGAAAAAACTGATGGTTGCCAGAGGGGAGGGAAGTGGGGGGGGTGCAAAATAGATGAGGAGGATTAAGAGGTACAAACTTCCAGTTACCAAATAAATAAGTCATGGGGATGCAAATGTAATATAGAGAACATAGTGAATAATATAGTAATAATTCCGTATGATGACAGACAATAACTACGCTGATTGTGGTGATCATTTCATAATGTATATAAATGTCAAACCACTATGGTGAGCACCTGAAACTAATATAATATTGTATGTTAACCATACTTCAATAAGTAAATAACAAAGAGCATCTATATTTCACAGGGTGCTGGGTAAGACCCTGAAACTTAACAGGCCAGGATCCAGAGAAAGAACTGGAGCCATATCCATGAATATGACAATGATGGGTCACCAAATAAGGTCAACCCTTGACAAAGAAGAAGCACAGCAGAAGTCTGCAGGACTTGTTTCCCCTGATTCCATTTCTCTTTTAGTTATCCCCACCTCACACACCCAAAGCGCTGACTCACCACCCAGGCCTTCCCCTGCCCTTCTTCCAAAGCAGCACCCCATGCTTTCATGGGTGGGGGGGGGACAGTTGGAGAGGAGACTAAAAGTAAAGAAATCAGTTAGATAAGTGACAGAGTAGTAAGTGCTGTAAGAAAAAAATAAGGCACATTGATAGGCTGTGTTCTTTAAACTCGTATGCACATTAATATCATTCTGTAAGCTTTTAACAATGCCATTGCTTAGACTAGACTCAACTAACTGAATCAGAATCTGTAGGACCAGGGCCTAAGAAACAGGTTTTTTAAAAAAGGTCTCCAAATGACTACTATAATATACTGCCAAACAGGGGAACCGCTAGTATGAGGTGGCCAGAGGTGTTATTTCTATCAGCGGGTCAGGCCTTTCCAAAATGATCTCTGAATTGTAACTTACACTGTCCCCTCAGGACAATCCGATTCCGGGATAACAGGGACAGCCAACCTCACTTCAATGATCTATTCCTTCGTTTCCCTTCTCAATAACAAATAACAGCATTTTATCAGGCCAGAGACTGTGGAGAGAAGAGACGAAGTACCGGCAGAGGAAAGCAGAACCCAAACACCTTGGAGCGTGCTGCTACTTCCACTGCATGGAATCAGACAATTAATGATCAGAGTCTGGGAGTCCCGCCAGCTTCAAGCACACCCTGATGTTCCAAATGATAACCACACTGAGGAAGGGGAAGGGCCACTGAGCAGTGTAGTTCTTCATCTTTAGGAAACTGGCAGCAATCCTCCTTTAGAGTAAATAATGAAAAGAAAGGAAAATTTTACAGACAATTACACACGAAATTTATATAAATCCTGAAAGAGAATGCCACTTACCACCACCCCAGTGGCCTTTAATCAAGCGGAGACGGGTGACAGGCCCAGGTTTCCACATCACACCTTGCAAAGTCACACGCTTCTCTCCCCATACGACCTGAATCTGATGTTCCAAAGCGTCAGCTCAATAATGCCAGAAGAGTCCAAAGTGTGAGAGCATCGTCAGGCAAGTGGCAGCTGGGCCCCGGGACAGCAGTGAGACCGGAGAATGGGGCCGAGGAGGCAGGCGTCGCAAAGTGCCCCGCACCGGGTTAGGAAGAGGTCTTCAGCTGCTGCACCTGCCCGCGTTGCACCAAGTCCGGAAAACTGAGCACGGAGATGCTCGCGTCAGCCCCGCCCCCTCCCTGCGGGAGCCGCAGCGGCTCGGGCAACTCAGGTCCGAAGCTACCGCAGCCGGAGGCTCCAATTCTGCCCCCGCCGAGGACGGAAGCCTTCCCTTTCTGGCTCCAGAACCCCCAGCCGTGACCCCCGAGTCTGCAGCTCCTCTGCACCAGGCTGGGGACTCAGGGGTCAACGCGTGCGGAGAAAGGGGCTTCCCGCGAGGCGCCAGGCATTGGGTCCCTCGAGCGGCAGGGACTCAGCCCGGCGCCTGCGCACAAGCCGGAGTCCCGCACTCACCGCCGAGCCCTGCGGTCCGCTGTGCTCTCTCTGGCCGCTAGGCATTCGGACTGCGGGATCCCGGGAGGCTGCTCCAGATCGTCTGGCCCCTGCTTCCTGGCCCCGCTACGTCTCCTCATCCCCGACCCCCGGCTACAATTGGTTGAACTCCAGGAGAGGCGGGCCGAGGATGCTGACTGACAGCCGCGGGCGCCGTGCGCGAAACGCGGAGCCTCGAGGCGAGGCAAGCGTAGTGGACGCTGCTCGCGCAAGGGGCCGCTTTGCTTCTGCGGGGGGGGGGGGGGGGGGGGGGGGGCATACAGCTGTAGCCCTGTGGCCTGAGCTCTAGCCCCTCTCGGGACGGGCTTCTCTCGCCTTCGAACCTTAGGGTTTCCCAGGGACAGTCTGTTTCAAGGCTTTTTTTCTTGTCAGCCAAAGTGACCATACTGGAGAAGCCCGTACTTGGGCCGTCTTTCCTGTCAGTGGCGGAATATGTTGTTTCTTCTGCCAGAAAAAAAAACACTATTGGCCACGCACGAGCTCTGGAACGGCAGGTCTTTCAATCTTTCCCTGCTTGGAATTAGTCGGCTTACTCTATTTGCTCTTAAAACAGCCTCGTTCCTTTTACTCTCCCTGTACGTAACATAGGTCTTCTGACAAAAATGCCTGCATACGTTCTCCCATCCCCCAAATCTGGGTTATCCTATTTTGGACGTTCTTCTAAGCGGTAGAACGTCTATAGCTATGTGAAATTCAGAAACTGAGAGGAGACCTTGGAAGACAGATAAAGGACCTGCTCAGGAAGCCGGAAGGGATTACGGGCTGCTCCGTGCTCTTCAGTGCACAGTGGGGTTAATGGAATTTATCCCAACAAAACACAGACTCTAAAAATAGACCTGCCCCAGACTATTATCTCAAGGTTGAAGAAGAATTAATACAAATTGCAACTAACATTAATTATTTTTACATTTACTGACCACAATGGACTCTACGTGCTTATTCAGATGTTTTCGTGGGAGAACTACATGCATGGGTGACCAGACGGATGGAAGAAAAGCAGTTTCTACATAACGGCCCACTCTTCTGGAGTAACCATTTCATTCTCCTTCCTGGAGAAAGTCAGCCTTCCAAGGCCTGTTCATAAAAGGTGACTTCCGTTGCCTCTGCTAGAAGAAGATCCCCATATGATAAATTTGTGCTCTCAGTCCTATCTCCCAGACACCCCATCACCTATCTTTTACAGTTTGGCTGCCTGATAAGCTGCAAATACTCAAACAGGAAGTGCTGACTTCTAAGTCATGGTTTTGGACCACATTAGTGATCCCTGATAAACCCTTTCTCCCACAGGCACTCATAATCCTGAAGCATTTGAGTCATCTTACCTATATACAGTCATTTTGGCCACAAAAACGAGTGACCAGGACCAGGGAGGCCTGCCTATCACTACTAGATAACTGCGTATCACTTCAAATACCTCTGCAAAGTCACCACACTCCCAATGAAAAATACTATCATACAAAAAATATGCAATTAGGATCTTAGCCTGACTGGGGCTGACACACAGCTCTACCTCATACTAGCAGTGCCAGTCTAGGCAAATGATTTAACTTCTCTGGGCTCAATTCCTCAACTGTAAGTTAGGGGCAACAGTATCTGCACTTAGGAATAAATGAAATAACAAAAGTCCCCTAGCACAGTGTCCCAAATCTCTTCGATTAAATTCCTTACCTCAGGTTATGACATGGCATAAGGAATTTCTGAACACTACATTTATGATAATCAAACTTTGAAAGCTGGATAAAAATGAGGACATAAGATTTGTATGTCATGATACAAAACCAAAGGAACTGTTCCTTTCTGACCTATCTACAAAAAAGTTTGATGCTAATGTTACTCAATTTTATTTCTCTAACAACGCATGGGTCTGAGAGTTAGATAAGCAAAAAAGCAAAATTTTTTTTTAAAGATTTTATTTATTTATTTGACAGAGAGAGATCACAAGTAGACGGAGAGGCAGGCAGAGAGAGAGAGAGGGAAGCAGGCTCCCTGCTGAGCAGAGAGCCCGATGCGGGACTCGATCCCAGGACCCTGAGATCATGACCTGAGCCGAAGGCAGCGGCTTAACCCACTGAGCCACCCAGGCGCCCCAGCAAAAAAGGAAATTAAGCCAGTTTCTGATGTAGTTAATTTGGTGGGTATTTACCAGCAACCTGGCTCCGTCTCTGATGGCAGAAGCTTGGGGCACAAGCACTCCTGAGCCCATGTCAGTTCCTGATTCAGTTACTTTGCTTCTGAACTCTCTGAACAAGTGACTAAAATTTGCGCCCCCAAACCCCTTAAACCATTGTTCAAAACAAGTGACTACTGTCAGGTTAGGTACCAACCACTCTATTCCCAAAACACCATAAACCACGAGAAGATGTTGCCAAGGATAGGAGACTAGAAGGAAGAGGAATTTGGTGCCTCTGAGTCTGTTCAGGCTGCTATAATAAAATGCCATAAACTGGGGGGGCTTAAACAATAGAAATTTATTTTCTCACAGTTCTGAAAGTTAGAAGTCCCAGAGCAAGGTGCGAGCTGATTCAGTTCCTTGTAAGAGCTTTCTTATTGCTTTGGAGATATATACCTTTGTTTCCTTCTTTTTTTTTTCTTTTTTTTTAAGGAACTCTGTGTGTGCGCGCGCGCGTGCCACGCACGCACATGTCAACACAGGTAGAGGGGCTAGAACTCAAGTACCTGGAGGCCTCAGGAGTTCTGCTGGGCAGTGCAAAGGAGCTTCTTTTCCTGCTACTTCATATCCTGTCTTTGAATGCTTCCAGCTCTCCATGCCGTTCCTCCTTCTCAGGGGGCCACAACTCCCCCTTGTGCTGTATGACATAGTCCTCAAACCACCTGGTCTGATTGGCAATCCAGAACATAGCCAGCCACAGGGAAGGTTAGGTAGCATGTCCTCTGAAACACCTCCAGCTTCACTCCCATCTTGTTTCTCTATGCCCCCCTCCTTTTATAAGGATATCAGTCTCATTGGATTAGTGCCCTACCCTTATGACCTCATTTAACCTTAATTGCCTCTTGCTGAGAAAGGCAGTTTCATGCAAGCAGTCCTGCATACATACCTCCTTAGCCTAGAACGCGCCTTACCAAGAGATGAAAGAGTACTCACAGCTTGTGCTGGGCTTTTTGCCTTGTGTGGGACTTTCTTTGTGTGTTCCTTTATTTTGCTTAAGACACCTGAGAGTTCCTTCACTGCTTGCATCATTTGAGGACACACTAAGAAAACGGCCATCTGTGAATCAGAAAATTACCCTTACCAGACACCACACCTACTGGTACCTTGATCTTGGACTTCTCAGTCCCAGAACTGTGGGAAATAAATTTATGCTGTTTATAAGCCACTCCGTCCCTGGAATTGTTATAGCAGCCCAAATGGAACTATCCACTCAAAAGTTTTCCAAAATCACTTAGGTCATCTCCCTTTTTCTTACGCCTCTTCGGTGGATTTATGTCTACACTGGTAATACTTAGATTCAGTTGTCGTAATCCACACTCCACCCTAAAATTGCCCTGACATCCTACTTGAAATTTGGGGGGTAAAATTTTCATATAATAAAGCTTCAGGCTTTGTGCACTATTCTAATAGTTTTAAAGCTCAGTATGTGATGATAAAGAGGTCAATTCATCAAAAATATCTAACAGTTGTAAATAATTAGATACAAATATTATATATTATTAGATATTATTATTAGATATATTTAGATAAATATTAGATATTATCTAGATATTATTAGATATTAGATTATTAGATATTAGATATTATTTAGATATTAGATATTATTTAGATAAATATCAGATGTACTATATAATCAGATATATATTAGATATTATTTAGATATTAGATATTATTTTAGATATTAGATATTATTTAGATAAATATCAGATATACTATATAAATATATAAAGCAAATACTACCAGAACTAAAAGGAGAGATACAGAGCAATAATATTTGGAGACTTTAATATTCCATTCTCAACGATTGATCAAGTATCCAGACAGAGAATCAATAAGGGAACAGCAGATTTGAACAACGCTACAGACCAAATGAATCTAACAGACACATACAGAACATTCCATCCAACAGCAGCAGAACACATTCTTCTCAAGGGTACCTGGAACATTTTCTAGGATAGGTCATATTAGGTCACAAAACAAGTCTCAACAAATTAAAGAAGGTAGAAATTATATCAATTATCTTTTCCAACCACAATAAAATGAAATTAGAAAACAGTAACGAGGGGAAACTGGAAAATTCACAAATACATGGAAATTAAACACATTTCTAAACATCCAATGAATAAGAAATTAAAGGGATATAAAAAATATTTTGAGACAAATGAAAATAAAGACAAAATACCAAAACTTTTGGGATGAGCAAACAGTTCTCAGAATTCTGTCAACTATTTTCAAATTTTAAAAATTCAACTTAGGGGCAGCTGGGTGGTTCAGTCAATGGAGCATCTGCCTTTGGCTGGGGTTGTGATCCCAGGGTACTGGGATTGAGCCCTGCGTTGGGCTCCCTGCTCAGTGGGGAGTCTGCTTCTCCCTCTCACTCTGCTCCTCCCCCTCTACCTGTGCTCCCTCTCTCTCTCAAATAATAAATAAAATCTTTAAAAATTTTTTTTAATTTAGGGGCACCTGGGTGGCTCAGTTTTTAGGCATCTGCCTTCGGCTCACATCATGATCCCAGGGTTTTGGGATTGAGCCCCAAGTCGGGCTCCCCACTCTGCAGGAAGCCTGCTTCTCCTCTCCCATTCCCTCTGCTTTTATTCCCTCTCTCGCTGTCTCTTTCTCTGTTAAATAAATAAATAAAATCTTTATAAATTAAATAAATAAAAATTTAATTTAAAATTTTTTTTAAAAAGGAGGATCAGAGCAGAAGGATCTATAAGGAGCAGAATAAAGGAGCAGAAGAGGTATGGCAGGGAGGGAGTGATAACTGATAGATGATCAGACTTGTGAAACTATTTGGGGAAATCTTCTTAAATGTGTAGAGCAGATCTAGTGGAGCACCTGGAAAAAATAAGAGTGGGGATATAGCCGGTCTTGGGACTAAAAAAATTAAGGCAGTTTTTAATTCCAAGAAATTTTTTAAAATACAAGAAAAGATAAGGCAACTTGTTGGTTCAATTTGTTGACTGTCTGACTCTTGATTTTGGCTCAGGTCATGACTCCAGGGTCCTGGAATCGAGGGCTCCCCGCTCTGCAGGAAGCCTGCTTCTCCCTCTCCCACTCCTCCTCTGCTTGTGTTCCCTCTCTTGCTGTCTCTCTCTCTCTCTCTCTGTGTTAAATGAATAAATAAAATCTTTTTTAAAAAAGAAAGTAAAATATGTAAGAATAATTTAACCAAGGAGGTAAAAGATCTTTACACCGAAAACTAAGTCATTGATGAAAGAAATTGAAGAAGACACAAATGGAAAGGAATCTTGTGTTCGTGGATTGGAAGAATTAATATTTAAAAGCTCTGTACTACCCAGAGCCATCTATAAATTCAACGCAATCTCTATCAAGATCCTGATGGCATTTTTTTTACAGAAATAGAAAAAACATTTCTAAGATTCATATAGAACCACAATAGACCCAAATAACCAAAGCTGAAAAATAACAACAAAGTGGGAGGCATATTTCCTGATTTCAAAACTATATTATAAAGCTACAGTAACCAAAACAGTATGATACTGGCATAAAAACAAACACATAGACCAATAGAACAGAGTCAAGAGTTCAGAAATAAACCCATGCATATATGGTCAACTAATATTTGACAAGAGAGCAAAGAATACCCAATAGGGAAAGGAAATTATCTTCAATAAATGGTACTAGGAAAACTTAATATTCATGTGCTGAAGGATGAAACTGGATCTCCAAATTATACCACTCACAAAAATTAACTTGAAATGGATTAGACTCAGACATAAGACCTGATACCATAAAATTTGAAAGTTGCTAAGAGAGTAGATTTTAAAAGTTCTGAACACATACAATTATAAAACTAGATAAGGTGATGGATATGTTAAATAATGTTATTGTGGCAAACATTTTATAATATATACATATATCAAAGAATCATACTATATACCTTAAACTTACATAGTATGTCAATAAAGCTAAAAAAAAATTTTTAAATTTGAAAAAAAATTGCAGCAAATATATATAATGGAATACCACTAGGCAAGAAAAAGGAATGAAATATCAGATGAATCCCAAATAATTATGCTGAGTAAAAGAAACCATACAAAATAAGAGGAGTTATGAAGGAAATGAAGAATCTTTCAAGGGTGGTGAATATGTTCATTATCTTGATTACTGTGATTGTTTTATGGGCATGTATATGAGTCAAAATTTATCAAATTGTCCACTTTATTTTTTTAAGTAGGCTTCATGCCCAACATGGGGCTTGAACTCACAACCCTGAGGTCAAGAGTCACATACTCTGTCAGCCCGACACCCCTCAAATTGTCCACTTTAAATAAATGAAGTTAACTGTATGCCATTTATAGCTCAATAAATATTTTTTTAAAGATTTTATTTATTTATTTATTTGTTTGACAGGCAAAGATCACAAGTAGGCAGAGAGGCAGGCAAAGAGAGAGGAGGAAGCAGGCTTCCCGCCAAGCAGAGAGCCCGATGCGAGGCTCGATTCCAGGACCTGGGATCATGACCTGAGCTGAAGGCAGAGGCTTTAACCCACTGAGCCACCCAGGCGCCCCTCAATAAATATTTTTTAAGGTATATAAATAATTTGGGATTCCCTGCCCTAATCAATATTTTGATTAACCAGCTGTAGTAGTCTGCTCAGGCTGCCATAACAAAATACCATTGATTAAGCGGCTTAAACAATACAAATTTATTTTCTCCTATCTTTAGGGACTGGAAGTCCAAGATCTGGATCTCAGCAGGTTTGTTGAGCTCTCTCTTCCTGGCTTGCAGATGGCTGCCTTCTCACTGTGTCCTCAAGTGGCATTTCCTCTAGACATGCACAAAGAATATCTTGTATCTCTTCCTCTTCTTACTAGGGTATACCAGTCCTATTGGATTAAGACCCCTTCTTTTTGACCTTTCTTAACCCTAATTACCTCCTTGAAGTACTTATCTCCAAACACAGTCACATTGGGAGGGCTTCAACTTATAAATTTTAGCGGGGATACAATTTGGTCCATAACACCAACAAACTATAGGTCCCAACTGGGTCAAATGAGAAGGCTTGTGCTCAATTTACTTATTCACTCCCTAACTTTCAGCACTCAGTTTCAACAATACCTGACAGTGTCATCTGTGCTCTGTGAGGGATATCTGCTCTTCTCTACCCATCACCTGGAAGTAATAAAAACTATACCAGATAAAACTACTAAATTACCATTTCTTTCATTTCATATCTATTATCATAGGGCTAGGACTATTCTATTGTAAACTCATTTATATAACAATACTCTGGAACTTCCTTAGAATTCTATCTGCAATTTGTTCTGAATTTTAATTACCCACTAATTGCAAACACAATGAGTAACAACCATTACTACTAACCACTATAATAAACAGACTAATCACTCAAACAAATGTACAAACTTTTTATTTAGAATTAGACTCAAATACAAATTAAATACAAATTAAATATAATACAAAATATTTAGCCTTCATAAAACAGACCATAACCACTTTAAATCACCTATTTCTAAAACAAAATTAAAGAGAAATCTAAAAATAGCCCAAAAATAAATTTACTTTTAAACTCTTTTTGTTAATATTAAAATTATTACAAAATACTCAAAGAAATTGAATTAGAAAATGAACAAAGCCACTACACAGAGATTCCTGGCTATCTACTAAAATCAATTTAGGAATTAAAATGTAATATGATTTCCACTCATTCACAAATAAAAAGCACCTCATTTTAAGAAGACAATTATCTGTTTCACTCTAAGGTTATGAGAACTGTTTTGTTTACTTGACTTTTAATTTTAATATGGCACTGTAGGTTTGATCAGTGTAAGCAATATCACTAAACATATTTAAGTGTTCCTTACAGACCCTTTCTGTTTTACTTTATGAATAAAGGGATCATATATTTAAAAATTAAAACATTACAATATAATAAATGTCATTAATAAGATACATGGCAAAATAAAAATATACATTAAAAATGAAGTCTTTTGTTTTATGAATGGGAAACTGATCAGACTCATGTTCTATATGCCATCTTCACTCCAGAAAAAAAAAATTTTATAGTTTATATTGTTATAAATCCAATTCTAAGAGTCTGCACCAAAAAAAGTAACAAGGAGATAGTATAATATCTTAAGCTCATGTTATATCTGAAAATACTTACAAAAAGTGGAACTAGACTTGCATTAAGTAGATAACAGGAAAATACTATTACAGAGTTTACATATCTAAAATAACCCAAAACAAAAATAAAAGTCCACACTCAAGAATGGCACCCACATTATTCAAGAATAAAGTTATCTGCATATATGCAAACCAGTGTGTGGCTAAATATTTTCCTAAAACATGCATATTATGAGGCCTTTCATAATTAAGCTTATAGAACCAAACTATATTGTGTTTATATCAACCGTCATGATTGGACATTTCTGCACAACAAGAGAGTTAAAACTCTGTCATCTGTTGTTCTGTAAAACTGAAGAAGAAATATAAACAAACTCAGGATTTCACTAGAAAAAACTAGCAACCTGTTATACCTCTTGTTATGAAATAAATGGACTCCAGATGCAATTATTCTTTTAAATTTTTAATCTCTAGAAGTCCTCTTTAAAAACCATTTTAATGGGCGCCTAGGTGGCTCAGTTGGTTAAGCGACTGCTTTCGGCTCAGGTCGTGATCCTGGAGTCCCAGGACAGACAGAATCCTACATCAGGCTCCCTGCTTAGCAGGGAGCCTGCTTCTCCTGCTGACCTCTCCCCTCTCATGCTCTCTCTCTCTCATTCTCACTCTGTCTCTCAAATAAATAAACAAAATCTTTAAAAAATGATTTTAATGATATCACATTTCTTAGAGAAAATTTACTCAGACTTCTGAACTTAGTCATTATCTACAAGCAATTTTTATTCAAGTGGTAGGATTCTAGCTCTTGTCAGTTTTTTTATCTTTCAAAGAGAATGAAAAATACACAAAGATTTTCCTACTGACTCACTAAATGTATAATTAATACTGTATAATAATAAATTTTGGAATACAATAACTTTTTAAGTTTTCACAGTTTATTACTACTAACTAGCTATAACATCAGCAAGTCACTTAATTCTCTATACCTTTTCATCCTTAAAACAAAGAGATTAGAATAGATAATTGCTAAGATTCCTTCCAATTTTCACATGGTAAGATGCTGTGCTTCTGGAGGACCATCTCGTTGATATATTGAGTTTTCTATATATCAAGAAAACTGATACGAACTAAAATAACACAGCTAAACTAATCCTCTCCTATAAGAAAAAACACAAAGACCATGTTAAAGCTCAACTTCCCAAACTTTACTAGATTCATTCTCTCTTTAGCCAGACCAATGAATAGCCCATGACATAACACCAAATATCTTACTTAATTACATAAGTTATTTTAAATTACACTATAAACTTATTAAAATATATTGTCTATGCCACAATTTTCCTGCATTCTAATTTACATTATTTTCACTCTATCTACATTCAAAATAATCTATACAGTTCAGTAGGGAGAACTGAATATTCTTGCACTTCAAAACACTAGTAAAGTTAAATCTAATGAAGAGCAGAATATTAACCATTACCATAAACTGTCAATTTTAAAATAAAAGCATACTAATATTATTTATTGGCTAGAAAAACAAAGCAAAGTTAAAAAAGGAAATCTTGCTGACAAACACTAATATTCAAATGAATTTAGTTGTATTGTGCCGTTTCTTAGAAAAAGAGGGAGAAGATATCAGCAGAAACCTACTTAGGTAATACTGAACCACAAAATTTTAGGGACTTTTATGAGAAATTAATGTACCATAAATCAGCACTTTGGTATTTACTGCAGTGCAAGTTGTTTTTTCTAACTATGGGCAGCAAATGAGGCACTTAACTGTAACATAGAAAAATAGGGTATATTTAAGAAGAAATTCAAAATCATTCATAAAAGATAATTAGCATTATTCAAAAAGTAAAAAATTCTATTTTTATTTAATGTGCATTCAACGTTACACATGCTTCAGTACGGAAAATTTGGAATGTAAGACGGCTGTTCCATTTATAAGAGACAGAAAATATTTCCTTTTCAAGAGACTCTGAATTTCTGAGAATGAAATCTAAGTCTTCCCAACCTGAGTGCTACATATTTATAAACCAAAAAAAATACATCTTACCCATACCGGAGAAATGTTTCTAGCTATCAACAAAGTATAACATGTGATCCCCAACTTTATTCTTGAAGGATCGTAAGTTTTTATTTTATATAACTTCGAAGAAAGGGATCTAGTGACTGTAACAGAAAAATGAATAGATATTTAGCACCTAAATGTAGAACACTTAAGTACTGCCATAGTTTTAAATAGTTGTATGTCCAAAGATTAGGGGAAATCAGATATATGTTGTTCAATGATACTACAACATTCTCAAAGATTAATTTATTAAGCTTCCTTGATTTGCAAATGCATCCATCAATAACATTCAACACAATATTATCATTTCTTCCTGAAGTTATAGATATATATCCTTCTTAACAAGAAATAAGTGAGGTTTATTTTTTTTTTTAACCACCACTAAATTGCCTTCCAAATGTGGCACTTTTCCAGAGATTTGGATAAAAAATAGTCCTTTTAAAAAGTCATATTCTACCATTAATATTATTTTAAATGTTCTTCATTGTGAAGCAGAGGTCAAAATATGAAGTAAATGGCCATGGACCTTCTGCTGAAATACATAAGCAAATATAATGCAGGGTCAGAGAAGATGAACATACGTTAATTTCTGGCAAGGAAGTTGGCACATAAATGCTTATCTGTAGGGTAAAAAAGCACTGAATGAAAAGATAATGTCTGCTGTGACATTATTCCAAGCAAATGGAGCCTAGCATCTGCTTTCTCCACATCTAAGAGATATTCTAGTCATGCCTCTTTAAGTAAGCTTGATTTTAATTCCAGATGGAACACTTTACTTCATATGTTAAAACTGACAGATGGCATTAAAGTTTTCCATGAGACAATTATATTCATTTCCTCTGAAAAATCCTATAATCTTACCTTTTCTCCCTATTTGCTCATAAGAAGGCTTTTCTTGACTCATAAGGGAGGACAAAAGGCTTAAAAATGTATGTTCTTATTCCAAGGAGGCTAGAAAAATTTCTATAGTTCACAGTCCTTATATTTGTCATCTACACTCACTTTAACAAGTTGCATTCCTTACTGCATAATTAATTTCCTCACATACAGAAAAATCTAACTTCTCTTATTTATATCTTTAAGGTAAACTGTTCTATTTTCTTGAAAGATATTCTAGTTTACTTTTGAAAGGAAATGAGTACATTAAAAAACAAGAACACTGTTGATGCAATTCAGTTATTAGGAAATAAAGTGCATATAGCTTTCAACATAAATATTGTTTGACGGATTACAGCTAATAGCTAATAAAATCAAAATGAAGATTCAGCCCAGTCTCTAAAATATGGAAAACATGAGATAAGAATACAAATTCTATATAAATAGTAAGAAAAATGGGGTGATATTCCCCTTCACAAAAAAAAAAAAGACAACTGAAATTCTTAAGAAACTTTCTCCTCCCAAGCAACCACACATGCTACACTGTAATACCAACATGCAATACCTGAAATTTAGAATCGCAGTCTGACTGTTGCCCTTGAACTTCAGCATTTAATTTACAATTTTCTGGTGCCTGACTGATTTCATCTTGCAAAGTAGGAGATATGCCATGAGTATCATCTACAGAAGCACCATCAGACAAGGCATCTAACTTTTCAGGGGAAGAAGGTATGTCAAGCTTACTATCTCCTGTCCCTTCATCAAAATTTGTCCTCTCATCAGCATCTTCTAGCTGTTGAACTGAAGTTAAATACTGCTCAAGTAGACTATTATCCTGCTCATTGTTTAAGCTTTCCTTATTCCATTCACTGTGTTCATCAATGACATCCCCTGTATCTGACTCTTTGCCATATTTGACTGTGTCAATGGAATTCTCCATTATGGAACTTTCACTGCCTTCTGTGGAACTTTTCTCAAAATCCAGAGAATCCTGCAAACAGTGAACTTGGTCTGTTAGGGAAGAATGAAAACCAGAGTCTGGAAATTCTGGTAAAGATTTCTCTTGAGGAGCCTCATCAGGAGCAATGAACCAATCAGAATTTTGATCAGAAGAGGGCTCGTGACTTTGGGTGAATAATGGATGTTTAGAGGGCACTAGAGTACTTGATACAGGAGGAACATCAGTATGCCAGGAACTTAGACGCTGATCCACCATCTGTTGCCAAGCTTGTAGAGACCTTACCTGTAAACCAAAGGATATAATTTTATTATAAAACAAAAATCATGCCTGTTTTACAATGTTCTTTGAGCTTTTTCTCCCAACACTCATGAAGTTGGTAAATGGCAGATGGCAGAACTGGAGTTAGAAACAGCCTGACTCCCCTTATCCCTTCCACAGCAATCCCAGGCTAAACCAGGCTGGTGCAAGTGGTACATGTTCTTGGTAACAAAAGGTCCTCACCAGGAGAGTCAGGATGAGCCAAAGCTATTCTCTTGTTACTACTAGAAAAACAAACAGAAGCACAATAACTGTGACTATTGTGTAGTACGTCAATAATGTACTCAATAGAAACTGAAGTCTATTGAATAAGACACATTAGAGCCCAGGATAAGTAGATTCTCTAAAATAAATATCTCAATGTAGATATCCATTTAGGATAGAATTTTAAAATATTATCTAACAATATAGCATATACAACTCTAAAATATCCAAAAGTACCCTGAGTTCTTTTTAATATAACCTTTACATTTTTAATGTACAATCAAAAAATCTCAAAATTTTACAATTAAATCTGCAAGAAGAAAGCAATATATAGAATCTTTTAGTTTCTCTTTGACCACCCTCCCAGAAAATCACTGACAGCAGTTTGATAAATGTCCTTCTAGACCTTTTACTATGTTTTCAAATATACACAGAGTTTTTAATATCAAGCAGAACCTTAAGTTCTGCAACTTGCTGTTTTTCACTGAACAATGTTATTCTGGAGAACTTTTTACATCAGTCCATACTGCTACCTTATTCTTTTTAATTGTTCCAAAATGTTCCATGGTATTGTTATTCTATAATTTAACTACTCCCCTAATATTAGTAATTATAAAACCTTAGAAATCCTGCCTACTTGTGATCTCTGTCTGTCAAATAAATAAATTAAATATTAAAAAAAAATATAATAAAACCTTAGAAATCAATAACTATTTCTTAATCTTATGGATAAAATCCTATTATAGCAAGTTCTTTTATAAAAGTATTTCTAAGAAATTATCAAAGAAATGTTTGATGAGATAAAATAAAAGTAAAACTGATTGTCTGAACTGTCCCTGAAGTATGCTATTAGAGGATTTAAACTCTCAAGAAGTCATATACACATTTTAGGACATGCATATCAGAGCCATCATATACTATCTTAGTCACTTTTCATTCAAATATTCCAAGAGGTAAAACAAGATAGATGGCTAGAGAAAACTTTTAATTGAGTATTTTCTACCTCTTGGAAAGTTATAACATCCCTCAATTAGTCACTTTCCTTCACCTTTACAGTTCTTTATCTTTCTGGTCAAAATTATGACAATATTTTTCTTTAAATAAAATGTAACAAAATTCACTGTCCTAATCAGAGTTAGTGGCAAAGAACACATATTACATCCCTAACCTTGAGAAACTTCTAAATATGCCTGACCACTCTATGATTATCTCAATAAATCTAGAATTTTTCTTGGTTCACACATTAGGTAAATCAGCAGGAATGGGTTTACCTGGTTCCAAAGGAATCTGACAGCCTCTTCTTGTACAAATTTTTTAATACGTTCTTCATCTCTTTCTTTTCTTAATCTACAATAATTCAAAATCCATTAATGACAAAAGGAAGGTGCTTTGACTTGCGCCTATTGTTACAACTAACAGACACATGTACTGTATTAATAATCTAATAACTGCCCTTTCCACTTTTAGAATATCTAAGCTGAAACTTTAAACTATGACTCAATGTAGAAGCTAAATGGATGTAACTGAAATTCAGATTATGTTGATTCTACAAAGTATTGCCAATGATGAAAAATAAAATAAAATATTAAATGGCTCTTTATCGGGCCTTTATTTCCCAGCCAAAAACACCAAAGGCATAAGAGCCACAGAAAAGAGCAGCTGCTCAAAGGCTACAAAACATCAGAGGATTAGGATCACAGCTTGACAAGCCATCTTCTAAGAGACTAATAGGACTAATCCCATCAAACTTCAGTCCCCATTTGCCCAGGTCCCTGACATATTCCTTGCTATCATCAGAGGACCTCCCCATCCATCACTTCCCCTTATTCATTAAATATTCATCTGGGCTCACTGCTGCCCTCTCCATACTTAGGCCTGTCACCAACCCAAGGCTCCCTTAGTTCTCTGTTATCGTCCACAATGTCACCACCATTTTGTTCTACTTCTAACCCAATTCCCAAGTTTCTCCAGACCCCCAAGCTCTTCTCCTATGCCATCTGGGACCTCAGATTTTTAACTGGCAAACTCCCTTATTGTCTCAACCTCTACTGTGAAATCTTCTTTGACCAAATCAGACCTACTGCTGATAACACTGTAGCCCTCTCAAGTGGAAGCTATTCTGGGATACCTGGCTAGTTCGTTTGGTAAAGCATGTGACTCTTGATCTCAGGGTAGTGAGTTCAAGCCCCATGTTGAGCATGGAGCCTACTGGAGAAAAAAAAAAAAAAAGTGGAAGCTATTTTTTTTCATTCAAACATCAGGGTCAGAAGATTGCTTCTACTGTCAACTACTGTTCTTTTTGCCTTCCTCCTTGAAGAACTCCTGCCATCCAGCTAAATTTGTCCACTCTTTTTCAAGTACTAGCCTCTCAGAATCTGCCTGCAATCACTGAAATCTCAGCACCAGTCTCTTTCCACATCATACCTATTATCATTTCTGGAGATCTCTGTATTCACATGGATGCCCTCTCTAACAGTAATCCACCCTACACCATTCATCCTCAAAGTCTCTCTCTAGACCCAATCATTTTTTTTTATTTAAATTTTTTTCTTTTTTTTAAAGATTTTATTTATTTATTTGACAGAGAGAGCTCACAAGCAGACAGAAAGGTAGGCAGACAGAGAGAGGAGGGAAGCAGGGATGCTGAGCAGAGAGCCAGATGTGGGGCTCAATCCCAGGACCCTGGGATCATGACCTGAGCCAAAAGCAGAGGATTTAACCCACTGAGCTACCCAGATGCCCTAGACCCAATCATTTTTGACTGCACCATTTTCAAAAATGATTTCAAGCACCCACACAAACCACTAACCCCATCTTCCCAGTTCACTGGCTCTTGCGCCGCCCCCCCATGCAACAACCTAGACATCCAACCTTCATCCAGACCTCCAAACTAATGATCCCCGCCTCCTCCTGTGTCTCCTTTTACCTTCTTTAAATTCCAAGATCCACTATTATAATGGTTCCCTCCCAAATATCTTCAGCTCCTTTGCCCTTCCCTCTCTCCTCTACCATATTCACGTGGGAAAAAACCATTCCTGGCAGAACAAAATCAACCATGCCCAAATCAGAATAGAACACCTGAAAATTGCTAATGAAACTCATACAGCCTGACCTATTGTTCTGCATTTTAAGTTCTTCCTCACAGTAATAATCCTCCATTTTCCTTTTAAGTTCACTTTTAAGATGAATACCTCACACTTCACATCTCTTTTCTTAAATCTTCTACACCCTCAACCTTCTTATTTTCAAATGTTGACCATGTCTTCTGTATCACTGAAAAAAGAGAAGCATTCATAAAACAGAACTTCTGCTTCCCATTACTGGGTATTTACCCCAAAGATACAGATGTAGTGAAAAGAAGGGCCATCTGTACTCCAATGTTCATAGCAGCAATGGCCACGGTCGCCAAACTGTGGAAAGAACCAAGATGGCCTTCAACGGACAAATGGATAAGGAAGATGTGGTCCATATACACTACGGAGTATTATGCCTCCATCAGAAAGGATGAATACCCAACTTTTGTAGCAACATGGACGGGACTGGAAGAGATTATGCTGAGTGAAATAAGTCAAGCAGAGAGAGTCAATTATCATATGGTTTCACTTATTTGTGGAGCATAAGAAATAACATTGAGGACATGGGGAGATGGAGAGGAGAAGGGAGTTGAGGGAAATTGGAGGGGGAGATGAACCATGAGAGACTATGGACTCTGAAAAACAACCTGAAGGTTAAGGGGTGGGGGGTGGGAGGCTGGGGGAGCCTGGTGGTGGGTATTATGGAGGGCACATATTGCATGGAGCACTGGGTGTGGTGCATAAACAATGAATTCTGTTACACTGAAAAGAAATTAAATTTTTAAAAAGCGCTATCTTAAAAAAAAAGAATTTCTGCTTCCCTCCCACCCCATCAAACCTACCATCTTACCTGCTTCTGCTCCTGCACCTACCTCAGGCCACTCCCTCTCCTTGTGCACTGGATCCCTTCTTTCACCTTCTCAAGAACTTCAACCTTGCATTTCTCCTTTCTTTCCACTGCACTATCAGATTTTGCCTCTTTTTTGAATCATTCTATCAACACATAAACATGCTCTATATATCCCATCTTTAAAGAAGAATTTTCCTTAACTCCAGATTCTATTCCAGCAACATACCTCAAATGGGATCCCCCATAAAGGAACTGGCTACACTCACTCTTTACCTCTCATTCACAATTCAACCCATTCCAAACTGCCTGATTCCACTACATACTGAAGCCGCTCTTAGGAAATTCACTAGGCAAGAAAGGGTTAACTCAGCAGACTTGGGGTATTCTAACCCCACACATTCCAAAGAAAGGACTGGTGGGGAGATAATGTCCAAGTCCTTGGAATATCCTGCTTGATAAGAATATCTGTATATATGTGGGGTCTGGGTCCAAACCAGATAGTTAGGCTTACAGTGTGCTTTCAGGTGAATGAATACCTGTTTTGTTCACCTACAGTCCTGATAGAGACATGGTATCAGTCTGACCTTGGGTAGGAGCTAAGGTGTAAGTAGTTAAGGTTAGTCACACAGGCACTCAATGCCTACAAGACTGACACCCAATAAAAACCCTGTAGTCAGGGCTTCAGTGAGTTTCCCTGGTTGGCAATATTTCGTATGTGTTGTCACACATCAATGCCAAGAGACTCAGTCCTATCTATACAACTCCACTAGAAGAAGACAAGAAGCTTGTACCTGCTCTCCTAGACTCTGTCCTATGCACCTTTTTTCTTTGCTGACTTTAATCTGTATCCTTTCATTTGAACACACCATAGTCATTAACAGAATGGCTTCCCCGAGTTTTGTGAGTTCATTTAGCAAATCATCAAACCTGAGAATAGTCCCAGGGTCCCCCAGTACAGTCACCAATAACCTCCAGCTTCTAAATTAAACATATAATCCTCTGTTCTCCCTATGGCACCTCTCTTCTCTCCTAAAACATTTCCCTATCAAAGTTGTGACACACACCCTGTCTTCCTATAACACTGGCTGCCCCTTCCCAGTCTCTTTTACTGCTTCCTCCCCTTCCACTTGATAATATTAATAAATATTGCTTGTTGCAAAACTAATACTCAAAATAAATATATGAACTCCTAATTTTCCTGGTTAGCAGTCAGTAATGTCAGTCACAGAATTGAGGAATAATTCCTACCATTGTCCCAAACTTTTAGTCCCTTTTAAGTCCCCACTCCTTTCTTTAATTCTGTATCATCTACTGGGTTCCATGTAGACTTTCTCAGCTTCTCATTCCTATGCTTATTCCATTTTTCCTCATCTTCTGTACCTTCCTATGTTTAGGTTTATAAATACCTATAGGACAAACCATTGTTCAACATTTATTGCTGCACTGCATCAATGTACCAACAGCCATGCTAGCAATGGAGATACATACGGCAGTTCCTGTCCTCAAGATGCTTTCAGTATGTTATAGGAGACAAGGAAACCAAGAGTGGCAAGAGGGTATGAAGTGTCCTGACCACAACAGCAATGGCTCAGTGTTCTGAATCAACTCTAAGACTCTGACACTCCCAAATCAACAATACAGCACCTAAACAAGAAATTTTGACTTACCTCCTTATTTCATCAGTTAAGCAAACAATGTGTTCCTGCATTCTGCGCAGCCGAATTTCATGACGCACATCTTTAGCTTGGAGGTTGTAGTTCCTGGCATAAAAGCCCCGCCAATAGGCCTGAAGTTTCGTGGCTGCTTCATTAAATTTCTGAAGGGCAACTTTATCTTGTCCCAAAGCAACAAATCTCTGGGTTAAAACCCCACAGGGAAGTTTCTCTGAAGCTACAGTTTCTCCACTGCCTGGCTGTGTATGGAAGACACTGTGTCCAACTGACTCAGGAAAAGATGTAAGACCACAGGCGTCATCCTTCAAGACAGCACTAGTTACTGTTGGCTCCAGACAAGGTAAGAGCCCATCTTTCTCATTTACCTCTGCAGTGATGACACTTTCCTTCATTTGAACAGAATTCTCATTTGTAGTCCAAAACGCCTTTTCCTCTTCCTTATTAAAGTCCTGGTTTTCCAGCCCTTTCACAGATTCATCTGCAATACCATCATCTTCTAGGCCCAAGTTAATGCCTTGTAGCCTCAGCTCAACTGTAGGTGATACTGGAGAGAGTCCTGAAGCAACTGGCATAAAAGTGGACTCTGAAGAGAGAAGACTACAGTTTAACTTGTCCTCATCTGTCTGTATGTCTTCCAAATGCAGGTCATTTCGAGAATATCTTGTAGTGTGTACAGAGGCTGGAAAGTTATTCTTAACAGCATATAATTGATCATCGTTACTGTTAATCCCAACCCAAGAATTGACTTGGATGACAGGTTCTAGAAGAATCAACAAAGTATCATTGAAACCACTAAATATTTAAAAAGATTTTTAGTTGTATCTTTGTAATGAAATCTAACCCCTGAAATATAGTACAATATGATTAAATGCTTTGGTGATTTCCTCCAATATGCCTAAAACATCAAACAAAAGACTTCTGTTTTTAATTATATCAATTCTTTTTTTTCTTTTTTAAAGATCTTTACTTATTTATTTGACAGAGAGAGAGAGATCACAAGTAGGCAGAGAGGCAGGCAGAGAGAGGGGGGAAGCAGGCTCCCTGCTGAGCAGAGAGCCCGATGCGGGGCTCGATCCCAGGACCCTAAGACCAAGACCTGAGCCAAAGGCAGAGGCTTAACCCACTGAGCCACCCAGGCACCCCCAAACCAAAGACTTTTAAGAAAATGAATTCTTGCAATAATCATTAGAATATCAAAGTATCAAGTCAATATAAAAGGCAGCAACTCTCTGAATATTTTTTAAACATTAGAAATAAAGCACAGTGAAGGAAACAATCAACAAAATGGAAAGGCATAGGAAAAGATATTCGCAAATGACATATCTAATAAAGGGTTAGTATCCAAAACATTTAAAGAATTGATATAACTCAACACCCAAAAAACAAATAAGCCGATCAAAAATCAGAAGACATGAACAGACATTTCTCCAAAGAAGACAACACAGATGGCCAACAGACGCATGGAAAGATGCTCAACATCACCCACCATCAGGGAAATGTAAATCAAAACTACAATGAGATATCACCTCACACCTGTCAGAATGGCTAAAATCAGAAACACAAGAAACAACAACTGATGACAAGGATGCGGCGAAAAAGGAACCCTTGTGCACCGTTGGCAGGGATGCAAACTGGTGCAGCCACTGTGGAAAACAGGATGGAGGTTTCTCAAAAAGTTAAAAACAGAACTACCCTATGATCCAGTAATCGCACTATTAGATATTTACCCAAAAAATACAAAAACACTAATTCAAAAGGATACATGCACCCCTCTGTTTACTGCAGCATTATTTACAATTGCCAAATTATGTAAGCAGCCCAAGTGTCCATCAATAGATAAATGGATAAAGAAGATGTGAGATATTTATACACACACACACACACACACACACACACACACACACACACACAATGGATTAATATTCAACCATCATAAGGAATGAAATTTTGCCATCTGCAACAACACGGATGGATCTAGAGAGTACACTGCTAAGTGAAATAAGTTAGTCAGAGAAAGACAAATACCATAAACCACTCATAGGTGGAATTTAATAAAAAAAACAGATGAGCAAAGGAAAAAAGAGAAAGAGACCAACCAAGAAACAGACTCAACCACAGAAAACAAACTGACGGTTACCAGAGGAGAGGTAGATGGAGGGATGGGTGAAATAGATGATGGAATTAAGAAGGGCACTTATCAAGATGGACATTGAGCAATGTATGGAATTGTTTAATCACTATATTGTACATCTGAAACTAATATAACTGTATATTAACTATATTAGAATTAAAATAAAAAACTTAAAAAAATAATTATTATTGGGTGTTGGGGGCAGGTCAGAACTACGGAATGCTTTGGCCCTGGGCTGTGGGTGAGCATGGGTGAGCCCGAGGTGTGGCCCTCCGTCCTGAGGCAGTACTGGTGGCTCCTGGATGCTCCTCCCCATTTTCTTTCCTTTACCTCGTCTTCCCAGTGTGATTTTCTTGAAAAAGCATTTGACAAAGTACAGCATCCTTTCCTGATCAAAACTCTTCAAAGTGTAGGGATAGAGGGTACATACCTCAATATCATCAAAGCCATCTATGAAAAACCCACCATGAGTATCATTCTCAATGGAGAAAAACTAAGAGCTTTTCTGCTAAGGTCAGGAACACAGCAGGGATGTCCATTATCACCACTGTTATTCAACATAGTACTAGAAGTCCTAGCCTCAGCAATCAGACAACAAAAAGAAATTAAAGGCATCCAAATTGGCAAAGAAGAAGTCAAACTATCACTCTTTGCAGATGATATGATACTCTATGTGGAAAACCGTAAAGACTCCACTCTAAATCTGTACAGGAATTCAGTAAAGTGTCAGGATATAAAATCAATGCACAAAACTCAGTTGCATTTCTTTACACCAACAACAAGACAGAAGAAAAAGAAATTAAGGAGTCAATCCCATTGACAAGTGCACCCAAAACCATAATATACGTAAGAATAAATCTAACCAAAGAGGCAAAGAATCTGTACTCAGAAAACTATAAGGCACTTATGAAAGAAATTGAGGAGGACACAAAGAAATGGAAAAACTTTCCATGCTCATGCATTGGAAGAACAAATATAGTGAAAATGTCTATGCTACCTAAAGCAATCTACACATTTAATGCAATCCCTATCAAAATCCCATCCATTTTTTTCCAAGAAATGGAACAAATTACCCTAAAATTTGTATGGGACCAGAAAAGACCTCAAATAACTAGAGGAATATTGAAAAAGAAAGCCAAAGTTGGGGGCATCACAATTCCAGACTCTAAGCTCTATTACAAAGGAGTCATCAAGACACTATGGTACTGACACAAAAACAGACACATAGATCGATGGAACAGAACAGAGAGCCTAGAAATAGACCCTCACCTCTATGGTCAACTAATCTTTGACAAAGCAGGAAAGAATGTTCAATGGAAAAAAGACAGTCTCTTCAACAAATGATGTTGGAAAAATTGGACAGCCACAAGCAGAAAAATGAAACTGGACCATTTCCTTACACCACACACAAAAATAGACTCAAAATGGATGAAGGACCTCAACGTGAGAAAGGAATCCATCAAAATCCTTGAGGAGAACACAGGCAGCAGCCTCTTCGACCTCAGCCGCAGTAACTTCTTCCTAGGAATATCGCCAAAGGCAAGGGAAGCAAGGGCAAAAATGAACTATTGGGACTTTGTCAAGATCAGAAGCTTTTGCACAGCAAAGGAAACAGTTAACAAAACCAAAAGACAACTGACAGAATGGGAGAAGATATTTGCAAATGACATATCAGATAAAGAGCTAGTATCCAAAATCTATAAAGAGCTTATCAAACTCAACACCCAAAGAACAAATAATCTAATCAAGAAATGGGCATAAGACATGAACAGACATTTCTGCAAAGACATCCAAATGGCCAACAGACACATGAAAAAGTGCTCCACATCACTCGGCATCAGGGAAATACAAATCAAAACCACAATGAGATACCACCTCACACCAGTCAGAGTGGCTAAAATTAACAAGTCAGGAAATGACAGATGCTGGTGAAGATGCGGAGAAAGGGGATCCGTCCTACACTGTTGGTGGGAATGCAAGCTGGTGCAGCCACTCTGGAAAACAGCATGGAGGTTCCTCAAAAAGTTGAACATAGAGCTACTCTATGACTCAGCAATTGCACTACTGGTATTTACCCTAAAGATACAAATGTAGTGATCCGAAGGGGCACGTGCACCCGAATGTTTATAGCAACGATGTCCGCAATAGCCAAACTACGGAAAGAACCTAGATGTCCATCAACAGATGAATGGATAAAGAAGATGTGGTATATATACACAATGGAATACTATGCAGCCATCAAAAGAAATGAAATCTTGCCATTTGCAATGACATGGATGGAACTAGAGGGTATCATGCTTAGCGAAATAAGTCAATCAGAGAAAGACAATTATCATATGCTCTCCCTGATATGAGGAAGAGGCAACGTGGGGAGTTTGGGAGGTAGGAAAAGAATAAATGAAACAAGATGGGATCAGGAGGGAGACAAACCATAAGAGACTCTTAATCTCACAAAACAAACTGAGGGTTGCCGGGGGGAGGGGGGTAGGGAGAGAGTGGTAGAGTTATGGACATTGGGGAAGGTATGTGCTATGAAGTATGTAAACCTGGCGATTCACAGACCTGTACCCCTGGGGCTAATAATACATTATATGTTAATTTTTTAATCTCAAAAAAATATATATTATTGTGACAAAAATAGTAAAAATTAACACTTTAAAATATAGTAATTTTACATGTGTGTCTGTATATATACATACATAAAATATAAGACCTAAATGTTCACTTAAGTCAACAAACGAAAAATTATGAAAATATGTATTTATTTCCCTTTTATGGTACTGAACAGATGGAACAACTTGGAGAAAAGGGACCATAGGTCGATCAATTTCATACCGCTTTCCTGGACTATCTGGCCATCTTGAACAGGGCTTGAATGCTCAGGTACAAGGGGTGCTTTTGTTTCAACAGGAGCAAGAGAGGCTAGCTCTTCACTTTGGCTTTGGTTCATCAATTGTCTCTGGTGAAACCTAAAAATTAGTAACATCTGATGTGACTTAACACAAACCACAAAAAGAAAGTTTTCCTGCTTCTTACATAATCCTGTCAAAGAGATAGAGATTTAAGTTTTCAAAGTAGGTATCTTTTATCACAACCAAATTACAAAGTCAAGTTTGAAAGTATTGGATAGAAAGGTTAAACCACAATCACATAGACAGCCTCATAGTCACACACATGCACAAACACTCAAAGGCAGGCTCTCTGATAAAGAAGTGACTAGTACACGCTTCTAGCTTCACTTCTTAATGTTAGTATTAAAGAACCCATATGAAACACCTACGTTAAAGGACAAATATATTTTTAAAAAACCCCAGTCTCCACACTGCTCAGCTCTCCCCACTCAGGAAATGACTAACAACGCACCTGCTGTAGAGCAGGCTGGACGGCACTGCACAGTTTAGTTCCCCTGCATGACTGCTGCAGTGACAAGGAGCCTGAGTGCCCAGAAATGTGGGTCACAGCACTTGCCCCAGTCCTACTAACCATGCAGGAAAGACTGAGAGATAGTTCCACTTGTGAATTATCAGGTGCTACAAATAAAGGGGCTTACCTCTGTTTGCTCAGAATCTTCTCTAGTTTGGCATCCTCTGCAGTTTGAAGACCCAGTGTGGAAGTTAGAGGACAGACAGTAGCCAGATACTGCACAAGCTGGATATGCTGGCCTGGCCGATATGCTCTCCCCTTGCCTTGACTGTAGAGCCATTCAGCTTTCAAACTGGAAGTGGGAAACAAACAATAGATGATATGACACCAGCATAGATACATTTTGAAGCAACAATGATCTTCCTTCTTAACTTACAGCATCACTGGATGATTTTCATAAATAAAATTCAGTTAAGTTTTTTTTTTTTTTTTCTTCTTAATCTTTCCTTCTGATTCACTCCCTTTACTCTTCTAATGTTTTAAATCTCTGTCCTTGCTTAGGGGCACTTCCACAGAGTTGCGCTCACAGCTCCAAATATCTTTAAATTATTTTCATAGGTTTTATTTATTTATTTGACAGAGAGAGAGATCATAAGTAGGCAGAGAGTCAGGCAGAGAGTGGGAGGAGAAGCAGGCTCCCTGCTGAGCAGAGAGCCCGATGCGGGGCTCGATCCCAGGACCCAGAGATCATGACCTGAGCCGAAGGCAGCAGCTTAATCCACTGAGCCACCCAGGCGCCCCTTTAAATTATTTTCAAAAAAGCAATGAGTATTCCCTCTATTCACCATCAAACTAAAGTATGTAAATATATCAATTACATTTAAATCCATTAATTCATAATGACAGTAAAAAAAAAAAGCTAATTGGTCACAGCTAGAGGATGCTAGTGAACCATCAACTCATTACTTTTAAAAACTGGTTAAATAAAGAGTAAGAATTCAATATCAATAATTCTATCTTTCCTATACAATCCATACCAGGAAGGACCAAATAGTTACTCCATAGATGTATTCCAGCTAATAAAATGAATGGATTAAAATCTCACCATTTCTCTTGGAACACTGAAAAAATAAAATTAAGTTAAAAAATTTAAAAATTTAAAAAATAAAATCTCACCATTTTGAAGCTCTCAGTGAATGAATTAATAGTTTTAGGCATTGATCATTAATAGCTACTAATAACATGAAGGACAACCAAACACTGTGTGTGTGTGTGTGTGTGTCTTGACAGAACCCAAAGTGGTCCTCTCCACTAAAAAGCCTAAATCTGATGAAACCTCCACATCCTCCTACCAATTTACAGGAAATATAAGAAGGGACACAGGGATTTAGTCAGCAATATAGGTACAGTGGGAAACTCTACAGGACATATAATCTCATTTTTTTCAACAACAACCAAAAAAGAGAAAAGAAAGCAAAGAAAATGAAAGAGAAGAAACCTATAAATTAACAGAGATTTAAAAGCATCATCTTGGACACCCAGCCAAGCTCTGTGTGATCTTACCACAGCACATGAGAACCACCGAATACGCATGGCCAACCCATGGAGCATTCAATAACAAATCAAAGTTTTAAATCACTAAAAAAGCAAGAAATTTAAAAGATACATCAACCAAATCCAACGGGGAGCCTTATTTGGATCCTGTTTCCAAAAAAACCATTTAAAAACTGCATTTATGAGGACTTTTAGAAACATAAGCACTGAACTAATAATACCTGATATTACTAAGGAATTGTGAAATTTTTAAGATGTGATAATAGTATTATAGTTATTTCATTAAGAGCCTTTATCCTTTATTTATTTATTTATTTACTTACTTTTTTTTTTTAAGCGGGGAAGCAGGCTCCCTGCCCAGCAGAGAGCCCGATGGAGGGCTCAATCCCAGGACCCTGGGATCATGACCTATGCCAAAGGCAGAGGCTCTAACCCACTAAGCCACCCAGGCGCTCCAATATTTTATTTATTTATTTAACACAGAGAGAGAGAGAGAGCACATGCAAGGGGAGCAGCAGAGGGAGAGGGAGAAGCAGGCTCCCCACTGACCAGGGAGCCCAATGCGGGACTCAATCCCAGGACCCTGGTATCATGACTTGAGCCGAAAGCAAAAGCTTAACCATCTGAGCCACCCAGGTGCCCCCAGAGCCTTCATCTTTTAGAGATATATGCTAAAATATTCACAGTTGAAATTACATGTACTTTGAGATTTGCTTGAAAATAATATAGGAGAACAGGGAATGGATAAAGGTATAGACGACAAGGTTGGCCGTGAGCTGTCAACTGTTGAAGTTGGATGATGGACTCATGGGAGGTCATTATACTACTGTTTACTTTTACATATTTATTTTAATTTTTTAAATTAACATACCATTGCTTCAATTTCACCACTTTTTTTAAATTTTTTTAAGGATTTTATTTATTTATTTGACAGAGAGAGAGAGAGATCACAAGTCAGCAGAGCAGGAGGCAGGAAGTGAGGAAGCAGGCTTCCTGCTAAGCAGAGAGCCTGATGCGGGGCTCTAGCCCAGGACCCTGAGATCATGACCTGAGCTGAAGGCAGAGGCTTAACCCACTGAGCCACCCAGGCACCCATTCACTTTCACCATTCTTAGATCTACCCCTCAACCTAAAGTTGAGGTTGGATCATTTTGGTATGGTTTATTGTTATAGCATTAACTTGGCATTAAATAGTTTCGAAATCACTTTCAATCCACAACCATTTACTTGGACCTTGATATTAAGGTATCCACATCATACAAACTACACAGTCCAAAACTGTCAAGCCACCCAAGTTCTATTATAGACTGAAATGAAACTGGCCTTTGATAACTGGTTAAATCATGCAAAAGAGTCATGGTACAAATAAAATAAAATGAGATTAGTTTTCTGTGATTTGCCATCATCACAAGAAAGGAAAAGCTGTTTTCTAACAATGAGATATGAGGTATGCCTAACTGATTAACTGAACTCACAGAATCCTAATCTTAGTCTAAAGATAAAAATTTTATTCTACCTAATAAAAGTAATTCAAAGTATTTCTTCCACTAATGAGTCTATGTATTAAATAAAGATCAGGGCACCTGGGTGGCTCAGTTAAGCATCCAACCCTTGATTTCAGCTCAAGGTCATGGGATCAAGCCCTGAGTCAGGCTTTGCACTGGGCATGGAGCCTGCTCTCTCCCTCTCCCTGTACACCTCCCTCTACCTGCACTCACTGGCTTTGATGCTCGCTTAAAAAAAAAAAACAAAAAAAACCCACTCAGAATGTGGATATCTGCTCTAAATTTCTATAAGTTCTCCTACCAAGCAAATGGCTTGTTGAACAATGTTCCCAAAAAAGGTCCATGCGAGTAAAGGATAATCACCAACTTTAATGTTAGCCAGCAAGCAAAATTTCCAAGTTATAGATCATTTGTAGTTGGGAAGGAAAGAAAAGCGAAAATAAGGAGAGGAACAAAGTTCTGACTTGAATATTCAGTTTTAAGTGTGTGAGGAAAATCACAATCTGCAGAGCATCAACTACTGTAACATCTGTTTCTCTGGTTTTGCTTATCATTCATCAATAAACATAACATTACACAAGTTTATTAATCCATAAAATATTCTCCTAGGATAAAACAATCTCCTTGCCCATTAAAACATCATTGATAATTCAAAGAAAAAATTAAAATTCATTCAGCTCTAACATATTAATTTCAAACCACTGGAATATGATTCTTCTCTTGAAATTGAAGGAAAAATTTACATAACGTAACATAAGTAACAACTATTAGGAGAGAAAATTTAAAACAATCTGTTCTTGGGGCACCTGAGTGGCTCAATCAGTCAAGCATCTGACTTGATTTTGGGGCAGGTCATGATCTCAGGTTCTTCAGATCAAGCCCTACGTTGGGCTCTAAGGTTTGAGACTCTCTCCCACTCCTGCCCCACCCTCTGCCCACACTCACTATCTCTCACTAAAATAAATAATATCTTTTTTAAAGGTTTGAGTTTTAAAAACTAGAACAAGATAATCTGCTTTCTCATTTAAAAAAAAAAAAAAGAGTATTATGGGGCGCCTGGGTAGCTCAGGGGGATAAGTCTCAGCCTTCGGCTCAGGTCACGATCTCAGGGTCCTGGGATCGAGCCCCAAGTAGGACTCTCTGCTCAAGGGGAAGCCTGCTTCCCCTCTCTTCCTGCCTCTCTGCCTACTTGTGATTCCTGTCAAATAAATAAATAAAATCTTTAAAAAAAAAAAAAAGGAGTATTAGATGAAATGATACCTGGTATTTGCTTTAAAAATACTCCAACACCTGGGTGGCTCAGCTGGTTAAGCAACTGCCTTTGGCTCAAGTCATAATCTCAGTGTCCTCGGATGGAGGACTGAGCCCCATGTCGGGTTCCTTGCTCAGCAGGTGTCCTTCTCCCTCTCACTCTGCCTCTCCCCTCTACTCGTGTTCTCTCTTGCACTCTCTCTCAAATAAATAAATGTTAAAAATACATATAAATAAATAAATAAATAAAGTCAACCAAAAATGTGGGGATCCATAAAACAAGACTGGCTAAGTTGGTAATTGTTGAAGTGGCATGGTGGGTATTTAGGTGTTCATTATGGTACTCTTCTCCATTTCTGTATGTATTTTTAAATCCTTTCAAAAAAGAAACATCTTCCAAGTTCTGCTCCCTAAATTCTCATCTCCAACTAAACAACAGAGGTGTAGCTTGGGCCTAAGTCCTGGAAATAGTCAGAGATGGAAACAAATTCAGAAAGAACTCCAAATACTGAGGTGCTACACAAGGGTGTGGTCTTTCCACAGGTATGCCTCTATCTGAGATAGCACTCAGCCATAGCATCAACAGGGTGAGTGAATGCTCAAATTATCTTTCCAGTGACACACATACTCAAAATCTGGCTACCTGAAGTCATCAAAGCACCCAGGATACTTTTCATGGTGCCTGGCTGGCTTAGTCATAATGAAGAAAATGTTTAATCTAGATGTTCCCTGCTAATAACAGGCTGGGTAGAAACAAAAAACTGGAAATTCCTTTCTATCCTTCAGGAATTTCCAAGGTTGACCAGGAAAATGTTCTGAATACTGCTCAGGCAGTGAATTTTAATAACAAGAGCTCTCCCTTAGAATACTTCCAGAGTTGTTTTATTTTTTTTTCCCAGATTATTTATTTATTTATTTATTTGACAGACAGAGATCACAAGTAAGCAGAGAAGCAGACAGAGAGAGAGGGAAGCAGAAGGAGAGGGAGAGAATCTCAAGCAGGCTCCACGCTCAGTGCAGAACCCAACACGGGGCCTGAACCCACATCCCTGAGATCATGACCTGATCCAAAAACCAAGAGTCAGATGCTTAACGAGCTAAGCCACTGAGGCACCCCGAGTCGTATTACTAATACTGCCCTTATATATAAGATGGATTAGAAGCTTTTGTCGGATTGATCTAAGACCCTAGGCAGCATCCATAATATATTTTTTTAATTAACATACAATATGTTATTTGTTTCAGGGGTACAGGTCTGTGATTCATCAGTCTTACACAATTCACAGCACTTACCATAGCACATACCCTCCCCAATGTCCATCACCCTGCCACCCCACCCCTCCCACCCCCCTCCACTCGAGTATAATATAATTTCTATAGAAAATGCTCTAAGCCCCACAAACAATCGATAAACAAAAGAACTCTCAGAAATCAAATTGTTTTATGTTGGGCTTTAGGTTAAACTCACTGGCCCGAACCTCTCAGACTGATATTTCTTTTCCTTTCTTAAAAGGACAGAAAATCCTAAATGACAAGCATATAGTTTGCTATATGATTGCACTAATGATCTTAATTTCTAAATGCACATTTTTAAAAAAGATTTTATTTATTTATTTGACAGACAGAGAGAGATCACAAGTAGGCAGAGAGGCAGGCAGAGAGAGAGGAGGAAGCAGGCTCCCTGCTGAGCAGAGAGCCCGATGCAGGGCTCGATCCCAGGACCCTGGGATCATGACCTGAGCTGAAGGCAGAGGCTTTAACCCACTGAGCCACCCAGGCGCCCCTCTAAATGCACATTTTAAGAAATAGTTTAGTAATCTGTAGTAAGCTAGAAATGGTCTTTTCTTTTCCATCATAAGTGTGACATTAAAGAGGTCGTATTCACCTTTCCTTCTGAGAAATCACGTAACCATCTAGGACTCTGAGGTTTAAGCACCAGCTGACAATGTATGGCCGATAGTCAAATCCTGGAATGGATGGTGTTGCCATCACACAAGGATTGTTCATGATGGATAACTGTTCCAATTCAGTTAAGGATGCCAAGAAAGAGATCTGGAATAAAGGATATCTTTGTTGAATGAAATGGACTATTTAGTATTAAGCACAGGGCTTGCTTTGAGTACACATCTTTGGCAGTTTGAGAATGTAACAATTTCCCTCTTGTTCTGAAAGGCAACACATAACACTCTTAACATTATCCACCGACTTCCAAAATTCCATCAACATGGCCATCTGTCGTTGCAGCACAAAATACCTTACAAAGTACCAGCACTGTTTCCTAACAGAAAAAATCCTATTTTGAAAACATAATAGCAGCGAGAGAAAGGTGCACAGTATCCCTTTCTGATCCTTTTAATGTAGATATAACTCTACCACAAATCAGTTCCAAATGGAGTAACAGTTGCAGCACTACAAAGGAAACTGAGTCTTAATGACCCACTGACATTAGGAAAAAGTAGAAAGAAAAAATAACAATCATCTTGAGTCAAGTGTTTCATCTTTTTGGCACTGTCTTCCAAGATGCTGAGTTTACAAGTGAGCTCACAACTTTCTCCTGAGTTTTTTCCGTACTTTGCAGCTTCCTGGATCCCACAGAATACCCTCAAATTTTACCTCATTTAAGTCCCGAATTTCATTTTCTGCCAAGGAAAGTATAGCAAGACTTCTGGGTAGATAAGCAGGTGCCATTCTAAGAGAGGTGATGATGTTTCCATGTAAAAGCAGGGTCTTGAAAGTAAAAACAGGATGAATTACAAATGAAAAGATTACTATTTATCTACTTTGACATAACCAAATGGTGCAGATAAAAATAAAGGAACCTATTTTATTATACTTTTCTTCACTTACAGCAAAGACTATTAATACTATAAGGGTCCTAGGTGGTATTCTGATCCAACTCATGTTGGATCAGATCATCCAATTCATGTCCACATTCTAAGCTCAAGAAAGTTTAAAGATTTGTCCAAGAACACATGCTTGGTATTGTAACAAGCATTTTTTGAGATTTAAATTATTAAAACTTGAGCAATTTCCAACATATTGTTCATTTCCTTTTAAAACATTAAAATAGGGCACCTGGGTGGCTCAGTGGGTTAAAGCCTCTGCCTTCGGCTCAGGTCATGATCCCAGGGTCCTGGGATCGAGCCCCACATCGGGCTCCCTGCTCAGCAGGGAGCCTGCCTCCTCCTCTCTCTCTGCCTGTTTGTGATCTCTGTCTGTCAAATAAATAAAATCTTTAAAAAAAAAAAAAAAAGAAAAAAAAACATTAAAATAGCAGTTGCCTGGGTGGCTCAGTTGGTTAAGTGTCTGGCTTGGGCTCAGGTCATGATTCCAGGGTCCTGGGATTGAGTCCCACATTGGACTCTCTGCTCAGCAGGGAGCCTGCTTCCCCCTCTCCCTCTGCTGTTCTCTCTCCCTCTGATAAATAAATAAAATCTTTTTTTAAAAAGTCAAAATAGGGGCGCGTGGGTGGCTCAGTCGTCAGGCATCTGCCTTTGGCTCAGGACCTGATCCCAGGGTCCTGGATCGAGTCCCGCATCGGCTCCCTGCTCAGCAGAAGCCTGCTTCTCTCTCTCCCACTTCCCCAGCTTATGTTCCCTCTCTCACTGTGTCTGTCAAATAAATTACTAAATTTTTTTTTTAAAGTCAAAATAGGGGTGCTTGGTTGGCTCGGTCAGTACAACATGTGACTCTTGATTTCAGGGTTGTGACTTCTAGCCCCATGTTGGGTGGAGATTACTTAAAAATAAAATCTTAAAAAAAAAAAAAAAAAACCAAGGGGCACTTGGATAGCTCAAATGGTAAACTGTCTGACTCTTGATTTCGGCTCAGGTCATGAACTTAGTGTCGCGAGATCAAGCCCCACGATGGGCTCTGCACTGGGTGTGGAGCCTGCTTAAGAGTCTCTCTCTCCCTCTCCCTCTCCCCCTCTTCCTCACAGGCTCTCTCTCTTAAAAAAAAAGTAATCAATCAAAATAAAGGGTAAGGAAAGTGAAAGAAAACATTCATTAAAACAATCACATATAGGGGTGCCAGGTGGCTCAGTCAATTAAGCATCGGCCTTCGGCTCAGGTCATGATTCCAGGGTCCTGGGATCAAGCCCCTTATCAGGTTCCCTGCTCAGCAGGAAGCCGGCTTCTCCCTCTCCCTCTGTCTGCTGCTTCCCCTATTTGTGCTCTCTTTCTTTCTGTCAAATAAATAAATAAAAGCTTAAAAAAAAAAAGATATAAAGCAAATTTTCCAAGATAAAGAGGTAACCCACAACTTGTAATTTATAACTGCATTCTCTTGAAAACTAAAAACTTAAGGAAGGAACAATATGTTACTTGCAGATGAAGCTAACTCAAATTAAGTCAGCAACAATGAAGAATAACTGAAGGCTTTGAAACCCAGGATTCTGATAAAATAATCTTTCCAGAAAAAAAAAGTCCTTAGTTCATCCGAATTTTCTCTATCTGGACACACCAAATTGTTTAGAGTAATTGTTGCTAAAAATGATTTATGCTAAAAATGTGGGCAAAGTTGCTCTAATAATACTGCTTCTAAGGTTTAATGAGTTTATCTGATGCTAATAATATCCAATGGTCCAAAAATATGAAAAAAGCCTGTATGTTTTTGAAACTGTAATTGCAACTGTTACTTATTTCGACTGCATGATAAATTCCTCTCCATAAAAAGTACTATATGCTACAGGTTTACTTTTTAAATCAAAGTTACTTTTTTTTTTTTTTTAAAGATTTTTATTTATTTATTTGACAGATCACAAGTAGGCAGAGAGGCAGGCAGAGAGAGAGAGAGAGAGAGAGAGAGAGGAGGAGGCAGGCTCCCTGCTGAGCAGAGAGCCCGACGCGGGACTCGATCCCAGGACCCTGAGATCATGACCTGAGCCGAAGGCAGAGGCTTTAACCACTGAGCCACCCAGGCGCCCCTCAAAGTTACTTTTGATAATGTAGTAATAACCATTACTCAAAAAACAGGATTCTCAAGTGTCAAAAAGAAAGAATCAAATTCAGACTCAAATGATTACTCTCAATCTTACCAAAATGTTACATATTATATAGCTAAAGCTATTAGTATTGGCTGATTAGGCATAAAGGGGATTTCTTTATGTTCATAGGATGACAAATAAGAATTAACCTTAACTACAATGACCAGTTTTAGTTAAAATAAATCAATTATAAAAATAAATAAAAAAATTACAGAAACTAAAAATAAAGGATTGCATACTTAATTTCTAGTGCTCTAATAGAAATTTTATCATAATGTATACAACCTGTTCTTCATACAGAGTAGGCCGATTTTAGGCCAATCAGATCACTTTCTTTTGGTATATTAGGATAAAATGTCAGAAATGATATGAAAATGTCAGAAATGATACACTTACCTTCAGTGATACCAATTTAGATAGATCACCTATCTGGGGTATGTTATTGTCTGATAAATCAAGGTGTTGTAGAGCTGCGCAGCTACTCATTTGTTCCATGGCCTATCACAAGAAAAGCATCACACTAGTTCATGAACACAAAATCAAAAAATGAAATTCTTCCCTAGTTCCTCATAGTTGAATCTCCTGTCTCCTCTGCTTATTATTGGAAGGATATGAGCAGAGTTTAGCAAAAGGAAGAAGAAGTGGTAATAACAGATTTTGGTAAGTTGTTATATACCAAGCTTCTACCTTCATTATCCCTCTGAGAGGAGAGGATCATATTATCCCAGATAGTTATAGTTTGAAAAAACCTTAGTGATAACCCATGACAGCTGGTGTAGTACAGAGTTTACAAGTTAAGAGGGAAGTCAAACTACACGGATTCAAATGCTGGCTCTGCAACTTCCTGGCTATAAGACCTTAAGAAAGTTACTCTACTTCTCTGTATTTCAGTTTGCATTTACATAATAGTCATAACGAGGGGTGCCTGGGTGGCTCAGTGGGTTAAGCCGCTGCCTTCGGCTCAGGTCATGATCCCAGGTCCTGGGTTCGAGCCCCGCATCGGGCTTTCTGCTCAGCAGGGAGCCTGCTTCCTCCTCTCTCTCTGCCTGCCTCTCTGCCTACTTGTGATTTCTCTCTGTCAAATAAATAAATAAAATCTTAAAAAAAAAAAAATAGTCATAACGACTATACCTACTTCAAACCTGCCATGACACTGAATGAGTTAGTATAGTTAAGGTGCCTAGAACAGCACCTAGCATAAATTAACAAGCGAGCTCTTAATGTCATTTAACTGAGTCCCCTTATCTAACATATCAAAAGATAAGACATGGAGATATTTATTATACAAAAATACGGAGTTACTAAGTGATGGAAGCAGGGTTAGAATCCAGATCTCTTGACTATTAAGACAGTATGTTCTCTACTATACCATTAAACATTTACTTAGAGCTTAACTCAGCATGCTATAGTACCCCTACATTTCATTTTACTATTTGACAACTTTTCTAAGTATAATATAGATTCTTTGTTCATAAAAGAATATTATGCTGCATATTTGTTTCAAAATAACTTTTTTTCAGTTTATGTTAACTAAAATTATCCCTGGGAAGTGGGAGTAGATACTTTCACCTCTTATTCTATTTATTTCTATACTGTTTGAATTTTTTTACAGCGAATATTTTTTTTACAGTGAATATTTTTATAAATTAAAAAAAGAAAATGCAACTACGAAAAAAAGAAACAATTCACCTTCAGATTATTTCCTGCCAAATTCAGCCATTCCAAATGTACTAGGTCCTTCAGCCCTTCCACGTAGCCAATGCTATTATGAGGCAAATTTAACACCCGGAGTTGGGTCAGTTTGGCCACACCCATCATTCGCACCAGACGATTATTAGCCACTGACAACTGTAGAACAAAACATACCATTATCTTAGAAATAAAATATGCATATTACTTTCACTTTTTAAAAAGATTTGTCTATATGAACAAACATTCCCAAATATACAAACTCATATTGAACTTATCACATATTTTGTCTAAATACTCTATAGTGTAACTATTTGTTATTGTTGGTGTTCTAAGTTGTTCCTAAGCAATGGAAAATACACATAAAGCTGAGCAATCAGACCCTCTCCAGCTGTTCAAAACATTTTTAACAGAGCCACTACTTGAGTAGGGTCCGATATATGGAAGGAGCACCATAGCCATTTGCTGACAGAATGAATGAATGAACTCTTCACCTCCACCATGATGTAAAAGGTTATCTAACAACACAATGTTTTGCCAACACAAAATGTTTTGTTTTTCTAACACTTCTTTTCCTAGTCTATTTTAAATGTGGCACATATGTGTTCATATTCAAGGAAAACTGTCATGTAAAAATTTACGGTAACATTTACTGCTTTCTAGGACTGCAGAGTTACTTTTTGTTAGGTTATTTTGTTGTTTTGTAGAATAATAAACACGTGTAACTATTTCCTCAGATGGCAATACCTACCTGTATTAATCGTCGGCATTTCTCAAGATTTTCCAATTTAATAATCTGATTTTTATCCAGAATCAAAGTATGGATATCAGCTTCACAAGGTAAGTTTGGACTTAATTTCTGTAGCCCCTGTCCTGACCAGTTGACCACTGATCCTTGAAAAATAGAAGAGAAATTGTTAGAAAACACAATAGCTGAGCATAGGAATAGAATTATATTCATAAAATCTCTCTATTTAGAGTTAGAAAACACTAGAGCATAATAAATATCAAGATTTAAAAACTAAGGGGTGCCTGGGTGGCTCAGTGGGTTAAGCCTCTGCCTTCGGCTCAGGTCATGATCCCGGAGTCCTGGGATCGAGTCCTGCATCGGGCTCTCTGCTTAGCGGGGAGCCTGCTTCCCCCTCTCTCTCTGCCTGCCTCTCTGCCTACTTGTGATCTCTATCAAATAAATAAATAAAGTCTTTAAAAAAAAAAAAGATTTAAAAACTAAGGCATTCTAAATGACCACAGATTGAAAATGTTCACTTTCCCTCAGAAATATCAAATTATACCCAGAAATTTGTGATATTCTGTTCAAGTTTTTATGATATAATAATACTCTGGAATTCTTCACATTTAAATATTAACTATTGGGGCCTGGGGGTTCAGTCCGTCAAAGCACCAAACCTTGATTTTGGCTCAGATCATAAATTAAGGGTGGTGGGATGGAACCCCCAGTCAGCTCCACCATTAAGATTCTCTCTCTTTCTCTCTGCCCCTTCCCCCAGCCCCCCCCCATAGCCAGCACAGGTATCTACTCTCTCTCTCAATAAATAAACAAACAAATAAGCAAATAAATAAGAACTATTCCATATTTTGTGGCTAAGTAACGTTTGTCTTTTTTAAATGGAACTAATCTTTTGATAGAGATCAACCTGCTTACAACCTAACTACTAGTATATCCTAAAGTGCCTAAACTATTTTTAAAATCAATGTATAGTTAATTTATCTACAAAATGGGAACAATATACCTAATTAATTAAATTGAGGTGGGGATGAAAACAGAAACCACATGAATAAAACTTAGCCCCGCTCCTGGCATACAGCAATCAATTAAGTTAATTTAGTTTCACAGACGTTCAAATCCTGGCTCCCCGATGAAGCACTGTGGTATCCTGGGCAAGTTATTGTTCGCTTTGGGGCTCACTTTTCCACTCTACAAGATGCGGGTGATAATAATATCTGCCTTATAATGTTGTTCTACAGAAAGAACGAGATCATGTAAAAAAAAAAAAAAAAAACACTCAGAACATCGTCTGGCTCATATAAAAGTGTTCCGTAAAAGTTTACTGCTATTCGGGGCGCCTGGGTGGCTCAGTGGGTTAAAACCTCTGCCTTCAGTTTGGGTCATGATCTCAGGGTCGTCGGATTGAGGTCCCCACTCCCCGTCGGGCTCTCTGCTCAACAGGGAGCCTGCTTCCTCCTCTCTCTCTCTCTCTCTGCCTGCCTCTCTGCCTACTTGTGATCTCTCTCTCTGTCAAATAAATAAAATCTTTAAAAAAAAAAAAAGGTTTACTGCTATTATTGTCAGTCAGTTTCTCTTGGTGGGCTGAGGAGGTGGAGTTTAAGAGAAGCCGATATCAAAAAGGGGTGGGGCCACAGAAACTGCCAATTTCAAGTTTATACATAGATTAAGATTACTGTGGGAAATAATTATGCGAGACTGCTCTCCTGAAAGGTTTCAACGTGTTTTCATTGTCTAATGGATTCCAGCATTTGGGGATGGTCATGAAGAGTCCCTGAGAATTTGGTGAAAGCTGTGTACTGTCCAAGGAAAATGTAGTCTTTGCACACAATTCCACGGGATCGACAGACCTCTTAGAACCATCGATGCTCCTCAACCCCACCAAGAAGTCACGGCCCCCAGATAATGACCCCCTGGTCTAAACTGTAAAGAGAGGCCTTAAGCCTGAGCCCGGCCCCCGATCCAGAAGGCTGCTGCGGAGCCTCGGAGCTGTAACCAAAACAAAGGAGCTCGGCTCCTGCCCGGCGACTCCCGGCCACAGAAGCACCCACACCTCACGCTCCGCTGGGTGGCGACCAAACCCGATCCCAGAACCTGTCTGCAGAACAAAGTGTGGATATCTGTGGGCTCTTGGTCACCCTGAATTTTATCACTGCCAAGGAACACTTCCAAAAAAGGGTTTAACGTCGGTCTAAGAGCTATGTTTGAAAAAGGGTTTCCTGAATGGGATAGGAACACAGAGGATAAGGGAGACGCCTAAAGCGACATATGGAAATCCGGGAATTTCCACTTGGGCATCCAGAATTCAAAGTAAAAATCCAAAAGAGGTCACCGCAGTCCGAAACCCACCATCCAGGCAGCCTCAGAAGCGCGGGAGCTAAGGCACCCGGCCGCGCGAAGGACCCTGGGGATGTAGTCCGCAGCTCGGCCCTCTCCTCAAAGCCGCAGAGCTAGGCAGCACCCCCGAACTACAACTCCCAGAGGGCAAAGCGGCTTCGCGACGCCCACAGCCCCGCATCTAAAGAACTGGTACAGAACTGCACCCCCAAACCCAGGCTTCTTCTCTCGACCAGGTAACTATTTAATTTAGTTCCATGGTGTAAACTTTGGGATTCATGGGTGGGGGTGTCGCCTTACCTTCTCCAGGAGGCAAAGCCGGGTCGACGCACGCCACCGCCATACTTCCCGCTTGCTAATAATACCAAGCAACCGTCCTCCAGCTGCTCGGTGGAGTTTGGAGTCAGGAGGAGGGAGCCGGAAACTACAGCTCCCAGGATGCACGGCAACCAGACGGCCCAATTGGCTGCCGGCGTCTAATGATGTAAAACTCAGGTTTAGAATCTGAACTGCAGTATGTTTAGGAACCCTGATCTGACAGATAAGCCAACTATTGTTAGATGATCCTTTCGCTCCGTTTTCTAGATGTTTGTGAAATTTAACACTTTTACCTTTGAGATTATTATAATGTCGCTATTTAATGCAGATCGAATTTCAGCGCTCTCTGCTACAAGCCTCTATGGCGGCTGCCCCTTTTGACAATTCTGAATCAATTCAAAGTTTTCTACTCTGCTATAGGAATGATTTGGGCAATCTTGTTGGAATAGTCAAAATGGATATATTTCACTTGAAAATTTTACGCATTCCCGGATAGAAGGTTTTGTGCAGTATTTTTAAGTGGTTCTTGAATATTTAACAGAACTTTAGACCTGATGGTATATCTAATAAGTATGGACCTGGAATTTTTGCAAGGAATATACGAAAGAATTTTAGAGTATAGTCTCCAAACTCAAGAATTACACTGCCTAACTCGAGGGGAGTGGGCTCACACTTTTGCTTTAACTATTACCTGCTAACTAGTATGATTTTAACTATTAACACAAGATCTTAGCGAATGGAAAAAGAAATGGAAACAATCTTCAAAGAAGACTTGAAGGAGGACATGAAACTGAGCTAGGGCTTAGTATATGGGTAGACTCTAAACAGTTCAGAAGTAGATGAAAAGACATTAGCATAGGCTGCAAGGTGGAGTCAGGTGGTAATGAAGGTCCTCTCATAGGAAATGAGAGACTAACCTCATAGCAGGACAGAATGTACAAAGGGAACTTCCAATCTCTGTTACACATACCTCCATTCCCTCTTGCAACCTTTATTCTGAACTCCCCTCTTTCTGAAACAGCAATGTACCAAATCTCTGACAATTTGTGTTTGGTAAAATCCACTAACTAACACTTTTAGATTTCTAGGCTCTTGATCCTGTGAACTTTCCCTCCTTTCTGGGTTCTCCTCTGATCTCTGTGACTACACCACCGCCCCTCCCCCCCACCCTTAACGCTTTTTTTTTTTTTTTTAATTTCAAGTGTTTATTTAAATTTCAATTAGTTAACAAATATGGTAAAATGTGTTTCAGGTATAGGGATGCCTGGCCGGCTCAGTCGGTTGAGGGACTCTTGATTTTGGTTCAGGTCATGATCTTGGGATTGTGGGGACTTGGGATCCAACCCTGCATTGGCCTCCATGCTCAGTGGGAAGTCTGCTAGAGATTCTCTTTCCCTCTGCTCCTCCCTCCTGCTGAGACTCTAAAAAAAAAAAATAAATGTGTTTTTAAAAAACTGAGTTTCAGGTGTAGAATTTAGTGATTCATCACTTACATATAACACCCAGTGCTCATCACAAGTGCCCACCTTACTACCCATCACCTATTTAACACATTCCCTTGCCCACCTCCCCTCCATCAAACCTGTTTGTTTTCTGTAGTTAAAAGTCTCTTACAATTTGCCTCCCTCTTTTTTCCCTTCCCCTATGTTCATCTGTTTTGTTTCTTAAATTCCACGTATGAGTGAAATCATCTGGTATTTGTCTGTCTCTGACTAGCACCCAACTTAACTTTTTTTCACTCGATTTCCCACTGTTTTATTCTCAAGACAAATTTCCTAGTTCTGAAGAGGTAATTAAGACTAGGAATCTTTCTCATCTAACCACGAGACCCCTTATTTAGGAAACACAATCTTATATCATAGGTGTAAGAACAAAGCAAGTTTGAATACCGCCTCCAACTTTGTTTGCTGGAATACTTGGTAAGGATTGAGGGGAGTCTCTAGCTCAGGGAGGAAAAAAGGATAATGACTTGGAAGAGGGATCCTGGAAGCTCAGAGGGCACGGAAGGAGCACAGGTTCCTGCACGTTTATAGCAATAGCAGAACCAGAATTTTGTCTGGTTAATCTGACCTAGAATCCAGAGGGAAGTATTCCCTTTATGGAATCAACTAAGCATAGTTGTGGATCCATAAAAGAGTGGCCAGATGTTTCTGGGCACAGTCCCACATCCTAAGTGAACCAGCAACCCTTTAAAATCACACTTCAGGGGGTGCCTGGGTGGCTCAGTGGGTTAAAGCCTCTGCCTTCGGCTCAGGTCATGATCTCAGGGTCTTGGGATTGAGCCCCGCATCAGGCTCTCTGCTTGGCAGGAAGCCTGCTTCCCCCTCTCTCTCTGCCTGCCTCTCTGCCTACTTGTGATCTCTCTGTCAAATAAATAAAATCTTTATAAAGAAAAAAAAAATCACACTTCAGAAACTCTTGTGCTTAAGATACAGCATGTACATCTAAAATCAAATTGCTACACTGTAACTAAACTGTCTCATCTTTTGTATATATATTGAACTTTGCAAGTTCAAATCAAATAGGATTCTACTAACCAACACTATGAACCTCTCAACAAAGTAGCATTTGGTGGGCGGGGACGGGGTGGGGGGGGTGTCAGGCCTAGGCTCCATAATAATTTTCCTTTCTATCAGCAAGGTATACCTGATCTCTGCAATAGCAGATTGCCCTGATTTATATCCTGCAGCTCTAAAGCATCTGCCCAGGGCTATAGGCGAGAGCTAAGTAAAACACCTTTTATCATGTTAATCTTTTCCTCAAATACTTTTCTCTTGTAATTCAACTTTTGAGCGCTAGCATAATCAATCTGGCCTCATCCTACCTCTCACCGTTCATTCCACTACTTTTCACTTGGTGTTTTTGAATGAGGGGTTGACAGAATGAAACTTGTGTTTAAAAAGGTTAAACGGCTCATATAACGAGGAGGAACTGAAGAGTAGAACAGTGGCAGGAAGGAGACTGTTCTAATAGTGGATGGTAACCTTTAACAGCAGTTTCAGGAGAGCATTATATACAAGTTTAGATAACACAAAAAGATAGGAAACTAAAACAACATTTGTGGATAGTGCAATGTATCTTGATAAAACACAGGAGGTTTTCTAATTAGGATGAAAGCTTATATTTTTAAAAAGTAAATGTAATAATAACTTTGAAGTTTTAAAATGACAAAGCTCTTAATGATGCAGACTGGCCAGGTCTAAGGACCCAGAGGGGATCCCACAGGACCAGCCAACAGGATCCTTGGCTTCATGCAGGAAAGAAATCAAATTGAGCTGAGAGGAAGTGAAAGCAGAGTTCACTGAAGATATAGAGAGAGCAGATACAGATGGAGCATCTAGGAGACTCAGAAAGGAAAAGGGAAATGCATTTCATCTTTGCTTGAGGTCTGGGTTTTTACTGAGGATCGTGGTGAGGTATACATGTCCTGTCAGGCATCTAGGACCTGGTCAAAACAAGGGCAAATACTCAGGTGTCCTCCATAAATCACTTACACCCTGGAGCCAGGGATCTAGGTGTCAAGGTGTCTGGAGTCAGTGGTCTTGGAAAATATTCAAGATGACCTCGACTTGTCACTGCTTAGATGTTACCTATTATGCTGGAAGATGCCAAAAAAATCATAAACTCCTTGACATTTACAAGGAGGACATACAATTATTGGTACTTTAAGTCATGTGTAGGGCAGGATTTCAGATCCTAGCAAGAATATAAGCAGGAAAAGGAGCAAAAAAAAAAAAAAAGTTTTCTTTCATGGGGTCCTTTTAGTTTCTGTCTCAATATAAAGAATTTTGCACTGTAAAGATTTTTGAAATGTGCTAATTTTTACAATAAAAAAATCTTTATATGAAGGTTTAGGTGCATTTCTTCTTTGGTTAGTATTCATTGGTAGATTCTTATGGTCCTACTCCCTTATCTGTGACCTATGACATGAAAGGAAAGACTGCCACTATGATATATTTATCCATGGGTTATCTAGAAATCCTAAATGAGCACTAACTCTCCTCATTATTAATTATTATTTAATAGGCATTACACACACATGATAACAAAACCCGAACAGTGCAAAAAGTTATACACTAATAGTTTCATAAGTTTTGTCTGTCCACCTGTCTGGAAGAAAGGCTGCAATTTTTTCAGATTATTGAAGTGGTCTGGAAATCAAAAAAGAAGGTTAGAACAGAAGTTAAAGAATTTCAATAACAAAATTCTACAATGATATTTGGACAGAGAAGCTGGTTGCTCTTCCTTATTACTACAACAAGGTTCCATTTGGGCTCTGTCCAGAGATTAGGGGTGAACAAATAGGAAGCTCTTCCAGATAGAGGAAACAAAACGGGATGGGGAACCAGTGAGTGACTTTCTCCACCATGCCCACTGGATATAAACTGCTAGCTTACCATTCTCTAAAGCAGTAAGATTTCTCTGATGGACAGAACAGTCTTCAAGTATCAATTATCAATAAATAGATAAATTAATTCTAAATAAATGCAAGGGCCAAAATAATGAGTATAAAGGACCTAGCCAACTCAAGATGAGATTCTAAAATTTTTATTTTTTCCTGGTGTAATACATCAGCTAATACCTGTGGAAAAGAAAAAGTGGAAGTATAAATAAATTTCCAGAATAAAGCCTCTGTGAGATATTTTTCAGGTGCCTTTTCCTAATTAACTGGGTAAAAGTTGTCTTTTGTTTAAAAGAGTAATAAAGGAATCCTTGACATTTTTATTTTATTCATCATGTCTTTTGAAGTATTTCCAAAAGGAATTAAACCTATAAAAGTGATTCATCATATTCCCAGTTGAAAATTAAGTGAATGTATAAATAAGAAATTCTCTTTCCTTCGTACTTGGAAAACTGCTTAAATCTCAACAAGTTCATTTATGAGTGGTAGTTTTATTCCCCACCCCCAACTTGATTCACTTTTTTTTAAATTAATTAATTTGAGAGAGAGTGAGCACAAGAGTGGGTGGGGGGCAGAAGGAGAGGGAGAAAAAGAATCTCAAGCAGACTCCCCACTGAGTGCGGAACCTGGAACCCGATAGGGAGCTCCATGCAGGGTTCAGTCCTACAACCCCGAGATCATGACCTGAGCTAAAAATCAAGAGTTGGTCCCCCAACCAACTGAGCCACCCAGGTGCCCTTTGATTCATTTTTTTTTTTTTTTTAATGAGAGGGTATGAGTTAATTTTATGTCAAGTTGGCTAGGCCACAGTACCCAGATATGTGATCAAACATTATTTTGGATGTTTCTATGAGGGCATTTTTTGGGTAAGATTTACATTTAAATTGGTAGACTCTGAGTAAAGCAGAATGCCCTCCATATGTGGGGTGGCCTCATCCCAACATCTGAAGATATGAAGAGAACAAAAGACCGACCTCTGCCAAATAGCATGGAATTCTGTGGCAGACAGCCTTTGGATTTAGCTGCAACATTAACTCTTTGCTGGGTTTCCAACAGCCCACCCTGCTAGTTTTGAACTTGGCAACTTCCATAATCATGTGAGCCAATTCCTTACAATAAATCTCTTCCTATATATATGTGTGTACATACTATTAGTTCTCTTTCTCTGGAGAACCTGTAATACAGGGGTGAGTGGGTGAGGGGAGGGGAAGAGGAATAATCAACTTCCAAGTAGCTTTTAAATACTGAAAACTTTTTGGTGAGGTGGGGAGGCATAGAGCCCAACATGGGGCTTGAATTCACAACACTGAGATCAAGACCTAAGCTGAGATCAGGAGTTGAATGCTTAACTGACTGAGTCACCCAGGCTCCTCAATACTGAAGTTTTGGGGTTTTTTGTTTTGTTTTGTTTTGTTTTGTTTTGAAGATTTTTATTTGACAGACAGAGATTGCAAGTAGGCAGAGAGGCAAGCAGAGAGAGAGAGGAGGAAGCAGGCTCTCCACTGAGCAGAGAGCCTGATGTGGGGCTCGATCCCAGGTCCCTGAGATCATGACCTGAGCTGAAGACAGAGGTTTAACCCACTGAGCCACCCAGGCGCCCCCTGAAGTTTTTATTCTGTAATTATATAGGATGGTCCACCTCATTTGGAGCTCTGTTGACCTCATTTAGAGATATGAACAATTTGTCCATTTGGAATAGACTTCTCTGAAGAGAAAGAAAACTCAGAGTTTAGGTGAATTATGTGCCTCTGATAGATGGCATATAACAGTGTAGCTGGTATAAGTGATCCATCTACCGTAATGATTAGAAAAGCTTTGCTACACAGTTGCTTGTGCACAGAATGTAACAGTTTTCAAACCTAATTTAATTTAAAAAAATAATATCTAAAGGAGTCTAAATATCTCGAGATGTCCTCTTTGCCCTTCAAAACACACTTTCTATTTTGAAATAATGTAGCATGTATCTGTTTATTCTTAATATGTTATTGTAAAAATGTTAGAAAACAGGCAAGCAAAAAATAAAGTTTCCATAATCCTCCCACTGAGAGAAGTCACTGTTAACATGCTGGTGTGTTTCTTTTCAATCTCTTATTGGTGGGAATATATCTAGATCCTTGCCTCTCATATTTTTTTAAAACAAAAATGATTATATACTATACATATTTTCAAAAAATATGCTTTGAGGGGCAACTGAGTGGTTCAATGGGTTAAGCCTCTGCCTTCAGCTCAGGTCATGATCTCAGGGTCCTGTGATCGAGCCCCACAATCATGCTCTCTGCTCAGCAGGGAGCCTGCTTCCCCCTCTCTCTGCTTGCCTCTCTGCCTATTTGTGATCTCCCTCTTTGTCAAATAAATAAATAAAATCTTTTTAAAAAATGCTTTGAAAATTTCTCTGTGATTTAATTTTGGCCATCTCATACCCTTTAATGTTTTTTTACTTTTTCTTCCTTTCCAATTGAAAGGATAATATCAAGCATAAATATATAAAGCATACTGATATGCTGAGGAATGCAAATATATGTGTCAGCTTTTTCTCTTCTGAAATTGTACTTTTAAAATTTTGAAATCACTAGAATTTTCATATTTAACCACAATACAAAGTCTATAATATAGAATGAATATGAATAACAATCTCTTTAAACTAAAATACAAACTCCCAATGGGTGCCTGGCTGGCTCAGTCAGTAGAGCATGTGACTCTTAATGTCAGAGTTGTGAGTTCAAATTCCACTGGGCATGGAGCTTACTCAAAATTAAAAAAAAAAAAAAAAGGAGGAGAGAAAACTAGAGAACAGAGAATGTTATGAAGAAAATCACAAACTCCTTTTCATCCCTTCAAGTAAAATAAACTCAAAAGGCTACTTTATGTAGCTATTCTCCACAGGCAGTTGGGAAACTATGCCCTATAAGCTGAATCTACTCTACCTCCTGCTTTTGTACAGTCTACAGCTGATTACAGCTTTTACATTTTATGTGGCTGGAAAAAAAAAAAAGAATAGTAACATTTTATGACACATAAAATTATATGCAATTCAAATTTCAGTGCCCATAAATAAAATATTTTTGGAATACAGCCGTACTTATTTACCTACTGTCTATGGCTGCATTTACAGAACAACAGAGTATTCATAATTGACACCATATGTGTCATTCTTATCACTTCAGACTGCTGCTACATACTACAAATCACCAAAATATATTTTTACTTGACACCATTTCAAATGCATGCATATCACCACACTGTGACATTTTATTTTTTTATTACTAACATATACCTGTCAAGCAAAATTAAAAAAAGAAAAAGTTAAGATATTCCATCTTCAAGATACAGTGAAATGTGATTATTTTATCAAATTAGATTGCAAAGCATGTTTATTATGCCATAACCATTATCTGTGCTTAAATACAATATATGTCTACCTTACCATACTAACCAGCCATCACAATAGTCCCAAATCACAGCAATCAATCAGAAAAGTTAGAAAAATTTAACGATATCTCATCATAGTAAAATTTCTTCAAAGAAAAAAAGAAGAAAGGAAGCTACTACCAAAGTAAGTTTGCAAGTGGCTCATTTTTTAGCCAAGCAAGGAAAGTCATTACTTTTGGTCTGTTAATTAAATGATGTTTGACTGCAGTCGCTTAAGCAATGTATCCAGAGGGTGCCTGGGTGGCTCAGTGGGTGAAGCCTCTGCCTTCCGCTCAGGTCATGATCTCAGGTCATGATCTCAGGGTCCTGGGATCAAGTCTCACATCAGGCTCTCTGCTCAGCAGGAGCCTGCTTCCCTCTCTCTCTCTCTCTCTCTGCCAGCCTCTCTGCCTACTTGTGATCTCTCTCTGTCAAATAAAGAAATTTTTTTATAAAATGTATCCAGAAAAAATAAACTGGTTTAAGACCATTAGCCTTTAGGTAAGAACAGCTGCTTTAGGTGTTAAAGCTCTGGGAGCAGCACTGATAGTCAATTTAAATTATTTAGTGAAGGAAAATTATTTTGAATGTTTTCCACGGCTCTTAATAAATGGACAGGTGTTACTGATACAGCTTATTTGTGCCTGTTTGTTCAGAAAGTCAACGTTTGAAATGACTGATGAATAGCCTCTATGAATAGGCTGCATGAAACAGGTGAGAATATTCATAAAGAAGTTGAGAAAACACTAACTGATTATACCTGAAGTGAAATCAGCTATGACATGTTTCAACTTAAGTAAGTAGGAAAAGGATCAGCTTAACAGACTTAATAAAACACCCGTGAAAAGGTACGTTGTTATATACTATGGTTGCAACATCATTGTACTATCAGTCAACAGGTACTTTGTGGAAAACATTTGAATTTACCATGTGTTATTGAACCAGTGGTGCTAACAGTAAACTACATTTGTTCTCATGGACTTCACTTGCTGTCAGTCTATGAATTCTTGTCAGAATTAGCAACTGAATATCTGACTTGCCCTACCACACAGCATTTGATAACTTTTTATTGTGAATTTTTTTAAAGATTTATTTATTTAGGGGCGCCTGGGTGGCTCAGTTGGTTAAGCCTCTGCCTTTGGCTCAGGTCATGGTTTCAGGGTCCTGGGATAGAGCCCCACATCTGGCTCTCTGCTCAGCGGGGAGCCTGCTTCTCCCTCTCCCTCTGCTTGCAGCTCTGCCTACTTGTGCTCTCTCTCCATCTCTCTGTCAAATAAATAAATAAAATCTTAAAGAAAAAGATTTATTTATTTGCTCATTTGAGAGAGAGCACGTGAGTACAAGCTGGGGGAGAGCCCCAGACACAAAGGGGGAGAATCTCAAGCAGAATCCCTGCTAAGCACAGAGCCCAGTGGAGGGCTCAATGCCACAACCCTGAGATCATGAGCTGAGCTGAAATCAAGAGTGGGATGCTCAACGGAATGAGCCATCCAGGCACCCCTATAGGATTTTTTTTTTAAGCTTAGGGTGAAGACTGAAATTGTTCTAAATGAAAAGAACCCCCCCCCCCCCCGCCAACCACTATTATGAAACACCGAGAGAAAGGCTTTAAAATTCATTTTTCGGGCACCTGGGTGTCTCCTTCAGTTAAGTGCCTGCCATCAGCTTAGGTCATGATCCTGGGTTCCTGGGATCAAGTCCTTCACTGGGCTCCCTGCTCAGTGGAGAACCTGCTTCTCCCTCTGCCTCTGCTGCTCCCCCTGCTTGTACACTCTCTCTCTGTCAAATAAATAAAATCTTAAAAAAAAAAATTCATTTTGCTAATTTGCAAATGTTGATCATTTAATAATGCTTCTTAATGAACTCAACCTAAAATTGTAAGACAACACAGCACTTAGATGCAAAACCTATTCTATGGTAAAGTCATTTTGACAAAAAATAACACGTTAAAACAAGTTTTATAAGTTAAAACAAAAAGCAAGATCTCCATCCTCATACAAATTTGCAATTATACTTTCAAGCTCAAGCTACATTTTTAGCAGTATTGAAAGACCTCCAAGCAAATACAAAGGAAATTTCCATATTTCGAGACCCATTTAACTGTGCAACTGAGCTTTCATTTAACTTTCAATTGGAAATAGTTATTAATCATGCTAAAAGGAAAATTTCCAAAGAATAATCTAATTCTATAACTGCCTTCTGGAAGATTGACATGCTCAATTATCATATGGATTGATATCAATATTTAGCAGTATTTATCTGGGTGAAAACATATTTTTCAAAGATGAAATATGTAAAACCTCATTACAGGTCAGGATAAACAAACAATCACTAGTAATTGATTTTGGTGGTAGGGAAAAACTTTGGACCCTAATTCAGAGAAATGTCTAGGGGCGCCTGGGTGGCTTAGTCACTTGGGTGGCTACCTTCACCTCAGGTCATGATCTCCAGGTCCTGGGACTGAGTCCCACATTGGGCTCCTTGCTGGGCGGAGAGTCAGCCTCTCTCTCTCCCTTTACCCCTCCTCCCACTCATACACACTCTTTCTCTCTCTCAAATAAATAAATAAAATCTTTTAAAAAGAGAGAGAAATGTCCATCTTCCACCTCTCCCAAAAAGAATTTCATTTTTCTCTTTAGTAGACCTGTTTTATAAAAACTCATACTCAATACTGTGATTATATTTAAATTTCATCAAAGAAAATACTGTGAACATTTTTTTCTCATTATATACCTACATAATGTCCTCAATCTTGCCTATTAGACCACAAAGCCTAAAATATTTACTATTTGCAGACCTCTGTTTTAGATGAACTAAAATCTGAGTAGGAAGTTAGCCAGTGAAAGAGAGGAAAGATTTCCAGCCAAAGAAAATAGCTTGAGTACATGAATAAGAACCAAAAGAATTAGTGGTGCCTGAGTGCCTCAGTTGTTAAGCATCTGCCATAGGCTCAGGTCATGATCCCAACGTCCTGGAATTGAGTCCCTCATTGAGCCCCACATCCTGCTCCCTGATCAGCGGGAGGCCTTTTTCTCCCTCTCTCTCACTCCCCCTGCTTGTGTTCCCTCTCTCGCTGTCTCTCTCTGTATCAAATAAATAAAATCTTTTTAAAAAACAGAATATATGAAAATAATAATCAGTTACTACACACATACTGAACTATACAAACACTACTCTTGCATTTTTGAGCCAATTGGTAATACCAGTTTCTTCCTGAAGATGGCTCCCTTTAATTATTTTCCAACATCTTATTATGAAAAATGTCCAATATACAGAAAATTTGAAAGAATTCTATAGTGAGCACTCATAAACTCACTACTTTGATTCTTTTATCAACATTTTATCATGTTTGTTTTACAACACATCTATCCATTTATGTATCCCTTCATCCAGTTTGTTTTTTGACATTTCAGTACACTCCCCCCTATTTACTTAAGCCAGTGTTTAGTACTCATATGTTCCTAGTTTCCTTTCTTTTAAAGTAACAGCTATATACAATGAAATGCTCAAATCTTAATGAATATTTCCTGAGGTGTTTTGTTTTGTTTTTTAAGATTTTATTTATTTATTTGAGTAGGGGAGAAGAGCAGAGGGAGAGGGACAAGCAGACTCTGGCACTGAGTGGGGCACTGATGAGGGTGGTGGTAGGGGGAGAGGGGCAGGAGGGCTTGATCCCATCACCCTGATATCATGACCTGAGACCAACTGAGCCACTTAGACACCGCTAAACACTGAGTTCTGACAAACTGTGTAGTTAACCCAAAACCTATACAAATATAGAACATTACACAGAAAGTTCGCTTGTATATTTCCCACTCAATCCTTCTCTTCTCACCCAGAAGCAACCACTGTTGTGATTTTTTTCCCATCAAAATTTAGTTTGCACAGTGTAGAACTCAATATATATAAAATCATACAGTAAGAATTTTTTTTTGGTAAGGCTACTTGTACTAAGCATAATGTTTTTGGTACTCATATGTTGATGTGTAAATCAAAAGTTCATTCCATTTTATTTCTGTGTAGTAGTCCATTGTATAAATATATATTATAGTTTGCTTATGTGTTTACTTACTGATGGGACACTACACTGTTTCCTATGTTTTCCTGTATATATTATGAATACAGCTGCTGTTCTTGTATAAAGTATTTAAGTTTTTTTTTAAAGATTCATCTTTTGAGAGAGAGGGTACACTGTGGGGGGAGGAGCAGACAGAGAGGGAGAGAATCTCAGGCGACTTCCCACTGAGTTTGGAGCCCAACTATGGGCTTAATCCCATGACTCTGAGATCATGATCTAAGTGGAAGCCAAGAGTTAGATGCTTAACTGACTGAACCACCCAGACACCCCTTATCTTTAAAGTTTTGTTTTGTTTTTAAGATTGTATTTGTTTACTTGACAGAGAGAGAGTGAGAGCACAAGCAGGCAGAGCTGTAGGGAGAAGGAGAAGCAGACTCCCTACTGAGCAGAGAACCCATTGTGGAGCTCGATCCCAGGACCCTGGGATCATGACTCGAGCTGAAAACAGACACTTACATGACTGAGCCAACCAGGTACCCCTGTATTTTTAAAGTTTTATTTATTTACATAATCTCTATACCCAATGTGGGGCTCAAGGTCATGACCCTGAGATCAGAAAAGTCAAGGGCTCTTCCAAACTGAGCCAGCAGGTTCCCCTAAAGTATTTTTTAATTTAAAAAAAAATTTTAAATTACAGGATAATACAAATGGTGCTTACCCTTCCTATTTTCCAGGATTGAAATGTGGGACTTAAATCTTTCTATCCCAAAGCACATTATAATTCCTTGAAACTTTTTATTACAGAAAAGTATTTAAAAGAGTCAGGGGCTTGGGTGGTTCAGTTGTTAAGGGGCTGGGCTGCCCTCAGCTCTGGTCAAGATCTTAGGCTCCCTGCTCAGTGGGGAGCCTGCTTCTCCCTCTGCCTGAAGTTCCCCTGCTTGTGTGCTCTCTCTGGTAAATAAATAAAATCTTAAAAAATAAATAAGAAATAAAAACTAATAATAAATAATAAAAGAGTACATAACAATGTAGGAACTATTTTAAGAACTCTGCTACCCAATACCAGCTTCAACTCTTATCCAGTCTTGGTCATTTTTTTTTTTAATAAATATTTTTTTATTTTTTTGACAGACAGAGATCACAAGTAGGCAGAGTGGCAGGCAGAGAGAGAGGAGGAAGCAGGCTCCCCGCTGAGCAGAGAACCCGATATGGGGCTCGATCCCAGGACCCTGGGACCATGACCTGAGCCGAAGGCAGAGGCTTCAACCCACTGAGCCACCCAGGCGCCCCATAGTCTTGGTCATTTTTTCATCCATGCCCTTACCTAGTGGCTACTCTCTCATTTTTTTTTTTTTAAGATTTTATTTATTTGACAGAGATCACAAGTAGGCAGAGAGGCAGGCAAAGAGAGAGGGGGAAGCAGGCTCCCCACTGAGCAGAGAGCTCTATGCGATGTGATGCAGGGCTTGATCCTAGAACCTGAGATCATGACCTGAGCCAAAGGCAGAGGCTTAACCCACCAAGCCACCCAGGCACCCCTGCTCTCTCATTTTAAGACAAATCTCAAACATCATGCTGTTTCATCTGTAAATATATAGTATGTATCTGAAAATATAAGAACACTTTTTAAAATTGAACATGATCACAGTAAAATTAGAATACCTAAAGAACTAACAGTACATTTTAATATCATCAAAAATCCAAATCAATATTCATATTACCCTCATGGTCTGTCCAGCATGTTTGTTCAAATCAGGCCTCAAATAAGACCCATACATTGCAATTGGTTGGAGAAGTTCTTAAATTTCTTTTAATCTGGGCACCTGGGTGGCTCAGTTGGTTAAGTGTCTGCCTTCAGCTCAGGTCCGGATCCCAGAATCCTGGGATGGAGCAGGGAGCCTGCCCTCCCTTTGCCCCATCTCTCTCTCATGACTGAATAAATAAAATACTTCTTAAAAATTTCTCAGGACGCCTGAGTGGCTCAGTCCATTGGGCAGCTGCCTTCAGCTCAGGTCATAATCCCAGAGTCCAGGGACTGATCCCCACATCAGGCTCCCTGCTCAGCAGGGAGTCTGCTTCTCCTTCCGACCCTATCCCCTCTTCTACTCTCTCTTTCTCTCTCTCAAATAAATGAATAAAATTTTTAAAAACAATAAATAAAAAATAAATAAAATTTATTTTAATCCATAGGTAGAACCACCTTCAAGTTGTGCAACCAACGCAACTGAACGGGGCCTGACGCTCAAGAGCATCCCACACTTGGGGTTTAATGCCCTGCATTTGCTGTCTTGGATAGTGATAATCCTATCTTTGAATTTGTGTTCTGTAAGTGAAGTACAATGGGAATAATAGGGCATATGCCTGGGGTTTGGAGCCTCAGCTCACAGGCAGGTCCACTTCCTGCTGCTTCCTCACTTTCACGCTGACTCCCAGCACCACACTCACCAAAGCAAGCCTAATGGCCTTCATTCAGCAAGCAGCTTGATGCCCACCCTCATCCAGGACCCAGGTACACAACACATCCCAGGGGACTGCCCGTTCACTGTGAGTTAGGCCAGGAATACGGTGTAAGGAGATGGCCAACTTGACAGCGCCTCCCTCACCACCCCAGCCCTGGGTTGCGGCGCATAACATGTTGGTCCAGACCTCACAGTAAGGGCAACCAAAGAGCTGGCTGGGTCATGTGTGTTCCAGTACATGCATCAAGTCACAAGGCAGGTCCCTGGGCACCTGTGAGGGGCTACACGACCCTAGAGAATGTCCTTGCCTGAGGGAGCATGACATTAAATAGCAAATGAGAAAACAGCTTAAAACATCAAGAGATAGATTACTAAAGAAAGGAAATAGCTTAATATTTTATATCTGTATCCTTCTATTTGAAAAAGGGGGTCCCACTTTCATTTTCACTGGGTCCTGAAAATTATTTGTGCAGGTAGTCCTGTCCATAGGCTCTAATCTCTCTTTTTCCTTTCAATTCACATATTGTTGAAGACTTTAAGTCATCCTGCAGATGCCAATTGCATCCCTGTGGAATTGTTTCACATGTTCCTGTCTCCTATATATCATAGAATTGGTAGCTAGATATATGAAGACTTGATTAGGTTTAGATTTTAAAGTGTACTTCATAATTTTTAATTTTAATAATGCTTCATAATTTTATTTCTTAAGTAATCTCTATACACAACGTAGGGCTCAAATCCATGATCCCAAGATCAAGACTTGTCTGTTCTACCAACTGAACCAGCTATGCAACCCAATAATGCTTCATAATTTTAAAGAAAGCTTCATAGGTTTTAATGCCATATGGTTTTTAAACCTACTCATTTTCTAATCTAGTTACTAGGCATTCATTTCAGAGCCTTCCCTGAAGTCAAGGCCTAAGAGTCTTCGGAATGACCAGCCTTCCAGGAACTATGGTGGTAGATTCTACTTTGGTTCAGTATTGTTCCAGTTTCTAAAAAGGTATATCCCTCCCACACCTATGAAGAGAATGCTATGGGGGGAAACACTAAAAATCGGGCTGAGGCATTACAAAGGCATTCATGTTTACATTCCTGTTACTGTCTTACTGGAACTTTATGAGGCTTTTAGCACTGTTGAAACTTCCATAGGCTTCTCTGAAGTGACTGTCATAGACTCTATCTCCTTTAACCTCATCTGTTCAGCCTTCTTCAGAAGATTCTCCCTCCATTCCCCTATCCCTTAAATATTGTATTTCTGGATTCTTTTTTGCTGATTCACTCTAGTCACTCTTTCTGGGCGTGGTAGACACAGAGATGCAATGTCCAGATCCCTCTACGAGCAAGGGCTTGCTGTCAAACAGTGGACATTGATCATTGTCACTGGCATCCCTACCTATCAGTAGGATCTGGCTCAGCTACTAAGAACACCTTACTTGGGTCATGATCTCTCTGGGGCAACACACATCTGGTGACAATGTGGAAGTATAAACAGGGTTGATTATTTCGTCAAACATGGAATACTCAGACAGGCAATAATTGTTCCAGAGCTCCCGCTGGGGTTGACTGAGGTTTGGTTGGGCCAGTAATTTATTTAACTTCTGCCACACATTGCTTTCTCCCCTCTCCTTTCACAGGACTTGATCCCTAATAAACATCTTACACCCTAAACACAGTCTCAGGAAATGCTTCCAAAGAAGGCAGCCTGTAAATCTAGGTGATATCACCACACATTCTATCACCTGGATGTCCATTACTCTTAAAATATATATTACAAACACTCCTTTGAATTTGTTTAACTTCCTAAAACAAAGCTCCACCTTAATGTACTATAGGCATCTTGAGCTCTGACTTTGCAAAATTGACCCTTTACCCCACAAACATGCTCCTTTCTTTTATCTGTCCTTTAGACAAATGATATCATTATTCACTAAGTTCCCATCTTCACAATTTCCTTATCTCCTCTATTAACTATCCATTGCCATGTCAACTCCTAAACATAATGGTTTAAAACAACAAGCATTTATGATCTCATCGTTTCTCTGGGATAGGAATTCAAGACAGTTTATCTGAGTGGAAACATAAGAGCAAGGAACATGTTCTGTCCCTAAGCTTCCAGAGTCTGGAGCAAGGATATGTTGATTTCAGCCCAATGTTATTCACGTTAGACTTCTGGCCTGCAGAACCAAAAGAATGTATTTCTGAACTTTTAAATTACCAAGTTTGTGGTTAATTTGTTATAGTGACCACAGAAAACTAATATAGCAAGTAAGTATACGTAAGAGGTGAAGAAGCAATGAGCAGAAGAATGATCTTTTCTCAGGAACTATAAGAGGCTGAGAAGAAGGCCAACTTTAGTTCAGTATTGCTCCATAAGGAAACAAATGAGAAGAAAGGACAGCTGAGCCTTTTACCTATAAAAGAGAATTTAAGGTGGGGTGCCTGAGTGGCTCAACTGCTTAAGTGCCCAACTCTTGGTCTCAGCTCAGGTCTTGATCTCAGGGTTTTAAGTTCAAGGGTTTTAAGTTAGGCTCCAAATAAAAAAACAAAAGAAGGGGCTCCTGGATGGCTCAGTGGGTTAAGCCTCTGTCTTTGGCTCAGGTCATGAACTTGGGGTCCTGGGATGGAGCCCCGCACCAGGATAGAGCCCCACACTGGGCTCTCTGCTCAGTGGGGAGCCTGTGTCCCCCTCTCTCTCTGCCTGCCTCTCTGCCTACTTGTGATCTCTCTGTCAAATAAATAAATAAAATCTTTTTAAAAAAGAAAATAAAATAATAAAAGAGAATGTAAGGATAAAGTAACCAAAAATTTATGGTGTTGGAAGCTGTCCTATGATACTATATAAATACTTTTAGGGGCTTTTGTATACCCTCTTCCTATTCTAAGAGTATGTGAGCACAATTTAGGGTGTGATAAACACAATGTGTTACAAAGAACCCTGAGTTGCCAACCCAAGAATGCCCTCCAAGAAAGAGTAAAAGAACGAACTAAAATCCCTAAGATCTAGTTTTCTGCTTTTCCTCCAAAGAGCTACTCAGACCAAACTGAATTTTGAAGACCAGTAAAATAAAATCTTCCTAAAATGCTTGGGAAGGTACTATAAATTCTGGGGTTCTGTGGACCAATTCCTGCTTGTACATCTGGACTCCATCCTCTACTCATATCCAGCTGGGCTTGGAGCTTGTAGAAGCCAGGTGGTTTTCTTCTCTCTCTCTTTCTTTTTCTATAGTGATCAAACATTAATCAGCAGTGATTTAAAACCAAGAGAACTGTATGAATGTCAGGTGATTAAGTTCATCAAGCCATGGAAGCCGGAGGCATCCATCTGCCTACAGTCTATTTGGAGAATGTCTTCCAAGTATACTAGGTATTCTGAAAAGCTGGTCAGAGCTGGTCAGACTGTCAAATTCCTCCTCTTTTCTTTTCAATCCCATGCTGATCTCTATTAATTCATTTTTTAAATTTTATTTTTCACCCAAGGTGGAGTTCAAACTCACAATCCCAAGATCAAGAGTCGCACGCTCCACTGACGGAACCAGCCAGGTGTCCATTAACTTGTTGAGACTGGTCCAACATAACTCTACAGCTTTCTTAATATCAGTCGGCCACGTTATTGGACTTTTCAAGCCTTTTTAACTACCTTTTTAGAGTAAGCAGCTTATATAGGCAGCATCAATCAATCCTTATATTTGGTTTCCTAGTCAAATACTCCCAACACACAATTCAAGAATTGTCTCTTGCCACTTCCCAACACGCTAGTTTCTAGCGTCACTTAGGGGCTCAAGCAATAGAAGCATTGGCCCTCCCAGTGGGCTTGGCCAGAGCTCCCTTTTCCAGGTCTCCAGACAAAAGCTTTGCCCTTCTCTGTGCAACCAACCACCAGTCCCTGGACTGCAGTACGCAGAAGTTGAAATCTAGCTTTTCCCAGACAGGCAGCTGTCATTTTGCAGTGCTTCAGCGGTTACTTAATAGGGGTTTTATAACCTGAATAAACTAATGTAAATTATTTGGCATAATTCCTGGCACAGAAAGAGAACTCAATGAATGTTAATCATAATTAATGCAAGGCACCGTCATGTACAATTCGATTAGCAAGGCGTGGGAGACAGTTCAGATGTCATTACTATTTTCCAAAAGTGAAACGATAAAATTTAATTGTGTTGTTTGTGGAAATGGGCCAACATGGAAGGCAAAATGTGACTTTAAGTTTTACCTGTGGGTATTGTCTGTAGATCACTACACTATGGAGTTCACATTCCGTGCAGGAGGACGATGGCTCTAGAACACTTGGCCGTGGGAGAGAGAATGACTCAGAAAACAACCACCAGCCTAAGCGACCGTCAACCCTCCTCTCGCTCTGAGAACCCGCTCGGCTTCCGGAGGAAAGAGGCTGCGGTGATAGACGTCATCACTGAGCGCCGGGGTTAGCGAAGGGACTTGGGGGAGGAGATTGCCCTACTGCCTTATAAGGCTTCTTCCCATGATGCTCTCTTCCTTTTCACCATCTTTCCTTCTTCGCGGCTGCCGCAGCAATGAAGTGAGCAAGAGCTTGCGACCCCAATCCGCTTCCATCCTCGGGCATATCTCCTCTCCTGCGTTCTGGACTTGGCTTCTCCTTGCCGTAGACACCCTCCCTAATGGGCTTTCGCTTTTTGTTACAGGGTCGAGCTGTGCAGTTTCAGTGGGTACAAGATTTACCCCGGACATGGCAGGCGCTACGCCAGGACCGACGGGAAGGTGAAAGGCCACGTCGCTCAAACGCAGCTTGTGCTCTTAAGAGGAGAGACCGGTCTAATTCGGTCTGAGCGTGTTCATTTACCGCGTCGTTCTCGGTCCCTGAAAGGCTTGTTTCCGGGACCCTGTGGGCAGTGGTTGTTAGCATCAGAAGCTTCTAAGTAAACCATTCTTGAGGTTTGATCTAGTGTGAGGTCGGAAATGAGGAGTTTGGGTAACTCAGATGTCCGGGAAATGGGCAACCGAAGTATGTGGCTATTTTAGGGGGACCACATCCTCTTAATGCCGGTAGGGACCGAAGCTAGATGCCTCCTGGAATTTGATACCCCGCCCTCTCCTGCGGTGGGAGCTTCGGTTTCCCGCTTTCTGTGTAAGACAGGACAAACCCCAGAGCCTTCGCGGTGCCACCCCAAGTTGTGTGACCCAGGCCTGTTGGTCTCTGTGGGACAAATGAGGGGACAGAACTAGAGTATTGAGAGTTCCCAGCTCAGCTTCCCGCGTTGCTTAGTTGAGTAGGTGACTTTGAACTCCTTTCTACAGGTTTTCCAGTTTCTTAACGCAAAATGCGAGTCCGCATTCCTTTCCAAGAGGAATCCTCGACAGATAAACTGGACTGTCCTCTACAGAAGAAAGCACAAAAAGGGACAATCGGTAAGTACAGTGCAGTTCGATCTTGGGGGCTCTGAAGTTTAAGCATCAGTTGCTGCTCTGTGAAATTGTGGTAAATGAGACAGTTTGGGAAAGCGCTGTTAAACGCTGTAAAGTATGAGTGATTAAAAAATCTCCTTATACATCACAGGCTCACAGGAATGTTGAATTGAAATTTGAAAGCATCCCCTTGCCAGAGTCCGATAAATGACATTATGCACACTTGAGTTATAAGGCACCGTTGAGGTAATTAAGGGGTTCCAGTGGGTAGAAATTAAATAGTATGGCAACTTGGTTTTGAATATGTTTGTAGGATTAGTCCTAAAGGGTATCAGTGGAATCTTGTAGCATATTAGTTTGTTCTCAAGACTGAATGTATTTTGAAGTGCTCTTTAGCTTGTTGGAGATTTTTGAGGGAAAAAAAACGCCATGGCAGTAGGGTTAGTATTCAGGAGGCTTGGGATATTTTAGTGAACACCTCCTGGGTGAAAGACAGCACAGATCTTGTGGGAGTTCAGAGGAAGAAAACATTTCTAACTTAAAAGTAGATTTGACACATCCATTAGGACAGTCCTTATCCAGTAGAGGGGGTGGGGTGTTACCAGTGTTGCTGAGGATGTGGGAAAAATAGAACCTTTGTGCATTGCCGAATATGAGATGGAACAAGCACTGTGCAGATAATTTCAGTTTCTCAAAGTTAAATGGAACTATATCCAGCAACCCCACTTCTAGAAATATACCCAAGAAAACTGTTAAGCAGGAACTTAATACAGATCATTTCTATGCCACTGTTCATAGTGCTGTTAATCACAATAGCCAAAAGATGGAAATGGCCCATAAGTGGGTGAATGGATAACAAAATGTTACATACACATGATAGAGTATTATTGCTTAAAAAGCTGGTAACTAGCCAGTATGGATTAACCTTTAAGACATTATGCTAAATGAAATAATCCAGATACAGAAGAACAAATAACATAAGATTCCACCTTTATGGGGTACCCATAGTGGCAAATTCATAAAGACAAAGTAGAGTTACCAGAGGCTGGGCAGAGGAAGGGAGGAATGGTGGAGGGCTATTTAATGGATGTAGAGTTCGGAATGATGAAGTTACAGAAATGGACAGTGGTGGTAGTTAAACACAACATTGTGAATGTACTTAATGCCGCTGAGTTACACACCTACAAATGCTTTAAGATGGTTAATGTTACGTATATTTTATTAGCAAAAGTTGGAATTTCACTGTCTTGATTCCTGGACATTCCATAATACTTGGTAGGTTCCTTAAAATAAGTCATTTTCCAGTTGACTTTCTTCCAGTGACAGTACTTGAGGTAAAAATAAAATAGGTGAGTTGAGGTTTGATAGTTTCTTTTTTTTCCAGAAGTAAATTGTTTACCATAAACAGTCTTACTGAAATCACTTTTGAAGTGGCTCACCTGGGTGGCTCAGTAGGTAAATCTTCTTGACTCCTGCTTCCCGCTCAGGTCATGGTCTCATCGTTGTGGAATTGAGCCCGACTGGGCTCCAAGTGCAGACTCTGCTTCAGATTCTTTATCCCTCCCCTTCTGCCCCTCTTCACTCGCACACACATGCTCCCCCCCCCCTCTTTTTCCTAAATAAATAAATCTTGAAGAAAAAAAAAAACTTTTGAAGTACTATCCAGTTAACTTCATCAAGAGTTTTACTTTTGTCTTTTTAAAGTAGTAAAAAATGGCCAGGATTTGTGAGAGATTATTTAACTAATTATAATTAGAAAGTTTATCTGCCTGTTGTAGTATTTTATATATTTCTTTTCAAATGATTGCATGAATTATTTTTGTCGAATATTGCTATGCTCTGAATGTATACCCTTCAAATTCATATGGTGAAATCTCACTCCCAGAGTGATGATACTAAGAGGTGAGACCTTTAGGATGCTCTGCCCTCAGGAATGGGAATAGTGTTCTTACCTAAAAAAAAAAAAAAAAAAAAGTTGTTTATCAGGTGCTCAGTCTGGTATTTTGTTGTAGTAGCCCAAGCTCACTAAGACAGATAAATACAAATCTTAAGATTTTGTAAGATTTTGTTTCCCCCATGTTCATGAAGCAAGGTTCATAAGTACACTCCATTTTTTTGTTTTGTAGGAAGAAATTCAAAAGAAAAGAACCCGCCGTGCAGTCAAATTCCAGAGGGCCATCACTGGTGCATCTCTTGCTGATATAATGGCCAAGAGGAATCAGAAACCTGAAGTTAGGAAGGCGCAACGAGAACAGGCCATCAGGTGAGGAAGCCTTCATTATGAGGATTTCAGCTGTTGGGATGGATTATAGGTTATGTTCAGATTTATAGACATAGGACTCTAATTTATGTTATTTTGTATTTTGATACTTGCATCTATATAGAAATTGCCAGTCATAAATATTAAAGTTTAATAATGCAGAATTTTATAATATAGTATATACTTAATGACTTGTTGAAATTTTTTATGCAATTAAAGCTACTGCACAATTGCTAATCTCTGTTAAGCTGACTTGGTGGTTAATTTATTGACAAATTCTTTGAATTTATCCTACAAATAATTGCAGATGGGGAAGGAATATGATAATTCTTTCCCAGAACACTCTAGCCCCTTGTTAATAAACTGTACTCTTAAGGAGTAAAACACATTACCTTAAGTTATTTTTAACTCCACAGGGCTGCCAAGGAAGCAAAAAAGGCTAAGCAAGCATCTAAAAAGACAGCAATGGCTGCTGCTAAGGTAATTGTGAGATTGTCTTGGATTTCTTATCTAAAGTAACAGGAGGGGCCCTGGCTAGCTCAAATGTAGCATGTGACCCTTGACCTTGGGATTGTGAACTCAAGCCCTATGTTGGGTATAGAGATTACTTTAAAAAATAAATAATAAGTAACAGGAAAATTGATTTTTAATTCAAATTGTGATTAATAAAAGCTTCAAGTTTTTAAGGAATTCAGCACAAGGCTTCAATGAAAACGATGTTTATAACCGGTTTCTTTTTTTCTTTTTTTAATATTTTTATTTATTTGACAGATCACAAGTAGGCAGAGAGGCAGGCAGAGAGAGAGAGGAGGAAGCAGGCTCACCGTGGAACAGAGAGCCAGATGTGGGGCTCCATCACAGGACCCTGGGATCATGACCTGAGCCAAAGGCAGAGGCTTTAACCCACTGAGCCACCCAGGCACCCCCATAACTGGTTTCTGGGTGGGAGATTTCAGAGGTCCTTTTCCAGACAAAAATTGGGGAAGGGGAAAATAAAGGTGGCTTTTGTTTTTAAAGTTTTCAGTAACAGTACAGGGTTGGCCCAGCTTTTCTCAGTGTTATCAATTTAAATAACCATAGTAAAATTTTCACAGCCATTGGTCTCAGGTGACTAAGAACGTCCTTTTTCTGTTCTGAGGACACAGTTCAGGGTCCCACACACATATCTCCTCACTTAATCCCTCCAGTCTGTGATATCTTTTTTTTTTTTCTTCATTTACATACATAGAAGTGGACTTATAACTTCTCAGGAGGAGGGTGACTTTTTTTTTTATTCAGTGTTCTAGAATTCATTGTTTATGCATCACACCCAGTGCTCCATGCAATATGTGCCCTCCTTAATACCCAACCACCAGGCTCACCCAACCCCCCACCTCCCTCCCCTCCAAAACGCTCAGTTTGTTTCTCAGAGTCCACAGTGTCTCATGGTTCATCTCCCCCTCCAGTTTCCCCCACCTCAGTTCTCTGTCTCCCCATGTCCTCTGTGTTATTCCTTAACGATCCACAAGTAAGCGAAACCATATAATTGAGACTCACTGCTTGAAGGAGGAGGGTGACTCTTAAGAATATTGGGAATGTAGTTAAAAATATAATAAGGGAAATCTAGAATACATAGAGAATCTGGACATGAGAAAGGTGATTTTAAAAAGTTGCATGGAGGGCGCCTGGGTGGCTCAGTGGGTGAGGCTATGCCTTAGGCTCAGGTCATGATCCCAGGGTCCTGGAATTGAGCATCCCATCGGGCTTTCTGCTCAGCAGGGAGCCTGCTTCCCCCAGCCCCTGCCTGCTTGTGATCTCTCTGCCTTCCTGTCAAATAAGTAAAATATTTAAAAAAAAAAAAAAAAGAGTTGCATGGAATAATGCCACATAACATGTTATCTTTTTACAGGCTCCCACGAAGGCAGCACCTAAGCAAAAGATTGTGAAGCCTGTGAAGGTTTCTGCACCCCGAGTTGGTGGAAAACGCTGAGTTGGTGGATCAGATTTTTAAATAAACATCTGACTATAACTATATTGTGATTTTTTTTTTTTAACTCTGAAAAGGGAATGTATTGGGCCTACATTTAATAGCCAAACTAATCTTTTTAATTATTTTCTTATTGAGTACCCTTTTCCATGGTAGACACATCTTTGTATTGGGATTGCACTGGTATTTCATCTCTTACCATTAGTTGATAGCTGAGTTAGAAGTGGTTAAAACTTCAACTGTACTATTAATCTCTTGCTTCCAGGGGCGCCTGGGTGGCTCAGTGGGTTAGGCCGCTGCCTTTGGCTCAGGTCGTGGTCTCAGGGTCCTGGGATCGAGCCCCGCATCGGGCTTTCTGCTCAGCAGGGAGCCTGCTTCCTCCTCTCTCTCTGACTGCTTGTGATCTCTCTCTCTCTGTCAAATAAATAAATAAATAAAATCTTTTAAAAAAATAATCTCTTGCTTCCAGAAAATAAGCTTAAATGAAGAGTACAATTTCATTAGCATATGAGTAGAATAACAACTTTCCAAGATAGTTTGTTGAGCTGGGAATTAGAACCATAGTTAAAATTGCAAAAAGAAAAATGGTAACCTGATGTTTAAAAAATTCTTGTGTGTAAATTGTGATAAGGAAGAGTAATAATTTGAGTTAAGAATAGGCCTGCGGGGGTGCCCGGGTGGCTCAATGGGTTAAAGCCTCTGCCTTCACCCAGTCATGATCCTGGGATTGAGCCCCGCATCAATGGCTCTCTGCGTCTCTGCTCAGCAGGGAGCCTGCTTCCCTTCCTCTCTCTCTCTGCCTTTCTGCCTACTTGTGATCTCTGTAAAATAAAATCTTGAAAAAAAAAAAAAAAATAGGCCTGCACTGGGATGCCTGGGTGGCTCAGTTGGTTCAGTGTCTGCCTTCGGTTCGTTGTGATCCCAGGGTTCTGGGATGGAGTCCCACATCGGTCTTGCTCAGCAGGGAGTCTACTTCTCCCTCTGCTTGTGCTCTGCCAAATCTTTAAAAAGAAAAAGTAGGCTTGCTCTGGGGTGCCTGCAGTTCAAGGGATCGAGTCCTGCCTTGGGCTCCCTACTTAGCAGGGAGCCTGCTTCTGCCTCTCCCTGTTTGCTGTTTGCATGTACTCTGTGTCTCTCAAATAAATAGAAAGTCTTAAAAGACAAAGCTTCCACTTCGTATAAGAGATTATCTTGTGTTCCATGCTGCCAAGTTAAGATTGTGAACAGTGAATAAGTCTCATCCTCATTTGAGAAACATGGTTTTATACATAGAATACTTAGGTAAAGGTAAAAATCACATCCCACCCTCTCCACACACACCTACATTCTATCCAAGGTGATGGAACTAATGATTGTTCTGTGGAGGTGATGTTAAATTCAAGCACTGTACTAGGTGTTGGGAATAAAGTCCTTTGGGGGGACTTGAATACTAAAAATATGTGTAAAATCAATCCTAAAAAAATATGCAAGATACACTGGCTCTGGTTTAGAAACGTAAGCTTTTGCTTGGGGAGAAGATCATTTTTATTGTGGTAGTGTTTATGAAATTACAGGGAAAAATAAATCATTATTTAGCTATTAACAAGGAAAGCTTAACCAATCAAAATACCCAACTTGAATTTAGAGTTACAGAGGTCTAAAGTTTGGACACAAAGTTCTTTTAAAGAACTGCTTTACATCTTAATACAATGAAACTGCCAATTCTAATTACCTTTGATTACTGGGTAGCCTGCTGCCCAGCAGGAGCTAGAAATAAACACTGAATAACTGTTGGGAGGATGGCAAGTTTAGCTTTTAGACCAATTAGACCACCTGTAAAATCTTTTTCTTCGTATTGGCGCAAAGGTACAGAGGCGAATCCAAGTATGGTGGGCTTCACAATGCTTTTACAGGTTTGGTTTTGTTTGGCAAAAACTGAATTGGGTGTAAGGGGATTTAAGTTTTTTGTATTCACTTACACAATTTGTTAAATTTTTATTTAAAATATGTTTTAAATTTAAAGGGGGTCGATTTCACAGCTGAAGAGTGATGGTGCTGACCCAGCACACAGTTCTCGAAGCATTGATTTGAATATCTGCTTTGGATGCCCCATCCCGAGGAGGGTAGGGGCGCATCTCCACCTTCTAATTCTTCCTTCTAGAGCTGTCTCTATGGATTGAGTGACCCTAAATAAATTCCATATCTGGTCGTTCTGTGACTCGGAGCTTACTTATCTACAGCCAGAGTCATTCAAGGATGCTCCTCAAGTATCTAAGCCATCTGCTAATTCCTGCAACCCCCACCCACAAGTACTACAGAGACTGGGTGCAATCCTGTATTTTGAGACCAGTGCATTCACCTGTTGTCTGCCCCTAACCTCTCTCCACAAAAGAGCCTCACCCAAGGACTGCAGACTCCAGTCTGAGGAGGAGGGGTTGGCCAGGAGTTCTCAGGCGCCAATAAAGCACTGTCAGTACCTGACCCCTTGTCAAGCAGGATGTCATAGACCTGTGGTCTTGTCTGAGCTGCAGATTAAACACATGGAGGGGTGACAGCAGCCATCACTCTGGGCTACCCGCTAAAAGTGTGAAACAGGACTCAATGCACACTGGAAAATGGGAATTCAAGTCGTCTCAGCCTTTTGTGCATTCAGTAAGTACTGGGTGTAAAACTGAGAATTTCCCCCTAAATTTATGTAAAAATATGTGCGAATTAGGCTGCAAAAGTGCTAGCTATGCCTCCCCACTCGTTGCCAACATCGTTACCTTCATATATAGAAAACTGACCCTATGTACGATTATTCCAGAAAAATCCCGACTATTCCATGAGTGATTTGGAGCCAACAGTTTAAGTTTAGAAATTACGGTAAGTCCTATCATTAAGGGACTTGGATTTTAAACGTTAACTGATAGTTCCTTTACATGTGAATGGGCTGTCTTTGGTCTTGGCGTCCATAGGCTTACATTTTACTAAAAACCTCAAAATCTGATGCTTTCCTGTTGTCGGAGGATCTCAGAAGGTAGGCGGGGCAAAAACAGACTCTTCTACATCTCGGCGTACCTCGGACAAGATAACAACAGCCCACCAACTCCTACACGTGCTCAGAGCATGGGAAAGAGGGGAAAAATAAAAGGGGAAACTGCCAGGACTTAAGATGTCTGCTCGAAGCGACTTTGGTCTCCCAGGAAGGGCCTACCCGTTTCCAAAATGTCCGCCCGCAGTCCTCACGTCACTCGGTCGGCTTCTTCAAGCCAGAAAGCCAGTGCGCTCCAATCAGGACTCAGTCCCCTCACCCACTGCCCTTGATCACGTCACTTCCGGTGGTGCAGCAGCCATTTTGTCAGTCGCCTGCGGATCCCGCGCGCTGGAGAAGTGCAGTTCCCCCTGGTTACCAATTCGTCCGTTCTCCCTTCGCGCTGCGGGCGCCGTCGAAGAGCACTCACCACTGATACAGCCGTTCCTCCCTACAGTGCCACCGCCGCTGTTGCATCCGCTCGGAGCTAGTGCGCTGTCTTCCTCCCCCACCACTGACAGGCGCCCTCAGGGAGCCGCCGTCAGCGATGTCAAGCGAGGAAAGCTACCGGGCCATTCTTCGCTACCTGACAAACGAGCGTGAGCCGTATGCGCCGGGCACCGAGGGCAATGTCAAGCGTAAAATCCGCAAGGCAGCTGCCTGCTATGTGGTGCGCGGTGGGACTTTGTACTACCAGCGGCGGCAGCGGCACCGCAAGACCTTCGCGGAGCTGGAGGTGGTGCTGCAGCCGGAGAGGCGCCGGGGGCTCATCGAGGCGGCGCACCTGGGCCCCGGCGGCACTCACCACACCCGGCATCAGACCTGGCACGACTTGTCCAAGACTTACTGGTGGCGAGGTAGGACCTCGCCCGTGGCGAGGGGGCGGGCGGCGGCTTGTTGCCCAGGCAAGGCCCGCTGGCAGAGGCGGGCCTGTTCGTGCACAAGCGAGTTTGGGGGTCCCAGACGCCCCTCGCCGGGCTAACCTGCGCTCGCCGGCGGAGCGGCTGCCAGGCGGAGCTGAGAGGGTGGGGGACGCGAAAGGAGCCGCACTTCCCACAGGAAGGAGGCCTGGGAAGCTGGGGGCGGGCCCCGGCCCGGGGTGGGGCGAAGGGGGCTTCCCCGGGGGCCGGGCCAGCCGCCGGAGGGGCCGGGCGGTGCGGGCGGTGGCGGGCCCGCCTCCTTGCTGTGCAGGAGGCGGTGGCTCCCGCCCTCCCGGGACGCTTCTGGACGGCGGGGTCGATGGCGGTGCGGGGCGGCGTGTCGCGCCTGCTAAAACCCTGTTGTGCTGATGGTCTGGAGGAGGGACGGTCCGCCCCAAGCCAGGGCTGTTTGCTCCAGCCGTTTCCGCTGGGTTTTGGCCTGCGGTTTTGAGGTTCTCTGGACCTGCCTGCGCGTATTCCTCAAATTGTGCTACTGCGGCATAAATAAGCAGTAAGGCAGTTGTGCGCAGAGGTGATCTGAAGGGACTGTATGGGAACAGCCATCTCCAACTTCGATTATGAGGCAAGGATTCTATGTAAAGAATAACAGATACCTTCATTCTGAATGTTTTCATGTCCTTCCCTCTGATACTGTGAAAAGCTCTTTGGAAACTCTGAGGCACTATGTATACCCAGAAAAGATACGGTTACTGTGTTTGTAATAGTCAGGAAATAACTGCTCTCAAGTTATCTTGACTCCTTGGGAACCAGGCAAGGGAAGGAGGGCAAGGGTCTTTACCTCTCTCACTGTCCACAAAGTTGATTTACATTCATTTACGTGGACACTGTTCAGTTGGAATCAGTGAAAGTTTTGCAGGCCCTGATAAGCCGTTATGTCTGGAAGGATTCAGCCTCTCACTCTCCTTATGGTTCTGGAAAAGTTAGGAGTCTTGGCTACTTATCTGTGAGTAAAGAAACTAGACTACTCAATACTTTCTGAAGTTGTTTTCGGTTAATGAACTTTGTCAGCAAGCCTATTGACAAACTAACTGGTGGTCCTTCGTTTGTTCCTTAGAGTTCTTTCGTGTTTTCAAAAACGGCCCAGCTCTTAAGTGTTTTCCCGTCATTTATTTTCTATTTTAAACCAATATTTGAATGAGATTCCTCTAAAGGGAAAAATTTTTGAGGGGTGAATGCGGAGTAATTGCATTTTGTTAGGACTGGTTTGGTCAGACCTGGTTTTCTTGAGCAAATGTTTCAGGTTTGATACTTTATGACATCTTGGGGTGCCTGACTAGTTCAGTCCAAGAAGCATCTGATTCTTGATCTCTGGGTGGTAAGATCGAGCCCCACCCTGGATTGTAGAAATCACTTGAAAAAAAAATTTTGTAAATACTTTATGACACATTAAAAATGACAATTACAGCTAAAAGTAAGCTTGATCAGATTTTTACATCAGGTGTAGCTCTGAGCTCTTTTTTTTTTTTCACTCATTTAATCTTAATAAAACCTTGTAAGGTAGAAACATTTATAGCTCTATTTTACAGGTGATAAAACTAAAAGCACCAGGAGGTTATATGTCAGAGGTCCCGCAGTTACCTTTGTAATTTCACACTCTTAACCACTGTTAATATGGTGCTGTAAGGGTTTAGTGTTATAATTTTCCTTCCCAGGGCCCCTGCTTCCCAGGCAGATTAAGCGTCTGCCTTTCGCTCAGGTCATGATCTTGGGGTCCTAGGATGGAGTCCAGCATCTGGCTCCCTGCTTCTCCCTCTTCCTCTGCAGCTCCCCGTGCTTGTTCTCTATCACCCACTCTCTCTTTCTTAAATAAATAAAATCTTTAAAAAAAAAAAATACCCTTCCCTGAATTTATTATCTTTGAATGATAGTGAATGAAATTTGATGGGGCGGCGGGGGTTGTTTGGTTTTTGGTATGCAGTGTCTTAGACAAAAAATCTGAGACCATGTTTACATTTAATTGAAAAATGAAAGAGATACATTTGTTATTCGTATACATTTGTAAAATTAAAAGTCCTTAAGCAACTAGATAGCTATTCTTGAAGTACAGTACTTATGGTACTAAACCCCTGGCAAGGGAGGCCCTGAGATCCTTTCAGAAGATCCACAAAGTCAATTATTTTAATGATAATTCTAAGGCATTATTTGCCTTTTTTACTCATTGTCTCCCAGGTATACAGTGGAGTTTTCCAGAAGCTCCGTGACATATGATATATGGTATTAAATTGAATGCAGAAGCATATATGATGATCTGTCTTCTGTTGAGCCACACATTAAGAAGATTTTCAAAAATGTAAAGTAGTATCCCTTTTCTTACTAATTTTGTTTTGTTTGGGAAAATAGTGATTTTTCATAAAATGCTATTTTAACATTAATGAGTTTTTGTTATTTGATGATCTCATTACTTATTATTTTAGTATTTCTTCCTTTAAAATAAGAATTTGGGGGACCTACCTGGTTCAGTCCATAGAGCATGTGACTCTTGATCTCAGGATCATGAGTTCAGACTACACATTGGGCATAATTTACTTTTAAAAAAGAAAAAATAATAAGAATTCATAATAAGCATCAGAGAAGTTTGCCTCCCATTATTAGATTTTCATTTTAAAAAGTTTTTTTTAATAGCTCTTCATTTTGATATTTAATACATGAACACTTGGGTTGTTTACTTGTTTCTACTCAAAATATACATATTCCAGAGCCATAGTTGTATCTTTTTATCTGAAAGCTTTAGATTTGATCGGTGTAGGTGCCAAAAAAAGAACTATTCCAGAGTCATTCCACCAGAAGTTGTATCAAGGACAGTTTACTGAGATTCATTATATATTTTGCTTTTTTGGAATGCTGCCATCATAAGTTATATTCTAGTGCTCAGGCAGGTTTGTAGCAATTTCCCTCCTTTGAGCATAGTTGAAAAACTTGAGAGAAAGAGAAGGAGAGTGCCTGACATTTACATATAGCACATTTTGGGATGTAAAATGTTAATAAATATTCTTGACCCCCCCCCACATCCTCTTATTTTATCCTGTATTGAATTATGTGGTGCAGTTTCAAAATAAATGATTCTCTCCCTTGCCTCAGTCAGATGCTGATGGGTGGGGAATTTACAGTGAAATGCTTCCAAAAGCATTATTTTTGTTTAAACTATGGGATAAATGGATTCCACTGTTATTTGGTCTAGAAGAGGAGGATGTAATCTCTAGAAAACCCACCAAAAACTGGGTCTTTGTAAATATTAGGTATAATTAGCTATTGTAACCTCTTTGAAGAAAACAAAAGGAAGAACTAAAATGTATGGAGCTAGAAGTGGGAGCCCCCGAACTGGGGGTGGTCATTGTATCCAAGACTGACAGGGAAGGAGGTTCTTGAACAGCTGACAGGACAGATTGTTCAGTTTGGCAAATAGATCTCTAAAGCATTGGTTCTCAACCCAGGGACGATTTTGCCTCTCAGGGGACATCTGGCTGTGTCTGGAGACAATTTTGGTTGTCATAACTGGGGGTGAAGGTGGTGGTGGTTGAGGTGTTGCTGTTGACATGTAGTTGAGGAGAGGTCAGGAATGCTTCTAAACTTTCTAGAGTAAGAATGGACAGCAAAGACCTTTGCACCCTTCCCCACTCCCAACAAGAATGATCTTGGCCCAAAATGTCAACACCACTGAGGTTGAGAAACCTGCTCTCAAGAAACTGTTTCTCAAGTTGTTTTATTAGACAACTACCCACTAAGGTCTTTCATCTTTGTTTTTTTGGTGTGTTTGTTTTTTTTTTTTTTTTGATTCTGTGCTCAGTGAAGAATCTTTTAATGGTAACTTGATGTTTTATGTGGGTTTTTGGTTTTTGTTTTGTTTTTTAGTACCATAGAGGTTGATCAGTGATTATTACTGTATTTAACAAATACTTATGTAGTAACTATGTGTCATATATTGTTCAAAGAGTTTTATAAATATTAATAATCACAGCAGCACCTTATTGTTATCCCACTTTACAGCTGATGACACAAAGGCATAGAGAGGTTTAGCAACTTGGCCATGGTCACAGAGCTAGTTAGTGGATTCAGATTTTGTTGCATAAGTAGTTTCAACGCTTTGCAGTAATGTAGTAAATTAACTACATTTATACATTGATGCCTTTTAGTGGTTAACCGGAGTCAGTCTTGCAGCTTAATCAATTCTGGATTAACTAAAGAGGTCAGGTTTCTGAATCTATAAAGCTAAATTTAAGATGATCCCATCAAAACATTAACACTCAGATGAAAGGATTTGAAACATACCCAGTCCCTTTCGAGACAATTGTTAGACTATCATACATTAATAATTTTTTCCTGCAGTTTTTATTATTTTCATCCTTTTCAAATGCTTCATTTGTATTTTCTCCGATACCATTTGAACTCAACCAGTTTATAGTGTAATCAGACTTATGCTGTATGCAGAATATATTGAACTGTGTAGAATCATAAAATGTTTGGAAATACAGCCAAAATTAATTTGGGGGAAAAAATGCCTTCTTCTTTCTTTATTGTGAACATGGAAATTTCCACGTTTTTTGTTTTTTACTTCGAAATACATATTCTCAGGAAGCTTAGGTGGCTCAGTCAGTTAAGTTTCCAACTCTTGATTTTGGCTCATGTCACAAGCTCAGGGTTTTGGGATCGAGCCCTACATCAGGCTTCTTGCTCAATGGTGAGTCTGCTTGTCCCTTTTCCTCCCCTTCAGCCCCATGGCCTGTACATGGGTGCATGCAGTCTCTCTTTCTCTCTCACACAAATAAAATCTTAAAAAATAGATATATTCTCTTACATGTCTTCTATTCTTTTTAAAAAATATTTTATTTATTTGACAGAGAGAGAGATCATAAGTAGGCAGAGCAGACGGCAGAGAGAGAGGGGGAAGCAGGCTCCTTGCGGGGCTCAATCCTAGGACCCTGGGGTCATGATCTGAGACGAAGGCAGAGGCTTTAACCCACTGAGCCACCCAGGCGCCCCTCCATTTACTCTCAATTGTATGTAAAATATATATATATCCCTCCAGCCTTTTCATCACTTTTTTTAATCTGCTCCTACATACCTCATACTGGTATAGACTTTTTATTGACTTAAGCATTTTCAGATGTTAGAATATATGTTGTCCTCTAAATGTGCACATGCAAATTCACTTTTTATGGAAGTTTTATTTAACCCTAACCCATTATTTCCTAAGTTATGTTTTGGGGTCGGGGGAAGGGGGTCTTTATTGTTATTTTTTTTTAAGGGGGGGGTCTTTAAATGAATAAATTTGGCAAATTCTTTTTTTTTTTTTAATTGTTTATTTGACAGAGAGAGATCACAAGTAGACAGAGAGGCAGGCAGAGAGAGAGAGAGAGAGAGAGAGGGAAGCAGGCTCCCTGCTGAGCAGAGAGCCTGATGCGGGACTCGATCCCAGGACCCTGAGATCATGACCTGAGCTGAAGGCAGCAGCTTAACCCACTGAGCCACCCAGGCGCCCAATAAATTTGGCAAATTCTTATTAAACATATTTCTTCACTATAGAACTCTCAGAGGTTTGAATATGATAATACCTATTATACGCATGTAAAATGAGAGTATAATTTTTTGAATTTATTAGTCCAATGTATATTTTTAAGTAAGTATGGGACATTTTTTTTTAAGATTTTATTTATTTATTTGACAGAGAGATTAAGCTGTCATAAGCAGGGAGAGCGAGAGGGAGAAGCAGACTCCCTGCCAAGTAGGGAGCCTGATATGGGGCTCAGTTCCAGGACACTGAGATCATGACCTGACCCAAAGGCAGCCACTTAACCAACTGAGCCATCCAGGTGCCCTAGGACATAATACAATTTGAGAAATATTGCTTGAATATTATCTGAAGGTTGAAAGTACAAGGAACCATGTTATAATTTGACATCTTGAAATTCTTTTCAGGAATTCACTGTCTGTATCATTTTAGCTTATTAATGAGCCTTTCATTTACGTTTTACTTGGGGATTGTGGGGAAGAGAATTTTCTGTCCTAGTGATGGACAAATGTCTTCCTGTGTAAGTTAGCATAATACACTGAAAATCATAGGGATTTTGGAGGCCCAGTTGTGCAATTTAGTTTAGCAATTGACTTTGGACAAGTTTCTTAACCTCCTAGAGCTTCATTTTCTCATTTGTAGGATGGAAATTAATTGGTCTTATTTTACAAGTGGTGTTCCTCCCTGCTCCTTACCCCTACCCCAACATGCTGAGCTAGAAGTTGAAATTCAGAATAGGGTTTTGTGAGTGGTTTGTGTACAATCTAACTTTTGTTAGATTGTTTATGCTGTTTTTTCATACAGCCCTAAAATCTCATAGCTTTCAAAAATGAGATTGATTTTATACTTTCATCTCAAGTTGTGGTTGTAGTTCAGGTTGCAGTTGACTCCACCTGTCTTTTTCAGGCTCTGTCATTTCGGGCTCTAAAGGATGGCATTTATCTGGAACATGCCTTCATTTGAGAGAGGGGACAAATATCAGAGCCCTGGAGGGAAACCGTGCCTTTTAAAGCTTCTGAGATGTGGCACACATTATATTTATTCATATTCCATTGACCAAAGCAAATTGCATGGTCAGGCCTGATAGTAGGTTGGAGAGGTAACCACATTATATTACCGTTCATGAAGGTTATATTGGCATTTTCATGTAGTTCCTTTAGCATGAATGAGTTGTACATGGAAAGGGGCACTGTTATGTAATCATCTTATATGGTGGGGAAGTGAATAACTAGGAATAACAAAAATAAGCATGGATACAAACCATCATTTATAACCTTCCATCTATGAAAAAAATGTACTTTATGTCCTAAAAAAATCACTTTTACATACTTTATGGGACATGTGTGTGTCTGGACATATGCACTCAAACATATATCAGTACACGTAGATTAACCAACAATAAATAATTTTCAATTTTCAAATAACAACAGCATTAAATTTGACTTTTTATTTTTATATTTATTATAGGTATATTAAAGCAAGTGAAAGATTACATTAAACAGTGTAGCAAATGCCAAGAGAAACTAGATCGCTCCCGTCCAATATCAGATACTTCAGAAATGCTGGAAGAATTGGGACTAGATCTTGAATCTGGAGAAGAAAGTAATGAATCAGAAGATGATCTGAGCAATTTTACTTCACCTCCAGCTACAGCCTCTAAGCCTGCAAAAAAGAAGCCAGTATCGAAACATGAACTTGTATTTGTAAGTGGAAATTTCCATCTACCTTTAACATCTGTAACTAATATATTAGTATTTATAGTCTTGGTAAATTTTTTTCTTAAAGTACTGAAATGGCTTGATTATTGGCACTGAGGTTAGAAATTTAAGTAATTCGCTTAATGTTTCAGGTAATGCACTCTCTTGTTACGTACACTAAAAGTATGCTAATACTGCTTTTTCATTAATCATAAATATTCCTGTTTCTTCTCTTCAGAAGTTCCTTGGTTTGTTGTTAATCATTCTTCCTGTCTTTTTAAATGGTATATTGGTACAGGTAGACAGAATACATTTCTGGAAGCAGTCTCTAGGTCATGAAACAAGGTAAAATTAAACTGGCTAGGCCTTTATTTTTTACCTGCAATTACTTCATACAGCATGAAGTTTCTGACTGGTAAGAAGAGGCAGCAAGAAGTGAGATGCAGGTTTCCACTGGGTCAAGTAGAATGAACACAGCAGAAAATAGTGAGAATGACCTATTTAAATATATAGATAATAAATATTTTTTAAAATATATAGATACTTGAATATATAGAGAATAAATATTTAATTTTTATTTAAATATATAGATAATAAAGAACATCTCACTGTTTTCTTCATATTAATTAATGGTGTCTTTAAAAGTGAATAACGTGTCATGTTTTAAATTCTGTTAAAGGTAGAAATACAAATGATATATAATACAGCTCTTGGTCTTAAACTTATTTTGATAGGTTGACACCAAAGGAGTGGTGAAACGTTCTTCTCCAAAACATTGTCAGGCTGTCTTAAAACAGCTCAACGAACAGAGACTCTCCAACCAGTTCTGTGATGTTACTTTGTTAATTGAGGGAGAAGAGTACAAAGCTCATAAATCTGTTCTGTCAGCTAATAGTGAATATTTTCGAGATCTTTTTATTGAGAAAGGAGCTGTTTCCAGTCATGAGGCAGTGGTGGATCTTTCTGGTAAGAATTTTCTAATACTCTTGCTTTTGTTCATAAGTACCTACTGGAAGAAGGTGTGTGTATGTGTGTGTAAGTACCTACTGGAAGAAGGGGGTGTGTGTGTCTTAGAAACTCGGGATTTATGCTGCAGTGGGAGAAGCCCACCTATAGTAGTACACTAAGCTGAATTGAAAAAGTCTTTCCTTTTAGCAAAGTTTCCAAGGTAGGATTATAGAAAAGGCTGTCATTTTCTGTCACTGCCTCTTTGGTGAGACAAATGTAGCAGTAGAAAAATTTCTGAGATTAACATAACTAAAAACAGTTTGAGAGAAATCCATAACTGCATCAGTGTTACATTACACTAAGTGTATATGTTATTTAAAAATTGACTGTTAAAAAGTCAAAGATACTTCCTGTATCTTAGTTGTGGAACATGTAATAATAGAGCACCTTTATAGGTCTGTTGTTTCTCATTTTTAAAGATTATTAGAATTCATTAGTTTGAATAATAAAACTGTTAATATACATTAATCAAAATTCTAGGTGTGGCTTTTTTCTTTGCTTTTATTGTTATTGTAAATGAATAATTTGACTTTCTTTTGGCCCACTAGAACTTATATATTGGCTTAGGAGTCAACAAATGAAAATTTAGGAAGAATTAAAATAGGTAACCTTATTTATACATTTTTTCGTAATATTAACTTACTGTAACTCCTGATTACTAAATTACTGATATCACTGTGTAAAATATTATTTTCCTTTTCTGAAACAAATAAGTGACTTTATCCAGGTGTATAAATACTTAACTTAGTTAACCACTGGTCCTTTTCTACCATATATATATATAAAATATAAAATATATATATATATATTATATTTTATTTAAAGTAGACTTCACACCCAATGTGGAGCTCAAACTCATGACCCCAAGATCAAGGGTTGCATGCTTTATCCACAGAGCCAGCCAGGCACCCCTACCTCATGCTTTTAAAAATCACTTATTCTGGGAAGACAAATAACGTGTATTTTTCTTTGCCGTAACTATGTTTAATTATTAAAAAAAAAAAACTTATTAAGCATCTGCTGTGTGTGAGGAACCAGCCTAGGCTCTGGGGATACAATGGTGAGCAAAGATTTTCATGGAGCATAGAATTGCATTACATTTTAGATTAGCGATATTTTCATTTTTCTGGGTTCGATGACTTAGGAGAAAATATGTCTTATACTGGGCTATCTGAATAATAAAACTCATCACAGATGTAGTCTTTTGATATAAGTTAGCTTTGGGATTTCTTCCCCTGTCTTTTACGCATTTTAAGCAGGAAGAGAGGTATATGAGTATTCTTTTTCAGTTTCTCAGCAGCTTAGCGAATGAAGTGTTTGCCCCAATTAACTGCAATACAGCATCCTAAAATTCCAATGAAATACCTCATTTATTTCTCATCCTATACGCTTATTTTTATATATTGTGCAGCAAATATAATGTAATTCAATAGGCAAAGTAGATGGTTTTTATTTTGTTTAATATTAGGTAAGGAATATAAAACATGTACAGTATAAAAAGATAAAATGTACATCTTTTAAAATTACTAAATTAATGTAGTTGAATTAATTTGTGTTTTCCTTTGTTTATGCTTGTAAAAAATTTTTCTGTACTGTCATAAAGACATGTTCATAGATTTTCTTCTTAAATTTTCATAGTTTTTCTTTCATATTTAAGTTTTAATCTGTTTGCAGTTTATTTTTGTTGGTGTGAAATAGGTGTTTGATTTCACTTTTTTCCCATTTTAATCATCGCTTCTCTCAGAGCCCTCTAGTGAAGACGCCATCCTCTTTGTCAGTTCACCATTCAGATTCTCTTAACAAAACAGTCCCACAAGTTTGGTGCTGATTCTAGGCTTTCTTCTAGTCTATCGGTTGTCTTTCCATACACTATTTTCACTTCTCTTAATTACCTTACCTTTATAATAGTAAGGGGAGTCTCCCACATTTATTATTCAGGTGGGTCTTCGTTTCATAACCCTTTGCTCCATAAAAACTAAAAGCAGGGGTGCCTGGGTGGCTCAGTGGGTTAAAGCCTCTGCCTTCAGCTCAGGTCATGATCCCAGGGTCCTGGGATCGAGCCCCGCATCGGGCTCTCTGGGCAGCGGGGAGCCTGCTTCCCCTTCTCTCTCTCTCTGCCTGCCTCTCTGCCTACTTGTGATCTCTGTCTGTCAAATAAATAAATAAAATCTTTAAAAAATAAAAATAAAAAAAACTAAAAGCAGCTTGTCAGTTTATACACCGAATAGTGTATTTTGATAGAGATTACATTGAATTAATAAAGTTTTAGAGTTATCCCTAACAATCTAAAACACCTTTTGTAGGATTACTCCAAGATACTTTATATGTTTTGAAACTATTATATTTTTTTCTTAAAATTATATAATTTCAGATTTATTTTGGGTGTATATTTTGTGTATAGTAATACTGCTAAATTCTCTTAGTCATTCAGTCATTTACCTATAGATTCTTTGGAATTTTCCATATAAAGAAATAAATTATCTGCCAATAGTGTTGGTTTTGTTTCTACCTTTCCAGGTTTTGTATTTTGAAAACTTTTTTCTTGCTTTAAAGTGCTGTCTAGGACCTCAAAAAACCAGTTGAATAGAAATGATAGGGGGTTTACTTATCTCATTCCCATTTCTAAAGAAGATGCTTTTTTACGGGGCGCCTGGGTGGCTCAGTGGGTTAAGCCGCTGCCTTCGGCTCAGGTCATGATCTCGGAGTCCTGGGATCGAGCCCCGCATCGGGCTCTCTGCTCAGCAGGGAGCCTGCTTCCTCCTCTCTCTCTGCCTGCCTCTCTGCCTGCTTGTGATCTCTCTGTCAAATAAATAAATAAAATCTTTAGAAAAAAAAAAAAAGATGCTTTTTTACTACGAAGTATATGACATGGTAAATGTTTTAAATAGATAACCCTTTACTGTTTTAACATTAAAGATATTCCCTCTAAAATGGGTGCTTGTTTGTAATTCTCTGAGGAGGTTCCCAGGTATAATCTGCACAGGGAGCCAGTACTTATGAGGATTGTTTGGGGCAGCTGCAGGATGAGTAGATCTCTGTGCCAGAATCTTAGAAGTTTATATAGAGGCCTTAACAGTGTTCAGTCATGTACTCAGGAGGCCTTAAGTGGGTTCGGTCAGGTACCCAGTCCAGAGGGCCTCAATACTAAGTTTCTATCTCAGAGATGTATTTTGGGGGCAGTTCTGGGAACAGAGAAGGCAAGTGAAACACACCTTTCAGAAACAGGGGAGTGGTGGAGTCCTCCACTTGTCTGGGTCCATCCAGCTTGAGGGTCAGCTGGAAGTCCAATCTTTTTGATGACCTCTTCAGGCAGTATTGACTTCCACATATTTTTTCTGTATTTATTGAAACTGGCTGTATTCTTACCCTTCTGTTAATATAGGAAATTACATGGATTTTCTGTTAAGCCAGTTTTTTTGTTCTTGAAATAAATCCAGTTCAGTCATATTATTACCAGCTTTTGTATAAATTTCTGTTTGGTTTGCTAATGTTGTCTAGAACATTTGCACGTATATTTACAAGTTATTTTTCTTTTTCACAATTTCATGTTTTGATATCTGAGTTGCTCTAGTCTTTTTTTTTTTTTTAGAGATTTTAATAATTTTATTTGAGAGAGAGTGAACAAGAGAGCATAAAAGCAGGGAGGGTCAGAGGGAGAAGCAGACTTCCTGCCATGCAGGGAGCCCAATGTGACACTCGATCCCAGGACCCTGAGATCATGACCGGAGCTGACGGCACATGCCCAACGACTGAGCCACCCCGGCACTCTGAGTTGGTCTAGTCTTATAAAATGTTTGCTCCCTCCAATTTTTAGATACACTAAAATATACTGTGGATTAGCATTATTTTTTCTTGAATGTTTGGTAGAATGGTGGCTAAAATTGCCTGGGCTTATACTGGAGTTGGAGGGAAGATTTTTAACTACTTATCTGGCATATTTAATGGTTAGAGAGTTATTCAAGCTTGCTTTCTTTCTTTAAGATTTATTTATTTTGAGAGAGAGCGAGCATGCAAATAAGTTGGGGGAGGGAGGACAGAGGGAGAGGGAGATGGAGAATCTCAACCAGACTCCCTGCTAAGCTTGGAGCCTAATGCAGGACTCAGTCTCACAACCCTGAGATAATGACCTGACCAGAACCAAAAGCTGAACATCATCCCCTCATTTGCATTTTTATCATTTTTCTGTAAGTTATTTTTTACAGAGTTGTAAAATAGTCTAGTCAATAGCATTAAATCAGTGGTGCATCTTCAACACTGCTCTTAATACCTGGTAATCTTTTTTTGCCTCTTACCAAGTTTTCACTAATTCTTCTTGACACACCATTCAAAGAACAGCTGTTGGGTCACCTGGGTGGCTCAGTCAAGTTAAGCAGTGGCCTCTTAATTGTGGCTCAGGCCATGATCTCAAGGACATGAGAACAAGCCCCACATTGGCTCCATGCTCAGTTCAGAGTTTGCTTGTCCCTCTCTGCTTGCATGTGCTGCTTCTCCCTCTAAAATAAGTAAATAAAATCCTTTAAAAAACAAAAAATTGTTTAAAAAAGTAAGGGAACAGCTTTTTTTTTTTTTTTTTTTTTTTACTGATTTCCCTTCATTAATCTGTCTTTTACTGTATTTGAGTGTTACTGTCTTTATTTTTTAAAGTAAAATGTACACCCAGTGTGGGGCTCACACTTAGAACCATAAGATCAAGAGTCACATGCTCTGCTGACTAAGCCAGACGGGCCCCATTACTCTTTTTTTTGACTGTTAAGTATAATGCTTCTCACCCATTAGCTCCCAGCCTTCCTGACTTTCTGTTTTAAGCATCAAGGCTATAAGTTTCCCTTTAATACTGCAGATTTGTTGCTTTTAACCCTACATGTGGTCTATTTTTATAAGCTTCATTTTACTTGAATAGAATGTGAGTCTTTTCATTTGGAACCAACATTCAATATATTGTGGCTTGTTAATTCTTTACTGATTATTTTGTGTGCTTGATCTATCAGTTATTGACAGAGGTGTTTTAGAATATTAATGTGATTCATTTGCCTATTACTGAGTTTTTTCAGTTTCTCTTTTGTGTATCTTTTTTTTTTTTTAAGATTTTATTTATTTGACAGAGATCACAAGTAGGCAGAGAGAGGAGGGGAAATAGGCTCCCTGCAGAGAAGAGAGCCATATACGGGGCTTGATCCCAGGACCCTGGGATCATGACCTGAGCTGAAGGCAGAGGCTTTAACCCACTGAGCCACCCAGGCGCCCCCTGTTTTGTGTATCTTTTGTTTGTTTGCATATAAGTTGCATATAAATTTCGAGTTACTGATTTAGGATAAAATATCCTTTTATTATTAGGTAGTGATCCTCTTTATCTTTGTTGGTGATTTTTACCTCTACAATCTAATGTTGGCTGCTGTTATAAACATTTTTTTATTTTTCTATTTTGACTGCTTTAGTAAATATTTTTTAGATACGTGAACAGTATTTTCATTACTATTTCCCTAACATGTCTTCCATCTTTTATTTTCAACCTTTTTGTATCTTTATGTTTTACATTTCTCTTTAAACGTCTTATTTCTGGATTTTGTTCTTAATCTAGCATGAGGATCTTTGACTTTCAACTGTCCTGCATAAAAATGGCTGAACTTAATGAACCCAGAAATTGAGATTATCCTTAATCAGTTGAGAATAAGTCTCAGCCAGTATGCCTTCAAAACTTGTTTCTGCCTCATTTTCTCTCTTCTACCTTTTGGAATTCCAATTAGATAGACATTTCTCACTTTATATTCTGTGACCTTTAATTTCTCTTCTGTATTTATCTCTGTGTAGATTATCCTGGAAAATTTTAATTGACCCATTATTTAGCTGTGTTTCATTTGCTGTTAAATTCATTTATTGAGTTTTTATTCCAGTCTCTTCTCCATTCTTTTTTTAAATTTTTATTTTTATTTTTTTTATTTTTTTTTATTTTTTTTTTTAAGATTTTATTTATTTATTTGACAGACAGAGATCACAAGTAGGCAGAGAGGCAGGCAGAGAGAGAGGAAGGGAAGCAGGCTCCCTGCTGAGCAGAGAGCCTGACGCGGGACTCAATCCCAGGACCCTGAGATCATGACCTGAGCCGAAGGCAGCGGCTTAACCAACTGAGCCACCCAGGCGCCCCTAATTTTTATTTTTATTTAAGTGAGTTCTGTACCCAACATGGGGCTTTGAACTCACAAACCTGAGATTAAGAGACATATGCTCTACTGACTGAGCCAGCCAGGCACCCCTCTTTTCCATGTACTTCTTTTTCAGATGTCTCTCTTAGGGCGCTACTTTTTATGACCTTTTGCTCTTTACTGGTGATATGCCACTGCTATAATATTTGATTATAGCAGTACTTAAAATCTTTGCAGATTTGATTCATGCTGTTTGTTTCCACTAGCTCTTGTTCATGGTGCCTTACTTGTGGTTTTATTTTTTTTTTTTTAATCTGTGCACAATGAATTCATATTCTTTAAAACTCTGTGGGAAATGTTTTGAGTTCTGGGTTGAAGGTGTTTTCCACAGAGAAAACATTGGATTCTTAAAATGCTGAGGGCATTACCAGTCTGGGATTGCTTTAAATTCTGAGCCTGAGGATTTTTTGACTATGAAACTGCTATATATTCAACAAAAAATCCCACCAAATTAAGCTTGGTTTGTGGTCATGACTAATCAGGAAGGATTTCTTACTTCCTTCACTCAGTGCTGGGGTACCAAGTATATTTAAAATACTTTAAATATTTCTCTCTCTCTCACTTTTTTTAAAGTAAGTAGGTCAAATTAGGGTACCTTAGTTGGCCATATTGCTGGATGTGGAAGTTCATCCCTGTCATAATTTTTCTTTCTTTTGGTTCGTAACCCTCCCATGAGCTTCCCTGGTATAATCTGAAATTGGCCCCTGTACCAAAGAAACAGGCAGACCATTCCAAGCTGGTAGGTGGCAGTTTTAACAAGCAAAGGGCACTTATATATGAGGCTTGTCTTGGGTGGCAGCAAGTCAAGCCTCATATATAAGTGGCAGCAAGATGAGTGGATCTCTGAACCTCCCCAAAACCAAACTTAAAAGATTAGAAAGATGCCTTAACTGGGTCCCATCACATTAGTATAGATGTTTTCAGTATCACATCACTGTCTCATGGTTATGTCCTTAGAGCAGCCTCAGGGAGCAGGAAAGGCAAATGGCACCCCCATTCCAAGGACAGGGAGGGGGTGAGGAGCCTTTGCCTTAGATTCCAGGTCACAGGTCAGCTGGAGATCACATCCTTTTGATGATGTTCTCTAACACTATCTATAACCAACTGTTTTGTCCATTTTTTTCTTTTTTTAAGTTTTTAATTTTGGTAAACACACATTATAAAGTTTATCCTCTTAATGACTTTCAAGTATTAACTCTGTTCACTTTGTTGTGTAATGGATCTCTGGAACTTTCTCTCTCTCTTTTTTTTTTTTTTTTTTTGCAAAGTTGTCGACTTTGATTAAAATGTTTTGCGGAATCTATATATGTGTATATGAAAAGGCTGGAGTAAAAAAATACTGAAATTATCTGCCATTTCTCTCGGCAGAATTATGATTGATTTTTTAAAACTTTTGTGGGTTTTTATGTTGTACAGTGAACATGACTGTGCCTTTGAAAAAATTGTTTTAGATATTTAAAGTGTTACTTGGAACAGTGTTAATTCTTTTGTGGGAAATTTTTTCTTATGACTTCAAACTTAAAGAAATTAAAAAGGTGCTAAGTAGAAGTCCAAAATATGTTATTCTGTTTGTGGTTTTTGTTTGTTTTTTGAAAGAAACACTTACCTCAAGCTTATTTAACTTGGTCTTATAATTTGTAGCAAAAGTAACATGGCTTCAGCCTATTTAATTACCAACTTACCTAGGATGACTGAATTCGCCGTAATGATGATGTCCATGTGTAGTGCCTTCAGTTTGCAGTGGGACTATTAATATACCTCATAGTTTAAGGCTTCCCTTCTTTGTCCATCATTTATGGACTACATTTTATGTACCTTGAGTCAAAACTGAAAAATAGAGCAAATGTGAGTTTTTAAAAGGTTGCTTTCCCTCTTTATTTTGGCAAAAGATCTCTAAGATACCAAAGATACTCTAAGATATTCTGTGATACCAGAAAAGCAAGGCATAGGACAGTGTATGTAATATGCTACCAACTGTAAGAAGGGGGAATAAGATTATTTGCTTAACTGTATAAAGAAGTTCTGAAAGCTGTACAGATTCTTAATCATACTGATTGTGGAGATGGAGTTGGACTTACCACTCTCTTATCTTCCAGTTTTTGAATCATGAATATTAATGGCTTTTGAAAGTGAAGTATTGAGAACTTAGAAATAAACTGCTTTTATTTTCTCACATAAAATAAGAATGTCATAACTCCTGTGTGTGGTAATTATTTCCTTCCTTAGACCAGGAATAGGCAAACTGTAGCCCAAAGGGGAAAGACTCCCTTCCCTCCCTTTTTGTAAATAAAGTTGTATTGGAATACAGCCATGCTCATTTGTGTGTGTAATATCTTTGGCCACTCTTTTCAGCTACAGTGGCAGAGTTAAGTAGTTAAAATAGACACCTTATGGCCTGCAGTAATTATAAATCTGATTCTTTACAGGAAAATTGTGCGGACCCCTATGTTAGATCTTGTTCTTAAATTTTCAGTAGTACAGCCCTTTGTTCACGATCATATTTTTATATGGACTTCTATTATTAAAATATACAGTTATACTTACAGAAGTGAGGTTAGGGGACAGGTTGGTTGAACCCTGCCTACTCACCTGCCTCCCTCTCTTTTTTTACCCTCCATTCTCCAGCAGCTGTTTCTTGAGGGGAATTTGAGGAACCCCCGGGGTTCTAAGGAGTACAGTTTGAAAATGACTGCCTTACAACAACTCTTTGAGGTAGTAAGTCTGATATTATTTTCTATTTTAGGTATTGAGAGACTCGGCTCATAGAAGTGAGTTAGTCAAGGCTTATTAAACAACCAGAACACAAAACAAGTCCAGAGTGTTTAATTGCAGAATAAATGGTCATATTTGCCTTTTTGCCTTTGTATTTTATTTTATATTGTCATAATCATGTATTAATTGTTTTTCTAAAGTGTTTTAGTAGTTATTTAACTTTTTTGTACCCCCTCCTTTTTTTTTTTTGTTCCATGTAGGTTTTTGTAAGGCAAGCTTCCTTCCTTTATTGGAATTTGCCTATACTTCTGTGCTAAGTTTTGACTTCTGTAGCATGGCTGATGTAGCCATCTTAGCACGCCATCTTTTCATGTCGGAAGTTTTAGAAATCTGTGAAAGTGTACATAAACTAATGGAAGAGAAGCAACTAACAGTGTATAAGAAGGGTGAGGTCCAAACGGTTGCATCTACCCAGGACTTACCAGAACAGAATGGAAATACTGCACCTCCTGTGGCTAGCAGCGAGGGAACCACAGCATTATCTACTGAACTTGGAGATTGTGAAATTGTACTGTTGGTGAATGGAGAATTGCCTGAAGCTGAGCAGAATGGAGAGCCAGGACAACACCCTGAACGCCAGGTTTCTTCAGAGGCTCAAGCCACTCTGTCACCGGCAGGCTGTGTAACTGGTTCCCATCCTGAAATGGAGTCTGTGGATTTAGCAACAAAAATTGATGATACAGAACGAGAAACTTTAAACAGCAGAGAAGATAGCACACTTTCTAATATTCATCCCAAACTTTCAAAAGAGAATGTAATCAATAGCTCTCCAGAAAACAATGATATGGGGAATGACATGTCAACTGAAGATATCTGTGCTGAAGACATTCCAGAACCAATGCAGAACCTTGGCCAGTCTTTAAAAGAGCAGGAAAATCTAATCACACTGACAACAAAGACAGACCTGGGCCCTGATGATGAAACTTACAGAAGCAGGCTTCGGCAGCGTTCTGTTAATGAAGGGGGGTATATCCGACTACACAAAGGGATGGAGAAAAAGCTGCAAAAACGGAAGGCCGTTCCGAAGTCAGCAGTTCAGCAGGTATAATGAAGAGGTGACCTTTGTGGTTTTAGCTTTAAGTCAGAAGCATTCTGTTCATAAATTTAATACCTGTCATGAGAATTATTTTGGAAGGAAGGGCAATAGGTGTAGGAAAGCAGTACCAATATTAATACCAAATAAATACCAATGTTAATAAGATAGTATTAATTTGAAATATTATAACATGATTCATGACTTTAAAAATTAAAATGAATTGGGATGCCTGGGTGGCTCAGTTGGTTAAGTGTCTGCCTTCGGCTCAGGTCATGGCACCCGGTGTCCTGGGATTGAGTCCTGCGTCAGGCTTCCTGCTCACAGGGACTCTGCTTCTCCCTCTGCCTCTGCCCCTCTCCCCTGCTCGTCCTGTCTCTTGCTTGCATGTGTGTGTGTGCGCTCTCTCTCTCAAGTAAATAAATAAAATCTTTTTTTTAAAAATGAGTATATTTACTTAGATTGTGTTTTCTGTCTCTTAATTAGGTAGCCCAGAAATTAGTTCAAAGAGGGAAAAAGATGAAACAGCCAAAAAGGGATACTAAAGAGAATACTGAAGAAGCAGCATCCCATAAATGTGGGGAATGTGGAATGGTTTTTCAGAGACGATATGCCCTTATAATGCACACACTGAAACATGAAAGAGCTAGAGATTACAAATGTCCGGTAAGTAACTGGAAAGCTAATTGAGGATGGCTCTAACTTCATGATAAACAGAATGCAGTTCACTGATTCATTGTTATTCTACTACTTGTATTCTCTCAGTAAACACTGAGAGACACTCAGAACACTGTCTCCTTTATATCGCTATGTAAGAGTCATCTTCTGATTTGTATGTCATTTCTTTGATTCCCGCCCCCCACCATGAAAAAAAAAACACAAAAAATAGTGATGTATCTTTGCTTCTTCCTGATACTACCCTAGTAAGACAGGACTGAGATTATCATTTAAAAATTATAAGCCCAGGGGCACCTGGCAGTCTCAGTCAGTAGAGCATGTGACTCTTAATCTCAGAGGGTCATGGGTTCAAGCCCCACATTAAGGGTAGAGATTACTTAAAAAATAAATAAACTTTAAAAATTTAAAAATATAAGCTTATATAAGGGTAAAGAGAACAGAAGAGGAAACCTTAACAACTACATGCTGGCCCCTGATAAATAGAGGGAATAATTGATATAGCAGATTTGAAAGGTCTCATTCCCAGGCTTTCAATGGGGAAAGCTAAGAATCTATCCAAATTGTATTATAGAAGTACCAAATGCCTCAGGAATTAGTGTTACTAGCTACTTTGAAAGTAGAAGTGAGTCTGGTTGTTAGAAACTTTTTAAGAAGCAGTTAAATCACCATTGCTCCCTCAGCCAAAGATCGGCCTTCTACTTTCTGGAAGAGAGAAAACCATGACTGCTCTGAGGGTGAATGCACTATACCCAAAACAAACTTAATGAATGTTGAAATTTTTCAAGTTCTCTTAACCTACCAAAGTCCCAGAATATTAGCAGCCAGATTCCTAATCCAAAAACAGGTTTCTCAGAGATGAGAAATCTGAAGCCCAGTTAACAGAGGACCTGGAGGGTAGTGCTGAGTGAAGCCTGTGGTTGACAGCTTCCCCCACACCCACCCGACTTACACAGAAATTCCAGTCAGTTTTTTAACATTTTGAAGTGTGAGTAGATGTCAGGCATCATCAGACTTATAATAAATATTTCAAGAAAGGGGTGCCTGGGTGGCTCAGTGGGTTAAAGCTTCTGCCTTCAGCTCAGGTCATGATCCCAGAGTCCTGGGATGGAGCCCCGCATCAGGCTCTCTGCTCAGCAGGGAGGCTGCTTCCTCCTCTCTTTCTGCCTGCCTCTCTGCCTACTTGTGATCTGTCTGTGAAATAAATAAACAAAATCTTAAAAAAAAAAAAAAAAGATATTTAAAGAAAAATATTTCAAGAAAAAAGAGCAACTTTGGGGGATCCACAAATATAAAAGTCTCAGAAAAATTGGAAAATAGACTAAATGTCTCAGAAAATGGTGCAAAAAACAAGCTAGAAAATGAGAGTAAAGAAATTTAGACAATTGGTGTAGGATGTCTAATATCCAAATAATAACAAACAGAAGATGGGGAGAAGGAAATCATTGGTGCATTAAGGAAAAATATCAGAACTTAAGTTTCCTTGTGAAAAAAGGGCATGTTGAATTCCCACAACCATGGATGGAAGTAAATGTATGTCAAGATAAATTACAAAATCTTCAAATCAAGAGATAAAGAAAAAAATCTTATAAATAATCATACAGAAAAAGACCCATAGAAAGGATAAAGGTCAGAATGACTTCAGGCTTTTCAGCAGCAACAGTGGAAACTACAAGACAAAGGCATAATGTCTTTAAAATTCTAAAGGGAAGTGATTTCCACCTTAAAATCAATAGCTGGATTATCAGTTATTTGTGATGGTAGAATAAGAACATTTTTAGACATGCAAGGTATCAAAAGTTTTACCTCCCAAACTCCCTTTGTCAAGAAGCTTATTGGCAGAGGTGTTCCATTAAAATGAGCAAGACCTGGGAAACCGGGAAACATGGGGTCCAATTCTACAGAGTCCAAGCATAGGAAACAGCCAGTCCAGGTTGAAACAGGACAAAATGCCTTGACAGAAATCTCTTTCTTAGGGTGATGTCTTTCAGTCTGCTCTTAGTAGATTAACTGAGGGAAGGGTTTGATGATGAATTAGCAGAAAATATAGAGAAATAAGCAAAACAGAAAAAAAAGGAAAGAGAATCATAGTGTACTATATGGCTGTAATAATAACTACATCATTGAAAAAATGTGAACACGACAACTGGTCAAAAAAATTAAGATAACAAGAAGCATCTGCATAGGTGTAGAGAGTGGAGGGGTGAAGGGAGAGAGTCCTCATCCATTATTCATGTTACTTAGAGTTACCAAAATAAGCATCATAAGAGAGTAAAAAAAAAAAAAAAAGTGGCAGAAAAGTAGTTAGACCAAGAAGAATTTTAAGGGTCATTACAGTTTTATCTTTCTCCTTTCTCTAACCCCTAGTTTTCCTCCATATGAATACTTAGTACTCAAATGAGTACTAAGTACTCTCTCTCTCTCTGTCCTACCATTCCTTCTAGACAGACCTGGTCTCCTCATTGATGCCTTTCTTTATTGCTTCCTTGACTCCCTCTGTGGTTAGATTATAAACCTCTCCAGAGTAGGGGCTAGATCTTGACCCCTTTCATCTTTGTATCTGATACTTAGCATATTGTTTTTTATATAGGGTATGTGTTTATTGATTTGTATAATTGTAACAAAATGGAAATTGAAATAGTCAAGTTTAACATTTGTTACAGAATTACATTTAGATGGAATTTACTTTTTTTGTAGTTGTGTAAAAAACAGTTTCAGTACAGTGCTTCCTTGCGAGCACATCTTATTCGACATACCAGAAAAGATACACCCACTTCATCCTCTTCTAATTCTACATCTAATGAGACATCGGGAACATCGTCTGAGAAGGGGAGAACCAAACGAGAATTTATATGTTCCATATGTGGAAGGACATTACCTAAATTATATTCTCTTCGAATACACATGTTAAAGCATACAGGTGTAAAGCCACATGCGTGCCAGGTAAGGCCATGAAGTTTAATTTATTATATAAAGAAGATTTGCACTTAACCGATGATAATACTGACTTATTCTGGAGTCACCCTTATTCCTGCAAAATGTCACAGAGAATTCTAGGACTTTTTCAGTTGCCTGGATTAAGGGTGTTTCCCAATTATGTTCTTTCATTTGCTATTTAATTTGTTGTAATTTGAAATTAATCTACTAGGGGATATACATGCAACTCACTAGGATTCAGGAGATGTACTGGGTGAGAATAACCAATTCATCATCCCATTCATCCCTTTAACCTTCAGCAGGACCAGTCTGGATTGGAAAGGAACCCATGGTTTAAACAAATCTCCTTAGCAAAAGTCCTGCCTAAGCTGTGTGCTTTTTAGAGCTGAGGACTGAGACTATTAAATGCCAAAATAAAACTTCTAAGTAAAGAATCCTGTGATTAGCCAGTTTAGGGCTATTTGGAACAGTGAAAATTTTCTAGTAGGCCCTATAGCCTTGTGTATAAGCATGATCCATTTTTTTCCCCAGTGAAATTTTTAATGATCCTCTCTCTCTCTCTCTTTTTTTTTAGCTTTTTATTATAAGAGAATAGAATAGACCCTCATGTACCCTTTATCCAGCTTTAGTAGTTATCAACACATAGTCAGCTGTGTTTTACGTATACTGTCACTCACTGTCCCACTCCCCCACCCCCTCATTTCTTTAGAAGCCATGTCCTAAGCATCATGTTATTCATAGACTTGAAAGTAAGTATTAACTGGGCTTCTGGTCTTTTTGTGTAGAACTACTCAAAATGTGTGGTCCATGGAAGATAAGTACAGAAATTGAGAGTAGACATCTAGAAATTGTCATAGCAATTGACATTATTGTGACATTTTTATCATATTTAACAAAAAATGGATTGAAGTAAGGAAAAAAAAAACCTCGTTCTTCATCACAGAGTTTGAGAAGCACTGTTCTAGTTGGTATAGCAAGAAATTAGTATATTTTCTTGATTAAGTTCTCATGTCTCTTTTAATAGGTAAGGTATACTGTTTACTAGTCACACAAGGATAGTGTGAGGGTCTTTTCTACTGCTTTGAGCTCCTCCAGGGATCACCTGGATGTAAGAAAAGTAGCAATATTTGTTAAGTACTGAGTCAGAAGATGATCAGTCTGCTAATATTCTTGACATTTGTTTCAACTTTCAGTTTGTCATTTTGTTCATAAGTTTTTTTCTTTAAAATGGCATACACTTTCTCTGTCCTCATTCTTCAGAAACAGCCCTGACTTCTCTTTTCTGTTTTACCGGTTTAAACACCTGTGCTGTCTCAGGTCTGTGGAAAGACTTTCATCTATAAGCATGGTCTAAAATTACACCAGAGTCTCCATCAATCACAAAAGCAGTTCCAGTGTGAACTGTGTGTTAAGTCATTTGTTACCAAACGGAGTCTTCAAGAACATATGAGTATTCACACAGGTAATAAGAAATTTGTATTGACAAATAATTGACAGTTACACATTATATACTCTTAAGTTACTATTACATTGATTATGCTGTAATTATTTTAGAAATTATATCAATATACTAATGGCTCAATGTATGCAGTTTTTTATTAATGAAAGTAAGGCTAAAGGTTTTCTTTCTTTTTTTTTTTTTTTTTTATTTGTCAGAGAGAGAGGGAGAAAGTGCAAGCACAGGCAGACAGAATGGCAGGCAGAGGCAGAGAGAGAAGCAGGCTCCCCACTGAACAAGGAACCCGATGCGGGACTCGATCCCAGGATGCTGGGATCACGACCTGAGCCGAAGGCAGCCGCTTAACCAACTGAGCCACCCAGGCATCCCAGGCTAAAGGTTTTCTTAAATCTAGTTTTAGAGCTGTCTTACTGGTATAAAAATATTCATTGTTTTCCTCAGTATAGAAAAAAGTGTACTGAGTATTATGCATAATTTAGGGGCACCTGGTGGCTCAGTGGGTTAAGCCTCTGCCTTCAGCTCAGGTCATGATCTCGGGGTCCTAGGATCAAGCCCCACATACGGCTCTCTGCTCAGCGAGAGAGTTGCTTCCCCCAACCCCCATCTACCTCTCTGCCTATTTGTGATCTCTCTCTCTCTTTCTGTCAAGTAAATAAATAAAATCTTTTTTAAAATTTGTGCATAATTTAGATCCAGGCACTTAAAGAAATGGTCATGCTTTTAAAAAGTTGATGGGGCACCTGGGTAGCTCAAGCATCTGCCTTTGGCTCTGGTTGTGATCCTTAGGGTCCTGGGATCAAGTCCTGCTTCGGGCTCCCTGCTCAGTGGGGAGTCTGCTTCTCCCTCTGCCTCTGCCTCTCCCTCTCTCTCTCTCTCTCTCTCTCTCTCTAATTCTCTCTCAAATAAATAAACTTTTTTAAAAAGTAAAGTAATAGGCAGATGCGACTGTCAACAGGTGTAAGGCTTATAATTTTATTAGAATTTTTAGTCCATACATAATTATTTTCCAGTGCTTAAAGTAGTTATGTGGAAACGGCTATTGAAGGGTATAGTGGCTCTAGAACTTGCATTCAACTCTATATTACTATAGTCCAGATGATTATGCAAGTGCATGACATTCTTTGTGTAGTAGTAACCTTGCTGGTACTGTAGTTGAGAGGAAATAGAGATTTTGACCTTGTTTGTTGTTCTTCTGAGTAGATGACTGCCAAATGTAATAGCTTTTGTGTCCCCTTGATAAAATAACTTCCAAAGTAGGATGTAAATTGTTCTATTGGAAGAACACTTGATTGTTTGATTTATGTTGTGTTTTTTATTTTTTATAGGTGAGTCCAAGTACCTCTGCTCAGTTTGTGGAAAGTCTTTTCACAGGGGCTCTGGACTCAGCAAGCACCTAAAGAAACACCAGCCAAAGCCTGAAGTTCGAGGTTATCATTGTACTCAGTAAGTATTTAATAGGTAAACTGATCAATTTCCTTGCGTTCTTAGTAGATTTATTTGAAAGTTCCCCCCAAAAAATTTGAGGTCACTCTAGTTGATAACACTATTATATAATTGAGATTTGCTAAAGGAGTAGAACTTACACACACACACATATATATATATCTGATGTAAAAGATACGTGAATTAATTAAATAGGAGGAATCCTTTCACAATGGATACATAAACCATTATGATACACATTTTAAATGTCTTATAATTTTGTCAGTTATACCTCTCAGATTCTCTTTTCTCCCTCTTTTTATTTTCCAAAGTCTCCTGAAATCTCTTTTATAATCGAGATAAAAGTCACTTAACATAAAATTCATCATTTTAAAGTGTACAATTCACTGACCTTTAGTACATTTAGTACATTGTGCAGTTAGACATTACCACTGTCTTACTCCAGAATGCCTTCACATTCAGCCAGGCTGTTAACGACTCTGTCTTGGCCTTCTCTTCCTGTTTGTGCAGAGTCGGCCACAGATGAGAGCCTAGGGCCTTCTCAGGTTTTCTCTAAATATGTGTTGCCCTGGGCAAGTACGTGGACTTCTCAATTCCTGGGAGTATGTAAGAGTTTTTCAAAGCCCCTAATGCACCACCATTTCATTCCCCAGCCTTTTCTCCCAAGCCCTTGGTTTGTATAGTGTTGAACCAACCAAACTTGCCCTGTGCGGCAGAGGCAAATACATTTGCTCTTAAATGTTTTCAGCAGACTTCTCCTTCCCTACAAAGCCCTCTTACCAACATCTAACTATTTATTTTACTATTATATGTTTGCCTGGTTGCTTTACAGTTTTAATCAGTTTCCAGAGTTCCAGTAAAATTGATTCTCATAGTTTAGGCCAGTTTTGTCTACTGCTTTTGTGGAATAGTGGGCTTGTGGGGCTGCCGACTCTGGATATTTGCTGATGTCACTTTGATCAGTCTTACTATAAAGCAAAGATTTTATTATCAGTAGATTTTTAGTTGCAAGTGAATGAAAACCCAATGTAAACTGGCTTGAAAGAAAGGTAAAGTCTAGGAGTCAAAATGGTTTAAGGTAAAAGAGATTCATGCTCATCCGCACTTGATGTCTCCAAGGCTCTCTGGACAAGGCAGTCTCAATGATTTCAGCCTCACATCCTCTCAACTCCTAAATCACCAAGCCACTTTTCTGGTAATTCCTATGTATAGGTGCTGAGATCCACACCATCAGATCTGGTTAAGTCATTTGAATATCCCTAATTGGTAATTATGGCCAAGGGAATGCCGTGCTCTGATTGACTTAGGCCTGAGGCAGTTGCTTCATCCTATCTGTGGTCAACACTGTGGCCTACTCCTAACACATGAACAGAGAAAGGGAGAGGGTAAAAGCAGAGATTTTAGGTGGAGAAAGAAAATCAATGTCTTATAGCCTTTGAGAGCTTTGCGTGGTTCTTCTAAAATGTTTCTAGTGCTAGAAATAAACCAGCAAAGGGAAAAAAGAGAGAGAGGGAGACAAACCAGGAAACAGACTCTGAACTGTAGAGAATAAACTGATGGTTACCAGAGGGGAGGTGGGTAGGGGAATGGATCAAACAGGTGATGGAGATGAAGGAGTGCACTTCTGTAGAGCACGGGTGTTGTATGGAAGTGTTGAATCACTATATTGTACACCTGAAACTAATATTACACTCTATGTTAACTAACTAGAATTTAAATAAAAATTTTTTAAAAATTAAAATGTTTCCAGTACTCCAGAGCTAAAAGAACTTAAAGCCCTGAAGCCTTATTCCAAGATTGGAATAGTAACAAATTGTGTGTTTTAAATTGGCATCATTTTGTAGAGTTCTAGAAACCCATGAGTATACTGAGTCTTGGAAATTTGTTTTAAAAAGAAGAATAAAGGGGCGCCTGGGTGGCTCAGTGGGTTAAAGCCTCTGCCTTTGGCTCAGGTCATGATCCCAGAGTCCTCTGCTCCGCGGAAAGCCTGCTTCCCCCCTCTCTCTCTGTCTGCCTCTGCCTACTTGTGATCTCTGTCAAATAAATAAATAAAATCTTAAAAAAAAAAAAAGAATAAAGTGATTTGATTGGTTGAACTTTATTATTACAGATGTGAAAAAAGTTTCTTTGAAGCTAGAGATCTTCGTCAGCACATGAACAAACATCTTGGTGTGAAGCCATTCCAGTGCCAGTTTTGTGATAAGTGCTATAGTTGGAAGAAAGATTGGTATTCTCATGTGAAGTCTCATTCTGTCACTGAGCCTTACAGGTAGATAAATTTGAGCAGGATCTGAACTTACTTGAGATGGTATATGTACTTGGATTAATTCTTTTGGATGCTTGTGCTTTGGGAAAAAAAATTCGTTTGTTTTGTTTTTTTTTACCCCCATTATAGGTGTAATATATGTGGCAAAGAATTTTACGAGAAAGCATTATTCAGAAGGCATGTAAAGAAAGCTACGCATGGGAAAAAAGGAAGAGCAAAGCAGAACCTAGAACGGGTGTGTGAACAATGTGGAAGAAAATTCACTCAGTTAAGAGAGTATAGGAGACACATGAACAACCACGAAGGTAACTGTACTTAATATTATGTATATATGTAAGTAGAATGAAAAGCACATCCAATAGTGAGTCTCTCTATACCAACCTTCTTGCCTGTTACCTCATCTTCCTTTGATAAGAGTTGAATCCCATATTATGTGATACTTATTCAAGTGATTGAGGTGATCCTAAACCTGGGTGCCTAGTTATTGTGTACATAGATAGGTTCCTTCTTTAGTGAGCTTAATATTCTAGGTCAACATTTTTTTTTTTAAGATTTTATTTATTTACTTGACAGACAGAGACCACAAGTAGGAAGAGAGGCAGGCAGAGAGAGAGGAGCAGAAATAGGCTCCCCGCTGAACAGAGAGCCCGACGCAGGGCTCAATCCCAGGACCCTGGGATCATGACCTGAGCCGAAGGCAGAGGCTTTAAACCACTGAGCCACCCAGGCACCCCTAGGTCAACATTTTTATGCTGAACTGGACTATTGGAAGCTTCTGTTACCTTATCCTAATATTATAGGATCGCAGGGAAGGTTAAATGAGTTTATGCATGGAAACTCAAAGTTGTCTCTCAGTAACTTCTTTCTCTGGGAACACCTGTGGAGAGATTATATAGCAGAATCTTGTTCATTCTAAGGTACGCCATTAGGTCCTAAGTAAAGATTGCTGTAATCCAGATAGAAAAGGGCTATTGGACTTAAAAGCATTATTTATCAGGGAACTTAAATATGTTTTGTTACTTGTACCTTACACACACACAGACACACACACACACACACACACACTTCTCTCTGTCTCCCTCACTCTTTTTTAATAGGAGTCAAGCCATTTGAATGCTTAACATGTGGAGTAGCCTGGGCTGATGCCCGATCTCTAAAACGCCACGTCAGAACACATACTGGTGAACGGCCCTATGTCTGCCCCGTATGTAGTGAAGCCTACATAGATGCTCGAACACTCCGTAAACATATGACTAAATTCCACAGAGATTATGTGCCTTGCAAAATTATGCTGGAAAAAGATACCCTTCAGTTTCATAACCAAGGAACTCAAGTGGAGCATGCTGTTAGTATCTTAACAGCAGACATGCAGGAACAAGAAAGCAGTGGTCCTCAAGAACTAGAGACAGTGGTGGTGACAGGAGAGACCATGGAAGCACTGGAAGCTGTTGCGGCGACGGAAGAGTGTCCGTCAGTATCCACGCTCTCTGACCAAAGCATCATGCAAGTGGTTAATTATGTGTTGGCGCAACAGCAAGGACAGAAGCTCTCAGAAGTGGCAGAAGCTATTCAAACTGTTGAAGTAGAGGTGGCACACATTTCGGAAGCAGAGTGACTGTAGCGGTGGAGATCAAAGAAGTGACATCCCATGTGTACTGAACTCACACAACATCTGTTCACACTGCGGTGTGTGACTGTCTGCCCAGAGTTTGTAGGTCAAGGCTCTGGGCTGTTTGGTGATATTTGCATTTCTGAATGGTTTGTCTGGCTAAAGGGTTCTATTGAAAGTCCATTTACTGTAAAGAAATTGAAAGCGAATCTACTTGATGGCATTGGTTTATCATGGTGTACGTTTTATGAATTAATGTTTGTAAAGGACTGGACTAAATTAAAAACTGTATAGTTTCACTTGCATTTTGACATTATTATATACTTTGAGTTTAAAAGGCTGCACTAGTCAGATCTTCTTCTCTTTTATTCTCAAAATAGAGAGGTTCTGTGATTTCATTTGCCCTGTTTATAGGTTTAAAAAAAGTCTAATATAAAGCATTTTAGTAGGATGTGTAAGTATATTACATTTTTAAAATGCTTCAAATCTGTGATTCTTGACTTACTATTTATTTTAACCCCTTATAAGTCAGGGATTTATTCTATTTTAAAGCACTTAATGAGTTACAAGTTGTAATCAAGTTTGCACAGTATACTTAACCTAGATTGGGAACCCTTAAGTAAATAGCTGATTTTTTAAAATGCCATTAAAATGCATGAAATGCCTATTAAAGCCTTACTGTATACTATCTCTTCAAGGCAAGTAAATTGACCATGAGCAAAGAACACTGTTATTAAACACTGTTGATGAGAAATTTCTCCTTGATAACATGGGACAATGAATGAAAAAAAATCTCATTCTTTTGCTGAAGAATGAACAATTTAAAACTAGATTTGGATGTTTGCAGCTTTTGTATCATGTTTAATTGTTCAATTTTGTTGAAAAACTGCAATTTAGAAATAGGATAGCAATACGGACCTCTACAGTGGTCCTGTGTGGATACTGTATAATTGTCAAGTAACTTCAGAATATTGAAAAGTCTTCAAGTCAGCCCTCATTTTAGTATACTATATAAAGAAGTTAATTGATTATGGTCCACCAAATTGTTGAAAGTAAATTATTTTTAAAAGTTACGTGAGAATTACTAGTTTGTGTGTTTGATTTTTAAATTCCCACTTCTAGAAGCTATCCAGTTTTCTGACCTTCAAAATAACCTTGGGGAGATGCCACATTTCTCTCCTGTAGGAAACTACCACTCAAACTATAATTGTTAAAATTAAACTTTTTAAGTATTAAAAGCTAATATAAGGTATAAAATGAAGATTTAAGCAAAATCACATGTAAATCATTCCTAAAGCACAAGAAAAGAATGTGCCTTGATGTACATATATTAAGATACTTATTCCAGTTTACTTTAAAAAAATGGCTGAAAAGATAAAGACTAAATGTGATGCCATGCATGCATTATACCTGCATATGTAATATTTGCATTTGCAAATTTCCCATTGTTCCTATAGCTGTGTGGCTGACTTTCAATTTTAAGTGAATTGACATACAGTCTATAACTTTATAATGGCTGCTTGTTTATCATACCTTTCAGTTAGTGAAAATGTATTTCAACCTAACTAAAATTTGGAATTGTGTCTTTTATGTTCCATCTTCACCATTGTTACTAGATTTAGTTAATTGTATAAGACCATTAATGTATGTCCAAAATTGTAAATAAAAGATGTTGAATCTTGTTTAAAAGCATAAGCTTTGGAGTTGACCTTGTCACTTTTCTCTTCATAACTCAGTTGCTGTCAAAAATCAGTTATGTTAGTAAAGTTAATCCATTTTTAAAGGCAAGGGGAATTGAATACATTAAAAAATAACCGTTGGGTGAAAACATATTAAAACTTCTTACTCATAAACAAAATTTTCCCACAAAATTGGAAGTAGTGTGATTTACTAAATGTGTAGAGTTACAGGGTTACCGGTAGGCTCACGTGGTAGAGCATGTGACTCTTGGTCTTGAGGTAGTGAGTTCAAGCCCCATGTTGGGTGTGACGTTTTACAAAATGTGTAGAATTACATAAGTCCGTGTAGAAACAAGTGTTAAGGTTGCAAAAATTCAGTTTTATGTTGCCATGGGGGAAACTTCTGTATTTAATTTACAATTCTTTCTTAGAAACATGCATTGCTTTGTTGTCAGGTGACTCTCCCCTAATTGTGTGGGGACCCCTGGTTAAATGTACTTACTACTCCTGCTGCCAAGCAGTTTGAGTCACAGCTGTTAGTCACTGAAATGTATGAATTGATAGCAATGAATTAATTCTCTGACATGGGTTTTAATCTTTTATTAACAGTGGCTATATACAGAATTTCACAGGGTTGCCTAAACTGCTGGACTTTTTAAAGCTAATCCAAACATTCAGTGTTTTGTCTTTTTTGATGCATTGATGCAAACTCTCTGTGCATGCATGATATTTCCTGCTCATGATTCTTCTTGTCAAACCTGTAATCTCTTGGAAATTCCTAAATAGTTTTACATCTAATGTTTGGAACATACATAATAAAAGCCTTTGCTTCCTCTTGATACTATATATTGATCAATTAGAGTTTGTAGAAGCTTGTGGAGCAAAGATGCGTAAGTAACATTTTTTTAAAAGATTTACTTATTTTTTTTGACAGAGAGAGCACAAGCAGGCAGAACAGCAGGGAGAGGGAGAGGCAGAAGCAGACTCCCCGCCAAGCAGGGAGCCCGATGCAGGACTCAATCCCAGGCCCCTGGCATCGTGACCTGAGCTGAAGGCAGATGCTTAATGACTGAGCCACCCAAGCACCCCTAACTAACTTATTTAATCAGTTTAAATATACCATGCTTATAATGTATTACTTGATGTTTTGAAGTTTAAATACGAGTGCTTACTGAATTTTTCCTCAAGAGTCTTAGGGGATTTTGGAGTATGAACTTACCTCCAATAGGGCCTCATCTTTGGGAAGCCTGTGCCACCCTCATAGGTTGAAGGATGTGTCCTTCCAGATCATTTTTGTATTTGCTTCTGCTAGGTTGCTCCAAGAGTATTCATGGTTAGGAACTATTTTTATATTAATTCTCTGACTATGGTTTCCTGGACCAGCACCTGTAAATTTGGACTTCAGGCCAGTTTGAGAGCAAGCTGGCTATTCTAAATTTTCAAGGGAGGCTTTTGCCCACCGACAGGCCAGGCTGGGATGGACAAATACCCGTATCTGCCTCGACTGGTGAACTGAGTTTTTTTCCTGACTGTTCTTTCACTGAAGATGTAGCTCTTCAGTGGTCCCATTGTTCTGTTTTGTTTTGTTTCTATTTTAAGTAGGCTCCCTGCCCAACTTGGGGCTTGAACTCACAACCCTGAGATCAAGAGTCACGTGCTCTACCAGCTGAGCCAGCCAGGAGCTCCGATGTGTTTAATTTCTTTTTCCAATTTCTGTAGACCTAAATGCTGATGGCATTGCCTTCTAGCTATCACAAGCCCCCCTCTGAGACTGCCCATCCTGTCTACCACAAGACTACTACTTCAAGTTCAACTCTGTTTCCTCTTATCTGGGGATTCTAGGACATTTCCTTTCTTACAAACTTAGTATTATGACTTTCAAAGGAGTTTGTTACATTTTATCAAATGGAGTTAATTTCATGTATTTTGACCTCTTCCAAAGTCTAGAACCAAATATCATCTCTTTAAGTATTTTCCCTTCTGGTTACTTTATATTTCTGTAAGTTTTACTTCTACCCTCAATACCTCTTTCATTTTCCCCATCTTTTTCTCACTTCCTGATAACCTTCTTGGAGTTCCTCAACCTAATCTGTAACTATTCTTAATTATCTCTTCTTCATTTTAAAATTGTATTTTCTTATCTTAGTATTTCCAATTAGTTCTTCATTTTCCTGCTTCCCTTTTCCATTCATCTTATCTTGCTGTTTGGGTGTGTTCTGTTCATTTTAAACTCTTACTGTGTCTATTCTGTGTGCTCTGCAAAAAAAAAAAAAAAAAAAAAAAAAAAAAGTATGTGTATATAACACAACTTCACTATTCTACCATTGATGGATATTTGAGTCATGTTCAGTTTGGGGTTATCCTGAGGAATGAAAGATTTTTATCCTCTTGGTATACACATGGGCATGCATTTCTTTTGGATACATAACTTAAGAGTAGAATTTGAGTTACTTGGATTTGTGAACCAAAATATTTCCCAAAGAAGTTATACCAATGTACTCTCACCAGTTGTGGCTGCTCTGCGTGCTTAGTACTTACTTTAGCCATTTTGAGATGAGTGTGCTTAGTATCCCATGTAGTTTTAATTTACACTTCCCAGATGACTAGTAAAGCTGAACTCCTTTTCATTTATTTGTTGGCCATTTAGTAGCCTTTTCATGAGGCAATTGAATATCTTACCTATTTTCTACTTCTTTCTGAAAACAAGCTGTTTTGCAATTGCCATCTCCTCTATTTTATTTTATTTATTTTTTATTTTTTTTTAAAGATTTTATTTATTTATTTGACAGAGAGAAATCACAAGTAGGCAGAGAGGCAGGCAGAGAGAGAGAGGAGGAAGCAGGCTTCCCGCTGAGCAGAAAGCCCGATGTGGGGCTCGAACCCAGGACCTGGGATCATGACCTGAGCCGAAGGCAGCGGCTCAACCCACTGAGCCACCCAGGCGCCCCTCTCCTCTATTTTAGATCTTGTCTTTTCATTCTATTAATGGTATTGGTTGATGAATGTTAAGTCTTTAATTTTAATGCGGTCCAGTTTATAAGCTTTTTTATGGTGTAGATTTCCCAACTGTGCACACAATTTTCTGAATACTCTGATTTTTTCCATTGTTCAGCCATGCCATTTTATAAATGAAAGGTACATACATATGTAGATTTCTTTCTGGAATCTATTCTGCTTCTTTATTTCTGTACACTTACACCAATTCCTTGCAATACCAAATTGCAACAATACTAAATCCTTATAGTACTTGCGACTACACTATCTTAATACTGTAGGTTTATAGTAATTTTAATATCTGATAGAGTAAACCCTCCCACTTTGTTCTTATTTCAGATTGTCTTGCATATTCTTTAAATTCTATAATGAATTTACCAATTTCTACAATAAAATCCTGTTGGGATTTTGACTGGAATTGCATCAAACTTCTAGATCCATTTGGAGAGAATTGGTATCTTTCCAATACTTGAATTTTCATTCCACAAACGTATTTCTTCACTTATGTAAGTCATCTTCTATATAACTAATAATGTTTATAACTTCTATATAACTAAATAATGTTTTAGTTTGTGTAAACCTATTACATTTTTATGCAATGGGCAAAAGGTGTCCACAAAAAGCTACAGCAAAACATTCTAAAAGGTGAAATGTTTAAAATTTTCTGACATAGGAAGTAAGACCTTTTATCCAACAACCTTTCTAAATTCCCTTATTAATTTAGTTTTTTCTTTCTCCATACCCAATTATGTTATTTGGAAATAAGTTTTATTTCTCCTATTCCAATTCTAGCTTGCCTTATTGCTTTCTATAAGACCTCCGATACAATGTTAAGTTGGTGTGATAGTTGGCATCCTTTTTCCCATCTCAGAGTGAAAATCTGAAATTAACATGGGGAGGCAGATGGCTTCAGAATGGAGGCTTATTGCCAGAAAAACCAACCATGTGATTAGAGAGTTAGAATTTTAGCTCCACCCCACAATCTCCAGAGGGGAGGGGGTCTCCAGCACCTAATTCATTAATTAACCATGCTCACGTAATGTAGCCTCCACAAAACCTAGAGACTTGGAGAGTTCCTTGTTGCTGAACATATAGCTGTACTAGGTGGGTGTCACACCCCAACCATACAGATAGAAGGTCTTGTGCTCCTGCCTTCCAGACCTTGCCCTATAGATCTCTTCCACATGGCTTTTCCTGGGTTGTATCCTTTATAATAAAACTGTAATTTTAAGTATAACACTTTAAGTGAGTTCTGTGATTTGTTCTACTAAGTTATCAAAGGAGAAGCTCCATAGAAGCCCCCAAATTTGTAGTCAGCCAGGCAGAAGAGTGGGTGGTTCAGGGAAATCCAAGACTTGCAGCTGGCATCTGAAGCAGCCACAGTAGTCCTGTGGGACTGAGCTCTTCACTTGTGGGGTCTGTGCGAATTCTGGGTCTTGTCATAAATGAATTGTATGTAAAATGTAATATGTGGTGTTTCAAACAAAACCTCTCCTTCCCCAACCATCTCTCAGTGAGGTGGAGACACCACTCTGATCTCCCACTGGCTCCCAGTCAGAGGGCTATTTATCTGGGAGGATCAGGACATCAGTCTTCCTCACTCTGCCCCCAGCTGTTTCTGAGCTAAGGCTGGTTATGTGTGGTTGAGAGGTGGTGTTTCCCCTCTTCCATCCAGCCACCACTTGTGGAACAGAGGTTCTACCTGGGGCAAGGTGAGCTGAGAATACTGAGGCTCTGACCACTGTTGTCTCTGTTCATGAGGTGGTGGTTGCCTTTCTTAAATGATTTTTCTTGAACACATGTCTTTCATTTGGTGCTTGGCCATTTCAAGATACTTTACATGGTTGCTTTTATGTTTGTTTTTACAATTTTCACTGGTTTCATTGCACAACTCATCTATCATACAAGTTGATCCTCTTCCCAATCATTTTCAGTATTTCAGTATTCTTTTCAGGTGCACATGGAATATTCTTCAGAACAAATCACATGTTTGGCCATAAAACAAGACTCAATAAATTTAAGCCTGAAATAGTATCAAGTAATTTTCTGACCACAACTGTATGAAACTAGAAATCAATTATAAGAAAAGCTAGAAAAAACATAAACACATGAAGGCTAAACAGTATGTTACTAAACAACCAATGGGACAACAAAGAAAGAAAAGATTAAGAAAAAGAAAAGATTTTATTTCTTTATTTGAGAAGGGGAGAAAATGAGCAGGGTGGGGGGTGGAGGGAGAGGGAGAAGCGACTCCCCACTGAGCAAGGAGACTGATGTAGGGCTCCATCCTGGGACTCTGGCATCTTGACCTGAGATGAAGGCAGTTGCCCAACTGAGCCAACCAAGTGCTCAGCAGCTGCTTTGTCTTAAATTACTCCTATCAGAGAGTGTAAGGTCTCTGGTAAAAGTGATTCTAATTTTCTTCCTTAGGGCAACACATAGCCAATGCCTGCCATAGTATTAAATGGAATAGAATGAGAATTTTTTTTTAATAGTGCTTTCTTAAAAAATATTTATTTGACAGAGCACAAGCAGGGGCAGAGGGAGAGAGAGAAGCAGACTCCCCATTGAGCAGGGAGCCTAATGTGAGGCTCAATCCCAGGACCCCAGGATGACTGGGGCCAAAGGCAGACGCTTAACGGACTAAGTCACCCAGGCACCCTGAGAAAAAATATGTTTAAAAGCTGGGAAAAGTGACTTTTTTCCCTCCAAGTGATCCTCTGAGAGTATAACTACACTGAAATCCTGTCTTGAGAAATTTGCTTGTATAGTTATATATGTATGAATGTTTATATACAGTTAATATACATACAGAGCACTACAGTAGTGTTAGAATATTCTGGGGGTTTTATATCCAACTGAGTATTATATTTATGGTGGAGAGGCACTTTGTGACTGAGTTAAACCACTGCTCACACCTTGGATTTTTTCTTTTTTAATAAACTTTTTCAAAAGAGCAGTTTTAGGTTCAAAGAAAATTTGAGCAGAAAAGTAGAGTTCCCATACATTCTGTCCCCACAGATACACCTTTTCACTCTCAATATGCATCTTCCCTGGGGCACCTGGCTGGCTCCATCAGTAGAGCATAGAACTCTTGACCTGGGGGTTGTAAAGTTGGAGCCCTACGCTGGGTTTACAGATTACTTAAAAATAAAATCTTTAAATTAAAAAAAAAAATGCATCTTCAGGGATGCCTGGGTGGCTCAGTTAGTTAAGTGTCTGCCTCTTGATTTTGGCCCAGGTCATGATATTGAGCCCTGTGTCGCTTAATAATCTACCTCTTTCCCCACCTCTACCTCTCAAAAAAAGAAAGAAAGAAAGAAAAGCATCTTCAGTTAGATTTGCTTTAATCATTTGGTAATGTTTCAACATCTAATTAGTACTTATTATTCTTTCAATGTTACTTTGTTTGCATTACTGGATTTCAAGTGTTCTGCTTGTTTTGATTCTTTTTTCTTATAGTCAAGGTACATATATATAGGAAGTTTGTTTTATTGAGGCATGGTTATGTGGGTAAATTCATAGTTCTATTGATCTATCCAAAACTTCTATCAAGTATGATTTTGTTATGGAATTCTGAAAGAAGCAGAAATAAAACAAACCAACTCCAGGTGTTTGACCAGCATGAAATCAGGACAGTACTAGGCTCCTAGTGAAATGCGACTTGTGGTGGGTGCATTTGGATGACATACCAATCAGTGAGAGGCGCAAAGTTCAGGTAACTTTTCCTTAGATAAAGTTATAGTGGTTATCCTCTGTATTTTACATAGTACACAACAGTTTTTTTTTTTTTTAATATTAAGCAATGTGAATTCAATGGATACTGCAGATAAAGTACTCCGAGATTTACCTTCAGGAAAAAAAAGATTTGGGGTAACACCACTCTTGGACTACATAAAAAAATGTACACAGCTATGAATTATTTCTGTGTCCATGTACAATAATTAAGTGGTTATCTACTGTGATGTGGGTCAAAGCTTTTGGTCTAAGCAAGTTCTCACATAGAGGCACCTGGGCAGCTCAGTGGGTTAAGCATCTCCCTTTGGCTCAGGTTGTGATCCCAGGGTCCCGGAATCAAGTCCCATGTTGGGCTCCTTGCTCAGTGGGGAGCCTACTTCTCCCTCTACCTGCCACTCCCCTAAGCTTGTGCTCTAACAAATAAATCTTTTTTTTTTAAAAGAAAAGTTCTCACATATCTAATTCAGACATGCTAGAATGACAGCAAACCTAATTCACCTTCTTTAGGGATGCCTCTACTCCCACCCCTTTCTCCAATGATTCAAGTAATATAGGATCAATGTAGGAAATTTGAAAAGTATAGGACAATGAAAAGAAGTAAAAAAAAATAAAAATAAAAACAAAAAGCAACAATTAGTGCTAGCCAACAATGATTCCTGTGGGGGTGGAAGGGTACATATTACCAGGGATTTGTTATGCAGTTGAATCAGGGATTCCCAAAATTTGTCTTCACTGTTGATGGTGGGCACCTTGGTATGCTTCTCCTCCCAGCAGCAGCCACACCTTCTCCTCAAAGATCTGAAATTTGGCCTCTGAGTCCCTCCTCTAAAATGTTAGATCTTTCCCTTGTTCACTTACTCCCTATGCCCTAAGGTGGTAGATGGTCCCAGCAGTTGCTACTTCTGCTACACCTGAAAGTTCTCACAGTAATCTTTATGTAGATCTTCCTTGACTGGGGATGGTGTTACATTCCCATAAATCCACTAGAGTTGGAAATAATGTTGTCAAATATGCATTTAATACACCTAACCTACTAAACACCAGAGCTTAGCTTGGCCTAACTTAAAGGTGCTCACAACACCTACATTAGCCCACAGTTGGGCAAAACCATCTAACACAGAATCTACTGTATAATGAAGTGTCTAATATCTCATGTAATTTATTGACTACTACACTGAAAGCAAAAAACAGAAGGGTTGGGCGCCTGGGGGGTTCAGAGGGTTGAGCCTCTGCCTTTGGCTCAGGTCATGGTCCTAGGGTCCTGGGATCGAGCCCCGCATCAGGCTCTCTGCTCAGTGGGGAGCCTGCTTCTTCCTCTCTCTCTGCCTGCTGCTCTGCCTACTTGTGATCTCTGTCAAATAAATAAATAAAATCTTAAAAAAACAACAACAAAAAAACAATGGTTGTATGTGTACAGAATAGTTTTAAGTGTATTGTTTACTCTTTAACTAATGGCTGACAGGGAGCTTGCTACATACTGCCAGCCCAGGAAAAGATAAAAAATTCAAATTTCAAAGTATGGTTTCTATTGAATGTGTGTGTGTGTGTGTGTGTGTGTGTGTGTGTAATATATATAATATACACATTTTTTAGTTTAATCTCTATACCCAACATGGGTCTCAGACTCATGACCCTGTGATGAGTCACATGCTCTTCTGACTGTGCCGCTAGACAGGTGCCCCAAACGTGTATCACTGTGCGCCATCATGAAGCTGAAAAATTAGAAGTCAAACCATTGGTAAGGTGGGGACCATCTGTATTAGTTTTCCCTTGTTGATATAATCCTGAAAAAGCCTTTGACAAAATTCAACACCCATCACTGATAAAAAGCACTTCAGAAAATAGGAACTGATGGATATTTTTAACATGCTAAAATATATTTAGTCCTAAAGCCAGCATCTTATTTAATGGTAAAACACTGGAGACATTTCTACTGAGAACAAGAACAAGGCAAGGGTGCCTGTTATTTCTCTTATTCAATACTGTACTAGCAGTATTAAGGAATACAGTTAGGCAAGAAAAATTAATTAGAGGCACAAAAATTGGTAAAGAAGTAAAACCAATTCTATTTGCAGGTGGTATGATGATATACCTGAGAAATCCTAGAGAAACAATGATAAAACTCAATAAAAGCGTTCAGTAAGAGAGTAAGACAGAATTAACATACAGAAATTGCCTTCATATCCTAAACCAACCAGCACACAATGACAGAGAAAACTCCATTTCAATAACAATAAAGTATTGAGGACTAAGCTTACAGTATGTCAAACCTATATGAGAAAAAAACTTAAAACACCCCAGGAAGACACAAAAGCAAAATTCTCTTGATTATGATGGCTTATTATCACAAAGATATCAGCTAACTAAAGTTAGATCCTGATCTCACAGATGCACAAGAATATACTCCAAATTAGTAGCAACTTACTTAAATAAAAAAAAAATGAAACAATACAAAAACACAAGAAAAACATGGGTAAATTCCTCTGTAATATCAGTATAGAGAAAGGCTTTCTAAATATTAACATAAAATTGAGGCAATAAAAAATTAATGGGTTTACTACATAAAAAATGAAAGCTTTCTGCACTGCAAAACCCCCCCCCAAAAAAAAAACAAAACAAAAAACAAACAAAAAAACACTGAAATCAAAGCCAAAAGACAATTAATTGGGAAAACTGTAACACATCAAAGATAAGGAGTTAGTATATAAGGAATTCTTAAAATTTGAGAAAGGACCAAAAACCCATAGTAAAATGGGAATGGACATCAACAGACTAATCATAAAGATATTCAGATGGCCCTTGGCCCTTAAATATAGAGGATACCCTACCTCATTCATAGCTAGAGATGCAAATCAAAACTAATCTGAAATACCATGTTTTACCTGATTTGGCAAAAATTTTAAAGGATGACCTAAACATCCTGTTGGCACAGCTGTGAAAAGAGGCACACACTCTTTTTCTGGTGGGAAAACAAACTTGGTACAACCCTTTCAGAGGCGAATTTGGCAAAATCTAACAAAAGTACATATATACTTATATTTTGATTCAGAAATCCTATTTCTGGGAATTTACCTGAAGGAAGATACCTCACAACAGTATGAAAATACACATGTACAAGGTTATTCGATTATAGCATTGTAATGGCAAAATTCTGGAAATGACCTAAATGCCCATACATAGAAGAGTAATTGCATAAACTATAGTATATTCACACTACATAGCTGTTAAAAAATGTTTTTGGAGTAAAACCTCCATGAACTGGTATAGTTTCCAGGGTACACTGTAAAGTAGGAAAAAACCATCAAAATACAAAAGAGTTAACTATAACATGCCATGCTATGCATCATGTAAGAAAAAAAAAAGGGGGAAAAATAACCACTCATCTATTTATTCAAAAGAGACATAGGAAGGATAAAACAGAAACCAGAAATAGATTACCTATAGGGGATAGGTGCAAACAGGATAGAAAGGCTAGGAGAAAGAGAAAGAGCTAGGAAAGATAGGAAGAAAGAAACTACACACTTGTATAGTTCCAACTTCTAGAACTAGTTTAGTATTTTACATACAAAAAACCCCCATGAAAATTAGCACAGAATGGGCAGCATTCATTATGAAATACAAACAAAAACAAGTTAACTAATTTCATTACAAATGAGTAGCATAACTATACCGGAAGGGTAACAGAAAAGAAGCCACATTACTTTGTAAAACAGTATTTTGATTATGAACTTTAAGACTAAAAAAAAGGAACTATACACAAATACTGCACAGGTTGGTAGGCTGTTTTTTCATTGGTAAATATATGGTTAGTAATTATGAAAGTACTTTATGTGTATTCTAGAAATTGGCAAATAAAAGTAAACATATTACAGTGGATTTCTTGGTATTGGGTAAGTTTCAAATACAGGAAGACTAGAATGAATTCTGGTGTTGGGTCTGGGAGGGGAAATAGCAATATGAATTAATGGAAATACACATACATATAATATATACATACATATACACACATACATATTGACCTAGAAATAAATATAGATGTGTACATTACAGACACTTTCTAGCTCTGTTAAGCAGGCTAGAAGCAATGGTACCTCAGTATCAATGACCACATCTAGTACTGATTTTGATTTCTAAACACCATTATTTCTAGAAGGAACCATGGATGCTTAGAGAAATCACTAATTCCAGGGCTGGAAAAGAGAAAATCCAAGATGGGTGCCGTGTATCTTTTGGTGCCAGAAATTAAGGAAGTATTAAAAGGACAGAGACATCAAAAAGACATGAGGGTCAACTGAAAGGGGTTTGTATGGGCAAGCCTGGGACATTCTGAACTACAAAATAAATAATGGGTTGTAACCTAAAGAATAATATAAGGATACACGGGCCTATTATCAGTAAAATAAATAAATAATGAAGAGGGGGCTTTCTCATAGCAGAATTTCAACTACTAAAAGCAGAAGAAATGTTGGGAATAGCAAACCACCACTTGGCAAATACTATACTAACAACTGTTTCAGGAGAGAACCATGAATGCCTGCCCTATTAGTGGCCAATAGTATGAGAAACAGGGTACTTACACAGTCCCAAGAATTTCCCCACAAGATACTAATTACAAAGAAAACAGTAATTTGATAGTGGAGAAATCTGGCAGACAACACCTTAAGCAAGTGATCATTATTAACATTACTAGCAATAGTACAAATTAAATCATGCACTTGCTGCTACACTGAGGACACATCAGTTCTGTGCTATTCTTGCCAAAAATTCATAAGCTGAATTTAATCATGAAATAGCAGGCAAATCCCCAACTGAGGATCTTTTACAATAAGTGCCCTAGCGTTTTAAAAAAGTCTAACGTCATGAAAGACAAACACTGAAGTGTTCCAGATTAAAGCACTAAAGAGAGACAGATAACAACTACACCATGTGGGATAATGAAGTGGATCTTTGACTACAAAGACATTAATGGAGCAAATGGTGAAATGTGAAAAAAGTCTGCAGGACAACAGTACAAAGTAATACAGCAAAGTATTATAATAATGTTAATTCCCTGATTGTGACAATTGTCCTGTAGTTACTTAAGATGTTAACATTTGGAGAACATGGAAATACCTTGTAATACTTTCACAATGTTTTCTAAGTCTGAATGAAGTTTAAAATTCAAAGTACCTTCACATGACCAGGAAAGTAACTTCCCTCCACACTAAGTGAAGCTAACCTTGATTACGAGAGCTAAGAAAAACATTTGAAAACCCACAGCTGGGGCACCTGGGTGGCTCAGTGGGTTAAAGCCTCTGCCTTCGGCTCGAGTCATGGTCCCAGGGTCCTGGGATTGAGCCCCACGTCGGGCTCTCTGTTCAGCAGGGAGCCTGCTTCCTCCTCTCTCTCTCTGCCTGCCTCTCTGCCTACTTGTGATCTGTCTGTAAAATGAATAAATAAAATCTTAAAAAAAAAAAAGAAAGAAAACCCACAGCCTTCATTTGTAATTATTGAAACTGGAATGAGTCTTAATTCTAAAATGTAGCTCAATTTTTTATTTACTAGGACCTGACCTACTGGGCAGCAGCCATATAAACATTTTGAACACATGACATGGAGTCAATGGATGGTAGACACTATGTATACCTTCTAACACTTAAGGATTTTCAAAGATACGCCTTGGCAGGATGTTCTACAGCACAGGACAGAAACACTTTGGCAGTGAAGGAGAGGGAGGATTTGGATTAAGTCTTTTCCAACCCCAGATACTATAATGCTATAGAACTATGTGCTAAGTTAGGTAGACTCCAATAATACTAATTTAAAATTTCTCATTACTTTGGCCAACAATCTGGGCAAGAGCAACAATCGTAACACCTGGCTCTTCTTTTTTATTAAAAAACAAAAAAAAAACCAAAAAACCCAGCAACAATTACATAGAATAGAAAATAAGAACACTATTGAGTTTGACAAATTTATTGGTATTTTAGTAAAGACATTCATCTCAGTCGTTTCTCTCCCATCTTGACCTTAGGTTAATATTTCACTTGAGTCAAGAAAAGAATAAGTAGGAGAGGGATGTTATTTTAACATAAGCAGTAAAATGGACAAAAGTGGAAAGTTTGCCTACATTAAAGCAAGTTAAATTCATGTATCTTGATATAATTAAATCATGTAAGAACTAATAGTTCTATATACATTTCCATTGTTTTACTTGGGGCTTACTCTAAACTTAAATGCAAATGAACAAAATGTTAGGAATATATATATACAGGCTGCTTCTCTGGAGTTATTACCTATTAAAAGAGCTCAGCAAGTAGTGACCACCAATAAAATAGTCTGAAGCTGCCTCCAAATTAAGCACTGCAGGAGTATTCAAAGAAATCATTACACTGTTTCTTTCATCTGTGACTAAGCTTTTAAAGATGTGTTTAACTGTCACATTAAAAAATAATTTATACAAAATTTAAAAAAAAACCCTACAATACATAGGTCTAACAACATATATGTGGTCAAAGAATCCATAAGATATGTTTAAAGATGCATTTTCTTTCTTTCTTCGGTACCTAAAATGTGCTTTTGAGAGGCCACTGGTTAATATGTATACACTTCAAATAAACCATATTACTGTACTAAAATAAGAATTCTTGCATTAAGTTCAAATCAAATTTGCTTTCACAAGTTAGTAACTTAAATTAAGCTTAAATGAAGTTATAGAAAGTGCATCTTTCTCATTTTCATCTTCATACAATGTTGTTTTTTGGTGTTTCTACCTTTTAAAAATAAAAACAGCCAAATATTTAAGTATTATGTACATTTAAATTTTTGGTGGTGGTTTGTATTTTAAAAGAAACAGCTTCCTTACGATTTGCCTCAAGATCTGGTGGAAATGCTTACAGGAACTAGCTAATAACAAAACCAAGAGAAGCACATTCAAAATACTGATTTACTTTGGTAGCAAATGGTCTTTGAAGACTAATGAAGGTAGACAAGACCCATTAAAGTGAAGTGGGCTATTTCCAATACTCAACAATTTACATAAAATTAAAAAAAAATTTTTTTGAAGAGCTAAGCATCTGTACCAACTGATAGCAATGCAATATCTAGTTTACAATGACTTGAAACAAAACAAATGCCCAATAGAGAAAAAAAAAGCCATATTTTAATTTTATCTAACATACTTTTTTCAGTCATAGGCCAGTAACATTTTCTTCCCAATACAATACTCCCTCTCTATAAGGCTGTTCCTGGGAGCCAGACACTTTAGGTTAATAAGGGAGTTAAGAGTAATTGCTTACAGGTTAATAGACGATAACTTTTTGCGTTCCTCTTAATGTGCTAATAGTTGTGTCTAAAAAAATATGCAATTCTTAGAAAGGTACCATTTCTGATTTTTTATTATCTGTAACCTTTGGAAACTAATCACATGAAACTACAAAATTAGCAAATGTCTTGAAATCTGTATATAAAACATAAATTACCTCTAATTTCAAACTCTCATTTATTAGTGTACCACTCAATCTTTAAAAAAAAAAAAAAAAAAAAAAAAAAAAAGGCGGCTCCAAAGATAGTCTTATACCATTCTTTAAAAAAGGAAACTGTTCCTTTTAACTTTACACCCACCCCACACCCCAATTTCAACACATCATTTAATTGTCTTGGTCATGGACATTTCCAAGATGAGATTTTATATTTCGTTCCCAGAGCTTCTGGTTATCAGAAAAACCATGCTTTCCTTTATTGAAGGAGTTTGGTCCTGCTGATGTTGGTGTATCCCTGTGTTAAAAGATAGGAAATTTAAAAGTTACATAAAGCCTTTCGGGTCATGTTTTTAATTCATTCAAAACATATTTGTTTAGTACCTATTATGAACAGAGGCTGAGTATCACAAGCCCCTACGGACTTTTTTTTTTAAATATCCTTTCTGTAAGACCCAGTCCTAAAATTTCAGATTTAGTAGGTCTGAGGAGACCAGCATGTTTAACACTTAAGGTGATTCTGACATATAGCTAAGGGTAGCAACCACAACAGTTTTTAAAACTGCTGCTTGAAACCCTTTAATAGGGTCATGAAATCAACTGATGGCTTGCCATCAGCATTTATAAAAAATGAAATAGAAGAAAAACATGAAGACATATTAGTAACACATAAAAAGGTTCGTTGTCATTGTGGATTTATGTAATTTGTTTCAATTTTACCTCTTTGATATATTTTCAAATATATAAACAAACAAACTGGGTGTTTAAACTGGGTTACATGGTCAGATGTATTTCTTCCTTCAGGTTCCAGTATGAAAGGAAAGTACGTAGACAGTCACTGGGACTGTTCCTATTTGAATCCTAGACCCCAAGTCTGAAATGGATGCTTGCATATGGACTTGGCTCTCTAGGAGTTTATAATTTGGCAGAAATGGGGACAAACTATGGGTTGCTTTAAATCCGAACTTTCTTACTAGACTCTAAGTTACCTATTTATGTACACAAAGACAAGAAAATGGGCATTATGTTAACTTGATATTAATGTTATTTCCATGACAAAAGAACCATGGGGGAAAATTAAAAATTAAAACACTTGTCTTATTTTGGTATTTGGCACCTTAATTACAAAGGAAAAAAGGGCATGTACAATCAAGATTAAATGTAGAGAATAATATGACAGGTGAATGAGTAAAAGCCTTCTTTTTTTTTTTTTTAAAGATTTTTTTTATTTATTTATTTGTCAGAGAGAGAGGGAGAGAGAGCAAGCACAGGCAGACAGAATGGCAGGCAGAGGGAGAGGCAGGTTCCCTGACGAGCAAGGAGCCCGATGCGGGACTCGATCCCAGGACGCCGGGATCATGACCTGAGCCGAAGGCAGCTGCTTAACCAACTGAGCCACCCAGGCGTCCCAAAAGCCTTCTTTTTAATACTGAAAAAACTTAAATTTTAGATCAGAAACATTTCTCACATATATCTGAAGAAAATACAGATTATATGTATTTGAAAAGAAATATCCTTAGAATTATTATTTTTTCATAAGGTATTCAATTTCCCTTTCCAGGAGAGAAAATAAGATCACTGATAGCTCACAAAACAAAACTGTTTTGTCCAAATATGCAAGAAAAGCCTCAACACTAAAGTTCATTTTAAAAGATCATTCTTTACAATTTTTATAAACAAATATATACCTTCCAATATTCTTCATCCTCATCTTTGCTTCTGGAGGCATTTCCTCTGGCTCACTCTGGAGGAAAAAAAAAAAGATGATACATTACAGGTTTATTAAATTCACTTGATTACTAATAATACTAAATTTTGTATTGAAGTCTTCTAGCATTTTCAATACTATAAATTTTGGTAAAAGGAGAAAAGTATTGGGGCGCCTGGGTGGCTCAGTGGGTTAAAGCCTCTGCCTTCGGCTCAGGTCATGATCCCAGGGTCCTGAGATCAAGCCCCACATCAGGCTCCCTGCTCAGCGGTGAGCCTGCTTCCTACTCTCCCACTCCTTGTGCTTGTGTTCCCTCTCTCACTGTGTCTCTCTCTGTCAAATAAATAAATATTAAAAAAAAAAAAAAAGAAAAGTATCTTAACTACATTTTAAAAAGAAACACAAATCTTCAAGTGTGCTGACTTTGCATAAATAGAACTCCAGAACTCAAGCCATTTGTTTACTATGCAGTATACATTGTGCTAAGTGCTTTAATATGCACTCTTTTAAACCCTTAACAATCCTCAGGTCACTGGGTGGCTCAGCTCACTGAGCATCCGTCTGACTCTTGGCTTCAGTTTGGGTCTTGGATCTCAGGGTGGTGGAATCAAGCCCTGAGTTGGGTTCCACACTGGGGGGTGGGGTTGTAGTTGGCTTGGGGATTCTCTTCCTCTGCCCCTCCCCTGACTCGTGCTGTGCCAGCTCATTTGCACTCTCTAATAAATCTTTAAAAGAAAAACAAAAAAAACCCTAATAATCCTACTGGGTAAGGATAATTATCATCATTTGCATTTTTAAAATTAAAGTGAGGTAAACAAGCGTAATTCGTCCAAAGTTAAAAAGCTAATAAATAGCACGGGGCGCCTGGGTGGCTCGGTGGGTTGGGCCTCTGCCTTCGGCTAGGGTCATGATCTCATCGGGCTCTCTGCTCAGCGGGGAGCCTGCTTTCCCCCTCTCTCTCTGCCTGCCTCTCTGCCTGCTTGTGATCTCTCAAATAAATGAATAAAAAATCTTTAAAAGAAAAAAAAAAAAAAAAAGCTAATAGCAACACAGCTGGATGCCAAAGCAAAGATTCTTAGGGCACCAGGGTGGCTCAAGTCATGATCTCGGGGTCCTGAGATGGAACCGTCACCTTCCGCCACCTTCTCCCACCCACCATCGGGCTCCCAGCTCAGCAGGAAGCCTGCTTCTTCCTCTCACACTCCCCACTACTTGTGATCCCTCTATCCCTGTCAAAAAAAAAAAAAAAAAAGATTCTTAACAACTTTATGGTATTGCTCCTTCTAAAAATGTCTTTTACTAAAAAGGTATCTTTAAAGGTCATTCTTTCCATACTTCTAAAGATGTTAAAAAGATACATGATAAGTTAAATTCATTATAGGTCTATTTTTATGTATGAATTTTACTGGTGAGCTTCTTTTTATTTTTAAGTAGGTACCACGACTGACATGGGGCTTTAACTCATGACCCTGAGATCAAGAATTACATGCATGGTCTACCAAATGAGCCAGCTAGGAACCCCTAAATACTCTTTTAAAAAAGAGTATCCTTAAGATCTAGACTAAAGGAGTTTCTCCTGGTCAAGTCTGAGACAATTTGGGCATTACTGCCTATTGAATAAAGAATCCACAAACCTACACTACACTTACATAAATAAGGGAAAGCTTTTCCTTACAGGAAGAGACAATAAATGTGAAAGAGGTAAAACAATGAGAAAAATCATCATTTGGCAAACATTCATAATAACAGATTCTGGTAGGAATCATCAACGGATGCTAACACTCATGGGAGTGTTTAAAAAATTATATATTTTCACGTATCTTTTTTTTTTTTTAAGATTTTATTTATTTATTTGACAGACAGAGATCACAAGTAGGCAGAGAAGCTGGCAGAGAGAGAGGAGGAAGCAGGCTCCCCGCTGAGCAGAGAGCCCAATGTGGGGCTCTATCCCAGGACCCCGGGAACAGGACCTGAGCTGAAGGCAGAGGCTTTAACCCACTGAGCCACCCAGGCGCCCCACGTACCCTTTCTTTTAATTAAAGATTTATTTCTAGGTAATCTCTGTACCCAACTTGGAGCTCAAACTTAACAACACCGAGATCAAGAGTCGCACGTTCTGGGGCGCCTGGGTGGCTCAGTTGGTTAAGCGACTGCCTTCGGCTCAGGTCATGATCCTGGAGTCCCGGGATCGAGTCCCGCATCGGGCTCCCAGCTCCACGGGGAGTCTGCTTCTCCCTCTGACCTTCTCCTCGCTCATGCTCTCTCTCACTGTCTCTCTCTCTCTCTCTCAAATAAATAAATAAAATATTAAAAAAAAAAAAAAGAGTCGCACGTTCTACTAACTTAGCCAGCCAGGCGCCCCATAAATTTTAATTTTTAATTTTTAATTTTTTTTTTTTTTTTTTTAAATTTTAAGTAGGCTCCACACCTAACAACACAGAGCTTGAACTCACAATCCTGAGATCAAGAGTCATGGGTTCTATGGACTGAGGCGGCCAGGCAACACCCACGTATTCTTTTTTTTTTTTTTCTCAGAGAGAGAGAGACACAGCAAGAGAGGGAACACAAACAGTGGGAATGGAAGAGGGAGAAGCAGGTCTTCTGCTGAGCAGGGAGCCCTATGTAGGGTTGGATCCCAGGACCATGACCCTAGCCGAAGGCAGATGCCTAAGGACTGAACCACCCAGGCACCCCACCCCCATGTATTCTTTAAGCATATCCCCAAAGATAAATTTTAATAACAAAAGGTAAAATAGTAATTTGAGAAGTACAGAAACCTGCCAGACATGACTTTAACCAAATGATCAAAGTTAACACTGTCAGTAATGGGACATATTGACATGTGCTCCCTGATATGATACAGTAAGAACTTGGCATCACCTCTGTGGTATTCCTGCCAAAGTAAGTAATGAATCTAATCATGAGGAAACATCATACAAATTCAATCTAAGGGACATTTTACAAAATAACTGCCCTGAACTTTTCAAAAACGTTAATGCCATAAAACAGAAAGACCCAAGAATTGTCCAAACTAAAGGAGACTAAGGAGACCACAACTAAAAATATATTTTTAAATTTCAAAATTAATTAAAAGGATGCCCTCATTGTCCAACATACTTTAGGCTGATATATATTCAAGGTTACTTAACTATGTTCTGCAGAAAAAGGAAAAACCATGCACACATTCTTTTATCTAAGAGACAAGTTAAAGTTTATATCCTTCACCATCAATTTGTTAATTTCTCCATTTGCAGAATGGGAATAACTACATCACATGATTCACAGGAATATATGGAAGATAAAGTTACGGGAAAAGATGTCCAAATTGTTAGGTGTTCAAAGCCAGTACTATGATGCAGGAGCTTTTCCAGCCTCTCTTCTTTTGCATATGCTGTTCCCTTCTTCCTATAATGTCCTTCCCTCATACATTCTGTACATACCAAAAAGCTACCTAGTCTCTTAAGAATATTAGAGATAACAGAAAACATTAAATACTATTAGATTTGTATTTTTCAAACTTTTTTTGAGGGGGTGAAATACTCTTTTCCTCAATAAAATCTTATTTGGGTCCCTAAGTAGCAAACAGATTAAAGAATAGCTACGAGTGAAAAAGAGGGCAGTAGACTAAGAGTCATGCTTGTTAGGGATCACCTAACACCACAGGAGCTCTGAGACATTTCCAAAGAACCCCAGAACTCTGAGTAGTAGTTTAAAAATACATGATTTAAACTGAGTCTTCATTTTATAGCTGAAAAACTAAGGCTCCCAAAGGTGAAGTGACTTACTCACAGGTTTTCTACTGGTTAGTAATTAGACAAGACAGGAAAAGAATCCGCGTCTTCCCATTGCCAGTCTAGTAGTCATGGTCTTTCCATGATGTTGCAGCTAGTTACTCAGACTCTCTTCCTTCCCTGAATTTCCATACCACTTTATGTCTTCAGATACTTTTGATTTTTATTTTGTACTATTTTATGCCCTGCTAGTCTGAATTCCTAGAGGAACATGTCTGATCTATCTTTATAATCTCACTGTGCCTGGCATACAGAAATCACTCCAATGTGTAAAATGAGTTAAGTCCAAAGAACACATTGATAACCACAGTAATTCTTTACCAGATTTGGGCTCCAATCACTCCATAGTCATCCTTGCCCAAACTTCTCCACCGAAATCTCCAGTCCAGTCAAATGCAGCTGCTATGTATTTACTGCTCTTAAAACTCTTAGCTTATAAAAGTAGTCCTAGGTTTGTCACAACGCTGCCTAATGTTTTGGTATCCAACTCCTATTTCTTCTCTATATATTCTTCCCAATCACTTCAGTCTACAGTATGCTCCTCAGAATGTATTAATTCTTAACCATACTGCTTTTGGGAGCAATTGCTCATGTACTCTGTTAATACTTAACTGTTATACAATGGGGTCACATTTTAAGTGGGGGTTAGTTTCTAAAGTCAGAAACCAAAAAATCAGTCAAAATGATGCTTAACATTCCACATCATATGTTATTGATAAGCATAAGAGAGGGACACTGTGAGAGGCATAAGGAATCTAGGACTGCCTAAGGGAACAGCAGATAAGCAACTCATGCTCACTCTGGAACACCTGCTTATTGAATAGACTTCTAGCAGAATCACCTGCACTATTAGCTATTCTTGGGGATACCAGAAGAAAACGTTACAGCCGCCTTTTCAAAGCTGAATGCATGCACGATGTCACCACTGAAGACTCCTACTACAGAATTATTAAAGACAGCAGCATTAAATTTCTGTTTTTGGGGGCGCCTGGGTGGCTCAGTGGGTTAAAGCCTCTGCCTTCGGCTCAGGTCATGATCTCAGGGTCCTGGGATCGAGCCCCACATCGGGCTCTCTGCTCTGCGGGGAGCCTGCTTCCCTCTATCTCTGCCTGCCTCTCTGCCTACTTGTGATCTCTCTCTGTCAAATAAATAAATAAAATCTTAAGAAAAAAAAAAAAATTTCTGGTTTTGGACCCTACATATTTCCTAGCACATATGTGTACTACTATTGTTCATAATAAGCATTTGTTTATTTGATTCTTTTTTTTTCTTTTTTTGAAGTAGGCTCCATGCCCAGTGTGGGGCTCAAACTCATGAATGTTAAGATCAAGACCTGAGCCAAGATCAAGAGTCAGACACTTAACCAAATGAGCCACCCAGAAGCCCTTGATTTAATTCTTGACTGCTCCCAAAGGCAGTATTTTAAATAATCCTACAACAAAATAAAATCAATAGAAATATGCAGATTTTGTAGGCATCACACACACACACACACGCACACACACACACACACACAACTATTCAGAATTACAAAGAAAATTCACTAGTACCATTAATACAACCTATAATCAGCCACTAATATCTTCCTTGAAGAACTGGTTAAAGTAAAATAAAACTAGTTGTTGACTTACATCTTCATCTTCATTAAAAGCTGCTGCTACTGAAAGAGTTTTTGGAGCAAGTGTTGGAACAGTTTCTTTAGGCTTCTGAAGAAAAAACACATTAAGAAGTATCACATAATGTTAAAAAAAAGTATCATATAATGTTTATACAGGCATGCTTAATGATACAAATAACTTATTTTAAAAGACTTGATTTTATGTTTTCATAGAAACCTATAGTAAGGAACTCAGAAAAAACTTCAAAGAAATCCATTTTTTGTTTTTAAAAATCTGGTTATCGATGGGTAGCTTTATCTCTATTAATTATACGTCCATTTATTTTCATCCTGTAAAACATTTTCTAGTCAGGATATAGAGTATCATTTAGCTAAGGGGTACCTGGAAAAGGTAAAAGAAAATGATTAGTAGTATTTTACCACAGTAATAAAAAATGAAGTGCAGTGTGCCTTGAGAACATAAAAGACACCAAGACTCATCTCTCTACTGGTTAGCTTTCTGCCCTATAGCCTATAAATGTGGTTCTCTTCTATCTAACCTAAGTTTCTGAGTTCAGTTGTCCACACTATCTTCATCCTCTCATCATCCATTTTGTCTTCAAACAACTGCAATCTGGTTTCCTCTCATTGCCCCATGGCTTCTCACCTAGAATTGGGTGACCTTGGTTCTATAGGGTCACCAATAACCAGTGCACCACTTTTGACTCTAATCACCAGCTACTTTTTTAAACAGTCCTACCTTGACTTCTCTGACAATGCTTTTTAGAGGCTATTCTAATTCTCTGATCTTTTGTTCCCTCTTTGTTTCCTCCTGATCCCCCCTTAAATGACAGACACCCCAGATTCCATCCTTAGGGATTTTTCCTTTCCTTCTTTGTACTTCACTAGTTAACTCCATTCACTCCCATAGTTTTAACTACCAAATCCTATGTCTGCCCCAAATAGGATGCAACACGCCTACTGGATAGCTCCACTTAGAGCCCCAATGGGTACTTTAGTTTCACAATGTTCTAAGTAACCAAGCCAGAAAACATTTTCTTCAACTTGCATTCAATTGTAAAGTCTTGTTGCTTAAATCTCTATCTGAAAGACCTACATCTCCCTCTGCATTCCCATCAACTACTGACACTTCAAGTCCCTTAGCATTACTTGCCTCAACTACTGTTAGAAATACCATCTCCCCACCTTCTGTGTTTCCTCCCTCTAATCCTCTATAATGCTACCAGAATGATTATCTCTAAAATGAAAATCTGTGTTGTTCCCATAGCTCTGCTAGAACTTAAATAAAACAAAACTATATTATGTAAGTCCTTTATGATTCCGTTCTGTGGTCTTATTTGGGGGGCTTTCTACCCCTACATTTAGATACCTTTTCCAACTACAATTTCCTGAATGGCTTCACATCTAAACTGCTTTTGCACAAAATTCTTTTTATCTGAGATGCCCTTTGCCTCCTGTCTACAGTTAAACTCAAACATCACCTCATCAGTGAAATCTTCTCTGATCTACTGAAACAAAATGAAGCACTCTTTCTTCTAGAACACAAATGCTTTTTTATAAATGTTTGCTTTTGAAGGAATAAAAATGTTAACTTGGAGATTATGCACAGAGACTCTAGAAATATCCTTTACTTTTAAATGTGTCAGGTGTTTGATGTACATACAACAGATGACACAAGTGCCTGTTGATCAACTGCCTTTTCATATCATATAATCAAAAGCAATAGTTTCAACTATTTTTTGTATCTTAAAACTCACTTCCCCAAGATGACCCTGTTTATAATAAAGTTTACCTGATAAAAACAGGTTTTTATTTTCCAAAGATTTAAATGGTTTACTGAATAGGCTTTATCAACAAAATCCTCCTACCTAAAATGATCAGTAATTACTAAATCATGTTAATGATTTAGAAAAAGTAGGGATTTGGACATCTAATTTAGGGGTGTGCTGACCACAGAAAAACCTGTTATCAAAAGAAACATCCATATGAAGGTGTATATGAGAATACATGTTTAATGACTATCAAAAAAACCCTGCAAATATTTATGCAGTTGGTCTATGCAACTTCATTAAAAAAAAAAAACTAAACAGAAAGAATCACTCAAATAGGAAGAAAAGTCATGAAGTAATGAAGTTAAAAAGCTGTATATCTTTTGTCCAGAATCAATTTTTTAAAGAAAGGAAGAAAATAAAGGCAAAATAACATAGGGTAGGAGTAGGAGTTCTGAGAAATGGTAGCTCTTTTAAAATCAGAAGTGTAACTCAAACACACTGACTCTGGCGGAAACCTGATCCACATTATATCTTTAAGATCTCTGAATGAAACATCAAACACACAAATAAAGCTATATGCATCTGGCAAATGAACATTAATTTTCACAGAACAGATATGAATAAATTCAAAAGCAATAATCCTAATAATTTCAGGATTATTCTCCTTATACAAGAATGTAACTATTTTTTAAAGCTAACAATAATACACTAAGCTAGCTTTTTTCCTTAAATATCTATGTGGTTGGAACATATGAAATTGTCACTTTTGTAGGTCAGAAATAGTCAAATCTACAAACTTCATGTTTCAATCTAGTATTTCAAAACTTTCCAGATACTCCACGGTTAAAAATTATTAATTCAAGTTTTATATTTAAAACAAAGACTCAAAAGTTGATCTATCATAGGACAACATGGCTCAATGTCCATTTGTAGCTCCAAAGTAATAGGAAGTTCTTATTAAGTAATACCTCACTAGTACTGATTTCTACAGATATTATTTTTAATATTACCAGAATTGAAAGATAAGAAAAATAAACAAATTCTTTCTGAAAATATTTTTCAGAGTTTTTGCTCAATTTGGAAAAATTCTAAGCTCTTACTTTATAAATCATATATTGCTTATATAGTTACTCCTCCTCCTATTCCAAACCTTTTTAAAAAAAGTTTTGAATTATACCACACCATTCTTGAATGCAGAGCTAGTAACTTCTTAAATACTTACATGTAAGTTCAAGCACTAATGTACCTTTTTAGACTCAATTTACCATAATCCCCTATAAGCAGGTTCCTGAAACAAATTTTTAAGTCCCATTTTGAACATCATACAGGTAAAATAACAACTCACACTTGATCCAAGTTTGATGGATATGGCTGAGGCTTTCTTTGTCGTCTGACTACCTATGGCAAATCCAAACTTGGAGATCTTTGTAGGTTTTGTTGGGAGGTCTGCAGCTTCTTCTTCAGCTGATCGCTTCTCAGCGCTGCGACTGGAACTTTCCCCTCCATTACTGGAAGAAACAGTCTTAGTTTTCACAGGTTTTTCTGCTTCTTCTTCAGGTCCTGGTGAAGTCGAAACAACTTACCAAGATGAGCTATTTTTACTGAGCAGATTGATGGGAGCAGCAACCTCAAAAATCATCGTTATAAGGAAGATACCTCTGCAGTTGTCACCTACTGACCCAACAGTCTCTTCCACTGTTTGTTAGAGTATACAGCAGGAACTGAGATTGTGTGGCAGTAGAAGAGGCTCCCATGAATTAACTAGCATAAAATACAGAGCAATTTAAAATTATAAAAACAGAGTTCACAAAATCTAAGACCCTTCAACTAAACACTATTATAAAAGTTATATAATTAATCATTTGTGGGATTTTGCTTTTTAGAAATTAAGGTCTGTAAGTTCTTCTACACAAACTAGGTTGTGAGCAACTGGTCACATCACAGAATAATACATTTGATCAATAAATTCTGACATTTTTCAATTATGTACTACTAGTTATACAAAACACCTAGTAATAAATGGCTTATTACCAGAACTACAATGTTAATACAGCCTGGAGTAAGTTTCTTGAGTGATGTGCTCCTCACGTACCTCTCACACAATTTTTAGAGTTGAAAAGGAAACTGAAGGAAGACATCAAGTCATTCCCTCTTATGTGATTTAATTCTACTCTGAAACCTTAATTATCACCTATTTTAACAATCATGTTTAGGTTTACACACTACTTTTTCTCAAGAAAGAAAGATGAGCTCATTAAAATTTCAAATAAAGCCATACATATGTAAATTTGGAATACAAGATGGCTTTCGGTGATTTTGCTTGTATTTGTATTAATCAGTGACAAAATAAGTTAGCATCTTGAGTATCTTTGGTCTTTTACACTAGAAAGCTATTTAAGAACATACTGAATGGTAAGACAAATATGGTTGACTAAAAATTTTATTTTCTTTCCCCAATTCGCCCTACAGAATGTTTTCTGCTACACTAAACAGTTTATTTATAAAGAGAAGAGGCTCTAAGCAATAGCCCTAACAACAGTTAAGGGACAAACAACTAGAATGGGGGGGAAAGTGCAAAATCAAACAGAAATAGATGGACAAGTAACAGATTAAAAGATCCAGGAAGTGGCAGCTCTCAATCTATATAATTTTGAAATGATGAGGTCTCTAGATTAATAAGCACTTTGAACAGAACATCTGATTTTGTTTAGAGGAAAGATAACAGAACTCTTTATTCCCTTTGGAAGGGGGTGAAAGCTGTAATAAAATGCAGGGGAGGAATTAAGCAGGATTAGATGTTTTGGGATTTCCTTAGGAGACAAAGACAGCACTGGAATGGTTGCTGGAAGTGCCATTTACTTATTTAAATATGCAATCACAAAAGCACTTGAAGGATGTAAGATCAATATTTAATAGCTGAAATACAGAAATCAATTTAGAAATTCTAGGGGCACCGGGAAGGCTCAGTAGGTTAAGTGTTTGCCTTAAGCTCAGGTCATGATCTCAGGGTCCTGGGATCTAGTCGCATTGGGCTCCCTGCTCAGTGGGGAGTCTGCTTCTCCCTCTCCCTCTGACTCCCCACCCATGGTCTCTCTCTCAAATAAACAAATAACATCTTTAAAAAAGTTAATTTAGAATTTCTTAAAAAAAAAAAAAGACTGTCTTATGCCAACATTAGTGTTTTCAAAGCCCAAGTTCAGAACTAAAAGCATTATTTTAAATTTTATTCTGCATTATATTCACAGTTTTAATCAAGTATGAGTTTTACTGTAGAACCTAAACAATGATAACTATTTCTTTGTGACTGACTAAAATTGAAAATGCAGTCTCTATATATGGGAACGCATAAAAACATATAGAAAATGTACTGCATTTACATAAAGAAACAATCTATACACTAAGGAACAAGTTTTGTGCAAACACAAACTCTGAAAAACATCAAAACAAATAGCATAAAGAACATTCAGTCTTGACTGCAGTATACTCTGTTCTCTGAACTGTGACCTAAGAGCTACACATAATTAGTCAAGATTTCCAGTTCTTTAAAAAAAAAAACAAAACTATCTTTTCTTAATTCTAGGTCTCCTTTTACCCAGAAAATAATTCTGGAACAAAGACTCTAGAAAAACTAAAGCATAAATAATAAACAAAGTGAAGAACATTAATCTCATTATAATATTAATACCATTAAGAGTGACAACTGGCTGAGTTAGTATGTGATAATATATGGAACACAATACTATCTGCCCAATCACACAATGTTAAAGAGAAAATTTCTATAGACACTGCTGTAGAAAAGGCAGCATGAACAGGGGAGTTGGGAAAACTACCACTAATTAATCAACTGGAAGCAATTCAATTTTATTCACACTGCTTTCTTGTCACCTTAAGAGGTAATCTATTAAGACCACCCACATCTCAGGTCCGTTCTGGAAATGGAATATACTATGTCTAACAGCTTATTTCTAAACATGACTAATTCCAGGGATGCCTGGGTGGCTCAGTCAGTTAAATGTCTCCCTGCGGCTCAGATCATGATCCTAGGTCCTGGAATTGAATCTTGCATGGGGCTCCTTGCTCAGTGGGGAGTCTGCTTCTCCCTCTGCCTGCCCCTTCTCCTGCTTGTGCGCTCTCTCTGACAAATGAATAAAATCTTAAAAAATAATAATAAATAAACATGACTGATTCCAGATCCAGCAAATTATTTCTGGACGTAGTAAATAACCGGCTATGTTCAACTCTAAAGAAGTTTGTTGGGGTTTTCCTTTTTTTTTTTTTTTTTAAAGCCACTGTAAACACACAACAGCTTTGAAAATATCCACACTTCAGAGAAGAGATGAGGGGAAAAGGAGTGAAGGAAGAAGGTGGGTGTACTATTAGTACTCATTACTTAGCCTTAAATGGTTCAATGTGTCAGATGGATTGGAGCTTTTATTTTATCTTTAGGTAATCCTCCTCTAACAATTATGTAATAAAATACACAAAATACTTAGGAAATAAAGCAAATGGAGTAAGCAATGAAAATGGAAAAGTGTGACACCCAAATCTACGTTATCATCAATGTGACTGTTATTACAGATTCTACAAGTCTATATAGAGTTCATCAGAAAGTTATTTCAACCTAATGTGAACTTTGAAATAAATCACTAAATATGAGCCTTAATTTCTAGGTACATTAGAGTGTTTTTATTTTTTTTTTAAGACTTTATTTATTTACTTGACAGAGAGAGAGAGACAGTGAGAGAGGGAACACAAGCAGGGGGTAGTGGGAGAGGGAGAAGCAGGCTTCCCGCCAAGCAGGGAGCCTGATGTGGGGCTCCATCTCAGAACCCTGGGATCATGAGCTGGGCCGAAGGCAGACGCTTAACTACTAAGCCACCTAGGTGCCCCCAAAGTGTTTTTCCTTAAATACAACATGTACTACACTTTAGCATTTGGGGCTTTTAATCAAGAACTGTTGTCTTCAATTTATTTAATGGGATCTTTGTATTTTGGACCACGAAAAATAAAATTTTTAGATGACCATGGATTAGCAATGTGAAAATTCTTGGCAACATGGCTTATATTTTAAAGAATGAATAAATACGTGATCAGTTTTCTAAAAATAAGAGAATCACAATTTATAGCAAAACATGCATAAAATTATATAAATGTACTAGATCTTCATCAAGGAATATTTTAATAAAAGGGATTTTTATCTAGTTTGCATTCACTCTGAGCTAACAAAGTGTGTAGTTAATGTGAAATCAAATGACACATGGTACTAGCATTTTTTTTTTTCTTTTCCACTGAGTAGCAGGAGAGGAAAGGTGGCCCTTGGAGGACAAAGTTACCTTACTTTAAAAAAAAAAAAAAAAGTACCTAATAAGAAAGTTTAAGTCCATAAGGATATATCTTTCATGATCCATTTGTATTCGGCTTAAATGAGAACATATTCAAGACCCTCCTAGTGGCTGGGATAATGTCACTTTCATTAAAGTCCTTCTCAGATAGCTTAAAATAGCACAAGATGGTCATGATTTTGATATGGACAGTTTTCTAAGATCTCTGTTTCAATGAGCCACAAAAATGTAGCTGAAGAGAGAATAAAAATCTGCCCAAAGCCTTATCTTTAGCATTATCCTCCACTTTAAGGTGAGAACAAGTTCAAGTACATAGCTTCTCTTACATAAATTCATTCATAACTACTTACAAAAAGCTACACTCCCAACTTACTGGACTGTTCAACAGGAGCTAAAAATCAGCTCAGTAAGACCCTAAGAAAAACTTGAGAGTGTTTCAAAATAGTGCCAACTTGTCACAAAACTAGCAATTCAGCAAATCCACAGTAGTATTACATGTTTTTTTTTTTTTAAGATTCTACTTATTTATTTGACAGAGAGAGATCACAAGTAGACAGAGAGGCAGGCAGAGAGAGAGAGAGAGAGAGAGGGAAGCAGACTCCCTGCCGAGCAGAGGGCCCGATGCGGGACTCGATCCCAGGACCCTGAGATCATGACCTGAGCCGAAGGCAGCGGCTTAACCCACTGAGCCACCCAGGTGCGCCAGTATTACATGTTTTTATCTGACATTCAAAATCGCTTTATATGCAACAGCACTATCGTCTTAAGGCAGGCACATTGAAGGCATATTACGACAAAGTTATGAAGGGACTACTTATTTTAAATCACCACCAAGGATACCATAATTTTCGATATCATCCAAGTTAACTTTATACTACCACCCTGCATAGAAAAACATGCTACAATAGAAACATCAACATTCATACTAGAGTTAATTACCCCTAACTGAAAGGGTGATGGATAAATTACACAGTCCAGTTATGCTGACACTTAAAGTACATTTTGGTAACACATTAAACACATCTTCAATACTCTCAAGACACTTAAAAAGCTATTCTACAAAGTTAAAAGATAGTCTGAAAGCCAGTTAAGATTCTTTCTTTAGATTACAGATCTTTGGTTTTCCTCAAACTATTAGTTTTTTATCATTTCACTCAATAATCCCCAGATGATTTTTGAGGGGGGAAAAAACCAACCCTAATGAGATAGTACTATACGGTTTAAATTGCTGTTTAATTAAGTAACTGAACGTTACGTTTTTCTGTTTTTGTTCCCAAGGGAATTCACATTAAACGTCATGTTAGTAACGTCCTAATAACTGCCTTCATATGCTATTAATCTTCGATATTTTCTCAAACTAAATTTCAGGTATAAGATTTGAGGGAGTCAGAATAGAGAGTAATACTTAAAACGTTCTAAAAAGGTATTATGATCACCTCGCACGTGTTAAGTTACTTGCCTTGTTGCGACAAAGGGGGGGTGGGGGCCTGGAGAGAAGCTTCTTTCCCCTCATGCACAAGGCCCAAATTTACGGGGGTGGAGGATACAGAATGAACATAGCTGTAACCTGAGTTCGCATCGTAACAAAATACAGGAAAAGTCACACTAGCCTATTAAGCTACCTAAATATCTGTCATGAGGTTAGCTAGCAACAGCCTAACTCAGAAAAAGCAGACACTTTAAAGGCAGTCAAACCCTAACCCTAGACCCCGCAGTTTAAACAAGGGGGCAGGCAAAGGCATTCTTTTCCTCCATCTCGACCCATCCCGTTACAGGGTCAGTATTCAGCTTGAAAATAAAAGGCCGAGGTCCACCTCCTCGGCGAAAAGGGAGAAGCCAAGGAACTCCTAGGTGTAACTTAGAAGCCAGCACCGTCGGAAACTCGGCCTGCGGCCAGTTCCTGCAGCCACTGCTCGGTGACTCCCACTGTGTGTGTGCGCGTGTGTGTTTTGTGTGCTGTGCGTCTCCGATGTGGCGGTAGCGGCTCCTGCACTGCTCGCTCCCGGTCCCACCCCGAGTTCCGTCCCCCTTTCTGGTACCCATATCCCTTCTCCTCGGAAGCAGGGCCTCCGGCGGGGCCAGGAGGTGACGGACAGTGGCCGGCTCTCCCCCGGCAAGGAGGCGATGTGGGCCCGGATCCCAGAGGGCCGCGCCGGGCGTGCCCGGGTCTCGTCTGGGCCCAGCACCTGGCCGGGTGAGCGCCAGATCCGCCCATTCTCGCCTCCTTCCTACACCCCCCACCCCGGGGACCTCAAAGAAAGGCCCAGAGTATCCCACGCAGCCCGCAACGCTGGGGTTGTGTTCACCTCCGGCGGCTCCAGCTCGCTGCGGTTTCTCAGTCTTCTCCTCTCCCGCCTTCCCGTCCGCCATTTTCCCCGCCGCGGCCTCCCCTACAGCCACGCCAAGGACGTCACGGCCCCGCCCAGCAACCATTGAGTTTTGGGGCTAGCCAGCGAGGCAGCAGCGCAGAGCGGCCCTGGAAAGTGGAAAGAGGCCATTTTGGAAACGGAAGTGAATATGACATCATCTGCGAGTCGCCTTTGAACGAAGAGCGGGGAGTGTTGGGCTGCGTGTTTATGGGGGACTGGTTAGGGCTAGAGCTTACTTAGGATTTTATGGTCCAGAGAAGTGGGGGAGATATGGGGCACCACTCTGGAAACGTTGGTGGAATCTTGTAAGGTTTCTGTAGACCAGGGTGTGACTACAGCTAAAGCGAGCCGGCTTATTCATTCTGGTCTTTCCGGATCTCCTGTGTTTTCTTTAATTAAAAAAAAAAAAAAAAAAAAAAAAAAAAAAGGAGGGCTGTGAGGGCTCCTGGCTGGCTTAGAAGAGCGTAGGGCTGATCTCGGGGTCCTGAGTGCTAGACCCATGTTGGGTGTAGAGAGTGCTTACATATATAAAACTTAAAAAAAAAAAAAAAAAACACCTTAAAACACAACATTTATGGTGCGCCCTCTTATGTCATCTTGCTTAATCCCTGCAACAGTCCAATGCAGAATCATCCTCTTTTTTAATTAGCTATGAGAATTGAGGCCAAAGAGAGTAATTTGTCTAAAGTCACGTAGCCAAATGGTAAGTCTATTTTTTTATGTAGGTCGTAATTGTTCCATCAAGTTAAACTGGGTGGCTCAGTCGCTGAGGTCATGATCCTAGGGTCTTAAAGCAAATTGCACACCCAGCTCCTTGCTCAGCTTTCTCCTTCTACTTCCCCTGCTTGTGTGCTCGCTGGCTCTGACAAATAAATAAATGAAATCCTTTTTTTTAAAGAGAGAAGTTACTTCATTCAGTTAAGATTAGAGGCATTTCCACCTTAGGAAACTTTAGTGAATCCCTAAGGTTTGCAGAATGAGGTTCCAGTGTTATATTGGGCCTTAGCCTAACTTTCTAGACTCATCTTCCCTTTCTCCCTATATTTATACTACTCTCTTCCCATATGAGGTCAATTCCTTGCCTAGGGGCCTGGAGTTTCTGGGTTTGTCCTATATTGAAAGGTGTTAACAGAAATTAGTCTTAAGAAGGGACGCTTGGGTGGCTCAGTTAGTTAAACATGTGCCTTCAGCTTAGGTCATGATCTCGGGTTCCTGGGATCCAGCCCCTCATCAGGGTCCTCGCTCAGCGGGGAGCCTGCTTCTCCCTCTGCCTGCTGCTCCCCCTGCCTAAGCTCTCTCTCTTGCTATCTCTGTAGAATAAAATCTTTTAAAAAAAAATTCCACACATTTTGAACATAGTCCAAACTAGATAACTAGTTAATATTTACTTAGCATTTATGTGCCAGACTCCCTATTGTTTTCTATGAGTCAAGAACTATTTCTAATCTCCTTTTCACAGAGGAGGAAAACTGAAATTTCAAGCGATTAAGCAATTTAGGCATCAGAGCCTACAGTGGAGCTGGAACCCCGGGAGTAGAGCTAGGATTTGGGAGATCAGTAAGGTGCCCTAGAAGCCTTGTTTTCCTCACTCTCTGTGCCAGTCCTGCCAGGCAATTCTAAACCCTGTTCTTAAGTACTATGCTGTTTTATCTTCATTGTATTGCAAATGGCTCAAGTATTAGCACCTTGCCACTTAGTTCAGTCAAAGGCTGAAATTCATTCATATCATACTTACCAATTCTAAGTTTACACATCACTTTGTCAAGGCCCTTCCTGATCACACCCATGAGTTTAGGTTAGGCATCCATTGTTTTTCCATTGCATTTCATACTTGCCTTATTATAGAGTGTATAATTTATACATTGAAAGCCAGGACTTTAAAGTCAGACAAATCTTTTGAATTCTGAGACTACACTTAAAGGTTGAGTTTTGAGTAAATTTTCCTTATATGTAAAAAAGGTACTATTAGCAACTAAGTTATAAGTACTATAATAGTTTAGTATAATACATCATAATAAAAGTATAATAGTTGTTTAAATAATTCATGTAAACTGTATATTGCTTGGTAGAGTAGGTACTTAGTAGTATTCGGTAAAAGATTAAATCCTGCTTTAAGAAATGTATTGGATTGCATCTCTCATGTTAATTTCCAGTTCAGAAACTAGGTAGAAGTAGTTGGCTATCCATCTTTATTACCTATGTTTTCAAAAAAGTTAACAGTGCAGGTAGTCTATAATGAACATTTCCTAAACTTCTTCTTGTAGGAAAGAAGTACACATGTTCTCAAGTATAGTAGGACTTATTAGGTAGCAAGAGGCAGAAACCCAAAAACTGGCTTGGGCAAAAAAGTGGAATTTATTAGAGGAATTACCAGGGTGTTGCATGAAGTTTAAACAACCAATGAATGCTAAAGGCAAATCTATAGCTGGACCTCAAGAATAACCGGAAGCAGGGATTTAAACAGCACCAAAGATCAGGGAAATACAAATCAAAACCACAATGAGATACCACCTCACACCAGTCAGAATGGCTAAAATTAATAAGTCGGGAAAGGACAGATGCTGGCGAGGATGCAGAGAAAGGGGAACCCTCCTACACTGTTGGTGGGAATGCAAGCTCGTGCAACCACTCTGGAAAACAGCATGGAGGTTCCTCAAAATGTTGAAAATAGAACTACCCTATGACCCAGCAATTGCACTGCTGGGTATTTACCCTAAAGATACAAACGTAGTGATCCGAAGGGGCACGTGCACCCGAATGTTTATAGCAGCAATGTCTACAATAGCCAAACTATGGAAAGAACCTAGATGTCCATCAACAGATGAATGGATAAAGAAGAGGTGGTATATATACACAATGGAATACTATGCAGCCATCAAAAGAAATGAAATCTTGCCATTTGCGACAACGTGGATGGAACTAGAGGGTATCATGCTTAGCAAAATAAGTCAATCAGAGAAAGACAACTATCATATGATCTCCCTGATATGAGCAAGTGGAGATGCAACATGGGGGTTAAGGGGGTAGGAGAAGAATAAATGAAACAAGATGGGATTGGGAGGGAGACAAGCCATAATTGACTTTTTTTTTTTTTTAAGATTTTTTTTTTTTTAATTTGACAGACAGATCACAAGAGGCAGAGAGGCAGGCAGAGAGAGACAGGAGGAGAAGGCAGGCTCCCTGCTGAGCAGAGAGCCCGATGCGGGACTCGATCCCAGGACCCTGAGATCATGACCTGAGCCGAAGGCAGAGGCTTTAACCACTGAGCCACCCAGGCGCCCCTATAATTGACTCTTAATCTCACAAAACAAACTGAGGGTTGCTGGGGGGAGGGGGATTGGGAGAGGGGGGTGGGGTTATGGACATTGGGGAGGGTGTGTGCTATGGTGAGTGCTGTGAAGTGTGTAAACCTGGTGATTCACAGACCTGTACCCCTGGGGATAAAAATACATTATATGTTTTTTTTTTTTTAAAGATTTTATTTATTTATTTGACAGAGAGAGATCACAAGTAGACGGAGAGGAAGGCAGAGAGAGAGAGAGAGAGGGAAGCAGGCTTCTTGCTGAGCAGAGAGCCCGATGTGGGACTCGATCCCAGGACCCTGAGATCATGACCTGAGCCGAAGGCAGCGGCTTAACCCACTGAGCCACCCAGGCGCCCCCATATGTTTATTTTTAAAAATAATTAATTTAGGGGCGCCTGGGTGGCTCAGTGGGTTAAGCCGCTGCCTTCGGCTCAGGTCATGATCTCAGAGTCCTGGGATTGAGCCCCGCATCGGGCTCTCTGCTCGGCGGGGAGCCTGCTTCCTCCTCTCTCTCTGCCTGCCTCTCTGCCTACTTGTGATCTGTCAAATAAATAAATAAAAATCTTAAAAAAATAATAATAATAATTAATTTAAAAAAAATAAACAGTGCCAAAGTTGGTCTTACTTTTATATGTAAGCTTCACTTCCTCCGATATAGCCTGTCTTCCTTCATAAAAAGGAATGCCACCATCAATTCCAGAGCTTCCTGTCTGTCGAAGTCTATCATCACAGTGACACAGGTTTAGTTCTCAAATCCAAAAAGCCTAGAAAAAGTTGTGACTGGCCTATCTTAAAGTCAGATGCCCATCTCTAAGTTTGAGTGAGGTATCTCCTTAGGGATAATCAGCTGTGGCCAGGACAAGGTCTGTAAAAATATGGCAGGTTCCACTCAAATCACACAGCTGGAGAAAAGGAAGTTTTTCCTATAAAAGGAAAGCTGAGGCACCGAGGTGGCTCAGTCAGTTAAGCGTCTGACTTCAGCTCTGGTCATGATCTCAGGGTCCTAGGATGGAGTCCCTGATCCAGCTTCCTGCTCAGCAAGGGGTCAGCTTGTGTCTCTGCTTCCCTGCCCACCCCCAGCTTATTCTCTGTCTCAAATAAATAAAAATCTTGGGGGGAGGGGTGGAAAGGAAAGTTCTCCATACTGCAATAGGGAAGTGCTATATGTAAGTCATCAAGTAAACCCCCTTTTTCTTCCTAAGAGGACATGGAATGAATTCCATCCCCGCAAGCCCATTTCTCACAATACAGGCAAATTCCATGACATGTCAAGGGATGTCTTAACCTTTTGTTTAACCAAGATTCAGTTAAACAAACTTCAGTGCCTATGACATGCCCAGAACTTCACCAAATGTCACTTTGAACCACCACCTAAGTTTAAAATCTCTTCTGTAACAATTTTTGATAAAAAGGTAGTTGTTGACATTGCTAAAAGAACAATTAAGAAGGAAAATGGAGTGCCTGAGTGGCTCGGTCAGTTAAGTGGCTGACTCTCAATTTCTGCTCAGGTCATGATCTCGGGGTCCTGGGACTGAGCCTGCATCAGGGGCCTCTGCCCTCAGTAGGGAGTCAGCTTGAGGATTCTCTTTCCTTACCCCCTGCTCTAAGTAAATATATCTTAAAAAAAAAAAAAAAAAAAAAAAAAAAAGGAGTACCTGGGTGTCTCAATTGGTCAAACATCTGCCTTTGGCTCAGGTCACAATCCTGGGGTCCCAGGATGGGAGTCCCTCACGGGCTCCCTGCTGAGCAAGGAGTCTGCTTGTCCTTCTTCCTCTACCTCCAGCCCCTGTTCCTGCAGTCTCTAATAAATAAAATCTAAAAAAGGAAATGGAGTCTTAGACTCAGAAATACTCACAAAAAAGCTGCAGCAATGGTACAATTCTTTTACTGGGCTCAACAAACTTGGACAATTCTTTTTACTAAATTATTAAGTTTATTTTTATAGTAAGTAAAATATATTTCCAAAGTTTTGCAAAAATTTAATTAATTGGGGAAAAACACTTCAGTTAGTTTGGAAGGACAACCTTTAAAAGAACAAGTGAATTCCATCCAGGAAGAAACAGACCAGTAGAATTGTATTTTCACTCCATTTTCCACTCCTTTTTTTCTTCCAGTTTTATTGAGAAATAATTGACATTCATTACAGTATAAGTTTAGGCATACAGTATCATAGTTTGATTTACATATATTGTGATCATTTATTTATCAAATTTTCTCATTTAAGCCACCTTTTCTGTGTGTGTATATTTAGAGAGCCTTTTGGAGATGAATTAAAGGTCTTTGATTTCTTCAATCTGTTGACAAACTCTTGAGAATGCTGAGAAATCTCCAGACAACCACTGTATTTTCTTCTAGGAACAAACTTCAGAGCCTCTTCCCAACTACCAGTGTTTTTCAGACATAACAAAATACGCATCATTTGATCTAAGGTGAGATTTTTGGTACCAGTATCCCACTGTAAATATCTATCTAATGGAAGGCATTCCGTTGCCAGCTTCAGCCGTTTTGCCTTCGCTAGGGACGTGCCTGTCTGCATAGCCTTATCAACAAAAGATCCCACTATATAAATTTTATCATGCTTGAAAGTGGTCATAACATTAGGAGAATCTGCAGTTAAATATATAAGACTATCCTTTGGGAATAAATCTACATGAGACTTTTCTGTTGCTGTTAAAAGCAATTTGTCCCATTTTTCTCCGTAACGTTTAACTAACTCTTTATGATAAGCACCATCTATTTTAAGATTGCAGAAATAAAGATGGAAAGGATCAACATCTCTTCTGTTACATCCTTCACTTTCTAGAAGTTGGGAAATAGTATTTTGGAGTTCTTTTGGTTTCATGTAATTATCATAATCCATGTCCAAAACCAAAGGTTGTCCAAACTGCATGGCCTGAGCACCTTTCCAGCCCATGGCAATGTCCATATTCCTATCCCAAAGTCGTAGAAATAGAAAGTTTTGCTGTTTATCATCCTTAGTGGTTTCTAACAATTGCTCTCTTATTGCTTTTTCCCTTGTTGCTGCTTTCATTTCCTTTTTTATTTGATTTGCTTTTTTCTTTTTTTCCTTAGTATATAAATATTTTAAGTATTTTTTTTTTGATGATTTAGAAACACATTCCATAGCAGTTTTGAGTTCTTCTTCACTGATGTGTTCTGGTACTTCTTTACCAAGCAATCGCCACATCTCAATTAACTCCCTGATGGCAGCTAGAGGATCTTCATCCTTGCTACTTGAGACTGGTGAAACATCTTCTTGCACACTAGATTTCATTGTAATTTTCCAACCATCCAGTCCCAGCTGTTCAGGAGGTGATGTACTCTCCTTTTTAGGATAGGACACTCCTGGTATTTTGGAAGACATGTATCTCTGTAGAATGGCTGAACATAAAACGCTTCTCTTCCTAGGGATGGTAAATGGCAACAAATACCTGGCACAAGATCTTAAGGTGATACTACTACTCATTTTGAGGAAAATAGGCATGTAAGACCCCTATAAGAGAAGCAAAATGTAATGAAAAGTTAGACAAACATTTTTAAATTTTTTAAATCTGTCAACTAATTATGCAAGTATAAATTTGAGACACCAAAAGCAATTGACTTTTTTTTAAAGATTTTACTTATTTATTTGACAGGCAGAGATCACAAGTAGGCAGAGAGACAGGCAGAGAGAGAGAGGGAGGAAGAAGACTCCCTGCTGAGCAGAGAGCCCTATGAGAGAGCCCGATGCGGGGCTCGATCCCAGGACTCTGAGATCATGACCTGAGCTGAAGGCAGAGGCTTTAACCCACTGAGCCACCAAGGTACCCCTGGGTTCTTATTTTTGACATAAATTTCATTATTGCTTTAGGAAAAAGAATATCTTGAAGAAAGATCCTTTTTAGATTCGTATCTAGGGGCCCAGAATATCAACATTACTGGATAACAAAGTAATGTTCTGCTGATAGGGTTGAGATCATGATGCTATTTCTTCTCCATTCTACTCTAAGTCCAGATAGAGACCCAAACACAAGTTCCTTAACATCAGCAACACACGAAGACAGTAAGACAAAGGGCAGAAAAGTTATAGGGTACGGACCTGCTGTATCAATGCTCTCATCTTTTCAAAACAGAAATGGACAAAGATTTACTGATTTAAAAGCAAAAAAAAATAGGGGTGCCTGGGTGCCTTAGTGGGTTAAATTGCTCCTTTTAGCTTAGAACATGATCTCACGGATCCTGGGACTGAGCCCCATATGGGGTTCCCAGCTCAGCAGGGAGTCAGTTTCCCCCCTCTACCTCCCCACCCCCACTCACACTGTCTCCCAGATAAATAAATCTTTAAAAACAAGAAAACAGACCTCTTTTCTCCAGTTCAGAGTTTATTTTGCAGCACATAATGTTACTATCAAACAAAATGTCCAAAATTAGGGCAAATATATATAAGCTCCACAATTTTATCCTAAAGGTCTGGACATCCACAAAACAATGAAGATGCTTTAAAATGTGAAACTAGTACAGGATTTGAAGGGGGAAAACAAAAAAAAAAAGGAGGGGCTCCTGGGTGGCTCAGTGGGTTAAAGCCTCTGCCTTCGGCTCAGGTCATGATCCCAGGGTCCTGGGATGGAGCCCTGAATCTGGCTCTCTGCTCAGCAGGGAGCCTGCTTCACCCCCCCCCCGCCCCCACCGTCTGCCTCTCTGCCTACTTGTGATCTCTGTCAAATAAATAAATAAAATCTAAAAAAAAAAAAAAAAAGAAAGAAAGGAAATCAACTTTTTACAAAATGCAACTGAAACACTTGAAATATTCCTTCTTCCCTCTGCTTTATTTAACAACTCTGCATGCTTCTTAGAGTGGTTATCTAAGCTGTGCCCTGATGCTCACATGTCTTCCCCTCCTTTAAAAGCAGATGTGCCTCCACCCCCATTTTTCCCCCAGTCTAAAATTCTGCATGTGAGGTCTGATCTATCTCTGGCGTCACCACCATGCATCAGAAGAAAAACTCAAATGCAACATATTAACATAATTGCTCTCCCTTCCCTTCCCAATCTGCTTTACCTTCTACATGGTTTCAGGGATAGACTCTGCCATTCATCCATTTGCTGAAGCCAGAAACTGGGGGTTGTTTTATTACCACCCTCTCTCACACCCACCACATCTAATCTATTTGAATTACAATCACTTTACTTCTAAATACATCTTTAATCCATTAACTTCTTTTGAATCCCATTATCTTAATTGCATCCGCTAGCCTCCTGATTTGCTCTGTCTCATCTCTAAGCCATTGGGAGCTGGTGCAAATCTAATCAATGCACTTAGATGGTCCCCAATGTGAACTTTTTAAAAAAATATTTTATTTATTTGACAGAGAGAGACACAGTGAGAGAGGGAACACAAGCAGGGGGAGTGGGAGAGGGAGAAGCAGGCTTCCCACCAAGCAGGGAGCCTGATGGCGGGCTGGATCCCAGACTCTGGGATCACCACCCCAACCAAGGCAGATACTTAAATACTGAGCCACCCAGGTGCCCCCTCAATGTGAACTTTTAAATCCACTGCTGCAGGCACAAGTTCCAAACTTATACACATGGCTTTTAAAGTTTTCCACAAAATCATCTTTTGCCCACCTCTTCAGATACATCTTTAGCTATTCTTCACCTCAATCTTTAGATCAAGTATTCCTCCTACTAGTTCTTATAAGCACACTCTACCTCTCTATCACAATATTTGTAATATTCTTTGTAACTGCCAGGTTACTTATTTACCTGACTAATGGTAAACTCTATCAGGACAGACTATTTATATTAACACTGAATCCAGTGCTCAGCAGTTTATGGCTCACAGGAAATCACTCAAGTATTCTTCGAATAAATATTCTGGACCAATGCTTTTCACATTTAAAATATGTTCAGACACCTTTAAAAAAAAAAAAAAAGAAAGAAAAGAAAAGGAAAGGAAAGAAAAGAAAAAAGTTTGGGGGAGGCAGCTGGCTAGCTCAGTTGGTAGAGCGCATGATTCTTGATCTGAAGGAGAGGGTGTCTCGAGTGCAAGCCCCATAGTGGGTATAGAGCTTACTTAAAAAAATTCTCTTGGGGCACCTGGGTGGCTCAGTGGGTTGGGCTGCTGCCTTCAGCTCCGTGGTGATCTCAGGGTCCTGGGATCGCTCTCTGCTCAGCAGGGAGCCTGCTTCCCCTTCTCTCTGCCTGCCTCTCTGCCTGCTTGTGATCTCTGTCTGTCAAATGAATAAATAAAATCTTTAAAAAAAAAATTCTCTTAAAGTTTGTTATTGTTTTGCTTTTTAAGTAATTGCTACACCCAATGTGGGCTCGAACTAAAGTCCACAAGATCAAGAGACGCATGCTCTTCCGACTAACCCAGCCGGGTCCCCCATCTTCAGACACCTTTTAAAGAAAAAAACAGTTTAGGGCACCTCGGTGTCTCAGTCGGTTAAGTGTCTGTCTTGGGCTCAGGTCATGATCCCAGGTCCGGGGGAGCCAGTCCCACATCAAGATCCCTGCTCAGCGGGGAGTCTGCTTCTCCCTCTGACCCTCCCCCGTCTCGTGCTCCCACCCGCTCTCAATCTCTCTGAAATAAATAAAATCTTAAAAAGTTTTTTTTTAAATAAAGAAAAAACAATTTAGACTCCCTGAGATACGATATTTAACGGGGAGTCCTCAGCCCCAATATGAGAAATACTGATTTCAGAAACAAGTCTTTGGAGTTTTGTCTTTGTAACCGGTAAAGATTTTTTTAGGATATCACAAAAATGAAAACTCAAATTTTAAAACCAACAAGGATATCATTTTTTGTAAACACTGCTCTGTTCCAGGGACTGTACTACTTATAGTTTAAAAATCACTGGGCTTCCTTCCCCTTATCTGTGAGCCTTCTTAGCGCACGTGCTACACTAAGCCCATTTTAGAAAGGTTTCCGCGTCCTCCCACCTCAACACACACAATTAAGATGCCAAGAAACATGCCCATACCAGGAGTGCAGAGACAGTGGCTCCCACTGGTATCAACCGCGGGGACGCACACGCGACGCAATAGCCCGCAATAAAGCGCTACGCAAGAAACCGCACCTCACGCATCAACGCTGGTCGGCTTAGTTTCGGTACCTTGCGGGTCAGCCGTGGCCGGAAATCCCGCCCACTCTCTCCGGCGCTTGCCTATGACGTCAGGCCACTAGGGGAAAGCTTTCCAGCCGGAAAAGCGGTGCTGTTGTGGAGAATGCTGGCTGCTGCTTTGGGGCCGATGCTAGCTAGGGACCGTCTCGACTGTTGTGTTTTTGTAGCTGGTTTAATTGGGTTACACCACTATTTTAAAAATTTCTGTTCCTTTTCTCTTAACTTACTCTCTACTTGGTACACGTATTTATCAGCATCTACTTACGCAGTGCTAAAATAAAATGATGTTTTCAAAAGTCTCACTCAACTTTAAAACTGCTTGATGCAAGACTTAAACGTATGAAACTTTGTGACCAGTTTATCACCAGCACCTGACACGATGTTTAGAAAGATAGGGGACACGAAGTATCTCTCACTCCCCTTAGCTCACTTGTTAAATTTAATGTGAAAATGAAATTAAGTTACACACTGCAAATTAGTGTCCTTTGGGGTAAAATCCAGTCTGCAGGTGCTTTGTTTAGGCGTACATTTTCAAGTGTTTTAATTTAGTTGTCACTATTAAATCATTAGGGCCAACATCATTCACTGGGGAAAGGACCGTCTTTTTCAAGGAATGGTGCTGAACAAAGTTGGACCCTTAACCTAAAACCATATAAAAATTAACTCAAAATGGATCAAAATCTTCAACATAAAAGTCAAAACTATAAAACTCTTAGAAGGAAACATAGGGGAGAATTACATGACATTGGATTTGGGAAGGATTTCTTGTATATGACCCCAAAACCACAAGCAACAGAAGAAAACAGACATTTTGTACAAAATTAAAAACTTTGTACGTCAGGGGACACTACTGACAGAGTAACAGATTTGGAAGATGTTTAAGAAGTAAAAATGATAGAATTTGGTGATTGGTATTTGGGGTAGAAGAAGTCAATATTCTACTTTGAGCATTGGGACAGATAGTGATTAGTAGTGTGGGGAATGGGGGAAAGGAGTAGACAGGATGAGGGAAGAGTTGGTGAGAGCAATTTTATTTTATATTTTTTAAAGATTTTATTTATTTATTTGACAGAGATCACAAGTAGGCAAAGAGGCAGGCAAAGAGAGAGGAAGGGAAGCAGGCTCCCTGTGGAGCAGAGAGCCCGATGTGGGGCTCGATCCCAGGACCCCGGGGTCATGACCGGAGCCGAAGGCAGAGGCTTTAACGCACTAAGCCACCCAGGCACCCCGGTGAGAGCAATTTTAGACATAATGACTGAGCTCCCTTCAAAGTCAGATGATGTCTCCTTTACAATATATGGCAGTTGGCTGCATGGGTCTAGAGTTAAGGAGAAAGGGAATGAACCAAACCTAGACATTTGAGAGCTATGAAAGAGACTCTGAAACCAGTGTCTGTGAAACCATGTGGGTGGAAAAGATTACCCAGTGTCTGGGTAAAGAGGAAGAGTCAGCAAAGGAGACTGAAAATGAGCAGCTAGAGATACAGTGGTAAAATAATCAGAATATGACAGAAGCTGAGGGAAGAGTGTTTCAAAGAAGAGTGACCCAAGAGGTTTCAAATAGGCCAACTAGGTCAAATGCTGTCTATACATCATGTAACACAAACTGAGAAGCGTCCATTGCACTGGCACCGTATTGTGAGGTTTGGAAGCTGAAGCCAGATGAGAGTGGTTAAGGAATGAGTGGATTATGAGAAAATGGAGTTAGCAAGTGTAAATGTTTTAATGAAATTTGGCAGGGGCAATATACAATAAGTTCAGTTCCTAGGTGTGGCATCCAGGAAATTTTTGCTAGTTACTATTATTGTTATGGTGGGAGAGACTTGACCAACCAATAGGATTTTTAGCAAGGTAATTGTCCCATTATTTATTTGCCTAATGGTAAGCTCTATATAAATAAAAGATAGTGAGAAGAGTGAACTTCCTGAGAAGACTGAAAGAGATGGTATTCAGAGGACAATTGGAGGGAATTGGTCTTGGATAGGAGGAGAAAATTCTACTTCCTTTGTAACAGAAAAAAAAGAAGAGGCAAGTGGGGATAGAAGTCAGTTTGTAGATATGGCAACTTATTTTTGAGTTTCCATTTCTGGAAACAGATTTAAATCTCTTATTTTTTTAAAAGATTTTTATTCTATTTTTTTGACAGACTGAGATCACAAGTAGGCAGAGAAGCAGGCAGAGAGAGGGGGGGGGGGGAGGAAGCAGGCTCCCTGCTGAGCAGAGAGCCTGATGCAGGGCTCGATCCCAGGACCCTGGGATCATGACCCAAGCCGAAGGCAGAGGCTTTAACCCACTGAGCCACCCAGTCATCCCTAAATCTCTTACTTTTAATTTGTATTTGTTTTTATGGAAGGACTTGTCTTGAAGAGTGAGAAGCAACCCTTCCTTTACTACAGGAGGGAAAAATACATGTGTCAGTTCACATGGATCATAAACACGGACTCAATGAACTCAATGAACAAACCCCTTTTGTTGCTTTCCTTAGGGGAGAAAACTAGGCTAGATGATAATCCATCATAACTTTCACCTCACATGAGATAAATTTAACTTTATTATCTCTCTGGCAATTTATTATCTAGTCTTTTTATTTTTTAAAGATTTTTTTTAATTTGAGAGAGAGAGAGAGAGCACTAGAGAGAGAACACGAGCTGAGGGGAGAGGTAGAGGCAGAAGCAGACTAAGCAGGAAGCACGATGTGGGGCTCGATTCCGGAAATCTGGGATCATGGCCTGAGCCAAAGGCAGTTGATTAACTAAATGAGCCACCCAGGTACCCCTGCCTAGTTTTTCTAACACCGGTTCGCAAAGTATGGTCCCTGGAGCAGCAGCATCAGCATCACTTGGAAACTAGTTAGGCAAAATTTTCATGCCCTACCTACCAATTTTACTGAATGAGAAACTTTGGCAGTGAGGCCCATCAATCTTTGCCTTAACAAGATCTCCAGGTTATCCTAATGTACTCTAACATTAGAGCACTACTTTGAAGAAACATTGACAAGCAAGTAAGAAATTTGTTTTCTTTTTAATAAGGAGTCTTCCCTTAGCAAACAATATGTTCTCCTTTTTTTTTTTTTTTAAGACTTTACTTATTTATTTGACAGACAGAGATCACAAGTAGGCAGAGAGGCAGCGTGGGGGGGAGCAGGCTCCCTGCTGAGCAGAGAGCCCGACTCGGGTCTCCATCCCAGGACCCCGGGATCATGACCTGAGCTGAAGGCAGAGGCTTTAACCCACTGAGCCACCCAGGTGCCCCCAATTGGATTTTTAAAAAAAGATTGTATTTATTTATTTGACAGAGACACAGCGAGAGAGGGAACAGAAGCAGGGGGAGTGGGAGAGAGAGAAGCAGGCTTCCCACCCAGCAGGGAGCCTGATGCAGGGGTTGATCCTAGGACCCCAGGATCATGACCTGAGCTGAAGGCAGATGCTTAACGAATGAGCCACCCAGGTGCCCCTAGTTTGGATTATTTTTTAAAAAATTTATATCAACCCATACAAGGTAGATAAAGCATTAACATTTTCTTCAAGATTTTATTTATTTATTTGTCAGTGAGAGAGTGAGTGCTCAAGCACAAGAAGGGGAGTGGCAGGTGGAGGGAGATGCAGGATCCCCACTGAGCAAGGAGCCCATTATGGGGCTCCATCCCAGGACCCTGCAATCTTGGCCTGAGCTGAAGTCAGATGCTTAACTGACTGAACCACCCAGGCATCCTGTGTTCTCCTTTTTGTTAAGATATGCTTAATTTGGTATCAGAAAGTGACACACAAATCTTGAAGCACTTTGCTTACAAACAATGATAATAGCCCATTACCTCTATTTTCCACAAGGAAAATAAATCATATGGTGATATCACAATATCTTAAGGTTTTCCTGAAGACCTCTCATACCAGTCTTTTCTCTTTCAGGACACATCTCTGGTCTGCAGTTTATAGCCAAGAACCTGGGGATTCTTTTTTTTTTTTTTTTTTTTTTTTTTGCTTCAAGTTGCAAAAATAGATCAACATCAAAAGTCAGAGCACAGGAACAGATTAGGGCAATCCCTGGGAGGAGAAAGCTTAAACTTTATTATTAAAACAAGCATTTGTCTGTGGCAAAATGCTGATGTTTTGCAGAAAAAGAGAAAGCAGTTTCTAAATACACAGAGCTGTTTCTTAAAACAAGAGAAAGGGGCTTAGTTGGTTAAGTGAACAACTCTTGATTTCAGCTCAGGTCCTGATCTCAGGGTCGTGTTATCAAACCCCGCATTGGGGTCTGCACTGGGTGTGGAACCTGTTTAAGATTCTCTCTCCCTCTCCCCCACAGGGCTTTTGAATGCACATGCTCTTTCTCTGTAAAAATAAATAAATAAAACAAGAAAAAAATTGAATGATGAGATAAGCATGCTCTTAGAGCAGAGATAATCTTATAACCAACAACTGGTATGCTGCCTAGAGCAATCTATACTTTCAATGCCGTTCCGATCAAAATTCCACAGCATTTTTCAAAGAGCCGGAGCAAACAATCCTAAAATTTGTATGAAACCAGAAGAGACTCCGAATTGCTAAGGAAATGTTGAAAAAGCAAAACAAAACTGGGGGCATCACGTTGCCTGATTTCAAGCTTTACTACAAAGCTGTGATCACCCAGACAGCATGGTACTGGCACAAAAACAGACACATAGACCAGTGGAACAGAGTAGAGAGCCCAGGTGTGGACCCACAACTTTATGGTCAAATAATCTTCAACAAAGCTGGAAAAAATATCCAGTGGAAAAAAGCCAGTCTCTTTAATAAATGGTGCTGGGAAAATTGGACAGCTCTGTCTGTGTAGAAGAATGAAACTGAACCATTCTCTTACACCATACACAAAGATAAACTCAAAATGGATAAAAGACCTCAACGTGAGGCAGGAATCTATCAAAATCCTAGAGGAGAACATAGGCAATAACCTCTTTGACATAAGCCACAGCAACTTCTTTCAAGATATGTCTCCAAAGGCAAAGGAAACAAAAGCAAAAATGAACTTTTGGGACTTCATCAAGATCAAAAGCTTCTGCACAACAAAGGAAACAGTCAACAAAACAAAGAGGCAACCCATGGAATGGGAGAAGATATTCACAAATGACAGTACAGACAAAGGACTGATATCCAAGATCTATAAAGAACTCTTCAAACTCAACCCACACAAAACAGATAATCAGGTCAAAAAATGGGCAGAAGACAGGAACAGACATTTCTTCAAAGAAGACATAAAAATGGCTAACAGACACATGAAAAAATGTTCATCATCAGTAGCCATCAGGGAGATTCAAATCAAAACCACATTGTGATACCACCTTACACCATTTAGAATGGCCAGAATTAACAAGATAAGAAACAACAAGTGTGGAGAGGATGTGGAGAAAGGCAAACCCTCTTACATTGTTGGTGGGAATGCAAGTTGGTACAGCCACTTTGGAAAACAGTGTGGAGATTCCTTAAGAAACTAAAAATAGAGCTACCTTATGACACTGAAATTGCACTACTGGGTATTTACCCGAGAGATAGAGATGTAGTGAAAAGAAGGGCCATCTGTACCCCAATGTTCATAGCAGCAATGGCCACAGTTGCCAAACTGTGGAAAGAACCAAGATGCCCTTCAAAGGAAGAATGGATAAAGAAGATATGGTCTATATATACTATGGAGTATTATGCCTCCATCAGAAAGGATGAATACCCAACTTTTGTAGCAACATGGACGGGACTGGAAGAGATTATGCTGAGTGAAATAAGTCAGAGAGTCAATCATGATATAGTTTTGCTTATTTGTGGAGCATACGGAATAACATGGAGGACATGGGGAGATGGAGAGAAGTGAGTTGGGGGAAATCAGAGGGGGAGAAGAACAATGAGAGACTGTGGGCTGTGAGAAATAAACTGAGAATTTTGGAAGGGAAGGGGTTGGGGGGATGGGTGAGCCTGGTGGTGGGTGTTATGGAGGGCACGTATTGCATCGAGCACTGGGTGTGATGCATAAACAATGAGTTCTGGAACACTGAAAAGAAATTTAAAAAAATTAAAATTAAAAAAAAAATAACCAACAACTGAGTTGAGTTGTTACACCATTAATTTTAGTTGGCATCATTTATCATGTAGTGGTCTAAAATATGTCCTGAAATTCTTTGGCACTCTCTTTAAGAGGTGGAGCCTAATCCCCCTTCCCTTGGATTAGTGACTCATTTCTAACTAATAAAAAAAGTGGACCAGTATGCAACTCAGAGAGCAAATCGTAAAAATGCAGTGCATTTTCCTGCTTGATCCTTCACCTGGATGATTCACCCTGGAAGAGTTGCCATGTCCTGAAGACATACAAGTGACAAAGTCTCTCTTCTTCACTAAACTTTAGTTAGGCTCCTCTGAGCCCTCTTCTGGGCTAATCCTCAACCTTGGTCTTCTGTGAGGCTGCAGAGCTAGTCTTAGCAAGAATCCTGCTAAATCAACTCTTTTTAAAAATTTTTTTTAAAATTTCTTTTCAGTGTTCCAGACAACTCTTGACAGCTAATCAAGTTCCTTATTCCCCACTCTTGATGTCTAAGGCCCTGGCTTGCCTTTAGCAATAATCTTCCTACCTTGGTGTCTGGTGTCTCCTCTTAGTAGTTTTCCGTCACTGACACCCTATCTTTGCTATATTCAGAGTTGAGTCCAATCCCTCTTCCCTATTGCAATATCCCTAATTACAACAGTTTCAAATTAAGTCTTCCTTACCATTCTAACAAATTGCAGAATAATTTTTTCTTCAGCAGAAGCAGTCTATGGAAGAGGTCTACATGGTGAAGAACCAAGGGCTTCTGCCAAATAGCTGCTCAAGCTTGACTGTACTCTCCTCAGAGATCCCAAGATAAAATTACCCCCACAAAACTGCTCCTGAATTTCTGGACAAGAGAAACTGAAATAATAAATTATTGTTATTTTAAGCCACCAACTTTTGGGTGTAATCTGTTATGGAGCTATGGATAATAATATAACCAACTACTAGATTAAATAGCAAATTGGGAGTTATGAGAAATATCAGCTTCAAGTTAGGAAAGTGCAAGACAGAAGAGCTTTTATGGCAACTTCTAAAAAACTTTTTTTGGGTGCTTTTTACGTTAAGTGCATTAAATGCACTCTAGATAGACTATGTCGAAAGGGACTTCAAAGCTCACTTGATTTATAAATTGGAAAGTAAAGGCTGGGAGAGAATAATTGGTTTGTCCAAGGTCGAGTTTCGTTTAAAACCTGCATATCCTGATTTATATTTCAGTGGGATTTTTTTTCTATTATGCCATTTAAGACATGGTAGAGAAAGAAGAGAAATATGAAATATGTCTTTGATTATAAAGATTTGTTTTTGTCTGGGATGCTATAACAGAGTATCACAGACTGGAAGGCTTAAACAAATGTTTATTTCTCACATTTCTAGAGGCTGGGTAGTCTAAGAGAAAGGCACTGGCAGATTCAGTGTCTGGTAAAGGGCTGCTTCCTGATTCACAGAAGGCTGTCTTCTTGCTATGTTCTCACATGGTAGAAGGCAATTCTCTGGCATATCCTTCATAGGAGCACTAATCCCATTCATGAGGATCCACTTTCATGACTGAATCACCTTCCAAAGACCCCACCTCCTGTTATACTGAGGATTAGGAATTCAACATATAAATTTAAGAGGTACACAAATATTCAGTATATAACAGAAATTAGAATATATGCTGGGTTAAAAAACAATGTGAATAGAAACACTAGAAGACACTAGAAATAACTCTATCAGAAAAATATGTACATCCTATTATATACAGCAGAGTTAATCTTTTTTTTTTTTTGAGTGTGTGCTCACACATGCATGCACGCACAAGTGGAGGTAGGGTAGACGGGAGGGGTGGGGAGAGAGAGTGAGAGAAAGAATCTCAAGAGGGCTTCACACTTACTGCGCAGAGCCCAATGCAAGGCTCAATTCCAAGACCCCAAGATCATGACCTTAGCCAAAAATCAAGAGTCAGAAACTTAAGTGGCTGAACCACCCAGACACCCCTGTGGCAGAGTTAATTTTTCAAATGCAATGTCTGCTATGGGTTCTCTCTTACTCATCTATGGGCAGAGCTAAATTTGTAAACTCCTCCTTTTTCTCTTTTCAGAACTTCTGGAACAGCCAAAATAAATTTTCACTAATAGTCACTATTTCATCAAATGGCATTTCTATACATCTAGTTGCTCAAGTCAAAAATCTGGGAATAATCCTTATTATTTCCTTCTTCTTATTTCTGACCTCCAGCCACAAAATTTTGTTCACAGAAACAAAAGCATTAGCATATAGCCTAAGTATTATGTAATTAAATATTATTATTTAAGTATTAGTGTTAACTATATAGTATTAGAAGTTAAGTATTAGTATCAAGTATTTCTCAGACTACTACCAACATTTAATTTGGTCTCCCAGCCTCCAAGCTTGTCCTTCCTCTAATCTATTCCCTGAACTGCAGTCAGGATATTCTTATATATGTTATTCTTATATATGTTATAATATGTTAAGCTGAGAATATACTTCTGTCTTAAAGCATCCAATGTTTTCTATTGTTATGAGAATAAAGTTGAAAATCATAACCAATGGACCTTGCAGCCTTGAGCAAGCTGCCTCTGTTTATTTCTCTAACTTAACTTTCCAACTACAGACAAAACTTCTCTCCTTGACCAAATCTGAGCCTGGCTCCTATAAGCCCTCTTCTCAACTAGGCTCCAGTGTTGGACTCCATCCTTGGTCCACTTAGTCCAGTTTTTGTTGTTGTTGTCGTCACTTAATCCAGTCTTAGCAAGCATTCTGCTGTCAGTTAGTGAAAATCTCCCATCTTTGGCATCTGATCATCCTCAAGATCTGATAAAATGCCTCATCCTCTAGGATGTTATCATCCTGGCTTGCCTTCAGTAAGAATTATGTTGAGTCAGTCTATTAAGAATCTCTCTTATGCCTGATATTTCCTCCTAGTTAATTTTCCACTCACTGGCCCTCACCCTACACTTTGGCTATAAGGTTTACCCCCCTCAATTATCCTTGTTGAATCAGAAGTTGAGCCTGATCTCTCTCCCTTACTGCAAAACCCCACTGCAGTAATCCTTCCTGAATAAAGTCTTCCTTATGTCTTTAACAAATGTCATGAATTTTTTTCTTTAACACTACTCACCCATAATTTTTTAACTTCAGCTGAACTGAACTTCTTTCTCCCACATCAAGTCTTTTGCATATGCTGTTCCTTTGCCTATGAATTTGTTTTCCCACGTAATTGCTTAGCATCATTAAAACTAAGCATCATTTTCTCAGGGAGGCATTCCCTGGCCCCCAAGGCTGTCAGCTCTCATACTAGATGTTCCATGGCACCTTATATTTTCTGAGCACTCATCACACTTGCAATTTGTTGTTCATTGTAAACTCCATAAGTGTAAAGGCAATGCTGGCCTTGTTTGCTGGTGTCCTGAACAGCTACAATTGACTGGTACACAGTGGATACTCAAATATTAGCTGAAGGTGTGAGTAAATACCTTCAATACATTTGAACAGAAGACTAGTAAATTTAAGGAAAAGAACACAAACATATAAAAATAGAGTTTATGATAATTTTTATGTTCACTTTTAGTTTTAATATAGCATTAACAACATAGAAATCAAAGACTTAGTATTTAATCTATATCAACTATAGTCTATTAAATCATAAGAGATCTTTTCAAAAGATCCTCTAACTTGATAATACTTTAAAATATTAATTTTGGTACTGACTGTTCATCAATAGGCTATAAAAGAGAACACATTCACTTTTCAAAGAAAGTAACAAATCAAACCTCAAGCCAGAATATAACGCTGAGTATATTGGTTTCATAACATAATACTGTGAAGTATCCTTTTTCTTCTAGCATCTACATTAGCAACATTTCAGTAAGACAAAAAAAAATATTAGATGACAGAAAGCAACTTAAGCACTTTGCTTTCTTTTTGTGCAGCTTCTTGTTACTATTGGCACTCGAGAATAATTAATAGTTGTTTTGGCTTTCAAAGCTTTTTTAAAGTATTTAAAAATTGACTGGAGGCTAGAGGAAGGGGCTAGGTTGTGTTTTTCTGTACCAGCAGAAACCATAGGAAACTCCTTTCTTAAAACAGTAGTTGCAGGTTTATCCAAAGGCTTAGGACTTGTCACCCATTCACGGCAATGGTGCTTTATCCAGGCTAATAACTGTACATCACTTCCCAGCTGGTGTCCTACATGATGTTCAGAGTCAATGAGTGCAACAGCATATACTTTGTTCATCACTTCCCACTTTCTACGAACAAGTAAGTCCATAAAAACCAAGCCTCCATAACCATGTACAATGAAGGCAACATCCTTTCCTTCAGTCTTTGAGATGAAGTAATCCCAAATGTAAGCCACGTGTTCTTCAGGGGTGTTGCTGCATCTTTTAGGGATACACTGGAGAGGTTTCTGGAGAGAGAAAAAATTCTCTGCCTGAACCATTTTTAGGGAAGAGGACCCAATATTTTGTGTTAAAAGACCTTTCCACTCATTCTCCATCTTTAGGTCCACAAAATTGTCATTGGGGTTTAGCACAATTACATCATAATGAGCCTGCAATGCCATCTGAATACACGGTATCTGACTTCCATGTTGGAGACCATGATGTATTATTGCTTGCTGACTCCACTGACCAGCTCTAAAGGCCCCATGGTCTTGAAGAAGGACAAGAAGCACAGAATGATGACTTGTTAATGCTCTCTCACTCATGAAAAAGAAGCTTCTTGGTTCCTTATCAGCCTCTGTTGGGATATACACTTTTTGTAATTTGCATACTTTCTCCAGAAGCTCATAAATGTATTGTGCAAGCAAATGGCCAAGGGCCTGGTAGCGCTTGCTATTCCTCTCAAGGACATTTTTATAATAGTTAAAGACAAAAGGCCTTTGTGTCTCAGTGTGTCTCAATTCAGCTTTTTCATTGAAGTCATATTTAAGTTCTTCTAGTAAGTCAGATTGTTCAATAAATTTTTGGAAGCTCAGCTCCTGAGTCACTGGTAACCACTGAAAGTGAAAATCAATAATATGTCAGCAGTAGAAAAAATAAAATTTTCAGCTTGTTAAATTATTCTTGTGGGAAATCATGCTAAAATTAAGCACTTCACCAAGACATTACCTTTTTACCTTACACTAAAGACTTTAACTCAAAATAACTGTAAATGATGCAAAGTAGTAAGACACAGTAAAGTAAGGAACAATGCCAGACCATACATAATGACAGAACAGACCAACAACCATAGCATCTTGCCCAGGAAGCCAACCCTAATAAACAGCCCAGAAAGCCAGCCTGCTAGGAATCAGAGTTGTAGGAAAGTCAGACCACTATCTCTAGTGACAATCCGGGAAGCTAAACAATAACCTCTGTTATAACTGGCCCCAAATGACCAGGACTTAACTAGGAACTGAAAGGGTTCCTAATTTTTATCCCCACTTCCAACTTAGGACCCACCAGAGGAGAGCCAAATGTGCATCTCTAAACAATCACACGAGATATTCTGCTTCTAGTTAGCCTACCTGCAGTTTCCCCAGGCCAATAGCCTCAGGACATCCCAACAGCCTTCCCTACTTTCTACTATAAAGCTTTCCCATTTTTCTGCCTGCCTTTGAGTCTTCGCCAAACTGCAAGTGATGGTGGCTGACTCTATTGCTACAGTGAGTGCAGAATAAATAGGTTTTGCTTTTCTCATCTGGTTGGTCTTAGTTTACTTCTACAGTAAACATTTAATAAATTTTGCTGTTAAATAAATGTCAGGGGATGGCAATGCGAGTGAAATGTGAAACAGTACAGGTTATGATCAATTTATCTTATAATAGAGGATATGTTTATTTTGATGTCTGAGAAGAAAAAAAAATCTGTGACTAAAAAGTTAATTTAGGTAGTTATCATGGACAGAGCTTAAAGGGAAAAGAAAAGACGTTGATAGGTTAAGTGGCTTGCCCTGAAGATTATTTATTAAATTATTATTAAATAAATGATTGGGTACTGAGGTTGTCTGACTCTAAAATTCATGGTCTTAACAAGTACATGAATACATTCTCTGCTTAACTTCTTAGTACGGACACTGAGAATCCATTATGCACTTCCAGTAAGTAGCACTGAAAATGATTTTTAGTGCCACTCTAGATCGCAAAATTAAGGCTTAAGGCAAAATTAAGATGGTGTTTTCTTGCTTTATTTTCTTAACTTTTTTCTCACTTTCTGAATCTTATTCTCTGATTCCTTTTTTCTTTTAAGATTTTATTTATTTATTTAACAGAGAGAGAGAGAGAGCACAAGCAGGGGGATTGGCAGGCAGAGGGAAAGGGAGAAGCAGGCTCCCTGCAGAACAGGGGGAGCCCGACAGGGAACTTGATCCCAGGACCTTGGGATCATGACCTGAGCAGAAGGCCGTCACTTAACCAACTGAGCCACCCATGTGCCCTTATTTTCTGATTTCTATATGTAACTGGCACTTTATGAAAGTGTTTGGTTGTCCAAAGTACCCAGCTTATCTAGACTGTTCTCCATTCTTTCCTGTTCCACTAAAAACTTTTTTGCTACTAGTGTGGCTGACCTCAGGTACTATTGTATAATTAATGTCTTTTTCCAAAGTATAAATGATAGACAGACCTAACCATCCTTTAAAAGGAGAAGCCTGGGGCCACCTGGGTGGCTCACTGTTAAGCAGCTGCCTTCGGTTCAGGTCATGATCCCGGGGTCCTGGGATCGAGCCCCTCATCAGGCTCCCTGGTCAATGGGAAGCCTGCTTCTCCCTCTCCCAATCCCCCTGCTTGTGTTCCCTCTCTTGCTGTGTCTCTCTGTCAAATAAATAAATAAAACCTTTAAAAAAATAAAAGGAGAAGCCTCTGGGATTAGACTGATTTAGGTTTAAATCCTAGCTCCAGATTCTGAGATTGAGTGACTTTCAGCAGGTTGCTTACCTTCTATGAGTTTCTTCAACTTCTAAGTTTTAGTTTATCTATGCTATCTAAAATAATGATCCCTATTACTCTCTATCCTGCTACTCTGCTTTATTTTTCTTTGTAGACCACATCACCACTTAATACATAATTGCTTGCATATTTTTATTAAAAATTTTTTAAAAACCATTTTATTTTATTTATTTGGGGGTGGCTGGGGGAGGTTGAGAGAGAATCTTAAGGAGGCTCCAGGCCCAGTGCGAAGCCTTATCTCATGAAACCATGACCTGAGCCGAAATCAAGAATCACACAGTAAACTGACTGAGGCACCCAGGCATCCCTTGCTTCCATATTTTTAAATTATATGACTTCCCTCACTAGAAAAAGCTCTAGTAGAACAGGAATTTCATTAAACTACTATATCTTCAATACTTAGAACACCCTCTGGCACATATATCATTGATATTTTTTTGAATAAATACATGCAAAATATGTATAACATCATTTGTTTCACAAGGCTGTTGTGAGAAATTAATGTAGGTAAAAACCATTTACACAGTGCCTTACACATGAAAGGTTCTGTGAAATTAGACAGGATGATATTCCTTTTTGAGATGAAATAAAAAACCATATATATAATTCTTTCCAGCCTTCCCTATGCACTTTAACATTGTGATACTTATCCATATTAATAAATGTAGTTCTAGGTCGCTCATTTTATCTGTGTATGGTATTCCATTGTTTGGATATGCCATAGTTTAACTATTTTCTTGTTGAAGAACATTTAGGTTACTTTAATTTTCCAGTATTCGAAACAAAGCTGTGATGGACATTTTTGTAGCTATAGTTTTGTACACATATTAAGAATTTCCTTAGGCAAAATACTTGAAAGGAGAATTTCTAGGTTATATCAGCATCTCTCACTTTATCAGACATTGATTGCCAAATTGCTCTCTAAAAAGGAAGGTCTATTTTATAATTTGACATGGATGACCAGGTTTACACAGAAAAGCAATAGTCTCTCAGATCTAAAATAGTGCTTACAGGTGTCTGCTTTGTTCAGTCAGAAGAGCATGCAACTTTTGATCTCAGGGTCGTGAGTTCAAATCCCATGTTGGGGGTAGAGAGTACTTAAATAAACTTTAAAAATACCCTGTTTATTCAGGTGCTGGGCTGAAAACCACCTTTTTCTATACTGAAATAAAGAGAAAGATAAAGTATATTTAAAACTCAATGAACTAGACGAAGAGTCTTGTTAGCTAGTGATTTAACTGTTCTTTTAATCAGAAAGTAAAATAAACAAAATCAGTATTTTCTAATAGCATATGGTACAACATTTAATTATTTTCCACTTTTGTTAAGTGTGTACTTAGTTGTTTGAGAGACAATTCTCAGGGGTAAAAAAACGAGAGTTTGTAAACTAGAAAAACCAAATTGCACACAGATATATAAAGGACAGGTGGGGATGGGGTGACCAGGAGCAAAGTAGGCAGTATCTTGCAGAACGGAAAGGGATACAATTCTTTAGAATCTATTTTAGCATATTTTGCTTGGTTAATATACTCTAACCTGTAACTCTCCCCTAAATTCATATCCAACTGTCTACTTGATATATTTACTTAGATGTCATACAGCCATCTCAAGCTTAACATGTCCAACCCCCCTCTTCAATCTATTCTCTCTCTACTCATTACTACCTTAGTAAATGGCAACTTTATTCTTTCAGTTACTCATGTTGCAAACGTTTCTTCTCTTTTACATTCAACCCAATCAATCAGTTAATCTTTAAGTTCTGTTATTTGAAATATATCTGTCATTGAATCACTTTTCATCCTCCACCTCTACCACCCTAGTCCAAGTCACCCACAACTCTTACCTTCATTATCAAGTCTCCTATGCAATCTCTTGCCATAAGCTCTTATCACCCTGCAGTCTGTTTTCCACATAGAAGCTAGAATGATCTTTTCAAAGCCTCTAAACTGGATCTCACACCCCTGTTCAAAATTCTCAATGATTTCCCCTCTCTGAATTAAAACCATAGATCCTGGGATGCTTTGGGTGGCTCAGACGGTTAAGCGTCTGCCTTTAGCTCAGGTCATGATCCCAGGGCCCTGGGATCAAACTCCATTTCAAGGGCTCCTTGCTCAGTGGGTAGCCTGCTTTTCTCTCTGCCTGCAGCTCCCCTCCTTGTGCTCTCTCTCTCTAAATAAATAAATAAGCAAAAAAAAAAAAAAAAAAGCCTAGGTCCTTATCACCACCTATAAGGTCCCACATGGTCCTTAGCTATTCAATGTCATTTCCTTGTTTTCTTACTTGCTTACTCCTCCAGCTGCATGATCTGGTTCTTAGCTCTTTCTCAGGTGCGTTTCCCACCATGCTCTTGCTTATTTCACTCTAGCCACATCTGACCTTTTTGCCCTCCACCTGTGAAGCAAGCTCCTGTTTAAGGGCATTCCCCCTTGCTATGCCTATAGCTTGGAACACTCTTCCCCTAGAGATCTATAGGGCTTTATTTCCTTCAAGTTTCTGCCCACTTGTTATCTGATCAGAGATCTGAGCATTCTATCTGAAAGGGCAAACCTCTCCAATTCTTCTTCATTCACCTACGATTCTCTCTCTCTCTCTCTCTCTTTCTTTCCTTCCTTCTCTTCTTTCTTTAGTTCTTTCTCTGCTGCCTCTCTCTCTTAAGCACTTAATACCTACCAGCTGACATAAACTTATTTTCTGTTCCCCCCTCTCCTTCCTGCATTTAGAATATAAGTTCCATGAGAGCAGGGACAAAGACTTTGTTTTGTTCGCTACTCTTATCGCTAATTCTTGGAATAATACCTGAATTTTAGTCACTTAAGTATTGTTAGAATTTTATGATTTTTGCTAAGAGCATAAGGAAGTAAAGAAGAAAAGTTCTCTAGCTGTATATACAGGAGAAAGATGCATACAAAGCTTTTTAAAAATTATAGAGGTTTCTTGTATAATTTTGAAGTTAATAAATGTCAATTTAGTAATCATTTTTAGAGAATATCCTATGCATCTGTATGTTTTCTCTTTTACAAATCAAGATGGTCCATTAAAATAAAGGAGAGAAATCAAACTTTTTAGTTTTTGAAAGAATGGATTGGAATAAGGTAGCTTAGTTTTTGGAATAAGATTTTTAGAGCTGCGAAGCACGTTACTGATATTCTTAGTTAATGTGTTTATTTTACAGAGAAGTGAGGCTTTCAAAGGTAAAACAACGTGCTCAAAGTAATTCAGGCAGCTCTGGGAGCCCCAGAGAAGATTCATTTTTACCAGTGATCTTATAAATGGATAATATTTAGCTGTTTATTTCATTTATCCACCAAAAATTTAGTGAAGGCATTTGTTACACACTTAGTGTCTTATATCACACGGCCTAGTCATTTTACATCGAATGGAATAATAGAGAATAGAATATAATCATTAGTGTGAATTGTAAATTAGGTCCTTCTAGTAACTTGGATTAGGTGGTTGACACAGCTGTTACTTTTTGTTCTAGGGACGGCTATTGTTTTTGTTTATTTAAAAAATTGTGGTATAATATACTAAAATTTACCATTTTAACCATTTTTAGTTGTACAGTTCAGTGGCATTAAGTACATTCACATTGTTGTGCAACCATTACTGCTACCCACCCACACAACATTTTTCATCCTGTAAAATTCTAACCTGGTAACCATTAAGGGATAACTCCTCATTTCTCCTTTGCCCCAGCCCCTAGCAAACCATTCGAATTTCTGTGAACTTCACAAGAGAGTAAGTGGGGCAACCGAATCACAGATGCAAATAATTTTAATTAGCTTGATTTTTAAGGAACTCCTTTCCTATTTAAGATCATAAAATGGTTATGCTTAACAATATTTTACATTTTTCACAGGTAAACAATAAGCTTTTATGAAAATATAATTTTACTTTGTTCCTGGGTTTCAGCATCAAAAAGAGAGAGAGTGAAAGAGAGAGAGAAGAAAATATAAATTTAAATCTGAGAAGTTAGGGTCTAACACCTGATTACACAGTAATACCTTATTATAGTAATTATAGTCCTTTGGTATACCTAAGGACTTTTGTATATCCTATGCCATTAAGAAGCATAGAACAAGGGATGCTAAAAGTATCTAAATACTTTTTTTCAATGAACATCATTTTATTTATTTGTTTATTTAGAAAAATAAAAAAAAGAATAATTTAAAACAGATTTTAAGGAAAGAATGACTATTTTGGTACAAAAGCAAAATTATTTTCTCAACACAGAATGCAATTATGAAGTTTTTTACTAAAATTATGCCTGTTTACCACTCCATTTAATAAATTATAGAAAATAGTAGAAAATGATAAAGCTAATGAAATATTATGTAGAAGTTTCAAAAAAAGTAAACTAAATCTTATCTAGTATTCCTTCTCCCTACCTACCTTTCCCCAGGAAAGACTAAAATAGCTGTATTTTATCTGCTGAGGCAAATTTAATCCTGAGGCAAAGACATAAAAAACAGAATATTCAAGATAGAAAGAAAAAAAAACTCAGATGTCACCAAATCTTGAGTTTTCCAAATTTGAGTATGCAACAGAATTTTCTAGGAGAGTTAAAGAAAAAAAAGTTTAGTGGACAATCATAAAGAGAAACATCCTCTAATCACTGTGGACAATGCCAACCACCCCTAAAATCCCTTCAAACTCTTATTCCTCTCCAAAAGTAACCATTCTGGACTTCTATAGGAATCATTGCTTTGCATTTCTTTGCGGTTTTATATCCTAAGTGAACAGTCCTGGAAATTATAGTTTAGTAGTTCAGTTTTGTAGTTAAAAAAAAAACTTGATATGTCTTCCTGGGAAAAATTTTAAACATACAGATTGTTAGTCTCCAATTCTAGGAGATTCTGATTTAAAAGTTTTGAGGTGTGACCTGGAGGTAGTGTAAAAAAAGATGCTCCCAAGTAATTCTGAAAATTAGATTTTTTTTAAAAGATTGTATTTATTTATTTATTTTAGTTTTATTTTTTTTTATAAACATATAATATATTTTTATCCCCAGGGGTACAGGTCTGTGAATCGCCAGGTTTACACACTTCACAGCACTCACCATAGCACATACCCTCCCCAATGTCCATAATCCCATCCTCCCTCCCAACCTCCCTCCCCCCATCAACCCTCAGTTTGTTTTGTGAGATTAAGAGACACTTAATGTCTCCCTCCCAATTCCATCTTGTTTCATTTACTCTTCTCCTACCCCCTTAACTCCCCATGTTGCATCTCCTCTCCCTCATATCAGGGAGATCATATGATAGTTGTCTTTCTCCGATTGACTTATTTCGCTAAGCATGATACCCTCTAGTTCCATCCACGTCGTCACAAATGGCAAGATTTCATTTCTTTTGATGGCTGCATAGTATTCCTGAAAATTAGATTTTTGAATTTACTGACTTTGTCCATCCTAGATCCTATGTTTCTTGATTTGGTTATTTAGAGGTAAGTGGGTACCAAAAGTTAAAGGCTAAAGAAGATGAGACTACCCTAAAGCCTCAGTTTTACTAAGTAGTAACATAACATGAAAATTTTCTCTTAAAACTAACTAAATGTATTAAGGCACAGAAACGCTGAGTAAGCATTACATTTTAAGATAGACCACTTCAAAGGAATTAGTGGTATATGCACAAGATGCCTTGGGTTCAGCCCCAGGGCCAAATTTAGGGATCTTCAGTTAAAGGGTTGTGCATAGATTCCTTCTACAGCTTTTTGGACAAAAGATTATCCATCTGCTGCTTGAATACCTAGAATTATTGGTATACTATACCTAAATTATTGGAATACCTAGAATTATTGCAAGTTTTCATAACTTCTGGAAACAGGCTATTTCATTGCAGGGCAGTTAACAATGGCAGATTATCTTATAAAGGAAGATACCTTTAAAACTAAACAACCTATATGTGTCTTTTCATGATTCACAGGTCACTTCATTTATATGTGGAATAAAAACTTCCTTCACAGAATTCTCAGTATTCTAAAGAAAAGAATCAATTACTAACGAAAATGAAGTGAATAGCAACACAATATAGTACTCCATACATCTCTGCAAAATCTAGGCTTTCCTGGAGCCCGCGATAAGAAGTTCCAGATTGTTTAGTTTTTTAAAACAGGAAGTCAAGATGTCCACTGTGGCAAACTACACCTCATTACAGGGGTTCTTGGGTGGCTCAGTCAGTTAACTGTCTTCAGTTCAGGTTAGGATGGAGCCCCAGGTTAGGTTCCTTGTTCAGTGGGGAGTCTTCTCCCTTTCCTCGACCTTGCCCCCTATTCCATCTCTCTCTCAAATAAATTAATAAATAAATAAATCTTTAAAAAAAACCCCACTTCTTTACATTCCTATTGTACTTAAAGTTAATTCACATGTGATGAGAAAGGGCCTTTTGCAAATTTTATTAAATTCTCTTCAAAGAAATTGTTAATCAGGGGATAAAATAAAGGGTTGATCAATTTCACACTGCCACTTTGTCTTGAAACTATTAAAATGATACCCACTATACCCACTGTTTAGAACAAAAATACAATGAATACCTAATTTAATAACTTTATATTCACTTTTAACGCTTAAAGAACCATACCTATTGAGATAAAACCTGTCCATTCTCTCTTATAAAATACAGGGCTGAAGAATTTCTAATCTCAAATGATTTTAAAGAATTATTTATTTATTTATTTGACACACAGAGAGAGATCACAAGTAGGCAGAGAGGCAGGTAGAGAGAGGGGGGAAGGAGGCTCCCCGCTGAGCAGAGAGCCCGAGGCGGAGGCAGACTCCGTCCCAGGACCCTGAGATCATGACCTGAGCAGGAAGGCAGAGGCTTAACCCATTGATCCAACCAGGCACCCTCAAATGATTTTAATTTGAAAGACTCTATACAGTGTGAGCTCAACGTACAAAAGAGAAATGACATAATTCCCAAACATACTAAAACAATCATTTTTGGGGGGGGGTCTTTTTTACTTTTATTTAAAATGAGGAAACTTTCACCGGAGCATCGTAAAACACTATAAAATATCACTTAACCAGTCTTTCATAAAGGACAAAATGAGGTTGTTAAGTGACTCGCTCAAAAGCAGAAAGTGAACTTTTAGTCCTTTAGTTATTTGCAATGTAGTTAACGATAAGGCAGAGATGAATACTGTTACAATAAAAATACTGGTTAAAAAGCAAATTTGAAATTCTTGAGCTTCAAGTTCATCTATTTTTAGATGTTACTCAAAACAAGTTCCAATTCAAAGAAACAAACTGGCTTTCTAAAGTAGCAGAAATGGTATATTTGGTTCAACAAATTTAAACAATATATTTGCAAGCTGAATTATTTAACTTCTTATAATTTCATTTCTTATAAGTTAACTTCTTACTGCTAAACTTTAAAACCACTTAGTTTTATGGAAGCTGCTAGAAATGGATAAGGCCTACTTACACTTTCCTGTATTATGTTCCCATGTCTCAGCTCTATTTCCATCTTTTGCAGTTAATTTGTTTCCTACAATATTGGCAAGTGAATTAAGCTGGTTTGAATCTGGAATTAAATTGCTCAATTTAAAAAGTTGATTTATGAGGCACCTGGCTGGCTCAGTTAGTGGAACATGAGACTTTTTGATCTCAGGGTTGTAAATTCCAGCCCCACGTTGGTTACAGAGATTACTTAAAAATAAAAATAAGACAAATCTTAAAAAAAAAAAGTTGACTTGTAAGGAAACTTAAAATTGAGATATTCTTCTGTAAGCGGTGTTCTGATTTGTTAAACTGAAATAAAATAGGGTCTCTAAATGAAACCTTTGTAGTGAATGTTAAATCTCATCAAGCCCTGAAATATTGCTGCCTTTCAACTATTCCTTCCCAGTGAAACACTTCCCTGAGCTCAAACAGGCTTTTGCACCTGGAGGCTTAAGCATACCTCAGCACAGAACACAGAGTGTTTAAGAGGCTTTGACTCAAGAAGAACAAGACTGGGCTCTAGTGGTGAGTTAAGCAAGTCCCTTTTTTGGCCTTGGTGAAACGGGGGGAGGGGATGGGATGTTAAGCTCATGAAGCCCCAGGATCTCTTCTGGCTTGGAACATTCCAATATCACTTTGCCTTTGATTAAACCGCTCTGCTGAATTTTGTTTAACTTACTGTGATTACAGCTTCCACATTTAAAAATAAATTACTCAAGTATACACATCGTGGCCAACAAAATAGGACAGTTTTCAAAACTGATGGGCCCCTTGAAAGACCTGAAAAAAAAAAAAAAAGTAGATCAGTCTAAATATACTAGACTGAGTTCATTGAGGACTGGGCTAGTTCCCGAAGTACTGTAATAAAAGTTGAACGAATTCCAGTTTAAACCCGTCCACTTTTATCACCTCAGCATTTTATATTTTAAAATATTGGGGTCTGGTTTTTCTTTTCTTCTGGGCCATTAAAAATGAATTTGGGGGCGCCTGGGTGTTAGGCGTCTGCCTTCGGCTCAGGTCATAATCCCAGGGTGCTGGGATTGAGCCCCACATCGGGCTCCTTGCTCAGCAGGGAGCCTGCTTCTCACTGTCTCACTCCTCCAGTTTGTGTTCCCTCTCTCGCTATGTCTCTCTCTGTCAAATAAATTAAGAAAAAAAAATATGACGAATTTGAATTTAAAGAGATCCTGTTACTATGACATCTTTTCCTCAGCTGATCAAATACATTTCTACTCCAAGTGCTAAACCAATAGCTAGGGCAACAGGGGACTTTACTGAGCTTGGGGACGCTCCTTGAGGACAAGTATATAGAGAGATCGTGAGTAAAGTGATACTGCAAAAAGGGTAACATTTTAATTAAAGGATTAACGTTTAATTCTAAATTTTCTGGATGACCTCGCGAGATCTACTAAATTACAGGAATTTCTATTCCCCTCTTTCAATTTTCTGTCTACCCGGTCGTCAAAGTAAACAAAGCCTCTGACGATCTCGGGCTAAAACCATGCACGCAGCCTCACTTTCCCGTACGTGCACATATAATAAGAGAGACTGCTCTAAATAGGCACTCGCGGTGGCAAGCCGCAGAGAAAACAAGTCCCAGGAAGTGATTTCCGGGTGAGGTGGGAGGGGCGGTTGATTTCCGGTCTGAGGGCAGGCGACGGCTCTTGCGCAAGCGCTGTTCGTACTTTCTTGGCTTTTTTTTTTTCCCCCTTTCTTCTCCCCTCCCCCTCCCTCCCCCAGCCTGAGGGGTCTTGAGGTGACAGCGACTGCAACTGCGACTCCAGCAGGAGGAGGCGAAGATGGACAAGGGGAAGGCCGGGCGACGTCGATCTTCATCCGGTGAGAAAGGGTCAGAGGAGGGCTGAGCATATTCTCTTCCACCTTGGGCAAATGGGAGGCACAGGAGGCGACGGGTGCTTCGGCCCAGATCTGTGGGGCTCGGGCTCCCGCTGGGATTCTGGCTCGGGCTCCGGCTCGTGCAGGGAGGGGAGGAGAAGTCAGGAGCGGAGGGGCGCTCACAATGGAAGACTCCCGGGTTGCCCCCGCCCCTGCGAGTTGAAGACCAAGTCCAAGCTGTCATCGAAGCCTTGGCCGCTTTCCACCCCAGCACCCCTTCCAGCTTTTCCTTCTTCCCGCAAACGCCTTGCTTGAGTCTCATCCGCCCAGGGATCTTCCCGGTTAGCTTGCCGCTGTCCTGCCACGCCTTCCTTTAATTCCACCAAAGTACCAGTTTCACTTCCAGCGCCTGACCCCACTTTTTCTCTTTTCCTTTGATTCTTCAGTTTGCCTCTTTCTCACCGCCTTATCTCCGGGCAGGGAGAAGCGGCTGCAAAGAGGGAAGGGCGGGGCTTGCTAATTGATCCTTCATCCCTCAGATAATTGCAGCAACGGGGTTTCGTTCTTCTCAGCAGACCCTCTTAGTAACCTTTTTCTTTTCCAGCCTCTTGCTGCTTCTTTCAGAAGTGATTAAAAAGTCAAACAAAGGATTTGAGGCCGTGCTTCCATTGTGTTTTTATTCTCAGCATATTTTTATTTTTGAAATTGTTATACGGCTTAAACGACTCTCTTCGGCTTGGGGTACTACATCTCGGAAACACAAAAGTGGAGTTAGGAGACATGAAGTGGAGCTCCTCCCAGTAACAAGTTTTTGTCAAAGATCTCATCCACTTAGAGTACCTCAATTCCTCGCGTTAAGTCCTGTAGACGAACCAGAGGAGGAGAGGGGGAGGACTCTATCTTTAGTAAGCTTTAAGTCTAGTACACAAACACCCAATGAATCAATTATTTCGTTTTATTTTCTCCTTTCTTATGGTACCGTTTGCAGAGTCAGTCTTAACAATCCCAAATTTATTAGGAGTCCCTGTGGGAGTGTATCTCAAGCATTTTTCTGCCTTATTTGCAAAGGAGAGGTGGACAGGATTTATGGGACATTGGAAAAAGCAATTAAAAACCTGAATCCCTTTTCATAAGCAACCGTTGTTATCCTATGTGTGTGTGGGTGTGTGTGTTCTAGGGATATTCTTTGCCTTTGAAAGTATGTGTGTTACGTATATATAAATAGAGGCCTTCAGTAGATCAGTGTTTGTTTTAATATACTTTTTTTGTCCTCTAAGACCTTAATGTAAAATTTACATGTTGGGAAGATGCACGTTGTTTATCTGGTGTCTTTTGTGTGCTTTCTACTAGAACTTTATGGGCTGATTTCCTCAGTTTAAGTTGCACAGTCTTTTTTCAAAAGTGTATTTCATCTTGGTTTAATACATTTGGGAGGGTGGAACAGCGAGATATTAACCTGGTCCTTAAGCAAATCACATCTCCTTTCCCTTGTTACACTTAGAGTTATTTATTACAGTTAATTTGAAGCAAGTAGATGTGGGAAGTAAAATTTGAAAACGAAGCTGTTATTTCTTAAAAGACGTTAATATATATGTTAGTTATCCCTCTGGAGACTTTTTCCCCCTGTTGACTTTCCTTTTGGAACTGTCCTTTCTCAAAAGTAATTGCTATTGTTTTAAACCCATTCTCAAATCTAATATTACCTAGCTGTTCTCCTGTATTCATCTGGTTGTAAGAGATGAATATTAGTTTTTAAGAATGACTCTAAGTAGTGTATACTTAATTTTTACATAAATTATCAAGTAAAACTAATGATCAGTTGATTTGAAGGGATTCTGTGTTCTGTGTGACATTTAAGGGCATATATTTGCCATTTCATTAGGAGTGGTTGCTAACTTGACCTCATGACTGGAAGTGACATTTATGGTCATCAGGATTTCATAACACCCAAAGAGAGGAATTTGATTAGTAAAACAGGAAGACTTCTAAGTTAGAAGCAGAAGGTGGATAGCAGTAGAAAGAAAAAACATGTTTAAGTTTCCTAAGACTGCACTAGGTTTCCCTAAATGTTCTGAATAAGGAAGAACTGTGAAGGGTTAATATATAGTGTATTGCTCAGAACTCTTTTAGTTCCAAGTAGCAGAAACTCAGTTCCAGCTGGTTTAAGCTACACACAAAATAAGAATTTATGGACTCATGTAACTGATAACCATAAGAGTGGGATGGCTTCCAGCATCTGCGTCTGCTTTAGGCACTGGTTGTTAAGGTGTGGTCTAGAGGCCTCTGGGTTCCCTGAGACCCTACTGAGACTGTGAGGTCAAAACTTTTTACAATAATTCTAAGACGTTGTTTGCCTTTTCCTCTTATTCTCCCGCATATGTACAGTAGAGTTTTCCAGAGTCTGCATGACATATATCATGACAAATTGAATGCAGAAGCAGATGGGGAAAACAGTTGTCTTTTTTTTTTTTTTTTTTAAAGGTTTTATTTGTTGAGGAGAGAGATAGAGAGAGTGAGAGAACGCACAGACAGGGAGAGTGGCAGGCAGGGGGGAAGCAGGCTCCCTTCTAAGCAAGGAGCCCAATGCTGGACTCCATCCCAAGACCCTGGGATCGTGACGTGAGCTGAAGGTAGATGCTTAACTGACTGAGCCACTCAGGTGTCCCAAAACTGTTGTCTTTTATTAAGCTAGACATGAAAGAGATTTGCAAGTAGGTAAAATAATGCCATTCTTCTCAGTATTTTTATTTTTTAATATATATTTTTAAGTTTTAAGATTTTATTTATTTATTTCAGAGACTGAGAGAGAGGGAGAGTGAGAGAGCACAAGCAAGAGGGAGGGACAGAGGGAGAGGGAGAAGCAGGTTCCCCGCTGAGCAGGAAGCCTGTTGTGGGGCTGGATCCCAGGACCCTGAGATCATGACCTGAGCTGAAGGCAGACACTAAACCGACTGAGCCACCCAGGCAACCCATCTCCTCAGTATTTTTATTTTATTTTATTTAATTAATTTATTTATTTGTTTTTAAAAAAGATTTTATTTATTTATTTGTTAGAGAGATTGAGAGAGCATGAGCACAGGCAGACAGAGTGGCAGGCAGAGGCAGAGGGAGAAGCAGGCTCCCCGCTGAGCAAGGAGCCCAATGTGGGACTCGATCCCAGGACGCTGGGATCATGACTTGAGCCAAAGGCAGCCGCTTAACCAACTGAGCCACCCAGGTGTCCCCTCCTCAGTATTTTTAAAAAAATAGTTATTTTTCATAAAAAAACCCTTAGTCATGCTAGCATGCAGTGAGTTTATTGTTTTTAAATGAATTGGTAAATTTTTTTAAATAATTAAAAAAATTTTTTTATAAACATATAATATATTATTAGCCCTAGGGGTACAGGTCTGTGAATCGCCAGGTTTACACACTTCACAGCACTCACCATAGCACATACCCTCCCCAATGTCTATAACCCAATCACCCTCTCCCTACCCCCCTCCCCTGGCAACCCTCAGTTTGTTTTGTGAGATTGAGAGTCTCTTATGGTTTGTCTCCCTCCCGATTCCATCTTATTTCATTTATTCTTTTCTTACCCCCCAAACCCCTGACGTTGCACCTCCACTTCCTCATATCAGGGAGATCATGTGATAGTTGTCTTTCTCCAATTGACTTATTTAGCTAAGCATAATACCCTCTAGTTCCATCCACGTCATTGCAAATGGCAAGATTTCATTTCTTTTGATGGCTGCATAGTATTCCATTGTGTATATGTACCACATTTTCTTTATCCATTCATCTGTTGATGGACTTCTAGGTTCTTTCCATAGTTCTGCTATTGTGGACATCACTGCTATAAACATTGGGGTGCACGTGCTCCTTTGGATCACTACATTTTTATCTTTAGGGTAAATACCCAGTAGTGCAATTGCTGGGTCCTAGGGTAGCTCTATTTTCAACTTTTTGAGGAGCCTCCATGCTGTTTTCCAGAGTGGTTGCACAAGCTTGCATTCCCATGAATTGGTAAATATTTTAAAATTAAAGGAAAAATGTCTTAAGTAAAAGAATTGCAAAAGCTCTGATTTACCTTACTTTTCTGGAATGTGGCCATGGAATCAGGAATTAAGCATAAAACACCTCTGAACACTGACAGGAGAAATTACAAAATTTATTGCTAAAGTTCACCCATGAGAAGCTTCTCATACTTTTTTCAGAATATATTGAATCTGTATTTTAAAATTATTTGTAACCCCAATGAGCATGAATACCTTACTTCCAAGTTCACTGCATATCAAAATCAGTAAACTAAATGGGACACAGGTTAAAAAATCTGGCACCAGAGACTGGTCTACTAACAGTTGAATGAAATAATAATTAAATGTATGGGTCACTCAAAGGAGAATGACCATTAGAAACTTTTAATAACAGTAAAAGTATAATGAAGTCATAGATAACAATTTTCAAATGAATCTTTGAATTAAACAGGATAGTTCAAGTGAATTTCAGGTTTTCAACTGATTGCTTCAGGCAACATCCTTGGAAATCTTTGTTGACTCTTTTACTTTTTTGGTGGAATTTTACATTCTTTTTTATTTTTATTTTTCATATATTTATTTTTTAAAGGTTTGTGTATTTATTTGACAGAGAGAGACATAGTGAGAGAGGGAACATAAGTAGGAGGAGTGGGAGAGGAAGAAGCAGGCTCCTTGCTGAGTAGGAGGCCAATATGGGGCTCGATCTCAGGACCCTGGGATCATGACCTGAGCTGAAGGCAGACACTTAACTGCTGAGCCACCCAGGCGCCCCTCATTTTTTTTTTTTTGATGGCTATGTAATATTCCTGTGTGTGTGTGTGTGTGTGTGTGTGTGTGTGTGTACCACATATTCTTTATCCATCAACTATCGATGGACATCTGGTATCTTTCCATAGTTTGCCAAATGTGGACATTGTTGCTATAAACATAGGGATGCAGGTGCCCATTCAGATCACTACATTTGTATCCTCGGGGTAAATACCCAGTAGTGCAATTGCTGGGTCATCGGGTAGCTCTTTTTTCAACTTTTTGAGGAACCTCCATACTGTTTTCCAATATGGCTGCACCAGGTTGCATTCCCACCAACACTGTAGGAGGGTTCCCCTTTCTCCTCATTCTCGCCAACGTCTATTGTTTCCTGACTTGATAGTTTTAGCCATTCTGACTGGTGTGAGGTAGTATCTCATTGTGTTTTTTTTTTTTTTTAAGGATTTTATTTATTTATTTGACAGAGAGAGAATGAACACAGGCAGGGGAGTGGGAGAGGAAGAAACAGGCTCTCCCTTGGAGCAGGGAGCCTGATGTGGGGCTGGATCCCAGAACCTGAGCCAAAGGCAGACGCTTAACTACTGAGCCATCCAGGCGCCCCCATTGTCGTTTTGATTGTATATCCCTGTTGCGGAGTGATGTGGAGCACTTTTTCATGTGTCTGTTGGCCATCTGGATGTTTTCTTTGCAGAAATGTCTGTTCATGCCTTTTGCCCATTTCCTGGTTGGATTATTTGTTCTTTGCGTGTTGAATTTGCTAAGTTCTTTATAGATTTTGGATACTAGCCCTTTATCTGATATGTCATTTGCAAATATCTTCTCCCATTCTGTCAGCTGTCTTTTGGTTTTGTTGACTGTTCCCTTTGCTGTGCAGAAGCTTTTGATCTTGATGAAGTCCCAATAGTTCATTTTTGTCCTTGCTTCCCTTGCCTTTGGCAATGTTTCTAGGAAGAAGTTGCTACAGCTGAGGTCGTTGAGGTTGCTGCCTGTGTTCTCAAAGATTTTGAAGGATTCCTGTCTCACGTTGAGGTCTTTCATCCATTTTGAGTCTATCTTTGTGTGTGGTGTAAGGAAGTGGTCCAGTTTCATTCTTCTGCATGTGGTTGTCCAATTTTCCCAATACCATTTGTTGAAGAGACTTTTTTTTCCATAGGACATTCTTTCCTGCTTTGTTGAAGATTAGTTGACCATAGAGGTGAGGGTCCATTTCTGGGTTCTCTGTTCTGTTCCACTGATCTATGTGTCTGTTTTTGTGCCAGTACCATACTGTCTTGATGATGACAGCTTTGTAATAGAGCTTGAAGTCTGGAATGGTGATGCCACCAGCTTTGTTTTTCTTTTCAACATTCCTCTGGCAATTTGAGGTCTTTTCTGGTTCCATACAAATTTTAGGATTATTTGTTCCATTTCTGTGAAAAAAGTTGATTGTATTTTGATAGGGATTACATTAAATGTGTAGATTGCTTTAGGTATCATAGACATTTTCACAATATTTGTTCTCCCAATTCATGAGCATGGAACATTTTTCCATTTCTTTGTGTCTTCCTCAATTTCTTTCCTGAGTACTTTATAGTTTTCTGAGTACAGATTCTTTGCCTCTTTGGCTAGATTTATTCCTAGGTATCTTATGGTTCTGGGTGCAGTTATAAATGGAATCGAGTCCTTAATTTATCTTTCTTCTGTCTTACTGTTGGTGTATAGAAATGCACTGATTTCTGTGCATTGATTTTATACCCTGCCACTTTACTGAATTCCTGTATGAATTTTAGAAGTTTTGGGATGGAATCTTCTGGGTTTTCCACATAAAGTATCATATCATCTGCAAAGAGTGAGAGTTTGACTTCTTCTTTGCTGATTCAGATGCCTTTTATTTCTTCTTGTTGTCTGACTGCTGAGGCAGGACTTATAGTACTATATTGAAAAGCTGTATTGAGAGTGGACATCCCTGCCGTATTCCTGACCTTAGGGGAAAAGCTCTCAGTTTTTCCCCATTGAGAATGATATTTGCTGTGGGTTTTCCATAGTTAGCTTTTATGATATCGAGGTATGTACCCTCTATCCCTACACCATGAAGAGTTAATTAAGAAAGCATGCTTCACTTTGTCAAATGCTCATCTATTGAGAGTATCTTATAGTTCTTTTTCTTTCCTTTATTAATGTTGTGTATCGTATTGATTGATTAGTGGATGTTGAATTAAGCTTGCAGTCCAGGAATAAATCCTACTTGATTATGGTGAATAATCCTTTTAATATACTGCTGGATCCTATTGGCTAGTATTTTGGTGAGGATTTTAGCATCCATGTTGATGAGGGATATTGCTCTGTAATTCTCCTTTTTGATGGGGACTTTGTCTGGTTTTGGGATCAAGGTAATGCAGGCCTCATGAAATGAGTTTGGAAGTTTACCTTCCATTCCTATTTTTTTGGAACAGTTTCAGAAGAATAGGTAATAATTCTTTAAATGTTTGGTAGAATTTCCCTGAGAAATTGTCTGGCTCTGGGGTCTTGTTTGTTGGGAGATTTTTTGATGACTGCTTCAATCTCCTTATGGGTTATGGGCCTGTTCAAGTTTTCTGTTTCTTCCTGGTTCAGTTTTGGTGGTTTATATGTCTATAGTAATACATCTATTTCTGCCAGATTATCTAATTTGTTGACATATAGTTGCTCATAATATGTTCTTATAATTGTAGCTCTTTGGTATTGGTTGTGATCTCTCCTCTTTCATTTGTGATTTTATTAATTTAGGTCCTTTCTCTTTTGTTTTTGGTAAGTCTGGTCAGGAGTTTATCAATCTTATTAATTCCTTGAAAGAACCAGCTCCTAGTTTCGTTGAGCTGTTCTACTATCCTTTGGTTTCTATTTCATTGATTTCTGCTCTGATCTTTATTATTTCCCTTCTCCTGCTGGATTTAGGCTTTATATGCTATTCTTTCTCCATCTCCTTTAGGTATAGGAGTAAATTGTGTACTTGAGACCTTTTTTTGTTTCTTGAGAAAGGCTTGTACTGCTATATACTTTCCTCTTAGGACTGCCTTTGCTGCATCCCAATGATTTTGAACAGTTATGTTTTCATTTTCATATGTTTCCATGAATTTTTATAAATTCTTCTTTAATTTCATATTTGACCCATTCATTCTTTAGTAAGATGGTCTAGCCTCCATGTATTTGAGTTCTTTCCAACTTTCATCTTGTGGTTGAGTCCTAGTTTCAAAGCATTGTGGTCTGAAAATATGCAGGAAATGATCCCAATCTTTTGGTACTGGTTGAGACTGATTTTTGACCCAGGGTGTGATCTATTCTGGAGAATGTTCCATGTGCATTAGAGAAGAATGTGTATTCTGTTGCTTTGGGACGGAATGTTCTGAATATATCTGTGAAATCCATCTCGTTCAGTGTGTCATTTAAAGCCCTTATTTCCTTATTGATCTTTTGGTTAGATGATCTGTCTCTTTCAAAAGTGAGGGGGATGTTAAAGCCCACTACTGTTACTGTATGATTGTTGATGTATTGCTTTGATTTTGATGTTTATTGGGTTATATAATTGGCTGCTCCCATGTTAGGGGCATAGATATATAAAATTGTTAGATCTTTTTTTTGGATAGACCCTTTAAGTATGATATAGTGTCCTTCCTCATCTCTTATTATAGTCTTTGGTTTAAATTCTAATTTGTCTGATATAAAGATTGCCCCCCCAGTTTTCTTTTTTTGTCCATTAGCATGGGAAATTGTTTATTACTCCCTCACTTTAAATCTGGAGGTGTCTTTGGGTCTAAAATGAGTTTCTTGCAGACAGCATATCGATGGATCTTGTTTTTTTATCCATTCTGATACCCTGTGTCTTTTGATTGGGGCATTTAGCCCATTCACATTCAGGTAACTATTGAAAAATATGAATTTAGTGCCATTGTATTGCCTGTAAGGTGACTGTTAATGTCTCTGTTTCTTTCTGATCTATGTTACTTTTAGGCTCTCTCTTTGTTTAGAGGACTCCTTTTAATATTTCTTGTAGGGCTGCTTTGTTGATTGCAAACTCTTTTAGTTTTTGTTTGTTCTGGAAGCTTTTTATCTCTCCTTCTATTTTTAATGACAACCTAGCTGGATATAGTATTCTTGGGTGCATATATTTCTCGTTTAGTGCCCTGAATATATCATGCCAGTCCTTTCTGGCCTGCCAGTTTTCTGTGGATAGGTGTGCTGCCAAGCTAATGTTTCTACTGTTATAGGGTGCAGACCTCTTTTCTTTTCTTTTCTTTCTTTTTTTTTTTGATTTTATTTATTTATTTGTCAGAGAGAGAGAGAGAGTGCACGAGTGAGCACAGGCAGACAGAGTGGCAGGCAGAGGCAGAGGGAGAAGCAGGCTCCCCACAGAACAAGGAGCCCGATGCGGGACTCGATCCCAGGACGCCGGGATCATGACCTGAGCCGAAGGCAGCAGCTTAACCAACTGAGCCACCAAGGCGTCCCCAGACCTCTTTTCTTGAGCTGCTTTCAGAATTTTCTCTTTGTCTCTGAGATTTTAAAATTTTACTATTAAATTTGGGGTGTTGACCTGTTATTGATTTTGAGGGGGGTTCTGTGTGTCTCCTGGAATTTGATGCCTGTTTCCTTCCCGAGATTAGGGAAATTCTCTGCTATAATTTGCTCCAATATATCTTCTGCCCTCCTGTCTCTTTCTTCTTCTTCTGGGATCCCAATTATTCTAATATTGTTTCGCTTTATGGTATCATTTGTCTCTTGACTTCTCCCATGGTGACCCAGTAATTGTTTATCTCTCTTTATCTGAGCTTCTTTATTCTCCATCATTTGGTCTTCTATATCACTGATTCTCTTTTCTGCCTTACTTATCCTAGCAGTTAGAGCCTACCTTTTTTGTTGCATTTCATTGATAGCTTTTTTGATTTCAACTTGGTTAGGTTTATTTCTCCAGAGAGGGATTCTCTAGTATCTTCTGTGCTTTTTTAAAGCCCAGCTAGTATCTTTATAATTGTCATTCTGAACTCTAATTCCGATAGTTTACTAATGTCCATGTCAATTAGGTCACTGCCAGTTAGTACTGCCTCTTGGTTTTTTTTTTTTTTTGAAGTGAGTTTTTCTGTTTTGTAATTTTGTCCAGAGAAAAATAGATGAATGAGAGAACAAAATGCTAAAAGGGAAACAGTGATCCTGGGAAAATATACACTAAACAAATCAGAAGAGACCCAAAACTGGGGGGGAAAGAAAAAAAAAGGAATATAATCAGGCTGTTGGAAAGAATAGAGCCACACACTAGATTTTGGTTGAATTTTGGTGTGCTAGAAGAAACTACCTCTTAAAATTTTAAAGAAAGAAAAACTTATAAATACCCCCAAATCAGGGTAAATACAATGAAGGGATGGGATATGATTGTAAAAATGAAAATTAAAAAATATTTTAAAAAATGAATCAATAAGATACTAAGTTGGTTGAAAAAAGAAAGAAGAAAAATTAAAAAAAATAAAAAGGAGCGAATGTAATCAGATGGGTGAATAGAACAATGTCATACACTAGATTTAGGGTATAATTTGGCCTGTTAAAAGCAACTGCATCCCAAAATTTTAAAGAAAGAAAAACTTATATTTATACAAAAAATAAGGTTAAATACAATGAAGGGGTAGAATATGACTTTAAAAATGAAAATTAAAAAAATATTTTAAAATTGGAATTGATAAGATAAGAAGCTTGTTGAAAAAGAAGAAAAGCTCAAAGAAAAATGAAATAGAAAATAAAAAATAAAATTAAAAAATTAACTTGGAAAAACTAAAGAATCATGGGAAAAAAGCCATGAATTCTATGTACTATATTCCCCAAGTGCTGGAGTTTTGCAGTTCTAATTGATCAGTAAACTTGGTCTTGGCTTGATGTTCTTGCTGATCTTTTTGGGGAGGGGCCTGTTGCAGTGATTCTCGAATGTCTTTGGTCCAGGAGGAATTGCACCACCATGGCCAGGGACGAGGCTAAGTACTTTCTTGGGTTTGCTCTCGATAGCTTTTGTTCCCTGAAGGCTTTTCATGCAGCTTTAGAGGGCAAGAATGAAAATGGCAGCCTCCCAATCTCTAGTCCCCGAGGAGCTGAGAGTTTGCACCCCAATCCTCAGTGCACCCTAGAGAAAAGCAGTTAATCACTCCTGCTTCCCTGGTCTCCGACCACACTCCGTGCTCACCTGGATTGTGACTGAGCATTTCTATCTCTGGCACATGACCCCATTTGGAGTCTCCAAACCCAGCAGTTTCCTGTGCTGTGCTTCGTGCCACTCCTCCCAGGGGAAGAAGCAGAGTCTTCCTGGATCAGCCACTTGTTGGGCTGAACTGTGCTGCAGATCACGGTTTATGGCAGCCCTGAGCTGAGAACTCACTCCTTGGCTCACTACGGCCAGCTTCCCCACTTCAGTACGTGGGAGCTCTGCCACACTCAGGAACCCTCAGTCTTTCTTTGACCCTGAGAGTCCTGAAACCACACTGTCCCAGGGAGGATTCCACCCCTGCTTAGCCACTGGAGCAACCTCCCTCCCCAGAGCAGACTTCTAAAAGTTCTGATTTTGTGTGCTGCTGCTCTGTTGCTTGGCTGGTAGCTGGCTGATGGAGGCTTTCTCCCACCCTACAATCTATCTTTCAGTGTATTGCCTCGGATTCACTTCTCTGCATGTCCCACCTTCCAGAAAGTCGTTGCTTTTCTGTTTATAGAGTTGCTGCTATTCTTTTCTTCGATCTCCTGTTGAGTTCATAGGTGTTCAGAATGGTTTGATAACTATCTAGCTGAATACCTGGGACCATATGAAATTTAGGTCTTCTACTCCTCTGCCATCTTGCTAGCAAAGGCACTCTCATTTAACTTAAGGATACATATTTTTTTTTTGAGTACTTCGGTAGCAGGCAGTGTACTGAGAATTTACAAACTTTAGTTCTTTCAGAAACCACATAAGGTGGTTATTATTTCTGATCTACAGAGGAGGAAACTGGATTTTAGGGAGGGTAAACAACCATTAGCAATAGCAAGCAAGAAATAGCTGAGATTCAAAATCTGGTCTTTCTCATTACAAAATAGGTAATTTTATCTTCTTTTACTGCCACAGGACATTAGGTAGTCTTACTTGGGAAAAATAAGTTTATCTGGACCAATATGATTGAGAATTATAGTTATAAGAAAATTTTATTTATTGCAGGAGTTTTAGAGCTTTTTGCTGTTATACATTGTGCCTCTTCAGGAGAGTAATTGAGCATGTACTGTTGTTCAAACTTGCTTGATTTTGAAACTCTTCCCTCTGTCCAGTGTCATCTTGAGGATCTGAGTGTCCCATGCTGATACAACTTTTTTCAGTAGGCTCAGGTGATGTCTACATATTTTGCATTGTAAGTGTAATGAGCCATGATTGAAGTTCAATATCAGAATTTGTAATTAATCACGATTAAAAACTACATTATTTGTGTAGATGTTAGCTGAAGCCATGGGAATGAATAGAATTACAAATAGATGATATAGATTGAGAAAAGTCTTCAAAGTAGGGAGGAATAGACATTGGTAGGCAGATAGGCAAATCAGGAAAGAGAGGTTTGGGAAGCAAGGCAGGAGTGTGAAAAGCAATGTAGATTAGAGGTAAAATAGTGTGAGGGTACCGACTTTGGCAGTTAGGGGGTCACTTTGACCACTGGTTGTAGTAGGGACAAAAGCCAGATTTTAAGAGGCTGAATGAAACAAGGAAAATAGGATGTAAAAAAAATTTCTGAAATAAGTTGGAGTAGGAAATAATGTAGAAAGGAATTTTTTTTCATTAGACTCTAGAGACTTAAATCAAGTTGGCAGGGAGTGGGAAAGGGGTGAGTAGAGAGAGAAAGATAGTAAGTAGAGATAATTGATGGGGTGAGGTTTCAGAAGAAACGTGGAGATTGGAATAGAAAGATGGCTTCTTGAGATGTGCAGAAAGGGAAGATGGATAAAAATACATAGAATTTTGAGAAGTTAAGGCTATTAGAGTCATGCTTCTATGCAAAATAAGGAAAAATGATCTTTGGAAAAAGGACTGTCAAGTGGTATTGGTAGCTCAAAATGGACTAGGTGGTCAATTAGGTATGAATAAAGAAATTGTTAAGTAATTTTGAAAGTCATTGAAATAAGTGTAAGTTTTGTAGTACTACTACTACTGCTTCTAGTAGTAGTAGTTGCAGTTATTATTATGTGACTTTCTTCAGCAGTGCTATGGAATCTAGCAACAAGAATTTGGAAAAAAATGAATTTAGTTTTAATTAAGGTTAAAGGGTAGGACAAGACATGGGGCAAAAGATGGGTTCACTGTGAGTGAGGAAATGAAAGGTCAAAGAACTGTGGGTTGTAGAATGAAGTTCACTTCTGAGTACTTGAGAAGTATAACAGTATTCCTTAAATACATTCACAAATGTATGTTGCTGAAATGAGGATATGTAGAAGTTTGTTGGAGTAAATTAAAGTGTCTCTTGTTTTGAGGGAGTTGATTTATGGAAGTTTTAGAGCTTCACAATGATGGTAAATTTTAGAGATAGAGAAGAAAACTATGAATCAAGAATCAGAGAATTCTGGGAATGTTGGAGAGGGTATTGGTCAGTACATGGGAATCACAAATATAGCTAAGGTAATATAATCAACTTAGGGGAATTTTAAAGGAGAATTATTGGAATAAAGATAAAATATTAATTGGAAGTGGTGGTGGGAGGAGGAAATTGTTAATCCATACTCCTGATTTTATAAGTGTGAGAAGAATCTTGAGGAGAACTTTAAAAAATTAGCATAGTCAGTAAAAAGCTAGGATTCAGGTAAACTAAGGTGGAGGAAATGCTCCAGGAAAAGATTCAGAATTTAAGAATGTTATACTGATTCTGGAAATGAATTTAGTGGGCAAGGGAAGAGATGGAGAAGAATGTGGATGACGGGTAGAATTGAATACATAAAACATGAGAGACCAGCAAGACAATAGACTGTGGGGACTGACATCTAGGGTGGTGAATGTGATTCCTAGGTCTGATGATGGGAAGACAGAGAATTGGAAAGTAGATAAGAGAGACATGGTAACTCAGGGAATGGGTTATGGGTAGGATTTGTAGCTTCAAAGATCCAGATTGGAACTTTGTTATTATGGTGTTATCTCAAAACTGCCTTTGAGGTGGGTAACTCTAATAGGAGTCTTTAATAATTTAGAAGGCTAATATGGGCTGCTTTATCCTACTTTGTCTTTCCTATTAATGATAACTCACCTCTTGCGTGCACCTGGAATGTACTGTTCTTTCATCCATTTCTGCCTATCTAAAATTTGCTCATTATCTAAAACTTCAAAGCTCAGTTCAGTTGTGTCTTTCCAAGAACTATATCCTAATTAGCTCAAACTTAGAACAAATCATATCTATTTCTGAACTTCCATGGGTCTTAGCACCTCTTACGTGATATTTATACTAGTTTCCATCATATATTTATTGTTTTAACTTCTGTTGTTACTCTGTTAACTCTGACACAGGGACTGTCTTATTAATCTTATATCCCCACAGCAACCAACATGCCTGGAGTGTACTGGTTAAGAAAGCTACCTCTGGGGTGCCTGGGTGGCTCAGTCAGATAAGTGTCTGCCTTGGGCTCAGGTCATGATCCCACACTCTTGGGATAGAGCCCCGCATCAGTCTCCCTGCTCAGCGGGGAGCCTGCTTCTCCCTCTCCCACTCCCCCTGCTTGTGTTCCCTCTCGCTGTGTGTCTCTCTGTCAAATAAAGAAATAAAATCTTAAAAAAAAAGATAGCTACCTCTGGTATTAGACCAGTAATGAATCAACATGATGACTTTGGGAAAGTTACTTGGATTCTTCAGACATAAATTTTTCATCTGTAAAATGGTGATAATACTGATACTGATCTAAGAAGGCTTTCATAAAGACTAAATAAAAATAATTTGCATACTTAGCCTAGTGGCTGGCAATGGTTACCATCATTATCTTAACTAAATGCTTGTGGAGTAAATGAGTGAGTGAGTGCTTCCACAATCTACTTGGAAAAAGTCACATTTTTCAGTTGTTTGACTCATGTATTTAGAAAGAGAATAATTAGATTTTCCTGTGTGCTAATACCAATATACTGAGGTCTCTTAAAGAGTAATATTTCAATATAAACTGTTAAAATAATCATTACCATTTATTTTGTACTAACTATATGCCAGACATAATGCTAAATGATATAGGCTAGCTCACTTTAATCTTAATTGAAAAGTTGGATATTCTCCTTTGTTTTAGAGTCTCAAAAGTCACATGTAAGCCAGGATAGAAATTTAGGTTGTCAAACTTTAAAATTGTTAACTTTTGAGTACCACACTATACCAGATAATCCCAAGAGGCATATCATATGTTTCTTTAAATGCCCCCAAACCAATGTAGTATAAGATGGAATAGCTCAATTATAAAAACCCCTAAAATTGTGGGAAGTCACAAGAATATTAATTTTAAAGAAAATAAGGAAACATGCTGTAAAACAGGGTAGATGCATTTTTTTTTTGATAGATTTTTTAACTCATGAGTAGTTTGGGAGTATTAATCTATAAATTAGAATTATATTAATATAATTATGTGTAATATAATTATATTAATATTATATTAATTATAATATATACCGTATATAATATTAATAACAATAATATATATAATTATATATTATTATATTGTATTATTTAACATATAATGTATTTTTTGTTTTGGGGTACAGGTCTGTGAATCATCAGGCTTACACAACTCATAGCACTCACCATAGCACATACCCTCCCCAGTGTCCATCACCCAGCCACCCTATCTGTCCCTCCTCCCCTCTAGCAACCCTCAGTTTGTTTCCTGAGATTAAGAGTCTATTATGGTTTGTCTCCCTCCCTGGTCCCATCTTGTTTCATTTTTCCCTCCCTTACCCCATGCCCCCCCACCCTGCCTCTCAATTCCTTATATCAGAGAGATCATATGATAATTATTTTTCTCTGACTGACTTATTTCACTTAGCATAATACCCTCTAGTTCCATCCATGTCATTGCAAATGGCAAGATTTCCTGTGTGTGTGTGTGTGTGTGTGTGTGTGTGTACACACCACATGTATACACCAGATGTGTACACCATATCTTCTTTATCCATTCATATGTTGATTGACATCTGGGCTCTTTCATAGCTTGGCTATTGTGGACATTGTTGCTATAAACATTGGGTGCAGGTGCCCCTTCAGATCACTACATTTGTGTCTTTGGGATAAACCCTCAGTAGTGCAATTGCTGGGTCATAGGGTAGCTCTATTTTCAACTTTTTGAGTAAAAGTAAGGGCTTTCTTACCATTTATTTAAACATTTTTATTTTTGTAGTTTAAGGAATGCTACATTACTGGAAATTATTTAAAATTATCAAAAGCTTAAGTATAGAGGTTAGATAATTTTTATATTAGTGTTTGCTTCAGGAAATGCATATATAGGCATGTCTTGTTTAACTGTGCTTTGCTTTATTGTGTTTTGCAGATAATATGTTTTTTACAAATTGAAACTTTGTGGCACAATTTTTCCAATGGCATTTGCTTGCTTCATGTCTGTGTGTTACATGCTGGTAGTTCTTGCAGTATTTCAGACTTCCATTATTATAGTTGTTATGGTGATTGGTGATCAGTCATCTATGATGTTACTTTTGTAAATTGTTTTAGGGTGCCACGAACCACACCCATATAAGACACCAAACTTAATAAATGTGTGTGTGTTCTGATTGCTCTACTGACTGGCTGTTCTCCGTCTCTGTTCTTCTCCTTGGGCCTCCCTATTCCCTGAGACATGCCGAAAGTTCAGATGGTTAGAATTTTTAAGCAATTAGGTGTTTTAAATTAAGGTATATGTATGATTATTTTAGACATAGTCCTGTTGCACATTTAATAAACTTCAGTAGAGTGTAGACATAACTTTGATATGTACCAGGAAACCAGAAAATTCTTTTGACTCACTTTATTGTGGTATCTCTGAAGTATACCTGTAGTGAAATTACTGCTATGTATTATGAACTTAGAGAAATTGTTGTAGCTCTATAGATTTTTGAATAAGGTATAGTCCATTTGTTATAACTGTTGTTTTTGTTTTTAAGTTGAAGTAGTACAGCATGGTACACATATCTTTAGTATAGTTTGATGACTTTTTGTACTTGTATAAAAATACTGTGTAACAGTCACCTAAATCAAGACATAGAACATTTCCAGCTTCTCAGAAGGCTTATTTGTATCCTGTTCTAGTCAGTATTCTTTCTCTCCTCAGGTACTCTCATTTCAAGGCTTTTGCCCATCTTGAAGATTTGTTGTCTTGCCTTTGCTTTGTAGTTCTTTATAATTTTGGTCTGGGTCCTTTGACAGATGTATGTATTATATAGTATTATTAACTGTCACCATGCTGTATGTGGATAAATGTATTATAAATAATAATCTTCCAGTCTGTGGCTTGCCTTCTTACTCTCTTAATGGTGAGGTTTGATGAGTTTTAATGAAGTTAAGTTTATTAATCTTTTCCTTTATGGCTAATGCTAATTGTGTCTTATTTGAGAAATTTTTGCCTACCCTAAGATCATGAAGTTATTCCCCCTCTTTTTGTTGTAGAAGCTTTATTTGTTTTATCTTTGGCATTTAAATCTATGATCCATTTAAAATTAACTTTTGTTTATAGTGTGAAGTAGAGGTCACGGTTTATTTATTTTCCCTTTTGCTTATCAGATTGCTTCAGCATTACTTACTGTAAAGATCATCTCTTTCTTATCTAATTGTAGTGGTATCTTTTTTTAAGTAAGTGACCAGATATGGATGGATTTGTACTGTTAATTTTTATTATGAAATCTGTGATATATTCCAGTAAATTATAAGTTCCTGAAAAGCTTAGACTGTGTTTAATTTGCTTATTACACTATGCCTACTGCCTAACATGCCAGGCACATAATAGACATTCAGTAAATATTTGCTGATTGAATGAAAGAATCATAAAGGAAAAATCCACAGGAAGTTTCAAAAATGTTGGTGAGGAGACAGTTAAACTGTTCCTAGATGCCGAGATGCCTAGGTATGTAGTAGAACTGGAAGTCTTTTTGTAGAATATTCTAAACATACCTCTTACCTCTTGTTTAACCCTTCCTCCCTGCAACCTCCCCTATTACAAATGTTTATCTGATCATATGGTTCAACCAGCATTTATTAAACACCCATTGGACTTTTGCCAGGGAATATCTTATTTAGTTCTTAGAGCATTTTCTTCTTTTTTCTATTGTCATCATACATATATTATTTAATGAAGGCATTTTGTGAGAATTTGCTATTCTTCTGATTATTTTTTGACATTTATGTTTAGTCTGTTAGGTTCTGTAAAATATATCAATGTAAATTCTAACTCTAACAAGTTACTTTAAAACAAAGGATGGCTATGAAAGGATTTGTTTTATCACATTGTTTATTTCATTTAGATGTTAAATGATAATTTTTACCATGTCTTTGTAGAAATTGTCACAGAAGGAAAAAGGAAAAAGTCTTCATCTTCTGAGTTACATAAGGTATGCATTAGTTTTGCTTTTAATCTATACATTATCTTTAGAGTTACCAATAGTGAAAATATTTTGTCTTTTTAATAAAAACTTAAAGAAAATGTTATAAAACCTTAACTAATTAGTGTTTTGCAGGGAATGGTATATCCTAATTAATTCAAAGGTTAACAAAGAAAGAAACACTTTCTGGGGTCTGCCTTGTTTAAATCATTGTAAGATGTGTCAGTATACTTTCTAGGCCTTGTTTTAGATTTTGTATAAAACATAACCCAGCATTTCTTTATTTCTTTGATAACTGGATATATTAGCATACCTCACATTCATTTATTGTACTACTGTAGATAAAGGAAAGTGCTCAAGTTGTGTGCTGAAAATTACTAATTGAAATACCTATTAAAATTTCTTCCTTCCCTCCTTCTTTTCTTCCTCCCTTCCCTTCTCTTCCCCTTCCCCTCCCTCCCTCCCTCCCTCCTTTCTTTCTCTCTCTCTCTTTCCCTTCCTTCCTTCCTTCCTTCCTTATTCCACAAATAAATGATAAACCGCACAACCAGATTCGAATATCCAAATAACTCCCAGAGTTTGTGCCGCTGGATTATTCTGTACCTGTCGAAATCCCTGTTATAACTTGTAAGCCAGACAAACTTCCATTATTCAAACGACAGTATGAAAATACCATATTTATTGGCTCAAAGACAGCAGATCCATACTGTTATGGTCACACACAGTTTCATCTGTTACCTGACAAACTGAAAAGGGAAAGGCTTTTAAAACGGAACTGTGCCGATCAGATAGAAGTTGTTTTTAGAGCTAATGCTATTGCAAGCCTCTTTGCTTGGACTGGAGCACAAGCTATGTATCAAGGGTTTTGGAGTGAAGCAGATGTCACTCGGCCGTTTGTCTCTCAGGGTGTGATCACAGATGGAAAATACTTTTCCTTTTTCTGCTATCAGTTAAATACTTTGGCACTGACTGCACAAGCTGATCAAAATAACCCTCGTAAAAATATATGTTGGGGGACACAAAGTACGCCTCTTTATGAAACAATTGAAGATAATAATGTGAAAGGTTTTAATGATGATGTTCTACTCCAGATAGTTCACTTTCTACTGAACAGACCAAAAGAAGACAAATGATAGCTGTTGGAAAACTAAGAAGAAGTAACCGATTCAGGACTTTGGGAATACTTCAGTTTCACTGAAGGGAAAATAAAAGGAATTTTAATAATGAAATTCTTTCTTTCTTTCCTTCCTTCCTTCCTTCCTTCCTTCCTTCCTTCCTTCCTTCCTTCCTTCCTTCCTTCTGTGTAAGCGAATAGTAGCAAAAGAAGCAAAGTGAATTTTCTACTTATGTTGGAAGTGTTTCAAAAGTTTAGTTTCTTTTGGGGCGCCTGGGTGGCTCAGTGGGTTAAGCCGCTGCCTTCGGCTCAGGTCATGATCTCGGAGTCCTGGGAGTGAGCCCTGCATGGGCTCTCTGCTCAGCAGGGAGCCTGCTTCCTCCTCTCTCTCTGCCTGCCTCTCTGCCTGCTTGTGATCTCTCTGTCAAATAAATAAATAAAATCTTTAAAAAAAAAATTTAGTTTCTTTTTATAAAGATTATCTTTTTTCCTCTAGAATTTTGTGATTTAAACACAGTAGTTCCCTGATATACCTCATAATTTATTAGACACTTTTTTCTGAAGCATTCCAGATTATGCATAGAGGACTTTTAATTTGGCACAGAGAACTTTAACTTGGCATATTTCATGGAATAAAGTGAAGAAATCATAATGAGGGCTGTGGGAGGGAATTAAGAGCATACAGACAAGGCCAAACAGAGCATGTCTTTAGGTACTCTTCTACCTTGGCTTACTTCACATTTCTGGGTATGATTTCTTTCAAAATTCTGGATTTGGCTTAAGTGCTATAAGTGAGGGGGTGTAAAAATAAATTCTTACATTGCTGTCATACTCAGCTTCAAATACCTCTGTTGACTACCTCTTCTTTTGTGTTTAATACCTCTAGTGAAGTGAAATGCTCTGTTTTCAGTTGCTGCTTCATGCAGTTGAAAGTCCACCATTAGATATTCATAATATATTTCTCTTTCTTGTTTTTAGATGTACGAAAGTATTTTTTAACTTTTTATTTTCAAATAACTTTAGATTTACAGAAAATTTACAGAAATAGTATAGCATTCACATCTACCCTTCACTCAGCTTCCCTTAGTGTTAATATCTATATAACCACAGTATAATGACCAAAATTTAAGAAATTAACTTTGGTACAGTACTTTAAGCTACAGACATTATTTGGATTTCTTCAGTTTTTTTTTTTTTTAAACTAATATTGTTTTTCGATTCCAGGATCGCACATTGCAATAGGCATCATATCTCCTTGATTTCCTTCATTCTATGACAGTTCTTCAGTCTTTGTTCTTTAATGATCATGACATTTTTAGAGTACTATGATTTTGTCAGTATTTTGTTGAATATTCTTCGGTTTGGGTTTGTCTCTGGTCTCCCTTTTTTTTTTTTCTCTTCTTTTTTTTTTTTTAAGATTTTTATTTATTTATTTGACAGAGGGAGAGAGATCACAAGTAGGCAGAGCAGCCGACAGAGAGAGGGGGGAAGCAGGCTCCCCACTAAGCGGAGAGCCTAATGCGGGCTCGATCCCAGGACCCTGAGATCATGACCTGGGCTGAAGGCAGAGGCTTAACCCATTGAGCCACCCAGGCACTCCTTTTTCCTTTTTTTAAAAGTAATTTCTATACCCAATGTGGGGCTTGAACTCACAACCCCAAGATCAAGAGTCTCATGCTCTTCCAACTTTGCCAGCCAGGTTTCTTTTGATTAGATTAAAGTTATGGATTTTTAGAAAGAATATCACATGATATGCCCTTCTTACTGTATCCTGTCAGGAGAACACAGTATACAATAATGATAGGTCTTATTACTGGTGATGTCATTCTTGACTACCTGCTTAAGATGGCTACTATCTGGTCATTCTGTTGTAAAGTTACTCCTTTACTTTGTAATAAATAGATATCTTGGGAGAGATACTTTGAATCTGTGCAGATATACTGTTTCTTAAACTTTCACCCACTATTTTACCATGTCGCAGTGGATCTGCCCTGCAAGAGTTGTGTATATGATACTCTGTTAGTGATTTTCTATTTCCCTCATTCCCTCTGCATTTATTAATTGAAGTTCATCTGTAAGGGAGATCTGCCCCTCTTTTCTTCTTATTTATTTATTCAATTACCTATTTTTATTAATATGGACTCAAGGGTTTTTATTCTATGGGTTATAATTTATTATAGCATTATTGGCTTTTCTGATTGAAACAAAATGTTTAGTGTAGGTATTGGAAGATCTTTCAGTTTGGATCCTGTGCCCTTTTAACGTGCTCCTTTTTTTTTTTTTTTTGCACTTATTTCTGGTACTCCATGGTTCTTTTATTGAAGAATAATATTTAGAAATCCAGGTCTGGGTGCTAGCTGTGCTTATTGCTTGTGAGGTGTCATTGTTTCTAGACTCTCACTAGAGAAGACTAGAAAAATTTTTGTATACTAATACATACAGATACACATATCTCTGTATTTCTGTATTTTTATCTTACATCTATGAAAAACCATGAGTTTAGTACTGATAATTTTTTAAAAATATTTATTTGTCAGAGAGAGAGAGAACGAGAGGGCACACGCATAAGCAGGCAGAGTGGCAGGCAGAGTGGCACGCAGAGGCAGAGAGAGAAGCAGGCTCCCTGTGGAGCAAGGAGCCCCATGCGGGACTCGATCTCAGGACCCTGGGACCATGACCTGAGCTGAAGGCAGCGGCCCAACCGACTGAGCCACCTAGGCGTCCCCTGATAATTTTTTTTTTTAAGATTTTATTTGTTTGTTTGACAGAGAGAGAGTGAGCATAGGTAGGCAGAGCAGCAGACAGAGGGAGATGGAGAAGCAGGCTCCTGGCTGAGCATGGAGCCCAATGTGGGACTCCATCCCCGGACCCTGGGATAAAAATAATGAGCCGAAGGTACACACCTAACCAACTGAACTACCGTGCCCTAGTACTGAGACTTTGGATTCTAATCCAGCATCACAGAGTTTATTCTAGCCTTTTCCCTTTTTTTAACTTTTTTCTATCTCATTATCTACCATATATTTACTTATTTGTTCAACTATAATCTGCACATGAAGTTATACTACTGCATTTAAAAATGTAGAATTTCTGGGGTGCCTGAGTGGCTCAGTGGGTTGAGCCTCTGCCTTTGGCTCAGGTCATGAAACAAGGTCCTGGGATCAAGCCCCACATCTGGCTCTCGGCTCAGCAGGGAGCCTGCTTCCCCCTCTCTCTTCCTGCCTCTCTGCCTACTTGTGATCTCTCTCTGTCAAATAAATAAATAAAATCTTTAAAAAATGTAGAATTTCTTAAAAGTTAGCATACTAAATTTTTATTAGTGATTTATATTATTGCTTTTTCTATCAAAGCAGCTATGGATATAAATTACTGAAAGGATTAGAGCTTTGATGTGTATAGGGCCAAGACCCCGATACATTTTGGGTTTAAAGTATTTCAAAAATATTTCTAAAGCAAAAGCAGTTTGTTGTAGAGAAATTAGAAAATTGAGTTGAGGGAAAAGGAGACCACCCAGACGGAACTAAAATTAATGCCTGGATGTATATCTTTCTAGTTTTTCTGTCTGTATATCCATCTGTAATAAACACATATTTATTTATTTATTTTTAAAGATTTTATTTATTAGAGAGAGAGAGACAGTGAGAGAGGAAACACAAGCAGGGGGAGTGGGAAAGGGAGAAGCAGTCTTCCCACTGAGCAGGGAGCCTGATGTGGGACTCCATCCCAGGACCCTGGGATCATGACATGGGCCGAAGACAGACGCTTTACCACTGAGCCACCCAGGCGCCCCATCTGTAATAAACACATATTTAATTATTAAAAAATAGAAAACCACAGAATACTGTTTTATAATTTGCTTTTTCTACTTAACTATATATTGTGAACATCATTTTCTGAAATCTAATTTAAAGCATTGCTGGGTAGATACTTATTGAATATTTAACATGTATTTGACACTATACTAGGCATAAGTACCAGGGAAACAATGGCAAACATTTTTAATGACTACATTGTATTCAGTTATATGGGCATATCACAGTTAATTTAACCAATATCCTATCATTGTTTTGAGGTTTTTTGTTTGTTTGTTTGTTTGTTTTGAGTAAACTCTATGTCCAATGTGGGACTAAACTCATGACCCTAAGATCAAGAGTCACATGCCCTAGTGACTGAGCCAGCCAGGTGCCACTTGAGTTGCTTTTAATTAAAAAAAAAAAAAAAAAGGAACAGCGCTGTAGTCATTATCCTTGTAGCTAAATCTCTGGAACATAATTATCTACTAAATTATTTCTGGCCTTTTGATAGCTGAATTCAAGTTAATTCAAGACTGATCTCTTGATAGATGTGAAGTAAGAGTGTGAATACTTTGGGGAGATCCACAGTTTTTGGATTTATACATGGGGAAGTTGCCACTCTATTCTGAATATTGAAAATTAAGACTTTTATTCTTCTTTGGTAAGTCCTGGCTATACCTTTTGGCAGACCCCCAATTTTCCTTAAGTAATAGCTTTGTATCGATGTAGTATTTGAACTAGTAATAGATTTAGCTTTTGAAGTTCTCTGTTAAGAACATGGCAGAGGACATTTCAGTCTAAACAATTTAAAGAGCATATGTTCATAATAAATAACTTGTCAGTGGATTCCAGTATATTTTTTCCCCCCTGGATTATCTGCTTTTGATAGCATTCTCTTTTGAAGGCTATACTATAATGAATTATGTATAAAGTGAACCTAAAAGTAGCTGTGTGACTTGATCTGCTGAAGGGCTTGTTTAGTATTACGTTTGAACATTAATAAATAAAACAAATGTTCTTGAGCTTTTTTTGGGAAGTTATTAGAGTTCTGATAATGTATTTAAATATATCTTGAAGGGGAATTTAGAACCCATTTTTGCCTTAAAAATTTCAATTTGACTTTTTGAAGAATTAGAAGACTATTGAAAATACTTGAGAGTATTAGGACTCCATTTGGATTTTTGTAAATGGAATTATAGGCTTTGCAGAATCATGAATAGCTTAGAATCTTTGTTGATTGTATAGCCGAGACCATGATTAAAATTTATCTAAGAATAGATGAAATTGTTGCAAAAAGGCTTCCATTATTTTTTTTTAGTTAATCATTAAGAAAAAAGTGAGTGTAGAAAATATTGACAGTAGTTAGTTGTACGTGAAATCTGCTTCTCCTATATTTATATACAATATTAGAGTGAGAGATTTAAATCTGTAATTTATTAATCAGGAAGCTACAGGAGAGGTTTTTCTGGAGCTTTAAATATTAATATTTTTCCCTTGCCTTTAATAATTGCATTGTATTCTTATTAAAAAAAATAACACATTTGGAAACTAAGAGAACACGAAAATAAAAATCACCTCTTAACTCACTAGAGATAATCACTATTAAATATTTTTGTATATAACCTTTCATATTTTATTTCTACTCATGGGTATTTTATTTTGTCTTATGAAAGAAAGATCATTCTCTATATGTTTTTCTTTTATACTTATATTCAAAATAATTTCTTTTTTTCTAAATTTTAATTTTTATATATATATATATACTTAGTGATCTCTATACCCAATGTGGGGCTCAGACTCATGACCCTGAGATCAAGAGTTTCATGCTTTTCTTTCTTTCTTTCTTTCTTTCTTTCTTTCTTTCTTTCTTTCTTTTTATTTCTTTTCAGCATAACAGAATTCATTGTTTTTGCACCACACCCAGTGCTCCAAGAGTTGCATGCTTTTCTGACTGAGCCAGCCAGGTGCCCCCAAAATAATTTCTTAATATCATTAATCTTCTGGAACATGTTATTTAATAACAACTGAATAGCATCTGATTTGGTTTAGTTTTGCCATAAATTTGTTTAATTATTCATTTATTATTGTTTCTGGTTTTTCTATATTAAAAGTAATATAGAATATATATCTCTGTTCATAATTTTTATATATACTTGGATTTTCATTTTTATTATTTATTTTTATACTTTGATTTTCAAAGCTTCTGATATTAGTATATAGAGTATTAATAAACATCCAGATTTCATATGTCTATACTTTGGAGGAATAGAGAACTACCTTTTTTGAAAATAGGATAGATTATGTTTTGTGTCCATCCTAATGGAAGTATGCATCAGTATTCATTAGGGTAAATAATTCATTCATTGATACTAAATCTAAACCATTCATAGATAAAGTGATTGAACATAAATTATTGTGAAAAGGTAATATAAAATCTTCCATGGAAGACATAAGGAATATTTTTTTTTTAAGATTTTATTTATTTGACACAGAGAGAGAGAGAGTGAGAAAGGGAACACAAGCAAGAGAATGGGAGAGGAAGAGAAGCAGGCTTCCTGCTGAGCAGAGAGCCTGAAGATGCAGGGCTTGATCCCAGGACCCCGGGATCATGACCTAAACTGAAGGCAGCTGCTTAACAACTGAGTCACCCAGGCGCCCCATACATAAGGAATATTTTATAAGAAACTGATTTTACAGAATACTCAACATGTATAACCAACTCTTACTTTTTCCAAATCTTAGTTGCTGTCCTTCAAGGGTTTTTTTTTTGTTGTTGCTTTTTGTTTTTTTTTAGCTCTTCTTACAAAAATATTTTTTTGAGAGCGAGAGATAGAGTAAGGTAATGGACCTGGGTAGGGGAGAGGGGCAGAGCAATCCAGGGAAGAAAAAGACTTCCTACTGAGTTGGGAACCCTACATAGGGGTGGATCCCAAGACTCTGAGATCATGAGCTAAGTTGAAGTCAGACATTTAACTGACTGAGCCACCCAGGTGCCCCTGTCCTTCAAGTTTGAACTGAGTAAATTTTTAGGTTATTACTAGGGCCATGTAACAAATGACCCCCCCAAACTTAGTGGCTTGAACTTACTTTGCTCAGGAATCATCAGTCTGGGAAGGGTTTAATTGGAGATAACTTTTCTTTTTTTTACTTGGGAGTTACCTAGGTTGGCTTGGAGGCCAGGGTTTATAAAGGTTCCTTCACTCACTTACTTATCTTGATACATGTTCTGAGAAGAGTCAGTATCTTGGTGTTTATCTATGTCTTTTTAGATCTCTCCACTGTAGAGGCTTAAGGATGTCCAGGATTTTTTTACTCATTGGTTCAAGTCTCCTGAGATATGTATACTAAGAGAAAGAGGGAAAAAAAAAAAAAAAAAAGAGGAAGGGAGAACACACAAGCATGTGAGACCAGGCTGAAGCAATACTAGTATTGCCTTTAATGATTTAGCCTTGGACATCACAGTCCTGTCCAGATTCAAGGGGGAGGAATGTAGACTGTACCTGATGTTGTACCTGATGATGTACCCATCAGTAGCACATCGGAAGAAGAGCATGTGGGATATGGAATATTGGTGTGGCCATTTCTGGAAAACAGAGTATGCTATAAAATCCAATGTAGGCTAACTAACGTGCTCACAAAGAATCCATGGGTGTGAACAGCCTGAAGCCCTTACCTTTACCCTTTGAGGAAGCAATTGTTGTTCCCTAATTAAGAATATAAAGGAAATGATTTAGAGATAATACTGTCTTTTGCAGATGAAGAATTAAAAATAGGTACCTTTTTATACAGATTAGATATAGATAATTAAGTTATTAGTACCTAAGAGGATCAATTCATAGGTGCTAGTGAAATAAGGGTTGAGATATCCTTTCTTCAAATTTATTTTGTCCTCTTGACTTATGCTCTACTCTCACTGAAATCATTTTATGGATTGTTACTGATTATAATTGATATGGTATTTATTATATATTAGTTTTTGTAGGCTGAATTTGATACTTAACTATTGTTTATAACTTTCTATAACTTTATAACTTTCTCAATGTGAAATTTAAGGTATTTAAGTTCTAAACAAATGATTTCAAACTTGTGGTTACAGTCCATACATTCATTTGTTTATTCAGCACATCATGAGCCATACACTTTGGAGATATAAAGTCTACTAGGTCAGGGTACTCTCTTCATTTTATTTAAAAACAATTTTTTAAAAAAGATTTTATTTATTTGCAGAGGGAGAGAGTGAGAGAGGGAACACAAGAAGGGGAAGTGGGAGAGGGAGAAGCAGGCTTTCCACTAAGCAGGGAGCCCAATGTAGGGCTTGATCCCAGAACCCTGGGATCATGACCTGAGCCGAAGGCAGCCACTTAATGACTGAGGCACCGTAGCACCCCTATTTTTAATTTTTAAAAAATCTTTATTTGAGAGAGAACAAGAGTGAGAGAGAGAGTGCACATGAGCAGCGGGGAGGAGCAGAAGCAGGGGGAGAAGCAAGACTTTAAGGTGAGCAGGAAGCTGGATATGGGACTCAATCCCAGGACCCCGAGATCACAAACTGAGCTGAAGGCAGATGCTTAACTGACTGTGTCACCTTGGCACCCACAGCACTCTCTTTTAAAGATCTCCACAGCCTGGAGAAGAGGGACATGTAGACAAATATTTATAATATAGTTTGATACATATAGTATAAATAACATAATAGAAATGTACCAATACCTAAGGAAAGGAATGCCTTGGTGTAGGAGTGACAGTTGTGTGGATAGAAGAATAATTTTGAGCTGAATCTGAAGTATTTAATAAGGGAAAAATAGAGGGAAGGGGATTTATACATACATAGAAAGGAAGCAGTACATACAAAGGTCTAGATATATAAAATAACGCATGTTTGAAGGAAGTTGAGTAAATGGTGTGTTGGGCTGTAGAGTTGGTGATATGTGGGTGATGTTAAAGATTGCAGATTGTTAAGAGTTTTATCTATAAGTAGTGGGTGCCATTGTTTGTTAAATGTAGTGATCATTAGATTTGTGTATTAGAGAACTATGGGGATAGCATTTGAAAGACTAGAAGAGGTAGAGGCTGTGGGTAAGAGATGGCTAGGGGGCTATTGGGATACTTAATTTATCTACCTTAATACTGAATGAGAGGTTTAAAATTTTTATTTATTTTTAAAGATTTATTTACTTATTTTTGTGCACATGCGTGTGCACGCAAGAGAGAGAAAGAGAGAGACAACACGCAGGGGGAGGGGTAGAGGGAGAACCACACTCTCTGCTGAGCAGGGAGCCCAGCACCAGGGGATCATGATCTGAGCCGAAGGCAGACACTTAACTGACTGAGCCACCCAGCCACCTGAATGAGAGGTTTTTAAAATAAAATTATATTTAACTGCCTATAAATTAAGCACTGAATTTAAAACTCTTTAAAACTAATTGCAAAAAACAAAATAATAAAACTAATTGCAAAATGGGGCGTGTGGTTGGCTCAGCCATTAGATCATATGACTCTTGATCTGGGGATCATGAGTTCAAGCCTCACATTAGGTGTAGTGCTTACTTAAAAAAACAAAAAACCCAAAACACTAATAGCAAAATATTAAGGCAGGTTAATATAATGGTTCTGTTAGTTCGATTAACATGATTCAATTCTTATTTATATTTCATATAATCAATTATTTTCTCATTCTGATTTCAGATAACACAGATGTTAAATGCGAAACCAGAAGATGTTCATGTTCAGTCACCACTGTCGAAACTAAGAAGCTCAGAACACTGGGATCTCCCTTTGCAGGGGGTAAATAAAAACTAATTTCTTTTAAGTACATAGTGTTATTTGGTGTGTTTAAAATATTTTAGTAAAACTGAATTTTCGTTTTCTTATATATCCTTGCTAGGGTTTTCTTGTATTATTTGCAGTTTTTAATTCGTTTATTTCTGGTATTTGTTGAAGTGGTGTTTTGAGATTAGGGTCTTCTTTAGTTTAAGTATACCTTACTTTGTATGATTGTTTTCTTGAAATTTAAATCTCATTATTGGAAAAGATATTTTAAATTTATGAGAATATTAAGCTTATTGGAATCATTTGTAAATGATGAGGATATATCTTAAATTTGAGAGGATATATCTTAAAATGTGAGAGGATATATCTTAAAATGTGGTGGAACTATACTTTAAAAAGGTATTCTAATTATAAATCTGGACTTCGATTTTATTTCTATTAAGCATTATTATGGAGCTTTCATGAATAAGGCTTAAGATGACACTTTTTTTTCCCTAAAGATTTCATTTGTTTGAGAGAGAGAGAAAGAGAGAGAGAGGGACAGGTGCACAGGCACGGGGAGGGGCAGGCACAGGGAGAGGGTGAAGCAGGCGTCCTGTTGAGCTGGGAGCTGGAAGTGGGTCTCGATCCCAGGACACTGGGATCATGACCTAAGCCAAAGGCAGATGCTTAACTGACTGAGCCACCCAGGTGCCCCCAAGATGGCACATTTTCAATATTTGTTCCTTGTTCCTGGTACAACTCATGGTTATTTAAAAAAAAAAAAAAATTAACATATAATGTATTATTAGCCCCAGGGGTACAGGTCTGTGATAACCAGGTTTACACACTTCATAGCACATACCTTCCCCAATGTCCATAACCCCACCAGCTTTTCCCTATCCCCCTCCCACCAGCAACCCTCAGTTTGTTTTGTGAGATTAAGAATCTCTTACGGTTTGTCTCCCTCCCGATCCTATCTTGTTTCATTTATTCCTTTCCTACCCCCCAAACCCCCCACGTTGCCTCTCAACTTCCTCATATCAGGGAGCTCATATGAAAATTATCTTTCTCTGATTGACTTATTTTGCTAAGTATAATACCCTCTAGTTCCATCCATGTCATCACAAATGGCAAGATTTCATTTCTTTTGATGGCTGCGTAGTATTCCATTGTATATATACCACATCTTCTTTATCCATTCATCTGTTGATGGACATCTAGGTTCTTACCATAGTTTGGCTATTGTGGACATCACTGCTATAAACATTCAGGTGCATGTGCCCCTTTGGATCACTACATTTTTATCTTTAGGGTAAATACCCAGTAGTGCAATTGCTGAGTCATAGAGTAGCTCTATGTTCAACTTTTTGAGGAACCTCCATGCTGTTTTCCAGAGTGGCTGCACCAGCTTGCATTCCCACCAACAGTGTAGGACGGATCCCCTTTCTCCGCATCTTCACCAGCATCTGTTATTTCCTGACTTGTTAATTTTAGCCACTCTGACTGGTGTGAGGTGGTATCTCATTGTGGTTTTGATTTGTATTTCCCTGATGCCGAGTGATGTGGAGCACTTTTTCATGTGTCTGTTGGCCATCTGGATGTCTTCTTTGCAGAAATGTCTGTTCACGTCCTCTGCCCATTTCTTGATTAGATTATTTGTTCTTTGGGTGTTGAGTTTGATAAGCTCTTTATAGATTTTGGACACTAGCCCTTTATCTGATATGTCGTTTGCAAATATCTTCTCCCATTATGTCAGTTGTCTTTTGGTTTTGTTGACCGTTGCTGTGCAAAAGCTTTTGATCTTGATAAAGTCCCAATAGTTCATTTTTGCCCTTGTTTCCCTTGCCTTTGGCGATGTTCCTAGAAAGAAGTTACTGCGGCTAAGGTCAAAGAGGTTGCTGCCTGTGTTCTCCTCAAGGATTTTGATGGATTCCTTTCTCACATTGAGGTCCTTCATCCATTTTGAGTCTGTTTTCGTGTGTGGTGTAAGGAAATGGTCCAGGTTCATTTTTCTGCATGTGGCTGTCCAATTTTCCCAACGCCATTTGTTGAAGAGACTGTCTTTTTTCCATTGGACATTTTTCCTGCTTTGTCGAAGAGTAGTTGACCATAGAGTTGAGAGTCAATTTCTGGGCTCTCTATTCTGTTCTATTGATCTATAGGTCTCTTTTTGTGCTAGTACCATACTGTCTTGATGATTACAGCTTTATAATAGAGCTTGAAGTCTGGAATTGTGATGCTACCAACTTTGGCTTTCTTTTTCAATATTCCTCTGGCTATTTGAGGTCTTTTCTGGTTCCAAATGAATTTTAGGATTATTTGTTCCATTTCTTTGAAAAAAAAATGGATGGGATTTTGACAGGGATTACATTAAACATGTAGGTTGCTTTAGGTAGCATAGACATTTTCACAATATTTGTTCTTCCAATCCATGAGCATGGAACATTTTTCCATTTCTTTGTGTCTTCCTCAATTTCTTTCATGAGTACTTTATAGTTTTCTGAGTATAGATTCTGTGCCTCTTCAGTTAGGTTTATTCCTAGGTATCTTATGGTTTTGGGTGCAATTGTAAATGGGATCGACTCCTTTCTCTTTCTCCTGTCTTGTTGGTGTAAAGAAATGCAACTGATTTCTGTGCTTTGATTTTATATCCTGACACTTTACTGAATTCCTGTACAAGTTCTAGCAGATTTAGAGTGGAGTCTTTTTGGTTTTCCACATACAGTATCATATCATCTGCAAAGAGTAATAGTTTGACTTCTTCTTTGCCAGTTTGGATGCCTTTAATTTCTTTTTGTCATCTGATTGCTGAGGCTAGGACTTCTAGTACTATGTTGAATAGCAGTGGTGATAATGGACATCCCTGTCGTGTTTCTGACCTTAGCGGAAAAGCTCTCAGTTTTTCTCCATTGAGAATGATATTCACTGTGGGTTCTTCATAGATGGCTTTGATGATATTGAGGTATGTATTCTCTATCCCTACACTTTGAAGAGTTTTGATCAGGAAGGGATGCTGTACTTTGTCAAATGCTTTTTCAGCATGTATTGAGAGTATCATATGGTTCTTGTTTTTTCTTTTATTAATGTATTGTATCACATTGATTTGCGGATGTTGAACCAAGCTTACAACCCTGGAATAAATCCCACTTGGTCGTGGTGAATAATCCTTTTAATGTACTGTTGGATCCTATTGGCTAGTATTTTGGTGAGAATTTTCACATCTATGTTCATCAAGGATATTGGTCTGTAATTCTCTTTTTTGATGGGATCCTTGTCTGGTTTTGGGATCAAGATAACGTTGGCCTCATAAAATGAGTTTGGAACTTTTCCTTCCATTTCTATTTTTTGGAACAGTTTCAGGAGAATAGGAATTAATTCTTTAAATGTTTGGTAAAATTCCCCTGGGAAGCTGTCTGGCCCTGGGCTCTTGTTTGTTTGGAGATTTTTGGTGAATGCTTCAATCTCCTTACTGGTTATGGGTCTGTTCAGGTTTTCTATTTCTTCTTGGTTGAGTTTTGGTAGTTTCTATGTCTCTAGGAATGCATCCACGTCTTCCAGATTGTCAAATTTGCTGGCGTAGAGTTGCTCATAATATGTTCTTGTAATTGTTTGTATTTCTTTGGTGTTGGTTGTGATCTCTCCTCTTTCTTTTATGATTTTATTTATTTGGGTCCTTTCTCTTTTCTTTTTGCTAAGTCTTGCCAGGGGTTTATCAATCTTATTAATTCTTTAAAGAACCAGCTCCTAGTTTTGTTGATTTGTTCTGTTGTTTTTTTGGTTTCTATTTCATTGATTTCTGCTCTGATCTTTATTATTTATCTTCTCCTGCTGGGTTTAGATTTCTTTCTTGTTCTTTCTCCAGCTCCTTTAGGTGTAGGATTAGGTTGTGCATTTGAGACCTTTCTTGTTTCTTGAGAAAGGCTTGTATTGCTATATATTTTTCTCTCAGGACTGCCTTTGCTGTGTCCCACAGATTTTGAACTGTTATGTTTTCATTATCATTTGTTTCCATGAATGTTTTCAGTTCTTCTTTAATTTCCTGGTTGACCCACTGATTCTTTAGAAGGGTGCTGTTTAGTCTCCATGTATTTGGGTTCTTTCCAAATTTCCTCTTGTGATTGAGTTCTAGCTTCAGAGCATTGTGGTCTGAAATATGCAGGGAATGATCCCAATCTTTGGATACTGGTTGAAACCTGATTTGTGACCCAGGATGTGATCTATTCTGGAGAATGTTCCATGTGCATTAGAGAAGAATGTGTATTCTGTTGCTTTGGGATGGAATGTTCTGTATATATCTGTGATGTCCATCTGGTCCAGTGTGTCATTTAAGGGCTTTATTGTGTGCCATGGATCACAGTTAAGGTAACCCCGAGTTGAGCGCTCTCTCTTCAGCTCCGTCTTTGTAGCCAGCTTCCCTGCTCTAATACCTGAGAGCTCTGTGACACTCAGACACCCCCAATCCTTCTGTGACCCTGTGGGACCTGAGACCACGCTGTCCCTCCATGGGCTTCACCCCATCTTAGCCTCTGGAGCGATTTCTCTCAGTGGAGCAGACTTTTAAAAGTTCTGATTTTGGGGGCACCTGGGTGGCTCAGTGGGTTAACTCTCTGCCTTTAGCTCAGGTCATGATCTCAGGGTCCTGGGATCAAGCCCTGCATCAGGCTCTCTGCTCAGCAGGGAGCCTGCTTTCTCCCCCTCTCTCCCTGCCTGCCTCTCCGCCTACTTGTGATCTCTCTCTCTGTTAAAAAAAAAAAAAAAAGTTATGATTTTGTGCTCCATTGCTCTGTTGCTTTCCAGGAGCCGGCCCCTCACCCCACGGTCTATCTTCCCATTGCTTTGGATTCACTTCTCCGCAGGTCCTACCTTTCAGAAAGTGGTCTATTTTCTATTTCTAGAATTGCTGCTCTTCTCCTCTTCGATCTCCTGTTGGAATTGTATGTGTTTGGAATGGTTTGATAAACTATCTAGGTGATCCCCTGCTACCTGATATCATCTCAGCCTGCTACTTCTCTGCCATCTTGACTTCTCCCCTCATGGTCATTTTTTAAAAATAGAATTTTTCTCAGATTTTCCAGTTTATCCATTTGAGCCTATATTAATCTGCTAGGCTAACATAAGAAAATATCACAGACTGGGTGGCTAAACATCAGAAATTTATTTTCTAATAGTTCTGGAGGCTGAAGTCCAAGATTAAGGTGCCAGTAGGGCTGGTTTCTCTAAGCCTTTTCTCCTTGGTTTATAGATGGTCATCTTCTTGCTGTTTCTTCCTATGACCTTTTTTTCTATATACCCACATTTCTAGTGCTTCTCTTCTTATAAGGATCCCAGTCCTGTTGGATTAAGTCCCTACCCTTACGACCTCATTTAAACTTAATTAACTTTGTAAAGGCCCCATCTCCACGTATAGTTATATTGACAGTGAGGACTTTAATATATGAAATTGGCAGGGGAAGCACAATTCAGTTCATAACATTAGCATTTTAGGATAGCAAATTTTAAGTCATGTTGAATATGTTTTTATGTTACAGACGAGAAAAATTAACCATTTATTCTAACTTGTTCTCAGAGGACATATTTGTCATTAATAGTAGTTGCTTTAACATTATTTAAAAATTTGACTGTCATAATACATTTGTTTCTTATACAAAGTACAAAAAACAGAAATAATAAATGAGATAAGATGACTTGTGCTGACATAAAAAGAAAAAAATTGCTTAAGGTTAGAAAATTTGGGGTGTATAGAAAGGTATAGGTGAAATAAATACTCTTTCTCTGTTCCTTTTTTCTTTTTTTTTTTTTTTAAAGATTTTATTTATTTATTTGTCAGAGAGAGAGAGAGAGCGAGAGTGAGTACAAGCAGATAGAGTGGCAGGCAGAGGCAGAGGGAGAAGCAGGCTCCCTGCTGAGCAAGGAGCCTGATGTGGGACTCGATCCCAGGATGCTGGGATCATGACCTGAGCCGAAGGCAGCGGCTTAACCCACTGAGCCACCCAGGCGTCCCATCTGTTCCTTTTTTCTAATGGCAACCACCATTAATGGTTTTTTCCATTTCTTTGAAGAAAAAAAATACATGTACCTACATAAATAATAATTTATATATGTATGTATACATATATATATGTGTGTGTTTAAAGGTTTTATTTAAAGATTTTATTTAAAGATTTTATTTACTCATTTGACAGAGAGAGACAGAGCGAGAGAGGGAACACAAGCAGGGGGAGTGGAAGAGGGAAGCAAGCTTTCCATCTAGCAGGGAGCCCAATGCGGGGGTCGATCCCAGGACCTTGGGATCATGACTTGAGTTGAAGGCAGATGCTAAATGACTGAACCACCCAGGCACCCCTATATTATTTTTTTAATTGTTATAGAACAGAGATCATGAAATATATACTGTTCTGTGCTTTGTTGTTTTCATTTAATAGATACTAATTTTTTTTTCTATTTTAGCACATTTATTTTTTATTTTTGAAGATTTATTTATTGGGTGCCTGGGTAGCTCAGTTGGTTAAGCATCTGCCTTGGGTCAGACCATGATCCCAGAGTCTTGGGATTGACTCCTGGTTTGGGCTCTTTACTCAGAAGGGAGTCTTCTCCCCTATTCCTCTGCCCCTCCCCCCACTCATGCTCTCCCTTTCCCCTACTCTCTCTCTCAAATAAATAAATAAAATCTTAAAAAAAAAAAAGATTTATTTATTTATTTAAATTATCTCTTCACTCACAATGGGGCTTAAATTCATAACCCTGAGATCAAGAATCGCATGCTCAGGACACTTGGGCAGCCCAGTCGTTTAAGTGTCTGCCTTTGGCTCAGGACAGGATCCCAGGGTCCTGGTACTGAGTCCCAAATTGGGTTTTTTTGCTCAGTGGGGAGCCTGTTTCTCCCTCTGCCTGCCACTCCCCCTGCTGTGCTCTCTCTTTCTCTCTCAAATAAGTAAAATCTTTAAAAAAAAAATCATTAAAAAAAAAATCACATGCTCTACTGACTGAGCCATCCAGGTTTCTCTATCTTAACACATTTAGATCTTCTTCTTTTATTTATTTTTGCTGACTTTGTAGTACTCTAAAAATTCCAATATATCATGATTAAAAACTTTTTTTTAGTAAAATTGACATACAGAATTACATTAGTTGCAGGTATACAACGTAGTGATTCAGCTTCTCTTTATGTTACGCTATGCTCACAAGTGTAGCTACTATCTGTCACCATACATAATTTACTTAGTGAACTGTTATCAGTTGATATCACTGGTGTCAGAAAGAGTGTGAGCAGGAGTGGGGGGAGGGGCAGAAGGAGAAGCTGACTTCCCTGCTGAGCAGGGAGTGTGACTGTGGGGCTCAATTCCAGGACCCTGGGATCATGACCTGAGTGGAAGGCAGACGCTTAGCCAGCTGAGCCACCCAGGTGCCCTAATATGTGTAATTTTAAACACACACACACATATACACTGGGTTATTTGCGTTTATGTTATGTGCGTTATGCTTACTGTTTATGTTGGGTTAGTTTTCTTAAGCAGTATCTCACTTAATGTGCTTTTCCTTTACCCCTGGGTCACACATATCTTCCTTTAGGTTTTGGCCTTATAAAGAGGCAGATGTGGATTACTCGAGATCTCTTTAGGTATTAAGTCATTGTGTTCTAATCTTCTCTTTCTCCTTAACTCTGGATTTCAGCAGTCCCTTTCTTCTGAGAAGCTAACCATTTACTTTCTTCTTTAGTTCCCGCTAACCCACTGAATAAAGCATGGTCTCTCCAGAGACATTTTTTTCCCCATGCCTAGTTTCCCACCCTAGTTGGATGTCTTCTTAAAGATAGTGATACTTAAGGTTTTGGAAATCTGTATCCTGTTTAAGATTTAAAGTGGCACACGTGTTAGCATTGCTATGCTCTCTTGTTTCTTTAGATTTCACAGTATTTGCTAAATATGCTTCATAGTTTGTAGAGTTTGAGGCTGTTCCAGTATCTTGCTTAATTTTTTCTCTTATGCACCTTTTTTTTTTTTAAAGATTTGTATTTTTTAAAGTGAGCTCTACACCCAATGTGGGACTTGAATTTACAACCCCAAGATTAAGAGTTCCATACTCTACTGACTGAGCCAGCCAGTCACTCCCCACATACCCTTTTTTAACGTTTGTAGTGGATTTCTTTGAATGACAAAGAGAGAACTTTGTATAGTCTCTAGCAGAATTTTAACCCATTTATTTACTTATTTGTAGGTTTTATTGAGACATGAAATAGGTTCCACAGGTCTTAGGTATGTAATTGGATGAACATTGACTAATGTGACATATGTAACCAATCCTGCTCAAAAATGGTTCCCTAGAATATGAAAAGTGATGTTTGCTGTCCCATTGTTTCCAAAGGGATAGAGCATTGTCATAGCCTTGAAAGTTCCCTTATCTCCCTTTCCATTGTTATCTTTGCCTGCTGTCCTCACCCCCACTCCACTACTGTGAACCACTTTTCTGATTTCTATTTCTGTAGGGTAGTTTTGCCTGTTCATACAATACTCTTTTGTATTTTGCTTCTTTTGCTCAGTAAAATGTTGAAATCCGTCCCTGTTTTGCATCTATTGGTAGTTTGTTCCTTTTTATTACTAAGTAGTATTTCATTTTGTGGCTATAACACAATTTGTTTATTTAATTCTTCTGTTGATGGACTTTTGGACTTAGTTTTAATTTGCATTTTCCTGATGACTAATGGTGTTAAGACATTTTCATATGTTGATTGGCTATCATATCTTTTTTGTGAAGTGTGTGTTCAGTTTTTTTGCCCTTTTAAAATAAATTTTTTTGAGAATTAATTTATATGCAATTAAATTGATCCATTTTAATTCTTCTTTGAACTTTGACAAATGTATATGCTTTTGTAGCCACCACCATAATAAAAGGGTGTGTGTGTGTGTGTGTGTGTGTGTGTGTGTGTGTGTTTGTGTTTTTTTCTTAGTGTACAGTTCTGAGTTACAGGATCTGTATAGATTCATATAAGTATCATGACAATGAAGATATTATGCTGTCCCATTACTCCAAGAAATCCCCTGGTGCTGTCTCCTTTGTAATTATACTCTGTTACGACTTTTAACCCTTGGTAATGTTGTTTTCTGTAGCTATACCTCTACATTTTCCAGAATGTCACATAAAATGGAATCATAGAGTGTATAATGTTTTGAGAATGACTTTTTACTTAGCATAATGCCATTGAAATTCATTCATGTTTTTGTGTGTATCGGTAGTTTATTCCTCCCATTAAAGGACATATGGGTTGTTTCCAGATTTTGGGCATTAGGAATAGAGTTCCTATAAATGTTTGCATATATGTTTTTTTGTGAGCATAAATTTTAGTTTGTCTGGGTAAATATTTAGGAGTGGAATTCCTGGGTCATGTGATAAGTGTATATTAATTGCCAAACCGTTTTCCAGAGTGTTTGTACCATTGCATTCTCACCAGCAATGTGTGGAGAGTTCTGGGTGCTCTGTATCTTTCTTAGCACTTGATATTGTCAGTTTGTTAATTTTTTTAGTTAATGGATTTTATTTTTAGAGTAATTTTAGCTTTACAGAAAAATTGAAGGGATAGTACCGGCAATACCCATATGCCCCTCAATTCCCCTTCCCCTATTACTCCCACATAATTTCCTTTATTAATATCTTTGCATCAATGTGGTATATTTGTTACAGTTGATAAGCCAATACTGGTAAGTTATTATTATTTCTTGGATATAATTGACCTATAACATTGTATTAGCTTTAGGTATACAACATAATAATTTGATATATGTATATATTGCAGAATGATTAGCATAGTAAGCTTAGTTAATATCTATTAACACATAGTAATAGTTTTCTTATATATTTCTCAAAGATTTTATTTATTTATTTGACAGTGAGAGAGAGAGAGAGATCATAGGTAGGCAGAGAGGCAGGCAGAGAGAGAGGGGGAAGCAGGCTTCCCGCCGAGCAGAGAGCCCGAATGCTGGGCTCCATCCCAGGACCCTGACATCATGACCTGGGCTGAAGGCAGAGGCTTAACCCACTGAGCCACCCAGGTACCCCAGTAATAGTTTTCTTATGATGAAGACTTTTAACATCTCTTAGCAACTTTCAAGTAAATAATCAATATTGTTAAGTAAATCACCATGCTGTATATTACATTCCTGGGACTTATTTATCTTGTAACTTAATGTTTGTACTTTTTGACCCCTTTCACTCACTTTACCCACTCTCCACCTCTGGCAACTACAAATTTGTTCTTTTTATAAGTTTGGTGTTTTTTTTTTTCCTTAGATTCCTCCTGTGAGTGAACTCATACAGTATTTGGTGTTTTTTTTTTTGTTTTGTTTTGTTTTTTTTTGGTCTGACTTATTTCAGTTAGCATTAGGCCCTCAGGGTTCATCCTAAGTTCAAGATTTTTGGTGGCATCTTTAAGCTTTTCTATATGTAATATCATGTCACCTGTGAATAGAGACAATTTTACTTCCTTTTGATTTGGTTGTCTTTTATTTATTTATTTTTTGCCTAATTGCAAGATTTGGTTAGTATTCTGTTAAAGTGGGTAGAGTTGGAATCCTTGTCTTCTTCCTGATTTTAGAGGAAAAACTTTCAGCTTTTCACGATTGAGTATGATAAGCACTGTGCACTGTGATATATGAGCTTTATTATATTTAGGTACATTCCATATATATTTACTTCATTGAGAGTTTTTATTAAAGAATGGATGTTGAATTTTGTCAGATGCTTTTTCTGCATCTGTTGAGATGATATGTTTTATTTTGTTAATGGGGTGTATCACCTTTACTGATTGGTGGATGTTGAACCTTCCTTGCATCCCTGGAATAAATCCTAGTTGATTATAGTGTATGATTCTTTTATATGGTTGAATTGGATTTGCTAATATTTTATTGAGGAATTTTGTATCTATTTTCATCAGGCATATTGGTCTGTAATTTTCTTCTCTTTTAAAGATTTTATATATTTATTTGAGAGTGTGTGTGAGAGGCAGAGAGAGCATGAGTGGTAGGGAGGAGCAGTGGGAAAGGGAGAAGCAGACTCCCCACTGAGCAGGGAACCAAGTGCGGTGCTCAATCCCAGTTAGGGTGCCAGTTGTAGGGTCCAAATCCTTTGTACCTTAGGCGAAGCTGGGAGTTGTCAGTTCTCTCCTGGTTGTGTTCCATTTTGCCGGGGGTAGTGTTTATGGTTAGATTATCTCAGCTTCTGCATGTTTCAATGCTTTTTCTCATTCCTGTGATATTTAGAGGAGTTGTTCAGTTTCTGGGTTTTTTCAGAGGGAGTTGTTCCATATGTAACTATAGATTTGGTATGTCTGTGGGAGGAAGTGATTTCAGGCTCCTCGTACATTGTCATTAAAATTTTTTTTTTTTTTTAGATTTTATTTATTTATTTGAGTGGGAGAGAGAGAACAAGCAGGGGGAACAGCAGAGGGAGAGGGACAAACAGACTCTCCACTGAGCAAGGAGCCCAATGTGGGGCTTGATCCCCAGACCCTGGGATCATGACCTGAGCCAAAGGCAGATGCTTAACCAGCTGAGCATCCCAGGTCCCCCTACAATGTTTTTGAACTGGAACTATCCCTGGTAGATTATTGTTAGTTGAAGTCCATAGTTTACATTAGGGTTCACATTTTGTCTAGTATATTCTGTGTTTAGGCAGTGTATAATGGCATGTATCTGCCATTACAATGTGATACAGAATAATTTCACTGTTAAAAAAATCTTTTGTGCTCCACTGATATTTTTAATAATATTCAGTTTTACTTTTTCTATAATGTCACATGGAATCATACAGCCTTTTTAGATTGTCTTCTTCCACTTAGCAATATGATTTTACCTTCATTAATGTCTGTTTTTGTGGCTTGATAGCTCGTTTCTTTAAAAAAAAGAATTTTTGGGGGGCACCTTGGTGACTCAGTCAGTTAAGCATCCAGCTTGTTTTTGGCTTAGGTCATGATCTCAGGGTCCTGAGATCAAGCTCTGCATCAGGCTCCCCGCTCAGCAGGAGTCTGCTTCTTTTCTCCCTCTCCCTCTGCCTTTCTACATACCCATGCATTCTCTCTATTTTCCTCACAAAAATAAATAAATAAGTCTTTAAAAAAATAAAATTTTTTTTTACAAGACTATTTCTTAGAGCTTTAGGTTTGCAGCAAATTGAGTAGAAAGTACAGTTTCCATATGACCCTTGCCTCCACACATGCACAGCCTATCCCACTGTTCCTTGTTTTTATTGCTGAATAATTTCCATTAAGTGGATTTAGCACAGTTTGTTTACCCATCACCTGTTGAAAGATATCTTGGTTGCTTCCAAGTTTTGGCAATTATGAATAAAGCCACAGTAAACATTTATGTGCAAGTTTTTGTGTGGACATGTTTCTGAATTGTTTCACTAAATAACAAGGATTGCAGTTGTTGGATTGTATGTTAAGTGTGTATTTAGTTTTGCCAGGAATTGCTAAACTGTCTTCCAAAATGGTTGTACCATATTGCATTCCCACCTGCATCTAATAGGATTTTCTGATGCTCCACATTCTAGTTGACATTTGGTATTGTCAGTGTTTTATGTTTTAGCCATCCTAATACATATATAGTGGTATCTTGTTTTAACTTGCAGTTTGTGATGACATATTTTCTTGAGTTTCTTTTCATATGCATATTTGGCAGCTGTGTATCTTCTTTGGTGAGGTGTGCCTTCAGATCTTTGGCTCTTCTTTTTTTTTTTTTTCCCCCTAAAGATTTTATTTATTTCTTAGAGAGACAGAGAGAGACCACAAGTAGGCAGAGAGGCAGGCAGAGAGAGAGGGAGAAGCAGACTCCCGGCTGAGCGAGAAGCCCGATGCGGGACTTGATTCCAGGACTCTGAGATCATGACCTGAGCTGAAGGCAGTCGCCCAAGGCGACTGAGCCACCCAGGCGCCCCTTGATCTTTGGTTCTTCTTAAAATTGGATTGTTCTCTTATTTTTGAATTTTAGGAGTCCATTGTATATTTTGGATACTGGTCTTTTTATCAGATATGTGTTTTATAAATTTTTTTCCCTACTTTTTGTGTTATCTTTTCATTCCCTTAATGGACCTTTGCAAAACAGAAGTTTTAATTTCAGTGAAGCCCAAATTGTCATTTTTTTTTTCTTCTTGGATGGTTGTTTAGGTATTATATTTAAGAAGTAATTGCCTAACCCAAGGTCACCTAGGTTTTCGCTGATGTTATCTTTTAGGAGTTTTATAGTTTTGCATTTTATGAGACTGACGTGCTACCTACTGCGCTAACGAGGCACCTATAGTTTTGCATTTTAAATTTAGATCTGTTGGCCCATTTTGCATTAATTTTTGTGAAAGCTGTAAGACTTATGTCTCTATTGTTTCTACATGGATATTAGCACCACTTGTTGAAAATAGTAGCCTTTCTGTATTAAATTGCCATTGTTCCCATGTCATAGATCAGTTGATTTCATTATGCAGATCTATTTCTTAGTGCTTTATTCTGTTCCATTGATCTATTTGTTATTTGTTTTGTAGCTTTATAATAAGTCTTGATGTTGGGACTGTAAGTTTCCTGAGTTTGTTTTTCTTCAACATTGTATTGGCTATTCTGTGTCTTTGTCTTTCTGTTTAAAATTTAGAATCATTTTGTCAACATCCACAAACTAACTTTTTGGGTTATTGATTTGTGTTGACTTTATAGATCAAGTTGGGAAGACAGCATTGGAATGTTGAGTCTTCCTACCCATGTACATGAAATGTCTATTTAAATTTTTTTTTAAAGATTTTATTTATTTGACAGAGATCACAAGTAGACAGAGAGGCAGGCAGAGAGAGGGGGAAGCAGGCTCCCCACTGAGCAGAGAGCCCAATGTGGGGCTTGATCCCAGGACCCTGAGACCATGACCTGAGCTGAAGGCAGAGGCTTAACTCTCTGAGCTACCCAGACACCTCCTATTTAGATCTTTGATAACTTTTAATACAGTTTTGTGTTTTTTGTCGTATAGATTTTATTTGTTTTGCACATATATATTTATTTCTTTTGTGCTAATGTAGATAGTATTTTTTTTTTTAAGATTTTATTTATTTATTTGACAGAGAGAGAGACAGCAAGAGCAGGAACACAAGCAGGGGGCATGGGAGAGGGAAAGCAGGCTTCCCGCTGAGCAGGGAGCCCGATGTGGGGCTTGATTCCAGGACTGTGGGACCGTGACCTGAGCCGAAGGCAAATGCTCAACAAATGAGCCACCCAGGGATCCCGATAGTATTGTTTTAACTTCAGATTCCAATGCTAATTACTTTAAAAGAAGAAAGTAATTGACTTTTGCAAAAATATCTTGTTTCCTGCACCATTGCTGTAATGGCTTATTTGTTGAAGGAGTTGATTTTTTTTTTTTTTAATTGATTCTTTGGGATTTTCTACATAGACAGTTATGTCACCTTAAATAAAAGTTTTATTTTTTTCTCCCAATCTGTATTTTTATTTCCTTTACTTATCTTAAAGCATTATCTAGGACTTCCAGTATGAAGCTGAAGAGGAGTGTTGAAAGGATACATCCTTGCTTTGTTTTTGATGTGGAAGCATCTGGTTTCTCACCATTAAGTATATTTTCTGTAGGTTTACTGTAGATGTTCTTTATTAGATTGAGAACATTCTCCTCTATTGTTACTTTGCTGGAATTCTCTTTAAAAAAATCATAAATGGCTTTTAGAGTTTGTCATATGCTTTTTTCTGTATCTATTGATATGATCATTGATTTTTCTTTTTCTTTTTATTTTTTATTTTTTATTTTTTATTTTTTGACAGAGAGAGATCACAAGTAGACGGAGAGGCAGGCAGAGAGAGAGAGAGAGAGAGGGAAGCAGGCTCCCTGCTGAGCAGAGAGCCCGATGTGGGACTCGATCCCAGGACCCTGAGATCATGACCTGAGCCGAAGGCAGCGGCTTAACCCACTGAGCCACCCAGGCACCCTGGATTTTTCTTATTTAGCTTGTTGATATCAATGAATTTTCCAGTCCATTATCCAGAATTACATATTTGAAATAAATCCTACTTGTTCATGATGTATAATTATTTTTGTTTGTTGTTGGATTTGATACTTTTGAGATTTCTGCATCTATATTTCTAAGAGAGATTGTATAGTTTCACTATCTTATATTTTTCTGGTTTTGATGTTAAGATAATGCTGTCCTCATAGAACGACTTTGGAAATGTTCCTCTGCTTCTGTTTTCTGGAAGAAGTTGTTGAGAATTGGTGTAAGTGGTTTCTTTAAAAGTTTGATAGACTTAACCAGTGAGCCAGTTTGGGCCCAGTGCTTTCTGTTTTAGACAGTGTTAAATATTGATTCAATTTCTTTAATAGATATGAGCCTATTCAGATTATGTAATTCTCATTGTGTAAGTTTTGGTAGATTTTGTCTTCAAGGTATTGGCTCATTTCATCTGGGTTATCATATATGTGAGAGTAGAATTGTTTATAGCATTTCTTTATTATTTTTATATAGCGTGCATGGGATTAGTAGTGATTACCTCTCTTTCATTTCTCATATTAGTACTTGGTGTTTTCTTTTTTTCCCCTTAGTTAACCTGGGTTGAGATTTGTCAATTTTATTGGTTTTGTTAAGAAGCAACTTTTGGTTTTGAAAGTTTTTCTCTATTGATTTCTTGTTTTCAATTTCATCAATTTCTGTTTTATTTTTCATTTTATCTGCTACTTTGGAATTAATTTGCTCTTTGTTTTTTAGTTTCCAAAGCTAGAAGTTTAGCTTATTTATTTTAGAATTGTCTCTTTTTTTTAAATTTTATTTTTTTAAGATTTTATTTTATTTTATTTTTCTGTTTTTAATTTTCTTAAAGTTTTTTTATTAATTATTTTTATTATTATATAATGTATTATTTGCCCCAGGGGTACAGGTCTGTCAGTTGTCATGCTTACACATCTCATAGCACTCACCGTATCACATTCCCCCAAGGTCCATAATCCAACAACCCTCTCCCTACCCCTGCCAGCAACCCTCAGTTTGTTTTGTGAGATTAAGAATCTTTTATGGTTTGTCTCCCTCCTGATACCATCTTATTTCATTTTTTCCCCTACCCCCCACTACCCACCACCCTGCTTCTCAAATTCCTCATATCAGAGAGTCATATGATAATTGTCTTCCTCTGATTGACTTATTTTGCTCAGCATAATACCCCCTAGTTCCATCCATGTCATTGCAAATGGCAAGATTTTGTTTCTTTTGATGGCTGCATAGTATTCCATTGTATATATATACCACCTCTTCTTTATCCATTCATCTATTGATGGACATCTAGGTCTTTCCATAGTTTGGCTGTTGTGGACATTGTTGCTATAAACATTGGGTGCACGTGTCCCTTCAGATCACTACATTTGTGACTTTAGAGTAAATACCCAGTAGTGCAATTGCTGAGTCATAGGGTAGCTCTATGTTCAACTTTTTGAGGAACCTCCATACTGTTTTCCAGAGTCGCTGTACCAGCTTGCATTCCCACCATAAAATTTTATTTTATTATTTATTTGAGAGAGAGCAAGAGAGAGTGCATACAAAGGGGGGCAGGGCAGAGGGAGAAGCAGACTCCCCACTGAGTAGAGAGTCCAATGTGGGACTTGACCCCAGGACCCTGGGATCATGACCTGAGCTGAGGGCAGCTGCATAGTCGACTGAGCCACCTGGGCTCCCCAAATTGTCTCTTTTTTAAAAATAGATATATCCAATGCAATAAATTCCCCTCTTAGTGTACAAGCTTGAGAAGAATGTATAATCTCTTAATTTTTTAAATTTGGAAACCAAGTGCCTAGCATGTAGTAGGCACTCAGTATAATTTATTGAGTCAATTTTTAAATTAAATTAAGTTTTTTTTGTGTGTGTTCCAAAATTCATTGTTTATGCACTACAAGTATTCATAAATGTTAATTGGATACAGTTGATTGATGGTGTTGTTCAGTTTAACTCTGTCCTTACTATTTCCTGCTTTCTGCCTGCTGGATCTGTTTCTGATGGAGTGGTATTGAAGTCTTCAGTTGTAATTGTTGATTCTTTTATTTGTCTTTGTATTTTTATCAATTTTTGCCTTATGTATTTTGGTGCTTTATTATTGAGCACATAGATATTAAAGATTGTTATATCTTCTTGGAGAATTGACCCCTTTTATCATTATGTAGTATTTCTCTTTATCCCTCTATCCCTCTAAATTGATAATTTTTCTTTTTCTGGAGTTTGTTGAGTCTGAAATCAGTATAACTACTCTGTCTTTCTTTTCATCTGTGTTAGAATGGCATATCTGTATCCCTTGACTTTTCATATTGTGTTCAGTGTATAGTGGGTCTTTTTTTGATTCATCTTTGAATATTAAACCACCTTTCTGCCCTAGAATAAACCCTAACTGCCTGTATTATTCTTTTCATGTATTACTTGTTTTGATCTGCTAATTTTTTTGTTGAGTGTTTTTGTTTATGTTTATTGGAGATGTTGGTTTTTAGTTTTTTTCTTCTGGTAGTGCCATTCTGTGGATTCATTATCAATGCAATACTTACATTATAGAATGAATGGGGAATTGTTCACTTCTCGTTAATGGAATAGAGAGTATTACATTCATTTTCTTACTGAAATGTCTGATTTGCTAGGAAAACTCTCAGGGCCTTTAGAGGCTAGGAGTTAATGGAAGGGAGGGTGGCAAGCTGTGTTTATAAAATGGTAGCAGAAAGGATATGTGTGGCCTAACTGTTCTATGTCTTTACTTTGGTTGTGGTTACACAGATGTGCACATATGATAAAATAGCACTGAACTAAAAATGCACACATACACAAATGTTTGCATATAAAACAGGTGAAATCTTAATAAAGTCATACATTGTCTCATCGTTAATTTCCTGGTTATATATTTTCCTGTAGTCATGTAGGTTGTTTGGGGAAAACACTGGGGAAAAGTGGTTGAAGAGTATACAGGATTCTCCAGACTTTCCCCCACAATTCATCCAGTGGCTCAATAGATACTGGTTAGCAAATAATTTCAGTTTATTTTTTTTTATGAGTGTTTTCATTGTTGGCATTACACGTTGCTTACTTTGGAAACTGGATGAAGAGTCAATAGAATTGAAATTCTGATATAAAGTTAAATCCAGACCAATAATCTCAATTGGTTGGAAAGTCATCATACATTTTTATTACAATAAGCTGTGATGGGGTAAGTAGTTGTAAACAAAGTCAGCATTTTTCTCAAGATACAACTTTGGTCCCTTTTTAGTATCTAAGGAAGCACTCCATTGAGATTGTGAATCCCATACCACTTAGAATGCATGTGGAGTTGATTTTGTCCAAGAAAAATTTTAGTAGTTATTGTGGGCCATTTTATTTTATTTTATTTTTTGGCCATTTTATTTTCATTAGCATAATATTTTATTTTGGTGTCCTTGTTAGAATGAGAGGGATAAGTTTATGTTACTGAATGCTTTGATCCTGTCTGTGAACAAAGTTTTTTTTTTTTTTCTTCTAAAAGCCTTTTTTATATTTAAAATAAAATTCATGATATCTTAACTTTCCTATTTGTGTTCAGGTAGCTTTCAGATTATGTATGGAAATAAATTCCCATTCAAAATCAGTTTGTAGGAGAATTCTTTGTTATCTGATTTTTATTTTTCAGAGATAGCATATAATAGGTTCATAGACTAAAAGAAAAACAAATCATAACTGTCAAAAATACAAATTATTAACCCAGCCTACAATTCTTAACTAATTTTTTTTTTTTAAAGATTTTATTTGTTTATTTGACAGAGAGAGATCACAAGTAGACAGAGAGGCAGGCAGAGAGAGAGAGAGAGAGAGAGAGAGAGGGAAGCAGGCTCCCTGCTGAGCAGAGAGCCCGATGCGGGACTCGATCCCAGGACCCTGAGATCATGACCTGAGCCGAAGGCAGCGGCTTAACCCACTGAGCCACCCAGGCGCCCTCTTAACTAATTTTTTAAAAAGAGAAAATATGTAAATATTTTAATGTGATATTAACCATAAGGAACAACTGATCAAAGTCTAAGTGAATTTTATTTTCATTTGCTAACATCTGTGGATAACCTTCAGGTTACCCTTGGTTATGGTAGGATTCAAGAATTTAGAGTTAATGACATTTTAATAAATCTCCCTCCTATTAAAGTTATCTCTAGTTTACCTCCATGAGTTCATCTTATTTTTGTAATAGTTCAAAACTCTCATTCTTTTTTGCCCCCTCTTTGGTGGGAATAATATTTTTGTTGTTTTCTCGGTACAGAATCTGAGGCTCTGTAAAGACTGTAAAGACTGAAAGACTAGTACTTTTATCATTTTGTATAAAAAGGCAAACCTGATTATGGTATGATGATTGGGGTACAAACAATTCAATAACATAAAATGTGAAGGTTGCATTTTTTAAAAAAGATTTTATTTATTTATTTGACAAACAGAGATCACAAGTAGGCAGAGAGACAGACAGAGAGGGGGGGGGAAGCAAGCTCCCTGCTGAGCAGAGAGCCTGATGCGGGGCTCCAACCCAGAACCCTGGGATCATGGCCCAAGCCAAAGGCAGAGAGGCTTTAATCCACTGAGCCACCCAGGTGCCCTATGAAGGTTGCATTTACTGTGAGATTAGTGGACCACTTCCAGGGAACTGGTTGGCCAGTAGTAGTTCTGGGAGTTCAACCCTTAAGCCAAATCATTCCCAGTACTGGTTGCAGATGGATGTAAACAGATAATATTATTATTATGAGAATTATGAGAAGTGTGGGTATTAAGGAGGGCATGTATTGCATGGAGCACTGGGTGTGGTGCATAAACAATGAATCTTGGAACACTGAAAAAAAATTAAATAAAAAAAAGTGTTGTCAGTAATAGAGAGATGCAAAGCTTATAATGGTTTGTAGAAGAGATTGATTTACTTTGCTAGAGGTGAGAAAGGTTTCTTGGTGATACTAGAATTGGGGCTTACTGGACAAAGAGAACTAGGGAGGGTAAAGCATATTCTAGTAAGGAAACATGTCCAAGGATGAAACTGCATAGCACTTTCAGGGAACTACGGATAGTTTAGTATTGTCAGAATACAAGATGCATGGGAAGCAGAAGTGAGAAATGAAAACACAATTATTATTATTTTCCTTCTTTAGGTAGTCAGAAGCACTTAAGAATTTAAGCAGAAGAGTGACATCAGATTTGAGTTTTTGAAAGATTTAACTTTCATGATGGAGCAGATGCTAGATTACAGGTTAAGAGACCATTGGCAGGGAATCCCATTAGGATAACATTGTAAGAGTCCTGGTCAGAAATAAAAAGAGGCAGAACTAAGACAGTGATAGTGAAAATCGAGAGAAGATGTAGTTTTCATCTTGTTATATTGATAGATTTACATTTTGTAGTGAAATGAGAGTGACAAATGTGTTTAAGTTGATATCATGATGGGGGCATTTCTGAGAATTTGTCTAATTTAGAATTAAAGTGTTGGGAGGAACATGGGCTTTTATGGGAGACAGACTTGGGTTCATTGGGCAAAAACTTCACTTTGCTTTGATAAAATGTGTTTTATACCTTGGAGGACTATGGTGATAACGAGATAACCTAATTTCTAGAGAATTAAAAAAGGTGTTTATCAAGGGCTGTCATGTTCGAGACAGTGGTTTGTTTTTCATTACTTAAAATTTTTTTATTTTTTAAAAATTTATTTTAAATTGTAAAATACACATAACATAAAATTTATCATTTTAAACATTTTTAAGGGTACATGAACTACATTCACATTGTTGTGCAACCATTACCACCATCCATCTCCAGAACTCTTTATATCTTGCAAACCTGAAACACTACCTATTAAACAATACTCCATTTCCCCCCCTTCCGGCCCCAGGCAACCACCATTTTACTTTCTATCTGTATGAATTTGACTATTTTAGATATTTCATATAACTTGAATCATACAGTATCTGTCTTTTTGTTACTGACTTATTTTCACATCGTATAATGTCCTTGTGTTGGGAAAAACTGAGTTTTCCTCCTTTGTTTCTCATTTACTCTTACACTACTATCATATTTACAATACTTTTGACACCAGATATGTGTGGGTTTTCCCCTACCAAGCAATGCTCTGTGACACCAGCTGGGTATTCTATAATTTAATTCAGTTATGACACTACTTGAAAATAATGTCAGACCCCACAAGTTAAGGGCTTGGTCCCATAAGAATGCTTCCATCCTACTTCAGATGCCAGCCAGAAGTCCAGCTGTCACCTGTGCTTGTGATCGAGTGGCTATAAATTTGAGGTTCTCCCAGCTACCCCATCAGGTTTGATTACTTTATGCTAGAGCTGCTGGGAGAACTCAGGAAAATACAATTGAACAGCTAGATGAAGAGATAACACAGGATGAGGTCTGGGAGGGTCTCCTGTGCAGTTCATGGGTGTGGTATGTGGATGTGTTCACCAACCTGAAATTACTCTGAACCCCATACTGTTGGGATTTTTATGGAAGCTTCCTCATGTGGGTATAATTTATTAAGTCTGTTTTCAGCTCTTTCCCCCTCTCTAGAGAATGGGGGGTGGGGCTAAAAATTCCAAATTTCTAATTATGGCTTAGTCTTTCTGGTGACCAGCCCTCATCCAGGAGCCTTCCAGGAGCCCACCCAGAATAACTTCTTTAGTACAAAAGACACTCCCATCACCCGAGAAATTACAAGGGTTTCAAGAGGCCTGTGTTAGGAATGGGGATCAAGGATCATATATTATAACAAAAGATCCTCCTATCAATCCAGGAAATTGTAAGGGTTTTAGGAGCTCTGTGCCAGGAAATGGGGGCTGAGACGAATATATATATTTTTTGTTCTCCGACAGTCATCAAGGGTCATCCATGTTGTGGCATGTGTCAAAGTTAACTTTTTAAGACTGAATAAAATAAAAGACCGAACAATATTTCATTGTATCCATTTTTTTTTACTGATGGGATACTTGAATCACTTCTACCTTTTAACTTTTGTGAATAGTGCTGCTATAAGCACAGGTGTACAAATCTATTTAAGGAAAACAGTGTTTTAAACTTAATACATATGTAGTCCTCTTCTGTCCTTGTGAGATAGCTATTATTATGTCCATTTTAAATGATAAGGAAACTAATGGAAAGAAGGAAACTAATGCAGAGAAGATAAATAATTTACTTGTCTAGATTCATATTCTTTTATTAAAATTATTAAATAATTTTAACTTTTGGGTCTAGTCAGATTAAATCTAAACCCTCTTAGTAAGATGTGTGACTCTCTCTTAAAATTTTCCGTTTAGCAATTCATAGGGAACCAGTTGTAATCCCTTCCAGTTGTTATAAATGCAACTTCAAAATCACAGACCCCATTTAACTTGGCATATAATAATTTTTATTTCCTTTTGTCTTACAAAATTATATGATTATGTAAGCTTTGGAGCCTCAAAATGTTGCATTTCCTAACTAAACTTACCTTGACATTTTAGAATATCTTCCTTCTGTTTTTTTGGTGGACTTATATTTCTGTACTAGCCAGGGGTATTGTATTTCTGTACAAAAGAGCCCGGGGGTTTTGTAGATTGCACTTTTTTTGTGTGTGCCCTATTTGGCTGTTTATCTTGAATTTCTAAATAAAAACAAATTTAAGTGCCTTGTAATTGTTATATTGTCATACTTAGTATTAAATTCCATTTTTCCCCCCCCAGTGGAAAAGAAGCCTAAGAAATAAGGTCCTATCTCTAGACCATAAAAGTAGAAAAGGTGTCCGTGGACGTCCTATCACTTCTAAAACATCACCAGAAAGGTAAGATAATGTGTGTATGATATAAGATGGGCTTATATTGTGTATAAATAATGTGACCATGGGTGATTCATCTAACCTCTTTGAGTCTCAGTTACCATTCTTTTGAAATACAAAGACTGAATTCAAGATTCAATTCTGTTTCTCTTCAAGCTTGGACTTTCTGTGATTCTATGTCATTTTAACTCCTTGTTTTTGTGCATTTGGAACATCTTGATAAACTTTAGCTGATAAAACAAGAGTTAAATATAGACTGATTATAATGCTTGATTCATCATTTGTGGTCTGCAGTAAAAAGGATGCTCAACTTAGCAATTCTGGGACTAGTCATAGTGTTAGTGAATTATACTAGAATTAAATATATGGGGGATTGTATTACAATTAAAGGAGACTTAGAGCACTTTAGGATTGGACATCTGTTAATGATTAAAAAGCTGTTGTGCAAAAGAGCATTGAATTTTCTTACTTAAAATAGTGAATGAATGAAAAAATGAGTAGTAAAGTATAAATTACAGTTACTGGGAGATCACATGAATTAGAAGACTAATTGGAGTTCTTAAATTTATGTCAGAGGACTTTCTAAGGTACTTAGTCTTATTCTCCCTTTTCAAGTAAATTGTTTGTAGGAAATGAAAAACATATTGGTGATTCCATATCCTTACCAATAGTTAATTCTCTCCCTTCCTCCCTTCCTTCCTTCCATAGATGTTCCTGTGGGTGTGAAATGGTACCTCATTGTAGTTTTGATTTGTATTTCCTAATGACGTTATCTTTTTATGTGGTTGTTGGTCATTTTTTATCTTTTTTGGGGAGTAGTCTATTTAGATCCTTTACTGTTTTAAAATTTTGTTGTTTCCATTTTTGTGAGTTGTAAGAATTATTTTTATAGCCTGTATACAGGTCTTTTTTTTTTTTTTAAGATTTTATTTATTTATTTGTCAGAGAGAGAGAGAGCACAGCAGGCAGAGTGGCAGGCAGAGGCAGAGGGAGAAGCAGTCTTCCTGCTGAGCAAGGAGCCTGATGGGGGATTGGATCTGAGGACCTTGGGATCACGGTCCTGAGCCCAAGGCAGCTGCTTAACCGACTGAGCCACCCAGGCATCCCTACAAGTCTTTATCAGATATATGATTTGCAAACATTTTCTCCCACTCAGTGTTTCACTTTCTTGATGTTGATATTGTCTTTTGAAGCACAGAAATTTTTTCATTTCGAAAAACTCTCATTTATCTATTTTTCTTTTGTTGCTGTGCTTTTGTCGTCTTAGGAAACTGTTTCCTAATCTGAGGTTATAGTGATTTAATCTTGGGTTTTCTTCTAAGAGTTTTAAGATTCTGCCTATTAGATTTAGGTCTTTTATCCATTTGAAGTTAGTTTTTGGATATGATATGAGATAGGCATCCAAATTATATATTTGTTTGTGAATATGCAATTGTCTTAGTACCAGTTGTTGAATAGGTACCAATTTTTTGGGTACTTTTGTTGAAAATCAATTGATTATAAATATAAAGATTTATTGCTGGGTTTGGAATTATATTCCATTGATCTCTATATCTGTTCTTATGCCAGTACCACTATGTCTCGATTACTACAACTTGGCATTGAGTTTGGAAATCGGGAAGTGAGAGACTTCCAACTTTATTACATTTTTCAAGATTGTTTTGGTTGTTCTGGGTTCCTTGTATTTCTAGCTGAATTTTAGAATCAGATTGCCAGTTTTAACAAAACAGCCAACAAGAATTTTGATTGAAGATGTGTTGAGTCTGTAGACTAATTTGGGGATTTTGGCCATGTTTGACTTAATATTTAAAAGTCCTCTGATTCATAGACATGAATATCTTTCCATTTATTTAGATCCTTTTAAATTTCTTTCTACAGTGTTTGATTATTTATTTTCTTCTTCTTGATGCTGTTGTGACTAGAATTGTTTTTTTAATTTTATTTTCACACTGTTCATTGTTAGTGTATAGGAACTAATTTATAATATGCTATGACTGTGTCTAACTAATTCTAGAAGTTTTTAGTAGATTGCTTGGAGTTTTGTTCATAAAGACAGTTTTACTTCTTTATTTCCAATTGGAGGCCTTTAATATTCTTTCTTTGCTTAATTTTCCTGGCTAGAACATCTAGTACAATGTGCAATAGAAGTGGTGAGAATGGACATCTTTGTTTTTTCCCCCACTCTGAGCAAAAAGTTAGTATTTTACCATTAAGTATCATGTCAGCTAGGTTTTTCATAGATGCTTTGCTGTGTTTTGAATGTTTGTGTCCCTTCAAAATGTTTATGTTGACATTCCCAGCTATTGGATCAACATGGATGGGACTGGGGGAGATTATGCTAAGTGAAATAAGTCAAACAGAGAAAGTCAATTATCATATGGTTTCACATATTTGTGGAACATAAAGAATAGCATGGAGGACATTAGGAGAAGGGAAAAACAAAGGGGGAGAAATCGGAGTGGGAAACAAATCATGAGAGACTATGGACCCTGGGAAACAGACAGAGGGTTTTAGAAAGGAGGGGGGTGGGGGGATCATGAGCCTGATGGTGGGTATTAAGGAGAGCATGGATTGCATGAAGCACTGGGTGTTACACACAAACAAGGAATCATGGAACACTACAACAAAAACTAATGATGTACTGTATGGTGACTAACATAAAACAAACAAACAAAAAAGATATTCTAATGCCCAGTGTGATGGCATTTGGTGATGGGGTCCTTAGGAGGTTGTTTAACTCATGAGGGTGGAGCACTCATGAATGGGATTCCTGCCTAAATAAGAGACCTCACAGAGCTTCCTAGTTTCTTCCATCATGTGAGGACACAGTGAGAAGTTAGCAATCTGCAGTCTAGAAGAGGGCTTTTACCAGAGCCTGACCATGCTGGCTGGCACCCTAATCTTGAACTTAGCCTCCAGAGCCATGAGAAATGAATGTTGTTTATAAGCCACCCACTTTATAATATTTTGTTATAGTAACCCAGATAGACTAATACCTATCCATTTTCATGATGAGGAAGTTCCTTTTTATTACTAATTTGTTGGAGGCTTTTTATCATGAATGGGTGTTGGATTTTGTCAAATGCCTTTTCTGCATTCATATTATGTAATTTGTATCCTTTATTGATATAATGTATTAATAACATAATAACATAACTTTATTTTTAAATCTTAAACCAACTTTGATTCTTGGGACAAATCCCACTTGATCCTAATTTATGATCCCATTTATATGTTGCTGGATTCAGTTTGTTAGGATTTTGTTGAGTGTGTTTACATTTGCATTAAGAAGAGAAATTTGACTGCTGTTTTCTTATTTTTAAGATTTTATTTATTTGTTTGACAGAGAGAGAGATCACAAGTAGGCAGGGAGGAAGGCAGAGAGAGAGGGAAGCAGGCTCCCTGCTGAGCAAAGAGCCCTATGCAGGGCTCGATCCTAGGACCCTGAGATCATGACCTGAGCTGGAGGCAGAGGCCTAACCCACTGAGCCACCCAGGTGCCCCTAACTGCTGTTTTCTTATGTTCTCTCTGTCTGGCTTTGGAATCAGGTTAATACAGGCCTTGAAGAATGAGTTGGAAGTGTTCTCTCTTCCTTTTGTTTCTCTGGAAGAATTTTTGGAGGGTCAATATTAATTTTTCTTTAAATGTTTTGTTTTTAAGATTGTATTTTTTTAAAAGATTTTATTTATTTATTTGACAGACAGAGATCACAAGTAGACAGAGAGGCAGGCAGAGAGAGAGAGGGAAGCAGGCTCCCTGCTGAGCAGAGAGCCCGATTCGGGACTCGATCCCAGGACCCTGAGATCATGACCTGAGCCGAAGGCAGCGGCTCAACCCACTGGGCCACCCAGGCGCCCAAGATTGAATTTTTTAATTTTATTTTTTTATTAACAATTTTACTTATTTGTCAGAGAGAGAGCGAGAGAGAGAGCGAACACAAGCAGGGGGAGCAACAGGCAGTGGGAGAAGCAGGCTCCCTGCTGAGCAAGGAGCTGGATGTGGGACTCTATCCCAGGACTCCAGGATGATGACTTGGGCTGAAGGCAGATACTCAACTGACCGAGCCACCCAGGTGTCCCTAAGATTGTATTTTTAAGTAATCTCTACACCCAACATGGGGCTTGAACTCACAGCCCTGAGATGAATAGTCACAATCTCTACTGTCTGAGCCAGCCAGTTTTTCTTTGATCAAATGCACCAAGGAGCCAACTGGTCATTAGCATTTTGCATGTGTGTGTGTGTTTGTGTGAAGTTTTCACATTACAACTATAAATTTTTATTTGTTATAGCTCTATTCAGATATTCTTTTTTTTTAATGTCAGTTTTGGTAGCTGTGCCTTTCTAGGAATTTGTGCGTTTATAAGTTGTCTAATTTATTGGCATATGCTCATTCAAAATATTCTCTCATAATCTTTTAAATTATTATAATATTGTTAATGATCTCTTTTCCATTCCTGATTTACTAATTTGCATCTTCTCTCTCTTTTTCTGTTCAGTCTTCCTAAAGATTTGTTAATTTTGTTGATCTTTTCAGTGAACCAACTTTTGATTTCATCAATTCTCCTTATTGATTTTCTGTATTTTATTTTATTTATTTCTACTATAATCTTTTTTTCCCTTGTTCTTATTTTGGAAATAGTTTGTACTTCTTTTTCTAAATTTTAAGGTGTATGGTGAGGTTATTGATTTGCGAGCTGTCTCCTTTTCTAACATAGACATTTATAGTTTTAAATTTCCCCTGAGCTATATTAGCTAGTTATATCTCATAGATTTTGGTATGTTGTGATGTTCTTTTCATTAATCTTTAAAGTATTTTCTGATAGGTAAGATTTTTTGGACCCATTTGTTATGAAAGTGTATATAATTTAATTTCTGGATATTTTTAAATTTCAAAGATTTTCTTCTGTTAATTTTTTATTGAGATATAATTGACACAACATTATATTATTTTCAGGTATACAATGTAATGATCCAGTATTTGTGTATATTGAGAAATGTGATCACCACAGTAAGTCTAGTTGGTCCTTCAGCGTGCACAGTTAAACGTTTCTTTTTTTCTTGTCATGAGAACTTTTGAGATTTACTTTCACTCTCTTAGCCATTTTCAAATATACAATACGGTGTTATTAACTATAGTCACTGAGCTATTTAGTATGTTACCATGACTGATTTGTCTGTTGTTAATTTTTCATTGAATTTCATTGGGGTCTGAGAACATTTTATATGATTTCCTTTCTTGTAAATTTTAAAAAAAGATTTCATTTATTTATTAGCGAGAGAGAGAGGGAGAGAGAGAGAGAGTATGAGCAGGGGGAGGCACAGAGGGAGAAGCAGACTCCCTGCTTAGCAGGGAGCTTGACATGGGATTTGATCCCCGGACTCCAGGATCATGACCTAAGCCGAAGATAGACACCTAACCAACTGAGTCGCTCAGGCGGCCCACCTTTCTTGTGAATTTATTGAGTTTTATTTTATGGCATCACATATGGTCTTGAGTCTTTTTGCAGAATGTTTTGTGTATTTGAGAAGAATGTGTATTCTCTTCCTGTTTGGTGGAGTGTTCTGTAGTGGTCTGTTAGGTTGAATTAGTTGATACTGTTATTCAAGGCTCCTGTTATCCTCGATGATTTTCATTCTAGTATTTCTATCCATTTCAAGTGTTTTGAAGTATCAAACCATTACTGTTGAATTTCTCCCTTTCGTTTTATCAGTTTTTGTTTAATGTATTTTGTTGTCCTGTTATTAAGTGTATGGATATTTGTAATTGGTGTATCTTTCTGATGAATTAACCCTTTTATCAATGAAATGTCCCACATTATCTCTATTTTTTGCTTGTTTTAAGGTCTATTGTGTCTGATATTGATATACTCCATTTGTCTTAAGATTGGTGTTTGCATGGTGTTTGCATGTTGCATGGTTTCACTTTGAACCTATTTCTTTCAATCCAAATTGTCTCATTGACATCCATTTAGTTGGATCTTGTCCTGGCAGTTTGAGCTGCTATATAACAAAGTACCATAGACTGGGAGGCTTACAAACAACAAATATTTATTTTTCATAGTTCTAGTGGCAGGGAAGATCACTGTCAAAGCCCCAGAAGCTTCATTGTATATGAGGGCTTCTTGCTTTGTGCAGATAGTTATCTTTTCATTGTATCCTCAGAGGGTGGAAGGGGTCTCTCTTTGGCCTCCTTTATAAAAGTGCTATTTATAGGATTCCATTCTCATGATCTAATCACTTCTGAAAGGGCCCCCTCCAGTACCATCACTTTGGGGGTTTAGGATTTTAACATAAGAATTTTTAAGGGAAACAACGTGGCAGATCTTGACTTTTCATCTGTTCTGGCAGTCTCTGCCTCTTGACTAGATTGTTTAATCCACTCACAATTCATGTGAAAATGTCAGTAGGGCCATGCTTCCTCTGAAGCTGTCTCGGAGTCTCCATAGCTCAGGGGTTAGAGCACGGGTCTTGTGTATGTGCTGCTGAAGCGAGCACAGAGCACTGGTCTTGTGAAGGCATCAGGGAGAACCTGTTCTTGTCTCTCTCCTCTTCTTCAGGCATTCCTTGTGTTTTGGATGCATCACTGCAATCCTATCAGTATCAGGGTAATGCTGTCCTCATAGAATAAATTAGAATTGTTCTTTTAGCTTCCATTTTTGGGAAAAGTTTAGAATGATTGCCTTTACTCATAAAATTTTGGAATTTTGGAATTTTGGAATTACCAGTGAAACCATCAGGGCTAGGGCTTTTCTTTGTTGGGAGGTTTTTGATTACTGGTTCAATCTTCTTACTAATTTTAGGTCAAGTCAGATTTTCTTTTTCTTTGTGATTCAGTCTAGGTTTTCTATTTTTAGGTCTTTGTACATTTAGTGTACATTATCCAATTTGTTGACATACAGTTCATAGTACTCAATAATAATCCTTTGTATTTTTGTGGAATCATTAGCAATGTCCCCACTTTAATTTTTGATTTTAGTAATTTGAATCATCTTGCTTTTTTTCTTCACTCATTTTGCTAAAGTTTGCCATGTTTGTTGATTTTTTTAAAGAACCAACTCCTGGTTTCATTAATCTTTTCTGTCTTCTTCTGTATGTCATTTGCTCTGCTCTTTATGATTTCTTTTTTCTGTTAGCTTTGAATTTATTTTATTCTTCTTCTAGTTCCTTAAATTGTAAACTTCGGTAGTTGATTTGAGGTCTTTATTTTTTATAAGGTAAGCATTTTATCTTATTATCATCTTATTACTGTGTTTTGTGATTTTTTAAAAAATTTCTTTTCAGTGTAACAGTATTCATTGTTTTTGCACCACAGCCAGTGCTCCATGCAATATGTGCCCTCCCTAATACCCATCACCTGGTTCTCCCAACTTCCCATCCCCGCCCCTTCAAAACCCTCAGGTTGTTTTTCAGAGTCCATAGTCTCTCATGGTTCATCTCCCCTTCCAATTTCCCTCAACTCCCTTATCCTCTCCATCTCCCCATGTTCTCCATGTTATTTGTATTGCTCCACAAATAAGTGAAACCATATGATAATTGACTCTCTCTGCTTGACTTATTTCACTCAGATTTTATTTATTTATTTGACACAGAGAGAGTGAGAGAGCACAAGCAGGGGGAGTGGCAGAGGGAGAGGCAGGCTCCCTGCTGAGCAAGAAACTGGATGCGGGCCTTGATCCCAGGACCCCTAGGATCATGACCTGAGCCAAAGGCAGATGCTTAACCAACTGAGCCACCCAGGTGCCCCTGTTTTGCAGATTTCTTTTGTATGTTGTTTTGTTTTCATTCATCTCTTAAGTATTTTCTTTTTTTTTTTTTTTTAAAGATTTTATTTATTTATTTGACAGAGAGAGATCACAAGTAGACGGAGAGGCAGGCAGAGAGAGAGAGAGAGGGAAGCAGGCTCCCTGTTGAGCAGAGAGCCCGATGCGGGACTCGATCCCAGGACCCCGAGATCATGACCCGAGCTGAAGGCAGCGGCTCAACCCACTGAGCCACCCAGTCGCCCTCTTAAGTATTTTCTAACTTCTCTTGTGATTCCTTCTTTGAAGCATTGGCTATTTAAGAGTGTATTGTTTAATTTCCACAGATTTGTGAGTTTTCGTCTTTCTAAATCTGTTGAGACTTAATTTGTTCCTAGAATATGGTCTATCTTGAAGAATGTCCTATGTATGTATTCTCCTCTTGTTCCTGTTGTTCAGATTGTTTTGTGTGTGTCCATTAGATCTAGTAGGTTTATTGTGTCTTTTAAGTCCTCAAATTTGTTGTCTTCTGTCAGATTGTTTTATCCATTATTGACGGTGGGGCATCAAAGTCTCCCAGCTATTACTGTAGAACTGTCTATTTTTGTCTTCTGTTAATTCATGCTTTATATATTTTAATGGTCTATTATTAGGTGTGTAAATGTTTATAATGGTTATTTCATCTAGCTGTATTATACCTTGTATTAATACAGAATTACTTTCTTTTCTCTTATAATGCTTTTTGATTTAAAGTATATTTTGTCTGATAGCCTTGCTCTCTTTTGGTAGTATTTGCATGGAATATCTTTTTCTATCCTTTCACTTTTAAACTATTTATGTCTTTGGATCTAATGTGACACTTGTGTGGACAGTATATACTTGAATCACTTTTAAAAAAAAATTATTCTACCACTATCTTTAGATTGGGGAGTTTAATCCATTTACATTTAAAGTAAGTATTGATAAGGAGTGACTTATTTCTGTTATTTTGCTATTTGTTTTCCATGTCTTATAGGTTTTTTTATTTATCCCAACTTTCTTGCATTTTTCTCTTTTGTTGATTTTTTTTTTAATAGGGAGATACTTAAATTCTTTTCTTAAAAAAATTAAATTTATTTTTACTTTTTAAATTAACACATAATGTATTATTTGCCCCAGGGGTACAGGTCTGTGAATCATCAGGCTTACACAACTCACAGCACCCACCATAGCACATACCCTCCCCAATGTCCATCATGCAGCCACACTATCCATACCACCCCAGCCCCTGGCAAACCTCAGTTTGCTTTGTGAGATTAAGAGTCTCTTATGGTTTGTCTTGGGACGCCTGGGTGGCTCAGTTGGTTAAGCAGCTGCCTTCGGCTCAGGTCATGATCCCAGCATCCTGGGATCGAGTCCCACATCGGGCTCCTTGCTTGGCAGCGAGCCTGCTTCTCCCTCTGCCTCTGCCTGCCACTCTGTCTGCCTGTGCTCACTCTCGCTTCTCTCTCTATGACAAATAAATAAATAAAATCTTTAAAAAAAAAAAAAAGAGTCTCTTATGGTTTGTCTCCCTCCCATACCATCTTGTTTCATTTTTTCCTTCCCTACCCCCCACAGCCCCCCACCCTGCCTCTCAAATTCCTCATATCAGAGAGATCATATGATAATTGTCTTTCTCTGATTGACTTATTTCACTCAGCATAATACCCTCTAATTCCATCCATGTCATTGCAAATGGCAAGATTTTATTTCTTTTGATGGTTGCATAGTATTCGATTGTCTATATATACTACTTCTTTATCCAATCTGTTGATGGACGTTCTAGGTTGTTTCCATAATTTGGCTATTGTGGACATTGCTGCTATAAACATTCGGTTGCATGAGCCCCTTCGGATTACTACATTTGTACTACCCAGTTGTGCAATTGCTGGGTCATAGGGTAGCTCTATGTTCAACTTTTTGAGGACCCTCCAAACTGTTTTCCAAAGTGGCTGCACCAGCCTGCATCTCCATGAACAGTGTAGGAGGGTTACCCTTTCTCTGCATCCTCGCCAACACCTTACTTGTTAATTTTAGCCATTCTGACTGGTGTGAGGTGGTATCTCACTGTGGTTTTGATATGTATTTCCCTGATGCCCAGTAATATTGAGCACTTTTTCATGTGTCTGTTGGCCATTTGGATGTCTTCTTCGCAGAAATGTCTGTTCAGTCTTCTGCCCATTTCTTGATTGGATTATTTGTTCTTTGGGTGTTGAGTTTGCTAAGTTCTTTATAGATCTTAGATACTAGCCCTTTATCTGATATGTCATTTGTGAATATCTTCTCCCATTCTGTCAGGTGTCTTTTGGTTTTGTTGACTGTTTCCTTTGCTATGCAAAAGCTTTTATCTTGACGAAGTCCCAGTGGTTCATTTTTGCCTTTGCTTCCCTTGCTGTTGGCAACATCTAGGATGAAGTTGCTGTAGCTTAGATCAAAGAGGTTGCTGCCTGTGTTCTCCTCAAGGATTTTGAAGGATTCCTGTTTCACATTGAGGTCTTTCATCCATTTTGAGTCTATTTTTGTATGTGGTGTAAGGAAATGGTCCAGTTTCATTCTTCTGCATATGGCTATCAAATTTTCCCAACACCATTTGTTGAAGAGATTATTTTTTTCCATTGGACATTCTTTCCTGATTTGCCAAAGATTATTTGACCCTAGAGTTGAGGGTCTATTTCTGGGCTCTTTATTCTGTTCCATTGACCTGTGTGTCTGTTTTTGTGCCAGTACCATAGTGTCTTGATGATGATAGCTTTGTAATAGAGCTTGAAGTCTGGAATTGTGATGCCACCAACTTTGGTTTTCTTTTTCAACATTCCTCTGGCCATTTGGGGTCTTTTTTGGTTCCATAAAAACTTTGGATTAGTTGTTCCATTTCCTTGAAAAAATTGATGGTATTTTGATAGGGATTATGTTAAACGTGTAGATTGCTTTAGATAGCATAGACATTTTCACATTATTTCTTCTTCCAATCCATGAGCATGGAATATTTTCCCATTTCTTTGTGTCTTCCTCAATTTCTTTCATGAGTATTTTATAGTTTTCTGAGTACAGATTTGTTGTGTCTTTGGTAAGGTTTATTCTTAGGTATCTTATGGTTTTGGGTGCAATTGTAAATGGGATTGACTCCTTAATTTCTCTTTCTTTTGTCTTGCTTTCAGTGTATAGAAATGCAACTGATTTCTGTGCATTGATTTTTATACCCTGACACTTTACTGGATTCCTGTATGAGTTCTAGCTGTTTTGAAGTGGAGTCTTTTGAGTTTTCCACAGAAAGTATCTTATCATCTGCAAGGAGTGATAGTTTGACTTCTTCTTTGCTGATTTGGATGCCTTTAATTTCTTTTTGTTGTCTGATTGCTGAGGCTAGGACTTGTAATACTATGTTGAATAGCAGTGGTAATAGTGGATAGGCCTGCCATGTGCCTGACCTTAGGGGCAAAGCTCTCAGTTTTTCCCCATTGAGATATTCTCTATGGGTTCTTCATAGATCTCTTTGATGATATTGAGGAATGTATCTTCTATCCTTACACTTTGAAGAGTTTTTTTTTTTTTTAAGATTTATTTATTTATTTGACAGAGAGAGATCACAAGTAGGCAGAGAGGCAGGCAGAGAGAGAGGAGGAAGCAGGCTCCCCTCCTGAGCAGAGAGCCTGATATGGCGCTCAGTCCCAGGACCCTGGGATCATGGCCTGAGCCAAAGGCAGAGGCTTTAACCCACTGAGCCACCCAGGCGCCCCATGAAGAGTTTTGATCAGGAAAGGATGCTGTACTTTGTCAAATGCTTTTTCAGCATCTACTGAGAGTATCATATGGTTCTTGTTCTTTCTTTTATTAGTGTATTGTATCCCATTGATTGATTTGCAGATGTTGAACCAACCTTGCAGCCCAGGAATAAATCCCACTTAGTTGTGATGAATAATCCTTTTAATGTACTGTTAGGTCCTATTGACTAGTATTTTGGTGATAATTTTTGCATCCGTTCATCAAGGATATTGGTCTGTAATTCTCCTTTTTGATGGGTTCTTTGTCTGGTTTTGGGATCAAGGTATTGCTGGCCTCATAAAAGGAGTTTGGAAGTTTTATTTTTTGGAACAGTTTCAGGAGAATAGGTATTAATTCTTCTTTTAATTCTTGGTGGAATTCCCCTGGGGAGCTGTTTGTTTGGAGATTTTTGATGACTGCTTCAATCTCCTTACTGGTTATGGATCTGTTCAGGTTTTCTATTTTTTCCTGGTTTACTTTTGGTAGTTTATATGTCTCTAGGAATGCCTCCATTTCTTCCAGATTGTCAAATTTGCTGGTGTCTAATTGCTCATAATATGTTCTTGTAATTTTATTTCTTTGGTGGTGGTTGTGATCTCTCCTCTTTCATTCATGATTTTATTAATTTGGGTCCTTTCTTTTTTTGATAAGTCTGGTCAGGGGTTTATCAGTCTTACTAATTCTTTCAGTGAACCAGCTCTTAGTTTCATTGATTTGTTCTACTGTGCTTTTGGTTTCTATTTCATTGATTTCTGCTCTGGTCTTTATTATTTATTCTTTATTTTTTATTCTTTATTCTTCTCCTGCTGGGTTTAGGCTTTCTTTGCTGTTCTTTCTCCAGCTCCTTTAGGTATAGGGTTAGGTTGTATACTTGAGACCTTTCTTGTTTCTTGAGAAAGACTTGTATTGCTATTAACTTTCCTCTCAGGACCACCTTTGCTGGATCCCAAAGATTTTGAAGAGTTGTGTTTTCATTTTCATTTGTTTCCATGAACTTTTTCAATTATTCTTTAATTTCCTGCTTGACCCATTCATTTTTCAGTAGGATGTGCTTTAGCCTCCATGTATTTGAGCTCTTTCCAACTTTCTTCTTGTGGTTGAATTCTAGGTTCAAAGTATTGTGGTATGGAAATATGCAAGGAATGATCCCAATCTTTTGGTACTGGTTGAGACCTGATTTGTGACCCAGGATGTGATCTATTTTGGAGATTGTTCCATGTGCCCTAGAGAAGAATGTGTATTCTGTTGCTTTGGGATGGAATGTTCTGTATATATGATGTCCATCTGGTCCAGTGTGTCATTCAAAGCCTTTATTTCCTTGTTGATCTTTTGCTTAGATGATCTGACCATTTCATTGAGGGGGGTATTAAAGTCTCCTGCTATTTGATTTTGATTTTAATTGGTTTGATTTTGTTATTAATTGGTTTATAAGATTGGCTGCTCCCATGTTAGGGGCATAGATGTTTAAAATTGTTAGATCTTCTTGTTGGACAGACCCTTTAAATATGATATAGTGTCCTTCATCTCTTATTATGGCCTTTGGCTTACAATCTAATTTGTCTGATATAAGGATTGCCACCCCAGCTTTCTTTTGATGTCCATTAGCATGGTAAATTGTTTTCCACCTCCTCACTTTAAATCTGGAGGTGTCTTTGGGTCTAAAATGAGTTTCTTGCAGACACCATATCAATGGATATATATATTTTTTAATCCATCCTGATGCCCTGTGTCTTTTGATTGGGACATTTAGCCCATTTACATTCAGGGTAACTATTGAAAGATATGAATTTAGGGATGCCTGGGTGGCTCAGTGGGTTAAGCCTCTGCCTTCGGCTCAGGTCATGATCCCGGGGTCCTGGGATTGAGCCCTGCATCAGGCTCTCTGCTCAGCAGGGAGCCTACTTCCTCCCCTCTCTCTGCCTGTCTCTCTGCCTGCTTGTGATCTCTCTCTCTGTCAAATAAGTTAATAAGATATTAAAAAAAAAACCATATGAATTTAGTGCCATTGTATTGCCTGTAAGGTGACTATTACTGTATATTGTCTCTGTTCATTTCTGGTCTGTTACTTTTAGGCTCTCTCTTTGCTCAAAGGACCCCTTTCAGTATTTCCTGTAGGGATGGTTTGGTGTTTGCAAATTCTTTTAGTTTTTGTTTGTCCTGCAAGCTTTTTATCTCTCTATTTTCAGTGACAATATATAGTGATAGGATATAGTATTCTTGGCTGCATATTTTTCTCATTTAGTGCTCTGAATATATCATGCCAGTCCTTTCTGGCCTGCCAGGTCTCGTGGATAGGTCTGCTGCCAATCTAATATTTCTGCCATTGTATGTTACAGACCTCATGTTCTGCTGCTTTCAGCATTTTCTCTTTGTCACTGAGACTTGTAAGTTCTACTATTAGAAGATGCGGTGTGGATCTATTCTTACTGATTTTGAGAGGGGTTCTCTGTGTCTCCTGGATTTTGATGCTTGTTCCCTTTGCCAAATTACAGAAATTCTCTGTTATAACCAAATTGGAAGAGACTCGAAACTGGGAGAAGAAATGAGGGAAAAAAAAATTAAACTGGTGAATAGAACAGAGCCACACACTTGATTTTGGGTGTATTTTTGTCTGTTAGAAGAAACTCCCTCCCAAAATTTTAAAGAAAGAAAAAAAAAATATATATATATATATATAAATAAAGGTAAACACAATGAAGGTTTGGGGTATGACTGTAAAGATGTAAATTAAAAAAAGATTCTAAAAAACGAGTTCATAAGGCAAGAATTTGACTGTAAAAAAGAAAGGGGAAGAAAAAAAGGAAACAATGTGACCAGGCTGGAGAATAGAACACAGCCATGTGCTAGATTTAGAGTATATTTTGATCTGTTAGAAGAAACTGTATCCTGAAATTTTAAAGAAAGAAAAACCTATATGTATACAAAAAATAAGTCTAAATACAATGGACAGAATATGACTATGACAATGCAAAGTAAAAAAGATTTTTTAAAAAGATATTGATACGATGTAATAGTTAAAAATGTTAAAATAGGGAAGAGGAAAAATTGATAAGAAGTAGAATAAGAAAAAAACTTTAAAAAATTTAGAATCATAGGAAAAAAGCCATGAATTCTATGTATTGTATTTTCCTCTTCAGGAGTTCTGCAGTTCTCATTGATCAGTCAACTTGGTCTTGGCTGGATGATGTTGCTAATCTTCTAGGGAAGGGGCCTGTTGCTATGATTCTCAAAGATCTTTCCTCGAGGTGCAATTGCACTGCCCTTGCTGGGGGCCAGGCTAATCTGCTTGGTTTTGCTCCTGGTAGCTTTTTTTCCTGAACACTTTCTGTACCACTTTGGAGAATGGGAATGAAAATCATGGCCTCCCAATCTCTGGCCTGGATGTGCTGAGACCCCGGGGCCCTACTCCTCAATGTGTCCTCAGAGAAAAGCAGTCAATCCGTCCCATCTCCCTGGTCTCCCGCCGCACTCTGCGCTCTCCCAACTTGTAGCCCTCTGTTTTTATCTGTGGCACGCAGCCCTGTTTGGAGTCTCAAACCCAGCAGATTCCTGTGGTGCAGTCCTCGCCGTTCCTCCTGAAGGAGGAAGGAGGGGGTCTTTCCGAATCTGCCACTTCTTGGGTCCCTACTTGAAGAGCAGTGGTATGACTGTGACTTAGGTCATGGTTTAAGGTAGCCCCGAGCTGAGAGTGCACTCCTTGGCTGTGTCTCTGTAGCCAGCTTCCTTGTTCCAATACCTGGGTTATCTGCCACACTCAGATACCCCCAGTCTTTCTGTGACCCCGTGGGTCCTGAGACCTGTCCCCATGAGGGCTCCACCTCCTGCTTAGCCTCTGGAGCAATGTCTCTCAGAGGAGCTGACTTCTAAATATTTTGATTTTGTGCTCCGCTGCTCTCTTACTTGCCAGGAGGCCACTGCCCCCCCATCCCCCAGGTCTATCTTCCCATTGCTTCAGGTTCACTACTCTGCACGTCGTACTTTCTGGAAAGTGGTGGATTTTATGTTCCTAGATTTGCTGATCTTTTTCTCTTCTATCTCCTGATGATTTTGTAGGTGTTCAGAATGGTTTGATAACTATCTAGCTGAACTCCTGGGACCTGATGATACTTCAGTTTCCTACTCCTCTGCCATCTTGCTTCCTCCCACTTTAAATTCCCTTCTTAATTCCTCTTGTATAGCTATTTTCTTTGTGGTTACCATGAGGGCTACATTTAACATTATAAAGTTGTAGTACTCTAGTTTGAATCTATGTGTTTCACTTGAATAATATATAAAAACTGACAAGTAAAACATAAAAAATTTCTTAAAGTTTTATCTACTCTTTTAATTCTTGATTTCAAAAAATGACATCTTTATATATATTTTATCCTCAAAAACAGAAACTAATAATTATTTTAAATGCATTTTCCTTTATATTATGTAAGGAACAAAATTTGCAGTTATAAACCAAAATTGGAATAATAGTAGCATTTAGACTAATTTTTTAAAAAATATGTTAGTCATTTAAATCATATGGAAAAAAAGTGTAGTTTCAAACCAAAGTTAGACAGTTGCTCATGTATTTACTTTTACTGAGATCTTTGTTTCCTCATATGGTATTGAGTTACCGTGTAGTTTTTTTTTTTTTCTTCTTGCAGGATTTCCATGAGCATTTCTTGCAGGGCAGTCCTTATGGTAACCAACTAGCAGCTTTTGTTTGGGCATGTCTTAATATCTCTCTACTCTTGAAGCACAGTTTTACTTAATATAAGATTTTTGATCGATGGGGTTTTTTTTCTTTTAGGACTTTGAATATGTCAGTCCACAGCCTTCTAGCCTCCAGAATTTTTGATGAGAAATTTTCCTATCTTTTTGAACATTTCTCATATGTGACAAATCACTTTTTTCTTGATGCTTTCAAGAGTCTCTGTCTTTCATGAATTTGATTATAATGTATCTCAGAGTGATAAACAATAAAACAATAGAAAATAAAATAAAAATAAATAAAATTTTTTATTTATTTGTAAATAAAACCTTCATTTAATAATTAAATAATTAAATTATTAAAAATTACTAAATAAAAATTCATTGAATTATTTTAAATTGAATATGCCCTTTGATTTATTTTTATTTTTTTGTTTTTTATTTTTTTTTAAAGATTTTTATTTATTTATTTGACAGACAGAGATCACAAGTAGGCAGAGATATAGGCAGAGAGTGAGGAGGAAGCTGGCTCCCTGCTGAGCCTAGAGCCCGAAGTGGGGCTCGATCCCAAGACCCTGGGATCATGACCTGAGAAGAAGGCAGAGGCTTTAACCCACTGAGCCACCCAGGCACCCTTGCCCTTTGATTTTTTATGTGTTCCTGGCTAATAAATCCCAGGCACAGATAATATTGTCAGCCATCCCATGTTTTTCAAGGGCAAGTGATACAACCTCTAAGCCTTAATTGCTTATATATTAAGTTAGGAGTACAGGCATCCTTCCATGTTTGCTAATTCTTCTGCCTGCTCAAATCTACTTTTGAATCCCGCTAATGAATATTTCATTTTAATTATTGTGCTTTTAGTTCTGGAATTTTGTTGGTTTTCTTTTAGGTATTCAATCTCTGTTGATATTTCCATTTTTGTCCATAAATCACTTTCTTGACTTTTCTCAGATTTTTAAAAAATTCTTTAATCATCTCCAAGACATTTGTTTTAAAGACTTTGTTTAGTAGATTTACCATCAGGTCTCATTCAGGGACAGCTTTATTGATTAATTTTTTTTCCTTTGAATAGGTCATACTTCCTGTGCATTATGATTTTTGTTGAAAACTGGGCATTTGTATCTAATAATGTGATAATTTTGGAAATCAAGTTCTCTCCCTTCTCCAGAGTTTGCTGTTTTTGTTTTTTATTATGTTTATTTTTTATTGTTGTAGGCTGTCTCTTTGACAAAGTTAATCGTGTGCTATAAATTTAAGGTTTTTTGAGGTCTTACTTGAGCCTGTGCCTTTCCCTGTGTATATGTGGTAACTTTCTAATTTCATCCTTTTATTCATTTACTTTTGAATGGCGTAGTCTTTAATGTCTGTTTCCCAAACAGGGAAAAGGGGAAAAACGAAGAGAGGAATAAAGGGACATTATTTTTTTAAGTTCCCTGAAGTCACTTTTTCTAGAAAGGGTGGGGCTTCTTACAGTTTGGGAAGGTGCAACGGTTTGGAGATAACCATCACTACAATATTTTTCAGGGTTGTCTTTGTGAACCTTGTAGATCAACTAGTTAGAGTTTTCTGGGTGGTGGAGGTAGTTACAAAAAAAAAAAAAAAAAAAAAGAAAAGGGCAAAGGCAAAAAGGAAGGGGAAAACTGGATACCTACTATCTTGTTTGTCTTTGTCTTTTACAGAGTAAGATCACATTCCTGAAGAATAGATAGGCAACTATAAAAGGTGACATTTCAAGAATAAGAAAAAGCTCTTGGAAATTACAAATAAGATTGAAGCAATAAAGAATATCTAGTAGAAGATATAGCTAAAATTTTCACCTGTTAAATAGATTAGGTAGAGATAGTAGAAAAGATAAGAAAAGTAGTGAATCAAACTGGTACAACATGTAAATAATAGGAATATCAGATAGAGAAAATAAAGGGAAGGATTTATCAAGAAAATATTAAAAGACCTCTCCAACATCTGAAAAATAAGTTTCCAGTTTGAAAAGCCTTAATGAATGTTACCACTATGTTGAGGGAGAAAAAAAATGGAAAAAGAGAAACCTTAACTAATGCACATAATGAGATTTCAAAATATCAGAGATAAAGAAGAAATCTTAACAGCTTTCAGAGACCAAAAAAAAAAAAAAAGTCACTTACAAGGATTAAGAATTATAATGGCATTGAAATTCTTAGCTGCTCTGGATGGTAGAATATTATGAAGCTATATCTTCAGAATTCAAAGAGAAAATTATTTCCTATTGTTCTATACTCAACTCAAGTCTAAGAGTAGATTCAATACGTTTTTTAGACACAGACGTTCTCAAAAAAAATCACTTGCCATATACACTTTCTTAGGAAGCTCCTTTATCCTTTATGATATGCTTCACTAAAATGAGCGTGTAAAAGGACAGATATCTCTCTCTCTCTATATATATATATTTATTTTATTTTATTTTATTTTATTTTTCCTCCCCCAGAGGGCAAGGTAGTAAATAATTCAGGCTGTGTGGGTCACAGTCTCTGTCCTATATTCTCTTGGAGATGTTAGGCTACCTGATGTTTGGTTTTATTGAGAGGATTTTATTAATTATTATCAGTGAAACATAAATGATATTACATGGAAAAGTAAGTAAATTGAATGTATAAAAATTTAAGTAATTTACTCCTAGAAAAACAAAACATTGTTCAGGAAAAGAAATGTAACTGCAGTGGATATGTGGTTCAGCTTTGAAGAATATTCATATTAGGGTTAACACTGCAGATTGAAACCTAATTTCTTATGTAAGTATAATGGGAATTTACTGGATGGAAGGGTGCATATTGGAACAAAGATTGTCATAAAATGCTCATATTCTATCAGTGGATTTTGTTTAAAAGAAAAAAATCAGTGTTAGTAATTAGTAGGAAAATAGTAGAAAGTTTTAAAAATGGTTTCATTGGGGAGTAGAGAAGCTTGGGGAAGTGGGTTGTTTGAACATGAATTCAATAAACTTGTCATTCATGTGAAGGAAATCAAGTCAACAGTTAGGTCAGAAAACTCTGTTTAGGGGACTTAATGGAAGGTATTTTAGGCTAATTGAAATCTGAGATTTATTTCCTCAGTGACATATCTGGGATTATCTAGTACTTTCTTATATTTAAATTACATAACATATTATATATGTAGCACTTTTTGGGGAGAAAGAAAATAATAGTTACCAGTATAAGTAAAGCAGCACCTGGATTACAAGGCAGTAAAAGCCAGACTTGAATGATCTTCTTTTACTTGGGATATTCAGGGAAGGCAGTAATTTTGTAATTAATGTATGTAAATACAATTTTTTTCCTACACAGATAACTGCTGTGGTACCATGTGAAAGATAGGAGGACTTCCCCTAAGAAACAAAGTGACCCATGATTGAAAAATAAAGGAATAATTACAAGAGAAGGAAAGGGACTATTGTAATAGGGAGAACACACTGACCGTAGATCTTTAAGTATCTCAAAAGTTAGCCAGAAAAAGGCTTTTCTTTTTTAGGGAGAAGTAAACAAGCCTTGAAATACTGGATTTGGGGAAGTAGAAATGAGCAACCATTGGGATGGTATAATAGATCAAAAAATTTTTTAGCTTGAGGTCAGTTCTATTCTAGGTGGGGGTTGTATGCTGGCTCAGGCTGAGAGGAGGTCAAAATTCATAGGTCTGGGGCAAAGTTGACAGCTTTAACCACAGTTTGGTTAACAAGAATTATGTTCCTATAGATCAGTGGAGACATGCAATTCAGTAAATCATGCATGAAGTTTAGGGGAGGAAAAAATTCCTGTAGCAACTTAGATTCAGGGTCTAGGCCTGTAAATAAACCAAGAAAAGACAGATTAATGGGAGGGAAGCAAGGATACCTGGTTGGCTCAATCAGTTAAGCATCTGACTTTGGCTTAAGTCATGATCTCAGTATCCTGGGATTGAGTCCCACATTGGGCTCCCTGCTCCATGGGGAGCCTGCTTCTCCTTCTGCCTGCTGCTCCCTCTGCTTGTGCTTATGTACTCTCTCTGACAAATAAATGAATCAAATCTTTTTAAAAAAAATGGGAGAGAAACAGAGTTATTAACATATGCATCACTATATATGTGGAAGAACTCAATGATTAAATCATGGGGGGAGGAGGTCAGAATTTGAGGTTTATTTTTTATTTTTTAAAAGATTTTATTTATTTATTTGGCAGAGAGAACACAAGCAGGGGGAGCGGCAGGCAGAGGGAGAGGGAGAAGCAGGCGCTCAGCAAAGCAGGGAGCCAAGTACAGGGCTCATCCCCGGACTCTAGGATCATGACCTGAGATCTTCACTTAACGGTCTGAGCCACTCAGGTACCCCAGAAGTTGACGTTTATATAGTGTCTTAACAAAGAACAGTAGGGGGACGCCTGGGTGTCTCAGTTGGTTAAGTGTCTGCCTTTGGCTCAGGTTATGATCCCAGAGTCTTGGGATCGAGTTCTGCATTGGGCTCCTTGCTCAGCAGAGTCTGCTTCTCCCTCTGCCTGCTGTTCCCCCTGCTTGTGCTCTCTCTGTCTCTGGCAAATACATAAATAAAATCTTTAAAAAACAAAACAAAAGTAGGACAAAGTAAAAAGGGTTTTGGCTTTTAGGGGCTGCAAGCCCCTACATAAAATAAAGTGGGAAGTAAATATATGGGGGAAACAGATGGAAGATAAAGGTTATTTGGTAAGGTTTGTTATGTGGATAGTTCTTGGTATCTGTTTCTGGGCTGGTAAGAATCTAGAATTGTGTCTTGGTGAGTAAGAATTCTGCCTTTCCTGGTACAGGAAAGGGAGATACCTTAATAAATTATGTCCTGTTTCTAGGCAAGTAGGGGGATGGCAGAGAGCTTTTCTTTATTTTTTCCCCAGTGTTCACACTATAAGTTAGTCACCATACAATGTTATTACATCATTATTTACTGTGTTCTTTAGGTTGTATTTTCTTCTGTAGGACTTATTTATTTTATAACTGAAGTTTGTACCTCTTAAACCACTTCATCTGTTTCACTCATCCTCCTATCCCACCACCTCCCCTGTGACAGCCACCAGTTTGTTCTTTGTATTTTAGAGTCTTTTGATTTTGTTTTTTAGATTCAGTATGTAGGTGAAATCATATAGTATTGGTCTGTCTTTGACTTATTTCATGTAGCATAATACACTTTAGGTTCATCCATATTGTTGCACATAGCAAGATCTCATTCTTCTATGGCTGAGTAATATTCCATTACATATATATATATATATATATATATATATGTATATATGGTATATGTGTGTGTGTGTATACATATATATATATGTACATATGTATATACACATATGTACATATATATACATATGTACATATATATATATGTATACACACACACACACACACACACACACACACACACACACACACATATACCACATCTTCTTTGTCCATTCATCTATTGGTGGATACTTAAGTTGCTATCATATCTTGGGTTTTGTAAATAGTGCTGCAATAAACATAGGAGTGCATATATCTTTTCAAATTCATTTTCTTTGGGGAAGTACCCAGTGGTAGAATTACTGGATCATATGGTATTTCTACTTTTAATTTTTTGAGGACCCTCCATACTGTTTTCCACAGTGGTTGCAATAATATCCATTCCTATGAAAGGTGCACAAGGGTTCCCTTTTCTCTACATCTTCACCAACACTTATTACTTGTTTTTTTGTTACTAGCTATTCTGACTGGTGTGGGGTGGTTTCATTGTGGTTTTGATTTGTATTTCTCTAATGATTTTTTTTTAAAGATTTATTTATTTATTTATTTGACAGACAGAGATCACAAGTAGGCAGAGAGAGAGGGAGAAGTAGGCTCCCTGCTGTGCAGAGAGCCCCATGCAGGGCTAGATCCCAGGAGAGGGAGAAGTAGGCTCCCTGCTGTGCAGAGAGCCCCATGCAGGGCTAGATCCCAGGACCCTGAGATCATGACCTGAGCTGAAGGCAGAGGCTTAACCCATTGAGACACCCAGGCGTCCCATGCATTTCTCTAATGATTAGTGATGTGTGTTTGCCACCTGTATGGCTCCTTAGGAAAAAATGTCTATTTAGGTCCTCTGCCCATTTGAAAAAAAATTATTTATTTGAGAAAGAGAACATGAGCAAAGGGAGGGGCCGAGGGAGAGGGACAAGAGACTCCCTGATGAGTGGGAATCCTGACATGGGCCTTGATTCCAGGACCCTGAGATCATAACCTGAGCCCAAGTCAGATGCTTAACCAACTGAGCTACCCAAGTGCCCCCTTTGCTCTTTTTAAATTGGATATTTTGGTGTGTTGAGTTATACAACTCAATGTTAACTCCTTATCAGATATATCATTTGCAAATATCTTCTTGCATTAAGTAGATTGCCTTTTTGTTTTGTAGATGGTTTTCTTTGTTGTGCAAAAGCTTTTTATTTTGGCATAGTGCTAGTTGGTTATTTTTGCTTTTGTTTTCCTTGCCTGAGGAAACAGATCCATAAATAGGTTGCTAAGGCCAATGTCCAAAATATTATTGCCTATGTTTTCTTGCAGGTGTTTTATGGTTTCAGGTCTCACGTTTAGATTTTTAATCCATTTGGAGTTTATTTTTGTGTATGGTTTAAGAAAATGTTCAGTTTTCTCAGAACCGTTTAGTGCAAAGACTTTTGTCCCCATTGTGTATTCTTGTTTCCTTTGTCATAGATTAATCGAACATATAGGCATGGATATGTTTCTAGTCTCTATATGCTATTTCATGAATCTATGTGTCTGTTTTTGTGCCAGCACCATATTGTTTTGATTATTGTGTCTTTGTGTAGTATATCCTGAAATCTGAGATTGTAATACTGTGTTCTTTCTCAAACAGAACAGCTGTGTTCTTTCTCAAAGTTGGTTTGTCTGTTAGAGATTTTTTGTACTTCTATATAAATTTTGGGACTATTTGTTCCAGTTCTGTGAAAAATATTATTGATTATTGTTTTTTGATAGGTATGCATTGGATCTGCAGATTTCTTTGGGTAGCATGTACAATTTAACAATATTAATTCTTCCAATCCGTGAGCCTGGTGTATCTTTCCATTTGTTTGTGTCATCTTCAATTTCTTTCGTCAGTATCTTACAGTTTGCGAAGTAGAGGTCTTTCACCTACTTGGTTGAGTTTATTCCTTGGTATTTAATTCTTTTTGGTGTAATTAGAAATAGGATTGTTTTCTCAATGTCTCTTTTTGCTACTTTGTTATTAATGTATAGAAACACAACAGATTTCTGTGTGTTGATTTTTGTCTTCTGCAACTTGACTGAATTTATTATCAATTCTAATAGTTTTTTAATGGAGTCTTTAGGGTTTTCTATATATAATATTATCACCTTCAAATAATGACAGTTTAACTTCTTCCTTACCAATTTGGATGCCTTTTATTTCTTCTCTGATTGTTGCAGCTGGGACTTGCAGTACTGTGTTGAATAAAAGCAGTGTGAGTGGGCATTCTTATCGTATTCCTAATTTTACAGGAAAAAAATCATAGTTTTTCACCATTGAATATGATGTTAGCTGTGGGTTTTTTATATATGGCCTTTAATATGTTGGAAGTATGTTCTTTCTATACCAATTTTGTTGAGAATTTTTATTATGAATAGGTGTTGTATTTGTCAAATGCTCTTTCTGCATCTATTGAGCTGGTCATACGGTTTTTGTTTTCCTCTTATAATACTTGTTTTCCGCTTATAATACTTTTAGATAATAGGCTTGAGCAGTGGAAACTTGATTAAGGCAAAAGGGCCCATCGTGACCCCCAACCCCTTGGCTGAATGTAGACAGGCCCATCACTTGACCCACCTCAAAATATCAGTAGGCCCTAACTAGCCAGTGGGCTACTTAAAACCAGGCACAGGTAACAAAAAGAGGAAAATTCCACATATCTCATACCTCCTCACATTCCGCCTTTATTTTTTATTTTTATTTATTATTATTATTTTTTAAGATTTTTTTTCTTATCTGTTTGAGAGAGAGAAAGTCTAAGAGAGAGAGAGTACGAATGTGAGGAGGGGCAGAAGGAGAAGCTCATTCCCCACCAGTCAGGACTCACAGTGTGGGGCTTGATTCCAGGATCATGACCTGAGTGAAAGGCAGACGCCCAACTGATTGAGCCACCCACACACCCCACTTTCTGCCTTTAAATACAGTTCTCTCTCACTGTCTCATTGCAGATAGTCTCTGACTTGCTGTCCTGTCTGTGGCTCCCTTGTTTTGTATTTAATAAACTTCTCTTGCCTTTGTTCTGCCTCAGGTGAATCCCTTTACTGCCTGTGCCACCAGCTTCCACCCATTTGGGTTGCCACACATTTGGGGGCTCCCATCTGATTGGGATAGATACCACAGTAATGTGATGTATCACATTGATGGGTTTGCAAATATTGAACCTTCCGAGCATCCCTGGAATAAATCCTACTTGAATAGTGAATGATCCTTTTAATGCATTGTCAAATGCAGTTTTTTAATATTTTGTTGAGCATTTTTGTATCTGTGTTCTTCAGAGATCTTGGCCTGTATTTTTCCTTTTTTGCAATGTCTTTGTCTAGTTTTGGTATCAGTGTAATTCAGAGAGGTTTTCTCCTATCTGCTCCTTCTCAGTTGTCTTTGGTTAAAGTGATCTTTATGCCAGATGTTTGCTCTATTCTCCAACATTATGAGTTTGTTATCAAGTATTACAGTAGGTCTAGGACTACAACACATTAAATGAGACAATTTAAATCATATCTCTAATAATTCCTAATAAGACATATGACACATTAGAATTATTTTATTATTTTAGATCTGTCTCAATGGTTGTATTGATTTTGATGTCATCTGAAAAGGTGTGGGGCCTGGAACAGTGGTTCTGTCTGGATTCCTTTCTTCTGTTAGCATTACTGTGCAAGTAAGACCAGCTACAGTTTGTAGCACCTTGGACAAAATGGAATTGCAGGGTCCCTTGTTTAAAAAAAAAAAAAAAGAAAAAAATGCAATTAATTGGGGCGCCTGGGTGGCTCAGTGGGTTAAGCCGCTGCCTTCGGCTCGGGTCATGATCTCAGGGTCCTGGGATCGAGCCCCGCATCGGGCTCTCTGCTCAGTAGGGAGCCTGCTTCCTCCTCTCTCTCTACCTGCCTCTCTGCCTGCTTGTGATCTCTCTCTGTCAAATAAATAAATAAAATCTTAAAAAAAATGTAATTAAATAAAGGTACTTATGAAATGTTTTTACTCACAACACTTCTTACACCAAAATGCATGTGTTTTTTCCAGTACCATTTTTCAACTTCCCAGGTACCAGCTGGATGTAGTACTATTCAGTTCTGACACTCTGTGGTGAATTAGCATCAGATCTCACAATTTAAGGGCTCAGTCCCACAAGACTGCATTTATTTCATATGCCAGCGAAAGTCTCAGGTTGTCCCTGGTATTTCTCACTGGCTGGCTATAAATTGGGCATTTCCATGACTTCCTTTTCAGGTTTGATAATTTATTAGAATGGCTCACAAAACTCAAGACATTTTATTTACATTTATAGGTTTATTATAAAGGATACAATACAAGAACAGCCAAACAGAAGAGTTCTATAAGACAGGGTTTGGGCTGGGGGTGTGGAGCTTCCATGACGTTTTTGGGTATGTTACCTCCCTTTGCACCTTGATGTATTTACCAGAGAATAAGAGACCAAATGTATATTTCCCATTATATCACAGTGCTAAACTATAAAACATTTTCCTTTCTTTTGTTGTCTCTTTCTCAACTTACCATGGTGTGTTTTATTTATATCTGTGTTATTCTAAGTAAAGAAAAAGAAAAATTTTAAATTATTACGATGAATCTTACTGTTCACCTTTATACTGTTTAATTCTTCTTTTTAAATATGGATATTAGCATCGAACCAGTATGTACAATTACTGAAATTGTACAATTTATATTTCACAGTTTATATGGATATAAACTGTGCAGATATCTATATAAATATATATATATATATATATATATATTTTGTTCTTATCAGAAGAATAGAAATACTGCACAAAACTAAACTTAGCAGCTTTTTATCACTTTTTGATACATCTGCATTCTACCAAAACTTTCTATTTTTGGCATAATGATGTATAAAGAATGAATGAAAGTAAAAAAGGAACTAAGAGTTGCCCTATCATTCCTTTTCCTGCTGTGTCATCATTTTCAGTGTAAGTGTTTGGCTAACACAGGGAATTAACCGAAGTAAGAAAGGATACAATAGGGTGCCTTAGTCATTTGTGTTTCTTAGATGCCATTCTTCTTTTTTTTTTTCCTCTTGGAGCCATTTATTAGTCTGAATGAAAAAATGTGGCCTCAGGACTTTTAGTGCCTCTGCTTACCTTTTTCTCATTTTGAATATCATGGAACTCCCACATATGTTGAATCCACCAGAAATTTTTGCTCATGGACATCTAAAATATTATATGTGAATGGAGTAGCCAGGAAAGGTTGGACATGCCTGTGGTGAATATTTTCTCTGCTCATGTGCATGCATTATTGTTTTGTGACTTTCACTTACAAAATACAGGTATGAAAATAAAATTATTAAGAATTTCAAGATAGCAACAGCAGAGCTTTAGAACAAGCATGGGGTATGTATGCTGTGCAGGTTGCACGTCTGTGAAGCTGGTGTTGGATGCAAGTGAAATAAGATGGAACTGTTTACTAAGAGCAGCCTCAGGGAAAAAAGAATTGTCATTAATAGGTGATAAAGAAGCTTAAAGTATTGCTGAAATTGGGTATATGTTATGGATTGGATGTTTGTGTCTATGTTAAAATCCTAATCTTTATCACTAATGTAATGGTGTTAGGAAATGGGAGGCCTTTGGGAGGTGATTTGGTGATGAGGGTGGAGCTCTCATGAATAGGAGACCCCAGGCAGCTCTCTCATCTCTTCTACCATGTGAAGATGCAGTGGGAAGATGGCCACCTGTGAACCAGGAAGCTTTTACCACAAATCGAACCTGCTGGTGCCTTGATCTTGGACTCCCTAACCTCCAGAACTGTGAGAAATACTTGTTTGTTGTTAAGCCACCCTGTCTATGGTATTTTTGTTAAAGGAGCTGGAATGGACTAAGACAGTAAGAAAGGGGATTATGGAAAACACATGCAATTTATTGTGGTAACTATCTGGATTATGGATTAAAAATTTTCAGTCAGTTGTGGTTTCCTCAAAGTCCAAATCAGTGTAGTCCTATGTGTGTATTAAGTACCAGTGTTTTAATTTCAAAGTATCAGCTTAAATACTTTTCTCCTTTAAAAGGTGCTTCCTAAGGCACTTGGGCAATTGCCAGGTAAAAAATTCATACACTGGAAAGGTGGATTCCAAGGCATACTGTAGTGATGATGATTCTTTAGAGCCTTTGAACTTACTCTAATGAATTTTTCAATCCAAATTTTAGCAAAGTATACTTGTATAAATTAATAAACATTTACCCATTTGATTCATTTAATTTGGCTTTGATGAGGAAAACCAAATAGGTAGATTCATTTTCTAAAGACAATATAAATATTTTTGTATGTTCTTAATGACTTTTATTTTTTATTTTTTATTTGTTAAACATTTTATTTATTTGAGAGAGAGGGACAGAGGCAGAGTATGAGCAGGTGGAGAGAAGGCAGAGTGAGAGGGGGAAGCAGACTTTCTGCTGAGCAGGGAGCCTGATGCCAGGCTGGATCCCAGAACCCGGAGATCATAACCTGAGCCAACGGCAGACATTTAACTGACTGAGCCACCTATGCATCCCTCTTAATGTCTTTTGATCGCTTTATTGATGTACATTTTATATCTAACAAAGTATACACATGTGTGTATTTTGATGACATTTTGAAAAAAGATTTATTTATTTATTTAGAGAATGTACTCCCTGGGGGTGGGGGATGTGTCGGAGGGGCTGAGGAAGAGGGAGAGAGAATCCCAAGACGACTCCAGGCTGAGCCTGGAGCCCCATTCAGAGCTCTACCTCACGACCCTAAGATAATGACCTTGCCAGGGGCCAAGAATCAGATGCTTAATCGACTGCACCATCTGGGCACCCCTGTTTTGATGAACTTTAACAAATTTCTATACCTTTGTTACCATTACCACCACAATCTGTGAACATACCCAATTCCCCAGAGACTTTCCATGTACCCTTTCCCGCTTACCCCTCAAGCCCACCCACCTCTAATCCTACTTACTGATCTACTGTCACTATAGATTAGGTTTGCTTTCTAGAGTTGGAAATATATGGAAACAAAGTATATATATTCTTTTGTATCTGTTGTTTTATAAAATATTTTATTTTTAAGTAGTCTCTACACCCAGCATGGGGCTTGAACTTACAGTCATGAGATCAAGAGTGGCATGCTCTATTGACTGAGCCAGCCAGATACCCCAGTGTTTTTTTTTTTTTTTTTTTTTCCACTGAGCATGTTTTGGAGATTTGTCCATATTACCCTCTTAGGTTCTTTGGCAGGGCCTTTGAATTAAGCTGATAAGACAGATCAACAGGAAAAAAACATACAAATATTATTTGATTTTTTAGAAAGTGCACATTGGAAGCTCTTAGGAAAAATGAAGATCTAAAGACATGGTTAGGATTGACAGCCTGTATATCTTTTTTTTTTTTAAGAAATTTTTATTTATTGATTTTAAAATATTTTTATTTATTTATTTGAGAGAGAATAAGAGAGAGCATGATGGGGGGAGGGTCAGAGGGAGATGCAGACTCCCTGCTGAGTAGGGAGCCCGGTGCGGGACTGATCTTGGGACTCCAGGATCATGACCTGAGCTGAAGGCAGTCGCTTAACCAACTGAGCCACCCATGCATCCCAACCCATATATCTTTTTAACAAGGAACAATAAATTTGTATAGTGACAAGACAAAAGAAAAGGGTTTATGTTTCTAGGCACATAAATTGTGGGAATGTGAGAAGTATATGGGGGAACCTAATGGAAGATAAGGGTCATTATTTAGTAGGTTTGTTTGTGTAAATCTATTTTGGTGTCTCCTCCCAGTCTGCTGTGATAAGGATGTCTTCCTGGTATAGAAAAGGCACCTTTCTCATGGGAAATTTTAGGACCTGCCTTTAGGTAGAAAGGGGAAGGTCAGAGAGCCTTTCCTGCACTTGCTATTTCTCAAGTGGCTTTAGCTCAGAATTATATGCCAACATGGCATATTTTGGGGTGACATGTTTTTAGCCCTTTTAAATCCATTCAACTCTTTGTGGATATTTGGGTTGTTTTCAGTTTTTTCCTACTATGAATAAAGCTGCTGTGAATATTCATTTATAAATGCCTGTGTGGATATGTTTTCAATCTTTGGGGTAAATACCTAGGAGCTGGATTGCTGAGTCAATGAAAGTGCATTTTTAATTTTTAGAAACTGTCAAACTGTTTTCCAAAAGTCATGGTGCATTTCATATTCCCACCAGCAGTGTAGGAAAAATTTACTTCCTCCACGCTCTCCCTTGGTATAGATGTGCAGTGGTATTTTATTGTGGTTTTAATTGCTTTTGCTTGGTGAATAACAATATTGAGCATATTTTCTTGTACTTATTGGCCTTAGTACCTTCTCCAGTGTGTCTACAGAAATTTTTTGCTCTCGTCCCCCTTTTAAAAAGGAACTTTTTCTTTAAATTTTTTATTTTTTTAATTAACACATAATGTGTTATTAGCCCCAGGGGTACAGGTCTGTGAATCACCAGGTTTACACACTTCATAGCACATACCTTCCCCAATGTCCATAACCCTCCTACCCCCGACAACCGTCAGTTTGTTCTGTGAGATTAAGAATCTAAAAGGAATGTTTTTTTTTTTAAAGATCAGAAGCACAAGATAAATAATATTGAACATCTTTGCATATGCATGTTGGCCATTCATGTCTTTTTCTTGTGAAGTATTCAAATATTTTGTCTATATAGAGAAAAAGCCTTTTTCTCTACCCTTCTCAGTTCTCTGATGCCCTGCAAATTAGACTAACAAAATATAGATTTATTAGACAAACATAGAGTTTACTACCACATGGAATGTGCATCTATGAAGGAGAAATGCTGTGATGAGTAACTCAAACGGGTAATTACAACTTGGGCCTATGTAGCGTCTAACAATGAATAATAAATTTCTGGAAAAGTGAGAAGACAAAAAAGCTTAAAGACTTCCAAGAAAAGCAAACTGTGGGAAAGTAAAAATATGGAGGGAGCTAATGGAAAATAAGGTTTAGGCTTGTTATATAGATTCTATCTCTGAGCTCATAAGAATTTCTAGTGATCTCTCTGCTCAGCAGGGAGGCTGCTTCCTCCTCTCTCTCTGCCTGCCTCTCTGCCTACTTGTGATCTCTGTTAAATAAATAAATAAAATCTTAAAAAAAAAGAATTTCTAGTGATGAATAGTCTAAGCCTGCATTTAGGCAAGTGGTAGATGGACAAAGATTTTTATTTTTTGGCATTTGCTGTTTCTCAGTTGTCTTCAGTTCAAAACAGTCCTTGTGCCAAAGTGACATATTTTGGGGTGGCATATTCTTATTTCCTATAGCCACTATTTTTGAAGGTCAAGAAATGCTCTCAATTAAATTATGAAAAGAGAAATTAAAACACTGCTTTTATTCTGGCTAGTTTCCAGAACCAAAAAATAGGACTCCAAGTTTTGGAGAATGATTATTTTTTCTGATTTCTCAATTTTTTTTAGCCCAATTATATAGCTAACTCATATATTCATTGAGTAAACTGCTTTTGTTAAAAATTATAATTAAAAATTTTGAATTAAAAAGAATTTATTTATTTGAGAGAGAGAGAGAGAGAGAGTGAGCAGGAGTGGAGGGGAGGGGCAGAGAGAAAGGGAGGACACGGGCTCCATCCTAGGACCCTGTGATCATGACCTGAGCTGAAGTCAGATGTTTAACCGACTGAGCCACCCAGGTCACCCCCCCCCGCCGCCCTGCCACCCGAACACAAAATTTATACTTTTTAAGAAAACCTAGTGTATGTGTTTTGTTCACAGGCCAAGAAAAAAAATTTCCTGCTGTAGTTATGTTGTTTTCCTACAATTAAAGGTTTTCAAATATATAAATAGTACTCTAGAAAAATTATAGTGTTTTTTTATTTCTAGGTGTAATATTTTTTAGACTCTGAGAACATACATCAGTGATTATTTCCCTTGTAAATGAAATTAGATTTGATCCTTGAGCAGTGTGGGGTTTAGTCATGCCAACCCCTTGCTCAGTCGAAAATCTGCATTTAACTTCCATTTTTAATTTTTTTATTATGTTATGTTAGTCACTATACAGTACATCACTAGTTTTTGATGTAGTGTTCCATTGCATTTAACTTTTGATTCCAAAATTGAACTAGTAGCCAATTGTTGACCAAAAACATAAACAGTTAACACATATTTTGTATGATCTATGTATTATATACTGTATTCTTAAAGTAACCTTGAGAAAAGACAGTGTTACTAAAATCATAAGGAAAGGAAGAATACAATTACAGTACTGTACTATATTCATCCAAAAAAATCCTATATAAGTGGGCCTGCACAATTCAAACCCATGTTGTTCAAAAGTCAATTGTAACTTAATAGTATTATGGTTGACAGCTTAGAGAGGGGTATTTCGTAAATAGATAACTGGATGCTTTTAAAAAGCCTAGGCAAGTACTTTAGCAGGAATGTGATATACAATGTTGGGTTAGATGGAATTCTCTGTTTAGGTGTTCTCTATTCTTTATTTATACTGCAAAATGTAATGCACCTACCAAAAAGAAATAAAAGGTAAACAATAAATTATTTATTATAATTTAAAAAGTTTTTAAAAGGCAAATATACTTTGGTAACCACCACACAGAATAGAAAACTACCCCAGAAGTTCTCTCGTGTCTTTGCAGTTACAACTCCTTTTCTGTCCTTTAACCTGCAAGGATGCCTGGGTGACTCAGTCAGTTAAGCGTCTGCCGTCAGCTCAGGCCATGATCCCAGGGTCCTGGGATTGAGTCCCCTGTCGGGCTCCTTTCTCAGTGGGGAGCCTACTTCTCCCTTTGCCTGCTGCTCCTCCTGCTTGTGCTCTCTCTGACAAATAAATAAAATCTTAAAAAAAAAAAGTTTCTCCTGACTTTCTTACTTTTTATTGGCATAGTATTTCTACTTAAGTGTGGTTTCTAAAATACAAAGTTTAGGTTTTATTTTGCATGATTTGAATGTTGTTCTTCACTCTTAATTTCTATTCCAGTATCCATAGAAATCTTACGGCATTTAAATGTAGAAATTAAACAATTTTTTCCTTAATATTTTGGGGGAAAAAAGAAAATATTAAGGTAAAAATGTTTAATTTTTAAAAAATTGTCCTGACTCATGCTTTAGGATGTTGCTAGTCAGCCAAATTACAATCACAATAAAACCAAATATACAAACATAAAATAAATATTTTCCCCAGAGGGGCTTTGCCCCACCTTGGGCTCTGCACTCAGCAGGAGTCCACTTGAGGTCCTCCATCCCTCTCCCTCTGTTCCTCCCACTCTCTCTCTTTCTCTCTCAAATAAATAAATCTTAAAAAAAAAGAAAAAGAAAACAAATTAAGACAAGTAGAAAAAAACCCACAGAGATAGCTAGCTACCTTAAAATTTAAAGTAGAAGATTAATGAGTATCATTTGCTAAAGTGGCTTTATCCTGGTTTACTTAACCATTCTGCTGTTTCTGAGCATTGAATGTTGATTTTAGTTCACTGCTTTTATAAATTATACCATGACGAATATCTCTGTGCATAAACTTTTCCCATTTTTCATACTTTTCTTAGTATAGGATTCCAGACATGGGATTATTTTGTCAAGAGTGTTATAAACACTCATATAAATCCCTCATCTAGATTCACCAATTCTTTAATATTTTATTTATTTCTTTGACAGAGAGAGATCACAAGTAGGCAGAGAGGCAGGCAGAGAGAGTGAGAGGTCAGCAGGCTCCCTGCCAAGCAGAGAGCCCGATGCGGGACTTGATCCCAGGACCCTGAGATCATGACCTGAGCCGAAGGCAGCGGCTTAAACCACTGAGCCACCCAGGCACCCTAGATTCACCAATTCTTAACTTTTATCCACACTTGCCTTCTTTTAGCCTCTCCATATATGTATATGTAATTGCATATCACATATACACATGTAGAGATAGAAATATAATACACATTTTTCCTAGAACCATTTGGAAGTAGCAGACATAGCATTTCAACCTGAGTTTCCTAAGAACAAGGACATTTTCTTACACATTACCACAATATATTATGAAGAAGTTTAATAGTAATTTCATTTGTTATCTAATATAGAGTGTAGAATTAATCAGAATTCCCTAAATGTCCCCACAATGTTTTTTTTATTACTTCGAAAAATGTATTGCTGTTTTTTTTAGAGAGGGAAAGAGAGGGGTGGGAGGAAGGGGAGAGGGAGAGGGAGAGAGAGAATCTTAAGCAGCGTGGAGATGCCATGCTCAGTGTGGAGCACAATGTGGGGCTGAATCTCACAACCCTGAGATCATGACCTGAGCTGAAATTAAGAGTTGAACGCTTAACCAACTGAGCCACACAGGCACCCCTATTTTATTACTTTTTAATATATAGGATCAAGTTGAAGTTTGTGCATCATGTATTTTGGTTATTAAGTCTCATTGGCCTCTTAATCTTAGAATACCACTGTCTGTCTTTTTTTATAAAAATCCTGACACTGACTTTTTTGAAGAGTTTAAGCCAGTTGTCTTATATAATGTCCTATATTCTAGACTTTTATGATTCATTTGGATTTGTCCTCATGGATTAGATTCACCTTACATTTTTTTTTAAGATTTTATTTATTTATTTGACAGACAGAGATCACAAGTAGGCAGAGAGGCAGGCAGAGAGAGAGAGGAGGAAGCAGTCTCCCCATTGAGCAGAGAGCCTGATGCGGGGCTCGATCCCAGGATGCTGGGATCATGACCTGAGCCGAAGGCAGAGGCTTTAACCCACTGAGCCACCCAGGCGCCCCATCACCTTACATTTTTGATGAGAATACTTCATAGCTGATGTCATTTGCTTATTGCATCATATCAGAGGACACATAAGGTTTGCTTGTCCACCTGTTGGTGATTCTACATTTGATCATTGGTTAAGGTGGTGGCTGTTGGAATCTCTCTATTATAAAGGTGCCTTTGTCTTTTGTAGTTAATAATCACCTGTGAACCTAATTATCTTTTTTGCATTGGGCTGACACTAAGGTGGCTGAGCAGTTGTGGAAAATAAATCACAAAACAGAGTATATTTGTGACATTGTAAATTCATGGTTATTAATCTTACTGGATGCCTAAACTGCAAGATAATCCTACTGTGTTTTTCTAATCAGCTTGTGTTTTCCCTCTGCACAGTGATGATTTGAAATCTTTCTTTTCCCAAGCCTTTGTTCCTTTACTTTTTCTATCACTTTGAAAAGGTGATCTTGGTTCCTTTTAATTCCTGGAAGAAGGAAAGGGGTGCCTCTCCTTCCATCGTAAACTGGCATAGTGGAGCAGTTAAGAGTGCTGGCAGTAGAGTTGAGAGTGTATGGTTTTGGATCCCACTTTCACTATTTACATTTTACTTTGGGCTTAATTATTAATCATTCTATATTAGTCGTAATTGCAGAAGAATTACCATTGTACCCCCAGAGTAGTTGTGAGGTATAAATGAAGTAACTCATTATAAAATGGTTAGCATAGTGCATGGTGTATAGTGCATGTTAAAAAAATATTAGCTCTTATACCATTTCCTGAGAAATTTACTGTGTTAATTTTTCTGTCTCTTTTTATCTTCAGCCTCTCCTATTCTGTTGACCTCTTCCCTAGGCACTTAAATTTACACAGATGTCTTCTGTCTTAAGCTAACTAACTAATGAACTATGACTAAGAAAACTTTCCCCACATCTTTGCTTGTCTTCAGCTCTTGTTCTGTATCCCCCTTTCAGTCTTATGTCAACTGCCTACATTTGCTGTACCCCTTTCCTCCTTTCCCATTTACTCATTCCACTGTGTTCTGGTTTCTGCTCCCACCATTCCGCTAAACTGCCCCTGATAAAGTCATTGTTACCCCTCTAAATTCATTTTTATAACCCTTAAACTTAGTGCTTCCATTTCATTCTTCCTAAGAGATCAGAGTGATCTTTTAATAATGCAAGCTGTGAGCCCATCATTCTCTTGTTAAAACTAGTGAATTTCTATTGTTCTTGACATAAAATCTCAAATCATTGATATAGTTCATCAGTCTTGCCTCACTGTCCATCCCTGTCTTGTACAATTTCCTCTTCAGTCTGAGCAGTTGAGCCAGGTAAGTCCTTTGATTTTCTTCAACTAGCTTTACTCATATCAGAGCATTTGCATTTTGTCCTCCTTTTGGACTGCTCTTTATCTTCCACCTGTTTCTTTTGGATAGTGGCTAGCTTCAACTCAAAGGTCATATTCCAGGTAACACCTCCCCTGACCTAGTTCAGAAGAAGTACAGTATCTATACTTCAAGTTCATATCATTTATCATACTTGTAATAAGGTAATTAATTAGGTAATTAGGTAATTAGGTAATTCTTCTCTAGAATGTAAGTTCCGTGAAGGCAGGCACTGTAACTTTACATCTTGTTTATTGCTGAATCTATAGTTGTTTGACTAGAAGGTACTTGGTAAGTATTTGTTGAATGAAGAATGAATTATAGTATTTATTCATAGACATGTCACTCATCTCTTTATTATTTAATGATAATTCTAAAACCTATAGATTAAAAAACAATTTTTTTTAACTCAAAATATTTGGATTTTCAGTGCATTCTATGAAGGTTTCTCTGAAAACTTATACTGGTCTTCCAGATGGTCTGAAGATAGCCCAAAGTGGCAGCTACAAACAAGTGATCTCTTTGAGACCTAGTTTATCTTTTATTTATTTTTTTTAAGTAAGCTCTAGGCCCAGTGTGGGACTTGAACTCATGACCCCAAAGTTGGGAATCACATGCTTTACCAACTGAGCCAGCCAGGCACCCCAAGATCTGTTTTATCTTTAAAATATATGAGGGGCGCCTGGGTGGCTCAGTAGGTTAAAGCCTCTGTCTTCAGCGCAGGGTCCTGGGATCTAGCCCCGCATTGGGCTCTCTGCTCAGCAAGGAGCCTGCTTCGTCCTCTCTCTCTGCCTGCCTCTCTGCCTACCTGTGATCTCTGTCTAATAAATACATAAAATCTTTAAAAATATATATGAGCACTTTGCTTAGTTTCTTAATATTATTATTATTATTATTGTTATTTTTAATGATTTTTAAGTAATCTCTATAGTCAGTGGGCCTCAAACTTACAACCCCAAGATCAAGTTGCATATTCTACTAGCTGAGCCAGCCAGGCACTCCAGTTTTTTAAATATTCTTACATTTGTTAAAGAAACAATGCTTAAAATGGGTTCTGGGGAATAGAATAGACACTCTTATGATTAAACATTTCCAATTCTCTTAGACATTTCTTTCTTTCTTTTTTTTTCTTTTTATTTTATTTTATTTTTTTAAAGATTTATTTATTTATTTATTTGACAGAGAGATCACAAGTAGGCAGAGAGGCAGGCAGAGAGAGAGGAGGAAGCAGGCTCCCTGCCAAGCAGAGAGCCCGACGCGGGGCTCGATCCCAGGACTCTGAGATCATGACCCGAGCCGAAGGCAGTGGCTTAACCCACTGAGCCACCCAGGCGCCCCATCTTTTTTTTTTTTTTAAAGGTTTTATTTATTTGACACACAGAGAGAGAGAGAGAGTGCACAAGCAGGTGGAGTGGCAGGCAGAGGGAAAGGGAGAAGCAGGCTTCCTGCTCAGGAGCCTGATGTGGAGCTCTATCTGAGGATCTGGGATCATGACCTGAACTGAAGGCAGATGCCAACTGAGCCATCCCAGTGTCCACTTTCAGACATTTCTCATTTGATGTTGTTTTGAGTCTGTTTGGTAGTCTGTCCACACTACTGCAAGAACTATTCTCTTATTATCAGCAAAAGATATATTGAATGGAGTAATGGCCAAAATGTAATGAGGCAAAAAGCTGGAACTCCTTGCATTTATCAGTTATACTTTTGAAAAGGGTATAGGTACAGTAAAAGCAAATGTTTTAAGTTGACTTATTTGTTGAAATAAGGTAAAATTAAGCTTGTATCTTAAGACTATGAAGATATAAGACTATGTTGACTTCTTAAGACTATAGATGATGTAGTGTTTCATCTTTAGTTTTAGAGATTTCATTTATTTTTAGAGAGAGAGTGTGAGCGTGTGAGAGCGGGGTGAGGGGCAGAGGGAGAGTGCCAGAATCTCAAACAGACTCTCACTGAATGAGGAGCCCCATGTGGGTTGATTCCACAACCCTGAGATCATGACCTGAGGCAAAATCAAGAGTCAGACACTTAACCGACTGAGCCACCTAGGTGCCCCTCACCTTTACTTTTGATAATGCTTTCCTAATCAACAAATATTAAAAACACAATTATAGTGCAGGAAGTGGTTGCCTCTTGTGAGTTATGCGTATGTGTATTGTTGTTTCACTAAAAGTATAAATAGGCACAGATGTGTTATCATGGATCCCAACAGCTATATGTATGTGTGTGTGGCCACACTTGTAGTATACCAGAGAGAATTATGAAGAAAAGTCCAGTGAAAGTAAAATAGACTTTTTAATATATATTTGAGAATGGTTAAGCACATATTTTACTTATTTATTACTCTAGTTAATTGACTGAAGAACTGAAATTGAGAACTTCTGGAGGTTTTCTTTTGGTATAATTTGTGATTACTTCATATATTATTCAATGTTTAGTACTTTATGTATTAATTATTTATGTGTGTAACAGGCAACTCAAAGTTGTGTTGACGAATGTCCTATGGACGGATTTAGGACGAAAATTCAGAAAGACCCTACCTAGAAACGATGCTAATTTATGTGATGCCAACAAGGTGCAATCAGACTCATTGCCTTCGACATCTGTTGACAGCCTAGAGACATGTCAAAAATTAGAACTTCTTCACCAAAGCCTTAATTTATCTAAAAGGTATGTTGTTCAGTATTGATTTTGTTCAACCTACCACATTTGAAATAGTAGAAGTCCAATAATCTTAAAATTGTTAAGATTATTGGGAATGATTTTTAAGAAGATCTGCATATACAGGTGTACCCCACTTGAAAGCAAATTTTTTTTTTTAAGATTTTATTTGTTTATTTGACAGACAAAGATCACAGTAGGCAGAGAGAGAGAAAGGGAAGCAGGCTCCCTGCTGAGCAGAGAGCCGGATGCGGGGCTCGATCCCAGGACCCTGGGATCATGACCTGAGCCAAAGGCAGAGGCTTTAACCCACTGAACCACCCAGGCGCCCCTTGAAAGCAAATCTTAAAGCTGACAATCTCCCTTTACAAAGTTAATGATAGTTTTACACTTCATTAAGTAAGTTGACATAAAATTATTTTTAAAGCCAAGTATCTTTAGTACATTTAACTTACTTTATAATTTGATTCACATATACATGTTTTTAGAGATTCATTTATGATATAAAATGAAGATATATAGATAGATAGATAGATAAAGGACCTAGATAAAATAACATGTGAAAGGTATGCTAAAGATGGAGAAAATGAAGGTCTATGTATTTATCTATTTATGTCTTAACAGAGTTTACAGAATTAATAGTACAGTTTTTATTTTCTTTATCTTTAGCATACCTATTAAATGTTAATCTAAGTCCTTACCACTTTTGACTTTGTGAGCTTTCTTGTATTTTACATGCATTTTTATGGAAAGGAGGTGATATTGAAATATCACCCCCAGATTTTTAATGATATGTGTACAGTTTAATTTATAAAATAAGACCAGTTTTGTTTTATACTTTTTAAAGGAATTGTATATGGAGTATATGGAGTTTGAATGAATGCATTATCTTTGTTTGACTTATTCCTATTTCTGTTTCCCCTGTCTGTCTGAGTATATGACACCTCTTTCTTTCTCATCCTTTATTTATTTTTTTTCTTTCTTATCCTTTATATCTAGTCATTTTTCATGTGTAGTTATTTTTGCTTCCTAAATATGTCTTGAAATGATGTCTTCTCCATTTTTATTGCCACTGCCCCAGTCAAGCCCTGATAACTTTGTGCCTTTATTACTATGATAGTATTGGGCTTCCTGTGTTTGGTGTTCTTGATTATTATTTCTCTATATTGTTGCTAGGTTACTCATTCTCAAAGGCGGATGTTACTTTCTGCTCTGTAGTTTAACCTCTACCCATCTGTGGCTCAACATAACCTTCAGGATAAAGCTCAAACTCCTTAGCTTAGCATACAAGGTCCTTAATGATCTCACCTTTGCCTCTCTCTAGCTTTGTGTCTGTCTGCTCCATATTCATAACTGAGCTTTAATCTCTAGGGAACTAGTGGTAGCTCAATGAATGTATAGTCCTGTTTTATACCTCTGAGCTCATGCTATTTGTTTTCTTATTTTGGAAACAATTCTCCTTTTCCCTTTTACTGACATCTTTTAGTCTTTAACATTGAACTCATATGCCATCTTTTTGGGACAGTGTCCTTGATTCCACATCCTAATTTGTGTTTAATACTGTTTTTTTTTTTTTTTTTGTCCAGCAGCCTGGTCATATATCATAGCACTTATCACCCTATATTATATTTAATTTCTCTTCCTCCCTGACATTAAGCTTCACAAAGTCAGCAACTACATTTTATTATTTTTACTCTAATACTAATACCTGGCACATTGCTGGGCACATAACTAAATGCTCAATCAATTTTTGCTGAATTCAAGAGAGAGGTTGCTTCTCAACAGAGTTACATCTGTCTCTTTGATGGAAATGTACTTTCATCCATTAGAACCAGTTATTTGCTGTGTAATTTTGGTGACAACCAGGAAAAGAGATATTACAAGCTTAAATAAGAAAACTGGAGAATAGTTTTGGGTATGGGTTTGGGTAACGTTTTCTGTATAGGACTTGCTGTGTGGAATAGGAGACTTATTCTTTCTTCAATTGTTGCTTCACTTTGATGTGATGCTTTTTGTCTTATTTTCATTTTTACTTAGCTAGGATTTCATTATTTCAGAGAGATGAAACAGAGAAAAGTTTATTTTTGGTTTTTAATTTCATCTTAAAGTTCAGCTATTAAGTAAACCAATATTATTCAGTCACTAAAATGACATTTTTTAGAAATTTTATTTGCATTTTAGGATCTAAAATGGTTATGTTGCCTTTTATGTCAGGACATATACCCCTATTCCATTAAGAAAAGTTAGGTCCCAGTTCTTGGACTATCCCTAATTATATTTATTAATTTTTCTCTTAAATCTACATGTTTGAAGTTTTAAGAAAATACATAATTTAGATATTGTGATGGTAAGATTTTTTGGATACTGTAGTATTCCTATCACCTTAAGTTTTCTTTAAGCTGGTATAATTTTAGTTGAGTGATAATTTATTCATTTAAAATTTAGCTTAGTAAAAGAAAAGAGCAAATTTAGAATATCTATGAATCACTTTTAAGAAATATTCAGCAGTTAAAATTGTTTTCTCTACATAGCTTAAGAAACTTAATACATTTTGAATTATATCATCTAAGAATGGATTTATAAGAACCTTATTAAAATGTTAGATAATACAGTTTTAGAAAGGTATTCATCTAAGTGACAACAAAATGAAAATTAAATTAGTATTATAATTTTTTTGCTTGCTATATTATAGCTTTCTTACCAGATATAATTATGTTGTCTTTCAACAAAGGTTGCATCTCTTTAAAAATTTGCTTTTAACATGTTTATATTAATAGCTCTTACCAATTTTTCTCATTTATTAAATTATTTGAATCTTACATATCTTGCTACTTACGCAGGTAAGGACTCCACAATTTATAATTGAAAAAATTAAGAATCAGAGAAAATAACCATGCAGAGAAACAATCAATAAATGGCATTAATTCTCAGGCCAGTATACTTTATGCTTCATCTCACTGCATTACAAAATTTGTTTCTGCTTTGGTTTAGCACATTATATTTTGAAATATGATTTCATAATATTAGTAAATCAATTTAAATAAATGTAATTTTATTTTACTTACTGTTACTACTTACTGAAGAAAAAAATTGGATAGACTGTGAAATGACAGTTTTTTAGTCCTTTCTTCCATATTGACTTAGTATGAAAGATGAAGTATATACCTTTATATATTTCTTGTGAAAATTAAGAATCTTTTGAAATTCTGACCAGCCATGAAATTTCTACGGCAGTCCTAACTTATATAGTTCTATACCAAAGATAGTTTAGGTATTATGAACTTAGTCATCAGTATATAGATTTGTATTCTGTAAGGCTCTCACAGAGTTCTGTTTCTTCAAGATACCCAAATTACATGAGTTGCAAATAGTTGATGAAAGATGTTTGTGCTATGGCTGTGTGTTATTAAGATCTTGGTGTACTATAGGCATTGCTAACTATTTAGTTATGTACTTTTCTAACGTTTTCATCAAGATTGCAGAGTATTACAAATTAGGACAATTAAGCACCATTTGAAAGAATAGTTTATAACTTTTAGGAGGACTTCAATAATAGGAAAATTAAAGTGAGTTTCCTTGTATTGTGTACTTACTATGTGCCATACTAACTGCTTTACATCTAATATTTCATTTCATCTTAACAACTTTGTAAGATAGATTTTCTCTTAATTTTAGAGATGAGAATGTCAATGCTAAGAGGAAAAATTATGGTAAAAACTTGACTAAGGTATCTTATTATGTGCTGAAATCAGAACGTGGACCTGTTTTTGTCTGACTCTAGAGTCATTGTTCTTAATTCCTGTACCACAGTGCTTTTTACTCTTCTGAAATTTAACTTTTTTCATAAGTAACGCAGGAATTAGATTTTATTACATATTTTTTATGATATCTAAATTATTGACCTTTAAATATTCTATTTATCTTTAATTTTTTTCTTGTGACATTTTGTTCACATTATAATAGCATGCTATCTTATTGAAAGATATACTGCTGCTGAGATAGTGCCTTAAACCTCCTAATAGCTTAAAAGGCCCCCTAGGGTGCTTGTGCTTTAGAGATGCGGTTCTACTGCAGTCTGGTGTATTATCTTTTCAGATGGCCTTTGGGTAAATTTTGATATTTTTCTCTTTTAGGAAAGACTTTCATCTATTTTGTTTAACTAAAAGGTCTTGTTTATTCTCCAAAGTTCTTTTTTTCATATTTTCTTTGCTTTTTGTTCTTTAAATCTAGTGGCAAAATAAACTGTGTAAAAATATGGTGATCATTTATTACTGAGAAGAGAATTCTGATCTTTAAAATTTACCATTTGCTTGCTGATATTTGTACTTTTTGTTGCTGATTATTCTCTTCAACACTTTGTATAAAGTAATCTTTTATGGACTCCATCTCTCCTATTTGGAGAGAGAGCTCTTTTTAGGGACTCAACATTTTAAAACATAGTTAAACATGTTATAGTCAGGCATTTAAACAGAGATGCTAACTGAGAGCTGACATTTCTTTGATATATCTCCTTATGTGCCCTGAATTTTCTGTTTACTGAAATACTACAGTTTTTAGATTATTTTTATTATAAGCCACATTTTAGAATTCAGTAGTGATAGGCGACTGTAAAAAGAGTATGTTATCAATTCTTTAAATGAGTTATCAATATATCAGATTCTCTCATATCCTAAAAGTAAGTAAAATTTATTTGCATTAAGGTATTTATCTGGAAAGAGTTCTAACCTGAGTAAAATTATCTGTGCTAATATTTCTGTATTTTCCCTAAACTACTGAGAAACATAGATGAGTTTTCATTAAACCATAGTTGAAGTTGTTTTAGTGATTTATTTCATAGCAATTTCTAGTGTGAGGTCAGATGAAAAAAATCTTGAGACTTCTTGCTGGTCCTATATTGCCTCCATTCCCACATCAGATTGAGGATTTTAAGGAGGTTTCTGTCAGGCATCAAATACACAAATCAGACAGTAATAACTAGTATCCTTAGAGATTTAAATCACATAAGAAGTAGAAAACTATCTCTGCCTTCCCTCCCTCATAATTAGTGTTTGTACTAGATAACAGATTTCCTTCCCCTTCTTTCTTCACTCAAACTCTGAGTTTAGGGAGTTGTATTTATGACTACACTTTGCTTTTACATCATATATACTACTTAATCATTGCAGTACCTTTTTTTTGTGGAGATTGTGCTGGAAATGCATACTTTCAAAGATTTCCTGCAGTATCTATAGAAAAGCCCAGTTAACTGGATCCTTTGGCAACTTAGTATTAAGGTTACGTGTAATGGAATAAAATAAAGAAACCAAAAGATAATAGGCCCAGGTTCTTCTATTAGGAAGAGTTATTCCTTCAGCCATTTAACTTTTCTGAGCTTTGAGTTCCACCTGTTTAAAATAAAGAGCAGACTAAAATTATTTTAAAGTTTTCCTAAGATCTGAAATTCCATGCTGTCTGGAGCATAGTGTGAAAAGAACATGATGTCTCTATGTAGTAAAAATAAGTGAAAACCTCTAGGTACTACAGCAAATATGACAGAGTACAGGGAAGCTCACATTTCATTTAAACAGAAATACTCAGGCCCTTTCTAAGTGTTTTCTATTGTTTCTCATAAAGGGTCAATAAAGTGCTGCAAGTGACATATTGATAACAGTCAAGGAGAATATCTGGTGAAGAGGAGATAAGAAAACTTAAAAAAATGTAGTAGCAAGAACAAAAACATCCCAATAATTTGGTTTGGGTTGGTCAGTTCAGGGCGAAATAATTGCTTTAGGGCATAATTTTGGTGTGGCGAAGTATATCAGTTGTTACATAATAACAATTGGCTAACCAAGAAAAGATTATATTTATCCTCTTCTGTTTAAGAAGATACCAGGCTTTGATATAGTACATTCGATGTGAACCCCACCAATTTTAAAGTTTGGAGCTTTAAAAAATATCCTTTAATTTTCTAGACATTTGATTTATTGGCTCTTCCCTTGGTGCTGTTAAATAAAGCATTTATATTACCACCAGTATGTGTGTGGTTTCACTTATGGAATCTATCATTACCATTGATGCATTCTGAATGATTTCTTTTCTGTTGGATTTAGCGTTTCTCATTTGCCAATTACTAGTATGTAATTATTTATCAAGGACTTTCTGTTGAATGAGAAGAATAAAGATTTCTTGAATTTGTTTGTAGTAGTCTCTTTTTTATAAATACTGGAAAAGAGAAAGAATTTTTGAGAAAAATTGGTTAAAATTTTAAGCACCCCAATAGCATCCATTAGTACAGTGAAGCCGTTATTGTGGCAGGCTAATCTGTGTCAATTTGTAAGACACAAGTAGTTCTAGAATTATAAAAAGATATGTTCATACAGTGTATTTTTGGGTTGATTTCTAGAGCGATAATAGTTCTAATAGCTTGTGCTAAGATGAAAATGTTTGAAAAGTCAACTTCCTAGAATACATTTTTTTTTAACTGCAAACTTCAGTACAGTACAGTGTTTGTTATTTTGTGTGACAGGATACCCAGAGTTCTATTGACGAATGTCCTGGGAACGGAGTTAGGAAGAAAATACATAAAGACCTCATCTGTAACTGAGGCCAGTTTGGGTGATACAGACAACTTGCAATCAGAGCAGCTTTCTTCATCATCTGATGGCAGCCTAGAATCTTGTCAAAATCTAAATCCTCACAAGAACTCCTTTTTAACTGAAAGGTATGTTTAGTGATAACTTTACTTAAAATAAATATTATACTTATTCTAATGAGCCTCTATTCTTCCCCCATAGATGTGTTATTGTGAAAAGTGAGGCAAATGTGCTCTGGTGGTTAGTATGACTTTTGTCCCCAGGTGGCTTGAGATGGCTGTTGAAACCAGCAGTCTGGCTAATAATCAGTTTCAAAAAAGTACAATATACTGTACTTGTGTTTTGGGAAAATAGATGCAGACTTTTAATGAAAATTGAGTTACCTATTTCAGTATTTCAATTTATTTGATATAACTGAAATCTATTTCTCTGACATTTTTCTGTTCCTCTTCCTCCTCTGTGCTATTTTTCTGTCTGGCCATCTGTCAGTCTCTCCATCCATTCGTCTGTCTCTCTCCATCTTATTGTATTCACCATTTTTATGTTAAGATTCTAGAACTGTCAAGATTCTAGAATTGGCACTTAGTACTTAGGAACTATTTGCTGAGTGAATGGCTGAATGAATTCCTCACAAAAATGGTTTGAGATAGCTGAATTCTACTAACAACTGTAGCTTACTGAGCCAGTAAGAGAAATGGAAATCTGAAGTTGCTTTTGTTTTAAGCTCTAGAAGATGCTCACATGGGGACTGTAAATAAAAAATTGTGGGTAATAGCTAAAGGGTGTCAGTTAACAAATACTACTAAATCTTTTAACTTTCATTTACCATGAACTTCTCTTTTTAATTTTCTGCCTTCAGCCAGTACAATAAATAATCTTGATCTGAGTGAGAAATTATTGATCCATTCTTGTTTATTTTTTTAACTTGCTCTGAATCATCCACAGGTATCTTCTGTTTTGTATTTCTCTTGTAAGCTTATTACCTTAAAGAGTATTTAGAACTGCCTTTTTAAAGATCTGTAATAAATTTCTTACCTTTCTAGCACACTCTAGTGTTATAAACTGTTTATTTGATATGAACTTACAGATTTTACAAATTTTTTTCCCTTTGGAGAATATGTTTCACATCACTTCTACTTACTAGATTATCATTGACAGTTTTGACTTTATACTTTGTTAGCTCTTTTTCTGAATTTGCCAGAAGAACCAAGTTTCAGTGGTATTATTCAGTTACTAATGCATTTAATGTATAAGTTAATTTCTAATTAATGATGTTAGAAATACATTCATCAGTTTGTCCTATAGGTATTTATTTCTGTCTCCTCTACTAGACCATGAGCTCCTTAAGGAGGGATATCATGTCTTAATTGCATTTATACCCAGTGCTTAGCTCAATACATATTTTAATTTTGTACACTTGGGCTAATGTTTGTGTCATTTAATCTTGAGTTTTGGTTTTCTGAGTTTTAAGAAGAGAAATGATCTCTGAATGACCTTTTTATATCACAAAATTGTTTATTATCTTTTTAAATACCATATCTGAGAATTCTTTGTGCACATAAAGTATCATATAAAAATGTTATTGATGATTCTTTTTTTTTTTAAGATTTTATTTATTTACTTAACAGAGAGATCACAATTAGGCAGAGAGTCAGGGAGAGAGAGAGGGGAAAGCAGGCTCCACGATGAGGAGAGAGCCCGATATGGGGCTCAATCCCAGGACCCTGAGATCATGACCTGAGTCGAAGGCAGAGGCTTAACCCACTGAGCCACCCAGGTGTCCCTGATGATACTTTCTATAGAAAAAAATCACTTATTATGTACTGTCCCCATTGAATTTGAAAGACATCAGTGCACATTCATACTGTTATGAAAAATAATAATATTGTGAGGATTCTATGGACCTATCAAATTGTAATCTGTACTGCACAGGCTTTATACCAGTTTAGGGCCAAGACTTAATAATAAGAGGTCTAAAATTTCTGGGTGTTCTTAAAATCTATTCAGTGAGAATCCTAGCTTTCCTCAAGTCCTTTCTAAATAGTTATGAAATTTCTGGGTCGTATTTGATGTGGGCTCTGAAAATTCATTCTCTTGGTGGTAGTTTTTTTGATTGTTACATTTAGAATAGGTATAGAATTTGGAGCCAGACATCTGGATTCAGATCTTAGCAGTATTGCAAACGTGCTGATTTACCTTGGGCAAGTCACTTATTTTATCTTTAAAACAGGGGTAGCAACACATCTTATAAGATTATTGTGCAGATTTAAGGAGCTAACTATGTAAAATTCTTAATATTATGCCAGAAACTTAGTAAGTGATTAATAAATGGTGGTCATTATTTTTGTTTCTCTTATTGATGTGCTATCAAAAGTACTATTACTGGTGCTGTAGTTGATGCTCCTGAAGTCCTCTATGGTGAGGATGCCAGTATGGGGTTCTGAGATCACTGCCACCCCTGTTACTATTACCAGTGCTGCCAAGGCAGTTGTCACAGCCACACTAGTATTACCATTTGGCTTAAGGAGGAGTATTAGATTCCTTAAACCATGGAAATAAATTGCAAATATGGCTTTACTGTGACTTCAGTATATATGCCTGATTTAAACTGAATATAGCATGAACACAGGGTATGCTCAAGGATGGGACTCTTGCAGCCAGCCTCCTCCCTGCCTGCCTATCTTAGAATCAGGAAGAAGAAATAGGAATTTAGATCTTCTGAGGAGACATAATATTCTCACATTATTGTTATTGTCATTATTGTGAAGCATGTAGTAAATATGCCAACTCTTTGTTACAAAGATAAAATGTCAATTAACAAGAAAAATTGGTGGGTAGGAGAATGGGAGCTATGACTGATTTTCTCTGAAAATCTAGCACTTATGCCCTTGATGAAACTTGAGGAAAAATGTTTTATGAAAGCCAAAGATCTTATTTTAATCTTAGCCTATCGTTAGTGTTCACAACTGTTATTGTTGACTATAACGACAACTTGAATGGAATTTATGCAGGAAAAAAATACTGTGTTTTATGCCAAAAATAAAGGAATAGTTAGAAAACAAGGGTGAAAAGGAAATTTGAATTAAAATGGTCTCTTTGAAGTAGTATGTTTATTTTTTCTAGATAGCAACTTATTATTTGAAAATACATATATTTATTAAGCTTTCTATTACTCCTTTAAAAACTTTTAAATAATATTTATTACCTGTTTATTATGATATTACACTGTGACAAATGATATACCTGTACAATGTATATAGTATGGTGTTGAATTTTATCTCAATCTATTTGCTTAACTTCTTTCTCTATGCCTCAGTTTTACCTCATCTGTAAAATAACATGATAATGTCTAGGAATGCTGGAGAGTAAATGAGAAAATTTGCTTTTCTCTTGTAATTTGGTAGTTTGCCAATCAATACATAGAGATGTATCTATTTTTATAAATATGTGCTTCCTTATGAGTGGACATTCAGATATTTTTCATTTTTTATTTGTTTAGCATTGCCACAGTAAGTTTGTGTATTTATTTTTATAAACTTTTAATTTTTATAAATTCTTATAGTGTCATTCTTTTATATTCTAACCAGAATTAAGTGTTATCATTGAAAAGTTTTTTTGTTAACCTGTTGGCAAAAATAAATATAACTGTTCATATGAAATTGCTTTCATTTCAGTCATTTTTTATTTTTAGTGAAGATAGATTTTGTATTTATGTGAGTTTTCTCTTAGTCTTTGTATGTATTGGGGTGTTCCATCTGTTTCTTACTGACTTGTAAGAACTTATTAAAGAACTTATTAAAGGTATTAACTCTTTGTTATATAACACATTGTAAAAATCTCTTGAAGTTTCCTATTTATCAATTTTACTTTGTTTATAGTATCTTCTGTAGTTTATAAATTTAAAATTTTATTGTGTAGAGTATGTTAGTTTATCCTTGGAAAGACCTCTTCAGTCTCAAGTATAGATATAGGTTAGTTAAGTGGTATTTTAATTTGTGATGATTTATATGAGATATCAGATTCAGAACAACTGTCTAGAGATTATTTTCCTAATTGAAGTTCTGATTCCTTTTTTGCCTGTCTGGAATCTGGTATAAATGTCTTTGGGTGGTTAGGTTGCTTTCACCTTTTGGCTATTGTGACTAACACTGTTATAAACATTGGTGTACAAGTGTCTCTACCTCTACTTTCAGTTCTTTTGCATATCTACACAAAAGTGGAATTTTTGGATCATATGGTAATTCTAATAGTAATTTTTTGAGGAACCACTGTGCTGTTTTTTATAGCAGCCATACCATTTTACATTGCATTAGCAGTGCAAAGGGTCTCAGTTTTTCCAGATCCTCGTTAAAACTCATTCTTCTTTTTTTTTTTTTTTGTAATTGCCATCCTAATGGGTGTGATGTTATATCTCATTGTGGTTTTGATATGGACGTGATGCTGAACATCTTTTCATGTGCTTGTTGGCCATTCATGTATCTTCTTCGGAGAAATGTCTATTCAAGTCCTTTGCCCTTTAATGAATCATGTTATGTTTTAATCTTGAGTTTTAGTAGTTCTGTCTATATGCCAAATATTAATATCTTACCAGAAATATGATTTTCAAATATTTTCTCCCATTCTTCTCTGACTATATGGTATGAAGTTAGAAATCATTAATGGAAGGGAAACTGGAAGACTCAAAAATTGGTGGAAATAAACACACCTAAAGCAACCAGTTGGTTTAAGAATAAATCACAAGGAAATTTAAAAATGCTTAGGAATGAATGAAAATAAAAATATGGGATGCAGCAAAAGCAATGCTAAAAGAAAAATATATAGCTGTAGATGTTTGCATTAAAAAAAGAAGAAATATCTCAAATCATCAACCTAACTTTATAACTTAAGGAAGAAGAAGAAGAAGAATAGTTTTGCCAGATACAGGATTTCTGGTTGACACTTTTCTCTTTCAGTACTTTAATATCCCCATGCTTTCTGGCCACCATGGTTACTGATGAGAGATCTCATGGAGTATCACTGTTATAGGAGGAGTTCCTTCTCTCTTGGTAACTTTAAGATTCTCTCTTTGCCTGTATCTTCTGACAACTTGATCATTAATGTTTCTTGGTACAGGTCTCATTGAGTTTATTCTGCTTGTAGTCCCTTGGACTTCTTGGATGTTTATATTCCTGTCTTTCATCGAATTTGGAAATTTTTTTGGTGATTATTTATTTCAGTAATTTCTCTGCTCCTTTATTTTTTCTCCCTCTGAGGTACCAGTGTTGCATATATTGGTCCACTTGTTGGTGTCCCACAGGTCCCTTAGGCTCTGTTGACTTTTCTCAAATTTTTTTTGTCCCTCAGATTTGATAATTTCTGTCATCATATCTTCAAGTTATCTTTCTTTATTTCTTTTCCGTTTCCTTAAATCCAGGACTGATGATGGACTATTTCTTCTGCCTGTTCAAATCTGCTTTTGAGTCCCGTAATGAATTTTTCATTTTATTTATTTATTTATTTTAAAGTTTAAGTAATCTCTATACCCAACATGGGTCTTGAACTCATGACCCCAAAATTAAGAGTTGCATGTTTTCCCAACTGACCCAGCTGGGTGCCCCATGAGTTTTTCATTTTAGTTATTATACTTTTTAGTTCCAGAATTTCCTTTTGGTTTATTAATATATTTCATCTTTTAATATTTCCATTTATCCATAGATCACTTTCTTGACTTTGTACAAGACTTTTCTTTTTGCTTTTTGAGAAGCTTTAAGATGGTTGTTATAATGTCTTTGTCTATTGAGTCTGCTTTCTGGATTTTTTTCCCCAGGGACATGTTCTTTTGGTTTATTTTTTTTCTCTTTGAATCATCCCATGGTTTCCTGTTTGTTTATATGCCTTGTGGTATGTTTGTTTGTTTGTTTGTTTTTTGTTGTTGAAAACACAGTACTTGAATCTTATATAATATAGTAAGTCAGGAAATCAGATTCTCCCCCTTCCCAAGGGTTTGCTGTTTTTTTTCCCCTTTTTTTCTTCTTTTTTTAAGTTGCTGTTTTTCATTATCTCTGTTCCCACACATCAGCTTGATATGTAAACATAAGATCTTCCCAGGTCTTTTCTGAGTTTATGCCTTTCCCTAGTATTTTCGTGACTTTTTGAATTCCTTTGTATATGTGATTATTTTATAATACTGCAATCCTTAAATATTTGGTTCCCAAAAGGAGAAGATGGGAAAAATAAAGGAAGGGCAGATAAAACAAACTAGGTGCTAGCCCTTTAAGTCTCCCGGAAGTGCTCTTAGCTATATGGGAAAAGTGTTGTAACATTGGTGGTGGTTGTTGCAACAATGGCTGCCTTTCTCTATGTCTGCTCATCCATGAGCAGAAACCACCATCATTAATCAGAATACAGATTCCCAATATTTGGAGAATAAGGTCCTTCTTGCTTACCTTGGTAATTGTAAGCTGTGCAGCCTATTTTAGGAACTTGGGCTTTGCTGTTTGCTTTGTTCCTAGTGGTAGGTGACTGGGTCACTGCTACCAACTTTGGAGCTCAGATTGACTGAAATTAACTGCAATTTACTGTTGATCCTCTTGACTAGTAGTTGCAGCCTTCAATAAACTCTGGAATACCAAAATAGTTATATCAGACAGATTCTGCCAGTGTGGCCATTGTCGTCTAGGTGGCAAGATGGTAGGTGCTTCCTATTCCACAATTCCCCTGTGGTCATTTGTATGTTTTATAGTTTACTGTACAGGGATACTTGATTTATTCTTGGTACCTGATTTTTTTTTTGACAATGCAGCAATTATTATATAATGTATTCTATTATGAGAAAATGATATAGGTTAATTATTTTATATAGTTTTTTATTTCACAGATTTTTCTACTACCATGAGTTTTATTAAAAACTACCATGAGTGAAAGTATTGTGTGTAAAGATTTCATTCATTTTTGGGCTATTTTAATTAGTACTAAATTGTTTTCCCAATGGTTTTTATCAATTTATTTTAAAAAATTAATTAATTTTATTGACATATCATTGACAAAACATTGTATTAGCTTTAGGTGTACAACATAGCAATTTGATATATATCTGTATTGTGAAATTATTAACATTGTAAATCTAATTAACATCAGCTTGTATAGTTACTTTTTTTCTTGTAATGAGAACTTCTAAGGTCTAATGTCTTAGCAACATTCAAATGTACAATGCCCTATTGTTAATTATAGTCACCATGCTTGCATGTACATTATACTCTAGCACTTGTCTTACAACTAGAAACTTGTACCTTCTTACCACCTTCATCCATTTGCACCCACTTCTCTCCAACCTTGCCATCCTCTGCAACTACCAATCTGTTGACTGTATTTAAGTGTTTTTTTTTAACTAAAAGAGTTGACAATTTTATTTTCACATTTCACAATACAAATGAAAACTACTTTTTTTTTTTTTTTGTCCTACTAACTCCCCTGCAAAAACTATTCTCTTTGATAGGAAGGGGGAGCAAGTCTATCTTGTCTTGCTGTTAGAAAACACCCAAAGTCACAATACCATAGATCTCCTGGTGAAGTAGAACAAGTAATATAAAATAGATATAAAGAGGTTCCCATCTCTCCTTATCTGTCTGATTGAGTCCTTCCTAGCCAAGTGGACACCGTCATGGGATGTATAGGAGGGCCCAGGCATCATTGGCATGTGGCTTCCCAGAGATGGCCTCATTCCAGAAGCAGGTACACTGGCATCATCCCAGGAGGATGAGGGTCCATCATTGGCATGGGAGGGTCCCCCCATTGGGTGTTGGCATCACACCAGCGTGAGCAGGACCCAGGAGACTAGGGAGAAGTGGGATCATTGCTTTTGCAGGAGGAGGAGCAGGGAATTGCCTAAGAGGTATCCTGAAATGTAGCAGTTTAAATATTGTAGCAGTTGAAATGTAGGAGTTGTTTTGTTGATCTGGTTCTGAGCTCGTCCATTCATGTCTGGTAGTTTTTCTTATTCTCTTTGTGTTTCCTACTATTATACTGTGTTTTTCTGACAGGTGGAGAGTCATGGATGAAGTATCTATTGCAGTAGTTACAGTAAGACTTAGGCATGTTGATCTGCAGGCTGTTGGCCACTCCCTTTTTTTTTTTTTTAAGTTCTCACATATAAGTGAGATCATACAGTATTTGTCTTTCTCTTTCTGACTTATTTCACTTAGCATAATGCCCTCAGACTCCATCCATGTTCTTGCAAATGGCAAGATTTCTCTTTTTTTGTGGCTGAATAATATTCCTGTGTGTATGTATCATATTTTCTACATTCATTTATCTGTCAGTGGACACTTAGGTTGTTTCCATGTCTTGGCTATTGCAATAGTGTTGCACTGAACATGGGGGTGCATATATCTTTTTGAGATAATGATTTTGATTCTGAGCATAAATACCCATAAGTGGAATAGCTGGATCATATGGCTGTTCTATTTTTGAATTTTTGAGGAACCTCCATAGTATTTTCCACAGTGGCTGCACCAGTTTACATTCCCACATTCCCATCAAGAGTGCTCAGGGGTTCTGTTTTCTCTACATTCTTGCAATGCGTGTTATCACTTTGTTGTTGTTGTTTTGTTTTGTTTGTTTTTTTGATAATCATTCTGATGGATATGAGGTTATATCTCATTGTGGTTTTAATTTACATTTCTCAGATGATTAGTGATGTTACACTCCTTTTCATGTTCCAGTTGGCCATGTGTATGTCTTCTTTGGAAAAATTTTCAGTTCCTCTGCTCTTTTTTTTTTTTTTTGAAGCATTTTTTTTTTAAAGATTTTATTTATTTGACAGACAGAGATCACAAGTAGGCAGAGAGGCAGGCAGACAGAGAGGAGGAAACAGGCTCCCTGCTGAGCAGAGAGCCTGATGTGGGGCTCGATCCCAGGACCCTGGGATCATGACCTGAGCCGAAGGCAGAGGCTTAACCCACTGAGCCACCCAGGCGCCCCATTTTTTTTTTTTTAAGTAGGCTCCATGCCCAGCATAGAGCCCATAGTGGGGCTTGAACTCAGCACCCCAAGATCAAGACCTGATCTGAGATCCAGAGTCAGGTGCTTAACCAACTGAGCTACCCAGTCATTCCCCTCTGCCTGTTTTTTTTTTTTTTTTTTAAAGATTTTATTTATTTATTTGACAGACAGAGATCACAAGTAGGCAGAGAGGCAGGCAGAGAGAGAGGAAGGGAAGCAGGCTCCCTGCTGAGCAGAGAGTGCCTGTTTTTTTTAATGGAAAGTTTTCTATTGAGTTGTAGGAGTCCTTTATATATTTTGGGTATTAACCCCTTATTAGATATATGGTTTGTAAGTATTTTCTCCCATTCCATGTATTGCCTTTTCATTTTGATGATGGGTTCATTTGCTGAGCAGAAGTTTTTGGTTTTGTTGTAGGGTTGCAAGGTTCTTGTCTCACAGAGTAGAAGAATGAATCTTGTGGACACAAAAGGGTGAAGTGAAGTGAAGATTTAAGTGAAGATGAGAACAGAAAGGAAAGAAAAAAGCTCTCTAGAAGGAGAAGGATCTGGAATGTGTTGTCACTGAGGGCTGTTATGGCCAGTCTTTTATAAAAAACTAACCAGGGAACTTGGTAAATTTGTCAATACATGGTGGGTTTCTAAGTTTCATGAGAATATCTTGTCTATATTTAAACCAACATGGTGGACTGGTAAATATCATGAGACTATCCTGTCTCTGTTTAGAACAATGAAGGTGTTCCCTTCTCCCTTGTTAATATCTCATCTATAACATTTCTCCACATCTGGGATTTCTGTGAGCCTGGACATGTAGCTCCCTTCTTGTCTCTTCCTACCTAGCCTTGCCTGTTCCTTACTCAGTTTGATGTAGTCTCACTTGTTCATTGTGCTTTTATGACCTTTGTTTTGGTATTCATTCCAAAAAATCATCGCCAAGACTGATGTTAATGAGCCTACCCCCATGTTTTCTTCTAGGAGTTAGATGGCTTACAGTTTTAATGTTTTAAATTTTTAATTCATTTTTTTATGTATGGTATAAGATGGGGGTCCAGTTTCATTCTTTTGCATGTAACTATTTTCCCAATGCTATTAATTGAAGAGAATCTCCTTTCCCTATTGTATATTCTTGTCTTCTTTGCCATAAATTAATTGGCCATGTTTGTGTGGATTTATTTCTGGCTCTCGATTCTGTTCCTTTGACCTCTGAGTCTCTTTTTATGCCATACCATACTATTTTAATTACTATAGCTTTGTAATATAGTTTGAAATTAGAATGTGTGGCAGTTTTGTTTATCTTTTCAAAAAACTAGGTCTTACTTGTGTTGATCTTTTTTTAAATATATATTTTTAAAGATTTATTTTTTGAGAGAGAGTGTATGCTCAAGGTGGGGAGGCAGCAAGGGAGAGAATCTCAGACAGATTCCCCACTGAGCATGGAGCCCAGTGTGGGACTTGATCCTATGACCCACGAGATCATGACCTGAGCTAAAACCAACAGTCGGATGCTTAACCAGCTAAGCCACCAAAAATTAACAAGAATTAACAGAAGAAATTTTGATCTTTTCTATTGTTTTTCTTTCCGCTCTGATCTTTATTTCCTTCTTTCCTGCTAACTTTGGCTTTAGTTCTTCTTCTAGTATCATGAGGTATAAAGCAAGGTTTTTATTGGAGTTTTTGTTTCTTTTTTTTTTTTTAATATTTTATTTATTTATTCGACAGAGAGAGAGATCACAAGTAGACAGAGAGGCAGGCAGAGAGAGAGGAGGAAGCAGGCTCCCCGGTGAGCAGAGAGCCCGATGCGGGGCTCGATCCCAGGAACCTGGGATCATGACCTGAGCTGAAGGCAGAGGCTTAACCCACTGAGCCACTCAGGCACCCCTGGAATTTTTGTTTCTTTTTTTTTTTTTAAAGTTTAATTTTGAAGATTTTTTTTTTTTTTTATTAGAGAGAGAGGGAGAGAGAGCGAGCACAGGCAGACAGAATGGCAGGCAGAGGCAGAGGGAGAAGCAGGCTCCCCGCCAAGCAAGGAGCCTGATGTGGGACTCGATCCCAGGACGCTGGGATCATGACCTGAGCCGAAGGCAGCTGCTTAACCAACTGAGCCACCCAGGCGTCCCGAATTTTTGTTTCTTAATGTAGGCATTTATCACTATAGATTTCCTTCTTAGAATTGTTTTTTGCGGTATTCAGTAAGCTTTGATATGTTGTACTTAAATTTTTATTTGCTTCAAGGTATCTTTTGATCTCCTTTTTGCTTTTTTCTTTGACAACTTGTTCAGGAGCATATTGTTTAATCTACATATATTTGTGAATGTTCTAGCTTTTTCCTGTTACTGATTTTTAGTTTAATATTTTTGTGCTTAAAGATAGTTGGTATGATTTCAATCTTATTAAACTTGCTAAGACTTTTTTTGTGGTCTATCATATGATTAATGATTATCACATGATTATGAATGTTCTGTATACATTTGAGAAGAATTGTATATTTTGGTGTTATTGGATGGCATGTTCTATAGATGTATATTCATTCTAGTTAGTCTAATGTATGGTTTCAGTCTAACGCTTTCTTGTTGTTTTTTTTTTTTGGTCTGGATGATTTATCCATTGCTCAAAGTGGGGTGCTGAAATCCCTTACTAATATTGTATTAAGTTTTCATTTATAGTAATATTGTGCTCATCATATCAAAACTTGTTTTTCATACAACCTTCTATTTTATATATTTAATGAGTACCTAATAATATAAATGATTCCTTCTGTAGGTAAAATTTATTACTCCAAACTTTATTTTGTACTTAATTTTTGATATGTGAACCATGCTTGAAACATATAAACAATTCCCTTTGGGTTATTTTTTGATTACATATAGATGTGCTTATCATGTACTTCTCTTCATGGAATTTTTACTTTTTAAACCTCTTTGATGTATTTAATACCTGTATCATTCTTTTGCTCATTTTGCATGTGCCCAATCCCGTGGTGTCCATATTTTTTTTTCCCACAAAAGAATAGGGAGAATTTAATGGTAAAATAGGGATGAGAACTTAATTCTCAAATCTTAGTTCAGTATTCTTTCTTCTGTGCAGATTATATATGCTGCTATATGCGACTGTATATGTAACCTGTAAAACTGGATTTTTATCTTGAATATAAGTCAACTGGCTTCTTAATTCATTTCGATATAGAAGAGTTGAATATAATATTTTCTTTTGCAGGGGTTCCCAATCAAGTAAGACAGTAGATAATAATTATGCAAAGCAGGCTTCATACACTAAAGAAAAGCAAAGAGACGATGATGGCATTTCTCTTGTAATGTCTGATGCTCAACCTAAAGGTTTGTGAACCTTGAAAATTTGTTCTCATTCGAATTTTTATCTTTTGCATTTCTAATAATTTTAAAGTTATAGTTAACTTTATTTAATCTTACATTTAAAGGATTTTTGAAAGTAGAAGGAGGTACATTTAGCAACACAAAGAAAATTACTAAATTTGTTATTTGTACACTATGGTATACATTTCTAGATTTATTTACTGAATCTATAAGTTAAATTTGAATATTATTTCTTTTTCTTGTTATTGTTGGGGCTGGATATACAGCTATACCCTTAGAATGTTAGTTTAGCTATTTGTAAGTGCTATTTTCATGGATATGTCTGGTCATTCATATTGCTGCTAACTCGATTATTATTCTTAGCTTCCCACTGTCTATCCTCCTATGACATACATTCTTTATTCATTAGAATTTCTCTCAACTCTAGGAGGATGCCAGTACAAGCCACTATTAGCAAATTTAAAGGTAAATACATCCCAGACTTCTGAAAATGCTTTTTAGGCCTCCTTGCATGTAGGGTTAATGAATTGACCTCTTTTCTCCTTTTTGTCTTTCTTTAAGATTTTAAAATAATTTTACAAAAATTCGCACCAAAACAGTTTATTATATTAGTCAGATGTGGAACTAATATCTTTAGCGGTCTCTCGGATTACTGATTACTTGAAACTAGTTGAGATATTTTGTTTTCTGAATGATTTTATAAATTATTCACTAGAAAAGATTTTTTTAAATGACACTATGCAATAATTCTTTGTACTTTATTTGAAACACAGCTATTTACAATTTTTAGTAGCCTTTTTTTAAAAAAAGATTTTATTTATTTATTTCACAGACAGAGATCACAAGTAGGCAGAGAGGCAGGCAGAGAGAGAGAGAGTGAGGAAGCAGACTCCCCGCTGAGCAGAGAGCCTGACACGGGGCTCGATCCCAATCCCAGGACCCTGGGATCATGACCTGAGCCAAAGGCAGAGGCTTTAACCCACAGCCACCCAGGTGCCCCTAGTAGCCTTTTTTCATAGAAGAGGAAATCTTAAAAAGAAACTAGACTAATAACCAGCTTCAACTCTTACAAGGGCAATGTAGAGAAAGCATTGTAACTGTAGATGTAATCTTTCAATTGGTCACTAAGCACTAGCTACACATAATGAAAGACATTTATTTTCTTACGAATTGTACTTTTCCCCAAAATATTCTCATTAATAACCAAATTAAAAGTATTTGGACAAGTGGTCTCCATTCACATACTTTCTAGACACCACTGTAAACCCTCACATTTTACTGATTTCCTGGATAGAATAGCAATAGTTGAATAAAAAGCTTCTGATGTCTACCTTTCAGTATTACTTCAAAGTCACAGTGGAATTTTAGACATAGCAGGGGAAAAAAAATGCATGATAAAAAACAAAAACAAAAACACTTTATAGTTCCTTAGTACCCCCTGAAGTTCTCTTCAGAGATAAAGTCTTTTTAAGAAAAGTAGCTATTGAAACTTGATTGAAACTCACCATGTTTCCATCTTTTGGATAATTGTGTCCAATACCAGTTTTTGTTTTGTTTTGTTTTTTAGAGAGGGAAAGGGGGGAGGAGAAAAGGGAGAAGGAGAGTCTTTTTTAATATTTATTTTTTATTAAAAATTTTTTTTTGAGAGAGAGGACAAATAGGGGGAGAAAGAGAGAAAGAGAATCTTAAGTGGGCTGCATGCCCAGTCCTGATGTGGGTCTCAGTCTCATCACCCTTAGCCAGAATCAAGATTTGGACACTTAACTGACTGAGCCACTTAGGCACCGACCCCCATACCAGTTTTTTAACATAAGCCCATAAATTAATGGGAATTCTGAATTCAACTCCAAGTGTACCATTCTTTTATAGTATACTGTTTGCCTTATAGAACTTGCTTTTATGAAAATAATATATTGGTACTATACACACATACACACACACATATTTTAAAGATTTTATTTTTAAATAATTTCTATACCTAATGTGGGGCTCAAACTCACAATCCCAAGATCAAGAGTCATATGCTGTACTGATTGAGCCAGCCAGGCACCCTGTATTGGAAATATTTAATACTCTTTTGTTTACAAGAATTTGTCATTTCTTTAATTTTACATACTAGTAAAATTCGTGAGTTAAATTGTATATATTATGTAGGTAGAATCCTATTTATATAATGCCAAGCTCTATCTAACTTATTCTTATTTTCCATGAGATAGTCTTGGCTGATGTTTGAAAAGCAAATAAACTGTTTGAGGGAAAACTCCTGTATAATAGGGTTTTTCTCAAGCCCCTTTCATTTCCTCAGTCTTTTTGCTGTAGTATTTATGTTTAGAAAATGTAGTTTGATACAGAATTTATATGTAGATATTGTATTTGACTACCTTTCCAGTTTACAAAGTTATCCCCCCCCCAAAAAAAAGAAGCAGTTGTGCTTTTCAAAATACTGTTTAGGAGGATATTTTATTTTTCTGGGGGAGAGAGCAAAGAGTATTTTCTTTGGAAATTGGAAGACTGTTGACCATCTTGGCATTTTGCCCTTAATCCTGACCAATTCCTGCTTTTAAAGAATGACAAGAGATACTATGAATGTCAGTTATTAGGTGTCTGTGCAGCAAGAATAGGGCAAGAACAGTTTGAAGAGAAGGTGGGTAGTATTGAAGAATTTTGAGTGAATAGAGAGGTCAGGCCAGTAAGTGTTACATGAATTATAAGTTATGAATTCAAAGTATATGTTTACATATACTTTGAGTATGTGGATGCAGAAAGCAATAGAATTCAGGATGACCTTTAGTCAGTAAGGTAAAACCTTTTGGAAGGTATTTTGGTATAGTACATATATTTGATAACTGAAATACTAAGCATTTTTAGTAATAATTGACATAGGTTTCAAATAATGTTTTGTTGATTTACAGAAGGGAACATTTCTTTATCTGTAGGGGAGTAGATTTATTTGATACTTAAAATGAGATTTTGATTTTTAAATAGAAGAAACTGAATCAAATTGATAGCTTTGTGAATGATCACATATTATATTCTGCTGTTGAGGTTAAATGTTTTGCCTCCATTCATTCATTCATTCATTCATTCATATTTTTAAAGATTTTATTTATTTGTCAGAGAGAGAGAGAGAGACAGAGAGAGAAAGAACAAGCAGGGGGATCAGTAGGCTGAGGGAGAAGCAAGCTTCCTACTGAGCCAGGAGCCCAATGCGTTACTCAGTCCGAAGTCATGACCTGAGCTGAAGGCAGACGCTTAACCTACTGAGCCACCCAGGTGTCCCTTGGCTCCTTTTAAAAGAGCAGTGATTAATACTCATAAGTACTCTTTTCACTTAAAAAAATACATACATGTATATAACATTTAAATTTTAAAAAGACAATTACTAAAATCACAATGAATTATCAAGACGTTTTAAAATGTGAATTTTCTAAATTTTATTGTCACTTCCCCCTCTTTTTGTATACAATCAAATGTAATTGTAGGAAAAGGAAAACTATAGTTTGATTGTTTTGCTTTGGTTACTAAAGAATACTCCTTTTATATATATTTTCCTTACTTTGTATTTATTGTACAATGAACATTTACTTTGTGTAGGCAACTTAAAATAGGGTATTTCTTTACATTCATCCATGTCAGTATGAGAGTGTAATGGTGAATTTCTTTTAGATTAGTTTTGGAAGTTGCACAGCAATTTTGATGATGTTTATGTGAGCTCTTCTAAAAGGGATTCTTTCTGTACTTTTTGGCCATATTTTTGTTTCTCTTATTTTTTAAGAGCTCAATAGTGGAAGTAGAGGTTGTGATCATCTTGAAGATGGGAGCAGAAATAAGGATGATACATTTTCTGATTCAAAATTGGAACCTGCCCTGACTTCCAGGAAGAGAAAGAAAAGGCTTAGAAGTAATTTACCTGGTTCTCATAGTTCTACTTCTGCTTTGTATGAGTCAGCAGAACAGATAGTAAGTAGAGGAATTTGATATCATATGAAATAATTTATTCTATGACAAAAATGAATTGCCTGTGACCAAATAATGTTCTTATAACAATCTGTTTTTAATCTTTAGATTTCTTTCTATTCTTTGCCTATTTTTTTGATTCTCTGTTTGATTTTTGAAAAATAACTTAAATGTTTTTAGTAATATAGCTATTGGAACAAATTTCAGATGTTATGAACAAGTGAAGTAAAGTTAAAAATACTCTCCTCTGATAGCACTTCTTACTTTGGTAGGTATCTGGTGGACTTGTTCTCTTTTATTTTCCCTTATTTTAACCAGATTTTATTAATGCTCCATTCATACTGTCCAGGCAATTGCTTTTTCACACACTGAGTAAAATTATTACCAGATTTCTTTTATTAGTAGTAATTTACTTACCAACTTCTTTAAGACTCTACCTAGGATTTAGGGAATTTGTTGAAAGTGAAGAATTACCATACTTAATGCACACTATTTTCAAAACTTAGTGAACAGTTAATAAAAGTAAAAGAATTTTTTTACTCCTTTCATTCACAAGGCCTTTTAAGGACTTTTCAGTAACTTTGAGTTACAGGTTTAGATTTAAGTGGTGATAGAGATGTGAAGGCAGTGATTGATTTGATAGTTTTTTCAAATTGTTGGCCTCTTAAGTTTTTAATATTTTTGCTTTTGTTAATAAAGTCACATGTCATTTGGCTTCATTACTTTTACAAAATAAAACTGTAAAAAACCTTTTTCTTATTCTAAAGTTGACTTAGGTTGTGGGAGACTGTCTGAACCACTTGTAAATATGGGAATTTCCACATCACAGCCTTTAAAAAAATGTTTGGATGTCTGATCGGACAGACCAAATTCTGTCTTTTTACTTGGGAGACTCTGGCAATAGTAATATAATATAATTATGTAGTTTCCTATTCCTATAGTTATAGAAATGATATTTTTACTTTTATATTCTCCTTTAGGAATTTAAACTTTAAAAAATTCTTTAGCCAAATCTGACTAATGCTAATTTTCTGTATGCATTTATGTTCAGAAAACACAAGAAAATGACTCAGCAGCATCTGCTGAATTTGAGAAGCCAAGTGAAAACTATCATCAAGACTCAAAAGTGCTTGAAGAAATTACACCTGAACCTGTAGAAAGTGATATTGCTAAACTATCCTTACTTAATAGTCAGGAGTTGGCTTTGAGTGCTGCTCCCAAAAGTACCTCTGACTGTTCAACCACTGAAACTTTTGAGAGCTCTATTTCCACTGATACTGTAGGGAATTCTATCCTGCTTGAGAAGGATGAGTTGAATGCAAAAGAAAAGCCTGTTTTAAGTGAACACAGTGAGGGGAACCAATCTTTGATATCAGTTGAACCAAGTAAGTAACAGTAGGATAATAATGTTTTTAAATTTTCTCTGCTTTACTTAGTTGTTTTATTTTACCTCTCAAATTTTGCTGAGGTGTTAGCTGTTTATGACATCCTTGTGGAATATATTAACTTGAGAAAAAGAAAACTTGGGGTTTTGGGACTTTGTTTATGACATCCTTGTGGAATATATTAACTTGAGAAAAAGAAAACTTGGGGTTTTGGGACTTTGTTCATAAATTTTATAAAAATGATTTAGGTAAACAATAGGTTACTTGGAAGCAGGGTTTTTGTTTTTTAGAATTGTGAATTGTAATTTATCTCAGTAATTTTTTTTAAAGATCTGCTTATTGATTTTAGAGAGAGAGCATGCTCACACATGTGTACACACATTTTGGGGGTGGGGCCGCGGGAGAGACTCTTTAAGCAGACTCCCCTCTGGGCATGTGCTGAGATGCTCAATACCATGACCCAGGGGATCATGAACTGAGCCAAAACCATTAGTTGGGCGCTGAGTCATCTGAGCCACCCAGGAGTCCCTCATCTCAGTAGTTTTTAAAAAGGATTCCAGAAGAGCCATTATTATTGACATTTTGGTTGATGAAGTTGAAGTGCGGAGTTTAGGTGCTATATAATAATTATCATTAATTTTGATTTAATTAATGTTCAAGTATTTGATACACTCACATGGTACAAAAAAAGGTTTTAAAGGATACACAGTGAATAGTTTCCCACATCTTTTCAGGCATCCACTGCTTCCTCCTGGAGGCAACTAATGTAACAGGCATTAAAGTACAATTTATTTTTTTAAAAATTTTTATCTTTAATTTTTTTAAGTACAGTTTAGAGTGCTGGAACAATACATTTTTATTATTCCCGCCACAACTTTTCCCTAAGTCCTTTCTCATGGCTTTATCTATTTTTAACTGTCTTCATCCTCCAGAAAGTAAGGTTGCAGGTAACTGCTAATCAATAGCACTGATATGGAAATATTGTATAAAACTAGTATAAATCAGATAATGAATGATAGTCCAGCTTCTAAGTTGGACAAAGTTAGATGATTAAATTTTAATGGGATTATTAAAGGTATATTGCATGAATTAGAAAGTTTTCTTTTTGATGTGTGTTTACTGTGACACATTTAAAAAACAATTGTTTCTTTTTAGTTGTTGTTTCCAGTGATGAAGAAGGACCTGTTGAACATAAAAGTTCAGAAATTCTTAAATTACAACCTAAGCAAGACCATGTCATCACTAATGAAAATAAGAATACTTCTGAATCAGCATTGTCAGAACTTCCATTGATTACATGTGAATCTGTACAGGTAATTTATTTCTGCTTTCTCATAATTAATAGTGAAATATGCACTACTAACAACTGTTTCTTTCATCAAGCAGAATATTATAATAAAAATTACAAATATTCCTAGTTTAAATTTGAGATAATTTTCATATTCGTTTGAAAACATGTAATTTTATTGAAGTGAAAGAATTTTTTTTGGTCATTTATATTTTTTTCAGTCTAAATATTCTATGACTTGAATACTTTTTTTTTTTTTTTAAATGATTCTCATTAGACATTTAACTACTTTATCAAAACATTTCCTAGAATTGAACAGTTTCCCATATTTATCTGTCTGGTCTTCCAGTAGTGTGGCTACCTGGACTTATTCCTTTTCCTCACATGCAATTAAGGTAGCATTATGTAGAGGAAAGAACATGGTTTCTGGAGATCACAGACCTGTGTTCAAATCTCACCTCTGTCATTTGGGCAAGTCACTTCTTTAAGTCTTAGTTAACTTATATGTTAAATGAGGTTGATAATACTTACCTCACAAGATTATTTTGAGTATTAAAGGAAATAACATATGAAAGCATTTAGAATAGTGTCATAAACCTAGGAGTTTGGTAAGTCCTTTGTCTTTTCTTTCTTACAGAAGATAACAAATGGAAGTGTCTTATTGGCTTAATGTCAGCCAGTTGTGTTTTGACATAGTACTTTAAAAAGTACAGCTGTAAAGTGAGGTTCAAATCATTTATTGTCAGTATTCTTATTATCATCCTTTTATTATCCTATTTTAAAGAAATGATTATCAGTGGCCACCAGTGTAGAATTATGGTAAAACTTTTGTTGGTTTATTTTTTAATAATGTCAGAAGCTGTTATTCTCTAAGGTGTGATGAAGAATGGGTCAGTTCTTTAAAAAAAAATCTGGTGGTCTGATTATTGTTTCACTGGTGTTTTTATTGCCTTGGTGCTCTATATAGAGATCAGCTTAGCATCTGTGTTGGGAAATTTTGTTAAAATGTAACCATTTTTGCTTGATTGGGCCACTAGCCTACTTGATGTCTTAGTTGTATTGGTAATAAAAACCATGTCATTATTGATAATGAGTTCAAACTTCTCAATGAATTATAGTTTCCTGGGCAGCATGTAAATTCATAATGCAGTATGAATGATCATATCGTAAGAAAATAACACTTTTTGTAGAACTAATGGAATAGGATTACAACCCAGGTAGAAAATAATGTGAAGACCTACTAAGACCTATAGGGCAGCATACCTTAACATCTCTATACCTTTCCTTGTTTCCAGTTTTAAATGAAGTTATGAGAAACATGGGTTGGCCATTTTTAGGAAGCACTTAGTTTAGTCTTTGCAAAATGTGAGGCCCCCCAAAGAAATTCTTTTTATCCTGTCTTCTCATTTTATCACTTAAAACAGACACACAGTTATTAGTCTGACTGATTAGAGTTCCTGTAGTTGATTTGTTATCTATTCCTTAAGGGATAAGAAGAATTTTAGAGTGAGCAATAAAAGATAATGATAAAGATTTTTTATTAGGCAGATAAATGGCATTGTGAGCTGGGTTAAGAATAATGAGTACTACATATGTTTCACATGAGGATTAATCACATTTTCTAGAGGTAGAAGAAGAGTAAGTACACGTGCGTAGTTGCTGTAGTGGTCATTTATTTGGTTGTTAGTTATGTTAGGGTTAAAGGGGAATAATACACAAAGGCTAGCCAAATGTGGAGTTGAAAAAGTCATTTGAAAGCAGTTTAAAATTCAGAAGAGATTGTAGGAAACAGCTGCTGCTAATACTTCCCAAGAGTGTATTGTAATTTAAAAGCAGAGTTCTGTAGTTGTTTGAGTGAAAGTGGTATAATTTTCGAGGTTTTGGGCAACTGGTTAGTTATTTTCAGACATAGAACATAGAGTAAAACATATAGATTTGATATAACAGATGGTTCTTAGGCACTTACATGCCTTCAAGTGCATTACCTAAGAGCATCTTCTTGGTGTATGAAACAATTTTACATGGTTGAAATAACCCTTGACCTGCAGGTAGAAACCTGGATTTGACTTAATGTTGCTTCACACCAACTTTATGACCTTTGCAAGTCACTTAACCAATCGAAACATCTATTAGTTTTACTTATGAAATGGAAAAACAAAACAAAACAAAACCCAAACTACCTCACAGGGTGGTTGTGATTAAAAGAGATAATATATTTAGAAACGCATTTCGAACTATATAAATCTTAATATATTTCTGTTGAGCTAAAATTGAATAAAACCTATTAGGGAATATTAAGTTTGAAATTATGGCTTTGATGTAGAGGAAGATATATTTCTAGAACTTAGGCCTATGTAATTAATTTAAGATTCAATTATTAGGAGTAGTTTTTTCAAGGTAAATCATATGCTTTTTAAGAAAAAAAATCTAGATAATGATTTCTTTACAAGAACAGTATAAAATCCTTCACAAATTCATTAATAGAGATTTAAAGAAGTATTTGACTTTGAAAATCATTGTCAGCATTTGTCTAATATTTAGGGTTATATGCATTTTATAATTTATTCCTTGTTAGGCTTCATCTGAATTATGTCCATATAATCCTGTCATGGAAAACATTTCCTGTATTATACCTAGTAATGAGATGGACCTACAACTGGATTTTATATTTACTTCTATTTATATTGGTAAAATAAAAGGAGCTTCTAAAGGTTGTGTTACAGTAAGTATATTTAATTTGTTTTTGTTTTTTCAGTTTTGGATTATGGACAAGGCATTTACAAATTGTCTTTTTTTTTTAAATACAAATGAAAATGGAATTGAGATTAATTTTATATGGGACACTTTGAATATGTCATCATACCTACTTTGAGACATGACTTTAACTGGAGGAAATCCTAAAATCATAAGGGAACATCCTAAAATTATATCTTTGACCCAGCTATTCTAATGAGGATTATGTATGAAAAAGATCATATGCAGTATTGATACTCATTGAGTTCTTAAACTTACTTGGTGGTAAAGTCAATTGTTATTCAGGATATAGTTGAGAGCAAAAAGAAGAAATCCCATTTTGCTGCTTTAAATTGTAAACTGAGTTCTTCAAATTCCTAAATTTCTTTAAAGATCTCCAGGAGTAATTCCTAGACTGGATTTTACTCACTTCTCTGTATTTTCTTACTATTTCTGCCTGTTTAACATTCTAACTATCCTTTTAGGCTTATCTGAAATATTTCCTCTTCCAGGAAACCTTTCCTGATTCCTCTCTTCTAGCCAGAACTAACTTCTCCCTTTACTGTGTATACTTAGAGCACTTTGTTTGTACATCTGTTGTAAGATTTATTCTCTGGGTTTATAATTGTTTATATTTTTGCCTGAACTTCTCCATTGGCCTTTAAGCTTCTTGTGGTGAAGAGCCATGCTTTCACTTGCTTTTACACCTTCCATAAATGGTTCAATCCTAAATAAGCGTGTGAAATGCTAGTTGAATTGCATTGACCATGTCAGATTATAACTCAGGTATTCTCCCAAAAGTTTTATTAATATGTCAGTATGTTAGGGATAGGGCCGAGAAAAATAAAATGGTAAGACATACACTCTCCTTTCATGGAATTTGTAGTCTAATGGAAGAGACAGACACATAAACAGGTATTTACATTATGATAAAATGTTAAATGGAAATATGTACAAGATGGGTGCATATGGGAATATCTGTCTGGAGGAATCCCGGAAGACTTCACAGGGAAGGTACATGATTGAAGACATAAAGTAGATGTTTACTTGGTGACTATGCGGGAGGATGGCCTAATTTCATGTATACATCCAGCAAAATCTGGGATCTACAAATAATGGTAGCTTGTAATATAGTTAAAATTGCTTTGATTGAAAACACAAGAGCAATTTTCTTTAATATTCTCTGATCAGTAGCTTTTAGATATTAATGATTTTGGCATGCCTGAGATGGTTTTACACTTTTTCTTCTTTTAAGGAATTTCATTCACTTTTTATAATGTTTCTCCCTTCCCCTCCCATTTTACTTTTTTTTTTTTTTAAGATTTTATTTATTTATTTGACAGAGAGAGATCACAAGTAGACGGAGAGGCAGGCAGAGAGAGAGAGAGAGAGGGAAGCAGGCTTCTTGCTGAGCAGAGAACCCGATGCGGGACTCGATCCCAGGACCCTGAGCCGAAGGCAGCAGCTTAACCCACTGAGCCACCCAGGCGCCCAACTTTTTTATTTTAGATTCAGTTTAATCATTTTTTCTTCTGTTAAGTTGTTTGTAATGGTGAAAAATTAAATAATATAAATATATGATAATAATTGAGTAGTCAGCGGAGAATATCCAACATAAATACTCAGCAGTGGATTTTCATTAGTTAATATTATTAATTGTATATTATAGTTAGGTGGGCTTGTGGGCAAAAAATAAGACCAAACAAAAAATTATAATTGAGTAAAGAAACTACTTTATTTTAAGAAAAATTTAAAGAATATCTATAATCTTGCTTATCCAGAAATATTTGACATCAACTCTGTTGTCAATATCATTCTATATTCTTCATATTAGATATGCATATATGTTTAAAGCAGAAGTATATGACATATATGCTGTTTTGTAACTTACCATTATTAAGTTAGTTCATGTATCTATTTTGGGGTACTTGGGTTGTCGTAACTCCTGACTGTTGAAACATTTTGGTTGTCCTAATATTTACTATTAGAAGTAGTAGGGGAGTGCAGATATTCAATAAATGTCATAAAGTAGGTTTTCAAAATTTGTTTCATATTTGTTGGAACAATTCTTATAATTGAGATAAAAACTTAAATGTCTAATTAAAGGAAAGTGATTTAGTAAATCAAAGCAAATATATACAGGTAAAATATGTGTATATGAAGAAAGACTGAGAGGAATTCTGTAAATATTAAAACAGTATGTTACTAAGGAGAGAGCATAAGCAAGTTTAACATATAAAAACAATAACATGAAAAGGGGAGAGAAAAAGGTAAAAGTCTTAAAACTTTCAAGGATCCAAAAAACTTCTTATATATTCCTTTTGCAGACACAGTTCATAATGTTTTGTAACAGAGAAATGAAAGAACATTTTTCTGGGGAAGTAAGTAAGAGAATTAAATTCAGTCATTTTCCAGATATTTAATGAGTCTCTACTAATGTGTCATTGTAGATTAACTGGAGATACTGTTCTCACTCCCATGATAGTTACATTTTAGCTAAACTAGAAAAATACCTATTTTGGGAAGCTATTTACATAAATTAGAGCTCATTTTTTTATAGTTGAACCTTTACTTTTTTTTTCTTTTTTAGTGTAGAGAATGCTGCAATAGATGTGAACAGTTCATTTTTTGTTTCTCAGCTTTGTTGATAGTAGGGCAGTTGTTTATTAAGTAAACATTGTGTTCAGAGAACTGTACTGGCCATTGTTAAGAAGTTATAAAATAGGTATGGTATGATTTCAGAGAACTGGGTTTATCTTACTCTCACAAAAATATCTGTTTTATCTTCCTAACTGGGGATTAAGTTTTTGCTGGGAATAGGGCTTTGCCTTTGGGAGAGGTTACATGTTGGCTTAGTCATCACACAAAGATATAAATAATTATCAGATCCTTGCTGAAAGATTTGATATAGGACAAGAATATTTACTGTGGAAGAATGAGAGAATAATGACAAAGTAGAGGCCAAGATATATAGGTTCACTATTCTAGTTCATAATTTTGTAGTACTGTCTATAAAATCTCAAAAGCAAAATTTCTTATACTCATTTTCTGTAACTAATTATTTACATTTGATGAGATATATTTTATGAGATTAAAGACTTACTAAATATCTTCAGAATTTGGCAAGGGAAAATATACACCAAATATATATAGCAGTTGTGTGAAAGTGACAGAATAATAAGGTGCATTTGACTAAATTAGATAATATACTTAATCAGATGTTAGTGTCTAATGATAATAGTTCCTTTTGAAAGATTTCAGCTTTAGATAAGAGCCTATTGAATTTAGGTTCAGTAAGTATTTTACCTACTTACTTTGTGTATAAGTGGTAGAGACAGGATTTGAATCCCAAACTCAGTTTTTAACTCATATGGACTTCTGGCTGAATTTTGCTTTAGTGGCTGACTTAGACTCTGAAATATGAATTTTATATGTATTAACCTGCAATATGAAATAATTCTTAAATTGGAAAAAAAAATGAGTCACAATAATCCTGTGGTTTCACTGGACATTGTTTGCTACTTATTTGGAATTCTGTTGGTAGTTAATTTAGGTAGCCATGTACCAAGACCATTCTTAATTTTGTTTTGTGCTCACAGACTATACCCCTGATTTGGTAAACAATTTCATAAATGTATTGATCAGAAGAGAAACCCAACTGAAGAATAAATAAATAGCCATGAATTCATTTTGACATTAATGGAAAAATGAATTTAAAAGCCTATTTTAGATGGAACATTTAAGATTTTAGGCGCTCCATGACCTTGAAAGTTTGTTATAAAAGCAGTACTTCAGGTCAGATATATACAAAAATTCCTAGAGAAAATTAGTGTTCTGGCACAGAAGGACCAGAAAGAACAAAAACTTTGCTGCACTTTCAGTCAGAAGTGAATTCGTAACATGGAAAGATGAATGCTGGGAATGTCAACAAAGCCAAGAATCAAACCCTGTTTTGTGGTTTATTTACCAAAGTCACTGACACCTGGGGGTTCTCTTGGCAGTTTCTTGGGACTTTGTCTTATACCTTCCATAATATTCAGGAAACATTTTTAAAAAATATATTAAGTAAAGTCTTACTGGTTTTTAATAAATAAGCATATTGAGAGTTAAATTATGTGCTCAGGGTTCTTCAATAAAATTAGGTCTTTACCAAGAAAACCCCAGCTAAGTCTTTACAGTGACACATTTTCTTGGCTTATTTTTAAAAAGGCTTAAACACTCTTTTTTGAATATTTTATTTTAAAATAAAATTTAAATTTATTTGTACAGCTAAAAAAAATTATTTGTACACCTAACGTGGGGCTTGAACTCACAACCCCGAGATCAAGAGTTGCATGCTCTATGGACTGAGCAAGCCAGGCGCCCCTTGAGCACTTTTAGTATAGACTTTGAATACATGCTTGTGGTTTGAAAAAGAAAAAAAAAACAAAACTGAAAATTTTGAATAGTAACATATTGAGCGGTAACTCATTTTTTGCTTTTTTATGTTTCCTTTAGTTCACGACAAAGTATGTTAAGATCCCATTTCAAGGTAAGCTGTCATTGTCTTATGATTTCTTTTCACTGTAATTTTGAACATAAAATAGCAAAAATTCTAAAATCTTTCTGCAGCCAGCTTTCCGTAATTTTTTCAGTATAGAAATTAAGTAAAACTAAGGTTAATAATGTATTTCAAGTTTGATTCCTTTTATTATAATTTTTTTTCTCACCATAGCACATACTCTCCCCAATTAATATATTTCAAGTTAACACTTTTTTTATCAGCTTTAAAAGAAGCTAAAATATTTTATTAGACTATTTGAATATATTTTATAACTATTGTTTTAATGACCAGTAATATTAAGGGACTCAAAGTAACAGAAATAAAGTTTTGATAGCAAGAAGATTTTGGTATGATGAAATGTATGAAAATAGGAACTGTAAGTAAAATTTATAATGTTGCACACAAACATGTAAAATGGGGTTAGGAGAAATTTTTTTATACCATTTCTTATCTGAGTAAGGCACAGTAGATTGGAAACTATACCTGCAATATACAGAGACTCAGAACATTTTCTATATTCTCCCCAACTAAAATCCTTTCAGAATAATAATGACACCAAGAAAACAAATAAGAAGCAATAGAGAATAGTCTCTGTAGAGAATGAATTATGAAAAAAATGAGGAAGAAAAATAGACACAAATAGCACTTTACAGATTGACTACGGAAGAGAGGAAGCTTCTGTTCCAAGACTGAAGATGTGATCGAAGTTACTTTAATTGGACTCCCCGCATAGCCACATACGGAATCCACAGCTATATATTACAATAATCTAATAATTAGGAAGTTAGTATAAGTAGTAAGAATATATAAGGCAAGGCACAGAATAAACAAATTGATATTCCTAATTAGGATATTTTAATAAGTTATTATGGAATAATGTAACATTTAACCATTTAGAAGAAACAAAGACCTGATTTAAAAGAAAATAATAATTTCCTAGGAGAAAGTATAGTAATCTATAGTTAAATACCTATGTAACAGCGCTCCTCCCATATCCTTTCTTTTTTTTAAATTGAGGTATAATTAACATGTAACATGATACTGGTTTCAGGTGTACAACATAATGTTTTGTCATTTGTGTATATTGCACAATGATCCCTACTATCTGTCTAGTTAACATCCTCTCCATACATAATTGCAAAAGGTTTTTTTTTTCCTATTGTGATTGATGATTTTTAAGATCTCATTTAGTGACTTTCACATTTGTAATACAGTAACTGTAGTCACCATGCTGTATATTACATCCCCATGACTTATTTATAACTGTTAAGTTTGTACCTTTTGTCCCCTTTACCCATTTTGCCCACCCACACCCTGCCTTTGGCAGCCAGTAATCTGATCTCTGTATCCATGAACTTGTGGTTTTTGTGTTTTTTTTTTTTTAATTTTACATGTAAGTGATGTTATGTGGTATTTGTCTTTCTCTGACTTATTTCAGAGCATGAAAGGGGGGAAAGGGCAGAGGGAGAGGGAGTCTCCCAGAGAGCAGATTCCCTGCTGAGTGCAGAACCCAACATGGGACTCCATCTCAGGACTCCTGAAATCATGACCTGAGCTGAAGTCAGACACTTAACAGACTGAACCACCAAGGCGCCCTATAAAAATCTTTTAAAAACGCATGCATATGAAAGGTTTTAATAGATAAGGAATGTAGAAGTCTAAATGCTTATTCTTTTTCTACAGTAGCTAAGGGAAATACTAATTTATATATTTGTATTATCTATTATGTTTGGCTGTGACTTAAAGAAAATAACTTAATTTTCCTTCATGAAGAAGAAATCCAGAGATAGGCTGAACAAGGCTGATACAGTGTTTTTTTTTTTGGTCTTCAGAGGCCCAGTCTCTTTTGTTTTTTTACTGTGTCATTCCTGACCTATTACTTTCATCCTTAAGTTTGTCTCATGGACAACTGGCTGCTCATATTTCAGTCATCATGTTTGTGTTCTAGGTAGAAAGCAGGAGGAAGGGGAAAATGGTAAAAAGCACACATACCACCTATCTCTTGCCTTTTTAAGGAGGCTTCTTGGATGTGCATGCCACCTAACCTCTTCTACTTCCATTTTCTTAGGTAGAATATAGTCATATGATGACACATCTACTTGCAAAGAAAGCTAGGAAATGGAGTTTCTAGAAGCTGAATATCTTGCCTCCTAGATAAAATTAGGGTTCTCTTACTAAGATCCCTAATAGCGGGTAGGAAAAATGATAGGCAACTCCTACTTTCAGTTTTTTCCGTAGTCCTGTAACAAAATAAACCAAATGTTGGGGAAAATTTGGTAGTGAGGTATATCTTCCTTAATGGTGGTGTTAAATCTTCTTTTTTAAAAAGGGAAACTTTTTCAAGCAGTCTTTGTAAAAAAAATTATGCTTTTATACTAAAAGGTTGGTACATTTGGATTAGTAGTCGTTGTCTAGATTTCACAGAAATAGTATCAGTTATTTGGGATTATGAGCTGCATGAGGAAGAAGTGCTAAGTTTTCTGAAGGTTCCTACTCTTGTAATTTATTCTGTTTGTCTTTGCTGCCAGTTTCACTCACAGTTTTTGGAATGGGGGAGTTACAGTGCCCATGAATTAGAAGAACTAATGTTATTTAAATGTCCATACTACCCAAGGTGATCTGCAGGATCATTGTAATACCTATCAAAATTTCAATTACATTTTTCATAGAGAAAAAATTCTAAAATCTGTCTGGAACAACAAAAGATCTCAAATAGCCAAAACAGTCCTGAGAACATGGCTGGGGTCATCACACTTCCTGGTTTTAGACTATATTACAAAGCTATAGTAATCAAAACAATTTTGTACTGGCATAAAAATAGATAGACACATAGAACAGTGGAACAGAATTGAGAACCCAGAAATAAATGCATGCTATGTCTCAATAACTGTGTTGGGAAAGCTGGATAGCCACAAGCAAAAGAATGAAACTGGAATCCCATCTTTACTATATGCAAAAATCAACTCAAACTAGATTAAAGCCTTAGGTGTAAGATGGAAAACTATAAAACTCTTAGAAAAAACAACAACATTAGGGGTTAAGTTTTTTCACATCAGTCTTGGCAATGATTTTTTTTTTTTTTTTTTTTTTTTGGATTTGACTCTAAAAGCAGAGGCAGCAAAAGCTAAAATAAACAGGTGGAACACCACCAAACTAAAAAGTTTCTGCGTAGCAAAGGAAACCATTAGCAAAATGAAAAAGCATCCTAGGGAATGGGAGAAAATATTTGCAAACCACATATCTAAGAAAGGGCCAGTATCCAAAATATATAAAGACCTCTGAGAATTCAAAAGCAAAAGTCTGATTAAAAATCAGGCAGAGGAAGCCATAAAAAAAAAAAAAAATGAAATCTTGCCATTTGCAATTACGAGGATGGAACTAGAGGGTATTATGCTAAGCGAAATAAGTCAATCAGAGAAAGATGATTATCATATGATCTTACTGGTATGAGGGATTTGAGAAACAAGACAAAAGATCATAGGGGAAGGGAGGGAAAAATGTAACAAGACTAACCAGAGAGGGAGACAAACCATAAGAGACTCTTAATCTCAGGAAACAAACTGAGGGTTGCTGGAGGGGAGGGGGGTGGGAGGGATGAGGTGCCTGGATGAGGGACATTGGCGAGGGTATGTGTTGTGGTGAGCGCTGTGTATTGCATAAGACTGATGAGTCACAGACCTGTACCCCTGAAACAAATAATACATTATATATTAATTAAAAAAATAAAAGGCAAAAACCCCCCAAAAACAACAACAAAAAAACAAAATAAAAAGAATGATCATACTTAAAAAAAATTGGGCAGAGGAAGAAATGTGAATACACATTTTTTCCAAAGAAGACATACAAATGGCAAATAAGCACATGAAAAGATGCTCAGTATCACTAATCATCACAAAAATGCAAATGAAAACCACAATGAGATATCCCCTCATACCTGTTAGAATGGCCATCACCAGAATGACCAGAATTCAGCAAGTGTTGATAAGGATTTGGGGAAATGGGGTACCCATGTACATTGTTGGTGATACTGTTAACTGCTGTAGTTACTACGGAAAATGCTCTGTAGGTTCCTCAAGAAACTAAAATTAGAACTGCTATATGATCCAGCAATCCTACTTCTGGGTATATATCCAAAAAAATTAAAACAGGATCTTGAAGAGATATATGCATCCTGCATTATCCACAGTAGCCAAAAATATGGAAACTGCCTGTCTGTTGACGGGTGGATAATAGTGTGGTTTATATATACAATGGAATATTAGTCTTGAGAAAGAATGAAATCTTCCCATTTGTGAGAACATGCAGGACATTGAAGGCATTAGAGTAATTGAAAAAAGTCAGATGGAGAAAGACAAATACTGCATGATATGCTTATATGTGGAATCTAAAAAAGCTGACTCACAGAAATAGAGACTAATATGGAGGTTACCAGGGAGTGGGACATGGAGGAAATGGGAAGAAGTTGTACAAAGAGTATTTACTTCCGGGTGTAAGGTCAGTAATGTACAGAATGGTGATTACAGTTAATAATACTGTATTATATACTTGAAAATTGCTAAGAGAGTCCATCTTACATGTTCTCATCATGAAAAAAAATGGTAGTGATGGAAGTGTTAGCCAGTGCTTCAATGGTAATTGTTTTGCAGTAAATACGTGTATCAGATGAACATTAGACAGCTTAAACTTATACAGTGTCATATGATAATTGTATCCCAGTAAAGCTGGAAAAAAAGAGAAAAGTCTAAGTCAGTGTAAAAAAAAAAAGACAGTAAAATAAAATAGGGTAGCTAGGTAGAGAGAGAGAGATGGCGATAGGGAGAAACAGGTTGGACTTTAAAGGGCATAAGCCAGTAGGAAAGACTGGACAAAATAAATGCAAAGAGAAAGGGAACAAAAGAGTGAGGAAAAGAAAAATATTTAAAAACACAAGTAAGGAAAAAATGGAAGGAGGAAGGAGAAAGAGGGAGGAATGAAAGAAGGAAAGAGGAAGGTGGAGATAAAGAGATGAATGAAGGATGGAAAGAAAGAAAGAAGAAAGGTAGGCAGGTTACAGGCAGGTTACGAATAGAGAAAGACTGTGGAGTCTGAGAAACAAACAGGGTTTTGGAGGGGAGGGAGATGGGAGGTTAGGTGAGCCTGGTGGTGGGTATTAAGGAGGGCACGTATTGTATGGAGCACTGGGTGTGGTGCATAAACAATGAACTCTGGAACACTGAAAAAATAAAATAAAAAGAATAGAGAAAGAAAAGGATGGTGATTAAATTGGGCTGAGAAAAGATATAGAAAAAAACTATCAAAGAGGGAAGAAAAAGGAAGGGACAAAGATAGGAAGTAAGGAAAAAAGGAAGTTTAAAGTGATAAGTCTGTAGGAAAGAGTAAATACAAAAGAAATAAAGAATGTGGGAGTAAGAGATAGAAAGAAGGGTTTGAAAGAAGGAGCTAGTAAGAAAATTAAGTTGTGGATAGTGGGGAAAGAACTCTAAAAAGAACGCTGCTAAAATACAATAAAATAAGATTGATGAATGGTGACAGCTAGACAGGAAAGTAGTTAGGTATGTGAGAAGTAGATATAAAATGTAAATAGATGGATAGATATAGATTGATTGATAGAAGTGATTTTAAAAAGGATTATCCAGGAAAATGCCAATAAATAAAAGGTAGTAACAGAGTTTGAAAGGAAGAAGTTATGTAAAATGTTTTTTTTTTTAAGATTTTATTTATTTATTTGACAGAGATCACAAGTAGGCAGAGAGACAGGCAGAGAGAGAGAGGGGGAAGCAGGCTCCCTGCTGAGCAGAGAGCCCAACGTGGGGCTCGATCCCAGGACCCTGGGATCATGACCTGAGCCGAAGGCAGAGGCTTCAACCTGGTGAGCCACCCAGGCGCCCCATGTAAAATGTTTTTAAAAGGAGTAGTGAAATAGTATAAGTAGGCAGGCAAGCATGCAAACAGGCACAAAGGAAAAATAGAAATACAGAAAAGGAGCAAGAAAAGACATGAAGAAATGGAATAAGGGAAGGAAGGAATAAGCAAAAGGAGGAAATATGAAAGAAAGAAAGACGATGTTTAAAGTGGATCAGTTGATTATAAGAAAAAGTTAAAAAATAAAATGGTGTGAGAACATTAAGATGAGTAGTTAAGTATTTGAATGCTTATTATAAAATGCTTTTCAAACTTCAGTGTTGAGTGATATGAATCACCTGGGTTTTTTGTGTTTTGTTTGTTTGTTTTGTTTTTTTTTTTGGTAAGCCAGATATTCTGATTGAGTACATCTAGAGGGCAGCCTGATACTCTGCATTTCTAACAGGCTCTGATGTGATCCCAGTGTCAAAGGCGGAGAACTAGATTTTGACTTGCTAGGATACAGTGTGGGTAGGAATAGTAAGAGATCTGTTTCAAATAGGTATTCATCTTGAGTTTGTACTTAGCCGATACTTGTATTCCTACTAGTTCAGATGCTTGTTTTCTTGAAGTTGGACCAGATGACTTTCAGGACTTCTTTATACTAGTTTTCTATGTTTATTTGAATTAAAAAAAATCCTCATAGAAGTTTCTTTTAGCTTACTAGGAGGAAGACCCATAATTCTGAGTGATTACCTAGAAATTTTGAGAAGTAAAACCTGGAAGAATTTTATTTTATTTATTTATTTATTTATTTATTTATTTATTTATTTATTTTTTAAAGATTTTATTTATTTATTTGACAGAGAGAAATCACAAGTAGGCAGAGAGGCAAGCAGAGAGAGAGGAGGAAGCAGGCTCCCCGCCGAGCGAAAAGCCCGATGCGGGGCTCGAACCCAGGACCTGGGATCATGACCTGAGCCGAAGGCAGCGGCTTAACCCACTGAGCCACCCAGGCGCCCCATTTATTTATTTATTTATTTATTTATTTATTTATTTATTTTTAAGATTTTATTTATTTATTTGACAGAGAGAAATCACAAGTAGGCAGAGAGGCAGGCAGAGAGAGAGGAGGAAGCAGGCTCCCTGCTGAGCAGAAAGCCCGATGCGGGGCTCGAACCCAGGACCTGGGATCATGACCTGAGCCGAAGGCAGCGGCTTAACCCACTGAGCCACCCAGGCGCCCCCCATTTATTTATTTTTTTAAACCTGGAAGAATTTTATAAGAAATACTATCTTAGACCATTCAAAAGCTCATAATATCTTTGAGAGTCTTTTGATATTAGCTAGTCTATATAGTGGAATGCAGATATTTTGGGAGAAGAAACATAGGAATAAATTGACTTATGGTAACATTTGAGGTCTTGGTTAATGGTATTGACCAAAATAGAAATACATAATTTTCTAAGTTATATTATGCTTATTTTTCTGCATAGATCAGATAGTTGTCATTGTCATTGTCTTCTTTTTTAAAAATTTAATTTAATTTTTTTTCAGTGATCCAAAATTCATTGTTTATGCACCACACCCATCTTCTTCATCGTCATCTTCTTCTTCCTCCTCCTCCTCTTCTTCTTCTTCTTGGCCTTTTTTTTTTTTTTTAAAGATTTTATTTATTTGACAGACAGATCACAAGTAGGCAGAGAGGCAGGCAGAGAGAGGAGGAAGCAGGCTCCCTACTGAGCAAAGAGCCCAATGGGGGGCTCGATCCCAGGACCCTGGGATCATGACCTGAGCCGAAGGCAGAGCCTTTAACCCACTGAGCCACCCAGGCGCCCCTTGGCCTTTTTTATGTACTGGAAATAATACTTTTGTAAAATTTCACATAACATTCTTTTTGAAAAACATCGTGTTTTCAAGAAGAGGCATAAAGTGTGTAAGTGTTGTATTCCTAATGTTATCTTCTTTTGGTTTTAGTATCCTTGAATGAGGTTTCATTGCTAGTGGATGCCACACATTTAAAGAGGTTTGGGTTATGGAAAAATAAGGATGATGATCACAATAAAAGGAGTCATGCTATCCTTTTCCTCTGGGTCTCTGCAAATTATCTTCAAGAGATTCAGACCCAACTAGAAAACTCCATATTAAGCCAGCAATGTGAGTATGACATAATTTCTAAATTTTGGAATAACCTGAGAAGTCGTGTAAATAAAGTTGTTTTCTTCTAAAGTAATTTAATAGAATGTGATTATTTCATTGAATTGAAATTAAGTTCATTGAATTAAGAGAGATTTTAACCCTTAATGTTATTTATGTAAGATAAATTATTTATTCTACATAATTTCTCCTGATAATTTTACTCAACCAAAAGAAATTATCTTCTAAAGTAAAAGGAATGCCTTATCCTAAGTCAGTTGCCATCCTTGGCTATCTTTCTTATGAGTTTCTTGCCCTTGTTTCCTAATAACTTGTGACAGCTAATCAGTGGCAACGTTAAATAAAATATAGAGGTCTTTTATCTTCAATATTTTCTTGAGTTTTTCAGAAAACTCTCTTTACTTAAATATATCATTTTTCTAAGACTGGATTGAATACTTTTGGGAGAATGTTCCCAAAACTGTGTATTTGAATGTATTTTAAATATCTCCCAACTTTGCTTAGTTTTCAACTCCTAAAGAGTCTAGTTTAGAATTGCATAAATCAAATTAGTAAGTTTTGTTTTTACCTCTTTGATCTCTCTACCTTGCCCTCTGTATTCCTTTGTATATAAAATGTGGTAAATAGTGAACTGAATTTTATACCTTTAATATTACAGTAGTCCCTTCCTTCATCCATAGAGGATATGTTCCAAGACTCCCCCATAGATGCCTGAAACCACATATAGTACTGAAGTCTATGCATACTATGTTTTTTCCCTCTACATGTGTATCTATGAGAAAATTTAATATATAAGTTAGATACAGTAAGAGATTAATAATAACTAATAACAAAATAATTATAACAATATACTGTAATAAAAAGTTACATGAATGTGGCCTTTCTCAAAATACCTTATTATACTGTACTTACACTTCTTGTGATGGTGTGAGAAGATAAAATGCTTATGTGATGAGTTGAAATGAGGTGAATGACATAGGCATTTTGATGTAGTGAGAGCCTACTACAGACATGATGGTGATAGGCCAGAAGGAAGATGGTCTGCTTCAGGACTGCGGTGGTTAACCGTGGGTGACTGTAACTGTGGAAAATGAAACCATGGATAAAGGAGGACTACTGTGCTTATTTTGATGTCCTACTCCAAATTAATTGGGAAAATTTATGATTACATAGAGAAGTTGGGGAAATAAAACTAGCCATTTATAATTATTATGGGGGAATGAATGTCATCTGAGGCCATTGTTGAAATGATTGATGAAACAAAATGATTTTGTTTTTGAAGGAAGTGTTTGATCAGAATACTTTTTTAATTGGTAGATTTGACAAATGGAGGATGGTAGAGAAAAATAATTAAATGCTTAGTTATTATTCATTCATTTATTCATAAATTCATTAATAAATGTTTACTAATACTAAATGCCAGATAGTAGAGATACAGCAAGCAATTCAATTGTAGAGTTTCCCTTTTAATGCAGGAAGAGTTTAAAATTTGTGAGTCTTGAATCTCAGTTACTAATGGCCTGTTTGGGGATTTAATTTGCCTGAGTTATTAACTAATATACAAAATACTATAATTAATGATTAAATTATTTTAATTATAATCCCCTTGAAAAATAACACTACTGATAAAAATTGGTTTCTTATTTCTTTTATAGCAAAATCCAGTGAATTCATTTTCCTTGAGCTACACAGTCCTATTTCACAAAGAGAAGAATTGAAATTGAAAGATATTATGACAGAAATAAGTACAACCAATGGAGAATTAGAGCTTTCTTATCCATTATCTTGGGTTCAGGCACTTCCTTTGTTTCAGAACCTCTCTTCAAAAGAAAGTTCTTTTATTCATTATTATTGTGCTTCAACTTGTTCTTTTCCTGCTGTTGCTGCTGAAGAAATGAAGAGGAAATCAGTATCTCAGGTTAGCATATGATTTATATAATTGGCAGGGTTCAGTAAAAATTTTTTCACTGAAAATAGAGTGATCTGAAAATGCTGTGTTTTGTCAGAAGGGCACAGGAACCAACCTGAAAGAACTCCCAATACCAAAGCTAGAACAGTTTTAATTTAATTTAATTTAATTTAATTTAATTTAATTTTAAAGTAAACTTGACACCCAACATGGGGCTCACACTTGATGCTGAGGTCAAGAGTGGCATGCTCCACCAACTGAGCCAGCCAGGTACCCCACAGCTAGAATAGTTGGATCAATAAAATCAATAATGATAATGTGATTGTTACCAAAGAATGTAATAAATACCCATAAATCTGTATTAATACAAATAAATACCTGAATTAATGAGTGAAAAATAAGTACTGATGGTGGGTAATTGATAATTTTTTCTTAGGAAAGTATTTGAATTAATAAATGTAAAAGGAATAAGAAATACAAAGCCACCATAGTTAATGTTGTTGCAGGTAAGGTCCACCAAGAGATACTAAATTTAATGGTAAGAGCTTAAGGAGAAAAAGGATATGTACATAATCTCAAATTCTCTCAGCCAAAATATTTATTAATTATTAAAAAAAAGTAACTTTATAGTGGAGAAATGCGGCAGACATCACCAGGAATAAGATATTGTCACATCATGCACTGAGAAGGGTACATGACTTCTCTGGTATTCTTCCCAATATTGTGTAACCTCAATCTAATTATGGGAAGAATCAGACAAACCCAGTTATAAAATAACTGACCAATACTCTTAAAAATATCAAGGTCATAAAAGACAGGGAAAGACAGGAATTGTAGGATTCTCATACAGAAAAAAGATACTGGTGGAAACACTAGTGATATCAGAATAAAGTCTACAATTTAGCTTATAATATTATACTAATGTTAATTTCTTAGTTTTGATAGTTGTAACTGTGGTTATATAAGATGTTAGTATTAGGGGAATCTGGAAGAGGCTTGTATATCTCTGCCAAATACCTCTAGAAAGAAAAGTTTTTTTCGAGTTTGTTATGGAAAATATGAACTTTTTATCTCTTAAATTTTATTTGTCCTAGCTATTATATCTTTTGTTCATTTTAAACTGAAAAGTTTTAACATTTTTCTTTAATTATAATGCCCATATCTATAAATAACACTTCAAGTTAACCTTTGACCATTGTATGGACAATATATATATTTTTTAAGATTTACTTATTTATTAGAGAGGGGGTGCATGTGAATATGGGGAGGGGCAGAGGGAGAGAAAGAATCTCAAGCAGATTCCCTGTTGAGCATGGAGCTCAACAAGGGGCTCACTCTCTCACAACCCTGAGATCATGATGTGAGTTGATATCAAGAGTTGGATGCTTAACCAACTGAGCCACCCAGGTAACCCTGTATGTATAGTATCTTTTGATCAAAAGTATTATCTTGATTTCACAAAATCTTTGGAGAAATTCTAAATGTATAGATATAACTCATTTATACGGATTTCTTTTAGTCATATTTTTAAAAATTAGTCTAGGTTTTGATTTCATTCTTTGAGAGTTAATGCGTATTTATGTATCTATAAGAAAACCTTTCTTTGCCATTTTCTGTCAGCCTTCAAATACAGATACAGCCAAGCCTACTTACACCTTCCTGCAGAAGCAAAGTAGTGGTTGCTACTCACTGTCTATTACATCTAATCCAGATGAAGAATGGCGAGAAGTCAGGCACACTGGGCCTGTACAGAAGTATGTACTGTGTCATACCTGTTTGTAATAGGTAGACATATTTGTAGTTTTCATTCATGCTGCTGATTTTAAGTAGTTTACCTTTTTCTTCTTAATTGGGGTATAACTGACAAACAATATTACATTAGTTTCAGGTATACAACATTGATTTGACAATAGTTTACCTTTTAAAATGTTTTGAGTTTTGCTCTTACACTGATGGTTAGTAATAGAAGTATTATTTTTTTTTGAGAAAGTTAAAAAAATTTATTAAGAAAACAGTCAGTGCCATTTCATTTAGTTTTATGTCAGTAAGATATAAATGGTAACCAAAATGTAAAATTTGGTAAGATTAAAATATTTGTTGAAAATACTTGAGTGTAGTATATGGTTTTTATGACTATATAGTCCATATCTGGATATACGGTAGGAAAAGTGGGGTTACTTAACTGAGGTGTATCTCAATTTAATGTACTTTGGAGGTTATTAGAACTTCCTTTTCATAAGTTGCTACTTTATTCATATTTTATCTTATATATGTCTTGTCATGGTGGCCAGAATAGGGAGTCTCTGCATTTGAGGGTGATTTCTCTTCCTCTGTATGATTCCTTTTTTCTGTTAAAAAAAAAAATAAAAAATGAAAGAACAGAATAGAAAATAGCCCATAAAATAGTAACTTTCATATTAGCATTTAAAATTTCACATATTTTTATATGACTTAGGTGCTTTGTTTGCCAAGATTAGGTCAATTGCAGGTGACTTCGTTTTGAAGTCAAGATGCACGTACTATTTCTGGTTTAAGATACACATATTATTATATTTTTATTGTTGACTATATTCATGCAAATGATGACCGTCATGTGTATTCCAAGATTATAGCTAGAAACTCAGAACTGCTCATATTTCTGAGATTTAAGAGAAGGTACTAGAAAAGAGATGCCTAATTCGTGGTTCTCTGTTTTCTACTTCTTTCTGCTTGTGTTATAATTACTTGTTTCCTTTATATTCTCTTTAGTTTTACATTGTAAGCACTTTGTTATAGGAAACCTGCCTTCTCTGCTCCCATGTTATTTCTTTATTGCTCTGCTATTGCTGTGGACTAGCCACCAGTAGGTGAACATAGTTTTTGACTGTTGGCTTCTAAATGGAAAGGAACTAATCTTGGGGATTCAAAATTAGAACTGGAAAGTGGAGCTTAGGAAAATCTTTTATTGTTTATTACATCAGTTTGTTGAAAGTTAAACATTGTACAGAAGAGAGATATCTTTGATGGTATTATAACTGATTGTGAGATATAAGGTATTGATTAGGTGAATATGATACTAGCCCACATGGGATTGGAAATGAAAAGACAGTGAGAGTACTATTAGTACCTTGTGGTAATAAAGAAGGAAAATATAATTGCTTATATCCTGTCAGTTATTTTTACTCTGTTCACTTTAGTTATTGAATACATTGCCCTATTAGTGTTTTATATAACAAATCTCTTTGTTATATACTGTTATATACTGGAATTTTCACTACAATATGTTTAAAATTTAGTTTTACTTTTTAAGGTTGATTGTATATCCTCCACCACCTACAAAAGGGGGATTAGGAGTAACTAATGAAGATCTGGAGTGCTTAGAAGAAGGAGAGTTTCTTAATGATGTAATCATTGATTTCTACCTTAAGTAAGTACAGTGATGAATGATCTTCTCATTTATCAGTTTCGATTTGAATCTTAAACCACATGTCTATCACTGAAGTTTTTTTTTTAACTCTAGCTAAAAGTAACCTGCCAAGAATTCAAAGATTTTTGCCTACCAGCGTTTTCTATAGTTGACTTCAGTTTCATTCCTTTACCTCTTGAAGATGCTATGTCCTCCAGAAGAGTCACTATTTTTTGTTTATTTTAGTTTTTCTTTATTTGTTTACTTCAGATTTATGTTTCTTCATTATATTTCTGTGGTGAAGGAAGTACTTAAAAAATTACAGGTCACTTTGGGAAGGGAAAAGAAGCAATTCTGTAGTGATCTCTTGTGTCTTTTAAGCACTGTAAGAGTTACCTGTCATTTAAAAAACCCATACCACTATTCCATTAAAAAATAATTTTCAACTTTTTGTAGACAGGCTGAAGAAAGAGATAGGAAGGTAAGCTTCATCTTACCTGAACCCTCTTGTTTAACTAATAATACTAGTCTTATTTAAATATCTTCTACCAAGGCCTCGTGAATTATGAGGTTTTCCAGTCTGTTTGGAAAGAACAGGCACTATTTTTGTGGCTAGGTACCATTCCCTCTAATCTTTTCAGGTAGTTCTCTCCCCAGCCCTTTCCTTACATGCATGTGGTGATGAAAATTCTGCATATTCAAGGATGATTCTGCAGATGTCTGGAATTTTCTTTAACTACAGCTCTTCCCTTTTCAGTATTCTGATCTGCAAATTCTAGCTGCCTTAGTCTCTACCATCTTTCAGTGTCTCCTCAACTTGTAGTCTGTCACCTGGGTTACTCAGTCCCGTGCTGCAGCCTGGACAACATACTAAGCTGGTGCATTAGTGGAACTCACCTTGTTTATTTCCCATTTCTCAAGGATAATTGTTCTTTGTTGCCTGGTGTCCAGTGTTCTGAAAACTATTGATTCATATATATTTTGTGATTTTTTTTTTTTTTTTTTTTGCTTCTTTCATCTAGGAGGGTTAATCTGGCTTCTGTTATTCCATCTTGGCTGGAAGCAGAAGTCTCCATTATCTTTAATCTTCACTCTCCCTTCCCCCTTTATATACTCAGTTGCCAATTTTATTTTTTCTTCTTCTTCTTTTTTTATATTAACATAGAATGTATTATTTCTTTTAGGGGTACAGTTCTGTGATTCATCAGTTTTACACAATACACAGCACTCACCACAACACATACCCTTCCCAGTATTCATTACCCAGGCACCCCATCCCTCCCACCCTCCTCCACTCCAGCAACCCCGGTTTGTTTCCTGAGATTAAGAGTCTCTTATGGTTTGTCTCCCTCTCTGGTTTCGTCTTGTTTCATTTGCCAATTTTATTAGATTCTGTCTCTCAAATTCATTTATTCTTTTTCTTCTGTCATCATGTCTTTTTCTAGTACTTCTTACCTGGATTGTTATTCTGTCTTTTATTTTATTTTATTTATTTGTCAGAGAGAGAGAGAGAGAGAGCGCGCACGCGCACAAGTAGGGGGAGCAGCAGGCAGAGGGAGAAGGAGAAGCAGATGCAGGGCTCGATCCCAGGAGTCTGGGATCATACCCTGAACCAAAAGCAGCTGCTTAATGACTGAGCCACCCAAGTGCCCCTTTTTCTGTTTTTCTAATGTGTCTCCTTGTATCCTTTATCTCTGTTTTCCTGTCCATTAAGTATATTACAACCAGCAATATTCTTCTTAAGGTACTCTATGAATGCAATTCCCATTAAAAATTTATATTAATTGGGGCGCCTGGGTGGCTCAGTGGGTTAAGCCTCTGCCTTCGGCTCAGGTCATGATCCCAGGGTCCTGGGATCGAGCCCCACATCGTGCTCTCTGCTCTGCAGGGAGCCTGCTTCCTCCTCTCTCTCTCTGCCTGCCTCTCCGCCTACTTGTGATCTCTGTCTGTCAAATAAATAAATAAAATCTTTAAAAAAAAATTTATATTAATTTCTTATTACCTGTCAAAATCAGTTCAGACACTCTGGCATTCGAGAGCCTTAGTAATTTGACACTATCTTTTTAGCCATCTACTAATAACCCTGTATGTATTACATAGTCCAACAATATTGAATTATAAATAATTTACTAAACAAAGCCCATTTTTATTCACTCTTCTGCCTTAATGCACTGTTTGTCTTGATTCCGAAAACTTTCCTCTTTATCTCAATCTTTTGAAGTTTCATTCCCCTTTCAAGGTTTCTCTCAAGTGGTACCTTCTTGAAACTTCTCCTGATCTTCTAAACAGATATTATTAACTCCCATAATACTTCATTTACATCTTTTGTAGTACTTAAAATATTTTGCCTGATTTTAAAGTTAGTTGGTGATATTATGATCATTCTCCTTCTGAAAGTTATGCTCTTACATCTTATTTATTTTTGTATTCCTATAATAGTGTCAAGCTTATATTTGGTGAGGTGAACTGGATCATATTCTTAGTTTTTATATGTTTTATTGGAATTAACTAATACAATTTTATTCCTAATTTATTTCCAGTAGTACTTTTCTGTACTTCCTTTTCACTGAATTGCCTGTATGTGTGTCTCATTGACTTCCTTTCAGAGGGGATTCTAACTTTATTTTTTAAACTACTTTCTATTTATTTTTTAAATTAATGAATAACTTTTAAGTAGTAAAGTACATAAATTGTAAGTGTACAGCGAATGTATGTTCACATGTACATGCACCCATATAATCATCATTCAGATAAAGATACCATTTCTAGCACATCAGAAGCATCCTTTTTGTCTCCTTCCATGTAGCAAAGCCTTCCCATAACTACATTTAAAAAATTTCAAGTTGTGTTTGTCTTTTGTGCTTTTTTAAAAAACAATTACGAGATCATTTTTGAACCTGTATAAGCTATTAAGAATAGCAGAATTCTCTAATTATGAAGGGCTTAAGCACTAAATCATTGAATTACAAGCTTATATTGAAGAATTCTTTTAGTAGAAATGGACTAAGGATTTATAGGTTAGGCATATTTCATAGTAATTAAAATTTTTCTAGATTTATTATAGGAGTGTCATGGTTTCAGTATTTGATTAATCTTTCCTTCTATACTCTCGTTTGTATTGTAAGCTATATGGTGACAGGTACTTCCCCCCACTTATTTTATATGTTAGTGTAAATATGGTGCTTGGTATATGTTAGGAATTTGATAATACATGTTAAGCAAGTGAAAGAATCAGCAGGCAATTTCTGCTTTAAGCAATCTTGATGGAAGATGAGGTAAATAAAGAACCAAAAACACTGAAATCAGAGCAAATTGCAAGATGACTTTGAGTCTAATTGGTCATAAAAATGAAGATTTCTGGAATACATAAGATAACTGGAAGAAGACCAGGTAGAAATCTAAAAACAACTTTCTTTTGTGGTGTTGCTGTTTTACAGGTATCTTATATTGGAGAAGGCATCAGATGAACTTGTTGAACGAAGTCACATTTTTAGTAGCTTTTTCTATAAATGCTTGACAAGAAAGGAAAATAATTTAACAGAAGACAATCCAAATCTTTCGTAAGTCATACTTCCAATGTACTTAAGTTTTAAGAGGAAAATATGCTATTTTGATGTTTCTAAGTGATAAAACTTGTTACATTATTTCCTGGAGTGAGCAGTATTACCACTTATGCAGGGTTTTTTTTGCTCTAAGATATGCTTCTTACCCTTCCACTGTTCTGTTCTGACTCTCGCAGGCTGCATTTCCAAGTGCATGTTCTGTGGGGACGTGGAGGTTGGAGGGCAAGGAGGGAAAAAGTCAGGTTACCCTCTTTGCCTTAGGCAGTGATTTTGGCAGTGGCATTATTTCCTCTGTGGGTTGTGTCTTTCAATGAACAGATCTGTAAGAATGCCAACTCCTATTTGGAGTTCCTACTGCTTCTTCCTCTTTGCCCTTTAGTGTAGGGGTATAGTAGTTTCCTCCTGTGCTAGTCTCTTGTTGCCTCTCTGCTCTCTTTTTTGGCTTTGCACTTTCTTTTCTTTATCATCACTATAGCCAATTCTCTGCATTACATTTTTATCTGTCTTAAAATATAGTGTCTTTTGATTTTCTGGTCAGACTGTCACCAAAATACTACTCTTTAGTTAAACTACTGTAAATTACACAAAATACTATCTTCACATAATTTGGCTTATAGTCAGAATTAATGGGGAGGGATATTTGGAAGGGGAAAGTTTATTAAATAAATTGATATTAAACATTTTTGATGCCTTCCTGTTCTATTTTATGTATATAGAAATTCATGGTTAGTACCATGCTTTTTTTTTTTTAATTAATTTTATTTTTTATAAACATATAATATATTTTTATCCCCAGGGGTACAGGTCTGTGAATCACCAGGTTTACACACTTCACAGCACTCATCATAGCACATACCCTCCCCAGTGTCCATAATCCCACCCCCCTCCCAACCCCCCTCCCTCCATCAACCCTCAGTTTGTTTTGTGAGATTAAGAGTCACTTATGGTTTGTCTCCCTCCCAATTCCATCTTGTTTCATTTACTCTTCTCCTACCCCATTAAACCCCCATGTTGCATCTCCTATCCCTCATATCAGGGAGATCATATGATAGGTGTCTTTCTCCGATTGACTTATTTCGCTAAGCATGATACCCTCTAGTTCCATCCACGTCATTGCAAATGGCAAGATTTCATTTCTTTGGATGGCTGCATAGTATTCCATTGTGTATATATACCACATCTTCTTTATTCATTCGTCTGTTGATGGACATCTAGGTTCTTTCCATAGTTTGGCTATTGTAGACATTGCTGCTATAAACATTCGGGTGCACGTGCCCCTTCGGATCACTACGTTTGTATCTTTAGGGTAAATACCCAGCAGTGCAATTGCAGGGTCATAGGGTAGTTCTATTTTCAACATTTTGAGGAACCTCCATGCTGTTTTCCAGAGTGGTTGCACCAGCTTGCATTCCCACCAACAGTGTAGGAGGGTTCCCCTTTCTCCGCATCCTCGCCAGCATCTGTCATTTCCTGACTTGTTAATTTTAGCCATTCTGACTGGTGTGAGGTGGTATCTCATTGTGGTTTTGATTTGTATTTCCCTGATGCCAAGTGATGTGGAGCACTTTTTCATGTGTCTGTTGGCCATCTGGATGTCTTCTTTGCAGAAATGTCTGTTCATGTCCTCTGCCCATTTCTTGATTGGATTATTTGTTCTTTGGGTGTTGAGTTTGCTAAGTTCTTTATAGATCTTGGACACTAGCCCTTTATCTGATATGTCATTTGCAAATATCTTCTCCCATTCTGTCAGTTGTCTTTTGGTTTTGTTAACTGTTTCCTTTGCTGTGCAAAAGCTTTTGATCTTGATAAAATCCCAAAAGTTCATTTTTGCCCTTGCTTCCCTTGCCTTTGGTGATGTTCCTAGGAAGATGTTGCTGCGGCTGAGGTCGGAGAGGTTGTTGCCTGTGTTCTCCTCAAGGATTTTGATGGATTCCTTTCTCACATTGAGATCCTTCATCCATTTTGAGTCTATTTTCGTGTGTGGTGTAAGGAAATGATCCAATTTCATTTTTCTGCATGTGGCTGTCCAATTTTCCCAACACCATTTATTGAAGAGGCTGTCTTTTTTCCATTGGACATTCTTTCCTGCTTTGTCGAAGATGAGTTGACCATAGAGTTGAGGGTCTATTTCTGGGCTCTCTATTCTGTTCCATTGATCTATGTGTCTGTTTTTGTGCCAGTACCATGCTGTCTTGATGATGACAGCTTTGTAATAGAGCTTGAAGTCCGGAATTGTGATGCCACCAACTTTGGCTTTCTTTTTTAATATTCCTTGGCTATTCGAGGTCTTTTCTGGTTCCATATAAATTTTAGGATTATTTGTTCCATTTCTTTGAAAAAAATGGATGGTACTTTGATAGGAATTGCATTAAATGTGTAGATTGCTTTAGGTAGCATAGACATTTTCACAATATTTATTCTTCCAATCCAGGAGCATGGAACATTTTTCCATTTCTTTGTGTCTTCCTCAATTTCTTTCATGAGTACTTTATAGTTTTCTGAGTATAGATTCTTAGTCTCTTTGGTTAGGTTTATTCCTAGGTATCTTAGGAGTTTTGGGTGCAATTGTAAATGGGATGGACTCCTTAATTTCTCTTTCTTCTGTCTTGTTGTTGGTGTAGAGAAATGCAACTGATTTCTGTGCATTGATTTTATATCCTGACACTTTACTGAATTCCTGTACAAGTTCTAGCAGTTTTGGAGTGGAGTCTTTTGGGATTTCCGCATATAGTATCATATCATCTGCGAAGAGTGATAGTTTGACTTCTTCTTTGCCGATTTGGATGCCTTTAATTTCCTTTTGTTGTCTGATTGCTGAGGCTAGGACTTCTAGTACTATGTTGAATAGCAGTGGTGATAACGGACATCCCTGCCGTGTTCCTGACCTTAGCGGAAAAGCTTTCAGTTTTTCTCCATTGAGAATGATATTTGCGGTGGGTTTTTCATAGATGGCTTTGATAATATTGAGGTATGTGCCGTCTATCCCTACACTTTGAAGAGTTTTGATCAGGAAGGGATGCTGTACTTTGTCAAATGCTTTTTCAGCACCTATGGAGAGTATCATATGGTTCTTGTTCTTTCTTTTATTAATGTGTTGTATCACATTGATTGATTTGTGGATGTTGAACCAGCCTTGCAGCCCTGGAATAAATCCCACTTGGTTGTGGTGAATAATCCTTTTAATGTACTGTTGAATCCTATTGGCTAATATTTTGGTGAGAATTTTCACATCTGTGTTCATCAAGGATATTGGTCTGTAGTTCTCTTTTTTGATGGGATCCTTGTCTGGTTTTGGGATCAAGGTGATGCTGGCTTCATAAAATGAGTTTGGAAGTTTTCATTCCATTTCTATTTTTTGGAACAGTTTCAGGAGAATAGGAATTAGTTCTTCTTTAAATGTTTGGTAGAATTCCCGCAGGAAGCCATCTGGCCCTGGGCTTTTGTTTGTTTGGAGATTTTTGATGACTGTTTCAATCTCCTTACTGCTTATGGGTCTGTTGAGGCTTTCTATTTCTTCCTGGTTCAGTTGTGGTAGTTTATATGTCTCTAGGAATGCATCCATTTCTTCCAGATTGTCAAATTTGTTGGCGTAGAGTTGCTCATAGTATGTTCTTATAATTGTCTGTATTTCTTTGGTGTTCGTTGTGATCTCTCCTCTTTCATTCATGATTTTATTTATTTGGGTCCTTTCTCATTTCTTTTTGATAAGTCTGGCCAGGGGTTTATCAATCTTATCAATTCTTTCAAAGAACCAGCTCCTAGTGTCGTTGATTTGTTCTATTGTTTTTTTGGTTTCTATTTCATTGATTTCTGCTCTGATCTTTATGATTTCTCTTCTCCTGCTGGGTTTAGGGTTTCTTTCTTGTTCTTTCTCCAGCGCCTTTAGGTGTAGGGTTAGGTTGTGTACCTGAGACCTTTCTTGTTTCTTGAGAAAGGCTTGTACCGCTATATATTTTCCTCTCAGGACTGCCTTTGTTGTGTCGCACAGATTTTGAACCGTTGTGTTTTCATTATCATTTGTTTCCATGAATTTTTTCAATTCTTCTTTAATTTCCTGGTTGACCCATTCATTCTTTAGAAGGATGCTGTTTAGTCTCCATGTATTTGGGTTCTTTCCCAATTTCCTCTTGTGATTGAGTTCTAGCTTCAGAGCATTGTGGTCTGAAAATATGCAGGGAATGATTCCAATCCTTTGATAACGGTTGAGACCTGATTTAGGACCAAGAATGTGATCTATTCTGGAGAATGTTCCATATGCACTAGAGAAGAATGTGTATTCTGTTGCTTTGGGATGAAAAGTTCTGAATATATCTGTGATGTCCATCTGGTCCAATGTGTCATTTAAGGCCTTTATTTCCTTGTTGATCTTTTGCTTGGATGATCTGTCCATTTCAGTGAGGGGAGTGTTAAAGTCCCCTACTATTATTGTATTATTGTCAATATGTTTCTTTGATTTTGTTATTAATTGGTTTATATAGTTGGCTGCTCCCATGTTAGGGGCATAGATATTTAAAATTGTTAGATCCTCTTGTTGGATAGTTCCTTTGAGTATGATATAGTGTCCTTCCTCATTTCTTATTGTAGTCTTTGGCTTAAAATCTAATTGATCTGATATAAGGATTGCCACTCCTGCTTTCTTCTGATGTCCATTAGCATGGTAATTCTTTTCCACCCCCTCACTTTAAATCTGGAGGTGTCTTCGGGTTTAAGATGAGTTTCTTGTAGGCAACATATAGATGGGTTTTGTTTTTTTATCCATTCTGATACCCTGTGCCTTTTGATTGGGGCATTTAGCCCATTAACATTCAGGGTAAGTATTGAGAGATATGAATTTAGTGCCATTGTATTGCCTGTAAGGTGACTGTTATTGTATATTGTCTCTGTTTCTTTCTGATCTACTACTTTTAGGGTCTCTCTTTGCTTAGAGGACCCCTTTCAATATTTCCTGTAGAGCTGGTTTGGTATTTGCAAATTCTTTCAGTTTTTGTTTGTCCTGGAAGCTTTTAATCTCTCCTTCTATTTTCAATGATAGCCTAGCTGGATATAGTATTCTTGGCTGCATGTTTTTCTCGTTTAGTACTCTGAATATACCATACCAGCTCTTTCTGGCCTGCCAGTCTCTGTGGATAAGTCTGCTGCCAATCTAATATTTTTACCATTGTACGTTACAGACTTCTTTTCCCAGGCTGCTTTCAGGATCTTCTCTTTGTCACTAAGACTTGTCAATTTTACTATTAGGTGATGGGGTGTGACCTATTCTTATTGATCTTGAGGGGGGTTTCTCTGAACCTCCTGGATTTTGATGCTTGTTCCCTTTGCCATATTGGGGAAATTCTCTCCAATAATTCTCTCCAATATACCTTGTGCTCCCCTCTCTGTTTCCTCTTCTTCTGGAATCCCAATTATTCTAATGTTGTTTCCTCTTATGGTGTCACTTATCTCTCGAATTCTCCCCTTGTGATCCAGTAGCTGTTTGTCCCTCTTTTGCTCAGCTTCTTTATTCTCTGTCATTTGATCTTCTATATTGCTAATTCTTTCTTCTGCCTCATTTATCCTAGCCGTCAGAGCCTCCATTTTTGTTTGCACGTCATTAATAGCTTTTTTGATTTCAACTTGGTTAGATTTTAGTTCTTTTATTTCTCCAGAAAGGGCTTTTATATCTCCCGAGAGGGTTTCTCTAATATCTTCCATGCCTTTTTCAAGCCCGGCTAGAACCTTGAATCGTCATTCTGAACTCTGGATCTGACATATTACCAATGTCTGTATTGATTAGGTCCCTGGCCTTTGGTACTGCCTCTTGTTCTTTTTTTTTTGTGGTGAATTTTTCCGCCTTGTCATTTTGTCCAGATAAGAGTATATGAAGGAGCAAGTAAAATACTAAAAGGGTGGCAACAACCCCAGGAAAATATGCTTTAGCCAAATCAGAAGAGATCCCAAATCGTGGGGGGCAGAGAAAGGGGATAAAAAGAGGCTCAGGGCGCCTGGGTGGCTCAGTGGGTTAAGCCGCTGCCTTCGGCTCAGGTCATGGTCTCGGAGTCCTGGGATCGAGTCCCGCATCGGGCTCTCTGCTCGGCGGGGAGCCTGCTTCCTCCTGTCTCTCTGCCTGCCTCTCTGCCTGCTTGTGATCTCTCTCTGTCAAATAAATAAATAAAATCTTAAAAAAAAAAAAGAGGCTCAGAAAGAAAGAAAAAAAATTAAAAAAAGAAAACCAATAAAGAAAAAGTATAAAAAGGAAAAAAAATATATATATTAGATAAACTAGTTAAAAAATATTAAAAAAGTAAAGGGTAAAAGTTAAAAAAATTTAGCAGAAGAAGAAAAAAAAATTGAAAAAGAAAAGAAAAAAAAATTAATTTAACTGCAAGGCTAAAGAATCATGGGGAGAAAGCCATTAGTTCCGTGCTTTGCTTTCTCCTCCTTGGAATTCCACCGCTCTCCTTGGTATTGAAACTACACTCCTTGGTAGTGAACTTGGTCCTGGCTGGGTTTCTTGCTGATCTTCTGGGGAGGGGCCTGTTGTAGTGATTCTCAAGCGTCTTTGCCCCAGGCGGAGTTGCACCGCCCTTACCCGGGGCTGGGCTGAGTAATCCACTCGGGTTTGCTGGGTTTGCTTTCGGGAGCTTTTGTTCCCTGAGCGCTTTCCGTAGAGTTCCGGAGGGCAGGAATGAAGATGGCGGCCTCCCGGTCTCTGGCCCTGAGGAGCCCAGAGCCCGGGGCCCCACTCCTCAGTGCGCCCCCAGAGAACAGCGCCCAATGACTCCCGCCACCCTGGCCTCCGGCCACGCTCCGAGCTGACCGAGCCTACGACCGGTTGGTTCAAGGTAACCCCGAGCTGAGAGTCACTCCTCGGCTCTGTCTCTGTAGCCGGCTTCCCCGTTCTAATACCTGTGAGCTCTGCGACACTCAGACACCCCCGATCCTTCTGTGACCCTGTGGGACCTGAGGTCACCCTGACCCCGCGTGGGCTTCACCCCGGTTAAGCCTCTGGAGCGATGTCCCTCAGCGGAACAGACTTTTAAAAGTCCCGATTTTGTGCTCCGTTGCTCCGTCGCTCGCCAGGAGCCAGCCCCTCCCCCCGCGGTCTATGTTCCCGTCGCTTTGGATTCACTTCTCTGCCAGTCCTACCTTGCAGAAAGTGGTTGATTTTCTGTTTCTAGAGTTGCTGTTCTTTTTCTCTTCGATCTCCCGTTGGATTTGTAGGTGTTTGTAATCTTTAGATAAGCTATCTAGCTGATCTCCCGGTACCTGAAGTAGTCTCAGCCTGCTACTTCTCCGCCATCTTGACTCCTCCCCAGTACCATGCTTTTAATTTTATGTTTTTTTTTTTTTATAAAATTACTAGTCAGTGTTTGGCATAACCACCTAGAAACTGAAAATGAAAGCAGGTAGGATCTGTTGTAGTTTTAAATTTTAGGATAATTTTTAAAAATTAAAATTTGATATTATATGTTTGATCATATATAAAAGGAATATAAAACAAAGACACATAAGTGGCATATTCCAGAGTAAGATATATATATGATACTAAGCTTAGATATTACTATACTTAGTATATTATACACACACACACAAACACACACACAGATGACCCTGGAACAACATGGGTTTGAAATGTGTGGTGCCCTTATATGCAGATTTTTTTTATAAGTACAGTATATGTATTAACTGTAAATACTGTAAATGTATTTTCCTTATGGTTTTCTTGATAACTTCTTTTAGATACCATCTATTTATTTATTTCTTGTTTATTTATTATTTTCTCTAACTTACTGTATTATTTTAATAGTACATTATATAATACAGTACATGATAAAATACATATGCAAAATATGTGTTAATTGATTTTATGTTATTGGTAACATGAGGCCCTTAGTTGTTAACATTTTGGGGAGTCAAAAGTTATATACATGGGTTTTCAACTCCATTGGGAGTGTGGGTGCCACTAAACTCCTCACTGTTCAAGGGTCAACTGTGTGTGTGTGCCTGTGTGTGTTTGTATCTCTCTCCTGGACAAAAACTCATACTAATGCTTGACCAGATATATATATAATTAGTATTCACACTAAGAATTTCTATAAATCAGTAAAAAATAAAAAAGCCCAGAATCAAAGTGATAAGGGATATAAACCTTTTAAAAATTTTTTTTAAAAAATTAACATATAATGTATTGTTTGTTTCAGGGGTACAGGTCTATGATTCATCAGTCTTATACAATGCACAGCACTCACCATAGCACATACTCTCCCTAGTGTCCATTATCCAGGCACTCCACCCCTCCTACTCTCTTCCCCTCCAGCAACCCTCAGTTTGTTTCCTGAGATTAAGACTCTCTTAAGGTTTGTCTCTTTCTCTGGTTTCATCTTTCATTTTTCCCTCCCTTCTCCTATTATCCTCTCTGTCTTGTTTCTCAAATCCCTCATACCAGTGAGATCATATGATAATTGTCTCTCATTGACTGACTTATTTCACTTAGCATAATACCCTCTAATTTTATCCACGTTGTTGTAAATAGCAAGATTTCATTTTTTGATGGCTGCATAGTATTCCATTGTGTATGTGCATGTGTGTGTTGTGTGTGTATCTATCTATCTACCTATCTATCTCACATCTTCTTTATCCATTTATCTGTTGATGGTTATCTAGGCTCTTTCCATAGTTTGGCTGTTGTAGATATTGTGGACTATTGTGGGTCTTTCCATAGTTTGGCTACTGTGGATTGCCATAAACATTCAGGTGCATGTGCCCCTGCAGATCACAACATTTACATCTGTAGGGTATTTACCCAGTACTGCAGTTGCTGGGTCGTAGGGTAGCTCTATTTTCAACTTTTTGAGGAATCTCCATGCTGTTTTGCAGAGTGGCTATACCAGCTTGCATTGCCACCAACAGTGTAGGAGAGTTCCCCTTTCTCCGCATCCTCACCAACACCTGTCATTTCCTGACTGGTTAATTTTAGCCATTCTGACTGGTGTGAGGTGGTATCTCACTATGGTTTTGATTTCTATTTCCCTGATGCCGAGTGATGTACATTTTCTCATGTGTCTGTTGGCCATTTGGATGTCTTCTTTGCAGAAATGTCTGTTCATGTCTTATGCCCATTTCTTGATTGGATTATTTGTTCTTTGGGTGTTGAGTTTGCCAAGTTCTTTATAGATTTTGGGCACTAGCCCTTTATCTAATATGCCATTTGCAAATATCTTCTTCCATTTTGTCGGTTGTCTTTTGGTTTTATTGACTGTTTCCTTTGTTGTGCAAAAGCTTTTGATCTTGATGAAGTCCCAGTAGTTTTTTTGCCCTTGATTCTCCTGCCTTTGGTGATGTTTCTAGGAAAAAATTACTGTGGTTTAGGTCGAAGAGGTTGCTTTCTGTGTTCTCAAGGATTTTGAAGGATTCTTGTCTCACATTGAGGTCTTTCATCCATTTTGAGTCTATTTTCGTGTGTGGTGTTAGGAAATGGTGCAGTTTCATTCTTCTGCATGTGACTGTCCCATTTCCCCAACATCATTTGTTGAAGAGACTGTCTTTTTATTCCATTGGACATTCTTAACTGCTTTGTCAAAGATTAGTTGACCCTAGAGTTGAGGGTCTATTTCTGAGCTCTCTATTCTGTTCCATTGACCAATGTGTCTGTTTTTGTGCCAGTACCATACTGTCTTGATAATTACAGCTTTGTAATAGAGCTTAAAGTCTGGAATTGTGATGCTGCCAACTTTCAAGATCCCTCTGGCTATTTGAGGTCTTTTCTGGTTCCATATAAATTTTAAGTTTATTTGATCCATTTCTTTGAAAAAAGTTGATGGTATTTTGATAGGGATTGCATTAAATGTGTAGATTGCTCTAGGTAGCATAGACATTTTCATAATATTTGTCCTTCTGAATCATGAGTGTGGAACATTTTTCCATTTCTTTGTGTCTTCCTCAATTTCTTTCACGAGTACTCCATAGTTTTCTGAGTACAGATTCTTTGCCTCTTTGGTTAGATTTATTCCTAGGGATCTTATGATTTTGGTTGCAATTGTAAATGGAATTGACTCCTTAATTTCTCTTTCTTCTGTCTTGCCATTGTTGTAAGAAATGCAACTGATTTATGTGCATTGATGTTGTAACCTGCCACTAACTGAATTCCTATATGAGTTCTAGCAGTTTTGGACTGGAGTCTTTGGGGTTTTCCACATAAAGTATCGTATCTGCCTGGAGTGAGAGTTTGACTTCCTTTTTGCTGATTCAGATGCCTTTTATTTCTTCTTGTTGTCTGACTGCTGAGGCTAGGACTTCTAATATTATGTTGAATAGCAGTGGTGAGAGTGGACAGCCCTGCTGTGTTCGACCCTAGGGGAAAAGCTCTCAGTTTTTCCTCCATTGAGAAAGATATTCGCTGTGGTGTTTTTCATAGATAGCTTTGATGATATTGAGGTATGTACCCTTTATCCCTACACTGTGAAGATTTTTTTTTAAAAGATTTTATATATTTATTTGTCAGAGAGAGAGGGAGAGAGAGTGAGTACAGGCAGACAGAATGGCAGGCAGAGGCAGAGATAGAAGCAGGTTCCCTGCTGAGCAAGGAGCCCGATGTGGGACTCGATCCCAGGATGCTGGGATCACGACCTGAGCCAAAGGCAGCCACCCAGGCATCCCAACTGTGAAGATTTTTGATCAAGAAAGGATGCTGTACTTTGTCAAATGCTTTTTCAGTATCTATTGAGAGTATCATATGGTTCTTGTTCTTTCTTTTATTAATGCATTGTATCACATTGATTATTTTGAGGATGTTGAACCAACCTTGAAGCCCAGAAGTAAATCCCACTTGGCCATGGTGCATAATCTTTTTAATGTACTGTTGGATCCTGTTGGCTACTATTTTGGTGAGAATTTTTGCATCCATGTTGATAAGGGATATTGGTCTGTAATTTTCCTTTCTGTGGGGACTTTGTCTGGTTTTGGGATCAAGGTAATTCTGGTCCCATAAAATGAGTTTGGAAATTTTCCTTCCATTTCTACTTTTTGGAACAGTTTCAGGAGAATAGATATTAATTCTTAAAATGTTTGGTAGAATTCCCCTGGGAAGCCATGTGGTCTTGGGCTCATGTTTTTTGGGAGATTTTTGATGACTGCTTCAGTCTCCTTACTGGTTATGGGTCTGTTCAGGTTTTCTATTCCTTTCTGGTTGAGTTTTGGTAGTTTCTATGTGTCTAGGAATGCCTCCATTTCTTCCAGATTATCACATTTGCTGGTATATAGTTGCTCATAATATGTTCTTATAATTGTTTGTATTTCTTTGGTGTTCATTGTGATCTCTCCTCTTTCATTCATATTTTGTTAATGTGGGTCCTTTCTCTTTTCTTTTTGATAAGTCTGGCCAGAAGTTTATCAGTCTTAAAATTCTTTCCAAGAACCAGCTCCTAGTTGCATTGATCTGTTCTACTGGTTTTTGTTGTTGTTGTTGTTGTGTTTTTTTGTTTTGTTTTGTTTTGTTTTTGTTTTTTGTTTGTTTGTTTCTGTTTCATTGATTTCTGCTCTGGTCTTTATTATTTCTCTTCTCCTCCTGGGTTTAGGCTTTCTTTGTTGTTCTTTCTCCAGCTTATTTAGGTGTAGGGTTAGGTTGTATACTTGAGACCTTTCTTGTTTCTTGAGAAAGAGTTGTATTGCTCTATACTTTCCTCTCAGGACACCTATGCTGTGTCTCAAAGATTTTGTACAGTGTGTTTTCATTTTCATTTATTTCCATGTATTTTTTTAATTCTTTAATTTCCCGTTTGACCCATTCATTCTTTAGTAAGATGGTCTTTAGCCTCCATGTATTTGAGTTCTTTCCGACTTTCCTCTTGTGGTTGTGTTCTAGTTTCAAAGCATTATAGTCTGAAAATATGCTGGGAATGATCCCAGTCTTTTGGTACTGGCTGAGACCTGATTTGTGACCCAGGAGGTGATCTATTTTGGAGATTGTTCCATGTGTACTAGAGAAGAATGTGTATTCTGTTGCTTTAAGATGGAATGTTCTGAATTATCTGTGATGTCCCTCTGGTCCAGTGTGTCATTTAAAGTCTTTATTTCCTTGTTGATCTTTTGCTTAGATGATTTGACCATTTCAGTAAGGGGTTGTTATAGTCCCCGCCTATTGTTGTATTATTGTTGATGTGTTTCTTTGATTTGGTTATTAATTGATTTATATATAGTTGGCTGCTTCCATGTTAGTGCCATAGATTTTTAAAATTGTTTGATCTTCTTGTTGGACAGACCCTTTAACATGATATAGTGTCCTTCTTCATCTCTTATTATGGTCTTTTGCTTAAACTCTAATTTGTTTGATATATAAGGATTGCTACCCCAGCTTTCTTTTGATGTCCCATTAGCATGGTAAATTGTCTTCCATCCCTTCACTTTAAATCTGGAGGTGTCTTTGGTTCTAAAATGAGTTTCTTGCAGACAGCATATCAATGGGTCTTTTTTTTTTTTTTAAAGATTTTATTTATTCGTCAGAGAGAGAGAGAGCGAGCGAGCACAGGCAGACAGAGTGGCAGGCAGAGGCAGAGGGAGAAGCAGGCTCCCCACAGAACAAGGAGCCCGATGTGGGACTCGATCCCAGGACGCTGGGATCATGACCTGAGCCGAAGGCAGCTGCTTAACCAACTGAGCCACCCAGGCGTCCCGGGTCTTTTTTTTTTTTTTAATGTTTTCTGATACCCTCTGTCTTTTGATTGGGGAATTTAGCCCATTTACATTCAGAGTAACTATTGAAAGATATGAATTTAGTGCCATTGTATTGCCTTAAGGTGACTGTTACTGTATATTGTCTGTATTCGTTTCTGGTCTGTTACTTTTAGGCTCTTTCTTGGCTTAGAGGACCCCTTTCAATATTTCCTATAGGGCTGGTTTGGTGTTTGCAAATTCTTTTAGTTTTCATTTGTCCTGGAAGCTTTTTATCTGTCCTTCTATTTTCAATGCCAGGCTGGATGGATATAATATTCCTGGTTGCATATTTTTCACATTTAGTGCTCTGAATATATCATGCCAGTCCTTTCTGGCCTGCCAGGTCTCTGCGGGTAGGTCTTCTGCCAGTCTACTATTTCTATCGTTGTAGGTTATAGACCTCTTGTCCTGAGTTGTTTTCAGGCTTTTCTCTTTGGCACTGGGACTTGTAAGTTTTATTATTAAATGACGGGGTGTTGACCTACTTTTATTGATTTTGAGGGCAGTTCTCTGTGCCTCCTGCATTTTGATGCTTATTTCCTTCCCCAAATTAGGGAAGTTCTCCCCTGTAATTTGCTCCAGTATACCTTCTGCCTCTCTCTTTCTTCTTCTTCTCAGTTCCCAATTATTCTAATATTGTTTTGTCTTATGGTATCACTTATCTCTCGAATTCTCCCCTTGTGATTCAGTAGTTGTTTATCTCTCTTTTTCTCAGCTTCTTTATTCTCCATCATTTGGTCTTCTATATCACTAATTCTCTCTTCTGCCTCAATTATCCTAGCAGCCAGAGCCTTCATTTTTTTATTGCACCTCATTAATAGCTTTTGTGATTTCAACTTGGTTAGATTTTAGTTCTTTTATTTCTCCAGAATGGGATTTTATTTCTTCAGAAAGAGATTCTCTAGTATCTTCTATGCTTTTTCTAAGCCCAACTGGCATCTTTGTAATTATTTTCTAACTTTAGTTTTGACATCTTACTAATGCGTATTGATTAGGTCCTTATCAGTCAGTATTGCCTCTTGTTCTTCTTTTGGAGGTGAGTTTTTCCACCTTGTCATTTTGTCTAGAGCAGAATAGATGAATGAGAGAACAAAATGCTAAAATGGTAACAATGACCCCAGAAAAAAATACAGTAACCAAATCAGAGAAAACCTGAATCCAGTGGGAGAAGAAAGGGAAAAAAAAATAGGTGATTGGCCTGATGAATGTAACAGAGCCACACAGTTCGTTTTGGGTGTATTTTTGTCTGTTAGAAGAAACTGCCTACCAAAATTTGAAAGAAAGAAAGAGAGAAAAAATATATATATAGGTAAACATGATGAAGTGATGGAATATGACTGTAAAGAGGAAAGTTAAAAAATATTTAAAAAAAAATTGATAAGTAAGAAGTTTGTTGAAAAAAAAAAAAGATAGAATGTGATCAGGCTGGAGACTAGAACAAAGCCGTAAGCTAGATTTAGGGTCTCTTTTGGTCTTTTAGAAGAAACTCTATCCCAAAATTTTAAAGAAAGAAAAATCTATTTGCATACAAAAAATAAGGTTAAATAGAATGAAGGGATAGAATATGACTATAACAATGAAAATTTCAAAAGATTTTTTAAAAAGGTATTGATGAGATAGTTTAAAATAGGAAATAGGAACAATTAAAGAAAAATAGAGGAAGAAAAAAATAATGAAAATTAAAAAACATTTAACTTCAGAAGACAAAGAGATCATGGGGAAACAGCCATGAATTTAATGTGCTCCATTCCCCTAGCACTGGTGTTTTGCTGTTCTCATTGATCAGTAATCTTGATCTTGGCTGGATGTTCTTGCTGATCTTCTGGGGGAGGGTCCTGTTGTAGTGATTCTCAAGTGTTTTTGCCCGAGGTGGAATTGTACCACCCTAGCCGGGGCAGGCTAAGTGATCTGTTCTGTTTCGCTCTTGGTAGTTTTTCTTCCCTGAACACTTTCCATACAACTTTGGAGGATGAGAATGAAGATGGTGGCTTCCCAGTCTCCCACCTGGAGTTGCTGAGAGCTCGGGGTCCCCCTCCTCAGTGCACCCTCAGAGAAAAGCAGTCAATCACTCCTGTCTCCCTGATCTCTGGCTGCACTGTGAGCTCACCCAGCCTGTTACCGAGCATTTCTGTCTGTGGCACATGGCCTCGTTTGGAGTCTCCCAACCCAGCAGATTCCTGCAGTGCGATTCCATGCCACTCCTCCTGGTAGAGGAAGGGTGGGGTCTCCCCAGATCTGCCACTTTTGGGTTCCCTGCCCCAAGAGCAGTGGTATCACTATGCCTCAGATCACGGTTAGTGGCAACCCCAAGCTGAGAGTCCACTCCTTGGCTCTGTCTTTGCTGCTGGCTTTCCTGCTTACCTGGGAGCTTGCTGCACTCAGGCACCCCTGGTCTTCCTGTGACCCCAAGGGTCCTGTGTCCTGTGTCCACTGTCCTAGCGAGGGCTCCACCCCCTGCTTAGCCTCTGGAGCGATGTCCGTCAGTGGAGCAGACTTCTAAAAGTTCTGATTTTGTGCTCCACTGCTCTGCCACTTGCTGGGAGCTGGCCCCTCCCTCAGCGGCCTATCTTCTGGTATATCACCTCGGGTTCACTTCTCCACATGGCCTACCTTCCAGAAAGTAGTAGCTTTTCTGTTCATAGAATTGTTATTCTCTTCAATTTCCTATTGAATTTGTAAGTGTTCAGAATGGTTTGATAACTATGTAGCTGAATTCCTGGGACCAGATGAAATTTAGGTCTCCTACTCTTCTGCCATCTTGCTCCTGCCCATCCCCCAAAAGGGATATAAACCTTAATGGTAAATAAATCCCTGATAAGATGCTCATACTATTAGTGTTAGGAAATCTCAGACTAAATGATTCACAAACTTATTACTATGGATTATGAGATGCTGACAGAGCTGGCTTCTGTCCATCTCCTATACACAACTCATGATATTCTTTCCACTCACTTATCCTACTTCATTCAGCTCAACCTACTTCCTTTAAATTTTCAAATATGTGAAGCTCTTTCCTATTTTCTGATGAAATTTTTTCTCCCAGCACTTTTTTGTTTCATAACATGATCTCTAATCATTTGTTTGCTTGTCCTAAAATTAAATTTCATGAGATCATGAACTACATCTGTCTTATTTTCTACTCTTTCCTTAGTGCCTCTTGCTCAGTGCTTGGTACATATTAGGATCTCAAGAGAATAATAATGTATCTTACTGAATGGGGAGAGAAGTGTTAGACATTTAATTGAACATATTCATTTTCCAAAGAGTTAGGAACTGAGAATAAGTGATTATATTATGTTCCCCATATTCTCTCCTGTTCTCCTTGCCCCATGCAGTGTCTCATATGTTACCAATCAAATAAGGTTAGCATAGTCAGGAAACCAAACACCAATATAACAAAAAAAGAAAACCATTTTTCTATCTTTAAGATTTTCTTTTTTTTTAAAAGAATTTATTCATTTATTAAAGAGAAAGAGCATGAGCAGAGGGAGGGACAGAGGGACAAGCAGACTGCCTGCTGAGTGAGGAGCTGGACACGAAGCTGGGCTCAATCCTAGAACTCCGAGATTATGACCTGACCCAAAGTCAGATGCTTAACTGACTGAGCCACCCAGGCGCCCCATCTTTAAGATTTTCAAATGAAAAAACAGATTAATAGGCTATGCACTAGTTGAAAATAATTGTTTATAATCACTGGAATGGTTGGGTCATTCTGAAATAAGAAAATGCAGTAAACATAGGACTTCTGATTATTTTATAAAATTAATTACATTGTATCTAATTTCTGCCACTTGTTTTCAGCTCATTCTAGATTCCATCTCCTTCCTAATATTTATCCCTCTGAATTTGGTTAGATATTCAGATGAATAGGGATGGGTCAGAGAAGTCTGATTCCTATATTACTTGGAACTTTAAGAAAATAAATATAGAAGAACTTAATGATTTGTTTCATTCTTTGCATAAAAAAGAGGTTCTTGAAGGGACTGAGCCAGAAGTCACATACCATGGCACTTTTTTATGTCACTGTTAAATACCACCCCTTTCCTGAAACTTTTTTTGATATTCAAACTTGGTTTGATATTATCCTTCCTTAGTTTTCCTGATAAAGAAAAGATAATTATTTCTCTGTCCCAATTCTTTTCTAGATGGCTTTTCTAAATGCTGTAACATAATTTCTTTATAATCCTTATGACATTTATACTTTAGTTATTTGTTGTAGTTGTTTTCTGCCCTCATTACTTTATAAATTCCTTAAAGGTAGTGTGGGTGATTTTTATTAATTGCTCATAGAAAACTAATATTTATTGCAGAAACAAAATGGAAGATGGGTGAATGGTGGGTATATTTAACTCATTATCTTATAATTTCCTTATATATGAAATGGAAGGAGATGAATGTCGTCTTTAAAAAAATCTAAGAATATATGCCTCATTCCTCCTCTTCCATTAAGTTTTGATACCTCCCTCATCACATATAAAACATTTAGATGATTCTCTTAAGATTCTTATCATGTCCACATGAAGCTAAATTGAATAAATAAGTATAGCTATTTTTAGTTGCTGAACTACTTTTGAAATCTATAAAACATTTTATAAATTGCTTTTATTCTTTTTATATTATTATTTATAAATGTGATTTGGATTAAGAACAAACTAGACTTAATGAAAAGGGGTGAATATTATATACCTTAATGTGTGTTAAATATTATGTATCTTAAAGAGGATGGTTAAGTAAACTGAATCTAGCATTTTTTTCAGTGTTTGAAAGTGACTCTTGAAATCTGTATCTTAAAGTTTAAATTTTTTATGTGTAAAAAATCTTTCATATTCTCAGAATGGCACAGAGAAGACATAAAAGAGTAAGAACATGGACTCGTCACATAAACATCTTTAACAAAGATTACATTTTTGTGCCTGTAAATGAGTCGTGAGTATTTCAGATTATTTAAAAACAAAATTGGAGCATACAGAAAAAAAATGTTTTTTCTTATGGGTATGTAATTTACAGGTATTATTTTTAATTTTTTCCAAAGAAATGGCTAGAACTATGAGTTACTTATCTTAAATTTTGGTTTGACAGTGGCTATATTGTAAATATAGTGGAAAAAAAATGACAGATACCCACAAGACTATAATGACTGAGACATTGAGTTTTTCTTTCTTGGACTCAAAAGATTTTCTGCATAAAAGATCAAAAGGTTTTAGGATGAATCTTAAAATACTTAAGAGAACAAGCTCTTCAAGCATAAATAGAAAAGAGTTGATGTTGTGAATCTGTCTATTTATTGAAGCAGTTTCTCAGTAGGAAGCACTGATTGGATGAAATAAATAAATTTGAAATAGCTCAGGTTTTACCCTAAGTAGTCTTACTGCTTATTGAATTACTTTTGGAATGTGTATTCCATATTGTGTCAAATATTACAATGGGCTTCTTCAGAATTGGTATGAAAATTGTCATACCCACTTTCTCAGCTGTAGGTCCTGAACACATTCTTTTGCATTATTTGGATTTTGTGTTATTAAGATTGTATTTCTTTTTCAACAGATCTCACTGGTACCTTGCAGTCATTTGCTTTCCATGGTTAGAAGAAGCTGTATATGAAGATTTTCCACAAACATTATCTGAGCACTCCCAAGTTCAGCAGTCTCAACATGACAACAAAACAATAGGTGGTAAACTTAATGTAGTGTTTTCAATAATAATGACAACAATAAAATGATTATAGTGAAATATGAAGTTAAAAGATAATTCATGACAGTTTTTTATCATGACACTTATTAGAAGAAAGAATAAGAAATATGAAATTTTCAAAATAGATGCCCAATCTCATGTATAACCAGATGTAATTCTTAATTTATACTGTTATATCAAGTTTTACTGTAGCACTTTTTGTAATTTTGCTAACATGACTAAGAATTCATGTTATGGATCTGCAGGCATAGACCAGTTTAGGTCTTTTGCCTCCTTGGTTAAATTTATTCTTGGGTATTTTATTATTTTTGGTACAAATGTAAGTGGAATTGTTTTTTTAATTTCTCTTTCTGCTATTTGTTATTAGTATATAGAACTGCAACAAATTTATGTATATTAATTTTGTGTCCTGCAGCTTTACTGAATTCATTTAAGTGTTTTAGTGATGAAATCTTGCATTTTTTTCTTAACAAATGAACACAATTCTTGTTAACATTAGTAAATTGACTAGGTAATATCAGGTCTCTTAAAATTTTTCCATGATTTTTCTTATGTTATAACACAAATCTTAATTAAGTATGGAAATAAGCTCACCATTTTGAGGAAAAAAAATGGAAATTATGTTTTTAATAGCTGTAGTCTAAACAGTAAGCAGAATTATTAATAGACATTATCATTAACACTGGCCCAAACCATATCTAAATATTTTGCATTAGACATAAATAAACACTCATAACTGCTTTATTATTTCTAACTAGATAATGATCTACATACTGCTTCAACACTGTCTTTGGGCACAGAGGATTCCCAAGTAAGTTTATTCTTTTAGGTATAAAAGAGGGAAAACCCTTGAATGTAATAATTTTATCTGTAAAATAGGGCATAGTGAGGTATGGTCTATGATGGATTTTTTTTTTAATTTTTTAATTTTTTAATAAATATATATTTTTAACCCCAGGGGTACAGGTCTGTGAATCGCCAGGTTTACACACTTCACAGCACTCACCATAGCACATACCCCACACAATGTCCATACCCCCACCACCCTCTCCCAACCGCCCTCCCCCCAGCAACCCTCAGTTTGTTCTGCGAGATTAAGAGTCTCTTATGGTTTGTCTCCGTCCCGATCCCATCTTGTTTCATTTATTCTTTTCCTACCCCCCAAGCCCCCCATGTTGCATCTCCACTTCCTCATATCAGGGAGATCATAAGATAGTTGTCTTTCTCCGATTGACTTATTTCGCTAAGCATAATACCCTCTAGTTCCATCCACATCATCGCAAATGGCAAGATTTCATTTCTTTTGATGACTGCATAGTATTCCATTGTACATATATACTACATCTTCTTTATCCATTCATCTGTTGATGGACATCTAGGTTCTTTCCATAGTTCGGCAATTGTGGACATTGCTGCTATAAACATTCGGGTGCACGTGCCCCTCTGGATCACTATGTTTGTATCTTTAGGGTAAATACCCACTAGTGCAATTGCTGGGTCGTAGGGTAGCTCTATTTTCAACTTTTTGAGGAATCTCCATGCTGTTTTGCAGAGTGGCTGCACCAGCTTGCATTCCCACCAACAGTGTAGGAGGGTTCCCCTTTCTCTGCATCCTTGCCAGCATCTGTCATTTCCTGACTTGTTAATTTTAGCCATTCTGACTGGTGTGAGGTGGTATCTCATTGTGGTTTTGATTTGTATTTCCCTGATGCCAAGTGATGTGGAGCATTTTTTCATGTGTCTGTTGGCCATCTGGATGTCTTCTTTGCAGAAATGTCTGTTCATGTCTTATGCCCATTTCTTGATTAGATTATTTGTTCTTTGGATGTTGAGTTTGCTAAGCTCTTTATAGATTTTGGACAAGAGCCCTTTATCTGATATGTCTTTTGCAAATATCTTCTCCCATTCTGTGAGTTGTCTTTTGGTTTTGTTAACTGTTTCCTTTGCTGTGCAAAAGCTTTTGATCTTGATGAAATCCCAATAGTTCATTTTGCCTTTGCTTCTCTTGCCTTTGGTGATGTTCCTAGGAAGAAGTTGCTATGGCGGAGGTCGAAGAAGCTGCTGCCTGTGTTCTCCTCAAGGATTTTGATGGATTCCTTTCTCACATTGAGGTCTTTCATCCATTTTGAGTCTATTTTCATGTGTGGTATAAGGAAATGGTCCAATTTCATTTTTCTGCATGTGGCTGTTCAATTTTCCCAACACGATTTGTTGAAGAGACTGTCTTTTTTCCATTGGACATTTTTTCTGCTTTGTCGAAGATTAGTTGACCTTAGAGTTGAGGGTCTATTTCTGGGCTCTCTATTCTGTTCCATTGGTCTATGTGTCTGTTTTATGCCAGTACCATACTGTTTTGATGATGACAGCTTTGTAATAGAGCTTGAAGTCTGGAATTGTGATGCCACCAACTTTGGCTTTCTTTTTCAATATTTCTCTGGTTATTCTAGTTCTTTTCTGGTTCCATATAAATTTTAGGATTATTTGTTCCATTTCTTTGAAAAAAATGGATGGGATTTTGATAGGGATTGCAGTAAATGTGTAGATTGCTTTAGGTAGCATAGACATTTTCACAATATTTGTTCTTCTAGTCCAGGAACATGGAACACTTTTCCATTTCTTTGTGACTTCCTCAATTTCTTTCATGAGTACTTTATAGTTTTCTGAGTATAGATTCTTAGCCTCTTTGGTTAGGTTTATTCCTAGGTATCTTATGGTTTTGGGTGCACTTGTAAATGGGAGTGACTCCTTAATTTCTCTTTCTTCTGTCTTGTTGTTGGTGTAAAGAAATGCAACTGATTTCTGTGCACTGATTTTATATCCTGACACTTCACTGAATTCCTGTACAAGTTCTAGCAGTTTTGGAGTGGAGTCTTTGGGTTTTCCACATGTAGTATCATATATGATGGATATTGTTGGACCATAATAAATGTGTTGTTTTATGGTTCTTTGATATATTTTATGGGGATAGGAAACAGAATAAGAGAAATTATCATTCTTCTTGCATTTGTGTAGCTTACTTTAACTTTTTTTATTTGTTTATTCAGTAATTTATTAGTTCATTTTGGTTGGTTCCTTTTCAGAGTATTTTTTTAAGTTTTTTTTTTTTTTTTAATTTATTCATTTGAGAGAGAGACAGAGAGAGGAAGAGGGAGAAGTAGGGTCCCCACTGAGCCAGCCAGGAGCTTGATGTGGGGCTCGATCCCAGGACCTGGAGATCATGACCAGAGCCAAAGGCAGATTCCCACCATCTGAGCCACCCAGGCGCACCTTCAGATGTACTTTCATTCTTCATCATGTCAGCATTTTTTTAAGCTAGTGTAATTAGTAATCTAAACCTAAATATATATAAATGTATATATATTTCATATATATTTATATATATTATATATAAAATGTACATATTTAAAAATTATTTTCTAGTGTAGTTTGACATACGGTACTACATTAGTTTCAGATGTACAACATAGTGATTTGACAATTTTAAATGTTATGCTACATTTACTGCAGGCGTAGCCACCATCTGTCACCATATAGTGCTATTGCACTGTCACTGACCATATTCCTTATGCTGTGACTTTTATACCTGTGATTATTTATTCCATAACTGAAGCCTGACTCTCTCACTCCCCCTTCACCCATTTTGCCCATCCCCTGATGCTCCTCCCCTCTGGCAACCATCAGTTTGTTCTCTGTATTTATAGGTCTGATTCTGCTTTTTGTTTGTTTATTAATTTGTTTTTTTAGATTTCACATTTGAGTGAAATCTTATGGTATTTGTCTTTCTCAATCTGACGTATTTCACTTAGCGTAATAGCCTCTAGCTCCCTCCACATCATCGCCAATAACAAACTTTCATTCTTTTTTATTTCTAATACTCCTCTGTGTGTGTGTGTGTATGTGTGTGTGTACATCTTCTTTATCCATTCATCTGTTGATGGGCACTTGGACTGCTTTCATATCTTGGCTATTGTAAATAATACTGCAGTATACATTATGGTGCACATATCTTTTCAAATAAGTGTTTTCACTTTCTTTGGGTAAACACCAAGTGGTAGAATTATTGGGTCGTATGGTATTTCTCTTTTTAATTTTTTGAGGAAACTCTGTATTGTTTTTCACAGTGGCTGTAGAAAACCAATTTACATTCTCACCAGCAGTTTATGCAGATTTCTTTTTATTCACATTCTCACCAACACTTGTTATTTTTTGTCTTTTTGATTTAGTCCCTTCTGGCAGGTATGAGGTAGTATTTCATTGTGGTTTTAATTTACATTTCCCTGATGATTAGTGATGTTGAAATTTTTTCGTGTGTTTGTTGGCCATCTGTAGGTCTTAATGTCTATTCAGATCCTTTGCCCATCTTTAATTGGACTTAAGTATGTGTGTTAAATTGTATAAGCTCTCTATGTATTTTGGAAATTAACCCTTATCAGATCTAGCTTTGGCAAATATCTTCTCACATTCATTAGGTTGCCTTTTCATTTTGTGGATGGTTTCTTTTGCTGTGCAAAAGCTTTTTGTTTTGATGTAGTCCCAATAGTATATTTTTGTTTTGGTTTCCCTTGCTTAAGGAGACAGATCTCAAAAAATGTTGCTAAGGCTGATGTCCAAGAGTACTGCCTATGTTTTCTTGAAGTAGGTTTATGGTTTCAGGTCTCACATTTAGGTCCTTAATTTTGAGTTGAATTTTGTGTATGGTGTAAGAAAGTGATCCAGATTCATTCTTTTGCACATAGCTGTCCAATTTTTTTGACACCATTTAATTGAAGAGGCTATCTTTTGCCCATTGTATATTCTTGCCTTCTTTGTTGTAGATTAATTGACCATGTAGGTGTGGGTTTATTCCTGGGCTCTCTATCCTATTCCATTTATCTGTGTGTCTCTTCTGTGGCAGGACTATAATGTTTTGATCACTGTATCTTTGTAGTATAGCTTGAAATCTGAGGTTAAGATACCTCCAACTTTGTTCTTCTTTCTCAAGATTGCTTTGACTATTTGGGATCTTTTGTGGCTCCATACACATTTTAGGATTATTTTTACTAGTTCTTTGAAAAATAATACTGGTATTTTGATAGGGATTGCATTGAATCTGTAGAGTACTTTGTGTGGTATGGACATTTTAACAACGTTGATTCTCCAGATCCGTGAACATGTTATGTCTTTCCATTTGTTTATTTGTCTTCAGTATCTTTCATCAGTATTTTACATTTTTAGAGTATCGATCTTTCACCTGTGAGGTTGTTTGTTCCTAGATTTTTGTGCGTATGTGTTTTGGTATAATTGTAAATGGGTTGTTTTCTTAGTTTCTATTTCTGCTATTTTGATATTAGTGTATAGAAATGCACAAATTTCTGTATATTAATTTTGTATCCTGCAACTTTACTCTTCATTTATGAATTCTAATAGTTTTTTGGTACATCTTAACGGTTTTCTGTATATGGTGTGTCCTCTGCATATAGTGACAGTTTTACTTCTACCTTACCAGTTTGGTTGCTTTTTATTTCTCTTCTTGTCTGATTGTTGAATAAAAGTGGTGAGAATGGGCATCGTTGTTCCTGGTCTTAGAGGAGAAGCTTTTAGCATTTCCCCATAAGTATGATGTTAGCTATGGGCCGTCATACATGAACTTTATGATGTTGTTGAGCTATGTTCCCTCTAAGCCCACTTTGTTGAGAGTGTTCATCATGAAGAGTGTTCACCATGAGTGGATGTTGAATTTTGTCCAGTGCTTTTTCCACATCTATTAAGATGATCATATGGTTTTTATCCTTTAATTTGTTAGAGGGATGTGTTATCTTGGTTGGTTGATTTGTGGATACTGAACCATCCTTGCATAACTGGAATAAATCCCACTTAATTAAGGTGAATGACTCTTTTAATGTAGTGTTAAATTCAGTTAGTATTTTGTTGATGATTTTTGCATCTGTATTCATCAGAAATATTGGCTTGTAGTTTTCTTTTTTTGTGGTGTCTTTGGTTTCAGAATCAGAGTAATGCTAGCCTCATAGAATGAGTTTGGAAGCTTTCCTTCTATTTTTTTGGGATAGTTTGAGGAGAATAGATACTAACTCTTCTTTATTTTTTAAAAATTATTTATTTATTTTTGAGAAAGAGAGCAAGCAGGGAGAGGAGCAGAAGGAGAAGGATAAGCAGACTCCACACTGAGTGTAGAACCCAATGTGGGGCTTGATCTCATGATCCTGAGATCATGACCTGTGCTGAAACCAAGAGTTGATTGTTTAACTGACCAAGCCACCCAGGAGCCCCTAACTCTTCTTAAATGTTCGGTAGAATCATCTATGAATTTATCTGGTCATCAACTTTTTTATTGTTTTTTGATTACTGATTTAGTTTCATTACTAGTAATTGGTCTGTTCAGATTTTCTATTTCTTTCTGATTCAGTATCAGAAGATTGTGTCTTTCTGGGAATTCATTTCTTGTAGGTTTTCCAATTTATTGGCATGTAAGTTTTCATAATCCTTCATATTTATTGGGTGTTGTTACTTCTCATCTTTCATTTCTGATTTTATTTGAATCATCTTTCTTTTTTCTTGATGATTCTGGGTAAAGGTTTATTATTTTGTTTATATTTTCAAAGACCCAGCTCTTGGTTTCATTAATCTTTTCTGTTGTTTTTCTTTTTAGGTTTAATTTAATTCATTTCCACCCTGATCTTTATTATTTCTTTCCTTCTAGCTTTGGGCTTTGTTAGATCTTTCTTTTCTAGTTTCTTTAGGTGTAAAGTTAGATTGTTTATTTGAAATTTTTGTTTATTTGAGGTAGGCCTATATTGCTATAAACTAACTTCTTAGAACTGCTTTTGTAGCATCCCAAAGATTTTGGACTGTTTTGTTTTCATTTTCATTTGTCTCCATGTATTTTTTTGATTTCCTCTTTGATTGCTTTGTTGTCCCATTGGTTGTTTAGTCGTATGTTGTTTAGGCTCCACATTTTTGTGTTTTGTTAACTTTTCTTTTATAGTCCTCCAAACTGGCATGCATGGTCTAGTTTTGGTGTCTTAATTGACCAAAGTAACCACCTAGTGACTTTTTTTTTTTTTTTTTTTTTTTGGTAGGTACAGAGAGCAGCAGCCTTGCTATCCTGGCATAGGCTTATTTCTTTACCCTTACTGGTATAGGGTGGGCAGAAGAAAGGAAGTTTCCTTTTCTGCTGTAACAGTGACATGATTGGGGAGTTTCTTCTCTCTTATAGAAACAGACTTCCCAGGAGTGACTGGGTGGCTCAGTTGGTTAAGCATCTACCTTCGGCTCTGGTCACAATCCCAGAGTGCTTGGGATCAAGCCCTTCCTTTTTCCCTCACCTCCCCACAGTCTCTCTCTTTCCCTCAAATAAATAAATAAAATCTTAAAAAAAAGAAGAAGGAAGAAACAGGCTTCTAAATTAGGTTCCTGGGAACACTTGTTCTAAGATGCAGATTATGATAAAAGGATTATAAGGTCAGTTAAGTTGGGTAAATCCTGTGTCTTAGTCCTCTCTTAAAGATTCACTGTTACATTAGAATAATAAGGGTACTGAGAAGTTTTTCATTAAAGAAATCTGCTTGAAGTTTGATCTGTTGTTTCTCAAATTTGTCTCCACCGACAGCATATGTTGAGTTAGAAAATGTAGATAAGGGTAGATTAAATTAACTTGTTTATCTTTGCTTAAGATGGTGACTCTGAATAGAAGTAGTTAGAATTCTAGGTTGTTTTTAGGCTATGTTAAAGTGCCATAACTTCTTGAGGCCACATGTAAAAGTGTATATATAAGATACTCTCACCAGTGTAAGAACATAAATCAGTGAATTTCTGAAAAAAATGACGTTGGCTCACTTTAGATGATGAAAAGAGCTCTTACTTGAAATTTGAATTTCAGAGTATTTCAAACATTTTAAAGAGTAACTGCATATTAATTTATTCAAATTGGTTTTAATTGTAAAGTCATAAAAATGCCTATTATTTCAGAGTACCGAGACAAATCCATCAGTACCAAAGAAAATGTGTAAAAGGTAGGTACATGCTGTAATAATAGTTTTTTCAGATATTTAAATTTACTCCATATACAGATATGTACACCTTGATTTCTTTTTTTGCTTTTCATAGGCCATGCATTCTCATACTAGATTCCTTGAAGGCTGCTTCTATACAAAACACAGTTCAGAATTTACGAGAGTAAGTAATGACAATTTTACCCTCATTCTGTTACCTAAAATCTCAATAATTTTGAAGTTACTGTAAGAATTACTGAAAAGATTATGCCATGAATTATATTTTACTATGTATTTAGATGAAGTCTACAAATATAATCAATCATATATATCCCCATGTATGTTAATATTCAAGAATTAATATTTCTCAAATATTAACTTATATATATTGAAAGAAAATTCAGAATTTGTATTTGTAACTGAAAAATAAGTATAATTTTACAAAGGAACATTGCAGATATTAGTGATTATCAAAAGTATCATTTTAGAAAAAATAACTTTTTCATATTTTTATTACTTGTGTGTGTGTGTGTGTGTGTGTATAATTTTGTAATTTATTATAGAATCTGGAAATAGCTACCAGCTAAACTTTTAAAATAATTTATCAGTTTACTTCATAATATAAATGAGTTTATATATATGAGTTATGAAGTTGAGTTATTGAAAAAAGTCTAGATTTTAGTCTGAAACTCAGATGATTTTAAGTAGTAACACTTAAAGCCTTAAAACACTTGTACTGTTAAATTTGGAAATTTGACTTGAGGCAACACATCTGGCAGCAAATGTTTTTCTGTCTTTGTGTTGAATAGTAATAGTAAAGGGATTTCTACTAGAATCACTCTACTTTTTGATGATTCAAGGTATTTAGAGGTAGAATGGGAAGTTAAACGAAAAACTCATCGTGAATTCAGCAAAACAAACATGGTGGACCTATGCCCCAAAGTTCCCAAACAAGATAATAGCAGTGACTGTGGAGTATATTTACTGCAATATGTGGAGAGCTTTTTTAAGGTATGTAAAGATGTAAATAAATATTTTAATTCACAATTAGTAGGATATAATCACAAATTACTGGGTGAGCAAGAAAATATTACAGTTAATCAAGAAAGAAAATAATTAATCCACATATAATCCAGATATTGGTGTTAATTAACAGAGAAGAATTTTAAAATGGTTTGAATAATGTGTTAGAGAAAACAAAGATGAACAAAATGGGTAGAGATGGAATCTACTAAAAAATCAAGTGGATATCTAGAGCTGAAAATGCAGAATAATATATCTGAAATTAAGAACTTACTGGCATTTCTGTGATGAGCATTGGGTGTTGTATATATGTGGTAAATCACTAAATCCTGCACCTGAAACTAATATTACACTGTATGTTAACTAAGGAGAATATAAATAAAAACTTAGAAGAAAAAGTAAAACGAACTTATTAGTTGGGTTTAGTAGCAGACTTGGATGCAGCTGAAGACAGGATTAGAACTTTAAAAAAAAAAGGGCAATGGAAGGAATTCCACTATATTTCAAAGAGAAAAAAAAAGAACGTAAAGAACAGAATATAAGAGACAAGTGTGATACAGGTCAAAAAGTGTAATTTACATGTAATTAGAGTTCCAGAAGGATTAGGTTGGGAAAGAGAGAAAGGCAGACAAAAATTTGAAGAAAAAATTTCAAAACTAAACGGCCCATATATTGGGGCACCTGGGTGGCTCAATTGGTTAAGCGTCTGCCTTCTGCTCAGGTCATGATTTTAGGGTCCTGTGATTGAGTCTTGCGACAGGCTCCTTGCTCAGCAGGATGTCTGCTTCTCCCCCTCACTCTTCCCCTCACTCTCCTTCTGTGCAAGCACTCATTCTCTCTCTCAAATAAACAAATAAAATCTTTTAAAAAAAGTAGAAGACCCATATACTCAAGAAGCTCAGAAAACCATAAGCTAGATAAATACAATAATAAGCATGAGTGTTAAACTTTCTAGCTCATCAGTGATACTATAAGTAGCTGTATTAAGGAAGAAATTTTAAAAGCAAGGAATCACTCTTTGCTTTTTAAACTGTCCACTCATTACTTCAGTCATTACCAGCATTATTTGTGAAGCCCCTCTCCACTATCTGTAGGCCGGGGAGTTGAGACTGGAAGTTCTAGCCCTCTAATTGCATTGTTGGTTGTCCTGGCAGCCAGCCCCATTTTTTGGTGTGGTGTTATGAAAATTGGTATAGGAGTAGAGTATTTTTGACTAGTACTGAATGCACTTTTAGCACATAAGGATTATAGTATACAGTTAGAACTTTTCATATAGTTGGGGAGGAATGGTAATACATAAGTTTAGGTGAATTATATATTATATGAATTATATCTCAGTAAAGCCGTTATTTTAAAAAGCTAGCAATTTCTCATTTCTTGTAAAATGAAATAAAAACAAATTTAAATTGTACTGCTAAAGTGATTGCATTCTTTCTTTTCTTTCATTAGGATCCTATTGTTAATTTTGAGCTTCCAATTCATTTGGAGAAATGGTTTCCTCGTCATGTAATAAAGACCAAACGGGAGGATATTCGAGAGCTCATTTTGAAACTTCATTTACAGCAACAGAAGGGCAGCAGTAGCTAGTTAATCTGTACAAACATGACACAGATGTTCTATAAGATTACTGGAAAGCCGCTTATCAGCATTTGTGTTAGTCAGCTCACAGAGAAGAAAATAACTTGTGGTAGTTTTAAAAGTCATTGAACAGTATCTAAAATATATAAGATATATTATTAGATTGTTGAGATCTCATAGATGCAGTGGAAAATGGGGGTGGTATAGATAAACTTACTAGATAGAAATTAAAATTTCATAAATATTTGATATTTTTCTGATTAAATGTTTCTGATTATGCAATAGCATATCTAAATGTGGGAATGTTTTTGTAGATAATAAAACTATGTGATCTGTACTTCCATGTAACTGGGAGTTGAGGGGAGTTAGGTCCTCCCTGGTGCCAGCCCCAGTGCTTGTCAAGTTTGTTGACAAGTCACATTATATTGTAATTCTCTTCTTTGCAGCTCAAGCATGCAGTATGAATACTGTGTATTTTTTTAAAGAAGAATTTAGTATTAAGGCTTCAGAAAATGCCATTTACGGCATCCCTTCTGTATAGTGTAAAAGAAGACACGATGTTAGGAAGATGATAAAAATTGACTCTTTCAAAGCGCAGCTTATTTTTCTCAATTGCTAAATGGAACCGTTACTCTGCTGTAAATTGTTATATGTTCTCTTTTTCTTTTGATGTCATATGTGGGGATCTGAGAATTTAGTTCATTCATTCAGAATGAAATTTGGAACAAAAAAATTTTAACTGTCCAAAACAGATTTGTAAAAATTACATATGTAGCTCAATTAGTTTATTTGAGGTATAGCTTTATCAATATTGACTTCTATCCTATTCTGATATCTTAGAATGTATGTATAAAGTTTCTGTAAGTGTAGAAGATAAAATTGGTGTCCTCATAACTTTAATTAAAAATACCCTCAAAATCTTATTTATTAATTGTTAGAACTAAATATATAATTTTATAACTCTGTTTACCCAGTATTCATCTGCAAAAGCCAGATTGCTAGAATTGCTTTTATATTTTTAAATTATAGTTTTTAGAGACCTATGATCCCCATGGAGCTTAAGTTTTTATTTAATGTTCAGGTAACAGTTTTGAATTCATGTGATGATGGTGGTATTACATGGTTAAAGACTTCACAAGCTTTTGATGTTATCAGGAAAATTTTGAGGGGACAATGATACTGTATTTTCTCAGAAAAGAAACATGTTTTCTAAGAGTTATTTTGATCTTCTGTTTTAAGCATCTCTTGGATTTATATTGTTAACTGTATATAAAGCAGTGAAGGAAAGGCAATTTAAGATAAAGCTAAAAGTTGGAACATTTTATTTCAAAATCATGTGAATTTGAATTTGTCAGTTAAGCCTCAGTGTTTTTGAGTTTTTGTTAATCTTGTCATCATCTTTATATTGTTAAAGATATTTGTCTTTTGGAGATTTCTTATAAAGATGGTTATAATTACATGTTTTCATTCCCAACTTGTGTGTATATGGGAGGGGACTTTTTAAAAAGACTATTAATTATTTCATACAATTTTGGGAAAGCAAGTAGGTAATACATCTTCTTGTGACTTCTTAACTTTTTGTTTGTATGTTTTTCAAAGGTACCACTGTCCTTTATCATGTTTTGAAGATTGTTTAAAATTCATTTTCCTAAATTCATGTGGAAATGATGCGTTGATTTTCAACATTTTATATTAAACATGTTTCCAATTCATTAAATCAAGGCATAATATTCTTTTCTTAAGAAACATGAGCCATTCTTAGAAATAAATTTTCAAATTTATGATTTCCAGTTCATATCATATAACTGATGCTTAGATTAATTTTTCTTTCTTCTTTAACAGGCATATAGTTAATTTGTTGATTCAGGAAACATTTTTAGAGCATCTATTAGTAGGCAATTTGCTAGGTACAAAAAAATGAACCGCAGCTTTTGTTATTGAGTCATTTATAGTCTATTGGGAGAAATGGACATATGAATAGTTTTAATATTCCTGGCAAAAACTGTAATAGACTTTCTTGGGAGCTCAGGAGAGAGTTCATCCTAGTTGTGTGTGTGTGTGTGTGTGTGTGTGTGTGTTAGTGAGAAGTGGTAGAAAGATAGTAAGAGGGTTGTCACTGGACAGGGAAAGTCTTTCCAGAGAAGATAATACTACTTTTAATTTACAACTCTTGGGATTAAAAAAAGGAGTAGCTTTTTTTTTGTTTGTTTGACTCCTATCTAAGTAAGACTTAGAAAAAGTTTAATGCCTCTTATAATCAGCTTGTTTTCTTTTTATGTTATGGGGAAAAAAAGGGCTCACAGAGAGCCCTTTCTGATCTGGTTCCAATCTATGTGCTGTCCTCATCTTTCCAGTGTCACCTACTTTTTAATCATATAAAATTATTCACTTATGCTGTAATTGCTTTTGGCTTAACACCAAGCTTAAGCCTTTTCTTCATAGCAAATTATCTTGGGTTTTATTTCTTATCACTAGTGTTTCTTTAGAAATGTACTGGGCTAAAATAAATGTAAAATGTCATTTGTATTCAATATTTTTTTTAATTGTGAAAATGACCTCTAATTGTTGAACTATGCCTGGTCTGGGAGAACTGTGAGTAGACATGGATACTTTGAAAGCCTGCTTGACCAGAAGTATATAAAATGGTATTGGAAAACATATGCTTTTTCCTTCCTTCTACAGAGTCTCTTGTAACTGAACTTGTCCTTGGAGAAATTTGGAAACTTTGCCTAGAGGCCATTAAAAGACAGGCTTTTGTGGGTATCAGGCTTCCTTATGCTGGTATGGTCTACACTCACCCAGCTGGTCTCTTCTCTTACAACTGAGTGCATCCCTTTTGGAGGCTGAAGAAATTGGGGTCAGGACTACTTTAGGATTCTCAAGAGAAATGTGCTTTAGATCTTTACCAAACAGTCCCCGCCCCCCCCCCCCCCCAAAACTTCACTAGAGGTACATGACATAAGATGTAAATCCTAGCTTTCCCAGGGACTTTGATGAATTTAATTGCTTTCTACTAGGTTTATTTGATAAAAACAACTGTCCTAATACAAAGAATTTTATCTGGTCCTATTGTGGTAAAAAATATCCTTTCTTGGCTAGGAGTTCCTCATGTACATAAACACACCGGGTCTCATGTTTAGTAGCTAACACAGTTATCATGTGGCTATCATTTTTATTGTATGCTTAGTATGTATCAGGCACTATTCTAAGCATTTTCTGTGTATTTACTAACTTAATCCTCACGATAGCCCATCATGGGTTAGGTTTATTAGTCCTATCCCATTTTATAAATACAGAAGAAGACATTAAGTGGTTATAACCAAAGATTTTCAAATTTCTTTTTTTTAAATAGATTTAATTTACTTGTCAGAGCACAAGCAAAGGGAGCAGTATGGAGAGGGAGAAGCTGGCTATCTTCTGAACAAGGAGCATGATGTGGGACTCCATCCCAGGACCCTGGGATCATGACCTGGGCTGAAGGCAGACACAACCAACTCAGCCACCCAGGCATCCCAGATTTTCAAATTTTTTATCAAGGAGAGAAATTTACATGATAGTAACTATGCCGAAAAGAAATACCTCCAGGAAACTAGCTAGAGTAGTTTTGTACCTAGCTCTGTATTTCTGAAGTAGATAGGTATAGTCAGTTTGGGCTTGTAAATCTTTTGCTTACAAATCATAAGTCCTAGGGGCACCTGAGTGTCGCAGTTGGTTGAACTTCTGACTCTTAGTTTTGGCTCAGGTTGTGAGCTCAGGGTGGTGAGATCAGGCCCCAAGTTGGGCTCTGCATTCAGCATGGAGTTCTGCTCGAGACTGTCTCTCCCTCTGCCTCCACCCCACCCACACTCTCTCTCTCTCTCTCTCTCAAAATAAATAAATAAATGAATCTTAAAACAAATCATAGACCCTAGAAGAACCCAGAGAACTTGTGAATCTGTCATGTCCAACCACTAGATTCATAAAAATTGTAAAACTCCATGAAACATACGTGAAAGAGTATTTTTAAGTGGACTCCTTGTTAAAGGCAAAGAAAGAGCCGTAAAGAGCTTAGCTGGGTAGATTAGAATAAAGAAATTGTCTCTCCCCATCTGTTCTAATTAGCTTATCTCTTCCACTTTCATAGCTGTGCTGGTTATTTCAGGAAAGAAGTGACAGGTATTTTGAAAGGACACCATTTTTATTTAGCTAATTTATAATGGTTTTGGAATGTTTGTCAGTTCTCAAATATAAACTCTTAAATGTTAGACCTTTCCTATAATAATTTGTTACTGGAAGTTTCAACTCTTTTCGGGTGTTCAGGTTAAGGATTTTGGTTTCTTCTCATTCCTTTGATTTTGGCCCAAATGATTATGTTTCCTCATTTGGGGAAGATTTCTCTGGGTATTTTGATACTTGTCGTGATAGAAGGAAACCTTACATCATTAACAGGTATTTAAAAATCTATATATTTTTTCCTTATATTTGTATTATCTCTTTAAAAATAACATTATTTGATACAACTGTGTAAGAAATTGAATCAAATGCTATTATTTAGTCTTTGTTATTGCTTCATTTAAACTTTAAAATCTCTCCAATAATTTTGTTTTTTTTCTTTAGTAATTTTTACTTCGGACTTACTTCCTCTTATTTCTTGTGTCGCAATTGGATATATAGTTATTTCAATAACCAAGAATCTTGAAATAAAGGAGTAGGAGTTAGATGGAGAAAAAATTGACAGCTCACTCCTCCACTCTTGAGGCATGCATGTCTGTAGTCTGATCATGACTTTAAAATTGAAATATGGCACAAAAGTCAGTTTTTATTTGTTACCTTTCATACTGTATCTTTGTTCATTATCAGAAGACTTGTCTATGCTTTCATTCTGTAGCACAAACCTACATGTCTTTAGATATCCAAGAACCCAAGAGTGCGGTTTCTTTTTTCCTGACTGACTCAGAATCCACAGACACTTCTCCTTCTACTGAAAGGAAACTACCTCTGGACCACAGAGAAACTGAGAAACAGTGGTTGCTGAGAAGAAGGCGATCTATTCTGTTTCCTAATGGTGTGAAAACCTGTCCGGGTGAAAGTGTGACAGAGGCTGTGGCAAACCATGTGAAATATTTTAAAGTACGAGGTAAGTGAGCATCTAAACCTTGAGGCTTCATGATGCAATTCAAACATAGTTCTAACATGTGTGTTGTATCTTGTGAAAATTCAAAGTCTGTGATAATTTAGACAGATACTGAGCCAAATATTATCTTTGTATTAGCTATGGGAAAGGGACTTGCTGAAAGTATAGTATTTATACAGATTCAGAGGAAAGTTTAAGAGTGGAAACGGCTAAAGCCTTTTAAGCATGTCAAAAATACCAGTTTATGTTATTGGAAAATTTAATTATTTTTCCTTCATCATTCAGTAATTTGTTTAAATATACCTGCAAGATGTATTGTCCATGGCATACTTACCTATTTGGGTAATTAGTTACTTTATATACATGAAAATATAATAAATTTCTATATTTTATAGTCCAGACATTCTGCAGATTCATGATGATAAGTCTCTGGTTGGTATACTTAAACTTATCATGTCTAAAATAATGGCACTTCTCACAATGGACCTGAAAGCAATTAACTAGGATTTTATTTATTTATTTATAATTAAGATTTTATTATTATTTTTTTTTTAGAGATAGAGACAGCAAGCATGCAGAGGTGGGGGTGAGGGGTTGGGGGGAGGACTGGCAGAGGGAGAGGGAGAGATAGTCTCAAATAGACTCCACACTGAGCCGGAGCCTGATGCAAGCAAGGCTCGATCTCATGACCCTGAGATCACAACCTGAGCCAAAACAAAGAGTCTGTGGGATGCTTGACTGACTGTACCCAGGATTTTATTTTTAACTAAACAGTATTATCCTTGATCAAATCGTTTTTTATTATGTGTATAAGTTCTGTATTTACTAACCAAATAGCTTAATTGACCATAGTATGTCTCTGAGTTTCGAAGGAATCTCACACTTCAGTTTTTGCTGCTCAGGAGACAATAAAAAGCCATAAGATGGGTGTGATGCTAGCAAACTAAAGTAGAGGTAGATGATTAGATGGCAGGGAAATCGGACTTGCTCATTTATGTATTTATTCAACAAATGTTTATTGGACATGTATTTTCCATGCCCTGGGCTATATGGATCTTCAGTCTAAGCTGCTGCTTTATCTTCTTTTTTTTTTTTTTTTTAAAGATTTTATTTATTTATTTATTTATTTATTTATTTGACAGAGGAGAGAGAGAGAGCAGAAGCAGGCAGAGAGGCAGGCAGAGGCAGAGAGAGAAGCAGGCTCCCCACTGAGCAAGGAGCCCGATGCGGGGCTTGATCTCAGGACCCTGAGATCATGACCCTAGCCGAAGACAGCGGCTTAACCCACTGAGCCACCCAGGCGCCCCCTTTATCTTCTTTTTTACTTTCCTCTCTCTTGTCCTTTCACTTCTCCTAGCTCACCAAACCTTAAGTCTTTCTATTTTTATATATTTTTTTCAAAGAAAGTATTTTTTAGTTTTTATTTAAATTCCAGTTAGTCAAATACAGTGCAATATTAGTTTCAAGCACACAACTTGAGTGATTCAACATTTATATACAGCACCTGGTGCTCATCAGAACACATGCAGTCCTTAATCGCTAACACATATTCTACTCATTCCCCCCCTTCCCCTCCAGCAGCCCTCAGTTTGTTCTCTCAAGAGTCTGTTTCTTGGTTGGCCTCTTTCTATTTTAACCTTTGCTCATTTGTTTTGTTCCTTAAATTCCACATATGAGTGAAACCATGCAGTATTTATCTTTGTCTAACTGACTTATTTCACTTAGCATAATACTGTCTAAGCAATTGTTTTTAAAATAAAAAAATTAATACCAGATATTACATATATTTATATATTTAATTTTTTTTTATTAAAGTGTCACTCTATTAGCACCTTTTTAAAAGCAGGTATTTATATCTCTTAATTTTATTTGGGACTATCAAACATTACTAAGTAGTGAGCTTTCCTTTTACCTTTTTAAAAAAAATATTTATTTATTTATTTATTTGTCAGAGAGAGAGAGAGAGAGAGAGAGAGACAGTGCATAAGCAGGCAGAGGCAGAGAGAGAAGCAGGCTCCCCACCGAGGAACCCGATGTGGGACTCGATCCCAGGACCCTGGGATCATGACCTGAGCCGAAGGCAGTGGCTTAACCAACTGAGCCATCCAGGCGTCCCTCCTTTTACCTTTTTTTTTTTTTTTTTTAAGATTTATTTATTCATTCATTTAACAGACAGAGATCCCAAGTAGGCAGAGAGGCAGGCAGAGAGAGGGGAGGAAGCAGGCTCCCTGCAGAGCAGAGAGCCCGATGCGGGGCTCGATCCCAGGACCCCGAGATCATGACCTGAGCTGAAGGCAGAGGCTTCAACTGCTGAGCCACTCAGGCACCCCTCCTTTTACCTTTTTAATGGAAATCTATTGACTGTGCCTTTGTGTATGGGGTATGTGCCAGAAGTGGCAAATTCTAAAGAGGGTGGGAATAGAATAAAGGACTGAAGATGAGTGAGAATGACAGTTTATAACTTAACAAAACATGATTTCTACTTCCTAGATTTTTACTTTTAAAATAAATAGATCAGAATATCTGTATAGCTGTTGGTTATATAGTGAAGAGGAAATAACCACTTAAGAAATGTGGTTATGGGGATGTCTGGGTGGCTCAGTTGGTTAAGTGTTTGCCTTCAGCTCAGGCCATGACCCTGGGATCCTGGGATCAAGTCCCACATCAGGCTCCTTGTTCGGCTTCTCCCTGTGCCTGCCATTCCACCTGCTAGTGCGCTCTGTCTCTGATAGATAGATAGATAAATAAATATATAAATAACATCTTGATATAATTACTTAAAAAAAAAAGAAATGTGGTTATATCAAGTCAGGAAACAACAAATGTTGGCAAGGATGTGGAGAAGGGGAACCCTCTTACACTGCTGGTGGGAATGCAAGCTGGTACAACCTTTCTGGAAGAGTATGAAGGTTCCTCAAAAAGTTAAAAATAGAGATAACCTAGGACCCAGAATTTGCACTGCTAGATATAGGGTACAAACATAGTGATCCAAAGGGACACCTGCACCCCAGTGTTTATAGCAGCAATGTCCACAATAGCCAAACTATGGAAAGAGCCCAGATGTCCATGGACAGATGAATGGATAAGGAAGATGTGATACACACCACACACACACACACAACACACACACACACACACACACTGAATATTGCTCAGCCATCAAAAAGGAAATCGTACTATTTACAATAATGTAGATCTAGCTAGAGAGTCTTAAGGGAGTGAAATAAGTTAGAGGAAGATAGTCATATGATTTCACTCATATGTGGAATTTTAAGAAACAAAACAGAGGGCCATAGGGGAAGGACAGGAGAAATAAAAGATGAAATCAGAGAGGAGATACTATAAGAGACTCTTAACTATAGGAAACAAAGTGAGGGTTGCTGGAAGGGAGGTGGGTGGGGGGATGGTGTAACTGGGGGATGGGCATTAAGGAAGGTACTTGATGTAATGAGCGCTGGGTGTTACATGAAACTGATGAGTCACTGAACTCTACCCTGAAACTATTAATAGAGTATATGTTAATTAATTGAATTTAAATAAAATAAAAGGAAAAATAGGAACAGATCAGCAAAAAAAAAAAATTGTGGTTATATCTTTTAATTCTTATGTTTATAAATTTAAGAGATACTATTGAAAAAGAAGCCAACAAAATGAAAAGCATTCCTAAATAATTGATTTTCAAATACAGATCTTATGAATGGAATCATTGGAAAGGGACCTCACAGAGCTGAAAGCGTTGGCACAAGCAGATCAAGATGGTACCAATGTTGGTACAGTTATTACTGTCATTTGTAAAGAGTAAATGTGTTTTTGAAAATTAGAAAAAATGAATATATCAGCATAGGTTGTAAAGAGATTTTATAGATATAATTGAGATTATGCGCTTGGAACAAAATGTTTGGAACTTAGAGGGAGAGATCATTCAGTGTTCAACTAAGCTAATTCAATTTAATGGTTTGAGCAATTTTTCCTTCATAGAGTATCTGGCTTCAGTTGCTAGTTGGTGTAATAAACTTGAAAAATATCTTCATTTAAGCAAGAAGCAACTGCATTTAACCTAATGATTTGTAAAATTAAACAGATATTGAGGGTACTTGGAATTGAATGCAGTTAGTAGTATCCTCCCATTTAAAAAATTCCACTTGTAGTTGCACTTTTAAAATACAGCTTTATTAATGTATACATTGAAGGATTATGAGCTGTGTATTTAAATTATACTATTTGATTAGTTTTGAAAATGTTTTTACCCTTGAAATCATCATGCAGTTAAGAAAATGAATTTATCAGTTACCTCCAAATATTTTCTCATTTGCCTTTGTAATCTCTCCCTCCCTTAGTACTTCCTTTATCCTGGTACTGAGGCAATCACTAATCTGGTTTTTATCACTATGAATTTTCCACACTTTTATATATGAATGTAATCAAATATGTACACTTTTTTATCTGGCTCAGTGTAATTACTTTGAGACTCATCCATGATTCTTTTTGTGTATCAGTTGTTTGTAACCTTTTATTGTTGAGTAGTCTTCTATTTAGGGATATATCACATTTTGGGATAGTTCAGTTGTTTTCAACTAATGGTGATTATAAAGAAATCTGTTACGAACATTTCTGTTTAAGTTTTTGTGTGAACATATGTTTTCTTTCTATTGGTTAATAGGAGTGGAATGGCTGGGCCTTATATGTTTAACTTTTTGTGACATTTCTAAAATGTTTTCCAAGGTGGCTGTACCACATAATATGTAATAGATTTCCAGTTTTTCCACATTCTTGCAATACTCGGTATAGTCAGTCTTTACCCATTCTAGTGAATATGAAGTGATACCTTACTGTGGCTTTAATATACATTTTCTTAATGGCTAATGATGTTGAGCACCTTTTTCATGTACTCATTCACCATTTGTGTATCCTTTTTGGTGACAACCCAAATGATTGGGTCATTTGTCTTATAGAATTGTAAGAGTTCTTAATGTATTCTAAATACAAGTTCTTTGTCAGATATATGTTTTGCATATAGTTTCACCCAATGTGTGGTTTTTTTTTTCTTAGTAATGTCTCTTGACAAAGAAAAATTTTAAATTTTGATGAAGTCCAACTTATCTTTTTTTTTTTTTTGGATTATCCTTGCCTTTGGTGTTATATCTAAGTTTGCTTAACCCAAAGTGACAAGTATTTTCTCCTATCTTTCCCTATAGAAATTTTATAATTTTTAGGTTTTGTATTTAGGTCTATGATCTACTTTGAGTTAATTTTTATATATGGTGTATATGGATCAAAGTTAAATTTTTGCATATGCTAAGCCAGTTGTTCCAGCAGCACTTATTTAAAAAGATTATCCTTGGGGCACCTGCGTGGCTCAGGTAAGCATCTGACTCTTGATTTAAGCTCAGGTCATGATTTCAGGTTCATGGAATTGAGCTCCACTCTGGCTCCATGCTGGGCATGGAGTCTGCTTGAGAGTCCCTCGCTCCCTCTCCCTCTGCCCCTCCCCCTGCTCATGTACTCTCTCTAAATAAATAAATAAAATCTTAAAAAAAAAATTACCCAATGTTGGGATGAGCCCTGGGTGTTTTAGGCAACTAATGAATCATTGAACACTACAACAAAAACTTAGGATGTACTATATGTTGGCTAACTGAACATAATGAAAAATAAAAAAAGAAAATGCAAAAAATATATAAATAAATACAAACATGAGGCAATAAAAAATTTATCCTTTCTTGCCTTTGCACATTTGTTGGAAATCAATCTTCTGTATATGGTGGGTCTACTTCTGTAGTCTTCATTCTCTTCCACTGATCTCTTTGTCTATTTTTATGCCAATACCATACTGTCTTGATTATAATAAGTCTTTAATAGGGAAAGTTCTTCAACTTTGTTCTTTTTTTTCAGATTTGCTTGGTTATGTGAGTTCCTTTGTTTTTCATATAAATATTAGAATCAGCTTGCCAACTTATACAAAAAGGGCTACTGGAATTTTGATTGGAATTGAGTTGAATCTGTTAGTCAATTTGGAAAGAATTGTCATCTTAACAATAGTGAGTCTTCTGATCTATGAACGTGGTATATCCCTCCATTTATTTAGGTCTTCTTCCATTTCTCTTGGCAGCTTTTTGTAATTTTCAGTGTATTGGTCTTACACATCCTTTTTTATCAGATTTAGTTTACTTTTTTCATGCCATTGTTAATGTTATTTTAATTTCTGATTATTCCTTGCTAGTATATAGGCATACAACTGCTTTTTGTATATTGACCTTTTATTCTGTAACTTGCTAAATTCACTTATTAGCTCTAGTAGCTTTTTGTGTATTCCTTAAGGTTTTCTACATAGATTATTATTTTATTTGCAAATAAAGATAATTTTACTTCTTATCTTCCAATTTATATGCCTTTTATTTCTTGCCTTATTGCACCAAAATGTTCCATATGCTTTGGGCACCATGATTTTGAGAGGAAAATACCTTAAAGAAAGACTTTGTTCCATACTGGATTTCTATGTACTGGGTAATATGCACAGCCTAAGTCCTAGTAACAGGATTAAAGACAGATTAAATACAAGCATTTCTTTCTTCAGAGTACTGCTATTACATTTTGCTTTCTTCCAGCAGTTTGCAGGGCAGGTTTTCTTTGCCACAAGAGAGGCATTTGTAGATCACCTGTTTTCTCAAAAATCTTCAACAGTCACTAAAGATGATATGAAAATTGTTTAACAAGGTTGGGATTTCAGAACAGGTCTACTTCTAGGCCATAGCAAAGTGTGTGGCAATTGTCTGGTAAAGTTTTGCCCTTCTTAGTACCTCTTTTCCTGGGATGTGCTGATTTTACTCTTCACTCTACTGGCTGCAGTGTCCTATGTGGGTTTTCTCTCTCTAAGCTGCATGAGGGGTTCAGGCTACCCCCCCAACCCTGTCCTCACCCAGTTCTCCTCCTCTATTTAAATGTACATATTCTGAATTCTATATTTCATGTTTGTTAATTGGACATTCTTGTCAGATAGCTCACAAATGGAAAGCCATTGGATAAATTAAGGATATATTACCTTTCTGGAAAGAATTACTTTTACAATTTTATTGAGACATATTCACATACCATACAATTCATCCATTTAATGTAAAGAATTCAATGGTTTTCTAATATGTTCACAGAAATATGCAACCATTATCACACTGATTTTCAGAACCTTTCATCACCTCAAAAAGAAACCTCATACCCTTTAGTCATCACTCTCTTACCCTTTATTTCCTCTGTCCCTCTCCTGAGGCCTAAGCAACCACAAATCTGCTTTTTATTTCTGTAGAGTTATCTATTAAGGATATTTCAGATAAATGAGATAATATAATATGTGGTCTTTTGTGACTGACTTCTTTCACTTTGCATAATGTTTTCAACATTCATTCATGTTGTAGCATACATTACTGGTTTATTTTTTATGGCCAAATAATAGTATTTCCTTATATGGCTATACCATATTTCATTTATCCATTCGTCAGTTGTTGGGCATTTGGGATGTTTTCAGTTATTTAAGTGTATACTTACGAGTGAATTTCTGGGTTATATGGTAACTTTATGTTTAACTGTATGAGGAACTGCCAGGTAGTACTTTCTAAAGTAGCTGTATCATCTCAATTTCCTAACGGTGGTGGGTGAGATTCTTATTTCTCTATCTTTGCTAGCACTATGATTTTCCTTTAAAAAAAAATCACCACCATCCTAGTATGTGTGAAATAGTATTCCCTGGTTTTGATTTGCATTTCTTTAATGATTAGTAACATTAAACATCTTTTTATTTGCTTTTTGTCATTTGAATATCTTCTTTTGAAAAATATCTTTGAATCCTTCCTTTTTTCAGTTTTTAAAAAATTATTGAGTTGTAGCCATTCTTATATATTCTAGATACAGGTTTCTTATCAATAAATTATTTGAAAGTATTTTTTCTTTTTTTAAAGATTTTATTTATTTATTTGACAGAGAGAGATCACAAGTAGATGGAGAGGCAGGCAGAGAGAGAGAGAGAGGGAAGCAGGCACCCTGCCAAGCAGAGAGCCCGATGCGGGACTCGATCCCAGGACCCTGAGATCATGACCTGAGCCGAAGGCAGCGGTTTAATCCACTGAGCCACCCAGGCGCCCCGAAAGTATTTTTTCTTATTCTGTGGTTTGTCTTTTCACTTTCTTGATGGTGTCTTCTATGTACTAAAGTTTTTGATTTTTGATAAAGTCCAGTTTATCTATTTGTTCTTTTTCAAAATTATTTTAGTTATTCTAGGTTTATTGTAATTCTATATGAATTTTAGAATTAGCTTGTCAATTTCTATAAAGAAGTCAACCTGTGTTCAGATAGGTTTGCTTTAGATCTGTAGATCAGTTTAGTGATACTACCATCTTAATGTTAGTGATTCATGTGTGGATGTTTTAATTTGCATTTTTCTGAAAGTGAATGATAGCGCTTTTTCACATATACATATACTTCCATTGTAAAGTGTTTGTTCCAGTCTTTTACATGTTTTGAAAATTAGATTGTTTGCCTTTTTATTAGAGTTGTAGAAATTCTTTAAATATCCTAAATACTGGTTCTGTGGGAGATATATGTATTTTGAATATTTTCTGCCAGAGGTATGGCTTGCCTATCCATTTCTTTTTTTTTTTTTAAAGATTTTGTTTATTTATTTGATGGAGAGAGACACAGCGAGAGAGGGGACACAAGCAGAGGGAGAGGGAAAAGCTGGCTTCCTGCTGAGCAGGGCTCAATCCCAGGACTCTGGGATCATGACTTGAGCTGAAGGCAGATGCTTAATGACTGAGCCACCCAGGCACCCCTGCCTATCTATTTTTTATTAATAGTACCTTTGATGAGTAGTTGTTTTGATAAATTCTAATTTCTTTTTTTTTTCTTTTGTAGTTGTTGCTTTCTATGTCCTATGAAATCTTTGCCTGTCCTCAAGTTATACATATTCTCTGTGTTTTCTTTTAGGAACTTTGTAATATTAGCTTTCATATTTCAAATTATTTTTTGTGTATATTCTAAATAAATTAATGAGATTTATTTTTCTTCCTTTATAGATATACACTCAGTCTTATAATATTTTTTATAATTTCTTTGAATCACTTTTTTCATAACTAGACCTTATAGACATTCATTTTTTGTGACAACAAAAAATTTATTTATTTTGCCAATTGAGACATTCACCTTTGCATTGTCTTCTGGTGGGCACTAAATTTTCATGTGAAATTTTTAAGAAGCGGGGAAAAATTCTGAATCTACAGGTGGTCAGCTCTGCCTCAGTCAACTTTGGCTGGATTCTTCTGAATTCTGTAATATCAGAAGTTCTGAAGAGCAGTTATAAGGATGCAGTTTGCAGTTAGTTCACTGAAAGAGAAAACTAAGTTTGCAACCAAAGTTTCATTTTAACCCTAAAAAATCAACTGTTAGAGGAACTCTAAATAGTCATATATTTTCCTCTTTCTTAAAGTGTAGTTTTTTGTTGTTGTTGTTGTTTTTTTGGCTTAGACTATCTTCTTCTATCAAAAAACTATGAGACAACAAGAATCCATTATGATGATAACACTAATATTCATGTAGCACTAAGGACTTTATAAAACTCTTACAGGTAGATAGGTAAGGCAGTAATGATTTATCTAGTTAAATAAGAGAGATGAGTACATTGAAGCCTTGAGTGGCTAGGTAAGTTACCCCTGGTTATGAAGCTAGTACATGGTGTGGCTAGGGCTAGAATTCTGTTAGACTTTCTGACTCTGTGAGTTCAGGGGCTTCACCTTAATATGCTACTGGGTACACCTTCAGTTTTCTTGGGACGAAAAATAATGGTCTTGATCTCTATGCATTTGCATCGATCTTTCTCCCTCAGCACTCTGTTCCTCTTTTCTCCCATCTCAGTCTGTCTGTTGTCCACAGTGTCTGGCATTTAGTCAATGAAATGACTGCAGGATAGCAATACACTTAGTTCTATACAAAATGTGCAGACAGCCTGTTTAGCATCCTTTGCAGATTTGATCCTTTGGAATAATTTAGCAGATAGATTGAATTATTTTTTATTTTAATATAGCAGTACCTTTCTCTGGAAGATCATTTTTATTTTTTTAGTTCTCTTATCTTTAAAAAAATTTCTTTAGAGTATAATTGACATACAATGTTACATTAGTTTCAGGTGTACAACATAGTGATTAGACAAGTTTCTGCATTATGCTGTGCTCACTGTAAGTGTCACTACCATTTGTTACCATACAATGCTATTAAAATACCATTGGCTGTATTCCTTATACTGTTCCTTTTATTCCTGTGACTTACTCATCTCATAATTGGAACCCTGTATATCTCACTACCCTTTACCCATTTTATTCATCCCCTCATCCCCAACCCCTCTGGCAATCACCAGTTTATTCTCTGCTCTGACCTTTTTTTTTAAATAGATTTTAACTTTTTTTTTTTAAGATTTTTATTTATTCAACAGCGATCACAAGTTGGCAGAGAGGCAGGCAGAGAGAGAGGGGGAAACAGGTTCTCCACTGTGCAGAGAGCCCGATGTGGGGCTCGATCATGACCTGAGCCGAAGGCAGAGGCTTAACCCACTGAGCCACCCAGGCACCCCAGATTTTAACTTTTAAAGAATTTTCAGGTTTACAGAAAAATTCAGCTGAAAGTCCAGAGAGTTACCTATACTGTTACTCTTCCACACACACATTTAATATAGTACATTTGTTACAATTGATGAGCCAATATTGACCCATTCTTCTTTTTTTTTTTTTTAAGATTTTATTTATTTATTTGAGAGAGAGAGACAGAGATAGCGAGAGGGAACACAAGCAGGGAGGAGAGGGAGAACAGGCTCCCCACCAACCAAGGACCCTGATGGGAGGCTCCATCCCAGGACCCTGGGATCATGACCTGAGCTGAAGGCAGACACTTAACTGACTGAGCCACCCAGGAGCCCTTTGACACATCATTCTTTTTTTTTTTTTTTTTTAAGATTTTTTTATTTATTTGAGAGAGAGAGAAAATGAGAGAGAGAGAGAGTGAGCGCACGCATGAGAGGAGAGAGGTCAGCAGGAAAATCAGACTCCCTGCTGAGAAGGGGCCCTGATGTGAGAATTGATCCCAGGACTCCAGGAGCATGACCTGAGCTGAAGGCAGTTGCTTAACCAACTGAGCCACCCAGGTGCCCTTGACACATCATTCTTACCTGAAGCTCATAGTTTATGTGCAGTTTATGCTCATTGTGTTGTACAGTTGATGGGTTTTGAGAAATGTATAATGACATGTATCCACTATTACAGTGTCCTACGGAGTGGTTTCCTTGCCCTAAAAAAAATCACTGTGCTCCATGTCTTTATCTCTCCCTCCCCACAATCCTGGGAACTGATCTTTTCACAATTTTTATAATTTTGCCTTTTCCAGAATATCATATCATTGGAATCATATAGTATATAGCTTTTTCAGATTGGCTTCCTTTACTTAGAAATATGCTTCTAAGAATTCACTGTGTCTTTTCATTGCTTGGAACCTCATTTCTTTTTGTCACTGAATAATATTCCATCATATGGATGTATCACAGTTTACTCTTCCACCTATTGAAGTATTCTCAATATCTGCTCCACTTTTATAAAACATAAACATGGATTTTTTTTTTTTTTCCAAAAGATGGGAAAAATACCCTGCCTATTTGACGTGAGCCTATTTGTAAGGGAAAGGAGTGGGGAGTCCAAATTCTCTTCATATCTGAAAAGTTTAAACTGGGCATGTATCAACAGAAGAGCTTTGACTGAGAATCATTCCCATGCTCCTCCAGAAAGCACAGTATGGACAAATATCTTGGGAATCTGAATAAACAGATTCATGATTGTTGTGAGAACCTCAAAGTGCATTGATTTTCCATAAAATACTTCTCTGTCTGTTTCCCAGTGTGTCAGGAAGCTGTTTGGGAAGCCTTCAGGACATTTTGGGATCGACTGCCTGGGCGTGAGGAATATCATTACTGGATGAATTTGTGTGAGGATGGAATCACAACTATATTTGACATGGGCACAAATTTTAGTCAGTCTGTGGAACATAGAAGTTTAATTATGAAGGTAAGGGTACTAACAAGGGAAGAATAGCGGGACTATTGTAGGAGCACTTATACACAGTTAAAGCCTGAAGGTAGAAAGAGCAAATGCCAAATCCCTACTTTACTTTTTGTTGTTGAATTAGTCTATTTGAGTGAGCTGCCATAGGGCATAGCCTAGTCTTTATATCCCTAGCTCTGGCTGTTACAGCAAACATTGTTAACCCAGTAAGAGCCTCAGGCTTATGTTTATAAATGTAAATATTTGGAAATAATATTCAGCAATGGTTTAGGCTAAGAATATAAATCTGTAAGAGTCTAGCATTCTTGACAAAATTTTGCACACTATCAATTTGGAGTACCTACCAATGACCCTAGTTAGGATAGAAGTTGTAGTTCGTTGAGTAAATGTTAAGTATAAATATAATTCTAATTAGTGAATTTGCTTACTTGTTCTCCTTCTTTTAGATTTAGTTTATTCTTAGCAAAGGATAAATAAGCATGCATATAGACAAATTACCTGCCTGCCAACCCTCTCCTTCTCTCTCTTTTTTAAAAAAAAGATTTACTTATTTTAGAGAGAGAGAGCACAAGTGGGAGGAGGGGCAGAGGAAGAGGGAGGGAATCCCAAGCAGACTCCTCACTGAGCGTGGAACACCACTTGGGCTTGATCTCACGATCCTGAGATCATGATCTGAGCCAAAATCAAGAGTCAGACACTTAACTGACAGAGCCACCCAGGCACCTCTCACCTTCCCCTTTTCATATAGCATGCATGTATTCATAAGAAAATGAAGCTGGTTAGATATATGTGGTAAGTTGCTCATTCAGGCTGATATGCCCTATATCTATCCTTGTCCATCAGTTTGAGTCCTACCTGTCCTCAGTTGAGATATAACCTGCCTTATGAGGAATCAACCCCCAGTCTCATAGATTTAACTCCCATAATTCTTGGAGCTCCCATAATTCTTTTATGTTGTACCACTTGCATTTTATTATTATTAGTTTTATATGTGTGATTTCTTCTACTAGACTATGAACTGAAGAGCAAGGATTGTGTCATTATTTGTCATTTTGCATTCCTGTGATAAAATAAATATGCAATAGATATTTGTTGAAATAAAAGTGTATAAGCAATAATTGGAATGTCTTTTTCCTGTTTGTTGCAAATTATTAGAAACTTTTACAATATTATCTTAAATACTTGCTTTAAGTATTATATACCTTAGAGAGACTGAAGAAAGAATTATTGACCAGATAACTCTGAGCTTTTATTTCGAGTCTAGTAAAATTGGATTTGAACATCTTAAAGTAATACAATATATCATCTGATTCTTTTTACTTTAAAAATTTTATTTTTAGTAGAGACATTCTTTCAACATTTGGCCCTACATTGGGATGATCTCATTAACTAGAAGCAAATTGGGAACAGAAATATGGTCTGATAAATATGGGTGGACCCAAGACAAATTTTGCAGGGTTATAAACATTTCAAAGTTGTGCAGGTTTTCGTGGGTTTTAAAATACATTCAACTTTTAATCATGGTACCTCACATTTTAAGCCAAAGTGTTACGTTTTTTTCTTCTGTCACATTAAAATTTTTTTAAATTTATTTAATTTTTAAAAAAAGATTTTATTTACTTATTTGAGAGTGAGCAAAAGCAAGAGAGAGAGAGAGAGCACAAGCCAGGGTAGGGGGCAGAGGAAGAGGGTGGAGTAGTCTCCTTGCTGAGCAGAGACTTCGATGCAGGCCTCCATCTCAGGACTCCAGGGATCATGACCTGAGCTAAAGGCAGACACTTAACTGACTGAGCCACCCAGGCTCCTCAATTCTGTCACATTAAAAAAAATATATTTTTATTTACTTATTTACTTGAGGGGAAGAGTCTTCTGTCACATTTTGAAATGTTCAATATTAATAATTATGAAAATAGTTACCAGTTGCTTGGTATATACCATGTACCAGGCCACATATTAAGCCCATTAAAACATTATATTTAATAAACAACAACCCTACAAGGAGGTACTAATATCCTCAATTTATAGATAAGCACATTAAGCATTAGAGTTATTCCTTATTCTAGATTACAAAACCAGGTGGGCTGGAGCTTAAATTCAGACCTGCTTCTCTTTTTTAAAAAAGTTCATATTTTTTCTGTTTACCATTGTGCCTCCCTTCTCAATCATTACCAGTTTTGCAAACTGCTAAATTTGGTCATATGGAATATTGGCAAATTTGCTAATATGGAATAGCTGTTCAGTAAAAAAAAATACACACACACACACACACACACATTTACACTTATATCAGTGTTGCCATCTCAATTGTCCCCAGACTATAGGACCAGCTGATAGAGCAGCAAATACATAGGATATAAAGTAGTATTACTATACATGAGCTTCTTGTGATGTTACATTGGAAGGTATTTTTCACAAGTGGAACTTTTCAGAAGGGAAGATTAGAATGCATTGGAAGTATACTTTCAATGACTATGTAATAAAACATGCAAACAAAGTGGGTGATATGTCACCTGGATTGAGTCTTAAATAACAAGTTAGCTGAATGAGGAGGAGTTTGGGAGGAACAGTTCAGGGAGAGGGGACAGCATAAGCCAAATGTTTGTAAGGAATGACTAGGGCCATTATACCAGAAGGGTAGATTAGAAGTGACAGGAGATCAGACTGGAAGAGTAGAAAACTCTGTGGATGATAGGAAATCATTGAGGGATTGTTAAATTGGTGAGTCACAGGCTGATTGGACAGTTTTGAATTTTAAAAAGATCATTATGGTTTCTATACACCATAGGATGAATTAGAGGGATCAGGGGGACTAGTTACTACCCTTATTACCCCATGCCTGAGGAATTGAGGGTCCTAGGTAGACGTGAGATACAGGAAGCATGAGGGATACAAATAGGGAAAAAGATTAGCAGGACTCTGATAGGTTGGATGGGAGCAGGAGAGGTTAAGGGAATGGCCTGGAAACCTCCCTGTTTCTAGTTTGGATGACTAAGAACAAGAACTTGGGAATAGAAGCAGTTTTGTAGATGAGGTGGGAGATTGAATTCACTTTTGAATATGTTGTTTTGAACCACCTGTGAAATGTGAATTGGCTGGCATTTAGGTATGAAGCCAAAGAGAGTGGTCTGGGTTATAAACACAGCTTGTAGGAGTCACCAGGCCCGAGGTGGTAATTGAAAGCATTTAGAGTGGCTGAGATTATTCTAGGAGACTTTGTAGTGTAAGGAGAGCAATGAGTTATTTATAAATATCATGAGAGTTATTTAGAATAATAGTCTTTCCATTTTATAGATGAGAAATTGAAGGATTTTGGGTTTTGCCTCCGTTACGAAGCAAGAGAAAATGGGACTTGAAACTAGGTCTTCTAAGTTAGTGTTCTTTTTATTATGTTGGTCTCAGAATAAAACCATTAATTTAGAGGAAACTTAGGGACAATTTGCTTTGGAATGCCCCAGAAGAATAATCCAGTTATTGGTATAATATATCTTTTTGTCTGAATTCTGGAGAAACAGATTTAGCATTTATTTTATCCACATATTTATATTATTCTGGTTTAAGAGTTTCTATAAATGTATTAGATCACAAAAAAACTTTGATTCTAAGTCCATGGAAGGTTAAAGTAGAATTCTACCAATCTCCAGTTTGTAGATCTTTTGGAATGATTAACAAGTGAAGTCTGTTAATCTGTGCCCATTAAGAAAAAGCACAAGAACTTTTGGAAACATAAACAGAGACTGAGTGCCAGGACATTCCCATAGTCCCAAAACAAACTTGGCATTGTTAGTACCTTGCTTTAACTATTTGTCTAACCATAGAAATTAACAGCATAGATTTATAGACTAACAACGTAATGTTAGGGCATTAGTGTTTTCTATGCAATAAATTCTGTTTACTGCTTAATAACTGTCATGAACTCACAGGGTCATTTTTATTTTTGTTTTCCTTAGAAACTGACATATACCAAGGAAACTGTAAGCAGGTGAGTGTCTTTTTTCCCCCTAATTTCATGTTTGGCAACAGAAACATGTCATGCCTACTCCAAGATTCACACCAAATTTATTGGCCCCTTTCTATTTTCTTGCCAGTTCCTGCAATGACCAGGACTGTGGGTTAGCCCCAAATGCTTTTCTGCATGTTGAGGCCACTTTCCTTTCAAGACTACCATCACAGCCACTGTGCTTGTTTACTTTCTGACCTTGCCGGGAGGCAGACTTGTTCCTTTCTCTTGGGTGAGAAAATAGATTTCTGGAAGTGGAATATGGAATGATCTACTTTTGTTGAGGCTTGTGGTCTAAGAGTAAAAATGTTATGAAATGGTACAGCTTTGTGGCAGATAGTTTATTAAGTGGTGGTCGGTGGTATGGATCACTTTACAAAGAAATGATGATTATGAGCTTGAAATATAGGAATAACACAACCTTGATGAATCCTCCAATATTAGGATTCTTGGCCTATTAGACATTAGTCTTAGGATTAAGGTCATTTTTGCCTCCTGAGCAATAGTGGTACAAAACAGCTCATGGAAGATGAGAGATTTTGAGTGTATAAGGATTAATGATTTCAATCCTATCCATACTCAAAGTATCTAGATTGTGCCAGTATGTAGGTAATTCTATAGAAAACATTATTATGGCATAAAATCCAGGTCAGAGTCCAGAATTTTCCTTCAAATTAGGAAGACATACTGAAAAGCCAGTTAGGTGAGTCAGCATCTAGAGATCCAAACTGGACAGCAGAGTCCAGGTAAAAGCATAGTTGGGGTTTACAGGTGGGTGCTAGTGGGATATACGTAGGTTTCAAATCAAATTTGAGTAAACAGGAGGGAAGGGGATTCTGTTTGATCTCACTTGTTCATAGAGCTAATGTTATCACTGAGTTTCTGGTGGAGCCTGGGATTTTGAGCACCCACTTAGATGTTGGGCGATGTGGTTTCTTTCTTTTTTTTTAAATTTAATTTTATTTTTTCAATATTCCAAGATTCATTGTTTATGCACCACACCCAGTGCTCTATGCAATATGTGCCCTCCTTAATACTCACCGCCAGGTTCACCTAACCCCCATCCCCCTCCCCTCCAAAACCCTCAGTTTGTTTCTCAGAGTCCACAGTCTCTCATGGTTTATCTCCCCCTCTGATTTCCCCCAATTCACTTTTCCTTTCCTTCTCCTAATATCCTCCATGTTATTCCTTATGCTCCACAAGAGAGTGAAACCATATGATAATTGACTCTCTCTGCTTGACATATTTCACTCAGCATAATCTCCTTCAGTCCTGTCCACACTAATACAAAAGTTGGGTATTCATCCTTTTTGATGGAGGCATAATATTCCCTTATATATATGGGCCATATCTTCTTTATCCATTCTTCTGTGGAAGGGCATCTTGGCTCTTTCCACAGTTCAGTAGTTGTGGCCATTGCTGCTATGAATATTGGGGTACATAGGGCCATGTGGTTTCTTGGGTGTTGACTCTTCACCCCTGAAAAACAGAGCTTGGTAGTTCCTTGTGATTGCCATTCAACACACAGGCAGTGAACTAAATACTCTGAAGAGTCCCACCAGTCCTAGTAATCATCATGGTAGTACCTAATGAAAATGATAGCACATTTTCCACCTCTTATATGGTTAAGAAGCTTGTACTCATGGCATTAAACCTGGAAGAAGCTCTGAAGTTTACTTGGGAGGTGGATGTTAGCAAGTGTAGAGCCTGTGGGTTATTATAAAGTGGTGGAAGGAGGGTTATCTTAAGTAGGTTATCTTAAGTAGGATGGTCATAACACCGTATGGGGTTGGGTTGGCTTATCACACACTTACCACACATCCAGTTGGGTAGCTGGAAGAGGCTTAAGGTGTAGTATGTGTAGTTTTGTGTCTTTCTGTGGGTTTCACTTCAACTGGGTGCGTTTTTCCGTAGCTACCTAGTATTTCTCACGGTGAGATTATGTATAAGAAAAGGAGAAATTTTGCACTATCGTCAGTTGTCTCCTACTGTGTTAATCACATTTGAACAAATTCACAAATAAGCATCATAGCAGGACAGACTGGATTATATACTTATATTGGTAAGGCACTGTCTGTACTAGGTATAATAAGGGACTCAAAATATTATTTACTATTCTTAGAAAATTATGTATAAAAATAACATATGAAAATATAAGTGAATTTTGAGAATTTTAAACTCTAAAGCATCTTTCCCATGTAACTAAAGCAGACCAGGTTGGGGTGGGGTGAGAACTGCCAACTGTGGTAGTTGCTAAAAAGGGTGACTTGGGGTTAAGTAACAGTGGGAGCAAAACCCTGGGAGTCCCCTAAGAATTCACTAAGCCCATCTTTCTCCTGCTTGAGTACTACAGTGATCCACTGAAACCTTTCATTTGCCCATCATTTTTCTATATTCAAATTTATTTTTATGATTTTTTTGAGATTACTGTTGTATTCTCTGTTTGAGATTCTCATGTTGGGTTTTATTGCTGCTCTAGCAAATTACCACAGACTTAGTAGTAAACAACACAAATTTCCCCTACAGTTATGTCATTCAGAAATCTGACATGGGTCCTAAGATGTTGCCAGGTTTGCATTCCTTTCTGGAAGATGTAGGGGAGAATCTGTTTTCTTGCCTTTCCAGCTTCTAGAAACTACCCACATTACTTGGGTCATGATTCCCTTCCATCTCCAAATCTAGTAATGGCTGGTCAAGTCTTTCTCACATTTCATACTCTGACACTCTTCTGTGCCTTTCTTCCACATTTAAGGATCCTTATGATTATGCTGGATCCACCGAGATAAACCTGGTTACATTCCCTATTTTAAATTTTATATTTTAATTTTTATTTTTTAGCATAACAGTATTCATTATTTTTGCACCACACCCAGTGTTCCATGCAATCCGTGCCCTCTCTAATACCCACCACCCGGTGCCCCCAACCTCCCACCCCCCACCCCTTCAAAATTCTCAGATCGTTTTTCAGAGTCCATAGTCTCTCATGGTTCACCTCCCCTTCCAATTTCCCTCAACTCCCTTCTCCTCTCCATCTCCCCTTGTCCTCCATGCTATTTGTTATGCTCCACAAATAAGTGAAACCATATGATAATTGACTCTCTCTGCTTGACTTATTTCACTCAGCATAATCTCTTCCAGTCCCGTCCATGTTGCTACAAAACTTGGGTATTCATCCTTTCTTTTTTCTTTTTCTTTTTTTTTTTTTTTTTTTACAGCTTTATAAACATATATTTTTATCCCCAGGAGTACAGGTCTGCGAATCGCCAGGTTTACACACTTCACAGCACTCACCATAGCACATACCCTCCCCAATATCCATAACCCCACCCCCCTCTCCCAACCCCCTCCCCCCATCAACCCTCAGTTTGTTTTGTGAGATTAAGAGTCACTTATGGTTTGTCTCCCTCCCATTCCCATCTTGTTTCATTTACTCTTCTCCTACCCCCTCAACCCTCCATGTTGCATCTCCTCTCCCTCATATCAGGGAGATCATATGATAGTTGTCTTTCTCCGATTGACTTATTTTGCTAAGCATGATACCCTCTAGTTCCATCCACGTCGTCGCAAATGGCAAGATTTCATTTCTTTGGATGGCTGCATAGTATTCCATTGTGTATATATACCACATCTTCCTTATCCATTCGTCTGTTGATGGACATCTAGGTTCTTTCCATAGTTTGGCTATTGTAGACATTGCTGCTATAAACATTCGGGTGCACGTGCCCCTTCGGATCACTACGTTTGTATCTTTAGGGTAAATACCCAGCAGTGCAATTGCAGGGTCATAGGGTAGTTCTATTTTCAACATTTTGAGGAACCTCCATGCTGTTTTCCAGAGTGGTTGCACCAGCTTGCATTCCCACCAACAGTGTAGGAGGGTTCCCCTTTCTCCGCATCCTCGCCAGCATCTGTCATTTCCTGACTTGTTAATTTTAGCCATTCTGACTGGTGTGAGGTGATATCTCATGGTGGTTTTGATTTGTATTTCCCTGATGCCGAGTGATATGGAGCACTTTTTCATGTGTCTGTTGGCCATCTGGATGTCTTCTTTGCAGAAATGTCTGTTCATGTCCTCTGCCCATTTCTTGATTGGATTATTTGTTCTTTGGGTGTTGAGTTTGCTAAGTTCTTTATAGATTTTGGACACTAGCCCTTTATCTGATATGTCATTTGCAAATATCTTCTCCCATTCTGTCAGTTGCTTTTGGTTTTGTTAACTGTTTCCTTTGCTGTACAAAAGCTTTTGATCTTGATAAAATCCCAAAAGTTCATTTTTGCCCTTGCTTCCCGTGCCTTTGGCGATGTTCCTAGGAAGATGTTGCTGCGGCTGAGGTCGAAGAGGTTGCTGCCTGTGTTCTCCTCGAGGATTTTGATGGATTCCTTTCTCACATTGAGATCCTTCATCCATTTTGAGTCTATTTTCGTGTGTGGTGTAAGGAAAAGGTCCAATTTCATTTTTCTGCATGTGGCTGTCCAATTTTCCCAACACCATTTATTGAAGAGGCTGTCTTTTTTCCATTGGACATTCTTTCCTGCTTTGTCAAAGATGAGTTGACCATAGAGTTGAGGGTCCATTTCTGGGCTCTCTATTCTGTTCCATTGATCTATGTGTCTGTTTTTGTGCCAGTACCATGCTGTCTTGATGATGACAGCTTTGTAATAGAGCTTGAAGTCCGGAATTGTGATGCCACCAACTTTGGCTTTCTTTTTCAATATTCCTTTGGCCCTTCGAGGTCTTTTCTGGTTCCATATAAATTTTAGGATTATTTGTTCCATTTCTTTGAAAAAAATGGATGTTACTTTGATAGGAATTGCATTAAATGTGTAGATTGCTTTAGGTAGCATGGACATTTTCACAATATTTATACTTCCAATCCAGGAGCATGGAACATTTTTCCATTTCTTTGTGTCTTCCTCAATTTCTTTCATGAGTACTTTATAGTTTTCTGAGTATAGATTCTTAGTCTCTTTGGTTAGGTTTATTCCTAGGTATCTTATAGTTTTGGGTGCAATTGTAAATGGGATGGACTCCTTAATTTCTCTTTCGTCTGTCTTGTTGTTGGTGTAGAGAAATGCAACTGATTTCTGTGCATTGATTTTATATCCTGACACTTTACTGAATTCCTGTACAAGTTCTAGCAGTTTTGGAGTGGAGTCTTTTGGGTTTTCCACATAGAGTATCATATCATCTGCGAAGAGTGTTAGTTTGACTTCTTCTTTGCCGATTTGGATGCCTTTAATTTCCTTTTGTTGTCTGATTGCTGAGGCTAGGACTTCTAGTACTATGTTGAATAGCAGTGGTGATAACGGACATCCCTGCGGTGTTCCTGACCTTAGTGGAAAAGTTTTCAGTTTTTCTCCATTGAGAATGATATTTGCGGTGGGTTTTTCATAGATGGCTTTGATAATATTGAGGTATGTGCCGTCTATCCCTACACTTTGAAGAGTTTTGATCAGGAAGGGATGCTGTACTTTGTCAAATGCTTTTTTCAGCATCTATGGAGAGTATCATATGATTCTTGTTTTTTCTTTTATTAATGTGTTGTATCACATTGATTGATTTGCGGATGTTGAACCAGCCTTGCAGCCCTGGAATAAATCCCACTTGGTTGTGGTGAATAATCCTTTTAATGTACTGTTGAATCCTATTGGTTAGTATTTTGGCGAGAATTTTTGCATCTGTGTTCATCAAGGATATTGGTCTGTAGTTCTCTTTTTTGATGGGATCCTTGTCTGGTTTTGGGATCAACGTGATGCTGGCCTCATAAAATGAGTTTGGAAATTTTCCTTCTCTTTCTATTTTTTGGAACAGTTTCAGGAGAATAGGAATTAGTTCTTCTTTAAATGTTTGGTAGAATTCCCCCGGGAAGCCATCTGGCCCTGGGCTTTTGTTTGTTTGGAGATTTTTGATGACTGTTTCAATCTCCTTACTGGTTATGGGTCTGTTCAGGCTTTCCATTTCTTCCTGGTTCAGTTGTGGTAGTTTATATGTCTCTAGGAATGCATCCATTTCTTCCAGATTGTCAAATTTATTGGCATAGAGTTGCTCATAGTATGTTCTTATAATTGTCTGTATTTCTTTGGTGTTCGTTGTGATCTCTCCTCTTTCATTCATGATTTTATTTATTTGGGTCCTTTCTCTTTTCTTTTTGATAAGTCTGGCCAGGGGTTTATCAATCTTATTAATTCTTTCAAAGAACCAGCTCCTAGGTTCGTTGATTTGTTCTATTGTTTTTTTTTTTGTTTCTATTTCATTGATTTCTGCTCTGATCTTTATGATTTCTCTTCTCCTGCTGGGTTTAGGGTTTCTTTCTTGTTCTTTCTCCAGCTCCTTTAGGTGTAGGGTAAGGTTGTGTACCTGAGACTTTTCTTGTTTCTTGAGAAAGGCTTGTACCACTATATATTTTCCTCTCAGGACTGCCTTTGTTGTGTCCCACAGATTCTGAACCGTTTTGTTTTCATTATCATTTGTTTCCATAAATTTTTTCAATTCTTCTTTAATTTCCTGGTTGACCCATTCATTCTTTAGAAGGATGCTGTTTAGTCTCCATGTATTTGGGTTCTTTCCAAATTTCCTCTTGTGATTGAGTTCTAGCTTTAGAGCATTGTGGTCTGAAACTATGCAGGGAATGATCCCAATCTTTTGATACCAGTTGAGACTTGATTTAGGACCAAGAATGTGATCTATTCTGGAGAATGTTCCATGTGCACTAGAGAAGAATGTGTATTCTTTTCCTTTGGGATGAAATGTTCTGAATGTATCTGTGATGTCCATCTGGTCCAGTGTGTCATTTAAGGCCTTGATTTCCTTGTTGATCTTTTGCTTGGATGATCTGTCCATTTCAGTGAGGGGAGTGTTAAAATCCCCTACTATTATTGTATTCTTGTCGATGTGTTTCTTTGATTTTGTTATTAATTGGTTTATATAGTTGGCTGCTCCCACGTTAGGGGCATAGATATTTAAAATTGTTAGATCTTCTTGTTGCACAGTTCCTTTGAGTATGATATAGTGTCCTTCCTCATCTCTTATTATAGTCTTTGGCTTAAAATCTAATTGATCTGATATAAGGATTGCCACTCCTGCTTTCTTCTGATGTCCATTAGCATGGTAAATTCTTTTCCACCCCCTCACTTTAAACCTGGAGGTGTCTTCGGGTTTAAGATGAGTTTCTTGTAGGCAACATATAGATGGGTTTTGTTTTTTGATCCATTCTGATACCCTGTGTCTTTTGATTGGGGCATTTAGCCCATTAACATTCAGGGTAAGTATTGAGAGATATGAATTTAGTGCCATTGAATTGCCTGTAAGGTGACTGTTATTGTATATTGTCTCTGTTTCTTTCTGATCTACTACTTTTAGGGTCTCTCTTTGCTTAGAGGACCCCTTTCAATATTTCCTGTAGAGCTGGTTTGGTATTTGCAAATTCTTTCAGTTTTTGTTTGTCCTGGAAGCTTTTAATCTCTCCTTCTATTTTCAATGATAGCCTAGCTGGATATAGTATTCTTGGCTGCATGTTTTTCTCATTTAGTACTCTGAATATATCATGCCAGCTCTTTCTGGCCTGCCAGGTCTCTGTGGATAAGTCTGCTGCCAATCTAATATTTTTACCATTGTACGTTACAGACTTCTTTTCCCGGGCTGCTTTCAGGATCTTTTCTTTGTCACTAAGACTTGTAAATTTTACTATTAGGTGATGGGGTGTGGACCTATTCTTATTGATTTTGAGGGGGGTTCTCTGAACCTCCTGGATTTTGATGCTTGTTCCCTTTGCCATATTGGGGAAATTCTCTCCAATAATTCTCTCCAATATACCTTCTGCTCCCCTCTCTGTTTCCTCTTCTTCTGGAATCCCAATTATTCTAATGTTGTTTCGTCTTATGGTGTCACTTATCTCTCGAATTCTCCCCTCGTGGTCCAGTAGCTGTTTGTCCCTCTTTTGCTCAGCTTCTTTATTCTCTGTCATTTGATCTTCTATATCGCTAATTCTTTCTTCTGCCTCATTTATCCTAGCAGTGAGAGCCTCCATTTTTGATTGCACCTCATTAATAGCTTTTTTGATTTCAACTTGGTTAGATTTTAGTTCTTTTATTTCTCCAGAAAGGGCTTTTATATCTCCCGAGAGGGTTGCTTTAATATTTTCCATGCCTTTTTCAAGCCGGGCTAGAACCTTGAGAATTGTCATTCTGAACTCTAGATCTGACATATTACCAATGTCTGTATTGATTAGGTCCCTAGCCTTTGGTACTGCCTCTTGTTCTTTTTTTTGTTGTGAATTTTTCCGCCTTGTCATTTTGTCCAGATAAGAGTTTATGAAGGAGCAAGTAAAATACTAAAAGGGTGGCAACAACCCCAGGAAAATATGCTTTAGCCAAATCAGAAGAGATCCCAAATTGTGAGGGGGGAGAAAGGGGATAAAAAGGGGTTCAGAAAGAAAGAAAAAAAAAGAAACTATTAATAAAAGAAAGCCGATAAAGAAAAAATATAAAAAGAGGAAAAATATATATATATATTAGATAAACTATTTAAAAAACGTTAAAAAAGAAAACGGTAAAAGTTAAAAAAATTTAGCAGAAGAAGAGAAAAAGAAAAAAAAAAATTGAAAAAGAAAAAAAATTAAATTAACTGCAAGGCTAAAAAATCATGGGGGAAAGCCATGAGTTCCGTGCTTTGCTTTCTTCTCCTTGGAATTCCGCCGCTCTCCTTGGTATTGAAACTGCACTCCTTGGTAGGTGAACTTGGTCCTGGCTGGGTTTCCCGTTGATCTTCTGGGGGAGGGGCCTGTTGTAGTGATTCTCGAGCGTCTTTGCCCCAGGCGGAGTTGCACCGCCCTTACCTGGGGCCAGGCTGAGTAATCCGCTCGGGTTTTCTTTCGGGAGCTTTTGTTCCCTGAGCGCTTTCCGTAGAGTCCGGAGGACAGGAACGAAGATGGTGGCCTCCCGGTCTCTGGCCCGGAGGAGCCGAGAGCCCGGGGCCCCACTCCTCAGTGCGCCCTCAGAGAACAGCGCCCAATTACTCCCGTCACCCTGGCCTCCGGCCGCGCTCCGAGCTGACCGAGCCTGGGACCGGTTCAAGGCAACCCCGAGCTGAGAGTCACTCCTCGGCTCTGTCTCTGCAGCCGGCTTCCCTGCTCCAATACCGGTAAGCTCTGCGACACTCAGACACCCCCGATCCTTCTGCGACCCTGCGGGAGCTGAGGCCGCGCCGACCCCGCCTGGGCTTCACCCCAGTTAAGCCTCTGGAGCGATGTCCCTCAGTGGAACAGACTTTTAAAAGTCCTGATTTTGCTCCGTTGCTCCGCCGCTCGCCGGGAGCCGGCCCCTCCCCCCGCGGTCTATCTTCCCGTCGCTTTGGATTCACTTCTCCGCCAGTCCTACCTTGCAGATAGTGGTTGATTTTCTGTTTCTAGAATTTCTGTTCTTCTTCTCTTTGATCTCCCGTTGGATTTGTAGGTGTTTGCAATCTTTAGATAAGCTATTTAGCTGATCTCCCGCTACCCGAAGTAGTCTCAGCCTGCTACTTCTCCGCCATCTTGACTCCTCCTCTACATTCCCTATTTTAAGGCCAACTGATTAGCAACCTTAATTCCCCTTTGTATGTAACTTAACATATTCATAGGTTCTGGCGAGTAGGATGTGGCTGTCTTTGAGGGGCTACTATTGTACTTATCATACTTTTTCTCTTTGATTTAAATTGCTGCTTCTTTATGAACTCTGACCTACCTGCTGACATATGACTTGGACCAAATACTCTGTTTTCTATCACTTTAAGCTTCCCATATAATCATTTGCCCTGTGTCTTAAAAAAATTTTTTTTCCAGCTCACTTAGGACCTTAAATTCCACTTTACCTCTTACACATCTCCCTATCAGTGTTTCTGTTTTTCTTAAGTCTTCAGCTTCTCCCATTACTAACTCCTTATTAGCATTTGAGCACACTCAAGTCTTTCCCATGTTACCTATTTACAAAAGGCCCTTCTCCAGCATTTGCAGTATGTTATAGCTGGGTATCTTGAAAGCATCTCCACTCAGCTCTAGTCCATGCTTAACCCCATACCTTCTGGACTTACTGTGAAGTCTCAGAAACAAGTACAAACCACCACCTGGGATATGTGCTCACTGAATAGTTGTTAAATGAATAACTGAGTTTCTGCTCAATTACTCAAGTTTATTATCAGGTCTCTGGTGATATTCTTGGTGTAAAGACTGTTCTTTGGCATTTTTTTTTTTTTGGTACCTCAATTAACTTACATTTGTCATTGAGGATGTCTGTCACAAAGCCAAATAATATATGTTTTTTAAGCAGATGTGTTATTCTGTTTGGGACATGTGTCCCTGTTCCATTACTCTCTGTTTTCTCTTATATTTGTTTAGCCTCTCATATTTTTATAATGCTTCTGCATATATAATATTTTACTTAGTTTCCATCATACCTTTGGGAAATTGGTAGTGTAGGGAAGTATTCTTGTTTTTGAGATTAAGTTCTTGTGGCCCAGAGGAACTGAGATATTTTTCTAAGGCATAACAAAGTTAATGATACTTCTGGGACCAGTACCCAGGATTCCTGGCTCTGTGCCTTGAGTTCTTTTGTTGTCCTGTGCTGATCACAGTTAACAGATTCAAGAGTAAAGCAAAGTATAGAAAATTGTCAAGGGAGGTAGTAATCTAGATCGGAAATTATGCTTGGCTTGTTTTTAAACTTATGCTCGATGTGTCTCTGATATCTTTTGGTGCCATCTCACCTGAATTCTGATAGGATTAGGTAGTAGACATGAGGAATAAATTAATGTGCTGGACGAGCTGAGGAAAAGTAGAAGGTTGTTCGCTGCTGGTATTAAGCTAAAGATCTTAGCTGAACAATTTCACATTTGTGGTTTGGCCTAGAAATGGAGTAGTATTTCTGTCTCCAAACTCAATGCAACTTTGTGTCCTTGTTCTGTTGTGACATTTTAGGGGATCCCTGCAGGAGGCATACCTAATGAGAACATGTTGAAAGGATTCTTGTTAAGTGTTTTTTTTTTTTCACTGTTTTTTGAAAGGAGAGTGGGAAAATGAGGGATTAAGCATTGGACTGTTAGACAAGAGATTTGAATTACTGAGCATTGCCTACTTACCATCGTTAAAATGTTATTCTGAATTTAGTAAGTGAAATCTAGTTCTACTGAAGTAAACAAACTTCTCTGTTGTGAATACTTCCTTAGAGAATTATCTGAAATTTAACTTATTTACTTATTTTTAGTTGCAGTAATTCTCTTCTTAAATTAAAAAATTTTATTTTTAATTGAAACATAGTTGATATATAATATTATATTAGTTTTAGGTATATAACATAGTTATTCAACAATTTTATACATTACAGAATTCTTACCACCATAAGTGTGGTTACCATCTGTCACCATACAAAGTTATTGTTATATTATTGACTATATTTCCTGTTATTCTTCTTTATCCCTGTGAATTATTTAACAAATGTGATCTTGATGTCGGGGATAATTTGACTGAAACCTGTTGAGGTCTTGTTACTTTGCCATGCCATCCCAACTTCCTGTTCTAGTTACTGTGTTATGCTTTGGCCCCTCTGTCTTACTTTGACCTTTTTGCTCTTCATGCCTGGATGCTCTCCAGAGCTCTTCAACTTTTACTGGGTTTCCCTTCCTTTTTCTGGGACTTTATATACTTTGACTTTTAGGTTATTAAGTTTATGTAGGCCATTATTATTACAACCAAGTGAAACCATGTTGGTTGCCCTTCTAGTCAATATGGCTCACGTAAAGCCATGTTGTGAGGAATTAAGATGAGTGAGAGAGAGGTTTCTGGAATCCAATGGGCCTGTTTTACATCATAGCTCCTCCATTGTCTAGCCGTGTGACTCTGAACAAGTTCTCAACCTCTTCTAATATTAGTTTCCTCTTATGTATAAATGAGGATAATAGTATTTTCCCTTTAAGATTGTTGCTGGAATTAAATGAGTTAACCAAGAAGAAACACTCAAGACAATGCTTGACATGTGATAAATTTAGTGGTACTCATTCTTGCTGTTGTTATTATTGAAAAGGTAATTAGATGTGGTTAGGAATTTTAGGCCTTGGGCCATATCAAATCATTGTGTCATCCAGGAAAAATTGCTTTATTCATTTGGACTTTTTTTCCTCTATTAAATGAAGGTATTGGCAAGGCATTCTGCCTTGTGGACAACTGATAGACTCTTTTCAGATCTAATTATGTTAATATCTGTCTCAAATGCATTTGAATCTTATTTATTTTAGCTCTACTCCCTGCAACCTGAGAAGTCTCTTGATGCTTTCTCATCATCTAGGCCCTTTCTCCATTCATCCCTCATCATAATGACTTATCCAGATATCGTATTCCTTAGGTTTTTTTAGATGACAGACAGCTCACTGAGAAGCAATTTCTTGCAAATGCTTCTAAATAACCAAAAGTGATAGTTTTGGTGTAAGGGTTTAATATGTTATTCTTTCTAGATAATATTTTTAAAAAGAAGAAAAATATGAGTTTTTTTAAAACTCGGTTTCTCAAATTTTCTTTCTTTTCTTTTTTTTTTTTAAGATTTTTTTATTTTTTTAAGTAATCTCTATACCCACTGTGGGGTTGGAATTCACAGCCCTAAGATCAAGAGTTGCATGTTCTACCAACTGAGCCAGCCAAGTGCCCCAGTTTCTCAATTTTTTTTTACCAAAGCCTGGGAGTTTGGGGAACATGGTCCTAGTTGACTTCCCCAGTCCAGTTCTAGTGATAAAATATCTTTGAATTATCATATTTAATATCTTTAAAAAATTTTTTTATTCATTTATTTGAGAGAGACACCACAAGGAGGCAGAGAGGCAGGCAGAGAGAGAGGGAGAAGCAGGCTCTCTGCCGAGCAGAGAGCCCGATGCGGGGCTCGATCCCAGAACCCTGAGACCATGACCTGAGCTGAAGGCAGAGGCTTAACCCACTGAGCCACCCAGGTGCCCCCATATTTAATATCTTGATTTTAATTTTAACTTTATATTCAGTTCTACAATGTAATCATATTTGTTTTAATATAAAAATGTTTTGAATTACACATCAGTTCTTACTTATTCCTCACCTGCCTATGCTTCAAGTAAAATTGATGCTTCAACATGTATGCTGTGTTTATCTGGTGGCTTTGAGTAATCTCCTGTCCCACCACCATGACATAATTTAGAGAGCAATAGGGCAATTTAAAGGAGTTGTCTGAAGATAGGACTCATTGGCACATTGGCAAGTCTGTTGTGGAGACATTTTTTTTAAAGATTTTTATTTATTCATTTGATAGAGACACAGAGAGAAAGAGAGAGAGAGAGAGAGAGAATGAGCGGAGAGCAGGGGAGGGAAATGCAGGGCTGGATCCCAGGACCCTGAGATTATGACCTGAGCTGAAGGCAGACACTTAACTGACTGAGCCACCCACGCATCCCTATGATGGAAATATTTTTGCCTATAATCGAATCACCTGAGGAAGCTCACTAGTATAAAGCTGAAGATAGTTTTCAACTTTTAATAGTAATGTAATCACCATCCAACATATGGAATCACCATGTAACTCCTTTGTAAAAGGTTAACAGAACATCCCTTTTCCCTTAGAACATATCACAAATTTTCAAGTTCTGTAACTTCTTAAGGGGCATCTAGCTGGCTTAGTCAGAGAGCATGTGACTTTTCATTTTGGGGTCATGAGTTTGAGCCCCACATTTGGTGTAGAGATTGCTTAAATAAATAAAACTTTAAAACAAATAAATAAAACTTCCTAAAATTACTGCACTTTAAATTTTATATTTTTGGTTAGGTGGAAATTTGGACTTGGAGAAATCCACTTTCTTTCCTTTAGAAGGGACTTCTCAGATTATCTTTAAAAAAAAAAAAAGAGTTTATTTATTTATTTAAGGGGGAGGGACAATGGGAGAGGGAGAAGCAGACTCCCACTGAGCTGGAAGACTGACTCCGGGCTTAGTCCCAGGATTTGATCCTAGTACTCTGGGATCATGACCTGAGCTGAAGGCAGACAAATGACTGAGACACCTCAGTGCTGCTCAGATTACCTTTTGATCTTCTCTTGTAGTTGCAAAGTGGCATGGTGAAAGGATCGCTGTGTGACTTGCAGCCTGTTAGCTGTGTGGCCTACAGCAAGTCATTTCTCTAAGCTTGACTTTCTTTATATAAAAAAAATTATGATTTCTATGATTTCTCCAATGACATGAGATCTGTGCTTATATTTTTTTCCTTAGCAACAAGTACTCTCCTGCCTGCACTACTTGTTACATTTGTAATCATTTATTTATTGCCTATTTCCTGTAACACTGTAACTTTAATAGATCATGTGTTTATCCACAGCTGTATGCCAGATGTCTTGTCCACTCCCTGGCTAATAGTATTTGTTTATTCTTTCATTCTAAAAATATCTGTTTAGTGTCTACTAAATGGCAGGTACTAGTTTAGGCTGGAGGTAGAATAAGAATATGGCAGGCAAGGTTCCTATTCTCATCGAATTTATATTCTTACAGCAGTCCTATTGAATAGAACTTTCTATGATGATGGAAATATTCTTTACTATGCTGTTCCATATGGGAGTCATTAGGCACATGTGACTATGGAGCACTTGAAATGTGGCTAGTGTGAAGGAGGATCAGAATTTTAAACTTTATTTAATTTTACTTAACTTAAATTAGCACATAGGTCCAGTGACTACCATGCCAATGCCATTCTAGAGGATTAAGAGATTGGAGACAGAAATAAAGAAGTAGATAGATAAGTCGACACATAATTTCACATACTGATAATAACTGAGAAAAATTCAAACAGGCTTATAGAATAGTAAGTAGGGGAGTACTTTATGTAGGGTGATTCTACTTGAGCAAAAATCAATACATGTAAAACAAGTGAATTAGGAAGACTATTATTTTTTAACTTTGTTAAATAAGTACTTACTTGGGTTTGGGAACCAAGTTTGGAGATGTAGTGAATTCCTTTTTTGGAAAACAGACTTCAAAATATATCCATATATTTCTATCATCTTTGTTAACTTTAAATGTCTTTTTTAACCTTAGCCCTGAATTATCATCTCCGTTTCCTGTTGGTGATACCTCAACATCGGGAGGTATGCTCTTGTACATTTATTCACTTTTCTTTGTTGTTGTTTTTTTTTATTAACATATAATGGATTATTTGCCCCAGGGGTGCAGGTCTATGAATCATCAGGCTTCACTTTTCTTTTTAAATTATTTATGGCTAAAGATGATCTTGCAAGCAAGCATACATTTCAGCTCACATTTAAAAAATACTAGGTTTCTCTTTCCTTATGTTGTTCAAGAATCTCAAGAAGTAACTGTGTTTTCATTTATTCTATGGCACTATGTTGTGAGTACTTAAAGATATTTAATTATTAAGTCTAATGAAAATCAGAAAGCTACTTAAAACAAATGTATGACCTAAAGAATTATTTTAAGGCAAACACTGTAACCATTACCTATGTCAATAGGTAGAACCTTTCTAGTTCCACCAGTTGTCATTTGTCCTGAAAGAGTTTCTCAGAATGAGGATTTTTCAGATTGTATTCTGTGGGGTACTTTAACATGTTCCTTTGATCTCTGTATCTCCTATGAATTGGTAGTTGCTTTCTTCATTTTTAATTTTTTAAAAAAAGTTTTATTTCTTGGAAATTTCAAACATATGCAAAAAGTAGAATTATACAACGAGGCCAGCTTCAACAATTATCAATTCATAGCCAGTCTCCAACCATCACCCACTTTTCCTGTCTGGTGGTATTACTTTTCTTTTTTTAATTAACATATAAAGTATTATTAGCCCCAGAGGTATAGGTATGTGAATCATTAGGCTTACACACTTCACAGCACTCACCAAGGTGCTATTAACTTTTTTCAGTGTCTGTCCCCTTTAATAGATAGCTCTTTAAGGATAAAAATTTTGTCTGTATCCTTAGCAATTGCTTAGTGGCTGACATATAGTAAGCTCATTATATGCCACTGAATGAATGAATGAGTTATAATTATATTCTGTTCTAGGAGACTCTATGCAAATGTATCTTAAGGTTTGAAAGTACTGAATTTCCAGGATGAAAAAGCAAATGACTTACAGGAATGGTTTTGAAGTCAGATTGGTATTTCCTGATATGATTCTGAATTCATATACTGACTTTGTTTTCCTACTTAGGTGCTGTTCTCAGTGCTCCATATCCAGAGGTGACTACCTCTGAAGGTACCTCAGAGAGCAGCAAGGAGAGGCCTGAGGTGAGTGTGAGTGACGCTGTGTTTTGTTATTTCGTTTCTGACGTGGAGAACAGGGGTTAAGAGAGACTTATATTCCATTGTCAAACTACACAAGACTTCATGTGGTTTCCTTTACGGAAATATTGTGGATTCTAAAACCAGTGTATTAAAAAGAATCTAAAAATCCCTGGAAAGCCAAATCAATCTGCTTTGCAAGAGAGCTTCAAGTTGTAAATGAAATGACTTGGAACCTGGAGAATTGTCATCATGGTAAACTCACTGTCTCTTGTGGGCTATGTGACATAATTTACTGTGGGGTTTTTGCCTATGTTCTTCTATCCCATAATAGATCAGGACTTAGTCTTCTCTTCTTCAGAGGGAAAGGATATAGATTTTATGTAACTGAAAAATCAAGAAATACTGTGCTTAATAATGATGCATTTGAAAAGAGTTTTTTAAAATCTTTTTTTTCTTTTCTTTTTTTTTTAAAGATTTTATTTATTTATTTGACAGACAGAGATCACAAATAGGCAGAGAGAGAGGAGGAAGTAGGCTCCCTGCTCAGCAGAGAGCCTGATGTGGGGCTCGATCCCAGGACCCCGGGATCATGACCTGAACCAAAGGCAGAGGCTTTAAGCCACTGAGCCACCCAGGCGCCCTGAGAGATTTTTTTTTTTTTTTTTAAGTACAAAGGCTGCCCAGGAAGCTGGAAATATTTTGTTAGAAATTTTGTTAAACATGAATTATTAAAATTTGGGGTTCATAATCCTAGATTACTTAATGTAGTACAAACTATGACTGAACACATTCACTAGAAATGTGTAACTTAGTTACCTTGTACCTTTTCTTTCCAGGTTGGACGTTTTAATTTATATGAAATGCAGTTAAGTCACCCCACTCTGCCCCACCACTTTCTCTGTCACCAAATAAGGGTGGTAGTAATGTGGGATCCATAAGCAGATGCTGGAATCAATACATTCACCTTCTATAAACTTTCTCCAGAGTAGATGGTGCTGGGAAATACTGTCATTCAATAAATATTTATGAATGAATGAGTAAAAAGTGATCCTGTGGTTCTGAACTTGAAGCAAAATAGTTGTGGGTTTAGGTCTGGAAATATTCATAGAATGAGATAGAATTCCCTGTAATAGAAGTAAAAGACTTATTTATAATCAATTGGAATGTTAATATCCAAAAGAGAAGACTATTTGAAGCCAATTTATAGAATGAGTAAGAAAACAAAGCAGTATAGATCCCTAACAAGAATTAGATTGTATGTCTAGTTCACGATGAAGCCTAAAGGTTCAGTTTTTTTTACAGTTCAGTTTTTTCCCTAATACATTTTCCATCTCCTGTTATAGAAATGATATACTTTATTTCTGTTTTGTTAGTGGTTTCCCTATAAGTTATAAAATATATATATTATTATGTGTAGTATTTATAATATTTATATTATATATATAAAATATTTACCCTGGAAGTTACCCCATAAGTTGTAATGTATAATCTAGCAAAATTTAAATTTTTCAAAATCTTCATCCTTATCTTAAGCAATGCAAGAATATTAGAACATTGTAATTCAAATAATCACCCTACTGCTTTATATTCTATTTTTTGATATTATTGTTCTTTCTTTCTCTCTTTTAATTCTTTCTTTTCAATCCCACAAATTAGATTGTATTATATTTGTTCTTTTTAAAAAATTTTTTTAAAAAATGATTTTCTTTATTTGAGTGAGAGAGAGAGAAGGAGGGAGGAACAGAGGGGGAGTGACAAGCAGACTCTGCACCAATCTCAGAGCCCCATGTGGGGCCAGATCCCAAGACCCTGATGTCATGACCTGAACTGAAATCAAGAGTCAGATGCTCAACATCGGATGCTCAACAGACTGAGCCACCTGGAGTCCCTGTATTTGTTCTTTTTTTTTTTTTTGGACTGTGTTATATTTGTTTTGGATAAAATCTGTTTTACATTTACATGGAAGTTTATTATTTTATTTTCTTAAAATTCTTTTTTGCACTTTAGACCTATCTGTTAGGATAATTTTCTTTTGGAAATATATGCTCCTGGGGCACCTGGGTGGCTCAGTGGGTTGAGCCGCTGCCTTCGGCTCAGGTCATGATCCCAGGGTCCTGGGATCGAGCCCCGCATTGGGCTCTCTGCTAGCAGGGAGCCTGCTTCCCTTCCTCTCTCTCTGCCTGCCTCTCTGCCTATTTGTGATCTCTGTCTGTCAAATAAATAAATAAAATCTTTAAAAAAAAAAGAAATATATGCTCCTGATATTACTTTAGTAAGAGTCTCTCATTTGTTCATTTTGAGTTTTTGATCATCTGAAAATTTCTTTATTATCTCCTTATTCTAGAAAGAAATTATAAATCTGTACTAAATTCTAGACAGGGATTTTTTTTTTTTTGGTCACGTTTTTATTTCACTATATTCTAACGTTCGTTGTTGCTACTGAGAACTGTAGGTTCAGTTGTTTTTCACTTGTATATCAGTTTCCCTCTGGCTGTTTTCTTTGTCTACTTTTAAGATCTATCTCTGTCTCCTCTCTATATATCTTTGTCTATATACATCTAATCATAAGACGTAACAGCTGAACGTTTCTTAGAATTTATAGTATTTGTAAGGCTTTACATTAAGGAAGTACAACAAATCCAAAGCAAAATAAATAATTGTACTCCTATACCCATTTTTTTGTGAAATACTATATATTATACCACTATATGCACGCGTGCGCGCGTGCACGCACACACACACACACGTTTGTGCACATACACACTACTTATATATACTTTTATATAAGTATACTATAGTATGCACTATAGTATATATACTACAAATATATATACTGGTATACTATATGGCATTTGGCATTCTGCAGTTTCACAAATGGTATAGGAGAAATTCTTAGCTCTTATCTTGTGTGCTAGAACCTCTGGCCTCCTCTTTTTCCCCCTATGTTTGTTAACCACTCTTTAATATTTTCATTTCTTTGTCTCTCTGCATTAGATTCAGGTATGTGTTTCCTAATTCTTCAGGTACCAGTTTACTAATTCTTCCTTCAGCTTAGTTTGATTTGTTATTCAAATTGTCTGTTGAGTTTTTAGAATCCTTGCTTTATGGGGGAGCCTTTTTTTTTAATTGAAGTATAGTTGATATACAATGTCACATTAGTTTCAGGTATATGGCGTAGTGATTTGACAAGTCTGCCCTTATTCTATGCTCACCACAAATCTTCACTATTATTTGGGAGTCTTTGATCTGACCTTTCAACATGTACACAACTTTTGCTTTTTATCCTATCCCTTTGTGGTATATAAAACTAAAGCCTAGATTATAAAGTATCAGGGGATATACCATGTATTCACACAAAACTGATTCACCTCTCTGGATTTTTCTAACCTGTTTTTCCAGACCCCTTGGCATTTTCTTTACTTTCTTATAAACCAGCTTTGCCTTAAAAACATTTAAAAAATAATTATTCATCACTTAAGGTATTCTGTAGCAGCAAGATTACTAAGGATATTTCTTTTATAATTATATGGCAAATGGAGTCTCTGTCCAAAGTTAGCAAGATAAAATTTAATATAAAAAATGCAAAGTTTTATATAAAATTCCATAAGACTAAGAGATTTTGTTGATGTTAGTTTCTGTATGAATCAGTAGTAGGATGCAGTTACTGGGGTGAAACTAGTAAAAGCTAGTGTAATTTTAGGTTGCATTTATAGAAATACAGACTCTATTGTAAGAGAGTAAAATATATGTATGTTATACATATACATATGTATATATGTAAAATATAATCATATTTTAATTGATCAGACCTGACTTGTGTATTCCACACTCTAAGGAAGGTATTAAGAGCCTGAGAAATGTCTGGAGGAGCAGATCTAGAGAAGTCAGGGAAGTCCTGATAGATGTTTTAACTCATTTGAAGGGCCCTCTGGTGACTACAGTTTTTATATATGTCTTAGATTACAGAACTGAGATCAGTGGTGGAGCTTAAAGGGAAATATATTTGGGCTTAATATTAAGAATTTTGGGTAGAAGTGGATGAAATGGGTAAAGTGTGTCAAAAGATATAAATTTCTAGTTATAAAATGAATAAATCATGGGAATGTAGTGTACATCATGGTGACTATAGTTAATAGTACTGTGTTGCATATTTGAAAGTAGTTAGGAGAATGGATCTTGAAAGTTCTCATCACAAGAAAAAGAAGTTTGTAACTGTGTATGGTGATGGATGTTAACTGGGTTTACTGTGATGATCATCTTGCAAAACATACAAATATTGAATCATCACATTGTACACTTGAGACTAATGTATGTTATATGTCAATTATACCTTAATAAGAATGCCCCCAAATATGAGTGCCTGATAATGTGCCAGTTACTCTTTCAGGAGGCATACTGATGAGTAAACATACGGTATAATTACCTTGTGCTATGTGCTATGATAGGGTAAATGCAGAATGAAATAGGAGAACATTAGGAGCATTGCATCAGTTTTGAGGGGCTCTTCTGAGAAGTTTTCTGGTGTGGGTGAGGTCTGAGTTGAGGTTGAATAGAAGTTACCAGTAGAAGAGAAAGGGGAAAGGTCTTGGCCTGAGGTCTCAAAACAAAGGGAAGAGTACTACTTAGGCCAGAGAGAATTAGCACATTCCTCAGTCTACAAATAGGAATTTAGCATGGCTGGAGAGGATAGTGAAAGGTGCGGGAAAGGGAGATGGGGCTGGAAAAGCAAAACAGGAACCAAGTTGTGAAGGGCAAAGAAGAAAGAAAAAAAAATTGAAGAGCTTTCCAAACATGAGAGCTTTTTATTTTTTTCCTTTTAAGATTTATGTCTTTATTTGAGAGAGAGAGAGAGAGAGAGAGGGCACTAGGAGGGGGCAGAGGCAGAGGGAGAGGGAGCAGCAGATGCTCCCCTGAGCAGGGAGCCTGATGTGGGGCTCCATCCCAGTATCCCAGGACATGACCTGAGCTAACGCAGATGCTTACTTAATTGGCTGAGCCACCCAGGTGCCCCAAGAGCTTGTTTTTTTTTTTTTTGAAATGTAATGGTCTGCCTTTGAAGATCGGGACTCTCATCAGAGCCATTTAAACAGTATGAGTAACCATTTGTCAGGGATATTCTAGAGAGAATTCAGGCATCCAAAGGAATAGTAGGATCTTTGAGGTTCTTTCCCAGTCTGAAATTTTGAAGGTCTCTGATTATATGATATATCAAGGATGAAAAATGATACACTGAAAGAAAGTCTCTGTAGTCTCTTCCTGACTCTGCCATTGTCTTGCCAGGACCCCTTAGGCTAGCAAGTCTTCCATTCCAACCCCTTGTGTATCACAATGGAGGGACTAAGGTAGATAAGCTCAAGTGTATCTTCCACGTAGCATTTCTTACCGTGGTGTTGGAGTAGTGATATTTTCTTTCCCTCATTCTACATTTACTAATTGGAATTCTTCTATAAGACACTGTTGTCGCTTCTCATTTATTTATTAAATCATTTATTTCTATCAATATGAATCCATGGATACTTATTTTATTCTTTGGATTATAATCCATTATTTATTTTGTTCAAATTGTTGGAGCTTTGGCCACGGGAAGACATGGATTTTAATGTTACAGAGTACAAAAAGTTCATACAGTTTCAACTTCCATGTAGTCACTAATCTTTAAGAAACCACACCTTGTTGAATTTGGTGTAGTATCTAAAAAGAATCTCCACAATTATCTAAAAAGGCTGTTAATGTAATTCTCCCTTCCCTAATACTTTTCTTCATGTATTTCAACTAAAGCAATGTATTGTAACTGATGGAACGTGGAAACAGATACGACAATCCACTGTCTTCTTATTAAGCCAACCAAATTAAAGAACTTATAAAAATATAAAGTGTTACTCTTCTCATTCATTTTTATTTTGCAAAATGTTATTCCTTTCTATAGCATGAGGGACTTATTATTTTTTAAATGAATTAATAAATATTTTTAAAATTTCCCCTTCAATTTTTTGTCTGGTAAATATCTATGGATAAAACCCACAAAAAACACATTTCTTAGTGTTTTGAATGATTTTTAAGAGTCTAAATGGGTCCTAAGACCAAAAAGTTTGAGAACCACACTCCTAGGCTATTTTTAGATGATACTATTACCATAGTCAACTCTTTTTAAACTCACAGATAATGTGATAGAAGATGGTCAACTTTGAACTTTTCTGTCTTTCCTTGAAGTAGCCATTGTGTGTTCAAAGGAATGTACAAATGCATGGTAATTTTAATGTTTGCCTATGTCTTAAAGTCCATCCTATTAGTTCCAAAGTCAAATATTGTATAAAAGGTCATCATTAGGGGCGCCTGGGTGGCTCAGTGGGTTAAAGCCTCTGCCTTCGGCTCAGGTCATGATCCCAGGGTCCTGGGATCGAGCCCCGCGTCGGGCTCTCTGCTCAGCAGGGAGCCTGCTTCCTCCTCTCTCTCTCTCTGCCTGCCTCTCTGCCTACCTGTGATCTCTATCTGTGAAAAAAAAAAAAAAAAAAAAAAAAGTCATCATTAGAAGTTTCTTTTGACACAGTGTCTGATATGTACTGATCAGTAGATATTTGTTGGTTGCATGAGTAAACATCGACATTTATTGTTTTTTCTCTAAAAATCCAGATTAGCAATGAAATTGAGAATGTGATAGAAGAATCCACAAAACCAGCAACTGAGCAGATTGCAGAATTCAGTATACACCTTTTGGGAGAGCAATACAGGGAAGAACTACAGGATCCTTCCAACTTCCACCACCAGCACCTTGCGGAAGAGTTTATTTCAGAGGTAGATGATTTTGGGTTTGTTTTTCCTTCTTTTCTTTTTTCTCTTCTTTCTTTCCCTCCCTCCCTCTCTTCCTCCTTCCTTCCTTCCTTCCTTTTTCTTTCTTTCTCTCTCTCTCTTTCTAATTAATAAGACATTTTCCCGGGTTGTAAATTTCCCATAGTCACAAGACTGGTTAAAGGTAGGCTAAGGAATTAAGCTTTTCTATTTGCTTCAGGGGCTGTGACTTAGCTATTTCTTCAGAACACTCTGTAAAAAGGTCACAGAAAGGCAGATGAGTTTATTTAATTGGAGCAAAATCTGACACACCTTTACCATCTGCTAACAAATAAATACTGTTCCCAAACTTCTGGTGCATAGCCAAAGAAGAATGTGTTCAGTGGCATGGTTTTGACTTGACAGTATTTAGAGAAATTAGTATGTTTAAGGAACTATACACAGTGTATTATTTTTCTTAAAGGATCATTAAATTTAATTTGTTTTAATTTCCAATTAAAATTCTTTTTCTAAACTGAAAAATTTGGGGCAGTCAACACATAAGTAGTACACAGTACCAAGTTCAAAAGGACAAAAGAATATCTGGTGAAATGTAAAGTTCCCTCCTATCTCTGTTTCTTGGTTGGAGGTGTTTTTAAAAAGATCTTTCTTTCTTTTTTTTTTTAAAGATTTTTATTTATTTATTTGACAGAGAGATCACAAGTAGGCAGAGAGGCAGGCAGAGAGAGAGGAGGAAGCAGGCTCCCTGCCGAGCAGAGAGCCCTATGCGGGGCTCGATCCCAGGACCCTGAGATCATGACCTGAGCCGAAGGCAGCGGCTTAACCCACTGAGCCACCCAGGTGCCCCTAAAAAGGTCTTTCTTTAAAGAATCATGCCTAGACTATCCTGCAACTTTAATTTCTGGAAGAATTCTATATGGGACTTGAAGTCAGGATTCTTTCAGTCAAAAATAATCCATACTTGGCCCACTTCTTGTGTGCCTTTGCTCTTGTGTAGTAGGGCATTGAGTGCCCAGCTTCCCTTTCTGTCCAGTGACAGGGCACAGCATTCCTTCCTGTTTACTTCTTTTCCTTCCCTCTTGATGGGGTTCTCCTTGCCTGAGTTTTTCAATTCCATTACATTGGACTCATTTTCTTCCCTAGACACTATGTCTAGAGGAGAAAAAGAAATGTGCATCTCTCAGCCAAACAGCATCACTGCAGCCATCCGACATAGGGAGTATAAGCCAGACGATTATTTTTCCTATCTGTGTGGCCAAGTTGCAAGGCTGTATGGTATGTAGAAGAAATGTCAGCCAGGCCAATGGCCACCTGGCATCAGATAACGTCTTGGATTAGCTGTCTGGTTCTCTGTGCTCTTGGAATTAAGGAGACTTAGTAAGCCTGAGTGTTTAGATAAACAATTGCACTCAATGACTGTGTGTTTAGAGGAAGTCTAAGAAACATTCTCAAAAACATCTCCAGCAGAGACTTTATGAGGTAGATAGCTCTTTGCTTGAGGTGATTTGGGGGCCATGAAAGGTCTGGGTCTATCATGTAATGGTTTCTTTGGCATATCTCTACAGCCCTGTCCCCTTACCTACAATGAAATGTCTACCAACAGCCACTTCCTGTGTAAAGCAGCCGAGTTAGAGATTTTGTCTCTGAAAGGTTCTGTGTTTAATGCACATTGAAGGGGGTCCCTCTAACTCTCCCTACAGGTTGAAGTCATAGGGATTGCTCCTTTAATATTATTTCCTAGGCAATAATATGGGAAGATATTCAGGGAAAAAGAAAGCCTGATTGGAGAGGATTGTGGTTCAGGAGCAATTACTTTTTTTTAATGAAAAGGGTAAGATAAGCTTGGGACAACACCAAGTATGATGTCAGAGAGAGAAAAGTAAGCAAGAAAGGTTAGGAGTATTGATAGCTGATGATAGCCACAGTATTAACACAGTGTCCTTGCATAGTGCCTATGGTCTCCCTGTTGCTTTCAGTCTGTTAGCTCACAGCAACCATGTGGGTAAGGATTTCCACTGTACAAATGAGGCCAAGAGGCCAAGTAAATTATTCATAGTCATTTCAACCTCTAGGAGTAGAAGGGAAAATCAAGTCTCCTCCTTCCCTTCAAAGTGTTCCTTCCTTTATACCATATAGAGTCACCTTAATTTTAGTTCAGGTAAAAAGTTAAAGTGAGCTTCATAGTTTTCCCAGTCATGGTCTCAATTCTATAACATTTTTATCATGAGACAGGGGGAAGAAGAGGCATGTAATTCATTGGGAAGAATATTGGCTTTGGTATTAGAAAGGTTTGGGTTGAATACATTCTGATTTAGTTATTTACCAAATATATGACCCTGGGCAAGTTAGTTGACATCTATCTCAATTTTCCCTTGTATGAAATTGGGAAAACATGTATCTCTTGACATTGCAAAGATGAGGAGTAATATTGTAAAGCACCAAGCACATAGAAGTCATTTAATAAATAATACCTATTATTAATCTTGTTGTTAATAAAGTGGAATGATTCTTTCAACTGGACACCTGTACAGTAGCTAATTAGATATGATGATTTAGAATACTTGTACATGGTTAGACTCAAGAGATGACAAAACTCAAAATGAGATGGGTCTAGCAATAATAATAACAATATACAGTTGTATAACATTTTGTAATTAATGGAATTCTTTCAGGTACATTCACTTTAATCTTATGAAAACCAATATGGTTGATGGGCAGGGCAGTATTAGTTCTATAAAATAAGGCTTGTATGCAGTTACTTTGCCAGCAGAAACAGCTGAGAAAAACTCATTTTTGGATTCCTGTCCTGCAAGATTCCATCTCCACTTTTTTCCTACAAGAATTATGGCATTTCTCTCTTTCCTCTAAGAGAATAAAACAAGGCAAATTATCATAAGTAAAGAGTTACTTGGGTTTGGATTCTTTATCCTTAAGACATTGAGATCTTCAGTGAGCCATTATTATTATTATTTTTTAATCCCACTTTCCCGATTATATTAAGACTTGGTTTTAAAAGCAGATTCCCAGAGATGGGTCGACAGTCCACTAACAACTTCTTTCCTTATTCTGGTGTTGGCCCCATAGTGACTTATCTGCTGAGACTGTCACCTTCTGAAGTGTGGGCTAAGTGTTCAATGTTGTTAAAATATGTTTTTATGCATCACCGGACTATTTTTAGATTTTTAGTCCCGTTAGCATTCTTTCCCTATCTCCAGTCACTAAGCTCATCGTGATTTACATGGCTGTATTTTAAAGACTCAGTGATAAAACTGGTTCCTGTAGATGTTTTATAAATTGATCTTGTAAAAAACAAAAGATTTTATTTATTTATTTGGCAGATCAAGACACAGTAAGAGGGGGAATACAAACAGGGGGAGTAACAGAGGGAGAAGCAGCCTTCCTGCCAAGCAGGCAGCCTGATGCGGGGTTTGATTCCAGGACCCCAGGATTGTGACCCCAGCCGAAGGCAGACACCTAATGACTAAGCCACCCAGGCGCCCCATAAATTGATCTTTTGGCCAGTTGAATTACCTGGTCAAATCTTCATAACCTTCCTCATGACACCGGGTCAACAGGGCCTCTCTCCTGGGGCCTGAGCTTCAGCTTATGGACTAGTTTCTAATGTTGACTTTGCTTGCAGTTCCCCTTGTCTGGTAGGAACAGGAAACAGATGCCATCAGATACTTCACACTCACAGAAAACGAACACATGACTGTTTGTCAGTGTGAATGCTGTGGCCAGATTTCTAATCCAAACAATTACATTTAAAAATGTTAAAGCTTTTTTTTTGTTCTTTAGACTAATGCTTTTTTCTACATTTTATCCCACAAGGGAAAAAGCAGTGCTTTGCCAGTAAGAAGTTGCTTTTCATAATTTGGAAAAAAATTAATATTAAAATATATTAAAACTTAAAAAGACAAAAATGTAAAAGAAAAATATGACAGTGTTGTGTTAAAAACTATTTTCTAACATTGTAAGCTATTATAATTTTCTTATGTAACTTTCTGCCTACTATGTATCTGTATATGTATATAAGCTTCTACTAGTTATAAACAGTGCACTTTATATTCAACTCTTAAATTAAAACAGTATTTTCTATGTACTTTTTCACATTTCTACATAGCTATAAACTTTATTTTTATTTTTAACAGGTTGAAAATGCATTTACTGGGTTACCAGGCTATAAGGACATTCGTGTACTTGACTTTAGGTAAATAGATTCTAAAAATGTGCATGTTTAATAGCACTCTTTATTTCGATGTAATATCTTTTTGTGTTTATTATGTATGCTCTAAAAACAAATGAATGTTGTAATTCAATACTATTTCTGGTAAATGTGTTTTCTTAATGATGGTTTTTCAGGAGAGGAAACTGAATTAGAAAAAGGCAAAAGAATATATTCAAGGAGACCTACTAGATCTGTTGTTGGGCAGATAAGAACTTCGGGATTCATGTTCCCAGCTTGCCGTTGACAAGTTACACTGCTTTTCCTTGGCAATGAGGGGAGCCTGAAGTCACATTAGAGATTATCTTGGCTTCCTACTAAATCTTGTCAGTGTTCTGCTGAGGTGACTTTGACATCTTACTGTAAGGCCATTCTGGAGGGGATGCATTTGTCTTCATTTCAAACATAACAGTTCTAAGTAAATCAGAGACCTCTTTTTAAGACATCTCTTCTCTGCTTAAAACAGCATAATACTTGTTAATGTTTTCTAAGTGAATGCTTTGTATCGGGGACTTTATATTCCTGAGCTAACTTAATCAGATTAAATATTATTATTAATACTCATTTTGCAGAGAGCAAACAGGTATAAAAGGATAAAGTATTAGCCCGAAGTCAGAAAGCTTTTAAATTAGCGGTGGGAGAGGGATTTTGACACCTGGTTGCTGCCTTTACAGCTCTTACTCTTAAACCCCATGCTAGACTCAGTACTGGGAAGGTTTGGAGCATTTGGAGAATAGTTGTGACCCAGCTGTTGCGTGCAGGGGAGCATGAGTAAGGGAACTGTGTAACTTCAAAGCATAATCTATATAGGGCCTACATCTTACCTTTGGCATATTCTCTAATCACAACTTCGGGGTTTACCAGAAATACTAGCAAGCACTTACATAGTATTTACAGTATGCCAGGCTTCATATCTATATAACTCATTTATTCCCAGCAGCCATGCTATGAGATAGTTATTAGTATCTTCATTTTTTTGTTGTTGTTGTTCCTATAAGGACACCAGAGCACAGGGAATTTCAATAATTTACCCAAAGACACTCAGCTAATTATCTGTGCAGGGGAGAGGGCAAGCATGGTAAATTGACCCACGACCTACTCTCACACCCTGACCAGTCCCCAGTTCAACCTTAGCACTTCTCATAGAATACCGCCTCCAGTTTGACTAAAGCTCATAGGAGAACCCAAGAATGTGAGGCCCTTGAAGACCTCTCTCATCTGGCAGCACATAAAAGGCAACATGGCCTTTGGAACCAACTTCCCTGGGTTGAAATCCTGCTTTTGGCACTTCTGGCTGGATGATTTTAGATAAATTACACATTTTTAAAGTTTAATTTATGTAAAATAGAGAATTTACTATTAATTCTGCTTTACCAAAAATACTTTTGAAATGCTGGGTAAATTATGTAGCTTCTTTGTTCCTCAGTTTCTTTCCTGTAAAATGGGGACTCTGATGGTCCTTAATAATCTTAATGAAGATTAAATGAATTAATTTTTATAAAGCACTTAGCACAGTTTTCTGGCACATGGGAAGATCTATTGTCTGCTACATAAAATAAGTAAATATTAAAGGCCATACAATACCCTGTGGTTCAGTCCTGACCTTTCCCAGTCCCTTAGTATCTTTCTGTATAACACCCGATTTTCTTTTATTTTAAATTACATGACACATTGTCTACCAAAAAAAAGAAAATGTTTCCTAATTTTGCTAAATACCAGCAACTGGAGTTGTCTGTGGATCTACTGAAAAAAAAAATTATTTACAAAGAGAAAACCTTATATGAATGGTTTAAAGATAGTAAATATTGTCAGTTTAAAGATAGTAAATATTGTCAGTTTTAAAATAGAATCTTGTCTCCCCTTTTGTTTGCTACTTTCAATCTACATCAGTTTGTCAACATCTAATACTATGCAAACATTCTGATTTAAAGAAACATTGTAGAAGAAATAGATTAAGAACTTGCACTTTGATGAATGATGTGACAATTATAACTGTCTTAAACTCTATTTAACATGTTCAATTTTTATTTTCAGGTCCCCCAAGGAAAATGGCAGGTAGAGTACTTTTTGGTACTTTTCATACAGTCCACGGATTGAAAAGATAGTTTAGAATATTCGGTAGCCCTAGGTCCAAGGGAGCATGGCTCAATTCTTTTATAACTTTCAAAATTAGCATCCATCTCCTTACAGATTGGGGGTTGGCAAACTTTTTTACTTAAGGGTTAGTTAGTAAATATTTTAAGCTTTTCAGGCCATTTCTCCTCTGTTGCAACTACTTAACTTAGCCATCAGATGAATATAGATATAGATAATACACTGAAAATGAATGAGCATGGCTATATTCCAATAAACATTTATGGAAACTGAAATCTGAATTTCATGTAATTTTCACATGTCCAAAATATTGTTCTTGTTTTTATTTTTTCAACTACTTAAAAATATAAAATCTGTGAACTCATAGACACTGGGCTGGATTTAGCTCGAAGGCTATAGTATACAGATCCTTGTCATAGACTGTTGACTGTTAAGTATTTGAGTTACACTTAATTTAAAATAGGAATAAAACCCACCAGTAATGTAAACACTCTTAAGGTACTATGTCATTCAATAATGTAATCAAATGTCACTAAGTGGTAAATGAAAGGGAGAGAGCTGATCTCTATAGTCGTTCATTTGCAAAAACAGCTGCTCTCTAGAATTTCTTAGAAAAGGCATAATATAAAAACATAGTCAATACCCTTTCTGGAGGTTGCTTGTCCGTTTTTGTTTTTTGGATTCAAATTTATTTAAAATTCATTTTCTCTTGCAAGATTGATACGTGTAAATAGAATTTATGAAGCAAATTTATGTGTAGACTATGGACGTGTTTAGACATACAGTAATACTAGCTCATCGTAGTATTAATATTTTAAAGTCAGAGCTTTCTGACTTCCTCATTTTTATTTATGTTTTTTAAGTGTTTACTAAGTGCCTACCAATTGGACAAACCCTATACCTACAAAAATTAATAACTCGGTTTATTTCCTCTAGGAACACAGAATCTAATGAAAAATGCTTTCAGAGATCTGTCAAATTACTGGTTCTTTCTTATTTTTTTCATTTTACTTTCTTAATATCCCCTTGAGATAGTGAAAATGAGGATTAATATTCATTCTCCTTCTGGAAGTGAGGATATTTTGCCCGAGATTGACAAATTGATTTGCCATAAGTTATATAACTAGGAGGTTTCAGATATTTTGACCAAGGTACTCAGAATTTTGGTTTCTGTATTTTAAGTGTATGTAAACTGTTCTGTGTGTATATGTTATAGGTATATGTGTTGATGATCAGTACTCAACTGAAAGGCCTGATTGTTTAGTTGTTGCCCTCTTGGCATAATTAGAATATTAAAACAACCCAAACTCTCATGTTTAACCCTGATACTTTTGGTCAGGGTTATGAGAGTTTTTGGTCATGTTATGACCAAAAGAATGATATCCAGTGACTGAATGCTAAGTCCTCTATAGGGACACAGATACCAATATGAAGCCATTAGATTTTATGAGAGAATTGTTAACCTAGGTTAACAAAATTGTTCAGTATTGTCAGTTATTACCCTGTTGATGGAATTGATTCCTAACTTTTTGGTATACTTGTATTCTGGACTGTGAGTGAATAAATGTGTGGCACAGATATAGTCCATTTATATAATACATAACCACTCTCTTTCTCCCTCTCTGTAAGCATTTATATCCATATGGAATTTTCTGTTTGCTTTGTACCTCTCCAGGTGCACACATTATTTTAAGTTAGTAGATTACCCATTTGAAGTGAGTCAGCAATGCATCTTCCTGGTATACTTCAAAACTTCAGCTCCAGGCTTTGTAAGAAGAAATTTTATAGGATATCTGAGTTTCTCTGAAATATCTTTATTTTGGTTGATCTTAATGAGGAATGATACTATTATTTCTTATGTTGAAAATATGCATATGTCAAACAGCCAATGAGGGCATTTGAGGGAAGAGAATGAGAAAGGATAAATTTCACCTCCACGTGATTGATGTTTCTGGAAATAGCTGTCAGAAAGAGAAATTTTCCTTTATATAGCAGCTGGGTTAGTCTAGTTTAGAAGATGAAAGAGGATAATACAGTGGCGGCTGGTAAACTTGGAGGTGCTGAGTGTGGAGAGCAAACAGCTTTCTTTAATCAGATTATGTTTTGTTTTCCAATGTGCATTCTGCTTATGTACTTCCTAGGGCTCTTGACTTTTTTTTTTTATTAATCATTTTTTTAAATTTATTTTCAGCATAACAGTATTCATTGTTTTTGTACCACACCCAGTGCTCCATGCAGTCCGTGTCCTCTCTAATACCCACCACCTGGTTCCCCCAACCTCCCACCCCCCCACCTCTTCAAACCCTTCAGATTGTGACTTTCTTTTATTCTGTCCCTCATCCTGACATGTCTCTCTGCTATATTTACCATGCCAGAACTCAGTCTGTTTTGGGCCATAGGAACATTCTTGGCTCCGAAGACAGATGGTTTCTTGATACCATCAGCATTTCTTTGAGTTCTCTTTCCAGGACAAAAACATGGTAGTGAATTGCAGCATATCTCTGAGGCATTTTTATCTTCTTTAATGAATTTATCCTCGCTAAACAAGGTAGACTACAATAGAGGTGTTATTTTTATATGTCTAAGGGAAATGTTGGGAGGCAGATTATATTTTGTCAATAAAGGATAAGGCCAGTAATCTAACCCATACTGCTTAATTTGCTCAGATTTCTTGATCCAGGAACATTTCTCTTGATCTTCTCCCTGTGATATTTAAAAGTCATGAAAGGAACATGGTAGAGTCTCAGTGAAGCTCTGATTCTCCTTGTCTAATTTTCTGCATAGCATGGGAATGAACTCAAGTGCTAAGTAGCACAGACATTTTTCCCCATTTTTTTCCTTATCAGTGCTTTCTGTCTTAGCATGAAATAGGTTGTGCAAAGACCCCAAGAAGCTCACCTTTCTGGAGATGTAGTCATGGTCTATCCCACAGAGTTTGGAAAGAGCATGCACTTCCTCAGGGTTAGGTTCTGGTTTTGAAGTAATATCTCTAAAATGATTATGCATTGGGCACCTGGATGGGTCAGTTGGTTAAGCCTCTGCCTTCGGTTCAGGTCATGATCTCAGGGTCCTGGGATCCAGCCCCTCATCAGGCTCCCTGCTTAGCAGGCACTCTGTTTCTCCCTTTCTCTCTGCCCCTCCTTCTGCTTCTTCTCTCTCCCTCTCTCACATAAATAAAATCTTTAAAAAAATGATTACTCAGAAGTCACAAATGTATGAGGATAATGCATGCTCTTTAGGGTGAAAACTTTAGAGACTTTGGTATTTAGAGACAAAATTTTTCAGATTAAGTAGGGAGTATCATACTGTCATTTAAGTGGCACAAATTTAGTTGCCTTATCTGCCTGCATTAGTGAATAAAATTGGCCATTTATTCTTTTATTATTTTCAAAAGTATTAATTGAACTACTATGAGCCAAGCATTGTGCTGGAGGCTTGGGACACATACTGTGTGGCAAGTTCTGACCAGTAGGTGTCTCTCTTACTGTTTTATTCTACCTCGGGGCCATCATTTGGTTATTTTAGCATATTTTTCTGAATTTATATCTTTACAAAAGAAGATCAGGAATTACCCATGAATCAGTATATTCTGACATGAAAAATTAAGAGACTGAAAGAAGTTCTAGACAACAAGCTGATGTCTTACCACTTTGTAGAGCATTAGGATGTCAAAATACTCAGTTACTAATTTAGAGCCCCCTAAACCACCCCATTAGAAGTGGTAGCTTATCAGATCTGGGAGGAAAACCTTATGGAAGTTACTCATTAGGCCAAAAACATCAAAGAGGCCTGGCTACTTGTATGGCTGGTGAGGGATGTCACTTTCATGGTATCCTCTATAGTTCAGGGTATGAATCTGCAGGAAGCAGACTCAGGATAGCTCCTGTACTCTCAGGAAGGACAGGTCTCTTAAGACCAATTCATGCTTACTAAATCATAAGGTATGATGCATTGTCTAGGATGCCAATTGATTTATTTAAAGCAAGAGATCTGCCAACTGACCAATTATTGCATTGTCTGGCTTATGTATTCTTTCCCTACAGGAAATTCTGTAGGGACTTTACAAAAGTTTCCTTTGCAAGCTTGAAATAAGAGAAAAGAAGTTGGGTGATTTTTTTTTTTTTTAAGATTTTATTTACCCATTTTTGACAGAGAAGCAGGCTTCTCACTGAGCAGAGGCTCCATTCCAGGACCCTAGGATTACGACCTGAGCTGAAGGCAGACCTTTAGCTGCTTAACTAACTAAGTCACCCAGGTGCCTGGAAGTTGGGTGATTTTAATGGCCAGCATCATCAAGCTGTGCTAGCTTGTTGTGACATATCCAATCTAGGGATCTCTTTTTACAAGGAAGCCACAATACATTGGTCTGAAGATTTCTACTAAATAGTGAAATAAATTAATTGACTAATCCCTTTTCCTAGACTCCATGAGATCATTCTTATTATGTTGATACTTTTTGTTCAGATTTTTGAATACCTTAATTAGATTGTAGTTTTCTTTTTATATTCAGATGAGTTTAGATTTCTATTTATTTAGTAGGTACTGGGGGCCCCTCAGTGCCAGGTCCCATGCTGAACACTGGGGATGGAAACTCAAGGAGAGACTGAAAGGCAGTCACTTTAAACAAAATCTTTTTACAAAATCACAAAAGCCATATATTCTTTGATTATATATAATGATGTATAAGTAAGTTAAAAGGGAGAAGTACTTAAATTATTTGTATGCTTTGATTTGGGAGTCATTTTACTCCTACAGAATCTCTGAAGGAGGTAAATTGTTTCCATTGCCTGTCTTTCTTGAGTGTTTATCTTTGGGAAAGTAGTGTTCTTCTGTCTTCCAGAAGTATCTTGGTGTGACTTGCTGGGTCCTGCTTCTGATGGCTGTGTCTCATCACAGACTGGTGGGAAGCCACACTGATGACTAGAGCAAAGCTGTCCTCACAATGAATTTTTTGGATAATAGTTTAAATAAACCTGCTGAGAGTATAGCATAGTAGTTCAGAATTTAGGTGCTGGAGTCAGGGTGATCTGTGTTTGAATCTGGACTCTACCACTTACATGTTTTAAAATTTTAGGCAAGTCTTCTAACTTCTTTAAAGCTCAGTTTCTTGGGGCGCCTGGGTGGCTCAGTGGGTTAAGCCGCTGCCTTCGGCTCAGGTCATGATCCCAGGTCCTGGGTTCGAGCCCCACATCGGGCTTTCTGCTCAGCGGGGAGCCTGCTTCCTCCTCTCTCTCTGCCTGCCTCTCTGCCTACTTGTGATTTCTCTCTGTCACATAAATAAATAAAATCTTTAAAAAAAAAAAAAAGCTCAGTTTCTTTAATAATAATCTGAAGATAATAAAACCTTCACAGGGTTATTACGAAGATTAAATGAGATAAAGCATATGAAATACCTGTCACATGGTAAGCACTCTTAAAATGTTAGCTTTTAGTTGTTAGAGAAATCTGAGAGTCTAGAAGGAGTATTTTTATTGGCTTAAAAATTTCATAGTCTAGTGTTATTTCTCCAAAACGATTATTTAAGAAAATATCAAATGGCATGTCAACTACGATTTATGTATTTTTACTCTACCCTTTATTCTAAGAAGTCTCTTTGTTTGCTTATGGAAAGGTAAATAGTAAAAAAGCTCAGTCTCAGACAGTTGTTAGCTCACTAAGGTTTTATTCAGCTCATTAGTGAAGGAGCCAGTGGAAAAATGAAAGCTAGTTAGTAGAGCATTTGAAAAACAGAAATTTATGTAGTCAATTTGGGAAAGGTTTAGGGTAGTAAAATCATAAACTTTGGAGTCATCATTGCTACCAGGCCAGAAAAAACCCAGATAACATCTTAATAGTTTTATTACAGTTTAGTATCAAACTTTACAGGACTGTAAATTGTCTGGACTATCAAACAAAATTCCATCTCCTGAGAGACTTAGATAACTGTCATATTAGAAAACATTCTAGGATGATATAAAAAAAAAGTCACAAGTCATCAATTTGCTTTATTTCCAAGTATTTCATATTTTCCTTCCCAATAACTGTGTTTTAGTAATTTGGTAATTAAGCTTCTTCATTGCTTCAGGACCCACCTCTCATTGTGGAGTACATAATCTATACAACAACAGTAAAAAAGAGAGATGAGAGGATTACCCCTTGTTGGGTGTAGTTAGAAGGTTTTGTTTGTTTGTTTGTTTGTTTGTTTTAAATCTGGGAAGAGAATTGCTAATAGGGAAAGAAGGAGGCTGGCTATTAGTGGAGAGGAGCTCTTGGCTCTGAAGGAGGAAAGAAGCAGTGAGAATGGTGGGGAAGAACGTGTTTACATATAATGCAGGGTCGAGAGCTATGAACCTCTGTTCTCTAGGAAGCAGGAAGGGATGGCAAAAGGTTGTCCAGAGTCTGCAGAGAATGGTGGTGGAATCCATACTTTTTGAGACCCTCCCCCAACCTCCCATCAGGTGTAGTGTTTGTAGTCCATGGGTTCAAAGCTCCTTTCTTGGGGCACCTGGGTGGCTCAGTGGGTTAAAGCCTCTGCCTTCAGCTCAGGTCATGATCCCAGGGTCCTGGGATCGAGCCCCACATCGGGCTCTCTGCTCAGCGGGGAGCCTGCTTCCTCCTCTCTCTCTCTCTCTCTGCCTGCCTCTCTGCCTACTTGTGATCTCTGTCTGTCAAATAAATAAATAAAATCTTAAAAAAAAAAAAAAAGCTCCTTTCTTTGCGCTTCCTTTGCAGGGCCTAATCTGTCCTCTCTTTCCATCCATAGTGGCATAGATGTTCATTATGCAGTTACCTTCAATGGTGAGGCCATCAGCAATACCACCTGGGACCTGATTAGCCTTCATTCCAACAAGGTGGAAAACCATGGTCTTGTGGAACTGGATGATAAACCCACTGCTGTTTATGCAATTAGTAACTTCAGAGATTATATTGCTGAGACCCTGCATCAGAATTTTTTGTTGGGGAACTCCTCTTTGAATCCAGATCCTGACTCCCTTCAGCTTATCAATGGTGAGTTGATATCCATCATGAAGTCCTTGTACAGCTTTAGTTTCCTTTCCAGTATACTCTGGTGAAAACCAATTTCCTTAAATATCTGTGGTTCTGATCATTCTCTAGACGGAATGAGAAAGGAGCCGTCCTGGCGTGAATGGAGCTTTAGCCATGCAGCTATTTGGGATAGATCAATCAGGAGCTCTTAGGAGTATTGGTAGACAAAAGGCCACAAACAGTGGGGAAAGTAGAGAACTGCATGATATTTTAGAAATAGTTTAGGAAAATGGGAGCAGCATATAAGAAAAAGAGAAGTAGAACCTGCAAGCATGAATTGGAACAGGTTATAGTGCTGCTGGGGCAACCAACACAGTAATTCTCCACAGGCAAATTGACTGGTGTTAAGACTTAAAAACCAGAGAGCAGGAGACAAAAGAGCAGCTCAGAAAAGTTCAGGGAAGATCTTCGTGAAAGAAGAACTGATACTGGTTCATAGGTAGAATCCCGGAGAATTCAGTCCCAAGTTTGAACTTGGATAGCTGGAAAGATCCAGTTATGATCTGAAATCAAGGGTTCATCAAGGAGGGTTTGAGTACTTGGGATTTAGAGGCTAAAGAGGGATTAGTTAATCTCAGACTAAAGTTTACTAGGAATCTGGTTACTGGGGTGCCTGGGTGGCTCAGTGGGTTAAGCCTCTGCCTTTGGCTCAGGTCATGATCTCAGGGTGCTGGATTCAAGCCCTGTCTCTGGCTCTCTGCTCAGCAGGGATCCTGTTTCCCCCCTCTCTCTGCCTGCCTCTCTGCCTGCATGTGGTCTCTCTCTCTATGTCAAATAAATAAATAAAATCTTAAAAAAAAGAAAAATGAGTCTGGTTACTAGTGTTGCAACAGTTTAACTCATCAGGGACATGATGTTCTATTAAATTACCTACTCCTTCATATTTATGTCTTTATGACATCTTCTTTCATGGGTCGTTTAGCTTTTAAGATGTCCATGGAGTATATTTTACTGAAATGATTGCATGGGAAACGTACCAACTACCAAACAGGAAAACCCATGAATGAGAGACAGTACTAACAATGATGCATTTTTATAGTCTCTTTGATTCCCACATTTTCTTAAGAGAAAAGAATCTGTATTTTTTCAGGCAGTTATCACCTAGGCCTTTGTGTGTGTATAAATAAACAAACACAAATACAGACGAGAGAGAAAAGAGAGAGAAAAGCTTTAATGAAATTTTACTATGTATAATTCCTTACTTCCTAAAGAAGATATTTTTTGAGGGCTTCACTAAAACTTTAAATTGCTTTTCAATTATTTTGGCTGCTAGACTGATGTTTCCTTAAAACGACAGTGTGCTGAGACAGAGCCCCAAAGTGGCCTGGACATCATATGGGTTATATAGGACTTTGAAATGGAGAAACTCTTTATTTATTTATTTATTTATTTAGAGATTTATTTATTTTAAAGAGAGCATAAATTGGGGGAGGGGAGGAGGGAGAGGAGAGAGAATCTGAAGCAGACTCCCCACTGAGTGTGGGGCTTTATCTTACCACCTTGAGATCACGACTGGAACAGAAACCAAGAGCCAGAAAGCTTAACCAATGGCTCCTAAAGTGGAGAAACTCTTTCTTCATAGATGATAGTGATAGTGGGCTATCAGTTCTAAAACATGAAAGAACCTTTGTATTTTGGAGCAGTGCAGGTATCCTGGGCTTATTTTCTCATATACTTCTTTCTTGTTGTTGAATCTTGTTGGATTACTTGAGCCAGATAAAATAGTGAAAGGAGAAGAGGCTTGTTATAATCTGAAATTGCTGAAGTCCTTTTGGCAAAGCTGGTATAGACTAACTGGGAACTACCTAAGGGGACAGCAAGTAGGCAGAAGGTCCTAGAAATCTGGATATTGGGATCTGAGAAAAAAATGAAGCTGGGAGGTCATGACCTGAAGGAGATGGGAACCTAAACTGAGCAGAATTTACAAACACCAAGGTTATTAACGAGGGTAGTGGAAGAAATGGCATGGAGATTAAGGTATGCAAGAGGTAAAGTGAGATTGTTTAGGAAACTAAATCCACAAACAGTTTAGGAAGGTCTTCTTTTTATGGTTGTAGAGCTAACTTCTGGAAGGTGTTCTAAAAGGAGTTTAGCAGCTGAGAATTTCTAAGCAAATCTAACAAAAGCTTTAGGATATACAGGAGAAACTAATTCAGGTGTATTGACCTTTCATTAGATGTATGTTTCAGTTGCACAAAAGTTTGTGTCTAAAATCTGAGTTGTCATGCCAACTCAGAATTCTGAATGGCTGTAGCTTTCTAGATAACCTGGTCATCATTTTTTAAAGATAGATAATCCTTGATCCATGGTGCTTATTTTCTATAGAGGACAAGATAACTGAATACACAATTGAAAAAGAGTTTTGGGAAATACTTAAGTCAAATCGGGGTTTTTGCTTCTCATTGATCCCTTTAAGTCAGGCCAGTGATAACAACTGAATAAAGAGAGATCCTGCTTCTGTTTTTAGTGCATACACCAGATCAAGTCATGGCAATCCTTATTATTTTTTTTCTTTAGATTTTATAGATTCCCTTTCCCCTTCAGGCAAAATCAATTTCTTCTTTGTATCCCATACATTGTATATATGCCACTCATATCATTTTATAATTTGTATTTATCTTTCTGACATAGGGAATACTTGCATAGGAGAAGCTTGGCTTTATTAATGTTTATAGTCTCAACTTTATCAAAGTCTGTAGTAATTAGCAAGGATTCAGTAAGCCTTTGTTGACTTATGTTATATAATCTGCTGTCTTACCTTTATTGCTCTTTAATATTGGTATAGAGCTTTGTAAACTGTCTGGTGTCCTAACCCATTTTTCAAAGATACTTTCTGTCAAAGAGGAAATCTTTTTTTTTTTTTTTTAAAGATTTTATTTATTTCTTTGACAGAGAGGTAGAGAACACAAGTAAGCAGAGCAGATGGAGAGAAAGGAGGAAGCAGGCTCTCTGTGGAGCAGGGAGCCTGATGCAGGGCTCGACCCCAGGACCCTGGGATCATGACCTGAGCCAAAGGCAGCCACTTAACCAACTGAACCACCCAGGCGCCAGAGGAAATAATTTTTTATAATTCTTAGCATCAACCAAATAAATTGGAAGTTCAGTTTAACATCCTTATTAAAATGAAAAAAAAAAAACTTAAAAATATCTACTTTACAGGAATCTTGAAAAGAGTAAACAATGCTTGAAGGAAGAAAAAGAAATAATATAGGAATGTCTTAAATGTAATAATGACAATATTTTATGCTGGAGTCTTATAAATCAGATAGATTTTGTTAATACTAATGCCGGCAGGCCAGGTCCAAGGACCCAGAGAGGGCCCCACAGGAACAGCCAAGAGCATCCTTGGTGACATGCAGGATAGACATCAAGCACAAGCTGCAGGAAGGGAGAGAGCAGAGTTTATTGAAGATATATATATAGAGAGAGCAGATACAGACACAGTATCTGGGAAACTTGGAAAAGGAGACAGTTGTGTCTTTACTTGGGGTCTGGGGTTTTTAATGAGGATTGTAGTCTGGTGTACATGTCCTCTCAGGCATCCGGGAACCAGCTAGAACAAGGACAGTGTTCCAGGTGTCCTTCATAAGCCTCCTATTCCTGGGAGCCAGGAGGTCTTGGCATTGAGATGTTTGGTGCTTGTGGTCTGGAATATACATATGATGGCCTTGTCATGTCATTCTCCTGTGGCCCTTCCTTTGATGTTTGAGTTAGAGAAGACTCTAAAAAAATCTTTAACTTCTTGTCCCTTACAAGGAGGACGTACACTGTTCCGTAAGGCATGTGTAAAGTGAGAGTACAGGTCCTAGTAAGAACAAAAACAGGAAAAAGAGGAAAAAGCAGATTTTTATGGAGTCTTTCAGTTTCCCTATCTCAATATAAGTAAAATATCTGAATAAAATAACAACACTTTATGGGGTACCTGGGTGGCTGAGTGGGTTAAGCCTCTGTCATGATCTCAGAGTACTGGGATTGAGCCCCACATCTGGCTCTCTGCTCAACAGGGAGCCTGCTTCCCCCTCTCTTTCTGCCTGCATCTCTGCCTACTTATGATCTCTCTCTCTCTCTATGAAATAAATAAATAAAATCTTTAAAGAAAAATTAAGAAAAAAGCCACCATTTTCTAAGCAAGTCTCCCTTATCTATTGTGCCAAAATCTAAACTATTAAAAAGGAACAACCTGGTTTTTAGTTGTCCCTGAAGCTCATATACAATATTGTCTCAACTAAAAATGTTCTTTCTTCAGTGAGAGGAGTTTTACTTCCTGAAACTGAAGACCTAGTTTGGAACACCCAAAGCTCAAGTCTTCCGTCAACCCCACCATCCATTCTGGTAAGTATGTTTCTATGTTTTATGCCTAGAATCAGGCCCTCAAACTTCTCTTCTTTATACACTCACCTGCTTACTTTGGCATTATGAATTTCCTGAGCTGTTCCTATTTCAAATATTTTCTTACATCATCCTTGGAACATTATTCACAGTTGTCAGCTCCAGAGTCCGAAGTATTGGTTCAGAAAATTTAAGCCTTCTGCTGTGATTAAATGAAGTCTGCACTGGTTAATTGCCAAGCTCTCCATGTGGTATAAACCTTACTTATGGTTTATGATTATTTGGTAATAATTAAATTATAAGTACCCACTGAGTTGTTCTCTAAAAGTTACTCAGAAGTAGTTTTTATAGCCAAGACTATAAATCGATGTACATAGGTACATAGAGTATAGATTTGCGTTCTGAAGATTGTATTGAAGAAAAATGTTAGACTCCAAAGCATATAGAATAGCGTGTGTATGGGAGAGAGAAAGAAAGAATAAAAATAGCAGCTAGCCAACAAATGACAGGGATTCAAAATCAGGCCTCCTTTTAATCTGTACTGAAAACATTCCCATTTGCACAGAAGCATCATGGAATGAATGTTCCTTTTTGTTTTTACCACCCCGCTCTCCTGGGTGATCCTTTATCCCCTCCAAACCCCTCCACTTGCCACTTCACCCATAGAGAGGCATCTAGTACCCCTAGACCCGACCTGGTTACAAAGCATTTGTGAATCTTTTGTTACCACATAGAGTAGGGGGACTCCCTTCTACATTCCCTACTCCTATTCCCCTGAGACTTTTCTGTCTTGCAGAAGCTTTTTGAAATACTTGTTTCTTGACTTTAATCCTACAATGAACATTTACAAAGTCGACCCCAAATTCACTTAGCCATTAATACAAGCAGCCATTTCTTATACTCCATTATAGAGCAGCTCAGTATTGAAATGTGGTGTCATTAGAAATACTCCTTTCACTGAGTTCCATATTGGAGAAAGAAGGTAGGGGGGATTGACACTAGAAATTACATTATTTGGTGTTTATTTATTCAATCACTTATTCATTCCTTCAAATATATTTATCGTATGCTTTTCACGTGCCAAATGCTGGGGAAACTAAGATGAATAAAGGTCTGGGTTGCCCTCATGAAGTTTCCAGTCTGGTAGATAGACTTTTCCACAGGTAAGGTGATGCAGTGGTAGGATTCCATCCTGAATGCAGTGGCAGAGGATGGTGATTCGCTGTGAACATGGCACCACTAGTCTTCAGTCTGTCTCACCCTATTCTTCTCAGGCTTCTCTAACCACAGAATGATGTTCTAAAGATAGGAATTTCTATATGAGCCAGAGGTTGCAAGCTAGAAACCAGCCAGCTGGATCCAGCTGTAAGCATGTACTTTGGAGCCTTTTTTTTTTTTTTTAAGATTTAATTTATTTATTTGACAGAGAGAGAGACAGCAAGAGAAGGAACACAAGCAGAGGGAGTGGGAGAGGAAGAAGCAGGCTTCCTGCTGCACGGGGAGCCTGATGTGGGGCTCAATCCCAGGAAGCTGGGCTCTTGACCTAAACCAAAGGCAGACACTGAATGATTGAGCCATCCAAGCACCCCATTGGGGCCAAATATTTAAAGAAGCTAACATTTACCAATTAGGATATTTTTGCAAGAAAATTAGATTTCCAACTTCTTTTGAAAACCAGGAAGATCTGGTATTCTTAGGCTTATGTACCCCTGTTGCAGAAAGTAGTTAAGGTTTGGCTGAAAGGGCCTGGCCCTTTAATGAAGATAAGCACTGACTAAATGGGCTCACGTGGTGTCTGCAATGTGGCTCCATTTGCATTAAAGCCAATCTTTCAGTTTTTTGAATAGTGGTAACTGTGGGGGCATTCAGTGACAGTTTGAGGAGACAGTGGGATTGTTAATGGATGATAATAAGATAATAAGATAATGAAGAAAAAGAATGATTAATTAGAATTGTGTGGCTATTGGTTTTCCTTCTTTTTGGGGGGCAAACTGTTAAGATTTTGTTCTTTTATAGAAAGGAGGTTAAATTTTTTTACAGATTTGATTTTTAGAAATTGAGGTAAAAATGTTGGGATATTGAATTTGACACATTTTGGCATCCTAACTTGGAAAATCACATGTTGCACAGTATGCTTTCTATAGCACTAGCAAGCTTTTCAATTGGCATTCACAGAAGTGAAATTGGGCCAGTATAAGTTAATATGCTACACCGAACTAAAAGAATTTTTGAGTTGAATTTGTTACTATGGGAACATCTATTCCCATAAAAATAAATGAAGTGCTATTACTGGCATATAGATGTTATACCTTTCACAATGTATGACAAAGCTTCATTGCCATGCCATTTTTTAGAGGGCACTTATTTGGAGTAGAAGGTCATCCTTATTTAAAAAGTCAAGTTGTAGTGGCTCAGTCAGTTAAGCATCTGACTCTTAGTTTCATCTCGGTTCACAATCTCAGGGTCCTAAGTTGGAGCCCCACCTCAGGCTCCCACTCAGGGTGGAGGAGTCCATTTGAGATTCTGTCTCTCCCTCTCCCTTTGTGCCCTGTCCCCCCACTCGTGCTGTCTTTCTCTCACTAAAAAAAAAAAATCAAGTTGCCTACTTTCACTTTTTATGTGGCCTATTTGTGACTTGACTTTTATTAGAGATATTCTGTATTACTTTTAATTTTTATGGGATGAAAAGGCATTTAATTTGTAGATATACTGAAATTGTGCATATTGTTTGAGAATTTCTTTTTCATTAAGGATGGAGCTGTTTTCCTAATGTGTGTCAAGTCATAAGATCTGTCTGATAAAACTCAATTTTTTTAGCACAGGTTAAAGTGCTTAAACTTTTCACTTGGCATTTTGAAAAAATTCACATGTAGAATTTGCAAGGGTATAAATATGTCTGACTCAGCTGGATGAATGTATGGTTTTAACACATCTCTAGATGTGGTTTTAGAGTGAATTCCCTGGTATGGTATGATTGTCATCATCCTAATTACTTTTTTGTGGAACAAACTTGGCATTGAGCAAATGGCCTTCTTGCTTCTCTTTGAATGCATATATGGTTTTAGATACTAGAAAAAGAAATGGGAAAGGAAAAAAGTTTTCACTCTATACAACCTCCATATTCAACATAGTAGATATTTACGTATTAGAAAATGGGCTTTCCTCTCTCTCTTTGCTCTGTTTACCTGGGTCTTACAGACCTGTGGACGTAGGCTAACCTGAATAAGAATGGACTGCCAAGGCTGTTAGTTCTAGTTTCTCCTCTGGGAATCCTTTCGCCTTCTGGTGATGTATACTTATACGTATCTCTCAATGAACAGTCTGGTATAGTGGGCAAAGCACTGGGACTGAGAACTCTAGAAACTCAGAAGTGTAGTTCTGATTTTTTTCTCAATTTTCTGTGACTGTGGGCATTTCACTTCCATGAGACTCAGTTTCTTATCTTCAATAGGCAAGGTTAAACTATATGATTCAAGATTCCTATTCTAAAACGTGACATGTCTGTTTTATTCACACATATGCACACACTCACCTCCCCCCCACATGGTTCTGAGAGTCAGTTTCCAATATGTGAGAGGGGAGTATTCCCACACAGCACCATGTAATTCTCCAGACACCAGCTGGGTGTTCAAGCATTCAATTCAATTCTGACAATATCTCCCCAGAGATAGCATCAGATTCCACAGGTTAAGGGTTCAGTTCTGTAAAACTGCACCTCCCTGTCCACTTCCACTTCAGACACCAGTTGTTGCAAGCCTACATTGCTACCCGTGCTTTTGACCAACCAGCTATAAATCACAGGTTCCCATGACCTCTTTCTCAAGTTTGGTTAATTTGCTAGGATGGCTCACAGAACTCAAACATTTTATTTACTAGATTACTGATTTGTTATAAAAAATAAAACTCAGAACAGCCTGATAGAAGAGATGCATGGGACAAGGTAGGTGGTAAGGGGTGCAGAGCTTGTAAGCCCTCACCAGGTATGCTGCTCTCCTCTTATCTCCAGGTGTTCACTAAACCACACTCTTTGGACTCTATCCTTGGATTTTTATGGAGGCATCATTAGATAGGTATGATCAATTAAATCATCAGCCATTGGTAACTGATTCAACCTCTAGCCCCTCTCGCCTCCATGGAGGTCACAGGGTGGGACTGGAAATTCCAACCCCTTAATCACATGGTTGGCTTCATTGGCAACAAGTACCCATCCATAGGTGCCCTCTAAAAGTTACTCCATTAACATAACAAAAGACACTTTAATAACTCTCAACACTTAGGCAATCCCAAGGGTTTTGGGATCTGTGAGCCAGGAATTATAGACACTAAAACCAGATATATATATATATTTATAAATTACAATATCATACCTCTTTTCCTAACGTAAGATTTATAAACCAAAGGAAGGTCTTTTAAAAACCTGAGCTTTTGGCAAGACAAAAGCTGGTAATTTTTCTTAATTTGTTTTCCTTTCACACTCTGGACTTGAATTTGTTGACTTTTCATTTATCTGGAATTGAACTCTTGCTCTTTCCATGGGGACCAAATTTTTTTTCCTTCCCAAGTTTACTGTGATATAGTTGACATATAATATTATATAAGTTTAAGGTGTACATGATGATTTGATACACTTATTGGGAAATGATTACCATGGTAGGGTTAGTTAATACTTCCATCACCTCACATAATTACCTTTTTTTTTTTTTGTGGTGAAAACATTTACGATCTCTCTTAGCAATTTTCAAGTATGTAATACAGCATTGTTAATTATAGTCACCATGTTTAACATTAGATTTCCAGAACTTATTCATCTTATAACTGGATGTTGTACCCTTGGACCCACATCTCCTCATTTCCCCAACCCCCCCCCAACCATGGAAATCATTATTCTTGTCTCTTTTTATGAGAGTTCAGCTTTTTTAGATTCCTCATATAAGTTACATCAGGCAGTATTTGTCTTTCTCTGTCTAGTTCATATCACTTAGCATAATATCCTTAAGATCCATCCATGTTGTCACAAACAGCAGGATTTCCTTCTTCCTCATGGATGAAAAGTATTCCATTGTGTGTGTGTGTGTGTGTGTGTGTGTGTGTGTGTGTACACCGCATCTTCTATTATCCATTCATCCTCTGATAGACACTTAGGTTGTTTCCATATCTTGGCTATTGTGAATAATGCTGGAGTGAACAAAGGGGTGTTGGTATCTCTTTGATATACTGATTTCATTTCCTTTGTGTATGTACCCAGAAATGGGATTACTCTATTATATGGTGGTTTTATTTTTAACTTTTTGAGGAAACTCTATATTGTTTACCGTAATGGCTGTACTAGTTTATATTCCCACCAATGTGAACAGGGTTCCCTTTTCCCCATATCATTGCCACACCTATTATCTCTTGTCTTCTTGATATTAGCAATTTTGACAGGTGTGAGGTAATGTCTCATTGTGGTTTTGATTTGCATTTCCCTGACGATTAACATCTTTGAACATCTTTTTATATACTTACGGCCATTTGTAAGTCTTTTTGGAAAAATATCTATTCAAATCCTCTGCTCATTTTTATTTTTTTAATCAAATTAAATATTTTTCCAGTGTTCCAAGATTCATTGTTTATGCACCACACCCAGTGCTCCATGCAATACATGCACTCCCCAATACCCACCACCAGGCTCACCCAATCCCCCACCCTCCTCCCCTCCAAAACCTGCAGTTTGTTTCTCAGAGTCCACAGTCTCTCATGGTTCATCTCCCCCTCCGATTTCCCCCAACTCACTTCTCCTCTCCAACTCCCAATGTCCTCCATGTTATTCTTCATGCTCCACAAGTAAGTGAAACCATGTGATAATTGACTTTCTCTGCTTGACTTCTTTCACTCAGCATAATCTCCTCCAGTCCCATCCATGTTGATACAAAGTTGGGTATTCATCCTTTCTGCTGGAGGCATAATACTCCATTGTATATATGGACCATATCTTCTTTATCCATTCATCTGTTGAAGGGCATCTTGGCTCTTTCCACAGTTTGGCGACCATGGCCATTGCTGCTATGAACATAGGGGTACAGATGGCCCTACTTTTCACTACATCTGTATCTTTGGGGTAAATACCCAGTAGTGCAGTTTGAGGGTCATAGGGTAGCGCTATTTTAATTTTAAGGAATCTCCGCACAGTTTTCCAAAGTGGCTGCACCAACTTGCATTCCCACCAACAGTGTAAGAGGGTTCCTCTCTATCTACATCCTCTCCAACACATGTTATTTCCTGTCCTGTTAATTTTGGCCATTCTAACTGGTGTAAGGTGGTATCCCAATGTGGTTTTGATTTGAATCTCCCTGATGGCTAATAATGATGAAAATTTTTTCAAGTGTCTGTTAGCCATTTGTATGTCTTCTTTGGAGAAGTGTCTGTTCATGTCTTCTGACCATTTTTTTGACGTGATTATCTGTTTTGTGTGGGTTGAGTTTGAGGAGTTCTGTATAGATCTTGGATATCAGCTCTTTGTCTGTAGTGTCATTTGTGAATATCTTCTCTCATTCTCTGGGTTGCCTCTTTGTCTGTTGACTATTTCCTTTGCTTTGCAGAAGCTTTTGAACTTGATGAAGTCCCAAAAGTTCACTTTCGCTTTTGTTTCCTTTGCCTTTGGAGACATGTCTTGAAAGAAGATGCAGTGGCCGATGTCGAAAAGATTACTGCCTATGTTCCCTTCTAGGATTTTGATAGATTCCTGCCTCACATTGAGGTCTTTTTTCCATTTCAAGTTTATCTTTGCGTATGGTGTAAGAGAATGGTCAAATTTCATTCTTCTATACATAACTGTCAAATTTTCCAGCACCATTTGTCGACAGCACCACTGTCTTTTACCACTGGATATTTTACCCACTTCATTGAAGATTAGTTGATCATAGAGTTGTGGGTCCATAACTAGGCTCTCTCTACTCTGTTTCACTGGTCTGTGTGTCTGTTTTTGTGCCAGTACCATGATCTCTTGGTGATCATAGCTTTGTAGTAAAGCTTGAAATCAGGCAATGTGATACCCCCAGTTTTTGTTTTTCAACATTTCCTTAGCAATTCAGGGTCTCTTCTGTTTCCATACAGATTTTGGATTGTTTGTTCTAGCTCTTTGAAAAATGCCAGTGGAATTTGATCAGGATGGCATTGAAAGTATAGATTGCTCTAGGTCATATAGACATTTTAACAATGTTTATTCTTCCAATCCATGAGCATGGAATGCTTTCCATCTTTTTGTGTCTTCTTCAATTTCTTTCATGAGTGTTTTGTAGTTTCTTGAGTACAGATCCTTTACCTCTTTGGTTAGGTTTATTCCCAGGTATCTTATGGTTCTGATGCTATAGTAATCCAATCAATTCTCTAATTTCCCTTTCCATATTTTCATTGTTAGTGTATAAGAGAGCAACTAATTTCTGTGCATTGATTTTGTATCCTGCCACATTACTGAATTGCTGAATGAGTTCTAGTAGTTTGGGTATGGAGTCTTTGGGTTTTCCATATAAAGTATCATGTCATCTTCGAAGAGAGAGAGTTTGACTTCTTCTTTGCCAATTGAATACCTTTTATTTCTTTCTGTTGTCTGATTGCTGTTGCTAGGACTTCTAGTACTATGTTGAACAAGAGTGGTGAGAGTGGGCATCCTTGTCGTGTTCCTGATCCCAAAGGGAAGGCTGTCAGCTTTTCCCCACTGAGGATGATATTCGCTGTGGGTTTTTCATAGATGGATTTTATGAAGTTGAGGAATGTTCCCTCTATCCCCTATAGTTTGAAGCATTTTAATTGGGAACAGATACTGTTTATCTTGTCAAATGCTTTTTCTGCATCAGTTGAGAGGACCACGTGGTTCTTTTCTCTTCTCTTATTGATTCATTCTATCACATTGGTTGATTTGCAAATGTTGAACCACCCTTGCATCCCAGGGGTAAATTCCACCTGGTCATGGTGGATAATCTTTTCAATGTACTGTTGAATCCTATTAGTTAGTATCTTGTTGAGAATCTTGGCACCCATATTCATTCAGGAATATTGGTCTGAAATTCTCCTTTTTGGTGGGGTCTTTGCCTGGTTTGGGGATCAGGATAATGCTGGCTTCATAGAAAGAGTCTAGAAGTTTTCCTTCTGTTTCTATTTTTGAAATAGCTTCAGGAGAATAGGTATTATTTCTTCTTTGAATGTTTGGTATAATTCCCCAGGGAATCTGTCAGGTCCTGGCTCTTGTTTTTTGGGGGAGGTTTTTGATCACTGCTTCAATCTTTTACTAGATATTGGCCTATTCAGGTTGTCAATTTCTTCCTGATTCAGTTTTGGAAGCTAACTTACTGACATATAGCTGTTGATAATAATTTCTGGTGATTGTTTCTATTTCCTTGGTGTTCTTCATGATCTCCCCCTTTCATTCATAATTTTATTAATTTGGGTCCTCTCTTTTCTTCTGGATTAGTTTGGCCACTGGTTTATCAATTTTACTGATTCTTTCAAAAAACCACCTTCCGGTTTCATTGATGTGTTCTATTGTATCTCTAGTTTTCTATCTCATTGATCTCTGCTCTAATCTTGATTATTTCCCCTTCTTGTGCATGGGATTGGCTTAATTTGTTGTTGATTTTCCAGTTCTTTAAGGTGTAAAGAGAGCTGGTTTATTCTGGATTTTTCAGGTTTTTTTTTTTTTTTTTTTTTGAGTGGGGCTTGAATGGCTATGTACTTTCCCCCTTAGGACTGCCTTTGCCATATCCTATAGGTTTTGGACCAATGTGTCTTCATTCTTTTTGGTTTCAATGAATTGTTTAAGTTCTTCTTTGATTTTCTGGTTGATCCAAACATTATTAAGCAGTTTGGTCTTTAGCTTAAGTAATCTCCAAACACTCTTACAAGTGTTTGAATTCCTTCCAAACTTTTTCTTGTGGTTTAGCTCCAGTTTCAAAGCATTTTGGTCTGAGAATATGCAGGGAATAATCTCAATCTTTTGGTATCGTTGAGCCCTGATTTGTGACCCAGTATATGGTCTATTCTGGAGAAAGTTCCACATGTGCTTGAGAAGAATGAGTGTTTTGTTGTTTTAGGGTGGAATGTTCTGTATATATCTATTAGGTCCATCTGGTCCAATGTGTCATTCAAGGCTCTTGTTTCTTTATTGATTTTCTGCTTGGTTGATCTGTCTGTAACTAAGAGTGGCATGTTAAGATCCCCTACTATTAATGTATTCATATCAATATGACTCTTTATTTTGATTAACAGTGGGCTTATGTAGCTGGCTGCTCCCATGTTGGGGGCATAAATATTTACAATTGTTAGATCTTCTTGGTGGATAGACTCCTTAAGAATGAGTGGTGTCCTTCTGTATCTCTGACTACAGTCTTTAGTTTAAAATCTTATCTATCTGATATGAGAATCACTACCCCAGCTTTTCTTTCGAGGCCCATTGGCAGGAAGGATGTTCTCTATCCCTTCACTTTCAGTCTGGGTGTATCTTTAGGCTCCAAATGGGTCTTTCATAGACAGCATATGGACAGGTCCTGTCGTTTTATCCAGTCTGCAGCCCTGTGCCATTTTATGGGAGCGTTTAGGACGTTCACATTGAGAGTGATTATTGAAAGATATGTTTTTTATTGACATCATGTTGCCTGTGAAGTCCCTGTTTCTATAGATTGTCTCTGCAAATTTCTGTTCTATGTCACTCTTGGGTTCTTTCTTCTTTTATAGAAGACCCCTTAATATTTCTTGTCATGCCAGCTTGGTGGTCACATACTCTTTTAAACCTTGTTGGTCTTGGAAGATCTTCATCTCTCCATCCATTTTGAATGTCAACCTTACTGGATAAAGATTTCTTGGCTGCATACTATTCTCATTTAGTGCCCTGAATATGTCTTGCCAGCCCTTTCTGGCTTGCTAGGTTTCTGTGGACAAGTCTGACATTATTCTGATGGACCTTTCTCTGTACATAAGGAAACTCTTCACCCAGCTGCCCTCAGAACCTCCTGTCTAAAATTATGATTCATCAGTTTCACAATTAAGTGCCTCGAGGTCTTTCTAGACTCATTGATCTGGGGAAGGGGGGGTGTTCTTTTCACCTCTAGGACATGAACCATGGTTCCCATTCCCAGATTGGGAAAATTTTCATCCAGAATTTGTTCAACTATATCTTCTAGTCTTCTGTCTTCTTCCACCCCCCTCAGGGATCTCAATATTCTGACGTTGGAATATTTCATGGCATCATTTATTTCCCTAATTCTGTTTTCATGGCTTCTAAGCTGTTTGTTCTGTGCCTCCTGATCCTTTTTTTCTATCATTTTGTCCTCTAGATCACTAATTCTATCTTCTGCCTCTGTTACCCTAGCTGTTAGGGTAGTTAGATCAGATTCAGTCTCATTGATAGCTTTTTAACTTCCGCCCTGGTGGCTCTCACTTCTGCCCTTAGAGATTCTATGTTGTCACTAATGGTTTTCTCTAACCTAGCCATTGCCTGGATAACTGTTACCCTAAATTTCCTTTCTGACATACTGTTTATGTCTATATCCAATAGTTTCTGATGGAGAGGGCACAGTCTTTGAGTTTTTATTCTTTTGGGGTTTTCCTCCTCCTATCATTTGGTGAGAGATGGTTGAGAGGATTTAGTGCTGAATATATCAACCATGATCCAGGGAAGGTTCACCCTGGAACACTTCAGAGCAATTGGAAGTCACCACCAAAAGAAAGAAAAAGAAAAAAAAAACAAAGAGAGAAAGACAGAAAGAAAAAAACAAAACAAAACCCAGGCAGAATGAGCCCCAAAAGTAAGATTTATAAGGTATATAAACAAAAACAGACAAACAAAAGACTGACAAAAGTAATTGACAAGAAAGCAAAAAGAAAAGAACCCAGTCAAAATGAATCCCAAGAATAAGATTATATAATACCAGAACAAAAACAAATACACAGAAACACTTACAGAAGAAAAAGATGGGAGGGTGGATTATAAATCCTAGATGTGGGCAAGGAAGTTATTTTGGTTTTCCTGGATGTATCTTGTTATCTTTGTTAAGGACTCAAACTTTCCAGAGATAAAGGGAGATTAAAACTAGTTTGTATATATGCGTAGTATTGAATAGGGAAAAAGGATTACCCTGAAGCATGTGTGTGTGTGTGTGTGTGTGTGTGTGTATATATATATATATATATATATATATATATATATATATATGTATGTATTTTTTTAAAAAAGAAAAGAAAAAGAAAAACACAGGTATATGTATGAAAAAAGTTCAAGTTAAAACATTATTATGGAGTAAGTTGTATAAACCTCTAATTGTAATGGTAGTTAGGTTAAAGAAATTAAAAGAAGAAGAATCGTGTGAATGAATTAAAAAAAAAAGCTGTATCTCTGAAATATACAGGTTTTAGGGCAATACTGGGAGCTTAATATATTGTTTTCTCCTGATACTGGGGTTTTATAGTTTTATGGGGACCCTGTGGTGGTTGTCCTCTCATTCTTTTGGCTGGCTTTCTGGGGGGTTTTCAGGCAGTCTTGCTTGGTTTTTCAGGCAATCTTGCTTGGGTTGAGTTCTGCTTCCTATCAATGGGCTGGGCTCTGTTGAGACTGGTTTTTCAGGCTCTTGTTCTCTGGAGGTTTTTGTTTTTGTTTTTGATGGCTTTTTGTGGCTTTTAGAAGGTTTAGTGGAAAGCAGACTGCACCCAGACCTCCATCTCAGAGGGAAGTCTCAGCCTGCTCCCCTCTGGGTGGTCCAGAACACACAGACTCCCTCTCCACAAACCCCGCTGAATCACGCAACCTCCCACAGGCTGTGCGTGTCCCCAGCCACTGTCTCAGGGGTCACCTGAAGGGCCCACTTGTCTCTGCACCTCCGTGTCAATACCGTGCCAATACCATGAATGATATTGATCTAGGGAGTCCACTTCCGGTGGTGCCTTTGCCGGGACTGCTGTCTGGGAACCAGGCCCATGTTGCTGGTGCGCTCAGTGGCACAGTGGCTGCTGCTGCTGAGGAATCCAGCTAGAGATTGGACTGAGAACCTTCAGGCACTGGCTGGGAGCGTCCAGACCCTTGGCTGGTCCAAGAGACTGCTGGCTAGTGCCAATGAAGAACTTTTTCAGGCATGGGTGGGGAGTGACTGGTCAGACCCCGGTCCTGCAGTGCATGCAGAGTGCAAAAGGCTGTGGTACTAGAGAGCACCCACCAGACTCCCTCACCACTGGTGGGAGTGTGCCCAGCCGAGTGGTGATGCAAGCTTCACATAGCCGGGGGCTCCAGGACCAGGAACTGGAGGCTCTGCTGCACTCTCTTTGGCACAGGTGGTTGCTGTCGGTGGCGGTCCTGGGTCCGTGGGCTTAGGCCCATGCCGTGACCACTGGATTCCACCAGTTGCCCCTTAAGATCTTTTGCTCTTTTTGAGTGCTTTTAACCAGACTCCAAGTTAATGCTGGTCCCCGATCACAGGGCACTTTCGTATTGGGGTATTACTTTCCAATGGGTCGCTTCTGGCGGTTCCCTCCCCCTTCTGTTTATCCTCTGATAACAGTCCGAGAGTTCCCACTCCACATTACGTCTCCACTGGTGCCTTTTGCCCCCATAGAGATCCATAATTGTATAATCCTGCATCTCAGGCTGATTTCATGAGTGTTCAGAGTGTTCCCATAGATAATTAGCTCACTTAAGGGGACCGGTTGAGACAGGGTCTCCTATTTCTCCACCATCTTGCCCCTCCCTCCCTCCTCTGCCCATTTTAATCAGATTATTTGTTCTTACTATTGAGTTGTAGGAGTTCCTAATATTTTTTGGGATATTAACCTCTTATCAGACATGATTTGCCAATATTTTTCTCTGATTCTGCATGTTACCTTTTCATTTTGTTGATTATTTCCTTTGCTATGCAGAAGCATTTCAGTTTAATGTAGTTCCACTTATTAATTTTTACTTGTTGCCTTTGTTTTTAATGTTATATCAAAAAATAATTTCCAACTCTAATATCAAGGAGCTTTCCCCCCCTATGTTTTCTTCTATGAGTTTTACAGTTTAAGGTCTTATTTTTAAGTCTTTATTCCATTTTAAATTAATTTTTTTGAGTGGTATAAGATAAAGGTCCACTTTCATTCTTTTGTGTTTAATTACCCAGTTTTCCCAATGCGATTTATTGAGAAGATGATCCTTTCCCCATTGGGTATTTTCTTGGCTCCTTTGTAATATTAGTTGACTGTATATGTTTGGGTTTATTTATGGACTCTAAATTCTGTCCCTTTGGTCTATATGTCTATTTTTATGTCAATATGTCACTGTTTCAACTACTATAATCAAATTACTACATTGCTTTGTAATATAGTTGCTTCATAAAGTAGTTTAAAATCAGGAGGTGTAATTGCCTTTGTTTTGTTCTTCTTTCTCAGGATTGCTTTGTATATTCAGGGTCTTTTGTAGTTCCTTATGAATGTTAGGATTGCTTTTTTCTCTTTCTAAAATGCCATTGGAGTTTTAATAGAGATTGCATTGAGTCTGAAGATGTCTTTGGCTAGTATCAACATTTTAACAATATTAATTTTTTCAATCCATGAATACACCATATGCTTCCATTTATGTGTGTCATCTTTAACCTTTCATCAAATTCTTACAGTTTTCACTACATAGATCTGTTACCACCTTGGTTAAATTTATTCCTAAGGTTGTTATTGTTTTAGATGCTATTATAAAATAGATTATTTTTCTTTTTTCAAATAGTTGGTTGTTAATGTACAGAAGTGTTATTGGTGTCTGTACATGGATCCTGCTGTATCCTGTAACTTTACTTAATTCATTGATTAGTTCTAGCAGTTTTTTAAAAATATTATTTATTTTAGAGAAAGAGCATGATTGAGGGGAAGAGCAGTGGGAGAGGGAGAGAATCTCAAGCAGACTCCCTGCTGAGTGCAGAGATCACTGTGGGGCTCCATCTCTACAGAGCCTGTTGTGGGGCTCAGTCTCACAGCCCTGAGATCATGACCTGAGCTGAAATCAAGAGTCAGATGCTTAACCAACTGAGCCACCCGGGTGTTCTGATTCTAACAGGGTTTTTTTTTTTTTTTTTAATTTCTTTAGTATTTTATATACATAGGATCATGCCATCTGGAGCAGACCATTTTACTTCTTCCTTTCTGATTTGAAGAACTTTTATTTATTTTTCTTGCCTAATTGCCCTTGCTGAGACTTCTAATATTATACTAGATAAGATGTAAGAGTGAGACTATTGTCTTATTCTTCATCTTAGTAAGAAGCTTCAGACTTTCAAACTGGGTTATGATATTTGCTGTGGGTTTGTTGTTCATGGCCTTTATTATGTTGAGATATGTTGCTTCTGTACCCAGTTTGTTGAGGGTTTTATCATGAAAGGACTGAATTTGTCAAATAATTTCTGTATCTATGGAGATGATTGTATGATTTTTTTATTCTTTAATTTAATTTTAATTTAATTTTGACAGAGAGAGAGAGATCACAAGGAGGCAGAGAGGCAGGCAGAGAGAGGGGGGGGGGGGGAAGCAGGCTTCCTGTTGAGCAGAGAGCCTGATGTGGGGCTCCATCCCAGGACCCTGAGATCATGACCTGAGCCGAAGGCAGAGGCTTAACCCACTGAGCCACCCAGGTGCTCCTATTCTTCATTTTATTAATGTGACATATCACATTTATTGATTTGTAAGTTTTGAATTGTCCTTCTATCCAAGGGATAAGTCCTCACCTGATCCTGGTGGATGATTCTTCTAATTTGCTTTGAATTCAGTTTGCTAATTTTGGGGGGCAATTTTTGCATTATATTAATCAGGGATATTGGTCTGTCATTTTATTTTCTTGTAGTATCTTTGTCTGGTTTTGCTATCAGGGTAATGCTGGCTTTGTAAAATCAGTTTGGGAGTGTTTACTCCTGTTTGATTTTTGGGAAGAGATTGGGAAGGACTAGCATTAGTTTTTCTTTAATGTTTGGTAGAATATCAGTGAAACCATCTGGTCCTCTATGTTTGTTAGGTCCCTTTGGTCTAAAGTATAGTTCAAGTCCATCATTTTCATATTGATTTTCTCTCTGGATTATCTAGCCATTGTTCAAAGTGGCGATGCTGAAGTGCCCTATTATTGTATTGTTATCCGTCCCCTCCCTTCTGATCTGTTAATATTTGCTTTAGATATTTAGGTGCTCCAATGTTAGGTGCCATTGTATTTACAATGTTATGTCCTCTTGATGAGTTGAGCTCTTTACTATTATATATGACCTTACTGGTCTCTTGTTACAGTTTTTGAATTAAAGTCTATTTTGTATGATATAAGTATAACTACTGCTGCTTTCTTTTGTTTTCTATTTGTATGGAATTTTAAAAAATCCCTTCACTTTGAGCCTTTATGTGTCTCTAACTGAAGTGACTCTATTATAAGCAGCATATATTTGGATCTTATTTTTTATACTGTTAGTCAATTTCTGTCCTTGAAGGGGGACTTTAATCCATTTACATTCAGAGTAACTTGATAAGTAAGGACTTATTTCTACCATCTTATTGTTTTTCTGGCCCTTTTGTAATTCCCTTGTTTCTTTGTTTCTGTCTTGGTGTTTTCTTCTGTGAATTGATTATTTTCCATAGTGTATGCTTTGATTCTCTTTTCTTTTTCTTTTGTGTATCTTCTGTAGGTTTTTGCTTTGTGGTGACCATGAAGCTTACATAAACATCTTAGGTTTATTTATGCTAACCGTCTATTTTATGCTAACAACTTAATGTCAATGGCATACAAAAACTGTCTTTTTATTCCCTCCCTACTTTTAGTTTTTGATGTGTACAGTTTACCTCTTTTTATATTGTATCATTAACAAATTATTATACGTAGCCACAATAGATTCCTTTCTAATTTTCTTTTTGTGTATTTAGTATAAATTTTTGCTTTGTGATTATCATGAGTTCATATATATCATTCTATATATATATAAACTGTCCTATTTAAGTTGATAACAACTTAAATTTGAATACATTTCAACACTGTACATTTTTAACCTCCCCCATATTTTAGGTTTTGATGTCACATTTACATCTTTTTATTTTATGTATCCCCTAACTAATTATTGTAGTTTTAGTTAATTTACTACTTTTGTCTTTTTTTACTAGCTTTATAAGTGATTAATCCATTACCTTTTATAATATGTTTAACTTTTGCTATGAGATTTTACTTTTGCATGATTTCTTGTCATTAATCAGTATAATTTCTTTTCAGTTGAAAGAAGTCTCTTTAATATTTCTTGTAAGGCCTGTTTAGTGGTGATGAAACTCCTTTAGCTTTTGCTTAGCTGGGGAACTCTACCTCTGTTCTGAATAATAATCTCACTGTGGGTGAATATTCTTTCCCTAAAGTACTTTGAGAATTTCATGCCACCAACTTTCTGGCTTGCAGAGTTGCTGCTAAAAATATCTACTGATAGCCTTATTGGTTTCCCTTGCATGTAGTAAGTTCTTGTTTTCCCTATGCTGCATTAGGAGTGTTTCCTTATCTTATCTTTTGACATTTTAGTTATAGCGTGTCTTGGTGTAGATCTCTTTAATTCATCTTTTTTGGAACTCTCTGTGCTTCCTGAGCATAGATGTCTATTTCCTTCCTAGAATAGGAAATTTTTCAGCCATTATTTATTCAAATAAGTTTTCTGCCTTTTCTCTCTCTTCTCTTTCTGGGGCCTCTATAATGTGTGTATTATTCTATTTGATGTTGTCCCATAGGTCCTTTAAGGGATTTTCACTTGTTAAAATTATTTTTTCTTTTTGTTGCTCTGTCTGGGTGAGTTCCATTGCTTTGTTTTCTAGCTTGCTGATCTGTTTTTCTGCTTCTTCCAATTTGCTTTTGAACCCCTGTAATGTACTTTTCAGTGTAGTTTATGTATTTTTCAGTTCTGACTTATGTTTGGTATTTTTCTTATGTTTTCTCTCTGTTGAAGTTCTTTCTGTGCACATACCTTCTTCTCCTGAGTTGGTAAGCATCTTTATGAAAGTTATTTTGAACTCTTTATCAGGTAGATTACTTATCTCCATTTCATTAAGGTCTTTTCTGAGGTTTTGTCTTGTTCTTTCATTTGGAACATATTTTTCTGTCTCCTCATTTAACTGATTCTTTGTGTTTGTTTCTATGTATTAGACAAAAGAGCTACCTCTGTTGTAGGAGTCTTGTGGGAGTGATATTATGTAGGGGATGACCCATGGGAGTCAGAAACACAATCCCCTTCTGGCCACTAGAACCAGGGGCTCCCTGAGTTTCCCCTGGGGGGGGCTGTGTGCACCCTCTGACTGTGGTGTGGCTGAGCTGTGGTGGGGTGGGTGGGTAGGTGGGGTTCTTGCCCAGGCTGTCTGTGATATATTTTTGGCAGGAGTTGGGAGCTGGGGAGGATGTGGCACTTGACTGGCTGGCTAAGACTTGACTGTGACATGGGATGTGGGGTGGTGCTTGCCTGGCTGGTTGTGATGTGCTGTGATGTGGGATGGGAGTCCCACATGTGCTAGGAGGTTGGAAGGCAATTGCCAAATGGCACTTATCCACACCGGCGTTAGTAAGGTACAGTGAGATTGCAAAAATTGTACCTGCTAGTGCTTCTGTCTTTAGAGAAAGCCCTAACAGGTTCCTTTCTTTTTGGCATTTGCTTTAGGATTAGTGTGTCTCCTTCACCATATGGTCTAGACACTTTTCAAACTTCTGCTTTTAATACCATAAGATCCGGTAATTCCACTACTGGGTATTTACTCAAAGAAAATGAAAATACTAATTCAAAAAGATAATGCACCCCCACGTTTATAGAAGCATTATTTCCAATAGCCAAGATATAGAGCAATCTAAGTGTCCCACCAAAGATGAATAAAGAAGATGTGGTGTGTGTATATATATATGTCATGGAATGTTATTCAACCATAAAAGAATGAGCTCTTGCCATTTGCAACAACATGGTTGGACCTAGAGGGTATTATGCTAAGTGAAGTAAGTCATACAGAGAAAGGCAACTACCATATGATTTTCACTTTATGGTGGAATCTAAATGCACACATACACACATATGCAAAAGAACAAATAAACAAACAAAAGACAGAAACAGACCCATAAATACAGAGAACAAATTGGTGGTTATCAGAGAGACGATGGTACGGGCTACAGGTGGTTATCAGAGAGAAGGAAGGCTTCCAGCTATGGGATGAATAAGTCATGAGGATGAATGCACAGTATAGGGAATATGGTCAATGATATCTTAATAGCATTGCATGGTGACAGATTGTAGCTATATTTGTGGTGAACATAGCATAATGTATAGAATTGTAGAATCACTATTTTTATACTAAAACTAACATAACATTGTTTGTAACTATATTTCACTTAAAAAAAAAAGATTAAAAATTCCCTCCAAAACAACAAACAAACAAACAAACATATCGCTGCTTTTGCACTGGGTCCTGGGGCAAGCAGGTCTGTAAGTGAGTCCTTAAGGGCAGGTTCTCCATTCCCTACAGTTCTGGACATAATCCCTGATGGTTTTATGTTTTGGGGACTGGTCTCTCAGGTGCAGGACCCCAAGAGTTGGGGTGCCTAATGTGGGGTGCAAACTCCTTGCTCCTTGGGGGGAAGTTCCATGTTTTTGAGATTTCATTCTGATTGTAGATTGTACTCTTTGGGTGGGGTTTTTAGTGAGAGCATATCTCTGCCTCTCCTACCAAACTCAGTGTGGCTCTTTTTGGTTGTGGAGATGCTGTTCATCTACTTTTTAGGATTTTTTCAGAGAAAATTATTCCATATGTAATTGTAGATTTGTTGTGTCCATAGGAGGAAGTGTGTTCAGTATCTTCCTAAGCCAACATCTTGGACCCAACACCAGGAGATTCCTTATAGGGTCTACCTGACAGGAAATATAACAATTCAGCAACTAAAGAAGTATTTTAGAGACCCAGCCTGTAATACTATAGGCAGAACATGATCAGCCTGTATCCTCTATGGGAGTATTTTAAAAGTACCACGTCTGGGTCCTATCCACAAGCAATTAAGTTAGGATTTCTGGGGTGTGAGGCTTGGACATTGGGGTTTTTTAAAAAGCTTTCATGTTATTTTAATGCTATTTAGAGTAAAGAATGATTCTTCTTTTCTATTTTCCTTTTTAGTTTTCACCCAGGAAATATTTTATGAATTTTCTCTTACATATGGCACTTTTTACTTTTTGTTATTTATAACTCAGCATAGATTGAAATATAAAAATTATCACCAAATGCCATGGCCATTTTACCTATTAGTATCACCACTCACTTTTTGTGTAGATTTGTCTTTATATGGTTACATAATTAGCATGTTTGAGGATTGTGTTTCTTTCTACTTTTCTATTCCTGAAGTTAAATTTTAAGGTAAGATTAGTACTCTATTACTATATTAGTAAAAAGTCACTAGAAAGAGAAAGTTTGTATTTTGTAAGTGGGATGCCATTTCATAGATATTGCCATTCTTTTGAGGTACAGACCACATTTTGGATGTGGTGACATTTCTTAGCAAATGAAAAGCCTTAAGTAGTTAAATACCTTTTGGAATGATTAATAAAATTGCTAACTGTTCTTTCCTGCTGTGGGCAATGTGCTTAGGTCTTTGACATCAAATTAGAGATATTAGTATTATGTAGTTAGAGTATTTAAGCTAAAAGACAGAAAAAGGGACATCTAAAGCAAGAGAAATAATATTTTTTCCCACAGACTTACTTTGGAATATTTTGAATATATTATCTCATCTCTCCCCAATTTACAGATGTGATTCAAGAGGTTCATGTCTTTTCTCTAGATTTTTAAACTAGTATATGGGTTGAATAAGGGTTTGATGAGAGCTCTGTTTGATTCTAGAGCCCATGTTCCCACCCTCCTCCCACCAATATTACATTGTCTCTGTGTCCTTAGAAAATCTGGGAATGTGTATACGTAAGTGATATTGAAATAATTTTATATGTTTCTTTTATCTATGATATGATTTAGCCTTTTTTTCCCCCCCGGATAATACCCTTCAAGCTGAATGGCCCTCAGCAGATGAATCTACCACCAGCAGTATTTCACCACTTGATTTCAGCTCTGGTCCTCCCTCAAACCATTGGCATGGGAACTCTGGTCAGAGAGCCCTTTGGGTGATTTAGTGTCTACACCCAAATTAGCCTTTCCCTCCAAGGTGGGCCTCAGTTCTTCCCAGAGGTTTTAGACATTAGCAGCTGACTCTTCATTCTGTCACCCCAGCAGTGTTTCAGACTGGCTTGCCTGTGGTTTCTAACGAAAAGACCTTCTGGATCTCACCTATTAGAAGATGGTAGGGACTCTATTTACTTTTCACAGTTTTATACTTTATTATATCAATGACAGGGTTTTGAAGAAAGAAAGAGACTAGGGTTAATAGAAAAACATAATAGCATCTATTAGGAGGAAATGGCTTGGGGAAGTCATATGAGAGAGGGAATGGTCAGATTTAATTGGTTGGAATGGAGACTCCAAATAGGTAAATAATAAGGAATGAACTTGGTGTGGCTGCGGTGGGTATCAATTAATAGATATTTTGAACATCCTATTAAGGATACTAATTTAATAAATTACTATTAAAGAACTACTTTACTTGAATAGTGTAGGGTAAACAAATAAAATCAAAGAAGATTATTAAAGTAGCTTTAGTAGGATTGATTATGGGGGCCATGTATAGAGACTTTAGCTTGCATTAGGCTTGTGAAAGGGAGAACTGAACTAGGGTGGCTACAGCAGAGGACTAAGAAATGAAAATCAAGTCAGTGATTTAAATGTTGTGGAGGAAAAGAAAAATCAATGTGACTTATGAATGGAGTTATATAATGAAAGAAGAAGTTGAACAAAGATATAAATAATGGGTCCAGATTTTAAACATTGGGTGAATTTGGAAGTGAATGGGCAATAGGGAAATGGGAATTCAAAGACAGAATTTCCTAAGGGATTTTCTCCCTTAGTTTCACTAAATTCAGTCTTTGTTGTCAATATGGTAACCAGCAGTTCTTCATTTCCATGGAGTAATACATCAAGTGTTTGAAGATGAATCAGTTCAATAGCTGAGATCTTGTTTTACTCAGGGATGGGGGGTATATTCATGATGATTGTACATATCACACAGACATAATGAGATCTTCTTGCTTGCTAATTTATCAGAGTAAAAATAAGCAACTGAATCTCCTAACTTAATGAGAAAAAACACAAGTAGCCAGCTTTATTAGGAGAACTGAGAATACATTTTGGCAACTCTGTAGATTAATTAATGGAAGATTTTATTTTTAGGATTAATCAAAGTTGAAGGGTCAGAAGATTTTCTTTCTGTTCAGCCATTGCCTTCAAGTCCATTCACTCAGCCGGTGCCAAAGGAAACGATACCATCTGTGGAAGATTCTGGAGTGTCTTTGACATCCTCACCATATCTGACTTCCTCTGTTACTTTAGATCTTCTTGCTAAGGAAGTAACTATATCTTCTGGCTTAGACTCTTTGTCCTCCAAAGTCAAAGGCCAATTAGAAGTGAGCACTTTGATGCCAGACACATCCATAGAAAAAGGGCTTATATTTGAAAGTGGTTTAGGCTCAGGGTCTGGGCAAAAGGTAGATCAGATTACTTGGCCATGGAATGAGACTTCATTAGAGAAGAGTTATGAACCACTATCTAAGTCATGGCTTGAAGATCAGGAGTCACTTTTGCCAACTGAGGTTATAGATGAGAAATTAGTTCTAGATGACAAAATAGATTCTACAGGACAAAGTATTGACTATTTAAAATATGGGCATTTTGATAAATCCACAAAATTTGCAGAGGAAGAGCTCATTGGTGGACCTACTGTGCCCATCTCTGCAGAGACCACAACTCAATCTGCATCTCTAGTTCTCTCCAAACAAATATCAGAGGTACCTGACATTGATTATTACCCGGTTACCAAAGCACCTCTCCTACTGACATCTATAGCAACCTCTGCTTCTACTGATAAACCAGATCTACTGTTTCTAAAGGAGGATGTGGAACAAACTACAGAGTCATCCAACCATGAATGGTTTGATAACGAGATTTCAGTAATGAAGCCAGACATGCAACAGTTGGGGACCATATTGCCAGAATCAGATGTAGTTCGGGCAAGAACTTCTTCCCTAGGGAAATTGTTCAGAGACATGTTGGCAAGTACACCACAGACTACTGACAAGCTCTGGTTGAAATCTTCCATAACACAGTCTACCAAATTGTCTCCAACCACCAGCTCCACCCTGCTAGAGGATGAAGTAATTATGGGTGTTCAGGATATTTCATTAGAACTGGACCGGATAGGCACAGATTACTATCAGCCTGAGCTAATCCCAGAGGAAAATGGCAAGGTTGGTAGTTATGTGGAAATGTCTACAAATGTCCACTCCACAGAGAGGGCTATTGTGGTACAGCCCACGGAAGGAGGTGACTTGACTCATACCCAGACTGCAGGAGCTTTGTTGGTTTTCTTTAGCCTCCGAGTGACAAACATGATGTTTTCGGAAGATCTGTTTAATAAAAACTCTTTGGAGTATAAAGCACTGGAACAAAGATTTTTGGAACTGGTAAGCACTAGAAGTGGAACATGGGCATTAGTGGATAATCATGTATGAATTAACTCTCTTTTCCCTAAACACGTAAGATCTGAGCCAATGAAAGTGTGGTCTGCAGTGAACATTGATTTACAAATAGTGTCATGGCCTAGGGTTGGTAGAAAAACAATAAGACAGTTAGATACTAAGAAATGGAAAACACCAACATGGCACGAGGGTGATGTAGAAACTTAGATACTGAAGATTGAATTCCATGAATTATGGAATTGAAATAAGCTTAAAAAATTTTTTTCACGTGTTACTGTAAGACCAGTGTTTTGTACGTACTTTGATACCTACACTGTTGTGATTCTTTAGTGAAACAGAGAGAATAAACTCTCTGGGTTTCTAAAACTGTCAGTTCCATGGGTTTCTAAATAGCACTGGGAAAATCTCTCACTCTCAAATAACTCAAAATTTATACTATTATGGATGAACAGTTTAAATAATGTAAATAGAATATAGTTTGGAAAAGTAGGGGAGGGGCTCATCCTTTTTTTTGAGTGGGGGTTGTTATATTTTGAACAAAATGCAAAACCTTGTAAACTGACTACTTTTCTTGTGTTGTAGCTGGTTCCCTATCTCCAGTCAAATCTCACAGGATTCCAGGATTTAGAAATCCTGAACTTTAGAAATGGCAGTATTGTTGTAAATAGCCGAATGAAGTTCATGAAGTCTGTCCCTCTTAATGTCAACAATGCTGTATACATGATCCTGGAAGACTTTTGCACCACTGCCTACGAGACCATGAACTTGGCTATTGATAAATTCTCCCTTGATGTAGAATCAGGTAATGGTATTGAATACTATGGTGGTTTCTAAGTGGAATCCAGTGATTATTCTTGTGTATTTTCCTTTATACTGAGTCAAGGTGAATTTATTACTTAAAGGGAAAAGGATACTATGTCAGGCAAAATATTCACATCTTGGTAATTATTAAGTGATCTTTTCATAGGACATCAATATCATTCTTATTTTTTTCAGAGAATATAATAGTAAATGTATTTTTTTTTTATTTTTTTTAATTTTTCATTTCTTATCATTATGTTCAGTTAGCCAATGCACAGTTTTTGGTCATTAGTTTTTGCTCATTCCCTTTTTAAAAAGGTTGTTCCTACACATTATCTTTTTTACCTCCCATTCCCTTTTCTACCTATTCTGTCTAGCGCTAGCTCTCTCTTTTACTTATCCACTGGATTTGCTCTGGCTGCATCTCTAAAGTTGCCAAGCTCGAATGATTTTGGATTCTCTTTCTTTCTATATTATTTTCCTAAGCTATTTTATCCATTTCCATTGTTGTAAGTCTTATATAATGTCAATTTTTTTTGCAAAAAAAATTTATTTTATTTTTTATTTATTTTATTTTATTGCAAATCAGACTTACCTTCTGAGCTCCAGAATCAAAATCTAACTATGTATTTGATGATCTCAGTTTAGATGTATCATCCTATGTATATCAAACTTAAGATATCTAAGAATGAGCTCTTGTTTTCCGTATCTCTCCATCTTTTAACTAAATCTAATCCTTCTGTCAGCTTCACCATCTTGAGAAGTGGAAGTCGTGTCCATTCAGCTACTTAAGTCAGAAACTAGGAAGTCATTCTGATACCTGTTTCTATTACCCCCAAACTTATGTTGATTCTGAATATTCTAAATATATCTCAAATCTGTGTACTTCTCTTTCTTCAGTGCTGCTAGTCTAGGCCAATCATTCATCAGCCCACATTTGAACCAGTTTCCCTACTACTTCTCCCCTATCCCTTCTCCCAGATAGCAGCCAGGGTATTCTTTCTAAAACATCAGATTATTTCACTTTCCTGCTTGAAATATTTCAGTGGCTTCCTGGTTCAACAGCCACAAGGTCTGGTCCCTCTTTTCCTCCAGTATTATCCAGTGAAACTAACTTTTTGGCTGAAGTCCTCATACTCAAGAAACTTTTTTTTTTTTTGCTTTAAAGCCTTTGTGCGAAGTATCTTTAATCTCCAGAATAGCAAGGAAATCAGTAATTCTCAAAACCATATTAGATTCTTTGGAAACAGACTATGCTATGCTATTTATTTATTTATTTATTTATTTATGCTAAACATCATGCTTTTTCATCTAGTTGAGCCTATGGATTATTTCCACCTATTTCATCTGTCTTTTGTATCCTTGTCACTGTTTGCCATTCACAGGTTGCCATTCACCAGTGAACAACATATAGTGAAACCAAGTGGGATGAAAGACCCATCATGGTCAATGTCTTAGATCATTTTTGATGGGTTGTTGTCCTAATTATTTACAATTTTTATTTTTATTCTCACCTAATCAAAGAAAAATATAGTTACTGAAATCAAAATATTATTAAGAGTGGCCCGAGGAGGTCCAGGGCTGATATATTTTTCTAACATTGGCTTCCACAAATCTCAAATGTTCTTAAATGCTCTTATTGGGTTATACCCACTCCTGAGGCTCCTATCAATTGTCTGGGCTTTGTCTCCTGTTCTATGTTCTCACTGTGGGATAGGGCATTAGCATCACATATAGAATAGAGGTAGCCTATGGTAGGTTAGGGTTGGTGCAAATGAATGGTACATGAAAACTGTGTTGAATTTAGATTGACAACTACATGGCATAGGTTTTAAAGTGTCTTCCTGCTCCCTTGGTAAACAATGAAAAAACTTACCCAGATCATTGAGTTTTATGCTTTGGCTCTGGATTTTAGAGATATTTAACAACAGCTCATCAATCCAAGGATGAGTCAGAATTTTTTTGTGGTATTAGTGGTGATGGTGTATTTTAATGTTTCAGGAAGGGGGGTGTCCCTTGTTACTTTGGAGGGGGGTAGTATTACTGGAGGGACTTCACGTACTCGTTCCTGTGTTTTGCCTTTTCTTATATCATTCTCTAGTTGTTGTTGTTGTTGTTTTTTTTTTTTTTGATGTTTTAGGTGATCAAGCCAACCTTTGCAAGTTTCAGGCATGCAATGAATTTCTGAGTGTGTAGTCAACCCCTGGAGTGGAGAAGCAGAGTGTAGATGCTTCCCTGGGTACCTGAGTGTGGAAGAACTACCCTTGTCAGAGTCTCTGTGATCTACAGCCTGACTTCTGCTTGAATGATGGAAAATGTGACATTATGCCTGGACATGGGGCCATTTGTCGGTATGTTGTAGTTAGAGATTTTGGTTTCCCAAGGTTATAGATACTTCCTCCATATAGTACTTCTTGAATGGGTGTAGACCCATCCAAGAAGATGGTCTACCCCTATGATTTTAGGATAATCACAGCAATATTATTATAGAAGTTTTATCTAGGCAATAGATGGATGCCCCTCTAGTTCTCATTGTGGAGAGTGGGTCAATTAATAGGCTCAATTATACCCAGATCGATTGGTATTTTATTTTTATACTTTTAAGATGCTGTAAGAAAAACATTATTTAAATGTGTCTTAATTAGAGTACTGGAAGTAGTTGGAGATCTTTGTGTTGGTTCTTAGTGGTGATGATAAGGCAACTGTACTCAAATTAGGTTTAGGCTAAGATAATACTTTACACTGTGAAATTTTATTGTCTTCTTGGATATTTTCTTAATGCCTGTGGCTTTCTCTTGGTCCTATTGAATGTTTGAAAATAAAGAAAGCAAGTATTTAAAGTCTTTGAAATTGTAACAAATATATTTTAAGTAACTAAGATCCATTTTTTAATAAGGCAGAACTACAGAAACTCCAGCAGACAGATGAACAGATTTGGGTAGCCTCACCATTCTCCCCAGTCATTTTCCTTAAACAAAATAGAACAAATCAGCTTCTGAACCACACAACAACTAGTCACATGGGTGTAAAAGGAGAGAATGCTGAGAACAAGCAGAGAAACATGAATAAGAGGACAGTTTATGGATGTCAAGATGTGCAAATATTATAGATGCCAGACCCAGAGGATATAAGTGGGAATGATCCAGACTCTTCTGTTCAGAAAAGTATAAAGTTTAGCTAGAAAACTCAGAGGAAAAATAGTCTTTTTATTTTCAGAGAAGTTAATATTATTCTGAAAACTAGTCATTTCCTTGCTGCTCTCAGAATTGATGACACTTTTGCACAAGTCTGGAGCCTGGGGGTTGCAGGCATCTCTGCAGTATGGTGAAAGAACACTAGGAGTCTAGAGACCTGGTTTCTAGACCCAGAGCTGTTGCTGACTAATTGTGTGATCTCAGTCACTTTCCTTTCTAGGTCTGTTTTTTGTTAAGTATAAATAAGGAATTTAATTAGAACACTTTACATCTACCCAATCTTTTATTTAGTCATTTACAAATAGTCAGGGAGGACATACTGGGTCTGTACGAAGCACTAATCACAACCTTAAATTGTATGATCATTGAATCTATTATGTTCACTTCTTTTTAAAAAATTTTTAAAAAGATTTTATTTATTTATTTCTGGAGAGAGAGCACAAGTAGGCAGAGTGGCAGGGAAAGGGAGAAGCAGGTTCCCCACTGAGCAGAAGACCCACTGTGGGGTTCCATCCCAGGACCCTGGGATCATGACCTGAGCTGAAGGCAGATGCTTAACTGACTGAGCCACCCAGGTGCCCCTTTTATGTTCACTTCCGTATTGAAGCTTCACTTGGTCAGCATTTATTTTGCTACCTTTTCCCAGTCCCGCCAAAGGTTCTGCCATTGTTGTTTTCAACAGAGTGATTCTGTTTTTGGACTTTGTCACTTCTCATTACAGATGCCGGGTGGGTGAGAATTGGTGGTACCGAGGTGAGCACTGTGAGGAGTTTGTGTCTGAGCCCTTGGTCATAGGCATCACCATTGCCTCGGTGGTTGGGCTTGTCCTCGTCTCTTCTGCTTTTGTCTTCTTCTTTGTCAGGACTCTTCAGGTTCATTATGATAGGAGAGAAACAGAGAGGCCCATCAGGTAAATAAGAAAAATTGCTCTCTAATGGAATAAAATGTTCCTTTTAGTCATTTATTTGTACTTCTTATATGCCAAATATTGGATAATGATCTGGGTGGAGGAGAGCTATAAAGTTGAGTAAAAACATGGTCCCTGGCCTGAAAGGGTGTTAGATTAGAAACAAACATAAGCAGTGGTATGAATAAGATGAGGGATAAATTGGTTTTGCCTGGGAAGAGAGTCTTAGAAGTTTTAATGATGGTTATAATATTTAGCTGGACATAAGAGTAGATATTTGCTCTGGGGGTGGCTAATTGAATGAGCATGAGCAAAGTCACAGGAATCCATGAATCTCAAGGCACACTGAAGGAGTGACATTGTTGAATGTGGCCAAAATGCCTCTTTCCTGGTGGGAAGTGGTTAGAAGGGTGATGGACATGAGGTGAAGCCCTTGTGTGAGGACCACATTTGTTAGTTTGTTCCTTTGGTTCATTCCAGTGGTAATTAGCCAGACTTCAATGTATGTATTTATTATTTAAAAAAAAAGATTTATTTGTTTATTTGAGAGAGAGTGTGCATGCACATGCATGACTGGGTAGAGTAGCAGAGGGAGAGAATCCTCAAGTAGACTCCCCACTGAGCACAGAGGCCATGATGCGGCTAGATCTCACCACCCATGAGATCATGACCTAAGCTGAAACCAAGAGTCAGAGACTCAACTGACTGAGCCGCCCAGGCACCCCACAATTAGCCAGATTTTAAATTTGGCTAAGAATTTGACAAGAACTGAAATCTGGTTCTCTGTTTAGTAGCTTCATTAATGGGAGAAATAAAACCTGCTCAACTTAGGAGGCTAGGGATTCAGAGATCTTTTAGTTGTTATGTGATTGAGATCCCCTCTTGTACTTTGCTTCTGTGCTTCTAGAGTCTATAAGGGCTATGCTCCAGGTTCAGGTTACCTTCCCTCGCCCTCTGGCATGGCTAAGGAGTTACCTCTCCTAGGTGCCTAGAGTACTCAGGAGGACATACTTCCATCATTGTTCTTAAACTTTTTATTGACTCACTTTGCATTAGAGTATAATCTCATTCAGGACAGAGTTCCACCAAAGTCTACATATTTGTAGATCTGAATTGATCTACAATTGATCTGAATTGAATTTCACTGAGGTCTCCCTACACTTATTTTCTATCAAATTCTCTGTGTGGTTACACGTTACATACTGATTTTGATTTACATACTCTGGGAATGATGGAGCTGTATTCATTTAATGATATGCTATCTGTTGACAGACATATTTCCTCATTAACATTTATTGATAAACACTGTGGGGCAAATAAAGATGGATGATACATGAAACAGTAATTCCATAGGGCCCTTGCCATGTAGTTGGGGAGATGATAATGACAACGCCTGATCTGGATATTTCTCATAGTCACGTTCCTATATTTGTATCCAGTTCACCTCTTTTTCTTGCCCAGCAGAAATCTTACCATAGGTAAATAGTCTTCTAAGTAGTTGAGCATCTGAAGAACCTGAACCAACCATACTTTCCTTTTTGTGGTTCCAGCAGGCAGCCCGACAGTCTCTCATCCATTGAAAATGCTGTGAAGTACAATCCTGTGTATGAAAGCCATGTGGCTGGACCTGAGCAGTATGAGGGACCCTATCCTCAGCACCCCTTCTCTAGTTTTGCAGGTGGAGAGATGATTGGTGGTCTAAGCAGGGAAGAAATCCAGCAAATGTATGAGACCAGTGGGCTTTCCAGTGAGGTAGGAAACTTGCTTTCTGTTGCTGCTCTGCTGGGGGGTGTGTGTGTGTGTGTGCATGCACACATGTGTGCGCATCATGTACATGGACTTTAGGAAAGGATGAAAAATATTTCATGATCAGTTTTTTTCCTCATGATATCTTTCAGGTGATGTGGTATGCAGGGGATATATAATTCTGAGCTGTAACTCATTTCCCACCCAGTGGCTTCTTTTGCATTATTAGCAAATGCTTTCTCTCTCCTCCCTCCCTTCCTTAGGAATATATCTCTGGGTTTTTAAGAGTGATTCCTGCAATATCCAAACCCCCCATCTCTCTGAAAAGGCCATTCTTTCCTATAGCTCTCCCCTTGATAGCCCAGAAAGCTAGAACTCCTTCTAAAGAGCTGTTGAGGTTTTTCTAATGCAATGTATGGTCTTTTTTTTTTTTTTTTTCTTTTCTAAGGAAATTCAAGAAAGGATGAGAATTTTGGAACTGTATGCCAGTGATCCTGAGTTTGTAGCTTTTGTGAGAGAACATCAAATGTAAGCATCTGATATAGTCTTCTTCTCAGGTTCCTAGCAGGGTGCCTTCTAGTAGGGGCACCAGCGTGAGTACATAATTCCTGTCCACATGACGTGGGTTCCAGGGATAACCGATGTTTGTTGAGCTCTTTACAGTTCATATGCTTCCACACGGATTACTTCATTTATTCTTCATAATGGCTTTTTAAGTTGAACGTCTTGTATTTAAATTTTTAAAAAGATGTTATTGATTTATTTGAGAGAACAAGAGGGAGGGAGGGAGGGAGAGAGAGTCCATCTGAGGGTGGGGAGGGGCAGAGGGAGAAACAGACCCCCTGCTCAGCAGGGAGACCGATGTGGGGCTCAATCCCAGGACTTGGGGATCATGACCTGAGCTGAAGGCAGATGCTTAACCTACTAAGCCTCCTAGGTGCCCCTGTATTTAATTTTATAAATGAGGAGAGAAAACCTTGGAGAGATGAAGGGACTTAAGACCATAATGATAGCAAATGGCAGAGAAGATTTAAAACTAAGACACTGTTCTGTTCTAGAGATGCCTGGGCTGTGTCATATTTTCTCTCTTGTTACCACAGATACCACCTGTGATTTAATGCTATGCAGTATTTTCATAGACAGTTACTAAGAAAAGCACCTGAGCAGCCATAAATCCTCACATATTTTGATGTATCTTTCCATTTCCATCTTTGTAGACACTTGTCAGTATGCTTTTTATTACACAAATCTCATTAAAGTATACATTTTGTCCTTATAAAGTTCATCTTACATTTCCCTCTATCTCTTTCCATTTGCTTTTCTTAGCATGCATTTTGGGCAAGTGTCTGTAATTATTTTTCTTTGTTCCCCAGGATCCATAACCAGACTTAGGTTATAAAAATAAACTATCTTGTAAAGAGACCATTATGGACATTAATTGAGTATAGTGGGTGAGATATAATTTGGTTTTGATATTTGGTCCTGCTGCCCTCATAAAGGTACCTCCTTATGTATGGGTTCCACCGAGGCCAGATATCCTCATCTGGCTTTTAGAAGAGAAAAACCAGAGCAATTCATGCATGCTTACAGAAGAAATTGATGAAGGCTCATGATCACACACAGCTCTGATGGGAACCGCTGCCCCTTTGTTCTGAATCCCTTTGTTCCGATAGGCAGCCCCTCACTCATGGTTCTAATTGTAACCTAAGGGAACTGAAGAAGATGCTTATTTATTTTTTTTATAAACATATAATGTATTTTTAGCCCCAGGGGTACAGGTCTGTGAATCACCAGGTTTACACACTTCACAGCATTCATCACAGCACACTCCCCCAATGTCCATAACCCCACCACCCTCTCCTGACCCCCCCCCCCCAGCAACCCTCAGTTTGTTCTGCAAGATTAGGAGTCTCTTATGGTTTGTCTCCCTCCTGATCCCATCTTATTTCATTTATTCTTTTCCTACTCTGCAAACCCCCCACGTTGCATCTCCATGAAGAAGATGCTTATTAATTTCATGTACATGGTGGACACTCCTTTAAAAATCTCTAAACATCTGAAAAAACTTAAAAATAAATAAATAAAAATAAAATAAAAAAGAAATGCAAAAAAAAAAAATCTCTGGGGGGACCTGGGTGGCTCAGTGGGTTAAAGCCTCTGCCTTCAGCTCAGGTCATGATCCCAGGGTCCTGGGATCAAGCCCCGAGTCAGGCTCTCTGCTCCACAGGGAGCCTGCTTCCTCCTCTCTCTCTCTCTCTCTCTCTCTGCCTGCCTTTCTGCCTACTTGTGATCTCTGTCAGTCAAATAAATAAATAAAATCTTTAAAAAAAAAAAATCTCTGAACACCTACTTGGCCCCATTGTCAACCTTGCTGAATGCTGTTAGAGCAATATTACTGGGAATCTGCCTTTTAAAGACCAGGTCTTCTACTCCTCCCTGAATCTCCAGCCAGCAGATGGCCTATTGCTCCATTTCAGTGGTATCCAATAGAAAGAACATGATTGATGTTGCCTAAGACTATTTTTAAGCTCCTTAGAGCCTTGAATGTGCTCCCTGAGTTAAAAATGTACTTCATCTAGACTAGGACATCCAAAGAAAGGATTCAGGAGAGCCTAATTAGGGACACACAGATTAAGTACATGCTATAGTTCCTTATGGTAACTATCTGACATGGAAATAGAAATGAAAAAGAAAAAAAAAAAAGAAATATACAAAAAAAAAAAAAACAATGTAACAAAGAAGATTTAAACAAAAAGATCCTGTGAAACAAAAGAAAGCTCATGCAGACACTGTAACCTTAGGAGGGATGTTCATTGAGGGAAGACAGCATTGCAAAAATGTTAGGCATGCAGTCCATATGACATTTTCAATTTCACGTAATCTCAGCATCTACGAGTATCCCAAGAAAAAGTAGGCTTGATTTAGAATTCATAAAAGCTTGATAGGGTCTTGACAGAGTGGGGTTTCTTTTTGTTGTTGTTGTTTTTGTTTGTTTGTCTTATTTGTTTTTTAACTTGGCAAAGCACAAGAAAACTTCCCTGCAAGGAAAGAAAATAGAAAGTATTGGTGATCTTAGGAACATAGTTTGGTGATGTATTACAACAAAAGTACATTACGGGGCATTCTTGCTTTTCCATTAATTGTTCTCTCTCTCTCTCTCTCTCTCTCTTTTTTTTTTTTTTTTTGGCAGGGAAGAGCTTTAATCAAAACTTCTATTTTGAAACTGATCAGAAGCCTAGAGAAGATGGAGATCCCTTGCTACCTCTGTCATATAATTAACCTGGATTTTGAACTCTGTTGGAAGAAGAATTTTCTACTTAAAAAATAAGTTTGGGGACCAAATTTTTTTTTCCAGCTTAAAATTTCAGAATGTAATAAGAAATGTGGCAATTTTCATACCTGCAAAGACCAAAAGTTGTATTTAAAGAAACTGAAAACTGTATGAGTTCTGGGAAGTATTCTACAAGGGAAAAAATGGCCCAAGAGCTGGGGCTGGATTTGGGGTCTGCTTCTGAATCTCTGAAGGTGTGTCTCAGAAACAGTAGTTCAGCTTTCCCTGGAGGAAAATAAGGCAAGACTCTTTCAGGAGAAGGCAGGCTTAGTAAGTGAATATTTGGTAGCATGTTTGTTATTGTTAGAATATTGTGGAATGAGAAGCCTTTGAATTAGTTTTATAAAGTTTGCAGTCAGTCACTCATTTAAATAAAAAAATTAAGTATTTTTGGCAATTAGATTGCTGAAGGATAAACAACATTTTTGCTATAGTATAGAATTAGGCTTGTACTTTTTCTACCAGAGATTTGAATTTCCTCAGCATTGAATCAAGACCACATTATTGTTAAGTATGTCAGTATCCTATTTTTTTTTTTTTTTTGGTTGTCAAGGGCAATACATATGTATAGTGTTTAATGGGTTCCTGTAGACTGCAGATGAATTTAATCATATGGACAGGGAGGGGGTTGGTCAAAGTCACGGCACTGAGAATATACTTTGCTGATTGGTGGGTGGACTAAGTCGAACTAATGGGCTCCTTGACTCTTCCTCTGCTATCTCATGTTGTCCTAGTCAAGTCCTGGATTTTTCTAGTTCCTGGTATATTAATTGGGAAAGCAGCACTAACTACCTCTCATAGTATAGGTTAGCTTGCTTATATTGCTTCTTCTTATGTAATAGTTTGTGTCTAAATTCATTCCTGCTTACATGAAACATGACAGGACTTTTATTGCAATTAAAATTTTTAAAATTATATAGGTAGGAAACATCCACATATTATATAACTCTTAATTGAAAATGGAAGTTTTCCTCTTTCTCTCTAGTATATTTTCGAGTGGGTAGCTTTGGAGGGTGCAAGGAGAGGGCCAAATAATCTTCACTATTAATATCAAATTGCATATACAAATAGCTTATTATTGATATAGTTATTTTATGTTATATGTCTTCATGTTTGCCAAAAACAATCTTGAACATTTTGATTTCTTTCTGATCAGATTTAACCAGGTTAGACTGACTATAAGATAAAATACTTAATTCATGTATTTTTTTTCTTAACTTGATGATTGCCAATGTCATTCATTATGGAGATATCCAAAACTAAATCTCTGAGTACATGGCATATTAAAACTATTGAAAGTCTAGAAGATATCCAGCTAGTTTGCAAAGTATGTATGGTGTGTGTTTGTATGAAGTTTCCGTATCTCGGTATTCTTTTTCATTTCCTACTCACTTAATGGATTTTCTACAAGTTCAGTGTAGACACAAGCCACTGCTCAGACATTTTCTATTGGGCTCATTTGAAAGGAATTGATAATTAATTATCTTTAAAGCATTATAAATGTTAATGATATTTGCCACTACTAAATGCTTAATTTTATTTCTGAAACTTTCAAAGATTTCTGTTTTAACCTTTTTGTGTTTCAAACTTTTCCCCTAAACTTATATGTGTTAAATGAAAAGAAAATTTGTCTTTATCACACATTAACCCTAGAATGAAACAGTTTGAATGTCTGCTTGCTGGCAGAGTTCTAGATGGGCATAAAAGGAGTCTGGGGCAAGTCACCACATGGAACATAGGAGAAGCACAAATTAAAAGAGCTAAAGAAGATTGTTGTTTTCTAGACGCTAAGCAGTAAAGTAGGAATTTGAGAATCCTGACATGTCTCTGCCTCTCCCTTTTATATGACCTTTTTGTGTAAGCACAAATCATTCAGCCCTACATGAATGTCTGCTCTACACCTATTAAATGTAAGAATAAGGGAACTCCCACATCTCAGGGATAATGACTTTTGCCCTACTCTTGCTACAGCTGAACCACAGTGGGAAAGATCAGAGAATGCAGCTTCCAAGGTGACGATCCATAGGGCTAAAGGAGTTATTGCTCTAACGGGGCAGAGGACATTGAAAGAGCTTCTTTTTAAAAGAGCTTTCCCTGAGGCAATTTAATGGAATGTTCATTTAAAAGTATAAGGACTTGGGCGCCTGGGTGGCTCAGGTGGTTAAGTGACTGCCTTCAGCTTAGGTCATGATCCTGGAGTCCCACATGGGGCTCCCTGCTCGGCAGGGAGTCTGCTTCCCCTTCTGTCCCTCCCCCTTCTCATGCTCTCTCTCTCATAAATAAATAAATAAAATATTTGAAAAATCTTAAAAAGTATAAGGAATTAACTCTCCTTTGAGTTGTATGGTTTTTGGAACATGCTCATTAACCTAGTAATAGAGTATTTAATAAAAATATCACGTTACTTGAAAACAATAAAATGCAGTTAGCACTAAAAGTATATGGTAAATAATTCACACTTTTTGGATTCATAAAGTGCTTTGGAGTCTTGTACATATAGCCTTCATAACTGAGTATACATACACAATTACTGTTTTCATGTGTCTGGATGAAGGGGAATTTGTTTGATTAATAAGACTCAGTTTCTACCATGGCAATGTTTAAGGATGTTTGTTCACATTTATGTGCCCTAAAGTCCCATTTAGTATTTAATAAAACAAGTATAGGGTTTACCTGATTTTATTCCTACTTCTTTGTTTTTTCTTCTCCAGTATCTAGTTATTATTATGAGTTGGCAGCTCCCCCTTCCCCTCCTCTTGGTTACCGCAGAGTGATTATAATGTAGTTGAACAACCTGACTCTCTAGAAGCTTTTGTTTTTTCTTCATTTGCTTAAGGTAGGGATGGAAAGAAAACCAATGGAGTTGGTTAAAGAAAGATTGCTGGGGGATGGTAGCTAGTTCCAGCTGTTCTGTAACTAGAGAAGGAATTGGTGACCTGTCCAAAAAGAACAGATAATACGTAAATATGGTATTAGCAGTCCTAATCAATCCTGCATGGGAAAGGCAGAAGGAAAATCAGCTACCCCCGAAAGCATCAGCATCAGAAACCTCAATTTTCAGTCTCTTTCTTTCCTACATTTTCATCTTCGCTTTCTGGCAACAGGGAATGAAGAAGTTCTAAATCAATCTTGGAAAGAGGAAAGTGGTCTTAATTTGATTCCAAAGACTGAATTATAAAAACACAAACAGGGAGAAATGTGTCTAATAAAAATGCCTGTTAACTGATTAATTAGTGACCTAGTTTTAGTTACTAATTAGAAACAGTGAGTTTCTCTATTTTTAATAGAGATTATTAATAATATTTATATTATTAATAATATTAATAACGATATTTTATAATATTTTAATAATATTAAATAATATTAATATTATTTAATTATTTAATATTAATTAAATAATATTAAATAATAATATTTTAACTCTCTTTTTAATAAGCTTTGTTCAGGATAAGCCCTAGTCACTGTTAGCTCTTGGTCTTGTGATGCTGGTCAGCTTTCTAGGTCCTTCAGTATATGTCCCATCTGAGCTAGTTCTTATTGGACTCTGTTCCATGAACTATAAATTATCTTTTCACCAACATACACACATATTTTGTGTCCCCCACTTAAAAAAAAATCATTTATTTATTTATTTATTTATTTATTTATTTTAGAGAGCATGCTTGGGTGGGGTGGGGGGCAGAAGGGAAGAGAGAGAGAGAGAATCTCAAGCTGATTTCTCACCAAGTGGGAATCCCAATGCAGGGTTCAATCTTATGAGATCCTGACCTGAGCTGAAACTGAAAGATGAATGCTCAACTGATTGAGCCACCCCAGTGCCCTGTGTCTTTCCCCTCTGCCCCGCCCCCTCCCTTCTTATTTTGTTGCAAATAAATCTGTGCTAAGATAATAATACCTGTTAAGGAATCATGATTTTTAAAAAAGATTTTATTTATTTATTTGAGAGAAAGATAGCACGTGAGCAGGGAGGGGCAGAGGGAGAGGGGGAAGAATTTGAACCAGGCTCTGCACTGAGAGCAGAGCCCTATGTTGGGGATCAGTCCCAGGACCCTGAGATCATGACCTGAGCAGAAAATCAGAGTTTGATGCTTAACCAACTGAGCCACCCAGATGCCCCAAGGAATCATGATTTTCTAAGTAACAACAAAATGGTATGTGGGCTTTCTGGATATAGTTCATGTTTCCAAATGAATAACTCTTATTGTCAATATTGCACACACCATGGCAGATTTGGGGAAGAATATGCATATTTTTGGCAGGTGGGTGTTTGAATGAGTCTCAGAAAACCCTTTTCTGTACAACATGCTTTTATTCCATTATTCATTAATGCTTTTATAGTTTTTAAAATTTGTGTCACTGACTTTCCACTAAACTGAGTTCTTTAATGTTAGAGTCATATCTTGCTAATTTGTTATTCATGAAACCAAAGAATGGTTTGCCTACTGTAGACAGAGTTTGTCTACAGTAAATATTCACTCAATTGGCTTGAGATAGTGAGTTATATGTAGATACCTATTTTATGACTAGCAAGCAAATGATTAATTTGTATCTTGGGAACAAATTAGGTGGACCTGTGAGGGGTTTACAAACTGTTTGGAAAGAAATGGTTTATAGAGATTTTAAAGTAACCAGAAGTGTGTCAAGAGATCACCTTCATGCATTTATGTCTATCTTGACATTCTCATTGAATTATTTCTCATTGAATTGAATGAATTCTCACTGAATTATGTTCTCATTGAATTACTCGCAGATCATAAAGTAGAGAGCATTTTATAAAAATTTATCCATGTATGGGCTGTTACATCCAGGGGAGGTAACATATCTGGGCTTCTCAACCACAGACTCAAGGGGGTAGTGGGGATGAAGAGTAAGAGTGAGGATTGTGGGTATTAAGGAGGGCACGTGTTGCATGGAGCACTGGGTGTGGTGCATAAACAATGGATCTTGGAACACCGAAAAAATATAAAATTTAAAAAAAGAGTAAGGAATGTGCTAGCATAGTAGATACAAGCTTCTTGTGTGTGGCTGGTGAGGGAGTGAAGATTGGGGAGCTTGCAGAGACAGGTAGGTTTGTAGGAATAAAAATTTGACTTTGTATTGATAGAGTTGGGAGCATAATGCATATAGAAAACATTGTTTAATCTTAAAATACAGGTGTTTTTTAAAAAATGATCTGATTTCTTATTTATTTCTTTATTGCATAGAGCAGAATAAAATAAAGGCACTAGGGAGCAAGATGTGACTCAGTTCTTCCCTTTCTTCAAACCAACCAACCACAACAAAGCACTACCAGAGAGAGGGATAAGTTGGTTAAACCTGTCAGTTTTATTTATGTTCTTGTAATCGTATCTTTTGAAAGTGATGCTGTGCCTTTAAAAGTGATCATGCTTATCCTGCACATAGCAGCAACTGATTTTGTTATTTGCTCTCAGGTTCCCCATGTTCACCATAGGGGAAAATTCATAACTAAATCCTAGCAAAGTGGCTAGTGTCTCTGTGCTCCAAAGGAAAACCCCTGAAGTGGGAAATGCCAGATTCCTCCAGGTCATATTTCCCATATATGATATAAGTTCTTGGAAGCATCTATTTGGCTCCATGCTCCTAAAGGGGTGGGTATTCGTTTTGCTCAGTGTCAGATCATTTGTAAATACTTAGAGTCATATTGCTGCTTATATGATACCATCACAAGTTAAATATTTTATTCCCTATAGTGAATGAGGGAAGCACATTTATGATTCAGATTTTATTTTTTAAGATATTTTATTTATTTATTTGACAGACAGAGATCACAAGCAGGCAGAGAGAGAGGAGGAAGCAGGCTCCCGGCTTGATCCCAGGACCCTGGGACCATGACCCGAGCCGAAGGCAGAGACCTTAACCCACTGAGCCACCCCAGTGATTCATGATTCATGATCCATGATTCAGATTTTAAATTGCTATTGCTCTCAAGTCACAGAAAATAAAACAGATTTAAAATTTTTTGAAGTTTGAGGAAAAATTAAATTATAATTATTTGAAAAAACAGACATGAGTTTAATCTCTAAATGATTCTTATGAATTAGTAGTTATGATGCCCCTTTCCCTACCCTTTTAAAAATTTTACCATGGGCACCATTTTTCCACTTAACTTTTTATAGAGAAAACTTCTGTGAAATATCTTTTCCTCAAAGAATCTGTGCTTTTTGCTGTCTTAATACCTTACTTACGATAAACAAGAGAAGGCTGATGATATAAACTAAAGAAAAAAAATGATTCTTTTCCTTTTTTTAATGCTATTTGGATTTGGAATGCCTCAGATAAAATAAGCATCTAGATCACATTCTACCGTTCAGTGATAATTTCATTTTAGATGAATAATCAATCAGTAATTCACGTTGCAGTCTCCATTGGGAAAATGGATTTAATGGCCTGTTTCCAGAGCCAGGTTAGACTCTTCAAAGTATCCACATAAAGAGAGTGTTGGGTTGGAACTGCACCTTTAAGATGCTCCTGTTTCTCTTAAAAATGTTAATGTAAAGATAACTTATTTCTAGAGAGATTTATTTTCTTATGAAGTGCTCTCCATGACAGTAGTGTAATGATCTCTCTTCCTCAAAAAGAAAGCTCTAAAACACATGTTGAGGGTTGGAAATACCTTCTGTTCAATACTGTGAGCCAGGAAAAATTTCCATTGCTTCACTTTTTCTTATTTTACTTTCAGATTTGCCAGTGATGTTTCAAAATCAGCATTTAACTTGGAAGTGAAAAGCTGCAAGCTTAAATGGACTTTCCATTAATGAACAGGTTTAGACATTATTCTATTTTGAGGATCATCTTAAATTAATTTTGACTTAAAATACATAGTTGATATTTTGGAAAGATCTATAAAATCAGATGATTCCTCTCAGTTTTATTAAAGCAAGGTGGAGAGAATAGAAATAGAAATCTGGTAATGTTAGGGGACATGTTATAAATACATTGGCTTTGCCGGAATTTCTTCAGGGCCCAGGTAGGAGCCACATTGATTGATAGTATTTAATCATTTCTTCTTGACGCAGGCCTGTGATACATTGTGCTGCCCTTATCTATACATTTACATCAGGACCTCACAGTGACCATCACTTGGGATGGCTCAGCAGTGTATCAAGCGAGAGCCAGATCCCTGCTGTCTGTTCCAGAACTTATCGGGAAAAGATGAGAGTTACATGACAACCTGCAGATATAAATATGTTACAGTTCAGTTACTCCAGAGTTTCCCTCTAATTGTGTTAAAAACGTTTTGGCACTAATGCTATTTAATTTAGAACAGATGATTGGGTTAAATTATTACCTAAAATGTTTACTATTGAGGCCATCTTTTATCGCAGACTTATGTGAATTGAAACACAATATTTTTGGGGGAGAGGGGTAGAGGGAGAGGGGGAGAGAGAGAATCTTAAGCAGGTTCCACGCCCAGCATGGAGCCCGACATGAGACTCTTATCTCATAACCCTGAGATCATGACCTGAGCCGAAATTAACAGTTGGACTCTTAACCAACTGAGCCACTAAGGGCTCTTGAAACATAATGTTTTTAACCTCTCAACTTTTATATTGATTTAAGGGGCAATAATATTGCCATTCCCAGGTTATAAAACTATTCCTCAGAACCAGAAAAGGAAGTAAAATACCTTGAGAACTCCATTTGAAGTTTCTTTTTAATTATCTAGGAGACTGGAAAATGCAGTAATTCTAGCCAACAGAGGTAGTCATGAGACCTGATTTTCCAGTATTAATCCATTTGCCAAAATTTAGACCATGTACAGAACTCACAAGCCACCCAGGTCTGAAAACCTAACTCCCATCTCAGCCACCAGTGAGGTGGGAGGTACTTTTGTGTTGATGGGCACATGTAATGTCTCCATCCCCCCCTTCGTCTTAATGTGACTTCTTGACCCTCTGCATGTTTTGAGTTGCTGATGGCTTCTAGCTCTGGCATCCTCTTCTTCCCTGGCCACAGTGATCTGTGTGTACTCATGGTTACTATGTGAGCTCAGTGTCTGCTCCACACTCATCACCGTCACAGAGAACTTGTGTCTGAGGCTGGCCTACACAGTGCCAAGTGGATGGGAGGGCATGTTGGGCTGAGTGGCTGGAAACAGAGACTGAAAGTACAATCTGTTGTTAAAGTAGCTAGTAGAGGTGTGGCAGATGAATAATATGACATCTTTCCCCCTAGCCCTGAAACTAGTCACTTTTAAGATGAACACTAAATAAAATTAGGAGGTCTACATGTCAGTATTGTCATCAAATTTACCTTCCTAAAGGAATAGGGTTTTTTTTTTTTTTTTTAAGTAAAGTTATTGTTGTTCTCTTTCATATGCCTCTCTTTGGTCTGCTACTAGTTTGGATGTCCTATGTGATTCTGGAATTATTGAAAAAGATGGCAACTCTCATTTAGCCATGGTTAAATTTTATTCCTTTCTAACAGATAGGTAGGTTTCCTCCTATTCATATATCTGGGTTTAGAGCATGCAAAATAGCTTCTATATTTGGCTAATCAAAACATAAATGTAACTATGGGTGAATTTGCTTCATGAAAAGTTGCCTGATTATCTGAGGATTATCCAGGGTCTAATCTTACTCATTCACAGGGATGTTCTTTCAAGACTCTAAATGCCTTTTCTCCAGAGAGTTTTAGAATGGTGCAGAATAGAAAATAAACACTGGAATAATTAATAAACATTGGCTAAATAGGGAACAAAAAGAGAAGAAGAAAAAGTAGACTATGATAAACACATACTTTAAAAAGTTCTGGCCATATTTGACCTAGGCTTCCCCAAAGGAGTTAGAATCATAGTTTATTGCTGGATTCTGATAACCAGGGGTTGGGGACTTGGGCAAGGAGAAGATGGCAGCGATCAGGGACATGATTTGCAGTCAACTATGCTGGTCAGAATCTGAGACACACGTGGTGGTGATGGTGGTGGGGAGGAGGTGGCAAAGGGTCCAGAAAGGTTAATAACTAAGGCACAGATAATGGTTTCAAACTTAGGATGGGCTGAGGTTAGCATCAAGATAGGCAAGCCAATGGCAGTTATTTCTAAAGTCAAGTCAATGTTAACCAGAAGTTGCTGCAAAATGCAGAAGTCATCATTGGAGCTCTGAGGTCCAAATCAGGGTCCAGGATAGAAGAGCCCATAGCAGATGAAGGAAAAAGACGTCAATAAACAAAGGAACAGTGTAGCAAGGGTGCCCGCAATGAATGTGAAGGAATTTCCCGTTCCTGCTTCTGGATTTAAATGGCTCCTGAGAGGGGCACCTGAGAGTGTCTGACTTTGGCTCAGGTCATGATCCCTGGGTTCTGGGATCGAGCCCCACATTGGGCTCTCTGCTCAGCAGGGAGCCTGTTTTTCCCTCTGCCTCTGTCTGCCGCTCTGCCTACTTGTGCTTTCTCTCTCTGTCAAGTAAATAAGTAAAATCTTTAAAAAATTGGCCCCTGAGAGACAAGAATTTCTCCCTTGGTGCTGCCTGGTCTCTGCTACACAAGCAGGTTTTGGAAGAGCCTGACTGAGGCTGGGAGGTGAGGACAAGGATCATTAGTGTGAAAATGACAATGAAAATTAAGGGTGCCTGGTTTCCCAGGGGTAGCCCTGTGGTACTGGTCACTGAGTTACTTGGCTATTCCTAATTGTCAATTCTGAAATTTGCAGAAGGCCATTGATTTAGTCTAAGAGTTCTTTATTTTGTAAATTAGTCTAAATGAAAATCCTACCAAATGCATTAAAATGTGATGGAAAAGATCCCATATATGCACAAAATTCTGCCTTATAATTGTAATAACCTCTGGGCATTTTACTGAAAAATGAACATTAAATCAACATCTAATCAATGTGTAAAAAGCAAACTGCCTAATACATCTTGTAGCTCTTTTTAAAAATATTGATCCATTTATGTTAATAGGCATTATATTTGTTGGTATTTATTTGTTTTACAAACTTATTCCTGCCTTTATTCTTGAATGCCTGTTGTTGCTTGTTCCTATTGAATGCTGCTCTCAAAAAAGCCATGCAGTTGCTTATTTTCAGTTTGCATTCGTAATGAGACATCTCTATTCCCTACTAATTATGAATACCTTATTTTTAAAAAGATTTTTAAAAAATATTTTATTTATTTATTTGACAGAGACACAGTGAGAGAGGAAACACAAGCAGGGGGAGTGGAAGAAAGAGTAGCAGTTTTCCCGGGCAGCAGGGAGCCTGATGTGGGGCTTGATTCCAGGACCCTGGGATCATGACCTGAGCCAAAGGCAGACGACTAACAACTGAGTCACCCAGGTGGCCCTTTTTATAAGATTTTATTTATTTTATTTGAGAGAGGTGGAGAGAACACAAGTGAGAGGAAAGGACAGAGGGAGAGGCAGACTACCCACCGAGCAGGGAGCCCGATATGGGGCTCCATCCCAGGACCTTGGGATCCTGACCTGAGCCAAAGGCAGATGCTTAACCCACTGAGCCAGCCAGGCACCCCATGAATACCTTATTTTTAAAGTTACCATTTACTGAGTGTGTTTGGGGCCAAGTGCTTTATATACAGTATTTCATTATTTTTATATCTGCCTTCAGCAATGTTTCCAATCTGTTCATAGTGTTAAATTAGTCTTTTTTTTTTTAAGATTTTATTTATTTATTTGACAGACAGAGATCACAAGCAGGCAGAGAGGCAGGCAGAGAGAGAGGAGGAAGCAGTCTCCCCGCAAAGCAGAGAGCCCGATGTGGGGCTCCATTCCAGGACCCTGGGATCATGACCTGAGCCGAAGGCAGAGGCTTTAAATCACTGAACCACCCAGGCACCCCGGTAAATTAGTCTTAATGCTATTCAAAATTGTGGGACTTCATAGTCATTTAGACCCAAAATTTAACATGACTGATTGAAGAATAAAAAACGAGATGCCAAGTTTTCTGAGTTGCCCTTTTTAGAGACATCACCCAATTAATGTTGTGACATTAATGTTGAACCCAAAGGAAGGGCTGAGAAAGTGTATTTTTCCTTCTTTAAGATAGTTTTTAAAAATACAGAGTAATAGGGGCACCTGGATGGCTCAGTTAGTTGGGTGTCTGCCTTTGGCTCAAGCTAGGATGGAGCTTGCATTGGGCTCGCACTGAGCCCCTGCTCAGCGGGGAGACTGCTTCTCCCTCCCCTTGCTTTTGTGAGCATTCTCTTTCTGTCCCCACTGTCAAATAAATAAATAAAATCTTTAAAAAATTTGGAGTGTTATAAATCTTCGTTTGAGGAAAATTTGGAAAAATATGGAAAAGTGTAAAGAAAACAAATCATCCATAGTTTCCCTCCAGAGACAGCTATTATTTTGATGTCTTTCCTGCTAGTCTTCTTTCTTCTTTTAACCTAATATTATGCAAAGAACATTTTCATTAAAAATTCTTTAATCGCATATCAAAAACATTCTACCATGTAGATCAGAGGTAGCAAGCTGGCTGTGTGTGGGCCAACTGTTTGAACTTTGCAATATTAACAAATATTTCAATTAGTTGACAAAATATTTAATATCAGGAGATTTCCCACCACCTAGCCCACTTCACTTGTCTGGGTGACCTATTTGGCCACTTTGCTTTGAGAGTTCTGGGATGGCTCTACCAAAAGTTATGTTAGCCATTCACATATTGTGATTTATTTTAGGTTATTTCTGTTTTTAATAATTGCCAGAATGACTAATGGAAGGAATACCATTGTATTTTCTGAATTTCTGAATATTTCCTAAGAAAGATTTGTAGATTTATTTATTTAATTGAGGTTTCAAGTTTTTTTCTTATGTTTTCTTGGCAATCAAGTCATAGAACCTTCTTTCCATTTGGCCAGTCTGCTTATAGTATCTGCAAAGCAGGTTCTTGGACTGACTGCAAGGGTGTTCTCCAGACCGGGCCTCCTGCTGGCCTGGCATGGAGGGGCTGTCAGCCGTCAGCATGAGAGCATGTCCAGGCTTGACTTTCCACTCACCTCTTTTGCTAAGACTTTGGCTTAAGTGAATTTGGCCAGGATATCTTTTAATTTATTATTTTAAAAATCAAAGGTGAGTTAGTACAAGTTAGTTTTATGATATTTGGTCACTTTTTACTCGAGTATAAGATTATTATTAAAAAGTAAATTTTTACTAGCATTCTTTAAAAATATTCCTAATTTTTTATTCTGAGTTATAAACTTTCAGGTATTGTTCCAGTTTATCGCTTTACTGTAATGTTTAGGAAAATACTTTTTAATAAAAGTCTCTATTGAAACTTTTAACACCTTGTTGTGGGGAAGTCAAAAATGCATGAAGCATCCTTCCTCTTGGAATCTAGTTGGGAAGACAGAACTCAAACACAAAGAATATAATCAAGTACACGACTGGATGGAGCAGGTTATTTCTATGGCTCAGGAGAGTCAGAGGAAGAGAGGATTCACTGTGGGGTCAATAGGCTGAGCCAGGATGCTTAGTCCTGGGTTGAATTTAGGTTCTAGCAGACTTTACAGGTGATAGGGTGAGAGTAGCTGCAGCATGAGAGGAGACTGGCCTACCAGGGTAGAGCGTTCAGGCTGGGAAGCAGTGAGGGGGTACATTTAGATGGGTAGGAGGTACACGACTGTAAGATGTGGAACACCAGACAGACCATGGTAAATTTACTCTGATGGACAACCGGAAGCTCTTGGAGGTAAGAAACATCCTGATGGCAGCCCTTGGGGGACTTTGTTTTTCTTTCCTGTCACTGTGGGTTACAGTCATATTATTGTACTTCAGTTTATGGGGATTTGCAGATAATGTATTTTTTGCTAATTGAAGGTTGATGATGACCCTGCTTGGAGCAATTCTGGTGGCACCATTTTCCAACAGCATTTGCTCATTTTACGTCTCTGTGCCACATTTTGGTAACTCCCGCAGTATTTCAAGCTTTTTCATGATTGTCATATTTGTTATGTTGGTCTATGATAAGTGATCTTTGATGTTAGTATTGTAACTCTTTCAGGGCATCATGAACCATGCCCATATAACATGGGGAACTTCAGTGACAAATTTTGACTGCTCTAATGACCAGCAGTTTTCCCATCACTCTTCCTCTCCTCAAGCCTCCCTATTCCCTGAGACACTGTATTGAATCTAGGCCAATTAATAACTGTGCAATGGCTTCTAAATGTCAAGTGAAAGGAAGAGTCAATTGATATGGCAAACTTTATTGTCTTATATTAAGAAATTGCCACAGCCACTCCAGCCTTCAGTAGCTACCATCCTGGTCAGTCAGCAGCCATCAACATTGAGGCAAGACCTCCACCAGCAAAAAGACTATGGTTCATTGAAAGCTCAGATGATGGTTAGATTTTTTTTTTTTTTTAAGTAGGCTCTATGCCCACCCAGTGTGGAACCCAGTGTGGGGCTTGAACTCACCATCATGAGATCAAGACCTGAGCTGAGATCAAGAGTCTGACATTTAAACAATTGAGCCTCCCAGGCACCCTGATGGTTAGTATTTTATAACAATGAAGTATTTTTAAATGAAGGTATGCACATTGTTTTTTAGACATAGTGCTATTGTACACTCAGGAGACTATAGTATAATATAAACATAAATTTTATGTGCAGTGGGAAATTCATTTGATTCACTTAATTGTGATATTTGCTGTATTGTGGTGGTCCAGAACCAAACCTACAATATTTCCAAGGTATGCCTATATAATATTAGAACATAAGACGAATGGACATAAGGAGGCCAGTTCAATGGTTGTTGTCATAGTTCAGGCATGACATGATGAGGGTAGGAATGTGGAAGATTTTATAGAAATAAATGCATTGAAGAAATTTTATATGGGAAAAGTTGACAAGATTTAAAGAATGCCTAGATATGGAGTAAAGGAAAGGAAAAAAAATCAGATAACTCTTAAATTTCAAGTTCTGGACACCATAAACATTTTGGGGTTTTTAAATAGAAATGGGGATGCTTAGATTGTATTTTATTTTATGGAAGAAAGGATTATATGTCCAACTTTAGAAATGATTTCTATTTCTCCCTTGGCCCCCTATGCTGCTGAGGTTTTGCTTTGTTTTGCTGATATGAGAGTGCTGGATGGTGAGTTTGAGTGTGAGGAATAGTGATTTAACAGATTACTTTCAAAAGATACACGATTTTCTTCTAAGATTAATGAACTATTTATGTTCCAGCCTAATTAACTAATTAGCATAATGTTACCAAGACAAAGATCATGAGTTTTGTTTCCTGTTGTTCCCATGTGGACCAGTTCATGTTGCTCTGCTCTTTGGCAACATACCTTGCTCCTAATTGTAAACGAACCAGTTTACAAATTCATGTGGTTAACATCAGAGATTAGGAATTTGAGAGAATAAATCAACACTAGTCAATTTCCACTTCCAAAACACGTATATACATATCTATGCACCCATGAAGGCACATATACTCACATGTGTGTATAAAAACATCCAGAACCATGCCTTTCTTATAGTGGGTTAGTGTATTTTTTTAGAGCCTTGACCATATATTTCTTTACTGGATTATTTACTCTTTAACAGTAGATGTCAAAGGTATAAGAAATGACTAGAAATTAATAGATTAGTGTGTCTTAATGTTTAAAGGGTTGAGTTGCATTGTAGAACATGGGATAGAGATGCTTTGGATAATTTTGTCTTAAACACTGTAACATATAATTGCATACACTTTAAGAGAAATAAAACTACTAATTTTGAACTCCTTGGCAAAGAAATTAACAAGATTAATTTTTTTAACAAAAAAAGTCGGAATCCATTTTCAAGACCATCGTAGGTTTTCAGATGAGCATGAGAGGGGCACCAAGTATCCCAGCTACCTTCAAGTCATAAAAGGCAGGAAAAAATGATTTCTTTTTTCATGTTTGTGGATGAGATGAGCTCTCAGTTGGTCTAAGTGAAAAAGCACCATCAAATAGCAATGGTAGCCAAGTTTCCTTGGGAGGGAATAATGACTAAACAACCCACAAACATGGCATCACCACACACTAACCTGTCTGCAGCATTGACCTCATATGACATAGTCCTAAATCCTTCTTTGTAGGGATTTGTGTTCCAAAGAAATGGCAAGAAGAAGAGTGAATTGAGCACCCTAGGGTCAAGTGAGTCCAAAGAACAAAGTGATACTTTGAGGAGCAACAAAGATACTAAATTGGTTAAGACAAAGTCATTCATAGAGTGCAAATGTAAAGAGAAGGGTGGGAGACTGAAGTGGAGCAAGAGACAGAGTGGAGTAAGAGCAAGGTAGGAATAAAACAAGGGGATTCCAGATTAGGATTGCCTAGGACTTGCTTTTATCAGTGGCTGACTGAATGTTGCACGGGTTGTTTGGTTCGATTTAAAGAATGGGGTGAGTAACACAAGACCTAGGAACTTAATTATAATGAAACAGCTTTACCTGGTCTCCTGTGTTAAAAATAAGAAAATAGGCGCGCCTGGGTGGCTCAGTGGGTTAAGCCTCTGCCTTCAGCTCAGGTCATGATCTCAGGGTCCTGGGATTGAGCCCCACATCAGGCTCTCTGTTCAGCAGGGAGACTGCTTCCCACTCTCTCTCTCTCTGGCCTCTCTGCCTACTTGTGATCTCTCCCTCTCTGTCAAATAAATAAATAAAATCTTAAAAAAAGATAAGAAAATAGTAGATGTAGCAAAAACCAGAACAATGTATTCTGATTTGTGTTAAAGATTTTCAGCCATATCTGGGAGAAGATATTTAAGACAGTTGTTAAGGGCGCCTAGGTGGCTCAGTGGGTTAAAAGCCTCTGCCTTCGGCTCAGGTCATGATCCCAGGGTCCTGGGATCGAGACCCACATTGAGCTCTCTGCTCAGCGGGGAGCCTGCTTCCTCCCTCTCTGTCTGCCTGCCTCTCTGCCTACTTGTGATCTCTATCAAATAAATAAATAAAATCTTAAAAGAAAAGACAGCTGTTAAGAAACTTTTATTATTTTTTATTTTTATTAAGTCATAAGTTTAACTTTTATTAAGTCACTGGAACTAATTCCTGCTGCTGAACATAGGCATTTTGGATAACTTAGTCGGCAAGGGTGTTCTCACCATTCGGACCAGGATGTCCTAGTCTTCTATACCTTTCATTCATATTGATTCATCTCTTTCTTTCTTTCTTTCTTTGCTTCAGGGATACATGTCTGTGAATCATTAGCCTTACACAATTCACAGCACTCACCATAGCCCATACCCTCCCCAATGTCCATCACCCAGCCACCCTATCCCTCCCCTCCCATATCCCAGCAACCATCAATTTGTTTCCTGGGATTAAGAGTCTCTTAGGTTTTTCTCCATCCCCGGTCCCATCTTGTTCCATTTTTTCCCTCTTATGTGCCCACCACCCCCTTCCCTGCCTCTCAAGTTCCATGTATCAGAGAGATCATATGATAATTGTCTTTCTCTGATTGAGTTAATTTCACTTAACATAATACCCTCTAGTTCCAGCCACATCATTGCAAATGGAAAGATTCCGGTCTTTTTTTTTTTTTTTTCAGGATTTTTATTCATTTATTTGACAGAGAGAGAGAGAGAGATCACAAGTAGGCAGAGAGGCAGGCAGAGAGAGGAGGAAGCAGGCTCCCCACTGAGTGGAGAGCCCGATGCAGGGCTTGAACCCAGGACCCTGAGATCATGACCTGAGCTGAAGGAAGAAGCTTAACCCACTGGCCCACCCAGGCGCCCAAGATTCCGGTCTTTTTGATGGTTGCATACTATTCCAGTGTGTGTGTGTGTGTATCTATATCTATATATCTATATCTATATCTATATCTATATCTATATCTATATCTGTATATCTATATATCATCTTCTTTAACCATTCCTCTGCTGATGGATATCGAGGTACTTTCCATAGTTTGGCTATTGTGGACATTGCTGCTATAAACATTCAGGTGACATGTCCTTTCGGATCACTACATTTGTATCTTTAGGATAAATACCCAGTAGTTCAATTGCTAGGTTGTAGGGTAGCTCTACTTTCAACTTTTTGAGGAACATCCATACTGTTTTATCCATACTGTTTTCCAGAGTGGCTACACCAGCTTGCATTCCCACCAACAGTGTAGGAGGGTTCCCCTTTCTCTGCATCCTTGTCACCATCTGTCATTTCACGACTTATTAATTTTAGCCATTCTGACTGGTGTGAGGTGGTATCTCATCGTGGTTTTGATTTGTATTTCCCTGATGCTGAGAGATGTGGAGCACATTTTCATGTGTCTGTTGGCCATTTGGATGTCTTCTTTGCAGAAATGTCTGTTCATGTCTTATGCCCATTTCTTGATTAGATTATTTGTTCTTTGGGTGTTGAGTTTGATAGGTTCTTTATAGATTTTGGATACTAGCCCTTATCTGATATGTCATTTGCAAATATCTTGTCCCATTCTTTCAGTTGTCTTTTAATTTTGTTGGCTGTTTCCTTTGTTGTGCAAAACCTTTTGATCTTGATGAAGATCAAATAGTTCATGGGTTCAAAATGAACTAAATACTTCATTTTTGCCCTTGCTTCCCTTGCCTTTGGCGATGTTCCTAGGAAGATGTTGCTGTGGCTGAAGTCAAAGAGGTTGCTGCCTGTGTTCTCCTCAAGGATTTTGATGGATTCCTTTCTCACATTGAGGTCCTTCATCCATTTTGAGTCTATTTTCGTGTGTGGTGTAAGGAAATGGTCCAATTTCATTTTTCTGCATGTGGCTGTCCAATTTTCCCAACACCATTTATCGAAGAGGCTGTCTTTTTTCCATTGGACATTCTTTCCTGCTTTGTCAAAGATTAGTTGACAATAGAGTTGAGGGTCAATTTCTGGGCTCTCTATTCTGTTCCATTGATCTATGTGTCTGTTTTTGTGCCAGTACCATGCTGTCTTGATGATGACAGCTTTGTAATAGAGCTTGAAGTCCGGAATTGTGATGCCACCAACTTTGGCTTTCTTTTTCAATATTCCTTTGGCTATTCGAGGTCTTTTCTGGTTCCATATAAATTTTAGGATTATTTGTTCCATTTTTTCGGAAAAAATGGATGGGATTTTGATAGGGATTGCATTAAATGTATAGATTGCTTTAGGTAGCAAAGACATTTTCACAATATTTATTCTTCCAATCCAGGAGCATGGAACATTTTTCTATTTCTTTGTGTCTTCCTCAATTTCTTTCATGAGTACTTTATAGTTTTCTGAGTATAGATTCTTTGCCTCTTCGGTTAGGTTTATTCCTAGGTATCTTATGGTTTTGGGTGCAATTGTAAATGGGATTGACTCCTTAATTTCTCTTTCTTCTGTCTTGTTGTTGGTGTAGAGAAATGCAACTGATTTCTGTGCATTGATTTTATATTCTGACACTTTACTGAATTCCTGTACTAGTTCTAGCAGTTTTGGAGTGGAGTCTTTTGGGTTTTCCACATATAGTATCATATCATCTGCAAAGAGTGATAGCTTGACTTCTTCTTTGCTGATTTGGATGCCTTTAATTTCCTTTTGTTGTCTGATTGCTGAGGCTAGGACTTCTAGTACTATGTTGAATAGCAGTGGTGATAACGGACATCCCTGCCGTGTTCCTGACCTTAGCGGAAAAGCTTTCAGTTTTTCTCCATTGAGGACGATATTTGTGGTGGGTTTTTCATAGATGGCTTTGATAATATTGAGGTATGTGCCCTCTATCCCTACACATTGAAGAGTTTTGATCAGGAAGGGATGCTGTACTTTGTCAAATCCTTTTTCAGCACCTATGGAGAGTATCATATGGTTCTTGTTCTTTCTTTTATTAATGTGTTGTATCACATTGATTGATTTGCGGATGTTGAACCAGCCTTGCAGCCCTGGAATAAATCCCACTTGGTCGTGGTGAATAATCCTTTTAATGTACTGTTGAATCCTATTGGCTAGTGTTTTGGTGAGAATTTTTGCATCTGTGTTCATCAAGGATATGGGTCTATAGTTCTCTTTTTTGTTGGGATCCTTGTCTAGTTTTGGGATCAAGGTGATGCTGGCCTCATAAAATGAGTTTGGAAGTTTTCCTTCCATTTCTATTTTTGAAACAGTTTTAGGAGAATAGGAATTAGTTCCTCTTTAAATGTTTGGTAGAATTCCCCCGGGAAGCCATCTGGCCCTGGGCCTTTGTTTGTTTGGAGATTTTTGATGACTGTTTCAATCTCCTTACTGGTTATGGGTCTGTTCAGGCTTTCTATTTCTTCCTGGTTCAGTTGTGGTAGTTTATATGTCTCTAGGAATGCATCGATTTCTACCAGATTGTCAAATTTGTTGGCGTAGAGTGGCTCATAGTATGTTCTTATAATTGTCTGTATTTCTTTGGTGTTCGTTGTGATCTCTCCTCTTTCATTCCTGATTTTATTTATTTGGGTCCTTTCTCTTTTCTTTTTGATAAGTCTGGCCAGGGGTTTATCAATCTTATTAATTCTTTCAAAGAACCAGCTCCTAGTTTCGTTGATTTGTTCTATTGTTTTTTTGGTTTCTATTTCATTGATTTCTGCTCTGATCTTTATGATTTCTCTTCTTCTGCTGGGTTTAGGGTTTCTTTCTTGTTCTTTCTCCAGCTCCTTTAGGTGTAGGGTTAGGTTGTGTACTTGAGACCTTTCTTGTTTTTTGAGAAAGGCTTGTAACGCTATATATTTTCTTCTCAGGACTGCCTTTGTTGTGTCCCACAGATTTTGAACCGTTGTGTTTTAATTATCATTTGTTTCCATGAATTTTTTCAATTCTTTAATTTCCTGGTTGACCCATTCATTCTTTAGAAGGATGCTGTTTAGTCTCCATGTATTTGGGTTCTTTTCAAATTTCCTCTTGTGATTGAATTCTAGCTTCAGAGCATTGTGGTCTGAAAATATGCAGGGAATGATCCCAATCTTTTGATACCAGTTGGGACCTGATTTAGGACCGAGGATGTGATCTATTCTGGAGAATGTTCCATGTGCACTAGAGAAGAATGTGTATTCTGTTGCTTTGGGATGAAATGTTCTGAATATATCTGGTCCAGTGTGTCACTTAAGGCCTTTATTTCCTTGTTGATCTTTTGCTTGGATGATCTGTCCATTTCAGTGAGGGGAGTGTTAAAGTCCCCTACTATTATTGTATTATTGTCAATGTGTTTCTTTGATTTTCTTATTAATTGGTTTATATAGTTGGCTGCTCTCACGTTGGGGCATAGATATTTAAAATTGTTAGATCTTCTTGTTGGACAGATCCTTTGAGTATGATATAGTGCCCTCCTCATCTCTTATTGTAGTCTTTGGCTTAAAATCTAATTGATCTGATATAAGGATATCCACTCCTCTTTCTTCTGGTATCCATTAGCATGGTAAATTGTTTTCCACCCCCTCACTTTAAATCTGGAGGTGTCTTTGAGTTTAAAATGAGTTTCTTTTAGGCAACATATAGATGGGTTTTGTTTTTTTATCCATTCTGATACCCTGTGTCTTTTGATTGGGGCATTTAGCCCATTAACATTCAGGGTAAGTATTGAGAGATATGAATTTAGTGCCATTGTATTGCCTGTAAGGTGACTGTTACTGTATATTGTCTCTGTTCCTTTCTGATCTACTACTTCTAGGGTCTCGCTTTGCTTAGAGGACCCCTTTCAATATTTCCTGAAGAGCTGGTTTGGTGTTTGCATATTCTTTCAGTTTTTGTTTGTCCTGGAAGATTTTTATCTCTCCTTCTATTTTCAATGATAGCCTAGCTGGATATAGTATTCTTGGCTGCATGTTTTTCTCATTTAGTGCTCTGAATATATCATGCCAGCTCTTTGTGGCCTGCCAGGTCTCTGTGGATAAGTCTGCTGCCAATCTAATATTTTTACCATTGTATGTTACAGACTTCTTTTCCCGGGCTGCTTTCAGGATTTTCTCTTTGTCACTAAGACTTGTAAATTTTACTATTAGGTGACAGGGTGCGGACCTATTCTTATTGATTTTGAGGGGGGTTCTCTGAACCTCCTGGATTTTGATGCTTGTTCCCTTTGCCATATTGGGGAAATTCTCTCCAATAATTCTCTCCAATATACCTTCTGCTCCCCTCTCTCTTTCTTCTTCTTCTGGAATCCCAATTATTCTAATGTTGTTTTGTCTTATGGTGTCACTTATCTCTTGAATTCTCCCCTTGTGGTCCAGTAGCTGTTTGTCCCTCTTTTGCTCAGCTTCTTTATTCTCTGTCATTTGGTCTTCTATATCGCTAATTCTTTCTTCTGCCTCATTTATCCTAGCAGTGAGAGCCTCCATTTTTATTTCACCTCATTAATAGCTTTTTTGATTTCAACTTGGTTAGATTTTAGTTCTTTTATTTCTCCAGAAAGGGCTTTTATATCTCCAGAGAAGGTTTCTCTAATATCTTCCATGCTTTTTTCGAGCCCGGCGAGAACCTTGAGAATCATCATTCTGAACTCTAGATCTGACATATTACCAATGTCTGTATTGATTAGGTCCCTAGCCTTTTGTACTGCCTCTTGATCTTTTTTTTTGTGGTGAATTTTTCCGCCCTGTCATTTTGTCCAGATAAGAATATATGAAGGAGCAAGTAAAATATTAAAAGTGTGTCAAAGACCCCAGGAAAATGCGCTTTAACCAAATCAGAAGAGATCCTAAATCGTGGGGGGAGAAAGGGGATAAAAAGAGATTCAGAAAGAAAAAAAAAAAAAGAAAGAAACAATTAAAAAAAGAAAATGAATAAAGAAAAAATATAAAAAAGAAAAAAAATATGTATTAGATTAAACTAGTTAAAAATCGTTAAAAAAGAAAAGGGTAAAAATTTAAAAATTTTAGCAGCAGCAGAAGAAAAAAATTGAAAAAGAAAAAAAAATAAATTAACTGCAAGACTAAAGAATCATGGGGAGAAAGCCATGAGTTCAGTGCTTTGCTTTCTCCTCCTCTGGAATTCCGCTGCTTTCCTTGGTATTGAACCTGCACTCCTTGGTAGGTGAACTTGGTCCTGGCTGGAGTTCTTGTTGATCTTCGGGGCGAGGGGCCTGTTGTAGTGATTCTCAAGTGTCTTTGCCCCTGGTGGAATTGCACTGCCCTTACCAGAGGCTGGGCTGAGTAATCAGCTCGTGTTTGCTTTCAGGAGCTTTTGTTCCCTGAGCGCTTTCCATAGAGTTCCGGAGGACGGGAATGGAAATGGTGACCTCCCAGTCTCCGGCCTGGAGGAGCCGAAAGCTCAGGGCCCCACTCCTCAGTGCGCCCTCAGAGAATAGCACCCAATTATTCCCATCTCCCTGGCCTCCTGCCGCGTTCCGAGCTCACCCAGCCTGAGACCAGTTCAGGATAACCCCGAGCTGAGAGCTCACTCCTCGGCTGTCTCTGTTGCTGGCTTCCCCATTCTAATACCTGCAAACTCTGCGACACTCAGACACCCCTGATCCTTCTGTGACCCTGCGGGACCTGAAGCCACACTGCCCCCGCGTGGGCTTCACCCTGGTTTAGCCTCTGGAGTGATGTCCCTCAGCAGAACAGACTTTTAAAAGTCCTGATTTTGTGCTCCATTGTTCCGTCACTTGTCGGGATCCGGCCCCTCCCCCCGCGGTCTATCTTCCCATCGCTTTGGATTCACTTCTCCACCAGTCCTACCTTTCAGAGGTGGTTGATTTTCTGTTTCTAGAATTGCTGTTCTTCTTCTCTTTGATCTCCCATTGGATTTGTGGGTGTTTGCAATCTTTAGATAAGCTATCTAGCTGATCTCCTGCTACCTGAAGTAGTCTCAGCCTGCTACTTCTCTGCCATCTTGACCCCTCCCCGGTGTATAATCCTTTTAATGTACTGTTGGATCCTGTTGGCTAGTATTTTGGTGAGAATTTTTTTTTTTTTTTTTTTTAAAGATTTTATTTATTTATTTGACAGAGAGAAATCACAAGTAGGCAGAGAGGCAGGCAGAGAGAGAGGAGGAAGCAGGCTCCCTGCTGAGCAGAAAGCCCGATGCGGGGCTCGAACCCAGGACCTGGGATCATGACCTGAGCCGAAGGCAGCGGCTTAACCCACTGAGCCACCCAGGCGCCCCTGGTGAGAATTTTTGCATCCATGTTCATCAAGGTTATTGGTCTGTAATTCTCCTTTTTATGGGGTCTTTGTCTGGTTTGGGATCAAGGTAATGCTGGCCTCATAAAATGAGTTTGGAAGTTTTACTTCCATTTCTATTTTTTGGAAACAGTTTCAGGAGATTAGTTATTAATTCTTCTTTACCTGCTTGGTAGAATTCCCCTGGGAAGTCATCTGGCCCCAGGCTCTTGTTTGTTGATTTTTGATGACTGCTTCAATTTCCTTACTGGTTATGGGTCTGTTCAGGTTTTCTATTTCTTCCTGGTTCAGTTGTGGTAGTTTATATGTCTCTAGGAATGCACCCATTTCTGCTAGATTGTCAAATTTGCTGGTGTAGAGTTGCTCATAATATGTTCTTATAATTGTTTGTATTTCTTTGGTGTTGGTTGTGATCTCTGCTCTTTTATTCATGATTTTAATAATTTGAGTCCTTTCTCTTGTCTTTTTGATAAGTTTGGCCAGAGGGTTTATAAGTCTTATTAACTCTTTCCATGAACCAGCTCCTAATTTTGTTGATTTGTTCTACTGTGCTTTTGGTTTCTATTTCATTGATTTCTGCTCTGATATTTATTATTTCTCTTCTCCTGCTAGGTTTAAGCTTTCTTTGTTGTTCTTTCTTTAGCTCCATTACATGTAGGGTTAAATTGTGTACTTCAGACCTTTCTTGTTTCTTGAGAAAGAATAATTGGGATACCAGAAGGAAGCCCCTTTCCTCTCAAGACCACCTTTGCTGTGCCCCAAAGATTTTGAACAGTTGTGCTTTCATTTTCATTTGTTTCCATGAGTCTTTTAAATTCATCTTCAATTTACTAGTTGACCCAATCTTTAATAGGATGTGCTTTTACCTCCATGTATTTGAGTTCTATCCAACTTTCTTCTTGTGGGTCTGTTCTATTTTCAAAGGATTATGGTCTGGAAATATGCAGGGAATGATCCAAATCTTTTGGTATTGGTTGAGACCTGATTTGTGATCCAGGATGTGATCTACTCTGGAGAATGCTCCATGTACACTAGAGAAGAATGTGTATTCTGTTGATTTGGGATGGAATGTTCTGAATTATCTGTGATGTCCATCTGTTCAAGAGTGTCATTTAAAGCTTTTATTTCCTTGCTGATCTTTTGCTTGGATGATTTGTCCATTTCAGTGAGGGGGATGTTAAAGTCCTCTACTATTATTATATTATTGTTGATGTGGTTCTTTGATTTTGTTATTAATTGGTTTGTATAGTTGGCTGCTCCCATGTTAAGGGCATAGATATTTATAATTGTTAGATCTTGTTGGACAGACACTTTAAGTATGTTATAGTGTCCTTCCTCATCTCTTATTATAGTCTTTGGTTTAAAATCTAATTTCTCTGATATAAGGATTGCTGCCTCAGCTTTCTTTTGATGTCCATTAGCATGGTAAATTATTTCCACCTCTTGACTTTAAATCTGGAGGTGTCTTTAGGTCTAAAATGAGTTTCTTGCATACAGCATACCAATAGGTCTTATTATTTTTTTTAATCCATGCTGATACCCTGTGTCTTTTGATTGGGACATTTAGCCCATTTACATTCAGGGTAACTATTGCAAGATATGAATTTATTGCTATTGTATTCACTGTAAGGTGACTGCTACTGTGTATTGTCTCTGTTCCTTTCTGGTCTGTTACTTTTAGGCTCTCTCTTTGCTTAGACGACCCCTTTCAATATTTCCTGTAGGGCTGGTTTGGTGTTTGCAAATTCTCTTAGTTTTTTTTGTCCTGGAAGTTTTTATCTCTCTTTCTATTTTCAGTGACAGTCTAGCTGGATATAGTATTCTTGGCTGCATATTTTTCTCATTTAGTACTCTGAATATATCATGCCAGTCCTTTCTGGCATGATAGCCACAGAGGTGGATAGGTCTGCTGTCAACCTAATATTTCTACTATTATATGTTATAGACCTCATGTCCTGAGCTTCTTTCAGGATTTTCTCTTTGTCACTGAGACTTTTAAGTTTTAGTATTAGATGACAGGGTGTGGACCTATTTTTATTGATTTTGAGGGAAGTTCTCTGTACCTCCTGCATTTTGATGATGGTTCTCTTCACCAAATTAGGGAAATTCTCTGCATAATTTTCTCCAGTATACCTTCTGCCCCCCCTTCTTCTGGGATCCCAGTTATTCTAATATTGTTTCTTCTTATGATATCACTTATCTCTCAAATTCTCCCCTTGTGGTCTAGTAGTTGTTTATCTCTGTTATTCTCCACTTCTTTATTCTCTGTCATTTGGTCTTCTATATCACTAATTCTCTCTTCTGCCTCACTTATCCTAGCAGTAAGAGCCTCCATTTTTTATTGCACCTCATTAATAGCTTTTTTGATTTCACATTGGTTAGATTTTAGTTCTTTTATTTCTCCAGAAAGGGATTCTCTAATATCTTCCATGCTTTTTTCAGGCCCAGCTAGCACCTTGATAATCATCATTCTGAATTTTAGTTCTGACATTTTTCTAATGTCTGTATTGATTAGGTCCTTAGCCATTGGTACTGCCTCTTGTGGTGTTGTTTTTTTGTTGTTGTTTTTTTGAGGTGAGGTTTTTTGCCTTGTCATTTTATCCAAATAAGAATAGATGATTTAGAGAACCTAATACCAAAAGGGTAGCAATGACCCCAGAAAAATAAACACTAACCAAATTGGAAGAGACCCAAAAGTGGGAGAAGAAATGAAGGGAAAAAATTAAACTGGTGAATAGAACAGAGTCAAACACTTGATTTTGGTTGTATTTTTGTCTGTCAGAAGAAAATGCCTCCCAAAATTTTAAAGAAATACATATATATATATATACAAAAACAAAAACAAGGGCAAACACACTGAAGGGATGGAATATAACTGTAAAGATGAAAATTAAAAGAACTAAAAAAGGAATTGATAAGCACTTGGTTGAAAAAAGAAAAAAAAAAAAAAAAGGAAAGAATGTGATCAGGATGGAAACTAGAAGAAAGCCAGAAACTGGAAGAAAGCTAGATTTAGGGTACATTTTGGTCTGTTAGAAGAAATTGTATCCCAAAATTTTAAAGAAAGAGAAACCTATATGTATACAAAAAGTAAGGCTGAATACAATGAAGGGATAGTATAGGAATAAAAATTTAAAAAGATTTTTAAAAAGGTATTCATAAGATAAAATGGTTTAAAAAGGTTAAAATAAGAAAGAGGACAAATTTTTAAAAGTAGAATAAGAAAAAATAGAATTTAAGAAATTTAACTTTGAAAGATGAAAGAATCGTGGGGAAAAAAAGCCATGAATTCCATATGCTGTATTTCCGTATTTCTGAGGTTTTGCAGCTCTCATTGATTGGTGAATTTGGTCTTGGCTGGATATTCTTGTTGATCTTCTGGGGGAGGGGACTGTTGCATTGATTCTCAAATGTCTTTGCCCAAGGTGGAACTGTACTGCCCTTGCCAGGCACCAGACTAACCTGCTCGGGTTTGCTCTCAGGAGCTTTTGTTCCCTGAACACTTTCCGTACAGCTTTGGAGGATGGGAATGAAGATGGTGGCCTCCCAGTGTCCAGTCCCATAGGAGCTGAAACCTCAGGGCTCCACTCTTCAATGTGTCCTCAGAGAAAAGCAGTCAATCCCTCCCATTTCTGGTCTCCAGCCACACTCTGTGCTCACCTGGCCTGTGACTGAGCATTTCTATCTCTGTCACACAGCCCTGCTTGGAGTCTCCAAACCCAGCAGATTCCTGCTGTGTGCTCCTGTGCCACTCCTCCCACAGGAGGAAGGATTGGGTCTCCCACATCTGCCATCTGCAGGGTCCCTGCTTGAAGAGCATTGGCCCAACTGTACCTCGGATCACAGTTTAACGTAACCCCAAGCTGAGAGTGCATCCTCAGATCTGTTTCTGCAGCTGGCTTCTCCTCTCCAGTCCCTGGGAGCTCTGCCACACTCACTCACCCCCAGTTTTTCTGTGACCCTGCAGGTCCTGAGACCACAATGTCCCCATTAAGGCTTCTTCCCCTGCTTAGCCTCAGGAGAGACATCCCTCAGTGGAGCAGACTTCTAAAAGTTCCGATTTTGTCCTCTGCTGCTGTCTCTTTTGCCAGGAGCCGGCCCCTCCTCCCATGGTCTTTCTTCCTGTATGTTACTTTGGATTCACTTCTCTACACATCCTACCTTCCAGAATGTGGTCACTTTTCTGGTCCTAGAATTGTTGCTCTTCTTCTCCAATCTCCTGTTGAGTATGTAGGTGTTCAGAATGGTTTGATAACTATCTAGCTGAACTCCTGGGACCTGATGATGTTAAGTCTCCTACTCCTCTGCCATCTTGCTCCTGTACATTTAAATTTCATACTGGCTCTTTTCTTGATGATGGAGAGATACAATAGAGGCAGTTCAGATAAGTTTCCTGATCACAAATCCTATCAACTTAAATGGGTGTGGTGTGGTGTGTGTGTGTCTGTGAATAAATATAGACTTCTATTAGAAATGAAAGTGTCTGACCAATCCATGTATAACAAATGGCAAGAGCTATTTGTTATAATAAATGTTCATAATAAAAAGTAAACAAATAAACAAACAAACAAAAACTTAGAATGTACATAAAAAGCAAAAATATCATCTCACCTTCTTCCTGGGTTTTACAAAATGAAATCAGGCTTGTTTCAAGCTCTTTTGAGTAGAAGTCTTATGCAATCAGTTTCTTCACCTGGAATGATTTTTCCAAATGGACGTTACATTTTTTATCATATTTCTTTGGTCAATGTACCCAGAAATGTATTTGTATTTCATGGACTATGCTGAGTGGCCTCACATGATTTACAGTGATTTATAGTCTTTTCATATCAAAATCAATTCAGGTCTCTGAATGTAGTTTGAAGGTAGTATATTCATGTGAACAATTTCAGAACAGGCTGGAAACAGCAGCTCTTTGGATAACCATATGATTTCCCATAAAGGACACCCTTTATGGACAGGTGATTCATGCTCAGTCTCTGTGAAAATTTAAATTTCTCCACCAGTTTCTCTTCAGGATTCCTTTATCCACACCCAGCTTCAGATATGAGACAATAAACCAGTGATTTGATCAGCTTACAAAGATAAGTTGGATAGTTTTTTTTTTTTAATGTAAAAACTTCCAGCAAAGTACTGCTCTTAATATGGCAATGTCAGTGGCATCAGAAAACCATTCTACCATTTCAGGCTTTTGTGTAAGCAGGTAGTCATGGGCACTGAGTAAAAGATTCCACAACAGCCTACGGAGTAGCAGCAGTGACAGAAAAAGCCTGTTTTTGGAAAAAAGACCTACCAATAGTTTAATTATAGGGAAAATGTAAAGGCTTGATATTAGGATTATTTTGGAAATTCTTGCCTTCTGTGATAGCCACAAAAGCTTCTTTGTCAATCTGAGTGCAATTCTTTTCAGTATGGGACATTATTTATGAGCAGGACTCCGTGACTGCTGGCATATCGTGCTGAAGTCAGTTCCAACTTTATTAGATGAAATGTCAGTGGTAAGGAACAGGAGTTTATATTCATGCTCATATGCTAACCCAGATTTTAAAGTCGAAAGTCTCCTGACATTTTGAAAATTGTCCTCCGAGAACTGCCAAAAGAGCCTTTCCTATTAGGCAATACTGACCTGGCAGTACCTGCCTTTTGTGAGAGGAAAATATGGTAGAAATAGAGTAGCAACAGGAAGCCTAAAAACTAGTTTTGTACTGAAGAATGAGAACAGGTTGCCTAGTTATGGTTTAATATATCTCTTGCTTTCATCTATATTTTGAAATAGCCTATGGCTGCTTCTAAATTGAGCCTTCTTAAACTTTTCAATTGTTTCATCACTGGTCAGAGAGCACAATGTAGATAAAGGGTCAGAGAATTCATACTCAGAAGGTATGAGCTCAAGTCTTGACTTTTTCATAAGCTGTATTATATATGTTTTTAAAAAGATTTATCTGCTTGAGGATTCTCTCTCCTTCTTCCTCTCCCCCACCCCTTGCTCATGCTCTCTCTCTTTCTAAAAAAATAAGTAAATCTAAAGCAGACTCTACTCAGCATGGATGCCAATGCAGAGCTCAATCTCACAATCCTGAGATCAAGACCTGAGCCTAAACCAAGAATTCAGCTCTAAACTAACTATACTATCCATGGGCCCCAGGGTAAGTTTTTTCTTCCTGCTCTTTTTTGTTAAGAAGTTTCCTGGCTATTATTGACTGGGGCAAAAGAATTTCTAAGTGAAGCATTCCTTAACTGTGAACACTCCTCACAGACTAAGAAATATTCATGTGTTCACCACAGTGTCCTGTGTTTGTTGTTCTACTTGAGCATCACCCCGCTTTGTAAAGATCCCAAGAAGAATAATCCAGAATTGATGCATTTATATATATATATATATATATATATATATATATATATATATATATGTATACACACACACACACACACACACACACACACACACACACACACACACTACTTTATGGCCTCATTCCAATGGCTCATTTCCCCTCAATCCTACTTACCATTATTATTTGTTGATAGTATAACCAGTGTGATCCACTGGATATGTATAGTTGACATCCAGGCTCTCCTTTAAATCTTCTATCTTTTTTTCTCCCCCTCCCTTTAAAAAAAATAAAGGGGGGGTGTTGAGCCTCATGGGCTGGCACTCTTTCCTTCTTTTTCATGTTTGGAATTCCTTCTAGAATACCTTGAGGAATTTGTTACCAGTGTCTATAGTTAGACTACCTTACTAGTATGTGCACCGTGGCACTAGTTCCTCTTGTAATTCCTTCCATCTGCAGGAGCCGTACTGTATAAGCACATCCCCAGTTTTAGCCAGGTGAACAGTGGGAGCTTTATAATCTCTTACAAAGAGAATAGCTGGTGATCTTAACATTTTTGGTATATAGGTTCTTGTGAAAAAATAATGTGAAAGTTATCTTTACTTTGTGTGGTTTTATCACTGCAGGAGTGACTTGCACTTTACTCATGACATTTATGAGTACTGTTACAAAGTCAGCTTTGTCCTGGGCAATGTGGTTCACTATATTCTAGATCTCTTACTGCCAGGTGAATGGCTATGGAAATTCTTGACATTATTCTGATGACTTTAAAGAGCATATCTCTGTCAGGGTGGTCTGTCCTTCCTGTTTGAAACTTTCTTGCACATGTAAGCAGAGCACTGTGACTTTGCTCAGTTTAAACAAGCAAAGATTGGTGTTTCTTAATTGAACTTCAGATATCCTACAGTTCCTGTACTCTGTACATGCTGCTGACTTTTTTAGGCAACATTTATGTCAGATCTTTCCCAATTATTTTATTTATTTGTTTATTTATTTAATTTCTTTTCAGTGTTCCAGAATTCATTGTTTATGAACCACACCCAGTGTTCCATGAAATATGTGCCCTCCATAATACCCACCACCAGGTTCACACATCCCTCCACCCCATTCCCCTCCAAAACCCTCAGATTGTTTTTCAGAGTCCACAGTCTCCCATGGTTCATCTCCCTATCCGATTTCCCCCAACTCCCTTCTCCTCTCCATCTCCTTATGCTCCACAAATAAGTGAAACCATATGATAATTGGCTCTCTCTGCTTGACTTATTTCACTCAGCATAATCTCTTCTAGTCTCATCCATGTTGATACAAAAGTTGGGTATTCATCCTTTCTGATGGAGGCATAATACTCCATATTGTATATGGACCAAATCTTCCTTATCCATTTGTCCATTGAAGGGCATCTTGGTTCTTTACACAATTTGGTGACTGTGGTCATTGCTGCTATGAACATTTCTTCTTTTCACTACATCTGTATCTTTTTAAAAAAAAATTTTAAATTTATTTTCAGCATAACAGTATTTATTGTTTTTGCACCACACCCAGTGCTCCATGCAATCCGTGCCCTCTCCAATACCCACTACCTGGTTCCCCCAACCTCCCACCCCCGCCCCTTCAAAACCCTCAGATTGTTTTTCAGAGTCCATAGTCTCTCATGGTTCACCTCCCCTTCCAATTTCCTTCAACTCCCTTCTCCTCTCTAACTACATCTGTATCTTTGAGGTAAATATCCAGTAGTGCAATTGCAGGGTCATAGGGAAGCTCTATTTTTAATTTCTTATGGAATCTCCACACTGTTTTCCAAAGTGGCTGCACCAACTTGCATCCTCACCAACAATGTAAGAGTGTTCCACTTTCTCCACATCATCTCCAACACACGTTGTTCACTGTCTTGTTAATTTTGGCCCAATTACTTTCTATGAAATGTCATGATTGTGCAAGCCTTTTTTGGGTCATTACAAATGTCAAATTAGTTTATCCAAGTGACCCTGACAAATGAACTCTGCATTCAAGATACTCTCTTAACAATGTTGTCTAAGAAAGTCTTTTTTACTTTGCAAAAGCTACTGTGAACTCACAAAACCCTAAATTCACTACACTAAGGAACAGGAACACAGATCTATTAAGCCTAGTAATGATTCACCATGTCTCAGGAATGGTAAGTAATTGACATCAACAAAGTCAGTATGTCTTAGGATGATTACCATTTTGTCTCACATTTCCTGACTTATGCTTTCAGTAGTTGTCAGAAAAGTATATAAAATTCCTTATGATCATCACTGGCAAAATGTAATAGACTGTATATAGATACTTTTGCCAGGGTAGATGATTCCTCAAGAAGGACGTAAAGGGCAAAGAATTATAACAAATGACATAAAGTATTAGGAAGTTAGATGGAGATGTAGGTGAACACTGTCTTATGAAAAGCTTTTTAAAAATTATCCTCACCAAAAAGCTCCTATGCAGTTTATAGAAAAAGTGTGGCCTTCAAAACTATCATAAAGAAATCATAGATTACTACAGAGGAAATCAGTTCTGATAAAAAACATATGCTTTCTTGTCTTTGCAGTTTGAACAGGTTCTGTGCTCTTGGTGCTGCATGTACTGTTTGAAGCAAAAGGGAAGTTGTTGTTCTGCCATTTGTAAAAGTCAGATTCAGTCATGCCCAGGACTGGGGAATTGAGTACTCCCAAGTCTCTTGTCTTTGGAATATGTGAAAGAACAAGAGGTTTTGCCAAGACTAGCTTTGCTTTCAGACTTCCCCTTCAGCACACTCCAGAGCAGTCACAGTGTGTGGTATTGAAACCAACCCACTGTCAGGATGTTTAGGATACATGATGACGTGCTGTGAGTTAGCAGGATATGGCAATGAATCTTCAGCTATTTGGGGAGTTTTGGTTAAGAATTGGTTTTATTCAGTGTATAGAGAATTAAAACTTTTCTTCTGCAATGAATGATAGTTGAAACACTTGCTCTAATTGCCTAAGCTATTCCATGGCTATAATTTCAGCAAATTTGGAAGCTGTACTGTTACCTCTGTCATGCCATCAGGATACTATTTAGTTACTCATCAAGTTTTTATTGAGTGACCAAAGGAACAGTAATATTTTGCTAAGTACTTGGACAAATATATTAAAGATTAATAAGTCTGAAAGATGTCTCAGTTTTATCCAGGGAAAAGCTTAGGCACTATAAGAATTAGAATTAGAGTTGGTAATTATGCAAACATGCTTTTCTGGTAGATGAGCAGATGTTGTTAGTTTTGACATACCATGGCTAGACTTCAGTATTATACCTCTTGCCACTTTTAGAAACTTCTGGTACAGAAAAAGGAAGATGCGCATACAAATTTCCATGGGTGTGAAAAGGCAACTGTGTAGAATATGTATAAGAACTCAATGAGCCTTCAGATCATTACATTTGTATATTTGGGGTAAATACCTAATAGTGCAATTGCTAGGTCATAAGGTAGCTCTATTTTTAACTTCTTGAGAAACCTCCATACTGTTTTCCGGAGTGTCTGTACCAGCTTGCATTCCCATCAACAGTATGAAATTGTTGCTCTTTGTCCAAATCCTTGTCAACATTTGTTGTTTCCTAACTTGTTAATTTTAGCCATTCTGACTTGTGTGAGGTGGTGTCTCATTGTGGTTTTGATTTTTATTTCGCAGATGATGAGTAATGTTGAACATTTTTTTCATATGTCTGTTGGCCATTTGTATGTCTTATTTGGAGAAGTGTCTGTTCATGTCTTCTGCCCATTTCTTGACTAGATTATTTGTTTCTTGGGTGTTGAGTTTGATAAGTTCTTTATAAATCTTGGATATTAGCCCTTTATCTGATATGTCATTTGCAAATATCTTCTCCCATTCTGTCAGTTGTCCTTTGGTTCTGTGAACTGTTTCCTTTGCTGTGCAGAAGTTTTTTTATCTTGATGAAGTCCCCATAGTTCATTTTTGCTTTTGTTTCCTTTGCCTTCAGAGACATATCTAGCAAGAGGTTGCTGTGACTAATGTCAAAGAGGTTGCTGCGTATGTTCTTCTTTAGGATTTTAATGGATTCTTGTCTCACATTTAGGTCTTTCAACCATTTTGAGTTTATCTTTGTGTATGGTATAAGAGAATGGTCCAATTTCATTCTTCTACATGTGACTGTCCAATTTTCACAGCACCATTTGTTTTAGAGACTGTCCTTTTTCTGTTGGATATTCTTTTCTACTTTGTTGAAGATTAGGCGACCATAAAGTTGAGAGTCCATTTCTGGGTTCCTTATTCTGTTCCATTGATCAATATGTCTGCTTTTTTCTGCCAGTTCAATACTGTCTTGATGATTACAGCTTTGTAATATAGCTTGAAGTCCAGCATTGTGATACCACCAACTTTGCTTTTCTTTTTCAATGTTCTTCCATTTATTCAGGGTCTTTTCTGGTTCCATACAAATTTTAGGATTATTTGTTCTATTTCTATGAAAAATATTGATGGCATTTTGATAGGGATTGCATTGAATGCATATATTGTTCTGGGTAGCATAGACATTTTAACAATATTTATTCTTCTAATCCATGAGCATGGAATGTTTTTCCATTTGTTTGTGTCTTCCTCAATTTCTTTCATAAGTGTTATGTAGCTTTTAGAGTACAGTTCCTTTACCTGTTTAGTTAGGTTTATTCCTAGGGATCTTATGGTTTTGGGTGCAATTGTAAATGGTATCAATTCCATAATTTCCCTTTATTCTGTCTCATTGTTAGTGTGTAGAAATGCAACTGATTTCTGTGCATTGATTTTATATCCTGCCACTTTACTGAATTCCTGATTGTGGGATGGCAATTTTGGAGTGGAATCTTTTGGGTTTTCCATATAAAGTACCATGTCATCTGTGAAGAGTGAGAGTTTGACATTTTCATTGCCAATTTGAATGTCTTTTATTTCTTTTTGTTATCTGATTGGTTAGGCTAGGACTCTAATACTATGTTGAACAGCAGTGATAAGAGTGGGCATCCCTGTCATTCCCTGATCTTAAGGGAAAAGTTCTCTGTTCTTCCTCATTAAGAATGATATTTGCTGTTGGCTTTTCATAGATGGCTTTTATGATATTGAGGTATATTCCCTCTATCCCTACACTGTGAAGAGTTTAAATCAAGAAAGGATGCTGAACTTTTCAAATGCTTTTTCTGAATCTATTGAGAGGATCATATGGTTCTTGTCCTTTCTTTTATTCATATGATATATCACATTGTTTGACTGGCAAATATTTAACCACCCTTACAGCCCAGGAATAAATTCCACTTTGTCCTGGTGAATAATCCTTTTACTATACTGTTGGATCCAACTGGATAGTGTCTCACTGAGAATTTTGACATTAATATTCATCAGGGATATTGATCTGTAATTCTCATTTTTGGTGGGGTCTTTATCGTTTTGGGATCAAGGTAATGCTGGGCTCATAGAATGAGTTTGGAAGTTTTTCTTCCATTTTCACTTTTGAAAGAGCATGAGAAGAAAAAGTATTAGTTCTTCTTTAAATGTTTTATAGAATTCCCCTGGGAAACCATCCGGCCCTGGGCTCTTATTTGTTGGGAGATTTTTGATTACTGCTTCAATTTCTTTGCTGTTAATGGACCTGTTCAGGCTTTCTATTTATTCCTGGTTCAGTTTTGGTAGTTTATAATAGTTTCCAGAAATGTATCCAATTCTTCCAGATTGTCTAATTTGTTGGCATATAGTTGCTCACAGTATGTTCTTTTTTTTTTTTTTTAAACATTTTATTTATCTATTTGAGAGAGACAGTGAGAGAGAGCCTGAGCGAGGAGAAGGTCGGAGGGAGAAGCAGACTCCCCATGGAGCTGGGAGCCCGATGCGGGACTCGATCCCAGGACTCCAGGATCATGACCTGAGCCGAAGGCAGTCGCTCAACCAACTGAGCCACCCAGGCGCCCCTCACAGTATGTTCTTAAAATTGTTTCTATTTCCTTGGTGTTGGTCGTGATCTCTCCTCTTTCACTAAAGATTTTATTAATTTGGATCCTTTCTCTTTTCTTTTTGGTAACTCTGGCTAGGGGGTTATCAATCTTATTAATTCTTTCAAAGAACCAGCTTCTAATTTCGTTGATCTGTTCTAATGTTCTTTTGGTTTCTATTTCATTGATTTCTCTTCTAATCTTTATTATTTCTCATCTCCTGCTTGATTTAGGCTCTATTTGTTGTTGTTGTTGTTGTTGTTGTTTTTCCTCCAGCTTCTTTAGGTATAAGGTTAGCTTGTGTATTTGAGACTTTTCTAATTTTTTGAGAGTGTTCTTTTGGTTTCTATTTCATTGATTTCTCTTCTAATCTTTATTATTTCTCATCTCCTGCTTGATTTAGGCTCTATTTGTTGTTGTTGTTGTTGTTGTTGTTTTTCCTCCAGCTTCTTTAGGTATAAGGTTAGCTTGTGTAATTGAGACTTTTCTAATTTTTTGAGAGAGGCTTGTATTGCAATGTGCTTCCCTCTTAGAACTACCTTTGTTGCATCCTAAAGTCATTGAACAATTGTGTTTTCATTTTCATTAGTTTCCATGAGTTTCTTAAAAATTTTCTTTTATTTCCTGGTTGATTCATTCACTCTTTAGTAGAATGCTCTTTAACCTCCAAGTATTTGAGTTCCTTTCCAAATTTCCTCTTATGATTGAGTTCAAGTTTCAAAACATTGTAGTCTGAAAATGTGCAGAGAGTCATCTCAGTCTTTTGGTACTAGTTGAGACCTGATTTGTGACCCAGTGTGTGATCTGTTCTGGAGAGTGTTCCATGTGCACTGAAGAAGAATATGTGTTCTGTTGCTTTAGGATGGAATGCTCTGGATATATCTGTGAAGTGACTCTGATCTAGTAGATCATTCTCATTTGCTTATTGATCTTCTACTTAGATGATATATCTATTGCTGTGAGTGGGGTGTTAAAGTCTCCTCCTATTATTATATTGTTACCAATGTGTTTCTTTAATTTGGTAATTAACTGGTTTGTATAATTGTCTGCTCCCAAGTTTATAGTAATAGTGTTCACGATAGCCAAACTATGGTGAGAGCTCAGATGTCCATCAACAGGTGAATGGATAAGGAAGATGTGATATATATGTAATGGAATATTACTTAGCCCTCTGAAATGATGAACATTTACCATTTACATCCATGTGGATGGAACTGGAGGGTGTTACACTGAGTGAAATAAGTCAGTCAAAGAAGGAAAATTATCATATGGTTTCACTCATATGTGGAATATAAGAAACAGCACAGAGGTTCTTAGGGGAAGGGAGGGAAAACTGAATGGGAAGTAATCAGAGGGGGAGAAAAACCATGAGAAACTCTATAGGAAAGAAACAAGGTTGCTGGAGGGGAAGTGAGTGGGGGTGAAGTAATTGGATGATGAGTATTAAGGAGAGCATGTGATGTGATGAGCACTGGGTATTATACAGTACTGATGAATTACTGAGCTTTACATCTGAAATTAATGAATGTACTATTTGTTGGCTAATTGAATTTAAATAATCATAATAAAAAGAACTCAAAGAGTTGTAGTCTATGAGTTTAGGAGGGGAATTCATAGGTTGGGAGTCAAGAATTTTTCCAAACTTCAGAAATTCACCATATACTTTATACTGTGTAATTGGAATACTACAGGAAAATGGAGATCCACTGAGTAATGTTTCCAGCGTAATCACAAGAATTCTACTATTTATTTATTTATTTTAACATAATCACAAGAATTTTAAAACTTCCTGGGCTAAATATTGACTCAGCCCTATCCTGGAGGAATTGCTACACTGGTAGAGAATCAACCATGAGCCCAGGTTAGGCCTAGCCCTGAGTAACTTCATTCAACAAGTAGTTGAATGCTTGCTTTGTACAGTGTACTGGGCAGGATGAACAGGACATAAAGATGAATGAATGATCCATAGTCTGATGTTGAGGAACTCACAGACTAGCTGGGAAGCAGACATGTTCATAATTAGCAATGAGAAACTGATAAATCCTGTGATAAGTATGTGAATAAAGTGCTGTTGGGGCACAAGAAAGAATAAGTTAAGTGCCAGTTAACAACAGTAAAGAATTTTTGCACCGGAACGTCCTTACAGTTTACCTAGTTCTTCTACCCATTGTAGGACATTGCATAGCATCCTGGCAGATGGTCATTTAGCCCATGCTAAAACCCTCTTCCAGAGGCAGCTCATTCCATTTTGAGGCAACTCTGTTTAATTCATTAATTCAAATGAACATTGCTTGAACCTTCATCAGGCATTGTTCTGAGTCCATTGTCTCCGTTACCCCATTTAATCCTTACCTAAGAGTAGTTACTTCTAATATCCCTCTTTTCACATGAGGCTCATGGAGGTTAAGGCTCATTTGCCCAAGTTTACACATCTAATAGTGATTGGAACCAAGGTTTATATTCACTGTCTGATTTCAAAGCTGTGTTCTTGACCGTTCTGATACTTCCATAATTTCCTATTCTTTCCATCTGCAGAGAAAAAGAACAAATTTAATTTATCTCCCTTGTGACAGCTGTTCAAATATTTCAAGAGAACATTCATGTGTCCTTGTGCCCCTCCTCCTATGCCCACCTCTTCTCCAGTCATTCCCTCTAAGTTCTTTCAAATGTTCCTCCAAAGACATACACTTTAGACACTTTACCAGCCTGGTCACCTCTAAGGGCTCTCCTATATGTCGATGACTCTTCTCAGATGGAGTCTGCAGAATTACCACAGCATTCCAGAAGTAGTCCATCCACTGTTGAGTAAAATGGGAGTGGCATCTCTTTACCTGGAAAGTGTTCATTTTTAGTGACAACTATATCACTATTTTGGCTCAGGCTTAGTTTGTTGTCAACAAAGTTCATTGGTCTATTTTTCTTGCCAATTTTTTTTTTTGGCCTTAGTTATATTTATTTATAACCATGTCTTATTTGCAGCTTCGAATATGTTCAATTCACATGATGTTTGAGTCAGACTTTAAAGAGAGATACAGTTGGAAATATTTCACCTTCACTTAGGAAGAAGCTGGGTAGGTGCATTTTAAAAATGCCGGTGGCTGAGCAGAGTTTCTTAGGGCATTCTTTCACTCCTCTACCCCTGGAAGTTTTCCTCACGTACATGATGGCATCCGGTCAACTCTTGTGAGGAGTTATGTCATCTAACTTTTCAGGGAGGACAAGGTATATTCTCCCCAGGAATTGGCTCAGGCTCTTTAGTGTATTTCATTTGATCTCATCTTCTTGGAGCTCTGTGACAAAAGAAAAGCTGCAGGATGAGGGATTATATTCTTCTGGCAGGAAGAACTAGGCCAAGTGTTGTGAAAGACTTGTTCTAAATACCATTTTGAAAGATTACTTAAACATTAATTAGAACCTTATTTGGCGACACCAGTCATCTTAATATTAAGTAGTAGCTTGTATAAATGTTTTAGTAGTAACTAAAATGTGAAAGCTTGAATATCTTGTCATATAAGTGTTGTGAGGCCTCTGGAAATCTTGAAATGCTACCACAAGGTTGAGATAATTTAGAAAATCATAAGATTTTCAAGGTGAGCCAGATTTTTACTATAAATCCTAGGTGCATTTATACTGTTTCAAAAGAACTATAGTTACTTGAAACAGTAGATTTAAGAATTAAAGTATATATTATGAGAACAAACAAAAAGTCACAGAATGATTAAGTGGGAATTTTTTATGCTGATTAAAATTTGAGGAATATAGTTAATTTTTCCAGGGCTTCCCTGGTAGGAATGATCACCATGGAGAAAGACTATGTTTCAAATCAAATGTTATGCTCCACATTTGCAAGTTACTTATTTAAGCAAGCATGGAGAAACCATATTTCTGAACCATATTTTGATGCTTGGGTTTAATATTTTGATAAGTGACCTCAATAAGTTGTTCAAAAAGGTTATCGACATTATCAGAGGGGAGAAGTCAATCCAAATTCTGAAAGAACAGCTCTTGCTCATGTTTATCTCTGTGCTTCTTTGTTGGAATGATCTCTATCTAGGTCAGTGATCATCAAAGTTTGGTCTCTGAACCAGCAGCATTAGTAACACACAGGAACATGTCAGAAATGCATATTTGCAGATCCCAACCCCAAATTTGCTGGATTGGAAACTAAGAGAATGGCATCAAGCACTATGTGTTTTCACAAGCCCTGTAGGTAATTCTGATGGTTACCTTGTTTGAGAACCACTGAGCTATATTGTTTCAAGCTTTTTAGAATTGTTCAGTAAGTATGGGGACAAATTCTAATGGAATGGAATGAGGAAAAGCCTCTATTTCCACTGTGATTATTACAAGCAGTCAGAGAAATGGGCCATTTAAGAGATGTGTACTTGGCAAGGAGAAACTTCATGCTGTTCTTCACCCACTCATTTAAAATAATGATTTTTTTTTTCCTTTAGGAAATCAAAGTAGATTTCCTGGAATACCTAGAACTTATATTAGTAAAGAACTTATATTAGGACAATACTTAACTCAGTTGTTCAGTCAAACTCTTCACCCTAAGATAGAAATACGCCTAAGAAAAGGTATCTGAAGATGAGGAATTCTTACTCCTTGAAGGGCTGCATGAGATAGTGACATAAATCTGTGTAGCTGGAAGGAGTTTGGAGAATCTATTTCATTGTCTTTAAAAGGAATAGTCTTCTCAAATTGGTAAGATTTTTCTCTGATCTTAAAAACCTCCAAAGACAATCTTAATCTATTGTAATCATTTTGTTATTAAACTCAATGTTTAATAGCCATAAACATCAGAAAATGCATTTTTACATTTCCTATGCTATTTTCTATGTTAGGATCACATGGCAATTCAAATATTGCCTAAAACCATTTTTCGTGGTTGACAGTTCTGACACATCAGTTGCCAAATTCTGTTGTTCCAAATGCTCATAGCTGAGCAACAGCTTGGGAGCAGATAATCCTCCAGGGCTTATGAAAAAGGAGACAAAATGACCCTGCCCAAATCAATACAGACTCCTCTCATCCCAGCCCAAATCTCTTTAATCTGAATATTGGAAAAGAGTAAATCCTTGATGTTGGGTCATTAGTCTCTGAGTCTGTGTGTGTGTGGGGGGTGTGTGTATGTGTGGGTGTGGGTGTGGGTATGTAAGGAAGCTGTGCTTCCTCTCTAAAACTAGTGGAGTCACTTATAAAGCCTGTACACATTTTAACAGAGTAAAATGAACAAATGAGGAAGTAAAATGAGTAAAGTGAAATGATTTCATATTTTATCCCTTGTCTCAAGACTGTCCAACCAACCATTTTAAAAGGCTCAAATTTTAAAGTATAACTACAATGTCAAACAATACTCAAATAAATTTTTTAGGAATAGAATCACCACATTGCTTGAAGATTGTGCTTGTTCTAAATACCGTAGGTACTTTCAACTTATAAATTAATACTTGTGTCATATGGTCAAGTAACGGTACATTTTGTAATAATTGGTTAAGATTTATTATTTTTGTTATCAGGGAGATGTTCTGAGAACATTTTTTCCTGACCTCTTTTTAGCTGCAATGACTTCAGATAATATAAAATGTAAGTTTTGCCTGTTGTCTGGGGTAATGTCCTGTCAAGCTGACCATTCTCCATATGTTAGAAGATTCTTCATTTACTGATGCAGTTCTTCACACTCTCTCCAGGACAACAGGAGTCTGTCATTATGAAAGTCTCATAATGAGTTTAGGGCTTTCTGTGGAGGTGGAGAGAAAATACTATTTCCATTTCACAAGTGTCTGTTACTTGTTTGTTACACAAAAGAGTAAAAGTCGGGGGGATATGGGTGGCTCAGTTGGTTGAGTGTCTGACTGTTGACTTCAGCTCAGGTCGTGATCTCAGGGTCCTGGGATTGAGTCCGTCTGGGGCTCTATACTCAGAGAGGAGTAGGCTTGAGGATATTTCTCTGTCTCGATCCCTCTCCCTCTCCCTCTACCCCTCCCCGCACTCATGTATTCTCTCTCTCTTTCAAATGAATAAATGAATATTTAAACAAAAAGAGTAAATGGGATTCAAACTGTAAAGCTATCTATACTAAAAATAGACCAGGGTTTTCATATCAGGGTCTCCTAAGGACATCACTTTAATTCTACTAAATTGAAAGACAAAATATGTTCTCTAGGTGACAGAAATATAATGAGCTATAAATGTACTTTTAAATGTTCTAGGAGTCACATTAAAAAGGAAAAAGAACCAGTCCCATTAATGTTAATAGTATCTTTTATTTAACTCAGTGTATAAAAAATATTATGATTTCATCATGTAATGATTATGAAAAATGAATGGAATATTTTACATCTTTTTTTTTTTTGGTAGTGTCTTCAAAATTACAACCCACCTCAACTTGAACTAGTCATATTTCAAATGCTCAATAATCACATGTGCCGGGTGGCTACCACATGCAGCAGTACAGCTCTAGAATCTCCTTCTTCTACCCTTACCAACCACTGGAACCTGCCTTCCCTATGCAAACCACAAAATGTCTTTGTGGATGTCAAGTTACCTGTCTCTGGATGTATTCAAACAGAGGCTGGGCAGCCTGTGTTTGGTAGGAATATTGTGAACAAAAATTGTCAAATGAATGTTTGGGTAAGGAAAGCCTTAAAATCCCTTGCAGGCCCAGAGTTCTGTGATGCTATAATACTGAGATATGAGATATGGAAGTATGAGTTGGAAAAAACTTCCATAGTAGCCATGCTACTTCCTGCCATTATCACCTGATTGGTGATTTACTTCGTCTCTACTTCTAATATATATTCTCCACTCACTCAGTAAAATACAATATATTAGTTTCTGTGCCTGGGATGCATTATCTGAAGTGGGTAGGATAAGCATGATCCCACTCTCATAGAATATTCAACCTATCTCATTGTTCCTACACTTCTTTATCCCTGATTTCTAGAATCCCTCTTCCTTGTTTGGTATGATTCACCAGGAGCCACAAACCTACTAAAATGAAAACAGTGGTCTGACTTTGTTGCCTGATATGAAATGTCAATCCATCCCCAAAGGGCAGTTTTCAGTGATGGGAAAACTGAAGTTGGGATTTCCTGCTTCACTGATGTAATTAAGGCATCAAAAATAGAGAATATTCTTTATAGCACTAAAATAAAGTGAAATCTGCTGACATTCAGATACATGTACCACCTGGAATTGTAATTTGCATTAAAAATTCCTTTGCTGTCAGCCAAATGCCAGGTAGACACTTAATCTCCTTTGACTCCCTGCTGTACCTTTTTGTGTCCTATCCAAAAATTCTGAAAGAATTAAGTTTCTTCTGAGTTATGGTTCAAAAGCTATGATGCTTCTGCTTTGGAGAAAGAAAAAGTACAGAACCTTCAAGAGTCAGAAAAACTAGTGTTTGTTCTAATAGAAAAAAATGAGGATTTATGACCAAGGAAAACCATTTATAGAAGTATTTTAGGGATTTGATTATGATTCTGCCTAGTAAATTTAAAAATACTCTATCTCACTTTTGCTTGGTTCTTAAAATGTCCCAAAGTATTTTGTGAATTCAATTTCTAAATTCCACTTACTCAACTTTTCTGGAATGTCTTCTAATGCCTAAATGTAACCACCAGAGAGCAGCAGAGATTTGTAGGTAGTTTAACCCTAAATACCAGAAAAAAAGGAAATTTGGCCAGCTGATTTGATCTCAACTCTCAATTAAATGGCTATGAGGAAAAAGAGGTGGTGGATTAATAATCAGACTTTCTCTCCCCTTCCCCCCGACCCATTCACCCTTTCTTTTGGTGCGTGTGTATTAGTACATGATTTTAGTAACTTATGACATTGATTGGGAAGAGTTGATTTTGGGGATATGGATCAAAACAACTCTTATTCCACACTCATTCATACCATATTCTGAACAATGACTCTAAAGGCAGTGAATCAGAAATTTGAGGATGTTCACTACTATCTTCTGTAGATCAGGGGTCATAAACTACTGCCTACAGACCAAATTCAAACTCTTGCCTGTTTTTGTAAATAAAGTTTTATTAAAACACAGGCACACTCATTTGTTTATATTTTGTTTATGGCCACTTCCATGCTACAATGGCAGAGTTGAGTAGCTGTGGCCATATGAAACCATATGGCCTGCTAACTTTTAATTATTTACTATCTTGTTCTACACCTCATTTGTGTTTTAAATTTAAATTACGGAAACTATGGGGAAGCAGGAGGAGTTCCAGATTGAAATTTCAACAATATTGTTCTATTCCCAGTTCTGCTACTTGGGCAAGTCCCTCACCATTTCTAGCCCTAGTAGGTGTCCTTATTTGTAAATGGGGATGGGGGTGGGGGATGTTGAATTTGGTAGCATCTGAGATCCTTTCCAAAAATTCTATGACTTTTTTGTCTTTTTTTCTGACATATCTATGGTATATAGAGAACAAGTTATTTTGTGGAGGTATCATTTTTCTTGGACTATGTCCCCTCAGGCTCCATTTTTAATCCCAGAGGATTTGCAACGTGCCTGGGCCAGCTTGCACTATACATCAGGGAAGTCTGATGTCAGACCTACGCATCCTTGAAAACTGACCTAATTTCACTTAAGAGAGCAGGAGAAAGGGTAAAATCAATGCTTAGATTCTTTACACTAGCTAAACAGGACTATATTTTTCTTTTTCTAAATTCTACCCTTTGACTATATTCCTAGCCTACCTTCTCTAATCTTTTTTGAAAACCTTGTTTTTCAAGTAAAGTTATTAAGTGTGTACTAAATACCAACTCAACAGCTTCTACAACTTTGTTTTTTAATGTCTTAGTGGAATGTCTGGTAATCTAAATTAGTATTGGTTTCCAAATGCAAACATTAAGAAAAGTATGTGAAGTAAAATTTTAATACAATAGACAGTTTGATTCCACATTTTGGTTTATTATTCTCATTTTGATTGATTTATCAGTTCATTAATTTAACAGATTTTCACTTAGTAATCTAATTCGTGTTGGAAACACACCAATGGGAAAGCAGAAGTTGCTCACTGTGGGGATTTTGGAAAATAAAGAAAATGTGAGATAGAACCTAATTTAAAGTATTTGTACCTGCGCCTTTTTTTTTTTCAAACTGTATTTACGTAACTAGCACCCCTCAATAGCAAGCCTAATGTTTGCATTTCTTTATTTATTTCTAATTTATGGAATATTATCAGCAAGTTGCCTTTTCAGGTTTCTGAAAAGAACTGATGAGGTTTTCATGACCCACCTTTCTGATGTCGAGAAGTTTTTACAGTACAGTTGTATATAAATGTATTGCTTCTACCATCTTAAGGGTCTTCAAGTCTGTGTAGTTAAGATGCTGTTAAATTCTGCATCAAAAAGAAGGTAGCTCATTTTAAGAGATAGACATTATGATATAGCCATTTGGCCCTTCACATCTGAAGACAAAACTGTTGACACCCTTAGCTGCTTAAATCCTTTTTGCACCAACTGGCTTGATGAGTCACCTTACAGGCCCACTGCCTTCCTACTTCTTTCCAGTCTCAGACATATATATGAAAGATACGGAGTCAGGAAAGCTGAGGTCAAATCTTTGCTCTGCTTGTTCCTAACTGGGTGGTTGGGACTGACTCACTCAAAAGTCTGAGTGCCTGTGTCCCCCTCTATATGATAGAGGTAAAATACCCACCATGCCTATCTCACAGGTTGCTGAGAAGGCAGAAAGACAATGTGAGGTTTAAATAAAAGCATGCTGTCAAACCCTAATAACCAATGCAAATGCAAGCCCAAGCTGGAGTTGAAATGAAGCCAGGCAGTCAGCATGTGGTCATAGCCCTTAGGATGGACAATTGACCTTGAGACCAACTTAGTTAGTTGGGCTAACTGGCTTTGCCTGTGGAAGTTTAGTAATTCACTAACATGGACTATTGAGTTCTTAGAGTTGTCAGATCAACAAATATTTGCTTGATATTAACTATAGGCATGCTATTAGGCTTGTGTTGTAGAAAATATAAGGAAGCTCTCTGTCCATAAAAGCTTACTATTTAGAAGGCAAGGATATCAATCAAGTGTAACAGGAAAACAAACAACTTTACGTTTTCAACAGAGGGATTTATTTATTTATTTATTTATTTTTAATTATTTATACTGTGAAAGAACCACGTACTCTGGGGATCTCTCACTTTTGAAGGCCACTTGTTATGTAAAGTATCCTTCATTTGGTTTTGTCTGATGTTTCTTCATGATCAGATTCAGGTTACACATGTTTGGTGGAAATACACAGAAGCAATGCTGTGTTCTCCTCCATGCATCTTATCATGTGGCACACATTTTTTATCTTTCCTAATATTGAGCATGTTCACTTTGATTATTTTCTTAGAAGACTGTCAGATTTCTCTACCATAAAACTCATCTTTTCCCCTTTATAGCTACTAAGTACTTGAGGAGAGAGTTTGCTTTGGGGCTATGTAAATATCCTGTTTATCATCAAACTTTACTTAATCAGTATCAGTATTAATTCTTGGTTCCATAATTTATTCAGTAAATTATAATGTTACTGTCGTTATTTTGATGTTAAAATTGTCCCTTTTTTGGCCAGAGGCGGCCCCTTCAAGCTGGCTTCTGTGTCCTTTGGGCATGTTCCCACCTTTCTTTGAGTACTTTCTTATATTCTGTCCCTAAAAGACATTCCAGGCTCATCTTATTCTTTCCCTGCAGTGCCCTTAAAATCAACCATATCTCTAAGGATCTCTGACTCTTTCTAGTGGAGGATGACATATTGACAGCTCTTTGCTATTGGGAAGTCATTGCTTTCAGATCCTACCAGAGGAGATTTTTAAAAATTTTTTTAAAAGATTTTATTTATTTATTAGACACAGAGAGAGAGAGAGAGAGATATCACAAGTAGGCAGAGCAGCACGCAGAGGGAGGGGGCAAGCAGGCTCCCTGCTGAGCAGAGAGCCTGATGCAGGGCTTGATCCCAAGACCCTGAAACCGTGACCCGAGCCGAAGGCAGAGGCTCAACCCACTGAGCCAGCCAGGCTCCCTAACAGAGGGGATTTAATACAGGCAATTAATTAAAGCAGCGATAGGGAAACTGGAATCAAAGAGCGGTCTGTGAGGCAACCAAGAATAATCACTAACACTCTTAGACTGGAGGGACAGAAGGGGGAAGCAGTGTGCTCAGGAGGTCAAGTCATCTGGAAGAAGCTAGAGAAACGCTGGACCTGTTCAGAGGAAACTTGTGTCCTGGAAGAGAGGCAGCTGCTGGAAGTCATGTGAGGAGGAGAGGTTTCTTCCTTCCTCTTCCACTCTGGTCGTTTCTCAGTACCTCCCATTGGCCTGGTGTGGCCAGAGTCCAGCTCCACAGGATCCTGGGAAGAAAGCCTGAGATAGAATGCAGAGAAGAGGAAGGCTTAGAATAGAACTGAGGGCAAAAGGCCCGGACTGGCACAAAGTCACATACATCCCGGCAGACTGGTAATTGCCATTTCAACAAAGCAAGTAAAGTGTTCTTGTGACTCGAAGTACCAACATCTTCTTTGATATAGCCCATTAAATTTAACATGTTCTCAAGAATCTTCAGCCTGGGTATTAGAACCCAGGCAGTGACTGGATTACATATTTCCAGAGCATAGATGACTGTACTTTAAAAAACCCAGGCTCTGAATCCCTCTTCCCTCCTCTTTTCAGACAATCTCTACTTAGTGAGAAGGGATCACTTAAGCACTAAACTGAGTCAGAGAGTCTGAATCAGCTTTTTACCAGAAATATTTCTACTTTGCATGCTTGTGGTTGAATTATGTCCTCCCAAAAGATGTTGAAGTCCTGATCCCCAGTCCCTGAATATGTGTGATTTGGAAATAGAGTCTTTGCAAATGGCCAAAATAAGATGAAATCCTTAGGGGAAGCCTTAATCTAATATAGCAAGTGACCTCATAAAAGGGGAAAATTTGGACAGACACACACACACAGGGAAGACGCTATGTGAATATCAAGGCAGAGATCAGAATGATGCATCTATAGGCCAAGAAACACCAAAGGTCACCAATAAACCACTAGAAGCTAGGGGAGAGGTGTGGAGCAGAGTCTCCTTTATAATCTTCAGAAGGAACCAACTCTGTCAAATTGTTGGTCCCAGACTTGTAGCCTCCAGAACCGTGGGAAAATAAATTTCTGTTGTTTAAATGCTTAGTTTGTAATATTTTGCTGTGACAGACCTAGCAAAAAAATATATTGCTATGGAGGTGGATGTTAGCTACTCCGTCATCTTTCAATAAAGTGATATGTACTTGGTCTCCAGCAGTGCAAGGTGGGGTTATGAAGGGATGGGAGGAGAGGAGGAATGCCCTGACGGCCTACTTTTATTCTTCACATTTCTGCCTAGGAACAACATAGTCAGCACTGAACTTGTTGCTCCCCATTCCTCCTCTGCCTTCCCTGGTGGCAGGCCTGCCTTTGGCCATTATTGACAATGGCACCAGGGACTTGGCCGAGCTGATAGCCAGCTCTCCCTATGAAGGTGTTCAGGCCTGAACTCTGTAGCTGGTCAACAGCTGGGAGCAGGGGTTACACATGTTATTTTCTTTCCTTCTACTTAAGGAAGCTTGGCCTCCTGCTTCAGGCCTCAGGTTGACTTTTTTTTTTTTTTTTTAAAGATTTTATTTATTTATTTGACAGAGAGAAATCACAAGTAGGCAGAGAGGCAGGCAGAGAGAGAGGAGGAAGCAGGCTCCCTGCTGAGCAGAAAGCCCGACGCGGGGCTTGAACCCAGGACCTGGGATCATGACCTGAGCCGAAGGCAGCGGCCCAACCCACTGAGCCACCCAGGTGCCCCTCAGGTTGACTTTAAGTCTGACCCTGGCTTACAACCTGCATAGAGGAGAAGAGAATGCAAGACAATGTGCTGCTGGCATGACAGTCAAAATACCACCTCTGTTCATGTGACAACATTCTCTCACTCTTGAAGATAGAAGAAGAAAAACCATTGCTATTCTGGCTCGTTAGTTTATTTGATTATTTTTGTCTAAAAATAGTCTATAAAAATAATCTTTCAAAAAATTTTTGGCTAAAGCTGAGTATAGGTTTAGGTTTATATTGGCCAAGTTTCTAACACTTAATATGCTGAGGATTAATTATATACATTTCAGAAATTTACTCATCAAATACTGAAGATTAACATCACATGCCTTAGGGGATGACACATAACTAGAAGTATGCACTGTTGCATTATGTGGTAGATATGGTATAATTATATCCCCAGAGAACTGACCTTTAGGAAATTTGGCCTCAGTATAGGATATATTGCTGACATATGCTATGTGTTAGTTCATGCTTGTAATTATATGTAACTCACTACACAATGCTTTGTTGCTATTAACCTTATAAGTTTGGGCCTATAAGGATTGAGATGTAAAATTTTAAACCTCCAAGTACTTAGATGTGAAGCATGTGTCACTGATGTTAGAATAGATGACAGGACAAAGGCTCTGGGTTCTTGGACTAAGGAATAAGAAATAGAGCCTAGAGCTTAAAACATTATTTACTTTGATCACCATTTTTATAGAACTGACTTAATGGGCTTTTTATTACTAAGGATGACTATTTCTTCTGTTTTCTCTATAAGAGTAAGAAGTGGAGTAATTTTTAAATGCTGTCCATCTGCATATCTATTATTTAGGGGTACCTGGATGGCTCAGTCTGTTAAGCACCTGACTCTTGATTTTGGCTCAGGTCATGTTTTCAGGGTCCTGGGATCGAGTCCCACATCAAGCTCTGCACTCAGCAAGGAGTCGTTTGAGGATTCTCTCTCCCTCTCCCTTTGCCCCTCCCCTGCTCTCTCTCTCAAATAAATAAATAAATCTTTTAAAAAAATCTGCATATCTATTATTCAAATGAAAAAAAATTTTTCTCTTTTTCTTTTTACCTACAGTATGCTAGTCCCTTTTTCTTTTTTAAGCCCTCCACTCCATTTTTCATAGTCTCATATGTAGGTTGGATGTGTGGAGGATAACATCTTCCTGAGTTCACAGACTTTATCATCGGATATAGGTAGAGCAAAATCAAATGCCCTGGTGCTCTTTCTCTCATACCATACCAGCATCTCAGGAGGAATACTGAGCCTCAGGATAAATGTGTCATTTCCTGGTGGAGTATCAATGTTACTACGATGTCTGGGAAATAACATAAATTTCATATTAAAACACCCAGATTTATTGTAGAGTAGATAATGTAATCTGTATGATTTAAAAACATAGGACACTCTAGTGCCTGGCTGTTATTTTCAAGATGTAAGCAATGAAGTGTAGTATTTACAATAGACTATCTGGGCTTAGGTGAACCACTTAAAACCTTGTTAAGCCTCGTTAAGCAGCAAGTTACTGGGGTGCCTGGGTGGCTTAGTTGGTTGAATATCCCACTCTTAATTTCAGCTCAAGCCATGGTCTCAGGGTCAGGGTCTCAGAGTCGTGAAATGGAGCTTGCCTGGGGCTCTGCATTCAGCCTGGAGTCTGCTAGTCCGTCTCCCTCTTCTCTATCCCTCTGCTCCCTTTCTCTCTCTCTCTCTCTCAGGAATCTGAATGTCTTTTCTTTATGTGACTTATAGCTATCAGTAGTTACATACTAGAAATTAAAATTAAATACTAGAAATAATAATTAAATACTGGAAATTAAAACTGAGAAACTGAAAAAAATAACAAACCCATTACACATCAACTTAATCAATTATTTTTAGTGAAAAATAAGTGTTTTCTCAAACAAGCAAATGTCAATAAGAAGAAGAGTAGCCTTATTTTTTAATTTTTGGAAATATCTTTAATGCCTGGCTTAATAGATGATAACTGGATTCTAAAATCTCACTCTGTATTTAATTTGTTGTGATTTTTTTAAACTGAGACATGCAAAGAAAACCTGGCATAATGTAGATACACAATGGGAAAGGGAGATGTAGTTTTTGTTTTTGTTTTTGGAGATGTAGTTTATTTAATGGCCTCTTGGGTAATTGTGAGTAGTCTTTAATACTACACTAAAATTTGAAAGTGGTAGTTTCTTAAAAGTTGGTTGTAATGTTGAATTTAAAATCAAATCAACAAACTTTTTAGGGTGCCTGCATGGCTCAGTCAGTTGAGTCTTGGCCTTTGGCTTAAGTCATGATCCCAGAGTCCTGGGATCGGGTCCCCCATGAGGCTCCTTGCTCAGCAGGGAGCCTGCTTCTCCCTTTCCCTCTGCTCCTCCCCTTGTCCATACTCTCCCTCTTTCTCTCAAATAAATAAATAAATCTTAAAAAAAAAAAAACCAGCAAACTTTTCATACTCTGCATTAAAATCCAATTACACTTTTTTTTTTTAGATTTTTAATTTTATTTATTTGATAGAGATTACAAGTAGTCAGAGAGGCAGGCAGAGAGAGGAGGAAGCAGGCTCCCTGCTGAGCAGAGAGCCTGATGCGGGGCTCAATCCCAGGTCCTGGGATCATGACCTGAGCCAAAGGCAGAGGCCTTAACCCACTGAGCCACCCAGGCGCCCCTATACTTCTTGTACATTGAATAGTTACTTACCTATGAGTGATTTTATAATAGCATGCAGTGGTCTTGGGAAAAATATTGGTTCACTGAGTTAATCACTTCTTCCAAAGTTGGATATGTTTCATTATTCAATGCAAAAAAAAAAATCACACCAACAATCTTATTAGAAAAGTTCTTAAATATTGAGAAAGTATTAAGTTCATTTTAGTAGACACAAATTTTCCAACATTCTAATTTTTACTTGTATTTTATCTTTGGTAGCAAGTACCATGAGCTATTTTCCTAGAAGTGGTGGGCTTACTTTGTTGATTTTAAGAAAATACCTGCCAAATACCCCAGTCTGAATAATCATAGTTTATTATTCATTCTTTTATTTTTATTTTTAATTTTTTGTTACTCATTCTTTTAAATAAAAATGGTATCAACAGAAAGCAGAATAATGTGCCCCCCCCCCAAGATGTCCTGTTCCCTAGAAACTGTGACTCTACTACTTTACATGGCAAAAGAGACATCGAAGATATGATTCCGTTAAGGATTTTGAGATAGGGAGATATTCCTGAATTATCAGGGTGGGCTCAGTGTAATCACAAGTACAGAAAGTGGCAGGAGATTTGAAGATGCTATCCGTCTAGTTTTGAAAATAGAGGAAGAAGCTACAAACCAAAGAATGCAGATGGATTCTAGATGAAAAAAAAAAAAAAAAGATTCCCCCCCCACCACCTCGAGCTTCTAGAAAGAACTTACTGTTGACACCTTAATTTTAGCCCGGGTGATCTGTGTCAGGCTACTCACCTCCGGAAATATGAGATATTAAATTTGTGTTGTTTTAAGACACCAAGTTTGTGATATTTTGTTATAGCAGGAATAGGAAACTAATATAGTATTCCATGAAAAAGCAGCTAATTCAGCTCACAAGTCAATCACATAAGTATTTTTCCAGAAGATAATATACTTGAGTAAGAAGCTAAAGTGTGTAACTGTACTTCCATTCAATTTCTTGCAGAATATTAAAAAGACACGTAGTCAAGCAACAAGATGTAATAAAATTAATAATTTTTACTACTTCATCAAGGACAGTCTTATGTGAACCCTTTTTTTCATTTCTTCTTGTGAGTGTATGAAGGTAAACAATACACGACTATTAGTAAGTTTGGTGTCACTATCTTGATTTCTGTGAAGGTTCTAGTGGTTTTAATCTCTTTTACTTTTTTCTTTTACTTTTACTCTTTTACTTTTGCATCATCAGTGGAAATACCAACATTCAGAAGGCAAATAATGCCTTGGGATTTTGTGAAATGAGTTTTGACCTTGTGAACCCCCTAAAATGTTTGGGAGATAGCCCAGTGTCCACAGGGTGAGGACTGCTGGGTAAATCCTCATAAGACATTCTCTTTTAGCCATACTGCTCCTCCCTCTCATGGAGCAATGGGAAAAGCCAGACACTCTCCACAGACTTTTGGAAAATCCCCACTCCCTCCCACCAATTCTTTTATACTGAATAGGTAGGGTTGGTACTGGGATGGTGGGTGATGGTAGCAAGATTAGCTCTGGAGAGGGTGTTTGTGCCTCAGGGGTACAGAATATTTTTTTTTCCTCTAGTTTGAGGTCACTCAGTATTCAGTTGAAGAGGCTTTGAATTTTGCAATGGGGTTTAAATTCTAAGTGAAAGTTCTATTTTCAAGAGAATCCCTGGTTCCCCTTTAGAATGAGTTAAATAGCATCCCAAACTATGCTGGGTTTTAAAAACTGAATACAAATCAAGAAGCAATTTGGAAAATGTTTCTTGTAACCCACTGTGAACACTTTATAGAAGTCCAGATGTGCTTCTGAAGAAGTGAAAAAGCACAGTGATACAAATGAAAAATACGCTGAGATCCAACACTATCCTGAACTCCTGTAAAAGCAATTGTGGACTTCTGTTTTAATTCCTGTATTTGGTCTTCTGCACACAGTGGGTGCCAAATAAATACAACCCACTGACTGATGGAAGGATAAGAGAGAAATTGGATGAACTTGATGATGGCAAAATTTCAAGTAGGAAAAGGTGATCCATTGCACTTAGCTCCTTCAGGGAAGCAGTAAGATTATATGCCTAAACTGTGCGTTTGTATATATGGCTGTAGTACTTTCATGCTGTGTGATTTCAGACAAATTAACTATTTTGAGCCTCATTTTAATCTCTTGTGAAATGAAGATAATAAATGTACCTAATGTTTATTATGGGGACCTAATAATGGTGATGTATGTAATGGTGAGGAATATTTTGCAACATGCCATTCAAATTTTAATTCCAATATAATCATTAACCCAGATGGCATCATTGCAAATGTGAGGGCAGTCTGACAGTGAAAAACAGGGCAGAGGAAGGAGAGTCAGGCCCAAGGGTCATGACACCTTCCTTGCCTCTCAGCATGGTCCTCAAAGTCCAAGCTGAGACTCTGCCATGTCTGTGTGACCCTGGGGATCATTTCCATATATTTTCATAGTGCATTCTAGATAGATTGGAATCACATGGAGTGGCTGTTAGATATGTAGGTTATATCCTCCTGCAAGCAGATTCCTGGCCCTCCCATCCAGACCCTCTGAAATAATCTTTAATGCTAGAGTCGAGTTTCATTTGTCAACAGGTCCTGATGTTAACATGATTCTGATGTACATTCAAGTTTGAGATCTGCTGCCTTAAGCACTTTGTGACTCAAGTTCCTCATCCATACATCTATACATCCATATTTTATCAGATGTTGTCAGGTCTCCTGGATAGCACCAGAATGATAAATTTCAATTATTTTTTTCTTTTTTCTTTTTTTTTTTAAAGATTTTATTTATTTGACAGAGAGAAATCACAAGTAAGCAGAGAGGCAGGCAGAGAGAGAGGAGGAAGCAGGCTCCCCGCTGAGCAGTAAGCCCAATGTGGGGCTCGAACCCAGGACCTGGGATCATGACCTGAGCCGAAGGCAGCGGCTTAACCCACTGAGCCACCCAGGCGCCCCTCAATTATTTTTTTCACGATTTAAGATTTAACCAAGAAATTAGCTTATTTATTTTAAAAGTCAAATACTATATGTTGGGTAAGTGAATTTAAATAATAGAAAAAAAACAAAAGTCAAATGGATAGGCAGATGGTGGGAGTAATCAATGAATGGAAATAATGTTTATTTTCTGTGATGATTTCTACTATTTTAGAAATGGAAATATTTACTCTTTTTGCTCTGGCCAAAATGTTCATTTGGTGATAATTAATTTGAGAAGCAAGGCACAAACTGTAACAGAACTGGCAAATATGCAGAAAAGGCTGTCTCGTGGTTAGGTCTGTTGGAAAGAAACCTCAGACTTCCGCGGAACAGCACGACTGTACTTAGGGGTGGAAAGGAGCACGTAGTGAGCTGCTGACAGCAGATCTGGGGTTATCCGAATGCAGTTGAAGGGAACTAGGTCCCAGTAAATGCTCTGCTTCAGCCTGCGGAATCCTTCTTTTCTCATTATCATCACCAGATGATATAGTCAGGTCTTCCTTGGCACAGGATGCTGAGCTGAACCCTGTGCTCACATGGTGATCAATTTTCCTGAGACAAACTCCTGTGCTGCCAGAAGCAAGGGACAGTTTCCAGATGATGGCTATGGCTGCTCCCTCCTCTACATAGCTCAGTTTTCCTCGTATGATGACCATATGTCCTGGTGTTCCTAGCTGAGACTCAATTTAATGTAATTTTATTCTTTTCAAAAAACCATTAATTAAATTTCTAACTAAATCTGACATAATTGTTCTTCATTTATAGGAATCTTGTATTATTCCTATAAATTATAATGTATTTATTATATATATATTAAAGTCACAAATCAGAAAAAAAAAACTTCTCTGTCAGATCAGGTTTTCCAAATTTTGGCTCAGGAATCATGGTCATCTATGAGGTCAGGTGGAAGACAGAACTATTCAGTGGTGCTATAACGAGTAGGTAGAACTACTTAATAATGAGCAAACCAAATGGATACAGTCCAGTTTGGTCTGCTAGAGACAGCATAATCTTGTAAAGGCATGTATAAACATGTCTGCTTTTTTTAAAAAAAGATTTTATTTATTTATTTGACAGAGAGAGAGACCACAAGTAGGCAGAGAGGCAGGCAGAGAGAGGGGAGGGGGAAGCAGGCTCCCCACTGAGCAGAGAGCCTGACATGGGACTCGATTCCCAAATCCTGAGATCATGACCTGAGCCGAAGGCAGAGGCTTAACCCACTGAGCCACCGAGGCACCCCAACATGTCTGCTTTCAATCAATGTTCTTCTAAAAGTCGTTCTGTTAGTGGAATATATTTTTTACAGCTGAGGAATCATGCATGGTTAATGTTGGCTGATGGACTTAAGAGAAGTAGCAAGACATGCCTTGCTAGTCATTGAAATGCTACTCACAGCATCTCTTCTTGCTTTCCATCTGTTGCTTCTTCCATATTGATTTTTTTGGACAAGACTTCACCAGTCATTGTTGATCTGAGTTTCCTTTGCGCTCTTATATCCTGGACAGGATATCAAATACTTTTTTTTCTTCTTCTTTAGATCTGAACTGAGCAGTATTTTAAAAAAGTATTTAAAGAAAGTATTTTTAAAAAGGACAAATCATTGGTTCCAGGTTTCAGCTTAAACCCAGTTTTAGTTCCTGTCCCTCTTGGAGCACTTAGAACCATTTAATATTTTCCCCTTTTGCTGGATTTTTTAGGTGACTGTGATATGTGAACCAAAAATTGCTGTGTGTGATCTGACAAGAGATATATTTTTCTGACTTGTGCATTTATTTATATTAAATGTCTTATAAATGGGGATAAACTTTGTTGGACCTCATTATCAATTTAATGAATCATTTTTTTCCTGTGTGTTGGATAAGGGGCCCATGGGGTCCTTGGCTTTCATAGGTCTCTAGGGAGGGGACCCTTGACTTTCCACATGGCCTCAGGACCCTGAAGCTCTCTCAGCTGATGCTATATAACTTACCTTGGGCAGAGAAATATCTGTGAGGCTGTCCATGGTCTCTTCTGCTGTAGTATTCCTTCTCTGGCTTCTGACCACCACACTCCCAATCCCATTGGCTCTATTAGGAATCAGAAAGTAGGCCCCCTTTCTCTTTTTCTTATATCCCAAGGCTGAAAGAATCCTTCTCACATCTAAGGGGCAGGGGTGAGATTCGCTTTCAAATTGTCGTCCAAGTGTTATGTCTGCCCATCTAATCTCCTCACTCTAGAACACAAAATCCAGAGAGGCTCATTTCTGGATTTTGCTTTGTTTGGTTCTGTTTTCTGTCCCACCAAAACTTCCTTTGAGGCAGCCAGCTGGCTGATGCAGGAAAACAATGAGCATAACACATCTTGAAATGTCAGAAGTACCACACTGCATCGGTACTCATGGGAGCTCTCTCTTAATATCTTTGAATTCCCTTTGAGTAATTATTTACAAGTAATTATATTTCCTCCCTCTGATATATACTCTGGAAACTAAGAACAAACCTGTAGTCCTAACTGAGGCTTTCCTGAGGAATCTCCTTGCAAAGGCAGTCTGTTCACTGCCAACTCTCATAGAAAACCTTCCAGATACCATTTTCTTCATTTTGGTTCCTGGTGCAGAATTTAAGTTTTTGAAAGACAATTTAAAAACAATATTGTGGGGTGCCTGGGTGGTTCAGTTGGTTAAGTGACTGCCTTCGCCTCAGGTCATGATCCTGGAGTTCCAGGATTGAGTCCCACATCAGGCTCCCTGCTTGGCAGGGAGTCTGCTTCTCCCTCTGACCTTCCCCCTTCTCATGCTCTCTCTCTCTCTCTTTCTCTCATTTTTTCTCTCTCTCTCAAGTAAATAAATAAATAAAAACCTTAAAAACAATACTGTGAAATTTAATGGGTTGAATTGCATCTTCCCAAAATATATGTTGAAGTCCTAGTCCCCCAGTGAGAATGTGACCTTGTTTGAAAACAGGGCGCCTGCAGATATAATTAGATGAGGAAATAGGGTGGGCCCATAATTCAACATGACTGGTGTTCTTATAAGCACATGGCCATGTGAAGACAGAGGATCAGAGAGATGCATCTATAAGCCAAGGAATGCCAAAGATTGCTGGCAAACTGCCAGAGGCTAGGACTAGGCAAGGAAAGGATCACCCTACAGATTTTATAGGGACATGGCCCTGCTGACACATTGGTTTCAAACTTGTAGAACCCAGAACTGTGACATAATAAATTTCTGATGTTTTAAGGCACTCATTTGTGGTATTTTATCATATCAGCCCTAGGAAACATAATCCGTAGTATGTAAGTCATTGATATTGAACTTAGATTTTTTTGAGTTTAAAAAAATAAGCTATAATATATAAGAATAAAGTATGTGAATTGAAAGTCCACAAACTTTAAGTGTATTGTTCAATTTTTATATGTAAATAATAGTTTTTTAATTAAATTTTTTCTTCTGTTGAAGATTTATTTGAGAGAGAGCATGAGCTTGTGTGGGGGGAGGGGCAAAGGGAGACAGAGAGACAGAGAGAGAGAATCTCAAACAGACTCCGCATTTAGCATGGAACCCGATGCAGGGCTGATCTCACAACCTTGAGATCATGACCTGAGCTGAAATCAAGAGTCAGACACTTAACTGACTGAGCCACCAGGCCCTGCATGTAAATTTTAGTAGTTTTTTTTATGTATACCTATGTAACCATTATCCAGACCAGTAGATAAAGTATCTCCAATACGTAAGATGGCTCTCCTTGGGCTGCTTCCCAGTCAGTATCATTTTCCTTGACCCTGAGAAGTAAACATTATTTTGACTTCTATCCCTAGTAGTTCCATTTATTCTTGAACTTGGCAAAAATGGAATCATAAATACGTACTCTTTTTGGTTTAGCTTCTGATCAACATAAAGCCTATAAGATTCTCTCATGTTGTTGTATGTGCCCGCAGTTCATTGACTTTAGAGTTTAAAATAACATAGTTTTCTATATTACTTAGGGACAGAATTAGCTCCTTAACTTTACAATGTAAAGTTCCTCCTATGAATTGATTTAATTTTATGATATAGTTTAATGAACTAGAAATGGCTGGAGCTTTCAGCGTAAGAGAGTTCCAATGATTCTGATCTTTAAAAAATAATTAAATATACATGTGCTGAATATCTTTCACTTGGTAGGATGGAATTAGAAATTGTAAGTGAATCACACAACGAGAGACATGCATGTAAACTGCATGCATCATTGAAAAGACCTTTGTGGGGCTCTTGCTTAATCCTGGGACATAACAGGAGAAAAACAAACATTTGTTCAGAAATCAGAGTAAATTCCCTTTGATCCAGTAATTATATTTCTAAGAATTTATGTCAAGGAAATAACTAGATGTGCAAAAAGTTTAGTTAAGGGGATGTTACATTTATTACTGCTGATAGGGGAGAAGAGTGAGAGAGAACATGAGCAAGCAAGAGAGAACTAAAATGGAGGGATGCAGCTAAACTCTCAAACTCTCTAAATGAAGACACATCACAAAATAACAAGTGTTTCCATTTGCCAAATTTAATGCATTTCTACTTAAGCAATTAAATATTTACAGTGCTTAAAAATTACCTATGTGTTTTAGAAGTATCTTTATCTATCTATATCTATATATCTATATATTACCTGTATATATGTTTATTGGTAAAGTTGTTACTAAACAACAAACACAGGATGATCTCATTTTATAGGAACATCATGTAAATACAAAACAAAAGACTAGGAGGCTAAATACCAACATATTATTTAATGGTGGTTATTTCTAAGGGGTAGGATTATGGGTAATTTATTTATTTATTTACTTTTTAAGATTTTACTTATTTATTTGACAGATCACAAGTAGGCAGAAAGGCAGGCAGAGGGAGAGGAGGAAGCAGGCTCCCTGCAGAGCAGAGAGCCGGATGCGGAGCTTGATCCCAGGACCCTGGGATCATGACCTGAGCCGAAGGCAGAGGCTTTAACCCACTGAGCCACCCAGGTGCCCCGGGATTATGGGTAATTTAAATATTCTTCTTTGTGCTTTTGGTTTCCCAAACTTCCATTAATATTTTTGAAATAAGAAAACTATTTCTTAAAAAAAGAAAAGGATGGGGAATAACTATCTATTTTAAGTCAATGTTCACATTGCTTTAGATGATTTTATTTGAAAACATAGCAATTTTGGTTCATTAGACTGTCCATCTGAGATAATTTTTAACATGGCCCACCTCTATTTTACATTATTTCATACAAGCAAAGCTTAACTTTCTTTTTTCTTAATATATTTTGTGACTATCTCCAGAAAGAATCCAACCTTTTAAATGTAAAAAATTACAATATATATTCAAGTTTATGAATATGAAACTTACGAGCAAACCCTGTTTTTCATTTTAATGTGATACTAAGAACTGGACGGGAAGATCAGCTTGCATGACTCACCTGACGGCTCTGTTTACTTTTGGAAAGAAGAGGCTGTCTCTCTGAAGCCTGGGGATGAGTATACTTAGGTTTCTTGGGGAGAGGATGGATTGAAGGGGGTAAGGAATTAAAAGTGGGGCTTGTAGGCATTTGAACCATTCAAAGCTGGACTCCAAGCCATAATTTCAGATTAGGACTGAATGTGCAAAACTGAGACCTTCAGGTCCTTGTGGAATTTAAAGCGTCTGGGGCAGAAGACTGGGGTTGAGGAATAAATGAATTACAGACCAGGAAGGTGCATCTTGGTTTGAAAACAGGGGCTGTGCATTTGCACTTTGTAACTTCTTGTTTTTGTGTCTTTTAGATATGCATACGTATATCTATACATGTATATGTATATGTATATGTATATGTATATGTATATTGTTTTTAGAGAGTATATCTCTCTTGTCTCTTAGAGATGGAAGCAGATGTCTGCTTTGGTAAGACTTTCAATACCTGGCATTCAGTACAGTTTTATGAAATTTATTGGTTTTGTTCTCTGTTCTCAAATTTAGTACGTTTCCACTTAAGGTCAACAATTTTATAGATATTGCAACAGAATAAGAATATTTTGTTTTTAATCTTTCTTTTGTGTCTATCATATTAATCTCTTGAACTCTGTCTCTTTCTTTCTCTTTCTCACAGACACACACAGAGCCCTAAACCAGTCTAACAGAGGCATTAAATACCCAGAAATTTTTCTATTAAATTTTATTTATAACTCCCCTCCTTTCTATTTAATTTCTTCATCAAACACTACTGTTCTTTAGATCGGGACTAAGAAAGCAGAAAACCTTTCCCCTCCTTATTCCGCATTTGTTTTGTTTTGTTTGTTTTCTGCTGGTATAAACTTTTTATCTCCCTGAGGACATGCTGATTTTCATCCATTTCCTGCTGAGACAGAGGTAAGGCCTATGTATTGAGACTGGACCTGAAATGTGGGCAGTGGGCTACATTATAGTGAGACATATGAAGATAAACACACAGGCACTTAGATGTGTTTCCACCATCAGAGCTCTCAAGAACCCTGATGCAGTCAGCACTTGGCTGTGTGTGACAAGGAATCTAGGGATGGCTGGCCCTGTTTTTCAATGACTTCAGGTCTCCTGTTGGTATCGAGTTCATTACCTGAGCTGGTGGTTACTAGGGAGCTGGGGTCTCAGTTTTAGGGATCCTTTCTCTGCAGTCCTGCTCTTTATAAAGTGCTTCTGGCGACAAACCCTCTAATTGCTATGGTAGAGCCTTCTCATGGGTTTTAGTTATTTAGAACTCAGACAAGGAAATTTGCTTGGCCTGTTGTAGTCTTTTTTTCTGTAAGTTGAATTTTTTATGTTTTTACCATTGATGTCTGCTTTTGTAATCTTATCTCTTCTTTTTCCAATTGATTTTCCAGTGAATGTGGTCATTTTCATGATTTACAGTTGCCAGACTTAGCATATAAAAATACAGTACATGTGGTTACATTTGAATTCCAGATAAACAGAAAATATTTTTTAGTATAAGTATATCCTGTGTGATATTTGAAGCATATTTACACCAAAAATTATTGTTATCTGAAATTTAAATTTAATAGGTATTCTGTCATTAATCTGTTTTCATCTGACTTAAGACCCTGTCCTTATTTAAAACCTTCTCAAAGAAGGAGATCAAGTCCTTGTGGTTATAAGTTGTTGGAGCAGAAAGTTAAAATTTTGGTGGAAATGAGTCTTCTGGGATTATTTTTGGAATTTGATATGTTCTACCTAACCTCTGGGGCTTTGTATATGACGTTCTTTATTTCTGGAGTTGCCCCTTCCTCTTTTCATCATCCAACCCTCTCTTTGTCCTCTTGTTCCTGCTCTGCCCTGGCTGCCTGGGTCCTACTCTTCTGTTAAGTTTGTGTTTTGAGGTCATTTCTTTCCTCTGAGCACCTTTCCTTGATGACACAAATAAGTGCCTGTCCTCTGTGTGTGCACAGCGCCTTGGGCTTCCCTATCGTACAACTTGTAGCACTCAGTCTGTGAGGAGAGGACTGTATCCATCCAGGTCATTGTTGAATCCTCAATGATGTCTAGCATAGGCTATGAATGAATGAATGAATGAATGAGTGAATGAATATATATGGAGGACTACGAGTAAGGAGGAGTGAATTGGTAAACTGGAGAATCTTCACTAAAAATGTGGTAAGAGGGGCGCCTGCGTGGCTCAGTCGTTAAGTGTCTGTCTTTGGCTCAGGTCATGTCCAGGGTCCTGGGATCAAGCCCAGAGTTGGGCTCCCTGCTCAGTGGGAGACCTGCTTCTCCTTCTTCCGCTCTCCCTGCTTGTACTTCCTCTTGCTGTCTCTCTCTCTGTCAAATAAATAAAATCTTAACCAAAAAAAAAAAACTTAAAAAAATATGGTAAGAGAAAATGAAGACACATACTTGATTCTAGGAGAATGGACCAAAGCCGGAGGGGAGGGATAAGAAGGATGATTTTAAATAAAGCCAATGCCTTTCAACCATATTGTTCCCTGGCTCAGACTCCATGGAGTCATGCTTAAGTCCCAGGGCAAGGTGATTGCCTGTATGATAGCATCCATTCGAGGGGTAAAGGCTGTACCTCCACAGTGTGACCGTGGCAGTCTTAGAACAGGTGCTACATCTTTAGCAGGTTGTGATAGCTCACAACCCTGTGGTCCTCCAAGATAGGCACTGTCACATTTGTGAGCTTGGGCAGGCCAGAGGAAAAGGCAGCTATTCATGGCAAATACAAACCAGAGTTCTCGTACCCACTGAAGGCTCCCAGCATTCTTTGAGATTTATCTAAGAGGGGACCAGAGTTTTGGCAGAGTTATTGGAGAACAAAGCCAACAAACCCTGTTTATAACATATGGTGACCCTATTTTTACCCTCCAGTTGGTGTGGCCTGGGAGACATTCACTATATCCATATTTACTAGCTTCTTTGTTTAGAATACTCATAAATAAAGATGATGGCTAATTCTTCCTCATGTACTCTGCAGCATCGTTTATAGTTTCTCTTTGCAATTAAATTTCAGGCTCTGAAAGAGTGGAGAACTTTATGAGGCAGGGGAAAATCTGATAAACTGGCCTTGTCCTCACTTGGAGCAGGCTTATGACCATATGTCATGTAATGGTGTTATTTATTAGCATTTTTAGGAGAAACTATTTGCTTCTAATAATTGAAGACCTTTCAGATAATTAACTGTGCTTGCTGCTAATTGAAATAGCATACAGTTGCACAAAATAGGAAAGCTATAACTCTTTCTCCTGCTTTGAATATGAATTTGAATAACAATGAGTGAATAAGGGATGAGATTATATGAGGAACACATTCTGACGTCCCTTAATGGTATATTTTTTTCACTTGACTACCTAATACAAAGCTAACAGTTAACATTTTCCTACTGAGACAGTAAATGAAAGGAGACACAGTGTTGTTTACAAAAATATTTTTTATATTTGTTTTTGACCATAATTGAGAAGTAAGTAGTTGTAATGGGTGGGCAGAAGCAGGGTTAAGATACTTATGGTGAGAGTAGTTAGCATCTCACTTGCTTCTCAAATCTATTTGCAATTATGAATTTACATAAAGGCTGTGGGCCATTTGTAAAATGAGGCTGGAACTGACCTGCTCCCTTCTACTCAGGTCCTCTTGACCTGGGTCATACATCATAGTTACCTGGGAACATTTAATCCCCTGATCTGAGAGTATGTCCCTGGCTAATTAAACCAGAATCTTTAGGGTAGGCAGGCATGACCTTTTTGAGAAAATTTTCTGGGTGATTCTAATGTGCAGTCCAGGTTGAGAACCACTATTCTGGAATGTACAAAAATTATTTGCAGACACCCGAGTGTTAACAGTAGAGGCCAGATTTCAGGAAAAGGCTGGTGGTCTTTGAGAGAGAATTTTCTATGAAGACCTGGAAGACCCAGCAAGATGGTGGTTGGTGGGATTTGTGCTAGTCAGCCATCCTTGCAGCTCTGTGCATGTGTGTATTGTACCCACACACTCAGCAAGAGGGCCCTGTGTGTTATACATATCTGTATGTAAAGAGGCCAGGGCTTTTTTCCCCCAGTGTCTTGGGAAAGCTTTTTGATGCTTGGTAACCTGTTGAAGGAATGTGAATTATGGAAAAGGAAATAATGAGCCAAAACTGGCCCTTCAAGAGTGTGTGCGTGTGTGTGTGTGTGTGTGTGTGAGAGAGAGAGAGAGAGAGAGAGAGAAAGCATGAAGGGGAGAGGAAGAGGAAGGGAGAGGGAAAAAGATGGAGGGAGAGATAGAGAAAGAGAGAACATGAGAGTTGAGACTCAACTCTTTTGAGACTCAATTTTCCTGGGAACTTATCCTGACCAAGCATAAAATAGAGAAGACGCACTTGCACTTTGCAGAAACACTGACACCTGGGTTAGTGGGAGGGGCAGATGGACTGTGAAGTCTTCTCTGTGGGACTTGTGGAGCGTGGATGTGAAATCTTTGCTTAGCTAGTTTTGGTGGTAAGTTGAAGAGTTGTATCACCCAGGAACACCCCTTTGGATTTTTGGATAATTTGGGAGAGGCAATGACTGCTTGGTTTGTAGATCTTGGAAGATTTTATGGACCACATGGATTCCATTATACCACAGAAGGCAGGCAATGTTCTGGCCTAAGGCTGACTCAGAGAGGGAAACTTCCATGAAGATTTTATGTCTCAATAATATGTCCTCTATGGTGTCCTCCCAATCCCACCCACTTAGTCACATTACAGCTCATACTGTATTAACAGAATAGGCCAGAGGGAGAAACATCTGCTGTGCATCTTGTCCTAATGGCATCTCTGACAACTGGTCCATAACTCCTTTCTAAGTCCTTTCCTGGAGCAAGGTTAGCTTCACACTTGAAGACCTCAGGTTCCCTGTGTTTTATAGGGAATGTCATGGGTTCCTACTTGGGAGTCCTGAAAATACAAAGGTGAGAAGTTATGGAGATGATAAATTTGTCTAAATGGTTTGGGACCAAAGAAGGAAGAAATATAATGATAATTTGCAAATATCCATTCAAGACCATTCTACTCAAAGAAAGTGTTTCATTCATGCTTTGATCATGAAGGAGGTTTTAAAGTTTTTTTCTTGAGGTCAGGTTCATTCATTTTATTTTCTACTTCTTTGATACAAAACTTCAACAGCCTCTGCCTTCTGCAACTTAAATGCACCAATAATCTTCAGTATCAGTAATTACTGTGATGCTATAGGAATTATAAAGTCTTGCTGTGGGAACCTCCATAGTTTCCCTTTTTATTTCACAAAACAAGATAGGGTGACAGTAACAGCTTTTGGAGTGGAAGTTTAGCCTTGAGTAGTGCTTCAGGGGAATGACCTGAAATCTCAATCATTCTCTTTGAATTGGGCTACAACAGATTCAGCCTGGGAGTGAGTCTATAGTAAGATCACTGAGATTTTGCTTTTAATATTAGTGGTGCTGTAGCTGTGAACCCCATTCTCTTGGGTTATACACTGATTCAGAGTAATTGAATATATCTTTGTCAATTGCTTGCTAGTTTAAGGTTATATGGGTGCAGCATAGGAATCTGTACTCATGGAAGTTTTGCTTTCTTTAGGAAAACAAGTCACAGAAACTTAACTTGTAGGGAAAGACAGAATATAATATATATCAATACGTACAGTTAAGAATATAAGTGGGTAAGAACAGCTGGAGAAGGTTGCTTGGACTAGGTAGGATTGAGAAAGTTTCTGAAGGCTAGGAAGGATAAATGAAAAGGTGAAGGATATGGCATTTTGGGGTGGGAAAATAAACAGATGTATGGAGGTAGGAAAGAGAATAATATATTTCAGGAACTTTGAGGAGACTATTAGCTAGAATATTCATTCCCTATGGTTGCTGTAACAAACCACCATAAATTTGGTGGCTTGAAACAATAGAAACATATTCTCTCACAGTTATGGAGGATAGAAGTTTGAAAGCAAGGTGTTGGCAGAATTGGTTCTTTCCGAAGGTCTTGAGGGAGAAACCATTCAATGCCCATCTCTTAGCTTCTGGTATCTGTCAGCAATCCTTGTTGTTCTTTGGCTCATATATGCACTACTCCAGTTTCTGCCTCTGTCTTCACATGTCTTCTTCCCTGTGTCTCCATGGCTTAAATTTCCCTCTCCTTTCTCCACAAGGACACCAATAATTGGATTTAGGGCTCACCTTAAATCCAGAATAATTTTACCCAAAGATCCTTTGTGAAGATGTTATTTCCATAAAAAGATCATATTGATAGTGGTTAGGACTTAGACATATCTTTTGGGGGAGACACTATCACCCACTGCAGATAACAAAGGAGAGTAAGGTTGGATGGATAGGAGAAGTCTGATTGTGTCAGGTCCTAAGCTAAAAAAATATTGTAGTGATGATTCTACTTCAAACATCTCAATTATCAGTCAAAATAAATGTGTTTGGAGGAAAGATCCTGGGCTCATCTCCTGTAGGGTCATTTGCATTAAAGACTGGGGAGAAATTATTATGAAGGAAAGAAGAATAGGGCACATATGATGGTTAATTTTGTGTGTATGTGTGCAATGGTTAATTTTTTGTGTCAGTTTTGACTGACATAGGGTGGCCCAATTAAACATTGTTTCTGGTTGTGTCTGTGAGAGTGTTCTGGATAAGATTAATATTTAAATTGTTGTACTCAAAAAGGTAGACTGCCCTCTCCAATGTGGGTGGACATCATTATCCAATCCACTGAGGGCCTGAATACCGAGGTTGAGGAAGGAGGAAATCCTCCTTTTATCATTCTGCCTGCTTGCTGAACTGGGACATAGTCTTCTCCTGCCCTTGGATTGGAATTTATACCATTGGCTTTCCTGGGTCTCTGGCAGATTTTGAGATTTCTTAGCCTCCATAATCATAGGTCAATTCCTTATAATAACCACCTTATTGGTTGAGTTTCTCTGGAGAATCCAGATATAATACATGAGCTTAGCCTAAGGACTATAGGTCATCATCAGGGGTAAGAGGTGATTTGAGTACATCATGGGTAGTTTTCCCAGGTTGGTCTTGAGCTTAACCCTCTCGGACCCCTATTTGGATCTTAAGCCAGAGCCAGGGTGAAATCTGCATAAAACTGAGGTCACAAGGCAGGACTGTGGTCCATTCTAGCATAACGTGCATAGATAGAGTAATGACCTCTCAGATTTTCAGAGAACCTAGTAGTGGAATATTGTGCTCTGGAAGTAATAGGGACAAAAGATTTCTCCTCAGTTACCTGAAAATTAGGATCAGGAAGGACCTTGGATCAATGTAGCTAATATCAGGAGCAAACAAGGTTAATCAAAACATGGGTGTACTATGCAATAGATCAAGCAAGGAGACACCATACCATGTCCTTCCTGATGCCTGCTTCTTCCTACCTAAAAGTTTTTGTGTATGTATCTTGACTTCCCAATTGTGTTGCAACCTCCACGAGGACAATAATCATGTTTTAGGTTTATATGTTGGAGACACAACACATAATTAATGACTGCTTGATGGGTGGATAGAAGCAGATCACCAATTTGCCATACCATCCATCATTTTCCTTATTCTTTCCAGAACTATAAACAAAGTAACATGAACATAACTCTATACATTAATGATGGTGAAGGAGGTTTTGTTCTAAAATGGAAGGATGACATGCCACTATAGGGATTTTTATTGTCCTATAAATTTCTGGCATGGACTGCCAACCACAAAACTAAGGTGAACTTGATGGAATCAGGACACTGGGTAGAAAGGTGAGACTCAATGAGAGTATCAAAACTCACTCACTAAAGGGTGTTACTCAGAAGCATTTCCATTCTTTTCAGAAGCAGCTAGAGAATGGAGGGTGTACAAATTGTGTGAGTTGTGGCTCTAGTTTATTAGAGCTGAGGTTTAATGTAAGACTTCATGTGAAGTTCTTAACATTTTGATTCATTTAATGTTTCAGCCTTTTTCTTGAGAAAAAAATAGAAATAAATTGAGAACTAACGTATACCAAAATCTGAATGCATCTTTCTCAGGAAAGATAAATTTCATATTCTTGCAATAATGGCATGATACAAATGATACTTTAGTATTACACAAATGATATCATACAGATGATACAGTATTATTATAAAAAATTTGTCCATAACTTGTGCCATCTTGGTGTTTAATATTACACTAAAGAGCAGAGAGGTTCTGGAGAGCAGAGAAAACCGTCAACAAAATGAAAAGACAATCTACCAAATGGGAGAAAATATATGCAAATCAAATATCTGATAAGGGGTTAATATCCAAAATATATAAAGAACTCATACAACTTAATAGCAAAGACCAAAAAACAACCAGTGTGATTAAAATATGGGCAGAGGATATGGATAGACATTTTTTTCAAAGATGTCCGTATGTCAAATGGCTATCAAACACATGAAAAAAATGTTCATCATCACTAGCCATCAGGGAGATTCAAATTAAAACCACATTAAGATACCACCTTACACCAGTTAGAATGGCCAAAATTAGCAAGACAGGAAACAACATGTGTTGAAGAGGATGTGGAGAAAGGGGAACCCTCTTACACTGTTGGTGGGAATGCAAGTTGGTGCAGCCACTTTGGAGAAAAGTGTGGAGATTCCTTAAGAAATTAAAAAATAGAGCTTCCCTATGACCCTGCAATTGCACTACTGGGTATTTACCCCAACGATACAGATGTAGTGAAAAGAAGGGCCATCTGTACCCCAATGTTTATAGCAGCAATGGCCACGGGTGCCAAACTGTGGAAAGAACCAAGATGTCCTTCAATGGACGAATGGAAGGAAGATGTGGTCCATATACACTATGGAGTATTATGCTCAGAAAAGATGAATACCCAACTTTTGTAGCAACATGGATGGGACTGGAAGAGATTATGCTGAGTGAAATAAGTCAAGCAGAGAGAGTCAATTATCATACAGTTTCACTTATTTGTGGAGCATAACAAATAACATGGAGGACATGGGGAGATGGAGAGGAGAAGGGAGTTGAGGGAAATTGGAAGGGGAGGTGAACCATGAGAGACTATGGACCCTAAAAAACAACCCGAGGGTTTTGAAGGGGCGGGGGGTGGGAGATTGGGGGAACCAGGTAGTGGGTATTGGGGAGGGCACGTATTGCATGGAGCACTGGGTGTGGTGCAAAAACAATGAATACTGTTACGCTGAAAAGAAATTAAAAAAAAAAAAGATGTTCGTATGTCCAGCTGATACATGAAAAGGTGCTCAACATCACTAATTGTCAGTGAAATGCGAAGTAAGACCACAACGAGGCATTACCTCACACCTGTTAGAATGGTTTTTATCAAAATGACAAGCAGTGACAAGTGTTGGTGAGGATGTAGAGAAAAGGCAATCCTCATGCACTATTGATGGGAATGTAAATTGTTATACCACCATGGAAAATAATATGGAGATTTCTCAAGAAATTAAAAATCAAATACCATATGATCGGGCATTTCCACTTTTTGGCATTTATCTGAAAGAAATGAAAACACTGATTCAAAAATATAGGTGCACCCCCATGTTCATTGCAGCATTATTGACAATAGCTAAGACATAGTAGCAACCTAAGTGTCCATCTATAGATGAATGCATAAAGATGTGGTATCTATACACACAATGAAACATTCAGTCCTAAAAAAGAATGAAATCTTGCCATTTGCAGCAATATGAGTGGGCCCTGAGGGCATTATGCTAAATGAAATAGGTCAGACAGAGAAAAACAAATACTGTATGATCTCACTTACATGTGAATCTAAAAAACCACCCACAACAGAGCTCATAGAATACAGAGAACAGTTTAGCGATGGAGAGTGGAGGTTGGGTGAAATGGGTGAAGGTGGTCAAAAGGTACAAACTTCCAGTTATAAGATAAATAAGTCATGGAGGTATAATGTTCAGCATAGTGACTATAATTACTATATTGTATATTTCTGAGTCACTGAGAGTAGATCTTAAATGTTCTCATCACAAGAAAAAAGTTTTTAATTATGTGTGGTACAGATGTTAACTAGACTTATTGTGATAATTTCACAATATATACAAATAATAAACCATTATGCTGTATACCTGAAACTAATAGAATGTCATATTTAAGTTACAACTCAAAAAAAAAAAAAAGGAGATGAATAGCTCAAAGGACATTGAAGAAGTATTTTAGCAGGAGTGACCACTATAGAAGTTCTGATTTTCTTGCGTCTGTTTTCTTTCTAGTGGTAAGGATAATTTATAAACTGTTAACTTTGTATGCTCTGCATGAACTCTTGGAAAAGTTTCAGACATGTATTGAATTTACCTTTTTTTGTTTTTTAACTACCAAAGATTCCAAAGAGAGGGGAGAAATTAACCAGAAAGTTTTATTACAAGAGCAACTTTTATGATTAAAATATCATTAACCATGGTTTAGAATATTAGACTAATAACTTTTTAAATATAGCCGTGTATCATTTATGGATACCAGTCCATTAACCTGAGTTATCAACTCTATTTTACCTTCAATAACACTTAGGTTTTGAGGCAAACAATGAAAAAACCATTTTTCTCTGGCTTGTGTTTGTAAAATAACTTCTTGCAATCTATTTTATGTGCATTTGCATGTATGAAAAGAAGTAAACACTTATTACAGAGCCTTTATTCTTATAATTTAACTATGTGTAATTAATTTCCTGCCCATGAAAAATATTTTTCCTTTTAGTTAATTATCATCTAGGTTCTCAAGTTCTTCTTGTAATATTCTCCTGAATTACTTTCCTACCTGCTATAAAGTTTTATGAAACCATTCATTACATGTTAGGAAAACATTATTCCAGATCCAGATCTCTAAAGACTTCTTAAAAAACAATTTATAATCAAAATAAAAAAAAAACCTTTTGTGCTTTTAAGGATGCTATCAAGAAAGTAAAAAGACAATCCAAAGAATGGGATAAGATACTCACAAATCATATATTTAGTAAGGGATTTATATTCAGAATATGTAAAGAGCTCTTACGCTCAATAACCAAAAGACAAATAACCCAATTAAAAATCGGCAAAGATTCAAATAGACATTTCTCCAAAGAAGATAGATATACAAATGACGAATAAACACACAAAAAGATGCTCAACATTATTAGTCATTAGGGAAATGCAAATCAAAGCCACAATGAGATACCACTTCATACCCACTAGGATGGATGGTTATAATAAAAGACAGACAATAAAAGTGTAAGTGATGATTTGGAGAAATTGGAACCCTCATATATTGCTGGTAGGATTGTAAATGGTGCAGCCACTTGGGAAATCAGATTGGCAAGTCCTCAGGTGGTAAAACAATTACTGTATGAGCTAGTGATTCCAATCCCAAGTATATTCTCCAGAAAATTGAAAGCCTGTGTCCCCACAAAATATATACACAAGTGTTCATAGCATTATTATTCATAATAGCTAAAGAGCAGAAACAACCCAAATGCCAGTCAGCTGATGATGGATAATAAAATATAATGAATTTGTATGAAGGAATATTATTGTGTTGTGTTATGGGCTGAATTTTGTCTCCTGCCCAAATTCATATGTTGAAATCCTTACCCCCCTTATGATGATATGAGGAGGTGGGGACTTTGGGAAGTAATTAAGTTTAGATGAGGTCATGAAGTCATGAGCCCCCATGGTGGAATTATGCCCTTATAAGAAAAGGAAGAGACACTAGAGCTTCCTCTCTCCACCATGTCAGGATACAGTGAGAAGGCAGCCAGCTACAAGCCAAGGAATAAATCTGCTAGCACCTTGATATCGGACTTTCCAGCCTCCAGCACTATGAGAACTAAATGTTTGTTGTGTAAGCCACCCAGTCTATGTTATTTGTTACAGCAGCCTGAACTAGACAGGTTGTGTGAAGGGATGAAGTATTGATATATGCTACACATGGATGAACCTTGAAAACATCATGTTAGTGAAGAAATCAGACACCAAAAACCACACACACACCACACACACACACACACACACCACACACACACACACAAGAAGGGGCTCCTGGGTGGCTCAGTGGGTTAAAGCCTCTGCCTTCAGCTCGGGTCATGATCCCAGGGTCCTAGGATCGAGGCCCACATGGGGCTCTCTGCTCAGCAGAGAGCCGCCTTCCTCCTCTCTCTCTCTCTCTCTCTCTGCCTGCCTCTCTGCCTACTTGTGATCTCTGTCAAATGAATAAATCTTAAAAAAAAAAAAAAAGAAAAGAAAGAAAAAAACATAGAGGGAGCTGGTCCATTAAAACCAATCCCAAATCAGCTAGTGGAGATGTGATTCAGCTTCAGCATTGCCAGTCATTTCTCTCACAAGACAGGTTGTAAGAGAGGTCATAACATCTCCCTTAGAAGCAGACCACTGTGCACATGCGGGACCTCCCTGTTTCTGCCTTGCACCTGTTGGGTTGGTGGGACCTGCTTAGACATGTGAACCCGGAAGAAGTCTCCAGCAGTGGCTGAACCTGGTGCAATAGTACCTGAGTATTGTGAGCATCACCTTTGTTTTTTTCTTTTAAACTGGTCCAGCAGTCTTGTCTTTGCTTGAAATCTTCTGGCAAGAAAAAGAATGCAAGTAATTAGACTTAATCTGATGCACTAACTTTTTAGTTCTAAAAGCACTTACAACATAAACCTTTGGATGAGGATGGTAGCAATTTCTAATTACTGAAATCCCTTGTCCTAATTATACTGAAATCCCCATAAATGAGTAACGGCAAGTGTCATGAGGCTGCCTGAAAATTTTCTCTTAAATTTATTTCTTTGATTGTGGAAACATGAACATTGCACAAACTTACCATTTTAAGTATTTTGAAGTGTACGGTTGAGTGGCATTAAATGCATTCCCTTCATTGTACATGAGGCTACTTTTTGAAATTTATCTTTTACTTGGTCACCTTTTCCCTTCAGAATAGGAAAGTGCATTCCAAGTCCTTCCACATCCAGTTCAGGGACATCAGTATTATTGTAGAGAGAGCCCTGGCACCAATCAGATAATTCTGAATTGCTTCATCCAGTACTTTTTTGGGTAGGTTGTGTGAAGTCAGGATTAGCAAATTCTGGATGAAAAAGAATGCAGGTCCCAAGGATCCATCATAAGTAACGTCAGTGGAAAATTCTTTCTTTGAGATTGCCTTGATTCCAGTAGACTGTTTAATCCACTTGGCTTTCCTATGTCATACTTGTTGAATTCTTTTCCTAAATCAGGGCAGACGTAATTACAGCCCTTCTTTACTTCCATAGCTGTTTCCAGGGATTGCTCTAGAGGAATTCCTACTTCTCAGCCTCTCAGCAGTTGCTCAATGAAATATGTTATAACTTGCCCTGTGATTGGAATGTGCCTGCCACAGCTGCAGATCACAGGTCCTTCAGCTCCAGGAAGGACAGGAGTGGTACCATCTTCACTATATGGTCACCACACCAGTCACTATCAATTTTCTTACTTGTTTTGATGCTCGGGATGCTGCCTATGCAAGAGCAGCCTGCATGGCTATGTATAAGCCTGAAGTTTTGTAGGGCTTGAATATTATTTTAACAATGTATTCTGTTTTCTGGAGCATTTAGTGGAGGTTTAATCAGCAGAAAGCAATGACTTTCAAATTCTGCTTTACATATTTAAAGAACACTTGCTCCATAGACCTTTCCATCAAGTGACAGTCTTCAACTATACCATACTGAGTTGGCCATTTCATGGTACATGTTGCTTTTCCTATTACTTCATGCCCAATAAAGAAATCCAGGTTCACATTGCCTTTTCCCAGGAAGCTAAGATGGCCATAGATGTCCATGTCACAGTAAGATCCAGGCTGGACCACAGTCAGAGAATTCTGTATAATTGTTTTGAATGGAGGTTATAGGGGAAGCAGGATAACCCTTTGATTTCCAGGTTATTGTTTGCATCATTATTATTCTTTTTTTTTACCTTCTTTTGTTTCAAATTTTTATTTAACATATAATGTAATATTGTTCCCAGGAGTAGAATTTAGTGATTCATCACTTACATATAACACCTAGTGCTCATCACAACAAATACCGTCCTTTTAAGAAAATACAAGTCAAAGAAGTCATGTGATGAAATGGGGAACGACAGCAAGGTTTTGAGGACACTGAGCCTATCAGAAGCAGCTGGTGTGCTCCTGCCACTGGCCTGCTGCTGGAGGCATTTTCTCAGTGGAGGAGGATGGCTCTCCAGAGTAGGGGAATGGGGATTGGTACAATGATGACGTAGTCTGATACAAAATAAGACCAAAGAGAAAAAGCCAAAACAGGTCTAGAAATTGGTTCAAGTCTGACTCTGTGGCTAAAGAGGCAACTTTTGTTATTTTGGCTTGATTCTTAGGAAAGAAGTGTTGGTGACCAAAATGAGGATCACAGCTGGGTACTATGTGTTTGAGTTGTGGGTACATACAAGATGACTGCTTTATACATTTGGATATCAATATATTCATAATGTTCTATTGTAATTATATTAAATTAGAGTGCACTAAAGACCCCATGAAGTCAGAGACCTTGTTCATTTTGTGAACTGCTCTATTCCCGGTAGCTAGAAAAGTGACTGGCACTTAGTAGTTGCTTTTAGATGCTCAGTACATGTTGAATGAATCTACTATTTCAAAGATGAAATTAAGCACAGCAGGAATACCTGAACCCACATGAACCCTATCACATCACTGACCCCTTTAAAGGGCACATATAAAATTGATGTTGAAGTTTGGTCATAAGTTAATTGTTTGTCTCCTTATTTATTCTACTGTTCTCTCTTGGAGAGAGTTAGCTTCTTAATTCTTTCTTCTTTCCAGTGAAAGCCAATTGTCATCCTTTATTCATATTAAGTATAAATCAGGTACTTCAAGGCAATAGTTTTCCAAAGGTAATTAAATTTTCTAAATTGATGAGATGATAGCTTAGTACAGCATTTAAATAATAATTTTTATAATGGGGAAAGATTCCTTTTTCTTTATGGATCAGTTTTATTTATTTATTTTTCATTCATGCATATTTTAAAAATTTATTTGTTTTTTAATTAACATATAATATATTATTTGCTTCAGAGGTACATGTCTGTGAATCATCAGTCTTACACAATTTACAGCACTCACCATAGCACATACCCTCCCCAATGTCCATACTTAGCCACCCCATCCCACTCATCCTCCTCCCCTCCAGCAGCCGTCAGTTTGTTTCCTGAGATTAATTCTTTTATGGTTTGTCTCCCTCCCCAGCCCCAACTTGTTTAATTTATCCCTGCCTTACCCCCACAACTCCCCTCCTTGCCTCTCAAATTCCTCATATCAGAGAGATCATATGACAATTGTCTTTCTCTGATTGACTTATTTCACTCAATGTAATACCCTCTAATTCTATCCACATCATTGCAAATGGCAAGAGTTCAATTCTTTTTGATGGCTGCATAGTATTCCATTGTACATATACACCACATCTTCTTTATCCATTCATATGTCGATGACATCTGGGTTCTTTCCATAGTTTGGTTATTGTGGACATTGCTGCTATAAACATTGGGGTGCACGTGCTCCTTCAGATCACTACATTTGTATCTTTAAGGTAAATACCCAGTAGTGTGATTGCTAGGTTGTAGGGTAGCTCTATTTTTATCTTTTGAGGAACCTCCATGCTGTTTTCCAGAGTGGCTGCACCAGCTTGCATTTCCACCAACAGTATAGGAGGGTTCCCCTTTCTCCGCATCCTCACCAGCATCTGTCATTTCCTGACTTGTTAATTTTAGCCACTCTGACTGGTGTGAGGTGGTATCTCATTGTGGTTTTGATTTGTATTTCCCTGATGCCGAGTGATGTGGAGCACTTTTTCATGTGTCTGTTGGCCATTTGGATGTCTTTGCAGAAATGTCTGTTCATGTCCTCTGCCCATTTCTTGATTGGATTATTTGTTCTTTAGGTGTTGAGTTTGATAGGTTCTTTATAGATTTTGGATACTAGCCCTTATCTGATATGTCATTTGCAAATACCTTCTCACATTCTGTCAGTTGTCTTTTGGTTTTGTTGACTGTTTCCTTTGCTGTGCAAAAGCTTTTGATCTTGATGAAGTCCCAATAGTTCATTTTGTCTTTGGTGATGTTTCTAAGAAGAAGTTGCTGTGGCTGAGGTCAAAGAGGTTGCTGCTTCTGTTCTCCTCAAGGATTTTGATGGATTCCTGTCTCATATTGAGGTCTTTCATCCATTTTGAGTCAACTTTTGTGTGCAGTGTAAAGAAATGGTCCAATTTCATTTTTCTGCATGTGGCTGTCCAATTTTCCCAACACCATTTGTTGAAGAGGCTGTCTTTTTTCCATTGGACATTCTTTCCTGCTTTGTCGAAGATGAGTTGACCATAGAGTTGAGAGTCAATTTCTGGGCTCTCTATTCTATTCCATTGATCTATGTGTCTGTTTTTATGCCAGTACCATGCTGTCTTGATGATGACAGCTTTGTAATACAGCTTGAAGTCTGGAATTGTGATGCCACCAACTTTGGTTTTCTTTTTCAATATTCCTCTGGCTATTCAGGGTCTTTTCTGGTTCCATAAAAACTTTGGATTATTTGTTCCATTTCTTTGAAAAATATTGATGGTATTTTGATAAGGATTGCATTAAATGTGTAGATTGCTTTAGGTAGCATAGACATTTTCATGATATTTGTTCTTCCAATTCATGAGCATGGAACTTTTTCCCATCTTTGTGTCTTCCTCAATTTTTTTCATGAGTACTCTATAGTACTCTATAGTACTCATAGTACTATATAGTTTTCTGAGTACAGATTCTTTCCCTCTTTGATTAGGTTTAATCCTAGGTATCTTATGGTTTTGGGTGCAATTGTAAATAGGTTTGACTCCTTAATTTCTCTTTCTTCTGTCTTGCTGTTGGTGTATAGAAATGCAACTGATTTCTGTGCATTGATTTTATATCCTGACACTTCTCTGAATTCCTGTATGAGTTCTAGCAGTTTTGGAGTGGAGTCTTTTGGGTGTTCCACATAAAGTATCATATCATCTGCAAAGAGTGATAGTTTGACTTCTTCTTTGCCATTTTGGATGCCTTTTATTTCTTTTTGTTGTTTGATTGCTGAGGCTAGGACTTGCAGTACTATGTTGAAGTGGTGACAGTGGACAGCCCTGCTTTGTTCCTGACCTTAGGGGAAAGCTCTCAGTTTTTCCCCATTGAGAATGAAATTTTCTGTGAGGTTTTCATAGATGGCTTTGATGATATTGAAGTATGTACCCTCTATCCCTACACTGTGAAGAGTTTTGATCAAGAAAGGATGCTATACTTTGTCAAATGCCTTTTCAGCATCTATTGAGAGTATCTTATGGTTCTTGTCCTTTCTTTTATTACTGTATTGTATCACATTGATTGATTTGCAAATGTTGAACCACCCTTGCATCCCAGGAATAAATTCCACTTGGTCGCGGTACATAATCCTTTTAATGTACTGTTGGATCCTGGTGGCTAGTATTTTGGTGAGGATTTTAGCACCCATGTTGATGAGGGATATTGCTCTGAAATTCTCCTTTTTGATGGGGTATTTGTTTGGTTTTGGGATCAAGGTAATGCTGGCCTTATAAAATGAGTTTGGAAGTTTTCCTTCCATTTCTATTTTTTAGAATAGTTTCAGGAGAACAGTTTTTAATTCTTCTTTAAATATTTGGTAGAGGGACGCCTGGGTGGCTCAGTGGGTTAAAGCCTCTGCCTTCAGCTTAGGTCATGATCCCAGGGTCCTGGGATCGAGCCCCACATCAGGCTCTCTGCTCAGTAGGGAGCCTGCTTCCCCTTCTCTCTCTCTGCCTGCCTCTCTGCCTACTTGTGATCTCTGTCTATCAAATAAATAAATAAATAAAATCTTTAAAAAAATAAATATTTGGTAGAGTTTCCCTGGAAAGCCATCTGGCCTTGGATTCTTGTTTGTTGGGAAGTTTTTGATGACTGCTTCAATCTCATTACTGGTTTAGGGTCTGTTCAGGCTTTCTATTTCTTCCTGGTTCAGTTTTGGTGTTTATATGTCTCTAGGAATGCATCCATTTCTGCCAGATTGTCAAATTTGCTGGTCATAATTTGTTCTTATAATTGTATTTCTTTGGTATTGTTTGTGATCTTTCTTCTTTCATTCATGATTTTATCATTTTGGGTCCTTTCTTTTTTCTTTTGGATAAGTCTGGCTAGGAGTTTATCAATCTTATTAATTCTTTCAAAGAACCAGCTCCTAGTTTTGTTGATTGTTCTTTTGGTTTTTATTTCATTGATTTCTGCTCTGGTCTTTATTTCTCTTTTGCAGGATTTAGGCTTTTTTTTTTTTTTTTTTTTTTTTTTTTTTTTTTTTTTGCTGTTCTTTCTCCAGCTCTTTCAGCTGTAGTGTTAGGTTGTGTACTTGAGACCTTTCTTGTTTCTTGAGCAAGGCTTGTATTGCTATATACTTTCCTCTCAGGACTGCCTTTGCTGCATCCTAAAACTTTTGAACTATTGTGCTTTCATTTTCATTTGTTTCCATGAATTTTTAAAAAATTATTCTTTCATTTCCTGGTTGACCCATTCATTCTTTAGCAGGATGCTCTTTAGCATCCTATATTTGAATTTTTTTTTTTTTAACTTTCCTCTTGTGGTTGAGTTTTGGTTTCAAAGCATTATGGTCTGAAAATATTCAGGGAATGATCCCAGTCTTTGATACTGGTTGAGGCCTGATTTTTGACGCAGGATGTGATTTATTCTGGAGGATGTTCCAGATGCACTAGAGAAGAATGTGTATTCTGTTGCTTTGGAATGGTATGTTCTGTATATATCTATGATGTCCATCTGTTCAAGTGTTTCATTTGAAATCTTTATTTCCTTCTTGATCTTTTACTTAGATGATCAGTCTATTTCAGTGAGAGGGAGCTGTTAAAGTCTCCTACTATTATTGTTGATGTGTTTCTTTGATTTTGTTATTAATTGGTTTATATAATTGGCTGCTCCCACATTAGGGGCATAGATATTTACAATCGTTAGATCTTCTTTTTGGACAGACCCTTTAAGTATGATATAGTGCCCTTCCTCATGTCTTATTATAGTCTTTGGCTAATATCTAATTTCTCTGATATAAGAATTGCTACCCAGCTTTCTTTTGATGTTGATTAGTATGGTAAATTGTTTTCCACCTCATGACTTTAAATCTGGAGGTGTCTTTGGGTCAAAAATGAGTTTCCTGCAGACAGGATATTGATGGGTCTTGTTTTTTTATCCATTCTGATACCCTGTGTCTTTTGATTGGAGCATTTAGCCCATTTACATTCAGGGTAACTATTAAAGACATGAATTTACTGACATTGTATTGCCTATAAGGTGACTGTTACTGTGTATTGTCTCTGTTCCTTTCTGGTCTGTTACTTTCAGGCTCTCTCTTTGCTTAGAGGACCCCTTTCAATATTTCCTGTAGGGATGTCTGGCATTTGCAAATTCTTTTAGTTTTTGTTTGTCCTGAAAGCTTTTTATCTCCCCTTCTATTTTCAGTGATAGTCTAGCTGGATATAGTATTCTTGGCTGCATATTTTTCTCATTTAGTACTCTGAATATATCATGCCAGTCCTTTCTGGCCTGCCAGATCTCTGTGAATAGGTCTGCTGTCAACCTAATATTTCTACTATTATATGTTATAGACCTCATGTCCTGAGCTTCTTTCAGGATTTTCTCTTTGTCACTGAGACTTTTAAGTTTTACTATTAGATGATGGTGTATGGACCTATTTTTATTGATTTTGAAGGAGGTTCTCTGTGTCTCCTGCATTTTGATGCTGCTTTCCCAAATTAGGGAAATTCTCTGCATAATTTGCTCCAACCCCCCCTTCTTCTGGGATCCCAATTATTTTAATATTGTTTCATCTTATGATATCACTTATCTCTTGAATTCTCCCCTTGTGGTCCAGTAGTTGTTTATCTCTACTTTTCTCAGCTTCTTTATTCTCTGTCATTTGGTCTTCTATATCACTAATTCTCTCTTCTGCCTCATTTATCCTAGTAGTAAAAACCTCCATTTTTTATTGCACCTCATTAATAGCTTTTTTGATTTCAACTTGGTTAGATTTTAGTTCTTTTATTTCTCCAGAAAGGGATTCTCTAGTATCTTCCATCCTTTTTTTCAAGCCCAGCTAACACCTTGATAATGTCATTCTGAACTCTCATTCTGACATCTTGCTAATGTCCATGTTGATTAAGTCCTTAGCCATTGGTACTGCCCCTTATTCTTTTTTTGGGGGGGTGAGTTTTTCCACCTTATCATTTTATCCAGATGAGAAGAGATGAATGAGAGAACAAAATATTAAAGGATACAAGAACCCCAGAAATATATACATTAACCAAATCGGAGGAGACTCAAAACTGGGAGAAGAAATGATGAATAAAATAATTAAGCTGGTGAATGGAACAGAGTCACACACTTGATTTTGGGTGTACTTTGTCTGTTAGAAGAAACTATCTCCCAAAATTTTAAAGAAAGAAAAACATATGTGTACAAAAATAAAGGTAAACATAATGAAGGAATGGAATATGATTGTAAAAATGAAAATTAAAAAAGATTCTAAAAAAGGAATTGATAAGACAGGAAGTTGGTTGAAAAAAGAAAGGGGAAGAAAAAAATGAATGTGACCAGGCTAGAGACTAGAACAAAGCCATGTGCTAGATTTAGGGTATATTTTGATCTGTTAGAAGAAGCTGTATCCCAAAATTTTAAAGAAAGAGAAACCTATATGTATACAAAAAATAAGTTTAAATACAATGAAGGGACAGAATATGACTATGGCAATGTAAAGTACAAAAGATTTTTTAAAAAGATATTGATAAGATAAAACAGTTAAAAATGTTAAAATAGGAAAGAGGAAAAATTAATAAAGAATAGAAAAAGAAAAAAATAAACTTTAAAAAATTTAACTTTGAAGGACTATAGAATCATGGGGAAAAAGCCATCAATTCTATATGTTGTATTTTCCTAGCTCTGGAGTTCCACAATTCTTATTCATCAGTCAACTTGGTCTTGGCTGGATGGTCTTGCTAATCTTATGGGGGAGTTGCAGTGATTCTCAAAGGTCTTTACCTGAGGCAAAATTGCACTGCCCTTGCTGGGGGCCAGGCTAATCTGCTTGGTTTTGCTTTTGGTAGGTTTTGTTCTCTGAACACTTTCTATACAGCTTTGGGGGACAGGAATGAAAATGGCGGCCTCCCAATCTCTGGCCCAGATAACCTGAGACCTTGGGGTCCCACTCCTCAGTGTGCCCTCAAAGAAAAACATTCAATCACTCCCATTTCCCTAGTCTCCAGCCACACTCCATGCTCATCCAGCTTGTGACCGAGCATTTCTATCTCTTGTGCACTTCCCCATTTGGAGCCTCCAAACCCAGCAGATTCCTACAGTGCAACTCCCACAATGCTCCTCCTGGAGGAGGAAGGAGGGGGTCTCCCCAGATCTGCCACTTATGGAGTCCCAGCTCAAAGAGCAGTGGCCCAGCTATGTCTTGGATCACAGTTAAAATAACCTCAACCTGAAAGCCCCCTCTTCATCTCTGTCTCTGCAGCTGTCTTCCCTGCTCCAATACCCAGGAATTCTGCCACACTCAGACACCCCTGGTCTTTTTGTGACCCCGGGGGTCCTGAGACCACACTGTCCCCACAAGTGCTCCATCCCCCGCTTAGCCTCAGGTGTGCCACTTCCCTCAGTGGAGCAGACTTCTCAAAGTTTCAATTTCATGCTCTGCTGCTCTACTGCTTGCCGGGAGCCTGCCCCTCCCCTGTGGTCTATCTTCCTGTCGCTTCGGATTCACTTCTCTGCACATCCTGCCTTCCAGAAAGTGGTTGCTTTTTTGTTCCTAGAACTGCTGCTCTTCTTCTCTTTGATCTCCTGTTGTGTTTGTAGGTGTTCAGAATGGTTTGAGAACTACCTAGCTGAACTCCTGGGACCCAAAGATATTTAGGTCTCCTACTCCTCCACCATTTTGCTCCTCCCCTAGATTGGTTTTGTTTTAAAATTCTTATTGACATTGAAAATTTTGGAAAATAGTGTGGAAAGTGATTTGACTTACACTGGAACTCTAGAGAAAGAATGAAACTCTTAGCAGAAAAGAGGCTCTCTGTGGGCTCACACAGGATGGAATCTATAGTTTTCCTTTCCTCTTTCAAAAAAATTTTTTTGCTCTTCTTTTTTTCAAAGAGGTGACAAAGAATGATTCATTTTTCACCCTGACTCTGAGGGATATGTTGTATGTGGTGGTATTTCTTCCTCTTGCTCATAAAGAAGTCATACTAATAGTAACCAAGATCTTATAGCATCCTTAGTGGGTGATTTGATTTTGGGGAGAATAAACTAAGTACCACTCAACATTCAAACATCATGCAATAGTATTTGACATATTAGCCTAGTCGTGGACAAAGTTGGCCATAAATTCCAAATATCTCATAGATCTGCCACCCAAAGAACACCTGCAGGGCACACACATATACAGGAAACCAACACTAAAAACGCCAGCACTCAGGACCAGGCAGGTCATGGTCACCAGCCACTGATAGGCTTTGGCAAAAGCATCTAGTTGTCATTTCCAAATTTGGGGTTTGTTTTGTGTCCAGAGCCCATATCAAACACATTGTTGCAATCAAGCAAATTGTCTGTCATGGTAAGTTTCATGGAAATGTTTTCTTGCACTTCTCTGATGCATATAAATAAGGTGAAAATCCTATTTTGCTTTCTTTTGAATATGAAATGTTAAGATTATAAAGGACGGTGTTATCACAACATAGTAGTACTTGAAAATATATTCTGTAGCTGAAACCAAATCATATTCTTCCCACAAATGAATTATCTAGCATTATGAGTTTCTGAAAAGCCTATACAACCAGACTAATGTCTTCTTTTGTTGTTGTTAGTTTAAAGTTGTTGTGACATTTACTCCTTATTTTCCTTTCAAATGTAAAATTGGCAAAAATACTTTGTAAGCTGTGATGTGCCTTTCATGTGTAAACCACCATGATTTCCAAGAGTTTAAAAATTGCATTTGGCACTATTTATAAAAAGGATTTTTTTGGGGGGGGTTATGATTATGTTTCTGGTTGCATTTCACTCAGCAGATGTCCCTTGTCAGGGGCATACATCTATAAGAAGCAAATCATTCATCTGCTTGCAGTGCTACATGTGCTGAAGAAAGGGCTTTGTAGCTACCAGCAGAAGCCAGATCTAAATCTGTGATTCAAAAAATGCCAAAGGCACTTCTGCTCAGATAATTGTATGAAGCCAGGTGGGATTAATTAGGGACATTATATACTCATGACTGAAGTGCCAGCTTTGGTTCCATTCCCATGGATTCCTGACACCACTGTTAATCTCAGAATTTTAGATACTGATGGTAGAGTCCAGACTCACCACCACCATCAGGAAACTTGGAGGAGGTTTTAAGATATCAGGGTCTATGCATCTCCGTGCTACTTCCCTTTTGTTTGTATTTGTAAGGAGTTGCTCTGGTAGGAGGAACAAGGCAGGGGGAAACCTTGTATGGAGGGCAAGCAATGATAAAATGGCCAAGTCTTTTCATGGTGGTCAGGTTGGTGGCAGCTGCTGCCCCAACCAGTTCTGAGGCTTTGGGAGTTTTATCTAGTTTCTCCTCCTGATCCAGCCTCAGTCCTTGAGAATTTGGACCTGAATGGAAGGAGCTAAGGCCTAACCAAGGGCTTGGGGGCAAAGAGCAATTTGTGTATTGTTAAAGGCAAGGTTGACCTGGGATGCCAAGAAATATCTGAATCCTGACTCCAAGCAAGGAGGTGGAAAGCCAGAACTCTGATGTGAAAGGTTAGCCAAAGAGAATGGGAAAGATGGAGTAAGCTAAGCAGACCCTGGAGAACTCTGCTGAGGCATTGAGGAAATGATCTTTCAGTTTCTTTTGGCCTAAAATGTGACTGATGGGAAAGCAATTTGCCTTTCCTTTAGATTTTTCTTGCCTATAGCTTCTTATATTTGAACTTGTTGAGCTATATGAGGACTTAGAGACCCATGGGAAGGGAGTGGACTTTTCTGCCTTATCACCATCACCATCATCTTATCACCATCACCAGGTGATATTTTGATGCACTTGTTTAGGAAGTGTCCTAATACAGAGGTCTAGACATCAAGCTTTAGGGGTAGAAAACTTCCATGGAAATATCAGACCAGGGGCACCTGGGTGGCTCAGTCGTTAAGCATCTGCCTTTGGCTCAGGTCATGATCCCAGGGTCCTGGGATTGAGCCCCGCATCGGGCTCCCTGCTCAGCGGGAAGCCTGCTTCTTCCTCTCCTACTCCCTCCGCTTGTGTTCTCTCTGTCGCTGTGTCTCTCTCTGTCAAATAAATAAATAAACTCTTTAAAAAAAAAAGAAATATCAGACCATGTTTGTACATTAAATGGTTATTTTCAAAGACAAGTACACATATATTGGTTCACATGTGCAGTCAGAATAATTGGTCAATGAGGAGGAAGGAGTTATTGCATCTGGACTGTGACCTAGTTTTCCTCTGACTACCAGGGAATGTGCCATGTGGGTTGGGGGAAGAAGGCAGGTAACCCTACCTAATCTCCTAGACAAAATGATTCTGTACCTCCAAGTAGATACACTAATGATATGTTCTTGTAGGAGGATCCTTTCTATGGATGTCCTTGAAAATAGACATAAAAGCTCGGGTATAAAACAGAGATGTGTCATAAACAAAATGCCCTCTTATTCTGTAAGAGAACCCCATAAATGCTCCATTGGAGACCTCATCCATCACCCTGGGCCTACGAACATGTGCTCATCATGAGAGGAAAGGACCTGGGGACCTCCCTTTTTGTTCCAGACTTCTTTCTGCTTTGTCTGAGACCCAGATTACCTGAATCTTTTACATCAAGACAAACCCTTAATACTGTAAGCTTACTGAGTAAGAGCTTGACTTGTGATACTTTGTATTAGTTCAGGTAATCATCAAGTAGAGAAAAGGAAACAAAGGAAATGGTTCCAAGTACACGTGCCCATTGCTTAAGATCCACTTTCTCTTAAGATCCACTTTCTTAGCTTTTTTAAATTTTGGACAATTGTACACATCTAATTTATGTAGAAGAATAAAAGAGGAAAGTTTTAAATCAGATTTGTTAAGTATTTGATGATTTTTTTCCTATTTTTTATTGTTGTAAAATATATGTAAAATATTTACCATTTTAACCATTTTTAAGTGTGACATTAAATACATTCACACTGTTGTGGAACCACCATTGCTATGCATTTTCAGAACTTTTTCACCATTCCAGATAGAAACACTATACCCATTAAATAATAGGTCCCTGTCCCTCCTCCTCTAGCTCCTGGTGCTTCTGTTCTACTTTTTGTCTCCATAAATTTACCTATTCTAGGTACCTCACTTAAGTAGAATAATACAACATTTGTCCTTTTGTGTCTGACTTATTTCTCTTAGCATAATGTTTGCAAGGTTTATCCATGTTGTAATATATATTAGCATTTCATTCATTTTTAAGGGTTGATAATATTCCATTGTGTACACACACACACACACACACACACCATACTTTTTTTATCCATTCATCTGTTGATGGACATTTATATTGTTTCCATATTTTGGCTATTGTGAATAATGCTGCTATGAAAATTGGTATATAAGTATCTGTGGAGTCCTTGTTTTCAATGCTTTTGGATATATACCCAGAAGTGAAATTGCTCAATCATATGGTACTCCTATATTCAACTTTTTGAGGAATAATCATACTGTTTTCCACAGTGATTATACCATTTTTACATTTCCAGTGGCAATGCAATGCATCTGGATTCCAATTTCTTCACATGCTTGCCAACACTTGTTCTGTTCTTTTCTTTCTCTTCCTTCCTTCCTTCCTTCTTCTCTCCCTCTCACTCTCTCTTTCTCTCTCCATTTCTTTCTTCTTTCTTTCTTTCTTTCTTTCTTTCTTTTTCATTTCTCTCTTCCTTTTTTTTTTTTTTTGATATTTGTCACCCTAATGAGTACCTTAGCTACTTTTTAGCTAAGTCTCATTATTAAATAACACTATATTGTCCCTTTGTGCAGCTAGTTCATCTTTCTGGGCAGCTTTGCCTCTGGAACAGCTTTGTCCCTAGAACAAAACTTCCAAGACTGAGCTGCTTATCTCTTTGGAGTTCTTTGTTAATTACATTCCCTTTTTGTTACCTCTAGCCAATGTCTTTGGGAAATTGATGGGTAAATAATAGAGAAGCTTGCAGGGCCATATTGACCCACTAGCATAACCTCATTCAATAAAAATAGTAAAGGAACAATAAATTCACATCAACTTTCTTTACAGGCTCTTTCTCTTGTGTGTCATCCTATTCAGCTTTGACTAACCACACAGGTAAAGAAGGATTTCACATATTTTGCCTGATCCACTGCTCTGCCCATTGTTCTGGCCTTCTAGACAGTTGAATGGCATATTTAATAAAAGTGACTTTTCTTTTCTTTCTTTCTTTCTTTCTTTTTTTTTTTTTGAGAGGGAGAGAGAGAGGGAATGCATAAGCAGGGGGAGGGGTAAAGGGAGAGGGGGGGAGAATCTTAAGTAGGCTCTACACCCTCCTCAGAGCCTAATATGGGTCTCGAACTCTAAGATTATGACCTGAGCCAAAATCAACAGTCAGACACTTAATTAAATGAACCACCTAGGTGTCCCAAAAGTGATTTTCATTTACTAATGAGATTATTGTTATTTTGAATATAATACTCAGTAAATTATCATGAGGAATTTATATTACCGACTGCTTGAGCTATTATTGCCTTAAAAGTGCATGCACATTCTGAATATCACAGATTGTTTTTGGTTGTTTTTTTGGTAAAAGTAACATCTGCTCACTCTAGATCTTTAGAGCCTATCTGCTTCTGTTACTGATGAAGCCCAAACATTCAGACTACAGTTGGCGCTACAGTGATGGAGACAAGGCTGGGGCCTGTTCTCCCTACTGGGTTGTTGATAAAATTGTCAGCCACGTTGTGGGGGCAGAATGCTGGCAACACTAATGTTCAGGATTTCTTAAGCTTTGCCAGCTGGCAATGATATCATCCAGGGGATAAATATGACCCTAACTCCCTGCTACATAAAATACAGACATATACAACATTCATTTTGATTCTTCTGTGATTTACTGAGTGCTGTAGAAATCTCTAAATATTATCAGAAGAAGCTGAATATAATCTGCCCTTTGCTTAAATTATCTTTTTTTAATAGAATGAGTGACGAAGATCTTAGGGTATTTTTGGCACTTTATGTAAGTGGCCAGTTTTATAAAATACATATAATGGTATTTAGATTCCTCACTTAAGCAACTAGGATCTTGAGTTGAAATAGAGTTTCTAGAGATATTGGTGATTTTAAGAGACTCTTTTTCTAAAACTTAACTTTATTTCTTCAGTGTTCCAAGCTTCATCGTTTATGCACCACACCCAGGGCTCCACGCAATACGTGCCCTCCTTAATAACCACCACCAGGCTCGTGGTTTGTCAGTGACTGTACATCCTCTAGGATCTTGCCAATCAGAGTGTGGCTGGGACCAGCACCATCACCTTCCCCTGGGAAATCATTAGAAAGGAAAGATCTTAGGTCCTTTTCCAGACGGGCAGGAAGAAGAATTTGCATTTTAACAAAATCCTTGAGTGATTTGTAAGCATATTAAAATGGAAGATGTGATTGTCTAGAAGAGTATTTCTATTTAAATTTAGAGGAAGATTTCTTTTATATCAAGTCATAGATGTCTAAAATGCATAAGATGCTCCTCTTCCTCTTATAACTGAGTAAAAGGATGCTGTAAAGATGAATCTTAGGTACTCTATCTTTAAGTGTCTGTTCAGGGAATTTTGGCAGTATTGTAACTGAAATACGATTTCCAAACCCATCTAAGTTTCTCTATAATTTGCTCTTTATCAGTTGTAACCTTAAAGTGAGTTTTCAAGGATGTGGTTCTTTTCATGAAGGATGGCATGGATTATAAATTGATATACTTTTTGGGATTGTAACATAATTTCTGTTCCTCTAGAGCCTCTGGAGAAAGATTGAGGAAAGTTGTAAGACATTAATAGGTTATTGCAACATCTTCTGTCTTAGCTAGTTTAACAAATACAAGGATTTTATTTATTTTAAAATTTTAGGTTTTTTTATTTTTTAGGTTTTTAAGTATAGATTTTATTCATTCATTTATTTATCTACAAGGTATTAAGTAAGGGCTAGAAGATGTTTTTTCCAAAAAAATTTTTTTTCATTTTAGAAATGTTTTAGAATAGGTGCAAATAAAATTTGTGTAAAATAAATCCTAGCAATTGAGGAAAAATATATTTTAAAAATATATTTTACTTCATATCTATTACTACTCAATACTGTTTTATATTGAACTGCTATATGAACTTATCATACATGAAAGCATGTAAATCAAGCAAGGTAGTTTTTAATATACCTCTTTTAAATTTTGGAAGTTTGCATTTCACAGTATTTAGAATTTTCACCCTCAGGTGCATGTACACCATTCACTGCATATAATATGAAATTTTTTTCATTTTCATTCCACAACTTCAATAAGTAGTAGCTCTGACATTAGAACAAAGATCTAAGTCTATGTGTAAATTCTGGCAATACTGGGGCTTGAATTTTCTAATTATTTTTCCTGCTAAAAATGTCTGAAGATGTTGAGTTACTGAGACATCTTTACTATTATGCCTTGGAAAGCATTTCATGGCATGTTTGCAGAACAACTGCTACATCTTAGGAAGCAGACATTAGCTCATGAGAGAACATAAATTTCTAATACAGAATTACTCTGATGTTTAACAAGAAGATGATGGTAAAATTGAACACCACATTCTCCTCCTCACTTTTTCTGGTAACAATATTGCGCTTAGCAAAATTAAGAAATCTCAGACTATTCTATGTGCTAATACTGTATCTCAGCCCTGAACATGTATACACACCCATGGCCTGTTCCTAGAAATAGGAAGAGGATATGAGGTCATTTGTGATAAACATTCTGGTACCAGATTATTCCAAAGTGTTTACTGACAAAATTCAAAATAACAGTCACTTGGCCACTATTACAGCTGTGTGTGAACTGCTTGTTTTTAAGAAAATATTCAGACATGAAACTGACACTAATTTTGAGAATTTTTTATTGTTTTATGCAATATATAAGTAGAGTCTGATGTGACTATAATTTTTGTGTTTATGAGAAGGGTTGGTTCATAAACATTCCCAAGTAGAACATAATGATTTTATTAGATCTCACAACCTTTTCTAATCTCTCTCTGCTAGAAAAAGTCAAGCACCCAGACAAATTAAAATAAATTGACCATTTCATATTGTTAGACGTTAACAGAAATTAATGAGCTTTAGTTTGTACTGTTCTTAAACTACTTAATTTTTACCACATTCAAGGACCTGGGAAATCCAGTTTCTTCTAACACAGTGGGGTTCAGTGTAGAGAATATGAGGCAGTCCCATATATGAGCAGCATGGAGGAAATCTATGTCCTAGCACAATTTACACTTCTGGTATCATCTGATTTTATATTTATGAGGATAAAATATACTTAATACTTGTTTGGGTAATAATGAAATTATTGAGCACAACTTCTTCTTTTTTTTTTTTAATTTTATTTTTTATAAACATATATTTTTATCCCCAGGGGTACAGGTCTGTGAATCGCCAGGTTTACACACTTCACAGCACTCACCATAGCACATACCCTCCCCAATATCCATAACCCCACCCCTCCTCTCCCAACCCCCCTCCCCCCATAAACCCTCAGTTTGTTTTGTGAGATTAAGGGTCACTTATGGTTTCTCTCCCTCCCAATCCCATCTTGTTACATTTATTCTTCTCCTACCCACTTAACCCCCCATGTTGCATCTCCTCTCCCTCATATCAGGGAGATCATATGATAGTTGTCTTTCTCCGATTGACTTATTTCGCTAAGCATGATACCCTCTAGTTCCATCCACGTCGTCGCAAATGGCAAGATTTCATTTCTTTTGATGGCTGCATAGTATTCCATTGTGTATATATACCACATCTTCTTTATCCATTCGTCTGTAGATGGACATCTAGGTTCTTTCCATAGTTTGGCTATTGTAGACATTGCTGCTATAAACATTCGGGTGCACGTGCCCCTTCGGATCACTACGTTTGTATCTTTAGGGTAAATACCCAGCAGCGCAATTGCAGGGTCATAGGGTAGTTCTATTTTCAACATTTTGAGGAACCTCCATGCTGTTTTCCAGAGTGGTTGCACCAGCTTGCATTCCCACCAACAGTGTAGGAGGGTTCCCCTTTCTCCGCATCCTCGCCAGCATCTGTCATTTCCTGACTTGTTAATTTTAGCCATTCTGACTGGTGTGAGGTGATATCTCATGGTGGTTTTGATTTGTATTTCCCTAATGCCGAGTGATATGGAGCACTTTTTCATGTGTCTGTTGGCCATCTGGATGTCTTCTTTGCAGAAATGTCTGTTCATGTCCTCTGCCCATTTCTTGATTGGATTATTTGTTCTTTGTGGGTTGAGTTTGCTAAGTTCTTTATAGATTTTGGACACTAGCCCTTTATCTGATATGTCATTTGCAAATATCTTCTCCCATTCTGTCCGTTGTCTTTTGGTTTTGTTCACTGTTTCCTTTGCTGTGCAAAAGCTTTTGATCTTGATAAAATCCCAAAAGTTCATTTTTGCCCTTGCTTCCCTTGCCTTTGGTGATGTTCCTAGGAAGATGTTGCTGCGGCTGAGGTCGAAGAGGTTGCTGCCTGTGTTCTCCTCGAGGATTTTGATGGATTCCTTTCTCACACTGAGATCCTTCATCCATTTTGAGTCTATTTTTGTGTGTGGTGTAAGGAAATGATCCAATTTCATTTTTCTGCATGCGGCTGTCCAATTATCCCAACACCATTTATTGAAGAGGCTGTCTTTTTTCCATTGGACATTCTTTCCTGCTTTGTCGAAGATGAGTTGACCATAGAGTTGAGGGTCTATTTCTGGGCTCTCTATTCTGTTCCATTGATCTATGTGTCTGTTTTTGTGCCACTACCATGCTGTCTTGATGATGACAGCTTTGTAATAGAGCTTGAAGTCCGGAATTGTGATGCCACCAACTTTGGTTTTCTTTTTCAATATTCCTCTGGCTATTCGAGGCCTTTTCTGGTTCCATATGAATTTTAGGATTATTTGTTCCATTTCTTTGAAAAAAATGGATGGTACTTTGATAGGAATTGTGTTAAATATGTAGATTGCTTTAGGTAGCATAGACATTTTCACAATATTTATTCTTCCAATCCAGGAGCATGGAACATTTTTCCATTTCTTTGTGTCTTCCTCAATTTCTTTCATGAGTACTTTATAGTTTTCTGAGTATAGATTCTTAGTCTCTTTGGTTAGGTTTATTCCTAGGTATCTTATAGTTTTGGGTGCAATTGTAAATGGGATGGACTCCTTAATTTCTCTTTCTTCTGTCTTGTTGTTGGTGTAGAGAAATGCAACTGATTTCTGTGCATTGATTTTATATCCTGACACTTTACTGAATTCCTGTACAAGTTCTAGCAGTTTTGGAGTGGAGTCTTTTGGGTTTTCCACATAGAGTATCATATCATCTGTGAAGAGTGATAGTTTGACTTCTTCTTTGCCGATTTGGATGCCTTTAATTTCCTTTTGTTGTCTGATTGCTGAGGCTAGGACTTCTAGTACTATGTTGAATAGCAGTGGTGATAACGGACATCCCTGCCGTGTTCCTGACCTTAGCGGAAAAGCTTCTCAGTTTTCTCCATTGAGAATGATATTTGCGGTGGGTTTTTCATAGATGGCTTTGATAATATTGAGGTATGTGCCGTCTATCCCTACACTTTGAAGAGTTTTGATCAGGAAGGGATGCTGTACTTTGTCAAATGCTTTTTCAGCATCTATGGAGAGTATCATATGATTCTTGTTCTTTCTTTTATTAATGTGTTGTATCACATTGATTGATTTGCGGATGTTGAACCACCTTGCAGCCCTGGAATAAATCCCACTTGGTCGTGGTGAATAATCCTTTTAATGTACTGTTGAATCCTATTGGTTAGTATTTTGGCGAGAATTTTTTGCATCTGTGTTTCATCAAGGATATTGGTCTGTAGTTCTCTTTTTTGATGGGATCCTTGTCTGGTTTTGGGATCAAGGTGATGCTGGCCTCATAAAATGAGTTTGGAAATTTTCCTTCTATTTCTATTTTTTGGAACAGTTTCAGGAGAATAGGAATTAGTTCTTCTTTAAATGTTTGGTAGAATTCCCCCGGGAAGCCATCTGGCCCTGGGCTTTTGTTTGTTTGGAGATTTTTGATGACTGTTTCAATCTCCTTACTGGTTATGGGTCTGTTCAGGCTTTCCATTTCTTCCTGGTTCAGTTGTGGTAGTTTATATGTCTCTAGGAATGCATCCATTTCTTCCAGATTGTCAAATTTGTTGGCATAGAGTTGCTCATAGTATGTTCTTATAATTGTCTGTATTTCTTTGGTGTTCGTTGTGATCTCTCCTCTTTCATTCCTGATTTTATTTATTTGGGTCCTTTCTCTTTTCTTTTTGATAAGTCTGGCCAGGGGTTTATCAATCTTAATTCTTTCAAAGAACCAGCTCCTAGTTTCGTTGATTTGTTCTATTGTTATTTTGGTTTCTATTTCATTGATTTCTGCTCTGATCTTTATGATTTCTCTTCTCCTGCTGGGTTTAAGGTTTCTTTCTTGTTCTTTCTCCAGCTCCTTTAGGTGTAGGGTTAGGTTGTGTACTTGAGACCTTTCTTGTTTCTTGAGAAAGGCTTGTACTGCTATATATTTTCCTCTCAGGACTGCCTTTGTTGTGTCTCACAGATTCTGAACCGTTGTGTTTTCATTATCATTTGTTTCCATGAATTTTTTCAATTCTTCTTTAATTTCCTGGTTGACCCATTCATTCTTTAGAAGGATGCTGTTTAGTCTCCATGTATTTGGGTTCTTTCCAAATTTCCTCTTGTGATTGAGTTCTAGCTTCAGAGCCTTGTGGTCTGAAAATATGCAGGGAATGATCCCAATCTTTTGATACCGGTTGAGACTTGATTTAGGACCAAGAATGTGATCTATTCTGGAGAATGTTCCATGTGCACTAGAGAAGAATGTGTATTCTGTTGCTTTGGGATGAAATGTTCTGAATGTATCTGTGATGTCCATCTGGTCCAGTGTGTCATTTAAGGCCTTGATTTCCTTGTTGTCTTTTGCTTGGATGATCTGTCCATTTCAGTGAGGGGAGTGTTAAAATCCCCTACTATTATTGTATTCTTGTCGATGTGTTTCTTTGATTTTGTTATTAATTGGTTTATATAGTTGGCTGCTCCCACGTTAGGGGCATAGATATTTAAAATTGTTAGATCTTCTTGTTGCACAGTTCCTTTGAGTATGATATAGTGTCCTTCCTCATCTCTTATTATAGTCTTTGGCTTAAAATCTAATTGATCTGATATAAGGATTGCCACTCCTGCTTTCTTCTGATGTCCATTAGCATGGTAAATTCTTTTCCACCCCTCACTTTAACCTGGAGGTGTCTTCGGGTTTAAGATGAGTTTCTTGTAGGCAACATATAGATGGGTTTTGTTTTTTTGATCCATTCTGATACCCTGTGTCTTTTGATTGGGGCATTTAGCCCATTAACATTCAGGGTAAGTATTGAGAGATATGAATTTAGTGCCATTGTATTGCCTGTAAGGTGACTGTTATTGTATATTGTCTCTGTTTCTTTCTGATCTACTACTTTTAGGGTCTCTCTTTGCTTAGAGGACCCCTTTCAATATTTCCTGTAGAGCTGGTTTGGTATTTGCAAATTCTTTCAGTTTTTGTTTGTCCTGGAAGCTTTTATCTCTCCTTCTATTTTCAATGATAGCCTAGCTGGATATAGTAGTCTTGGCTGCATGTTTTTCTCGTTTAGTACTCTGAATATATCATGCCAGCTCTTTCTGGCCTGCCAGGTCTCTGTGGATAAGTCTGCTGCCAATCTAATATTTTTACCATTGTACGTTACAGACTTCTTTTCCCGGGCTGCTTTCAGGATCTTTTCTTTGTCACTAAGACTTGTAAATTTTACTATTAGGTGATGGGGTGTGGACCTATTCTTATTGATTTTGAGGGGGGTTCTCTGAACCTCCTGGATTTTGATGCTTGTTCCCTTTGCCATATTGGGGAAATTCTCTCCAATAATTCTCTCCAATATACCTTCTGCTCCCCTCTCTGTTTCCTCTTCTTCTGGAATCCCAATTATTCTAATGTTGTTTCGTCTTATGGTGTCACTTATCTCTCGAATTCTCCCCTCGTGGTCCAGTAGCTGTTTGTCCCTCTTTTGCTCAGCTTCTTTATTCTCTGTCATTTGATCTTCTATATCGCTAATTCTTTCTTCTGCCTCATTTATCCTAGCAGTGAGAGCCTCCATTTTGATTGCACCTCATTAATAGCTTTTTTGATTTCAACTTGGTTAGATTTTAGTTCTTTATTTCTCCAGAAAGGGCTTTTATATCTCCCGAGAGGGTTGCTTTAATATTTTCCATGCCTTTTTCAAGCCGGGCTAGAACCTTGAGAATCGTCATTCTGAACTCTAGATCTGACATATTACCAATGTCTGTATTGATTAGGTCCCTAGCCTTTGGTACTGCTTCTTGTTCTTTTTTTTGTTGTGAATTTTTCCGCCTTGTCATTTTGTCCAGATAAGAGTATATGAAGGAGCAAGTAAAATACTGAAATGGTGGCAACAACCCCAGGAAAATATGCTTTAGCCAAATCAGAAGAGATCCCAATTTGTGAGCGGGGAGAAAGGGGATAAAAAGGAGTTCAGAAGAAAACGGTAAAAGTTAAAAAAAATTGAGCAGAAGAAGAGAAAAAAAAAATTGAAAAAGAGAAAAAAAAATTAAATTAACTGCAAGGCTAAAGAATCATGGGGAGAAAGCCATGAGTTCCATGCTTTGCTTTCTTCTCCTCTGGAATTCCGCCACTCTCCTTGGTATTGAAACTGCACTCTTTGGTAGGTGAACTTGGTCCTGGCTGGGTTTCTCGTTGATCTTCTGGGGGAGGGGCCTGTTGTAGTGATTCTCAAGCGTCTTTGCCCCAGGCGGAGTTTCACCGCCCTTACCCGGGGCCGGGCTGAGTAATCTGCTCGGGTATGCTGGGTTTGCTTTCGGAAGCTTTTGTTCCCTGAGCGCTTTCCGTAGAGTTCCAGAGGGCGGGAGTGAAGATGGCGGCCTCCCAGTCTCCGGCCCGGAGGAGCCGAGAGCCCGGGGCCCCACTCCTCAGTGTGCCCTCAGAGAACAGCGCCTAATGACTCCCGTCACCCTGGCCTCCGGCCGCGCTCGGAGCTGACCGAGCCTGCGACCGGCCCAAGGTAACCCCAAGTTTAGAGCTCACTCCTCGGCTCTGTCTCTGCAGCTGGCTTCCCTGTTCTAATACTGGTAAGCTCTGCAACACTCAGACACCCCCGATCCTTCTGTGACCCTGTGGGACCTGAGGCTGCGCTGACCCCGCCTGGGCTTCACCCCAGTTAAGCTTCTGGAGCGATGTCCCTCAGCGGAACAGACTTTTAAAAGTCCCAATTTTGTGCTCCGTTGCTCCGCCGCTCGCCGGGAGCCGGCCCCTCCCCCCGCGGTCTATCTTCCCGTCGCTTTGGATTCACTTCTCCGCCAGTCCTACCTTGCAGAAAGTGATTGATTTTCTGTTTCTGGAATTGCTGTTCTTCTTCTCTTCAATCTCCCGTTGGATTTATAGGTGTTTGCAATCTTTAGATAAGCTATTTAGCTGATCTCCCGCTACCTGAAGTAGTCTCAGCCTGCTACTTCTCCGCCATCTTGACTCCTCCTCCTCTTCTTTTTTTTTTTTTAAAGATTTTATTTATTTATTTGACAGACAGAGATCTCAAGTAGGCAGAGAGGCAGACAGAGAGAGGAGGAAGCAGGCTCCCTGCTGAACAGAGAGCCCAATGCGGGGCTGGATCCCAGGACCATGAGATCATGACCTGAGCTGAAGGCAGAGGCTTTAACCCACTGAGCCACCCAGGTGCCCCGAGCACAACTTTTTGACTCTTCATGTTCCTGTGGCTTGCTGGGGTGGAAGGTATAAAGGCCTGACAATGCATCAAATATGGACTATGTATTCTCAAGTGTTGCCTTGACTCAAGGTTGTACATCTCTAACCCTTGGCACATGAATATTACCACTATGTCTAATTGTATGGCCCCAACAAATCTACTTTACTGTTCATTTCTTTGAAGAGGCCATGACATGAATGTGAGACACTTAGAGAACCATTATGCATCTTCTTGATTGTAATTTCAAAAATGGTTTTCTTAAGAAGGTAGACATATTTCTGATAGGAACACCAGAAGTGGAAAAATAATGAGTCTGGGAGTCAAACATGTAAAGACAGTCAACAAGATATATTAGTACATCTTGTCCCTTTAGAAACACTGCCACTTTCCCCTCAAGTACAGCTCTTTAAAGTTAATATAGTTTAAAAATTGAATTTTGGGAAGGACTAGTTGGCACTTGATAGTTAAGTATATATAATGAAACAGGAAAAAAAACAAGAAAGACATCACATTGCTTTATTTCATGGACTAACAGCTGGGATGCTCATTTACTGTCTTTTTCAGGCTAATAAAATTTTCTAAAACAGCCTTCCAAATACCACTAGGAAAGCCAAGATTTTTTTTTCTAGAAATCAAATGACTTCTTATAATACTATTTTATGGAATCTGCTGATTATTTTACCATTTGGGGATAAAGATATAGTCTCAAGAGCTGTAGAAATTCAACTCTACAAATTCAAATAACCGCTTCTCATGCTGTGCTGCTACAAATATAGACTTTCATTGCATCTTCATTTTATTGTACACCAAAACCAATGCACAACTATCAGGCAAGTAGCTGTCAGATGACAGTTTAGCCTGGGTTTGCGTGTCAATCTTCTGTGTATGTGCCTCCATATCCCCTCTCATCTCTTCATTCTCCCTGAAGAGACTGTTGGTGGAAGGAGGAAAAAATGGCAGCATGACAGTTGATATTGTATTAATTAGCCCACCCAGGGTTTGATGGAGAATAGGATGAAAACACTAGATAAATAAAGAGCTCTTTTTGGGGCATGAGATGAAAAGTCATACATCAGCATTTACTGATAAAGATACTTGAAAACTTTGCCAGATAAATCTGATGAATACAGATCTGGATTTTATTACTTTTGTTTGGGATTTCAGGATTATGTGTGCAGATGTTTCTAATGAAAGTAAAAATTATAATATCTATTTCTTCTTTATATTGTTGATTTCAGCTGTGCCCTCTTATACATCTTTTCATTAATTAAAATAATAATAATGGTAATAGGGAAAACTGATATTTATTGAGTATGCTAACTCTGACTAGTAATTATTATATTTTCCATATATAAATTAAATAATAAATTTAAGATATTTCCACCAGTGGGGGAAAAAAAAAGGTAGTTACTATTATTACGCGCTTTGAGGAGGTGAAGAAACTGAGGCCCAGATAGGTTTAGTAATTTTCCCAAATTATACAGCTAGTACGGGGTATCATCAGGATTTATTTCCAGAACCTGTTCCCTTCACCACTGTGTTATATAGCCATTCACTCATGGGCAGAACACACAGTGTTTTTTACCTCTGGCTGCTATGTGTATTATCTGCTGGCATACCATGGATTCACAGCAGACACTGGCAGGGAGATGCCAGTAAATAGAATCAGTTTCCTACATGATATTCTTGGAACTGTCAACATGGTCACATGGTGAGTCACAGGTAGAACCTCTGTGGCTAATGGCATGTGTATGAATAGTTCTGGCCCACACTGCCCTGAACAGTGTGTGAAAAATAAAACAAGTGAAATCCATGACTCATTTCCAGCCAGTCCTCAAGCTTTTACTTGGAAAAGTCCTGGGAGGATAGAACAGAGATTTTGAAATAAAAATTGTACAAATTTTAGGATTCTTTGTTCTAGCTCTTTGAAAAATGCCGGTGAAATTTTGATTGGGATGGCATTGAAAGTATAGATTGCTCTAGGCAGTATAGACATTTTAACAATGTTTATTCTTTTGATCCATGAGCATGGAATGCTCTCCCATCTTTTTGTGTCTTCTTCAAGTTCTTTCATGAGTGTTCTGTAGTTCCTTGAGTATAGATCCTTTACCTCTGGTTAGGTTTATTCCCAAGTATCTTATAGTTCTTGGTGCTATAGTAAATGGAATCCATTATCTAATTTCCCTTTCTATATTTTCATTGTTAGTGTATAAGAAAGCAACTGATTTCTGGACATTGATTTTGTATCCCACCACATTACTGAATTGCTTTATGAGTTCTAGTAGTTTGGGGAGGGAGTCTTTTGGGTTTTCTATATAAAGTATCATGTCATCTGTGAAAGAGTGTTTGACTTCTTCTTTGCCAATTGAATACCTTTTATTTCTTTTTGTTGTCTGATTGCTGTTGTTAGGACTTCTAGTACTATGTTGAACAAGAGTGGTGAGAGTGGGCATCCTTGTCATGTTCCTGATCTCAAAAGAAAAGCTGTCAGCTTTTCCCCATTGAGGATGATATTCGCTGTGGGTTTTTCATAGATTTTATGAAGCTGAGGAATGTTCCCTCTATCCTTATACTTTGAATCATTTTAATCAGGAACAGATGCTGTTTATCTTCTCAAATGCTTTTTTTGCATCAATTGAGACAACCATGTGGTTCTTCTCTGTTCTCTTATTGATTTGTTCTATCACATTGATTGATTTGTGAATGTTGAACCACCCTTGCATTCCATGGATAAATCCCACCTTGTCATGGCGGATAATCTTTTCAATGTACTGTTGAATCCTATTAGCTAGGATTTTGTTGAGAATCTTGGCATCCATACTCTTCAGGGATATTGGTCTGAATTTCTCCTTTTGGTGGGGTCTTTGCCTGGTTTGGGGATCAGGGTAATGCTGGTTTCATAAAAAGAGTCTGAAGTTTTCCTTCTGTTTCTATTTTTTGAAACAGCTTTAGGAGAATAGGTATTATTTCTTCTTTGAATGTTTGGTAGAATTCCCCGGGGAATGTGTCAGGTCCTGGGCTCTTGTTTTTTTGGGATATTTTTGATCACTGCTTCAATCTTGTTACTAGATATTGTTCTATTCAGGTTGTCAATTTCTTCCTGATTCAGTTTTGGAAGTTTATAGGTTTCCAGGAATGCATTCATTTCTTCTATATTGCTTAACTTATTGGCATATAACTGAAATAAAAATTGTGAAAAGAATGGATTTGGTTTTGTCATTAACGTTTTTGTGTAGAGATTCACTTTTCTTTTGCTCAAACCATAGTTCTTGGGTAAATTCTTTGCGGTGTATATGAATTTAGTCTTTATCAAATTAAGAATGATGACCTTTCATTTAAATACAATATCATTCCCCCTACTCCTGACCCTTTTTTTTCTCTTTTGGGTTCAATTCAGCAAAAGGTTATTGACCAAGGTTAATATAAGCAAAGTTCTGTGTTATGAAGGGTGAGGCATAATCCCTGTCCTCATGTGCACAAATAACCATACTACAAGGAAGCCTGTGATGGAGGATATGGTAAACATAAAAATGAAGTAACAGTACACAGATAAGGGAGAGATTATTTCTGACTTGGGAGTGGGGGACCAAAGCTTCAGAGAGAGGGTAGAATTTGGAAGCACTGAGGTGAAGAAGAAAGGTAATTTATGTAGAGGAAACAGGGTAAGCAAAGGTGGAAACTGCAGAGCAGGTTTAGGTGGTGGTAGGGGTAAGGCTAGAGGTGAGAAGAAGGAGGAACAGGAAAATGACATAGGGGATTAAGGCAGGAGACCTTCAGTTTAAATTATATGGGTCTTTAATAGTATGTAGATCTGTTGGTAACAGACACCAGTGCAGGGGGTGAGCAAGGAAGGTTTTCGAAATCTGACTAACCCAATCCTCAAGGCAAGATTTTAGGAGTTTAACTCTATGTAAAAGATGGCTCTATTCTGGAAGGTAAAGTTGAGAGCCTTTTAAAATCATTCAGGGAGAGAGAAAACAAGGACCTGAAATCGAGAGTACAACGAGAATGGAAAAGAAGGCATGGGTGGAGGTCAACTCAATGTGTGCAGTTGGCTGTGCTGGGGACTGAGAGTAGTTCATGCTTCTTGCCTCTGAAACTTCCAGTTCTGTTGAATGAGACACTCTGATGCAACTGACTGAAACAGAAAGCAACAGGGACCAACTTATTTCATACCCCCTCCATCTCCCCTTTTCTTTTAGTGATTTGTCATAGGGGTTATAAGAGAGAGATTATTTCTTGAAATAATCTGATGATGTTTTTCAGCTATCTATAGAATATTTTAAAAATGTTTTTAAAAGATTTTATTTATTTATTTGACAGAGAGAGGGAGAGCACAAGGGGGAGCAGCAGGCCAAGGGAGAGGGAGAAGCAGGCTCTTCAATGAGCAGAGAGTTGGACAGGGCTACATACTGGGACCTTGGGATCATGACCTGAGCCGAAGGCAGGCACTTAACTGACTGAGCCACCCAGACAGCCCCCTCTATAGAATATTTTTAAAGGAGTAAAGTAGAAAAGCAATCTATAAAACATTTGCTATTAGAATAATAAAATTAGTAGAGTATGAAATAGGTGGAAGAATTCTTGGGATGTATTTGTTTTTCTTAAGATTAAAAAATCAGCCAGTTCAATTGTGTAATAAGTATAATAAATACTACTGTGAGTGAATTTATAATGTTTGAACTCCTTTATCTCCTTGGATCACCCAGAATTTTCATTAATTTAATATTGCCCATAAAAATAGCTTGGGCCTGTTTTATTGAAGGAACTTTCTGACATTTTCTCAGTGCTTTTATATCTGTCCCCTATCTAAATGGGAAGGACAGAGACATGCATATTTAAAAGCAAGGGGTTTCCTTCAAAATTTTTCTGATATTAAAGGAAGATTCTAGGTCAGTTCTTTTCTATCTTTATGTTAAACATTATATTTGTTCTAAGCTGATTAAAAATGTAGCTTTCCATTAGCACAAACTTGGCAAAGCATCTCAGAGATTTGCTGAGGAAGGAAGTGCTGGTGAGTAGAAAGAAGAATAACTGGTAGTAGAAACAGGACAATACTGTACTCTTTAAATCTAGATTTCAATTTTTTTGCTTGTAGGAATAACAGAACAATTGAAGAAGGCAGAGCAAATGAATATTATTGAAAATTCAGCTAATTTTCACCTTATTGTCCTATAATCAGACTTGATATATAGTCACATGAAGATGTATACAAGATACTCCTAAATATTTAATCTCTAGTTTAAATAGAGATTTAACTAATAGATGTAACTAGCCTATTATCTGGCTAATAGATTAGATAACTATAGATAACTAGAGATAACTGGAGATAACTAGTTCTAGTAGTTAGTAGCAGAACTAGTAGAACTAGCTAACTCCCATTTGTTGGCACAAATTAGTTGCTTTCCATAGAGGTAGGTAACTCACATGCATAAATTCTTAGTTTCTTAAACTCTCCTCTCAAGATACTCAGCTTCACTCATTCTGGTTCCAGCTATATTCAAATATTATTTCATATCTACCAAGTCATATGTATACATTTCTTTCTTATCCAAGGAATTTATTAAGGCAACATGACTTTTCTAGGATTAAATTATGTTATTATTGAAGGAAATAGACTGACAGTTTAAGTAAATTAGGAAAGCCTCTTTGTCCAACACAAGAAATGCAAAATATTTAGTGTCTGAGAACTTTCATTTTTCAATTAGTATTGCTATCACTAATTTATTTTTAAAATTATAAATAGTGTATTCTGATTTTATAGAGTACATGTTAGAAAATGGGCTACTATTACCAGTTTCTGGGTTTATTGTCTTTCCTCTAACAGAGTGAATGATCTTTGAGTTCTAATTCTAAATTCCTAAGAGAGGACTCTTACAGATCAGGTATGGTACCTGGTGTCCAAAGATGATCTCCCACTGAGCCATAACTCCTGGTATTCATGCCTGTAATAGTTTCTTATTGTTATTGTGGCAAACTGGCACAGATTTTGTGGCTTAAACAATGCCAGTTTATTAGCTTTGGAGTTCTGTTGTTCATAACTCCAACATGGGTTTCAAGAGGCTAAAATAAATGTCAGTAGGGCTGCATTTCTTTCTGGAGGCCCTAGAAGAGAATCCATTTCTTGCCTTTTCCAAGCTCATGACCCCTTCCTCTATCTTTAGGCTAGCAATGACAGACTAAGTCTTTCTCACACTGCCATCTTTTTGGTTTTCTGGAGCTGGGAAAATTTCTCCATTTTGAAGTACTCATATGATTGCATTAAGCACGCCTGGATGATACAGGATATTTCCTTATGTGAAGGTCCATGCTTCTTCTTTTTCTTCTTTCTTCTTCTTCTTCTTCTTCTTCTTCTTCTTCTTCTTCTTCTTAGTAGAATTTATTCTCAGTGTAGAGCTCAATACAGGTCTTGAACTCATGACCCTGAGATTAAGACTTGAGCTGAGATCAAGAGTCAGATGCTTAACCAACTGAGCCATCCAGCTGCACTGTATGCCCATAGTTTTAATCATATTTGTGAAGTCCCTTTAGCCATGTAAGATAACATAATCACAGGTTCCCGAGATTACAATATAAACATGCCTGGAAGGCCATTTTCCTGCTTACTCTAATGCCCTTATAAGATAAGTACAGGCCCAGCTGATCTGTAATTGTGAGTGCATGAGAGATGCCAAGTGACACTTTCCACCTGAGTCCAGCAATCCACTAAACATTGAAAGATAAATTATTGTTTTAGGCCATTAGGTTGCTACACAAAACTGAATAATCATACAAATTGGAATGAGTTTTCCATCCTCTGACAAATCAACTTTGGCCAGGGGTTAAGGTCATTGTATCTGTTAGGTGTCAACTACAAAGGGTAGAAATTAACTCAGGTTAATTTAAGCAGAGGAATCATTTCTCAGCTCCTGGCTTGGAAATTTCTGCATTTGGTTTGGTTCCTCACTTAGGAATGTTTTGACAGTTGTGTTCAGGTACTTTTCAGTCTTTACTTTCAATTTAACATTCCAATTTACAAAGAAATTCAACATCTTCCAGAATTGTAATGAGGATTGAAGAAGCAGGCTTGGAGGCTAAGCAGCCAAGAACAATGCCCAAATATAATGTCCCAGAAAGAGGCCCAGTGAGAATATTGCTCCACCATCACGAGAGCCAAGTTCTAAACATGGGATCTGTATTAGTAGCACCAAAGGAGCTGACTGGATATTAAAACCAGTACTATTATTTCTCCTACCCCAGAAAGTCTATCTTTCTTCAATTGCCACTCTACCAGGTAAAGTTCCTGGTAGATCTTATTTCCTTGTGTCACTAGCTCTTGATTCAAAGTCCAGAGTAAGGGCATTTAGTTTGTAGAATGCTGCCAACTTTTAGCTACAAGAAGGCCCTGCCCCGTCACCCCTCACTACTCATTGAAGGTTTTGTTGAAATCATTTGGAATTTTAGTTTCGATTTTTAAAAATATTTTTTAGAAGTCCTTTCTTAATTTTATTAGAATTATAACCATATCTCAGCATTTATATATATGAAATATTCCCCTCCCCCAGTCTCATTGCTGTCTGCTATTTCCTATATACCATTTTGTCTTTCTTAAATGTTTTGGTAATTTTAAGCCATTTTTCTGGTAGACACTCTTAAGTAATATATTTTTTAAAGATTTTATTTATTTATTTGTCAGAGAGAAATCACAAGTAGGCAGAGAGGCAGGCAGAGAGAGAGGAGGAAGCAGGCTCCCTGCCAAGCAGAGAGCCTGATGCAGGACTCGATCCCAGGATCCTGAGATCATGACCTGAGCTGAAGGCAGAGGCTTAACCCACTGAGCCACCCAGGTGCCCCTCTTAAGTAATATTTTTCAGTAAGAATGAATGAGTAGCAATTGTTTTGCACATTTGATAGTTTCTCTTTGGCCCTCATATTTATTTTTTATTGATTGATTGAATTTATTTATTTGAGAGAGAGAGAGAGAGAGAGCAGGGGGAAGGGGCAGAGAGAGAAGACAGAAACTCAACCGGACTCCAAACTGAGTGTAGAGCCCTACTTGGTGTTCAATCTCATGACCCTGAGATCATGACCTCAGCCAAAACCAAGAGTTGGTTACTCAACTGACTGCAGCAGCCAGGACCTGTATCAAATTTTAAATCCCTTGAATTATTATTGAAAATAATTGTTTTATGAGACATAAAACAATAAAAGCTGAATGCTTCTGGTCAAAGATACACAGCTAGAAATACACAGCCCTGCAATTACCTATTAGTTGATTCTGCTATTCTTTGCCATTGTTATATTCTGTCAACATACTGGCACAGTTCCTATTTTGGGGGAAATGTCCTGTGTTAAATACTCCTTCTTCTGTGGTTTCATTAGCTTTGTATGCATATCCATATCAATATCCTTGCCATATTTAATTTTAATTTGATTTGTCTGTCTCTTCCATTAGAGGTTAAAGGTAAGGACTTCTGTATCTCCATGGCTGGTAACAGTATGCACTCAAAGTTGTTTTCATTGATCCTATCCAAGATCAGAGGTGTTAAGTTGGACTAGATGGGTCAATAAAGCCGGACTTTAAAGAATGGGCAGTTGGTGATGGTTCCAATGGATAAGCTGCCATTTGAAAAATGATGCTTGTTAGAAAGTAAGAGGGTCTAGAATGGGGGGCTCTGAATTAGTCAGGGCCCCAACAGGAAAGAGAACACTCAACTTAGGAGATTTCCAGGTAGATTTCTTTACACAGGGCCTATCTGTAAAAGTGAATGTTCTGGGGTAGAGAGCACCATAGGAGATGATGCATTATCCTGGGATTAGGGGCAATTGGACTTTACTGCCCTAGGCCCTAGTAGACAAGGGAAGGAACTGCTCCCAGAAAGAGTCATGTAGAGGCCTTTCTGAGAGAAGTGCTTCTTGGTCAAGGGACACAGTGAGGCAAGTAGTTGGGAAAATAGGTACCCTGTTCTTACCGCCTCCCTCCAAGCCATCTCTTTTTGCATTTCCCCACTAGCTGCCCTGGTTGATCCCATTTGGAATTCTGAGAGAATGGCGCCTGTTGATACAGTTTATCCAGATCAGTGTCCCAGGGTAGAAAGTAGGCTAGAGAGTAGATCTGGAGGACAAATCAAAGGTGTCCAGCATCAGATATGAGACTGTGAGTAAAACTGAGGATTAAGGTTGTCACCAGATTGGAGGGATATAGGGGAGGGAGTTATTAGCTCAATATGTTATTGCCTCACTGCAAACAACCACAAAATGTAAGTGATGTAGAAAAATAGCATTTATTTAGCTTATATGCTTGTTATTTTCCAGGTTGGGCCCAATTGTGGTGGTCTGGCTGGAGCAACTTTTTCCATGGGCTTCTTCCTCCTGGGCCATCAATGTGATCTTTGAATGCTTTTCTCACAGGGATGACAAAAGGGCAAGGGAATAAGGCCAATTGTGCATGTGCTTTTTAGGCTTTTGGTCATTTTACATGCCATATTATTCTCTTGGCCTACACAAGTCACATGACCAAATTTGGTTAGAGAGAATTTGAGACAACTTCTGAACAGTAATCTATCATACCCACCAAAGATGCTCCAGCATTTTTCTTCCTGTTACCATTTGAATGTTGGTTAAGGATATGTTGACAAATGATATAGGATTCTCTAATGGATCTTGCAGAATTTTTTTCTAGCACTGTCTCTCCTCAAAGCTATATAGTTATCTACCTAAAAAAAATTGGAATGTATTAGCAGTAGATTCTGACTAATTCATGCACATTCAGCATCTCCATAGAACGTAAATTAAAATGTAATTCAACACTAGGGAGAGTAATTTTTTTCTGCATTATTCTTGGAAATGTCCATACCACATTGATGCATATAATATTCTAAAGCTGGCAAATAAGCCTACTAGCAGTGGTGTTAAAGGAATAAAAAGAATCTTCTAGGAAGGCATATGATATTTTTGGGATGCCTATGTGGTTTAATTTCAAATATAACTTGGCAAATCCACTGGATTTTAAAACTTTGTGAGTGAGTTTCAGATTGAGAATGAAACAAGTGAAAATACTTTAAGTTTCATTGCTTTTAAAGGTTAGAATATGTAATAAATTGGCATGCAAAGATGAATTATTCCATTCATTCATTCACTTCTTTCTATCATTTAATCAGTTGAATTTTATTGCACACCTACCAAATTCAAACCACTATTATGAAATCAGACAATGGTGGTTAAAGAGATTAATTATATGTTGGCTAACTGAACATAATAAAAAACAAACAAAAATAAATATAGATTTTGTTTGTAAATTTAAAAAAATAAAAAATAAAATTTCTGTACCCAAAAAAGAGATTAATGAGATATAATTTCTACTATCAATATAGGGAAGAATAAAAAAGACTAGAATATATATCTTTATAGCTCACTGTAAGGCCTTTAAGAAAAGGATCCATGCCTTTTCTGTTTTGGGAGATTTTTGATTCTTAATTCAAACTTTTGTTCTTGTTTTTGGTCTAAGAAGATTTTTGATTTCTTGGATTCAAGATTCATGATCAAATCTTGGAAACTTGTACATTTTTAGGAGCTGCCTTGGTTTTTCTAATTTATTTGGTTTGTTAGTTTATAATTACTTATAGTAATCTGTTATCACAGTATGTATTTCTGGTATTTGTTGTATTGCTTACCATTTCTTTCTCTCTCTCTCTCTCTCTTTTTCTTTTTTTTTTTTTTTGGTAAAAATGAGTCATTACTCCCAATGTTATGTTTTGTTTATTTTGGTTTATTGTTTATTTTGGTGTCTATTTTACTTATTTCTGATTTTCCTTTGTTATTTCCTTTCTCTACTAAATTTTAGGTAAGTTTCTTTTTCTAGCTCCTTGTGGTGTAATGTTAAGTTGTTTATTTGAAATTTTTTCTTAATACAAGCATTGATAGCATAAAAAATTAAAGTTAAAAATATAATTACCAAATGACCTAGTAATTCCACTATTTGATATTTACCCAAAGGAAACAAAAACACTACTTCAAAAAGATATATGCACCCCTGTTTATTGAAGCATTATTTACAATAGCCAAGATATGAAAACAACCTGAATATTCATTGATAGATCAAGGGATAAAGAAGATGTGGTGTATCTATGTAATATGGAGTACTATTCAGCCATAAAAAGGAATGAAACATTGCCATTTACAACAACATGGATGAATATAGAGGGTATAATGCTAAGTGAAATAAGTTAGTCAGAGAAAGATAAATACCATATGATTTCAATCATATGAGGAAATTAAGAAACAAAATAAATGAAAAAATAAAAAAAAGAGACAAATAAAAAACCAGACTCTTAAATATAGAGAACAAAGTAGTGGTTACCAGAGGGAAGTAGGTGGGGGGATGGGTGAAATAGATGGAGGATTAAGGTATACTTTCCTTGATGAGCACTGAGTAATATATAGAATTGTTGAATCATTGTACACCTGAAACTAATATAACACTGTACATTAATTATACTGGGATTAAAAAATACTTAACAATGTTTATTCTTCCGATCCATGAGCATGGAATGGTCTTCCATTTTTTGTGTCTTCTTCAATGTCTTTCATGAATATTCTGTAGTTCTTTGAATACAGATCCTTTACCTCTTTGGTTAGGTTTATTCCCAAGTATCTTATGGTTCTTGGGACTATAGTAAATGGAATCATTTCTCTAATTTCCCTTTCTGTATTTTCATTGTTAGTGTATAAGAAAGCAACTGATTTCTGGACATTGATTTTGTATCCTGCCATATTACTGAATTGCTGTATGATTTCTAGTAGTTTGGGGGTGGAGTCTTTTGGGTTTTCCATATAAAGTATCATGTCATCTGTGAAGAGAGAGTGTTTGACTTCTTCATTGCCAATTTGAATACATTTTATTTCTCTTTGTTGTCTGATTGCTGTTGCTAGGACTTCTAACGCTATGTTGAACAAGAGTGGTGAGAGTGGGCATCCTTGTTGTGTTCCTGATCTCAAAGGGAAAGCTGTCAGCTTTTTCCCATTGAGGATGATATTCACTGTGGGTTTTTCATAGATAGATTTTATGAAGTTGAGGAATGTTCCCTCTGTCCCTATACTTTGATGTGTTTTAATCAGGAATGGATGCTGGATTTTGTCAAATGCTTTCTCTGCATCAATGAGAGGACCATGTGGTTCTTCTCTGTTCTCTTATTGATTTGTTCTATCACATTGATTGATTTGCAAATGTTGAACCACCCTTGCAACCTAGGGATGAATCCCACCTGGTCATGGTGGATAATCTTTTTAATGTACCTTTGGATCGTATTAGCTAAGATCTTGTTGAGAATCTTGGCATCCATATTCATCAGGGATATTGGTCTGAAATTCTCCTTTTTAATGGGGTCTTTGTATCAACATGGATGGGAACGGAAGAGATTATGCTGAGTGAAATAAGTCAAGCAGAGATAGTCAATTATTATATGGTTTTGCTTATTTGTGGAGCATAAGGAAAACACGGAGTACATGGGGAGATGGAGAGGAGAAGGGAGTTGGGAGAAATTGGAGGGGGAGATGAACCATGAGAGACTGTGGACTCTGAAAAACAATCTGAGGGTTTTGGAGGGGGGGGTGGGAGGTTGGGTGAGCCTGGTGGTGGGTGTTATTGAGGGCACGTATTGCATGGAGCACTGGGCGTGGTGTATAAACAATGAATTCTGGAACACTGAAAAGAAATTTAAAAAATAAATAAAAATTTAAAAATTCATTAAAACATTTTTAAAGATTTCATTTATTTGACAGAATGAGAGAGAGAGAGAGCACAAGCAGTGGGGGTGGGGGGCAGCAGGCAGAGGCAGAAGGAGAAGCAGGCTCCCAGCTGAGCAGGGAGCCTGATATGGGGCTTGAATCCAGGACCCTGGGATCATGACCTGAGCCAAAGACAGATGTTTAACAAACTGAGCCACCCAGGTGCCCTAAAATTTGTTTAAAACAGATGAAACCCATGGCTTGGTACTCAGTACATAGTATTGGGTATTTAAAACAGTTGAGTGTGAGTAAGAAATAATTTATTCCAATGGAAAGGCTTATGGTAAGTTTCATGAAGATGATATATGGACTGAACTGTATAAAGGTAAAATTTCAGTAAGTGAAAAAGATGGAGAGGATAGTAAGAGTATTTTAGTTGAGGGAGCAACATTGATGTGCAAAATTTCCTAGCATGTTTGGATAATAGTGGGTAGTTGTATATGGCACAGCATAGGTATCTAAAGAGATGTAGTGGAAAAATGGAGATAAGGAAGGAATTTTGGTAGGGTTGTGTGGAAACCTGCAATTGAGGCTTAGTTTAACCTTTGGTCCGTGAACATTGGGGAGCCACTGAAGCATTTTAAGAGGGAATGTAAGCAAGTAAAAGTTGGAGTTAAATGGAATATTACTCAGCCATAAAAAGAATGAAATCCTGTCATTTGCAACAATATGGAAGGATCTAGAGAGTATAATGCAAGCAAAATAAGCCAGTCAGAGAGAAATATAAATACTATATGATTTCACTTATATGTGGAATTTAAGAAACAAAACAAACCAACAAAAACAAACAAAAAACCAGATTCTTAGATACACACAACAAACAGAGGGTTACTGCGGGGAGGTGGGTAGCAGGTTGGGTGAAATATGTGAAGGGGATTAAGAGTACACTTATTCTGATGAGCATTGAGAAATATATAGAATTGTTGAATTGCTATATTGTACACTTGAAACTAATACAATACTGTCTGTCAACAACACTATAATTAAAATTAAAAAAAATTTTAAAAGTTGGAGTTAAAAGCAAAAATATAAGCTGGGACCAGTTAGGAAACGCTAGCAACACACCAAGCAAAAGATTAGTGTTAGGAGCTGGATTAGGGCCATGGCAGGAGCCTCGGAGAAGAGATGGGTACGGCAAATTGCACTGAAGCCTACTTGAAGGGCTTTGGCAAACACATTCGTATGGGTTAAGGAGAATTTCTTTGACTCCAACAGTTCAAGCCTGGGTGACTGTGAGGATGCTGGTGCCATTACTGGGAAGGGAACTCAGGAAGAAAAGACTGGTCTGTTTTTTCAGTTTTGCAAATGCTGAGCTTGAGGTCCAGAGGGCACATCTATGTGGCAATAGCCATTAGGGAGCTGGCAATTTGAGTTTGGCACTTCCAAGAGGGTGTTATAATGGGCTGTAGCCTGAAAATCTTGCCTGTTCTAAATTTGGAGTGACCAGATTATTTTTGAGTGGCAAAATCGTGAGCATTACAGAGACTCTCTAACAAGCAATAAACTTTTTATGATATAGTATAACACTCAATCTTTTTCTCTGATTCTCTCTTGCCATGCCATTTTAATCCTTTTCTCCTCTCCTCTTTCTGCTTCCTGAAGGCCATTAACCAAGAATAGAATGCTTTCCTTTCTGAGGCTTCTGCCCAGTTGGGTAGGACCTAAACAAACAATACATTAAGTTCAACTTGAAAAGTTTTGCTGTGTTCTAAAGCTGAATTTGCAGGTTTGGGATCATGAATTTCTGAGGTCTATGCCTCTGTTCTAGTGCTGTCTGGGAGGCGTTATATGGCCACTGTGACTGGTGCCTCTAAAATGGGACAGCCAGACAGTGTTGCACAATCAGCTTCCAACAAAAGGATATTTTGAGTATAAAACTTTGATGTCAAAAACAGTCATGGGCTCTGTTCCTTCACTGCAGCCTTTGCTCTGAGCCATTGTCTGCCCTAAACCTGATTGTTGAAGGCTCTGCTTTCCATTTTGTACTCACTAAAATATTTTTGATCTATCACATAACTGTACTATTCTCTTTTAAAATTGTGGCAAAAAAATATGACATCAAGTTTCATCTTAACGATTTTTAAGTGTACTGCTCAACAGTAGTAAGTATTTTCACATTGTGGTGCAACCAAAACAATCTATAGAACTCTTTAAATCTTGCAGAACTGAAACTTGCTGCCCATTAAACAATAACTCCCCATCCCCCTTCTTCCCCTAGCCCATAGCAATCACCTGTCTACTTTCTGTATTTATGAATTTGACACCTCTAGGTATCTCATATAAGTGGAATCATAGAGCATTTTTTGTGATGCTTTACTTGTTTTGGTCCATCTCCTTCGATGGGATTTGAACTACCTCGTGCTTTGTCACTTTGTGTACCCATGGCCAAGATAAAGGCCTGGACCCCAGAATCCCACTGGTATTAGGCTGGGCCTGTGTTACCCATCCTGAGGGAAAGTTAGATGTCACAAGAGAACACTTTAACTGAATGCAATTCCATTCTGCCCCTCATGAGATCATGAAACTCAAGGAATTCTGAAGCTTAGAGCATTCAGATCTGTCTTATGGCAAAATATGCCCTCACCCCCAGCTCTGCAGACAGATTAAATACCAAGGGCTAGACTCCAGGCTCCTGCAAATCAAAAGAGGCTAAGAATGGCAATTCAAAGAGTTAGAGTATAGGCATTGAGGATATAACCACACCAGAAGTTTAGCATTTATATTGTATTTTTCCTCTAAAGATAGTAACATGCTAACCAGATAACTATCCTTAACAGTGAGGCAAATCATTAGGAAAATAGCAATCTGACAAATGAAACTCCTGTAGTAAATGTCCTACTGCAGGATGACACTGATTTGAAACTGAAGATGTCACTCTTGGAACTTGTAAAGATCCCTCAGTCATTGATGTTCTACAGTATGAGAAGAGTTTCTTTAAACCACTATCATGGTGGATCTAGGCATGGGAGTATGTGGGCACTTCAGAGCCATAGTTCTAGCAAGAATCTGAAGGATTACCTTGGTAAAGTCCACACTGGGAGTGGAAGTGTGTATCCTGTGTTTAGAGTTCTTTGGATAAAACCTTTACTACCTGAGCAACCCATTATCTTTGCTTGGTTCTCTGCTGTACCTCAAGTTCTTATCACAAGGCCTCACACACAGGAGGAATTTAGTAAATATTTGCTGAATAATACATCTGAGATCATTCTTCTTTATTTTTAAATCTCCAAATCTCTCATTTCTCAACCTGCAATTTGAGCCCATATCTATCATCATTATCACTAAGGAAAGCATATTAATATATTAAACCAATAGTATTTCCAAGATGCCAAGGAGATCGAGGAGGTGCAACAGGGTATGGGATCTGCATCCCCCATTTGAGTAACCTAGCTATTAGGATTTCTTGTGATCTCTCACCAATTTAAGAGTTTGTTTTTATTGCTTAATAAAATGTACTGTTGGAAATGCTAGTGTAAGCATTTTAGTTTTAGGTGGAAGAAGAGAGAGGGAGAGAGACAGATAGATGGACAGAGACCTGCTTCAACTCCCTATTTTTATCTATTGAATGGAAGTACGAACAGCTGGCGATATACTGGGGCTAGATAGGAACTAGTTCACATAGAGAGCAATGACTTGTAGGGAGTCAGTACTCAGGTTAATTTTCAACAATGATATTCTCAGCGGTCCAATCCCCAATATGTGGGCAAAACAATTCCCAGTGGGGACTTGGAAGGAGGTTGGAAACTGACAAGAGAGGTGTGACCTGTTTCCTGGACCACTGGCCTGGAGCCGGATTCTCTGCTTTATTCCAAAGGTGAAACTGAGCCAGGGAAGTACTCACAGGAAAGAAAGGAATCTTTTTGTTTTATTTGTTCGTTTGGTTTGTTGTTGGTGGTTATTGTAGGGAGTGGTGATTTTTGGAGACGGGTGGCCACATATCCTCCAAGCAGTCATTGAATGATGTTGATTATGTTCTGGGTTGTACAGCAGGGCTAACACTGTTGACAGCACAGCTTATTCATTTTTCCCCATAGTCACGTCCCTTCATGTGCATGGTGTTTGGAGCCACTTTCTATATCTGTGTATCATCAGACTTCCTTGTTAGTTTGATGCTATGTTATTCTAAGACATATCAGAGGGAATCCTTCTCAGGGAAGTATGTGTAGTTAGCAATGAGTAATAACAACTTTTATTTATTTGTTTATTTATTTAAAGATTTTATTTATTTATTTGACAGACAGAGATCACAAGTAGGCAGAGGCAGGCAGAGAGAAAGAGAGGGGGAAGCAGACTCCCTGCTGACAGAGAGCCTGATGTGGGGCTCAATCCCAGGACCCTGAGATCATGACCTGAGCCAAAGGTAGAGGCTTAACCCACTGAGCCACCCAGGTGTCCCAGTAATAACACCTTTTAAAAAACTTTCTCTTCTTATTGCAAGTAAATGTTTTTTAAAGGTTGATATCTATATTTCTGCACTGTGACTAATTTTGGATTGTGGGGTTTTAAGGAGCTGAGATTGTACCTTTGAAATTCTCAAGATATAATGGTTAGTACAAAGTTAATTTATTGAGTGTCAATGTGAGAGGAATATAAAAGGAGAAATGACAGTCTTTGTCCAAAAGGAATTTTCAGTGTAGATAGAGAAAACAGACACATATATGAAAGTTAGTGAATAAAGCTCTATAATATGAGCTAACTGGTATTACAATAAGTGCATCAAACAAAGAAACTGATAAGGAAAATCTGTGTTCCAAGGTGGCTGACCAATCCAGCAGGGGAATCCCAGTCCCGGCCCCAGGGCTATTCCAGGCTTTCCTCTAGCCCCACTGGCTGCGGCCACAAGAGTGGCACAGATATGGAAGTAAAAGTGTATAAACTACTCCCTTTGTGGTCAGGGCTCAGACCTTGAGAGATTACTCTCCTCTGGGCCTGCTGGCGTGAAATAAATCTCCAGTCCTCTGAGGTCTCTGAGTGCCACTTGGTTTTTTTTTTTTTTTGGCCAGGATCAAGTCCTCATTCTGTACAAAACCAGCAAACAAAATCCCAAAAAAACCATTTTGGATTGGAAACTCCACTGAGGAAGGAAAACAGGCCGGATCCCAAAATGACTGGCTCAGTATTGGTGTGCCTCCAAGGGAATTCCTGGACAGACCATTGAAACGGTGAAGATGGGGGCGCCTGGGTGGCTCAGTGGGTTAGGCCCCTGCCTTTGGCTCAGGTCATGATCTCAGGCTCCTGGGATCGAGCCCCAATGGCTCTCTGCTCGGCAGGGAGCCTGCTTCCCCCTCCACCTCTGCCTACCTCTCTACCTACTTGTGATCTCTCTCTCTCTCTGTGTCAAATAAATAAAATTAAAAAAAATAAAAACTTTAAAAAGAAAGGGTGAAGACGGTCTTTCCTTCTTCCCTAAGATTCTTGCTGGGGGCCAGTTTGGGGTTCAAACTGAATTCCCAAAAGTGAAGTTAATGCATGTGTCTATTTCAATACATTTCTAGTTTATTACCATCCAGCAAAATGGCACAGGCTTACACTAGGTCTTTCTAAGAGGGAGCTAATCAAGGGGAAGATAGGTGGGAGGATGAAGGTGGGCTACAGAGTGAGAGCTTGTCACCTTGGTTGACAGAACAGGTATGTCCTGCTTCATGGGACTTTCTCCCAATAAAAGAAGGACTCAGCTGAGGTCTGAGGAATGAAAGACACAGCTGACATTATGTACAGCTGTGCCTTTGCCCCACTCATTTGGGATTCCGTGTCTTTGCTTTGAGGTACTTCAGCTCCCTATTTCTGGGGAACACAGGTTACTTTATTCTTCTCATAATCTTATTCTCATTTCAGTCTCTTTATGTACCAAGACCTCAAAACTATAGGATCATCTCTTCCTCTCTATCTTCCTATTTCTGATTTAACTGAGTAGAGTGGATGGTATCACTCTTAAAGAAACATTGGCATAACCTGGTCTAGATTTAAATTGGTTTGATTTTGCTGTCAGCCTCAGCCAGACTTCAGTTCTTTTATCTATCACCTATCATCTATCTATTATCATCATCATCTATCTATGTATTTATTATCTATCTTTCATCATCTAGTTCTGGTAGCTTTTTCTTCTAGGAGGCTTTGAACACCAATTTGACCTCTTTCAGTGTAAAGCAGTTGTTTCTGATACTTGTCCATTAGGGAGTAGATTTTTTTTTTTTCATCCCAAACCAGTGTTTTTTTTTAATTTAATTTAATTTAATTTTTTTTAAAGATTTTATTTATTAATTTGACAGAGATCACAAGTAGGCAGAGAGGCAGGCAGAGAGAGAGAAAGGGAAGCAGGCCCCCTGCTGAGCAGAGAGCCCGGTGCGGGACTCGATCCCAGGACCCTGAGATCATGACCTGAGCTGAAGGCAGTGGCTTAACCCACTGAGCCACCCAGGCGCCCCCAAACCAGTGTTTTAAAAATAGCATCAACTTCTTCAGAAACACCTGGGCAGCATATAAACAAGCACATTCCTGGCTCCCAGGCCCACAAAAATACTGTTACAGAGGAGCAAGAATGAGGCAATCCAATTGATCCTTGTTACACTACACAGTGAAAACCTGTGCCTTCAAGGCATTGAGAACTTGGCTTGGGTCAGGTTTGTCTTCAAACAGATGAATTAAGCTCTCAATACATTTTAAGGATTTGGTGAAGCAGCTCAGAAGTGGAACTGGCTTGACATGCTACTGTGGGGCGAGGTGAGTGATAATCATATTTCAGCCACACTCATCTTACCCCAGTCATTTCCTACAGATTTAATGGCTTTCCACAAAGCTTCAAGTAGAAGCAGGAAACCATTCTGAACCCACACATTCCCAGCACCGTCTGAGTCATCTCGAAATGTCCTAACCTTTATAATAACCTTTCTGGCAGAGCAAGTCAAAGTCAGGAAGCAGGTAAGCAACCTGCTTGCCTGCGCTGGCAAACACATATATTTTGATAAAGCTTTTGGCATGGTTAATAGAATGTAATTAACTATTCAAATTCCATTTCAGTCACTGGGACTTCAGAGTTGGTTTTGGAATGGTGGAGATTTTCAGAGGTTTTTCCTTGCCTTAAGCTTGGGGTTGGTTTTAATAGAAGACTAAGAGACAGTTATTACTGTAGGAAATCTGTGTTGCAAGAGCTAATTCATATTTGTTTAAAATGAATTCTCTTCAGGGGATTGGATTTAAGATATGACCATTAACTTAAAGAATATAACCTATGGGGCACCTGGATGGCTCAGTCGGTTAAGCATCTGCCTTCAGCTCAGGTCATGATCCCAGGGTCCTGGGATTGAGCCCCACATTGGGGTCCCTGCCCAGCAGAGAGCCTGCTTCTCCCTCTCAAGCTCCCCTGTGCTTGTGTTCCCTCTCTCGCTATCTCTCTATCATCAATAAAATCTCAAAAAAAAGAGAGAGAATATAACTACTACTTCACATAACAAAGAGTTGCATTTTATGTAGAGCTGTCAGATGTGAAAGGTACATTTTGGAATATGAAAAGTTATAATACAGATCCTTCAGGAAGGATTAGAACTAAGCACATAGTAGACACTCATAAATGATTATTGCTGAAGGAGGAGAGGGATTTGAAGGATGAATTGAGTATTGATTGAGAAACAGCTTTGTGTTGAGAATAAAAATGTCTTCTTTATCAGCTGATATTTATGATGAAAATATTTCTTGATGGTACTTCAGTGGTAAGTAATGATTGTTTATTAGTTGACGAACTTTAAACACTGTATTTTGTTTTGCTTTAGTAATCAAATATAATAAATAGTGTTGTTGTTGGACAGCAGCTGTGATTTTATTCCCAAAAGGGATGCTTTGCTTAGATTTCTATCTTTTGTGTTATCAGCTGGTGCTGTTCATAGATGACAAACAGAAGCAATTCCTCTTTTAATGAGTTTGAGAGTGTTGTAAGATTGAGGATGAAGGTTTAACGTTGTTGATTAGGCAAACTAAGCTGTCTGACTTTTTTCTAACTCCTCTGTATGGGTGGCTGATTTTCCAAAGGCTAACTTTCGACAGAGATTCTTGAGGCTACTACAGCTCTTTTATTAAAAAACAACAAACAACAAACCCCTGCTATTTAAAGAAAATGGTGTCTGGGGGAGTATATTATTTGGGATTTATGAAGTTGAAATGACAGATTTATGATAAATCAATTGTGGCTACCTTTCTACAAAACTTTACATTGAAGTTTTAACATGGTGAGGTCTTCAAATAAGATATTAATATTTTCTATTCATTTTGTTTTGGAAAATGTGCTTCGAAAGGAAATAGAACTTAACACAACAGTATTTTAGCTAAGCAAAAAAAGTGCATGAGGTCGTCTGAAAACTTTCCAGGAGGTCCTGAGTCTCCAGGAATGGTGGGCAAAATGCGTCAAAGTTGGGTATGAAGAAGTCAGTGTCAGACTTCACAGAGCTTCTAAGCACCTCTGGAGGCAGCTTGATCTACAAATATCCATTCCCCTCCTTGGCTGTTTTTATGGAGACTGTGTGAACTGAGGTGCTGCCACACCCTTGTCATGCTGCAAACCTGTGGACAAAGGGAAGAAAAACAGGAATTAGAAAGAGGCATTGTGAATAAGATATTCTTCACTGTCAACCGAGGGAGGAAAACTGTGATGTAAAGCAGCTCCTGGGTCAGGGATGGGCAGATGCTCTTTTAGGCTGGTTATCTGTTCACAAGAAATGATGTCTAGCTTATGTCACTAGGAGTGTACATTTACCATGTAGTGAGGAGGGTGGTATTCATGGTAAAGAGTAAAATTGCCTTCGCATACTTTAGAGAAAATAAGTAAGCTCTAGCACTGAGTAGAAACCAGTCTCCTCTCACATTATCTCTTTCTGTCACCCACCTTCCTCCATCCATCAAATTAGAAAAATGATCCTTCTTCAGCCTATTTTAACGCCTAACAGAGTATTCTGTTGGACATGAACCACTGAAGAGATAGAAAGCTGAAAACTTGAGACCATAGCATACCCCTCCCTTGGTGGAAATTTGGTAGGAAAAGAAGGCTATCAATGAGGCTGTGAAAATTTCAAAACACAAGATAGGACCAGGGAAATTAAAATTCTATAAAAACTTTAATATATAATTTAACTCTCTGGTACATTTTTAATTGCAATTAAATTAGATTTATATATTAATTGTGGAGAAATTTTTATTTCTATGATACTGTTTTTCTAATCCAAGAACATAATATACATCTTTCCATTTATTCATATCCTATTTTGTATCTTTCAATAAGATGTAAAAATTTTTGTAATATGGATGTTCATATAAAAGTTTTGTTAAACTTACTCCTAGGTATTTTGTCTTGTTGTCTTTAAGAATAGACATTCTCTTTTCCATTTCTCATTGACTATTGCTAAACAGGGAAAATTTGTTGATTAAAAAAAATTATCTCATACATAGCCACCTAACCAAGTCGCATAAATTCTCTCTCTCTCTTTTTTTTTTAAATACAGCCTTATCAACAAAGGGATTAACCTTGTTTTCCAATGATTTTTACATGGCATTTAATTTTTCTAAAATGTGTGTGGCATTTGTTAGTATCTGCAAGACAGTGAACAGTAGTGATCATCTCTGTCTGGTTCTTGGTATGAAGGACAATAATTTTAGTTTTTTTATTGTTTACAGTATCTACTGTTGAAATCTAATAAATAACTTTTATTAGTTTTAAGTAGTTTCATTTTGCTTACTGTCTTTATTAGAGATGGTCTTCTTCTGAGTATCTTTTTCTGAATTTATTGATATCATGTGGTATTTCTCTTGTGATTTCTTGATACACTTTATTATGTCAATAGATTTTCAGTTGTTGAATATCCTATCACTTTCTGGAATAAGTTCTATTTGGCTATAATGTATTGTTCTTTGCATGCATTGATGGGTCCTATTTCATAGTATTTTATTAAGAAGATCACATAAAATAGGTCTAAAATAAGTATTTTTAAGTGATCCAAGTTAGAACCACTTTGTCAGCTTTACATGTAAATGTGTAAATATTTGAAGTTGTGTCTGCTTTCTTTCCCACTGCCATGGTGAAATCCTGTCTGTTCCTTGAGGCTCACCTCAGTGGCATTTCATCTGTCAAACCTCTCCTTTGTCTTGCCCCTACTGCATGAAATTACTCCTCATGTCAAAACTTAGCAACATGTTGTGGTGTCAAAGAAAAAGTTTCAAAAACTTAATACAACATTTACATATGTACATGGTGAGCCCTTGTCAAAGATTTATTTAACTCATTAATGCAGGAGTCAGCAGGATAATAAATTGGTACAGAGGGCTTTTAAAGAACATAGAATACTATAGTTTGTTGGTGATGGCAAACTAAATAAATTGGCTAAGTTAGAGATGAAATGGTCAATACCCTAAAGGGCAATAAAGTCATGTTATTTAGGTTTTTTTTTTTTTTTTGACTGAACAGAACTCACTTGCATCTCTGCTGGAAAAAGCTACAAGTTTTTACATAGTTTTGTAGAATCAATATTAAATAGCAAGTCAAAGAAAGGTACATTCTCCAAGTGAAATTAATAATCTTTGGGTGGGTCTATGAGATCATGTTCAAGTATGACACTGAAAGGATATATAGCCTTCCTTTTGCCAGATTTCTGTTTTGGATACTTTTTTCTTAACACTAGTAAGTATTACTTGATGTTTCAATTGTTTGTATGTCTGACCTATGGTAGCATGGTGTAGGAGGAAATACATGGGTTTTGAATATGTTATATAAGGTAAGGTTTGAATCTTGACTCTGTAAGCCCATCCCTTACCCATATATAGTTTGGGCTGTTGAGGAAGGAGTTTGGTACACCTGGGATACATAATAAAAATAGATTTAGGGCTTGGGAACATCAGGAAAAAGCACAGTTGGCACATCTCTGGCATTTTCATATGGTAATAACTTAATATGACCATATTTCAGCAGCCTAAGGATACAAATGGGATCACAAAGACACCAGGAAGCCAAAGTTCCTGTTTTTGACTCCAATTGCCTTTGTACACCCTTACGGAGAGACCCTCCCCTCTAACATTTCTGGGTTTCCCCAAAAGGATGCCTGTTTGGTCACAAATCAATATACAGCCACAATAACCCCAACCTGTTCTCCTCCCTTCGTGGTGTTTGCTGTTTCTGATGCCTTTTGGAGCACCTCATGGCCATGAAGAATGTTGGAGAATGTAGAAACCAAGGGAACTTTCTTCTGATATTCCCAAAGCGAATAAGCTGCTTTTTCTATGCTTCCTGCTGCCTCCTTTCCTCCAACTGAGTATCCTAACAGGTCAGGTCTTCTGACAAATAGGGTTGGGGAAATTTCTTTCACCTAAGGATTGTATACGTGGAATCACATGCCTGTGAGCTCTTGCTTTAGTGTGAAGGGGAATATTTTAAACAACTATTATTCAGTTGTTATTTAAGTGCTAATTGGTCCCAATTATTATGGATAAAAATACAAGAGAACGTTCTTTGTCTTTAAGATCTAGTTCAAACTATCTAGTTTAAGTAAGATAAGCACACTAAAATGTCAAATAATTTTGCAAAAAATAAATCACTGTAGGATGTAAACCCAGCAGCCCAAGGCATTTGTGGTGAAGCTTTTGCAGGTAAGTAGGAATCACATTCCTAAGTCATTAGAGACAACACCAAAATAAGGATGTTTTCTCTCCAAGGAGATACTTTGACTAGGGTTTATTTACTCAGAGAAGCTGTTTTTGGGCTTATGTATGAAATATCTATGGATTCATGCTGAAATCTCCCTGCCTCCCTGGCAGTTTTTATTTTTATTTTTTTGTTTATTGTGTTTTACCTGGCAAACTTGTTGACTTGAAAAAAAAAAAATTGAAGTGTTCATTGTGCCAGCATGAATGTATGCCATGTGCCCTGTCTGATCTTGTCAGTCTTTTCATCCTGTCTTCAAAAATACAAGTATAAAGCTTCTTTAGCTAATTAGTCATTGCAATGTACTTTCATTAAAGAGAATAGATTTATAATCTTAAAAGTTAGTTACAAAGTATGGGGATACAAAGATGTTGAGGTGAAAGAGGTTTTTAGGGTGCTGGAGAACTCCAAATGGAGCTTTTGAAGTATTAACCAGAAATGAGATCTGCTCTGAAGAAAGGTGTTTCTTTACTTTCAGAATTACTGAGTAGGATTGTTTCAGTTAGAAGACTGCATTTTTTGAAAAGACAGTAAATCACTATTATTTTTTAAAGACTTCCTGTCTACAGATTTGCTGCTGAGTAATAAGTCACACCCCCTTGGTTTTATGATGAAATACTATGTAACTGGAAAACTAACAGCAACAACAAAAAACAAAAGGTAGGCAGCCTGGGCTTTACTTCACCTGAGTTGAACTGGAATCTCTGAGGTAGGTTCTGTGCTTCCTATAGGTGATTTTAACATGCAGCTAGGGTAAAGAATCACTTCCCTACACCAACTACACCGTGAGATGACACTATATTTACTTAATTGTCTTGGAAATAATTGGGGTATGGGCAGCTCTAGCTTCTCATGGTTGTGTAACCCAGACATTAGTCCCTTATCATAGGTGGGTGGTAGAGCCAAGCAATAATTCACCTACCCAGGTCCACACATAGAATTCTGATGAATGTCGAGTCCTTTACTTCAGTTAGAGACTCTGAAATGGTTGCATTCTACCTGGTGATAGAGAAAAGTCTAGGCTACCTTGTCCCTGAGCCTCATTCATAGGAATGACTCCAGGTGGGCATTTGTTTATGGTAACTTCTGTTGTATAGAAACATTTCTATAGTCAACTATGTCTTTCTCGGTGTGTTGCTTTGACCTTTGTATTATAATTATGTTTTCTTTGCCCCAAGATAATATTGACCTATACTTTCTAGTGGCACTTCTCATCATTTTTTACATCTATATCTTAAATCCTTGTGGAAAGTATTTGAAATAGTTTTAGTCTTCTATTTCCTTCCCTGAAAAGTTGGCCAATGTTCAATGACATTTATTGACATCTCTGTCCATTTCTCACTGATTTGAAATGACACTGGTCATATTTTTTTTGTTTATATATGAATCTTTCTTTTAAGCTTTCTATTCTATATTCTTGATCCTTAATTGATTCCCAAGTTGTTGTTTCTGACTTTGAAGACGATACCTTTTGTGTTCAGTCATTAAATAAGACGTTGACATGGAAAGTCTGAGATTATTATCACAAGAAGGTATTCATTTTTTCATTTCCTAAGATTTCTTAAAATCTGTAATGATATTTTGAATTTTGTAATGATATACTTTTTCTCATTTGATCAACTGATGTGATGAATTATATCAATAATGCCCTAAATAGGAAACCATTCTTGCCATTTTTGGAATAAATCCAACTATGTCATTATCTATCATTCTTCTAACATTGTGCTGGATTTTATTTTTCTGAAACATTTTACTATATGATGGAATTTAAAAAATTATTTAGCACCAAAACTGGTATTGGCAATTTCTATAGAAAATGTGTTTTAAGGTAATAAGCAATAAGTGGGTAGTAAAGAAACAGAGGCAGTTGGCCTTAAAAAAAAAAAGTGAAGAATAAAAATAAGTTTCTAGTTTAAACTTTCTCAAGGGTTATAAATTTAACTTGTGTGTTAAAAGAGCTAAATATTTAAGGTGTAATTGGAAGTGCTATTATTCATGTGTCATTCCTCATTCAACTCCATTCTGTGAAGAGTTTTTTCATTCTGGCTAAAATCTTGTGCCCAAGTATTATCTTCTACTCCTATTTATTCCTATCAGTCTCATTTCAGTGAATAAAATATCAAGAATCATGAAATAGTCAAAACTAAGTTAAACTTCTCTCCTACCTCAGTTCCAGCCTTTAGTGAGAGGGGTGGGATCTGGTGGGATTTTTTTTTCCCCTCTTCACCAGCTCCTTTTCCCTAGTCTTTACTTCTTAGCCTCAGCTTCTGATACTTCTGGGTTTAGAATACAGAGAAAGAAAAAAAAGGAGAAAAGATTGTACTTGACTGGCCATAATTTATAAGGATCTTAGCTTGTTATAGCCTTGTTGAATATTTAAAAAAAAATACACATTTTTTTTATTATGTTCAGTTAGCCAACATAAGGTACATCATTAGTTTTTGTTGTAGTGTTCAACAATTCATTAGTTGTGTATAATATCCAGTGCTTATCACAGCACATGTCCTCCTTAATACCCATCACCTTGGTGAATATTTATTTATTTATTTATTTTTAAAATATTATTTATTTATTTGACAGACAGAAATCACAAGTAGGCAGAGAGGCAGGCAGAGAGAGAGGAGGAAGCAGGCTCCCTGCTGAGCAGAGAGCCCCATTCGGGACTCTATCCCATGACCCTGAGATCATGACCGAGCCAGAAGGCAGAGGCTTAACCCACTGAGCCACCCAGGCGCCCCCACCTTGGTGAATATTTAAAGCTAACAGTCACAGAGGGCTTTGTGGGCCTTCAGGAACCTCATCCCCACCAAACACTAACAATACCTCATCTGTAGTTCAGTAGCTAATACATTTTCTTCAGCCAGTTATTTAAAATTCCTTCTTTAGTCTTTAAACTTCTAGCAGTACAACTTTAGCTTTTTTGTGCTGAGGTCCTTCTTCCTCCAGGCAGCCCTCCTGGGCAGGTTCTAACACTTCATCATCTCTTGTCCAGGAGAAGTACTAATACCAGGATTACAGACGATTATGGACTGAATGTTTGTGTCCCTTCAAAATCTGCATGTTGAAACCCTACTTACTCAATGTGATTGTGGAGACTTTGGGAGGTAATTAGGTTTAACTAATTACCTTATTAGAAGAAACACCAGAGAGCTTGCTTCCTCTTCTTCTTAGCATGTGAGGACAAAAGTGTCATCTGCAAGCTAGAAAGAGGGCTCCCACCAGAACTGAGTCATTCTGGCCTGGTCTTGATTTCCCAGCCTCCAGAGCTGTGAGAAGTTCATGTCTGCTGTTGAAGCATTTTGTTATCACAGCACAAGCTGACTGAGACACAGACTGTCCCAAATGCAGCTATCATGCCTACTCTGTCTTCAGAGCAGGGGCTTCACCATAGCCTCTCACTGTTAGCCTGGTGTCTGACACTTATCTGGAGACTCTACTGTGTGTTCCCAAGCTCAAGGGATAGATACCAAGTCTTCTTGAGGACTCCCTCAAGCTGTTTGAGGAGACCAAAAGACACACTTTTGCAGGTTCATAACCCACCAGTAGTTCTTGCCAGTTTTCTCACCATTTAGCTTCCCATTCTTTTCTAAAGTCTGAAGATGTTTGGTAAGCCAAGGGTTACAAAACTGGTTCTTTGTTATCTCTTTTAGAAGGCTTGTACAACCTGAATATTGCTTGGGTGTGACAACAATAGTTACCTATTTCCCTGAGGTCTCAGTCAAAACAGATATAAGAATCCTATTTTAACATCCTATTACACAAAAGAATATTTGTTCTATTACTTTGTATTAGGTGTTGGAGTAATGGTAGCTTAGAGACAAGAGAAGGGCCAGTCAGTTAGGACATATACACTTTGAAGCTCTGAACTAGTTCAGTGTAATCTTATCTGGACCACATCAAAATCTGATGGCTTTGGCCTGCACTGAATCTGTTTTCTTTTCCTTTTTCTTTCTTTATTTTTAACCAGCCACAGTGTTCTCACTTTTTCTATTAATTTTTATCTGAATATTTGGGAAGATCCCTCTAAAATTCTAAAAAAATATTGGAAAGACCACAATATATTCTATTTGTAAATATATATATTTCTTTTTTTTTAAGATATTTTTTATTTATTTGACAGAGAGAGAGAAAGAGGGGTCACAAGTAGGCAGAGAGGCAGGCAGAGAGAGAGGAGGAAGCAGGCTCCCTGCCAAGCAGAGAGCCCGACGAGGGGCTTGATCCCAGGACCCTGGGATCATGGCCTGAGCCAAAGGCAGAGGCTTTAACCCACTGAGCCACCCAGGTGCCCCTATATATCTATTTCTATATATAATAAATGGGTTAACCCATTCATTCTTTAGTAGGGTTAACCAGGAAATTAAAGAAGAAATAAAAAAGTACATGGGAGAAAATGATAATGAAAACATGACAGTCCAAAGCTTTTGGGATTCAGCAAAGGCAGTCCTAAGAGGGAAGTATATAGCAATATGCGCTACCTCAAGAAGAAAAAAAATCTCAAATACACAACCTAACCTTTACTTAAAGGAGCTAGAAAAGGAACAGCAAACAAAGTCTAATGCCGGCAGAAGAAGGGGAATAATGAAGATTGGAGTAGAAATAAATGATACAGAAACAAACAAAATACCCAGTAGAACAGATCAATGAAACTAATATCTGGCTCCTTGAAAGAATTAATAAAATTGATAAACCCCTAGCTTGACATATCAAAAAGAAAAGAGAAGGAATCCAGATAAATAAAATTGCAATGGAAGAGGAGAGTTCACAACCAACATCACAGAAATACAAATAGTTATAAGTGAGTACTATGAAAAATAATATGCCAATATACTGGACAATCTGGAAGAAGTGGACAAATTCCTAGAAATATACAAGTTACCAAAGCTGAAACAGGAATAAATAGAAAACTTGAACAGACCAATAACCAGTAAAGAAATTGAATCAGTAATCAAATATCTCCCAAAAAAACAAAAGTCCAGGGCCAGATGGATTGCCAGGGGAATTCTACCAAACATTTAAGAAGTTAGGATCTATTCTTCTCAAACTGTTCCAAAAAATAGAAATGGAAGGGAAATTTCCAAACTCATTCTGTAAGGCCAGCATTACCCTGATTCCAAAATCAAAAACCCTACTAAAAGGGAGAATTACAGGATAAAATCTCTGATGAAGTTAGATGCAAAAATTCTCAACAAGATACTAGCAAATTGAACCCAACAGTACATTAAAAGAATCATTTATCACAATCAAGTGGGATTCATTCCTGGGTTGCAAGTGTGGTTCTATATTCACAAATGAATCAACATGATATACCACATTAATAATAGAAAGGATATGAACATTATGATCATTTCAAGAGATGCAGTAAAAGCATTTTACAAAATATGACATCGATTCATGAAAAAAAAAAAACCCTCAACAAACTAGGTATAGATGGGACGTACCTTAACATCATAAAGGTCATATATGAAAAACTCACAGCTAACACCACCCTTAATGGGGGAAAAACTGAGAGCTTTTCTCCTATGGTCAAGAAAAAGACAGGGATGTCTACTCTCATCACTGTTATTTAACATAGTATGGGAAGCCCTGGACACAGCCATCAGACAACACAAAGAAACAAAAGGCATCCAAATTGCCAAGGAAGAACTCAAACTTTCACCATTTGCAGACAACATGATACTCTATGTACAAAACCCAAAAGACTCCACCAAAAAATTGCTAGAACTGATACATGAATTCAGCAAAGTCACAGGATATAAAATTGATGTACAGGAATCTGTTGCATTTCTCTACACTGATAGGGAGGCAGCAGGGAAAAAATTAAGGAATCAATCCCATTTACAATTGCACCCAAAACTATAAGATACCTAGGAATAAACTTAACCAAAGAGGTAAAAGATCTGTCCTCTGAAAACTATACATTTATGAAAGAAATTGAAGAGGACACAAAGAAATGGAAAGACATTCCATGCTTATGGATCAGAAAAACAAGTATTGTTAAAATGTCCATGCCACCCAAAACAATCTATATATTTAACACAATCCCTATCAAAACAACACCAGCATTTCTCACAAAGCTAGAACAAGCAACCCTAAAATTTGTATGGAACCACAAATGACCCTGAGTAGCTGAAGGAATCTTGAAAAAGAAAAGCAAAGCTGGAGTCATCGTGATTCCAGACTTCAAGCTATATTACAAAGCTGTAGTCATCAAGACAATATGGTACTGATGCAAAAAAAGGCACATAGATCAACAGAACAGAATAGAAAACTCAGAAATGGACCCACAACTATGTGATAACTAATCTTCAACAAAGCAGGAAAGAACATCCAGTGGAAAAGGACAGTCTCTTCAACAAATGGTGTTGGGAAAACTGGACAACAACATTCAGAAGAATGAAACTGAACCACTTTCTTACATAGTAAATAAAAATAAATAAAAATGGATGAAAGACTTAGATGTGAGACAGGAAACCAAAAAAGGCCTAGAAAAGAGCACAGTAAGTAACAGCTTCTTATTGGACGTGTCTCTAGAGGCAAGGGAAACAAAAGCAAAAATGAACTACTGGGACTTCATTAAGATAAAAACTTCTAGGGACATCTGAGTGGCTTAGTTGGTTAAACGTCTGCCTTCAGCTCAGGTCATGATCCCAGGATTCTGGGATCAAATCCTGCATTGGGCTCCCTGCTCAGTGGGGAAGCCTGCTTCCCCCTCTGTTTGCCACTCTCTCTCTCTGACAAATGAATAAATAAAATATTTTTTAAAAAAAGGATAAAAACTTCTGCACACAAAGAAAATGATCAAGAAAACTAAAAGGCAGCTTATGGAATAGGAGAAGATATTTGTGAGTGACATATTTGATAAAGGGTTAATGTCCAGAATCTAAAAAAAGCTTATCAAACTCAACACCCAAAAACAAATAATCCAGTTAAGAAATGAGCAGAAGGCATGAATAGACATTTTTCCAAGGAAAGCATAAAGATTGCTAGCAGACACATGAGAAGATGCCGAACATCATTCATCATCAGGGAAATATAAATCAAAACCACGATGACATATCACCTCACACCTGTCAGAATAGCTAAAATTGACAACACAAAACAGTAGATGTTGGTGAAAATGTGGAGAAAGGGAAACCATTCTACATGGTTGGTGGGAATGCAAACTGGTGCAGCCACCCTGAAAAACAGTATGGAGTTTCCTCAAAAAGTTAAAATAGAACTACCATATGACCAAGCAATCGTACTACTAGGTATTTATCCATAGTATACAAAAATACTGATTCAAAGTAGTACATGCACTCTCATATTTATAGCAGCATTATCAACAAGAGTCAAATTATGGAAAGAGCCCAAGTGTCCATTGACTGATGAATGAATAAAGAAGAGTGGTGAACATACACACACACACATACACACACACACACATACACACACACACACACACTAGAATATTACTCAGCCATCAAAAAGAATGGAATCTTGTCATTTGCAAAATCATGGATGGAGTTAGAGTATTATTCTAGCAAAATAAGTCAGTCAGAGAAAGACAAATGCTATATGATTTCACTCATATGTGGGGTTTAAGAAACAACAAAGACAAACATGTAGGAAAGGGGGAAGAAGAGGGAACAAACCATAAGAGACTCTTAATAATAGAGAACAAACTGAGGGTTGATGGAGGGAGGTGGGTGGGGGATGGGATAGATTGGTGATAGGTATTAAAGAGGGCACTTATGATGAGCACTGGTGTTGTATGTAAGAGATGAGTCACTGTTTCTACTCCTGAAACCAATATTGCACTGTATGTTAACTAACTAGAATTTTTTAAAAAATGAAAACAAAACAAAAAAAATTTTGAATGTTAAAAAAAGACTCAACCTTTTTTTCATCATCTAAATGGGGATGTTTTCATATTTGTGTTACTGTTTTGTCATATGATCCATTATGTCTGAAATTCTCCTTGGCAGGACAACATTAGAGATGTTTGGTGAATCAGCTCTAAATCTAACATTACTATAAGTCATTTTTTTATTATGGTAAGCCATACATAAAATTTACTATTTCAACTGTTTTTAAGTGGTCCTTTCAGTGGCATTAAGTACATTCACAATGCTGTGCAACCATCACCACCATCCATTTTCAGAACTTTTTTACCACCTTAAACTGAAACCCTGAACCCATCAAGCAATGACTCCTTATTACTTATCTCCTCAGCTCCTAGTAACCATAATTCTACCTTCTGTGTCTACAAATTTGACTACTATAGGTACCTCATATAAGTGGAATCATAATATTTGTCTTTTTGGGTCTGATTTACTTCACCTAGCATCATGTTGTCATGCATGAGGTAGCCTGTATAAGAATTTCATTCATTTTTCAGGCTGAATAAAATTCAATAGAATGCATATGCTACATTTTGCTTATTCATTCATCTGTCCATAGATATTTGTGCTATTTCATATTTTGGCTTTGTGAATAATGCACTTTGAACATGGGTGTACTAATTTAGTCCTTGTGCTATGGACTGAATTATGTCCCCCCAAATTCATATGTTGAAGCCCAAATCCAAAAAGTGATAGTATTTGGAAACTGTGTCTTTAGGAAGTAAATAAGGCTAAGTGAGGTCATAAAGGTGGGGCCCTAATCCATTAGAGCTGTGGTTTTGTAAAAAGAAGAAAGCCCTCACCCTGTTATGTGAGGCAGCAAGAAGGTCACCATTTGCAACAGGAAGAGAGTTCTCACTGGAAACTCAACCCCACTGGACCTTGATCTGGGATTTCCAGGCTCCAAATTATGAGAAAATAGATTTCTTTTGCTTAAGCCACACCATCTATGACATTTTATTATGGCAACCTGAGCTGACTAAGACATCTTGCTTTCAATTGTTTTGGGTTATATTTAGAAGTAGAATTGCTAGATCATATGGTAATTCTAAGTTTAATTTTTTTGAGGAACCAACATAACTGTTTTACATAGGAGCAGTACCAGTTTTTATACTTCAACTAGCAATACACAATTGTTTTGATTTCCTCATATCTTGCCAATTCTTTCCCCTTCCCCTCCCTTTCTTTTCCTTTCCTTTCCTTCCACAAATAGCTAACTTAATGCACATGAAGTGATATTTCATTATAGCTTTTGATTTACATTTCCTTACTGGGTAGTGCTATCAATCACCTTTTCTGTGCTTATTGGCTGTTAGTAAACTCTGGGAGAGATGTCTCTTTAAGTACTTTGCCCATTTTTATTTGGCTTGTTTGTTTTTTTGTTGAGTTGCTCTATGTCACTTTGAAAAGAGTCATATTAAAAACAAAATATTTTTTTAAACAAAGCTTCCAGTTTCCATATAATATTGATTTTTGGGAATTTCCTTGCTATGTTCAAATTTCATTTTTTCCTGCTAGAATTTTTTTCATGATTGCTGGGAAATTTGGATTTTCATCTTAGCATCTGTGTTATGAAATACTGATGACTGTACTTTCTGGCATGTGCTTTAATTTAGTTGCTAGTTGGATAAACCACTATGATAAGTTGACAAAATCATACTTTAAAAAATTTACAACAGTTCAAATTCATATTTTCTTAGTAATTTTTCAAATATTTAAATGATGTCCTCCAAGACCTTATAACAGAAAATTTGATGTGAGAAGAGTAACAAAATATTATGACCTTCAACTGAGAAATATCTCATAATCACTTAGAATTTTTTTATTTTAGAGTACATGACATAATAACTAAATTTATTGCCAAGACAAGATTATGAATTGACCTATGGATTAGTTTCCTATGACTGCTATAACAAGTTATCTAACAACTTGGTAACTTAAAGAAACGCAAAGTTCTTCTCTTACAGTACTGAAGGCTCAGAAACCCGAAATCAGGTTTACTGTATTGAAATCAAGGTGTTTTTACCAGGGCCCTATTCCACCTGGAGGTTCAGGGGAAGTATATGTTTCCTTGCCTTTTCCAGCACCCAGAGGAGCATTTCTTGGATTCCTTGTTTGTCCTCTTCTCCATCTTCAAAGCCAGGAACATAGCCTCTTGTTTCCAGTGTCATGATGCTTTATTATTCTGAGTTTGTGAAACTTCCTTCTAATTCCCTCTATAAGAATTTCTGGGATTTAAAACAGTATAGAGTTTCCTTAAAAAATTAAAAATATAAATACCATATAAAATAATAATTCCACTGCTGGGTATTTACCCAAAGAAAATAAAAATACTAATTTGAAAAGATATATGCACCATGGTTATTGCAACATAATTTACAACAGCCAATATGGAATCAACCTATGTGTCCATTGGTAGATGAAGCAACAAAGAGATGTGGTATATATCTCTAATGGAATGTTGTACAGCCATAAAAACGGATGAGTACTTGCCATTTGCGACAACGTAGATGGACTCAAAGGCTATAATGCTAAGGGAAATAAGTCAGACTGAGGAATACAGATACCATGTCATTTCAATCAAATGAGGAATCTAAAAAAACCAAATAAACCAAAAGCTGAATCAGACCTATAATTGTAGAGAACAAACTGTTGGTTACCAGAGAAAAGAAGGGTGAGGGATGGGCAAAATGGGTGAAGGAAAGTGGGAGATACAGGCTTGCAGTTATGGAATGAGTAAGTGATGGCAATAAAAGACATAGCAAAGGGAATATAATCAATGATATTGTAATAGGATTGTATGGTGACAGAAGGTCCATACTTTTGGTGAGCAAAGCATAATGGACAGAGATGTTGAATCACTGTGTCATACACTTGAAACTAATGTAACATTGTGTGTCAACCATACTAAATTTTTTTTTTTTTAATAGAGAATACTTGTGATTGCATTTAGGGGACACCTGGATAGTTAGTATCGGCTGTTTTTTCCATCTCAAGATTCTGAAGTTAATCATATCTGTAAAGACCCTCCCCGCTTTTTTCTCTATATATGGTCACACTCATGGGTTTCAGGGATTAGAATGTGGATATCTTTTGAGGGACCCTCTTTCTGGTCTTCCACAACCTATATAAGGCTCCAGAAATTTAAAAAGAAAAGAAGGAAGCTGTACATCATAGATGTTACCAAATCCTAGTTCTGTAAACAAAGTTCAATTAAAGTTTAATGCACTTTGCCTGTTTTATTCACACTAACTGCCTCACTTTTTCTTTTCCCATTTTATTCTTGACCTATTGCAGTTTGGCTTCCGCCCCATGCTACAGATAAATGCTTTGAAAAGTTTATCCTTGACTATGGAGCCAAATCCTGGAGCATCTCTCTTTGGTTTTCATTCTCCTCATTCTCTTTGAAGTGTTCAGCATAGATCACTTATTAATAAATGAAACTTTCCCTTCTTTCAATGCCCATGACACTCACCTGCTGGTTCCACTTCTTCCCTCATAATCATTGTAACCAATCCTTCTTTTTTCTTTTTAGGTGTCTTTAATTCTCCTAACCCATGAAATAGAAATTTTTTGAGGTTCTATGCATTGTTCTGTTTCCCTTTATTTCTCTTAGGGATAGTTCCTGAGCTAATGAGACTTGCAGATCTCGATCTTCAAATGTGAATTCTACTTAAACACTCTGGACAGCCATTTATTTGCCCTTCCACAGGTCATGTGCTCCTAGATATCCTGGTATCCTCTCCAAACCACCATTTATTTTATTTTATTTTTTTTAAAGATTTTTATTTATTTATTTGACAGAGAGAGATCACAAGTAGACGGAGAGGCAGGCAGAGAGAGAGAGAGAGGGAAGCAGGCTTCTTGCTGAGCAGAGAGCCCGATGTGGGACTCGATCCCAGGACCCTGAGATCATGACCTGAGCCGAAGGCAGCGGCTTAACCCACTGAGCCACCCAGGCGCCCCTCCAAACCACCATTTAGAAAAACAAAATTCATCTCTCATTCATCCCATCAGTTTTGTTTTTGTTTTCCAATTTCCGTGAAGGTCAATGACCCCACCATTATCTTAGAAATTTTATCTTATTCCTTATAACTAGGCTTTGTTATAACTTTTTGAATCTTAGTGAAAATAGTTTTTGGTTTTGTTATTTTTAGCTCAGTAGTCTGGAGCAGTGCTCCTTAGAGTGGTCCGTGGATCAACAACAAGAAAATCTATTAGAAATGTAATTTCTGGGGCGCCTGGGTGGCTCAGTGGGTTAAAGCCTCTGCCTTCGGCTCAGATTGTGATCCCAGGATCCTGGGATCAAGCCCCGCATTGGGCTCTCTGCTCCGCAGAGAGTCTGCTTCCTCCTCTTCTCTGCCTGCCTCTAGGCCTACTTGTGATCTCTGTCTGTCAAATAAATTAATAAAATCTTTAAAAAAAAAAAAAAGAAATGTAATTTCTAGGTCCTATCCCAGACTTTCTAAATTATAATCTGTATTTTACTGTATGGTTTAGCAAGCTCTTCAGATGATTTTCATGCAGGGTGGCATTCAGTAACCACTGTTTTAGAGTCTAGTCCAGATTGGCATTGCTACTCCAATAACTTCTTACTAGGTGATGCCCCTTATTTTCAGTCAAATATCTTATGGACAATTGTTTTCTTTTAAAATTCCTATCCTGTCTGTTAATCTTATTTCACATCTTATAGCATTATGTATTTCATGTGTACGAAATATGTGGAAACGTGACTGAAGGACGTTTAAAGTGAATAGATTAGTGGACTTCTAGTTTTTCTTTCCTGTGTTGAATGACAGGCTATGTCAGGTGGTTTTTTGCTTTGTTTTGTTTGGTTTTTGTTATCTTCCTTTGCTTTTTTAATGCTCCTAGATCCCTAGACTTAGATTTTTTTTTTTTTTAAAGATTGTTATTTACTTATTTGTCAGAGAGACAGAGAGAGCACACACAAGCAGGCAGAGTGCCAGGCAGAGGCAGAGAGAGAAGCGGGCTCCCTGTAGAGCAAGGAGCCCGATGTGGGACTTGATCCCTGGGATCATGATCTGAGCCAAAGGCAGTGGCTTAACCAACTGAGCCACTCAGGTGCCCCTAAACTTAGCTTTTTACACAGTAAACTTCAAAACAGAAATCTTGATCTGTCTTGGAAAGTTGGTGACAGGAAAGGGAAATAAGAGAGCGACGAGAGAGAGGATTGCAATCCAAAAACTAAATTTGGATTGCAAATATGAGTGGGAATTTTAGCATCAAAGAATTGCTGAAGCTTGTCACTAGTATTAGCAGTTTTTTTTTAAAGGAAAATAATTTACATAAAATTTCTAAGCCTTTTAAGTTCCTTTTAGCTTTCTTCAGGCAGTTAGAATTCATGGCAATGGTTTATTTGAGCTAATCTTCTTTTCTATTTTTCATTAGCTAAGGATACTAGGAGGTCCTTTTGTTGGATTATTGGCATTTGGAAAGAATTTGAAAAGAAGGAAGAAAGTATCCAAATAACCTAATTACACAAATTAGAATCTGCCCCATCGCTCCTGAATATATTGATTTAGTTGAAGTTTAGTGTTCCATGAACGTCTTTTTTTTTTTTTTTTAACTGAATTGAACATTTGCCAGTGTTGAGATATATGCTAGAAACACAACACAGTGATACTTAGCAGGAACTCTCTTAGGTTGCTTACTGTTTAACATAGGAGACAGACTAGTAAACAGAGGCTTAAAACATAATAATAATGTAAATGGCCCAAGCCCCCTCTGCTTTTTGGATGTCAGACAAGTTCTTAATTCTGCCACACATGTATGAAAAGTTCAGCAGTGTAAAGACTGTTCTGAGTGGCACATACCTCGTTCTGGAAGAGTAGAAGAAGAGCTGCAGGACGGCTAGTGCTGGGGAAATGGCGGAGTCAAAGTCTCTGAAGTTGTTTTTAGTAGCAAATCTTACTGTCTGCGTATTCTACTACAAGAAACAACTGAAGCAAGGCTCTTAGCAAATCATGTCCATTTAATTTCCCTGAATGGAAGTCTAATTTGTGTTAGCCATCTGTTCCAGATAAGGGAGTTGAAATGAGGTATCAAGTCATTCATTCATTCATTCATATGATAATTTAGGAGTCACTCTGAACCAAGATAAGATTTTTAAAACATTTGCTGAAGTGACTTTACATCTCTGAGCATTCTGGGTTTAAATGCTATTTGAACTTGTGAACTTTCCTAGAGATTTTTTTTTTTTTAAAGATTTTATTCATTTATTTGACAGAGATCACAAGCAGGCAGAGTTTTGTACCACACCCAGTGCTCCATGCAATCTGTGCCCTCTCTAATACCCACCACCTGGTTCCCCCAACCTCCCACCCCCCCCACCTCTTCAAACCCTTCAGATTGTTTTTCAGAGTCCATAGTCTCTCATGGTTCACCTCCCCTTCCAGTTTCCCCCAACTCCCTTCTCCTAACTCCCCATGTCCTCCATGCTATTTGTTATGTTCCACAAATAAGTGAAACCATATGATAATTGACTCTCTCTGCTTGACTTATTTCACTCAGCATAATCTCTTCCAGTCCCATCCATGTTGCTACAAAAGTTGGGTATTCATCCTTTCTGATGGAGGCATAATACTCCAATGTATATGGACCACATCTTCCTTATCCATTTGTCCGTTGAAGGGCATCTTGGTTTTTTCCACAGTTTGGCAACCGTGGACATTGCTGCTATAAACATTGGGGTACAGATGGCCCTTCTTTTCACTACATCTGTATCTTTGGGGTAAATACCCAGTAGTGCAATTGCAGGGTCATAGGGAAGCTCTATTTTTAATTTCTTGAGGAATCTCCACACTGTTCTCCAAAGAGCTGCACCAACTTACATTCCCACCAACAGTGTAAGAGGGTTCCCCTTTCTCCACATGCCCTCCAACACATGTTGTTTCCTGTCTTGCTAATTTTGGCCATTCTAACTGGTGTAAGGTGATATCTCAATGTGGTTTTAATTTGAATCTCCCTGATGGCTAGTGATGATGAACATTTTTCATGTGTCTGATAGCCATTTGTATGTCTTCATTGGAGAAGTGTATGTTCATATCTTCTGCCCATTTTTTGATATGATTATCTGTTTTGTCTGTGTTGAGTTTGAGGAGTTCTTTATAGATCCTGGAGATTTCTTGATGAGTTAAACTGATGATTCATTCTTTTTCAGAGAAGAAGCAGGTAAGGTAATAAGAGACAAACAAATTATTTAATCAGAAGTTCCATCCTTTAATGAATAAAACTATTGATTTCATATTGTCCATTTAATAACAAATAAGAATTGTTTGCCATCTATATGGCAACTAAATGGTATAAAACCATTGAGAATAATAAATAAAATTGAATATCCATGATCTATAGAGAGTACAAAATGTTTTTTAAATACTTCAAAACAGATGTTTTCTTTTCCTTCCTTCCCTCCTTCCTTATTGTTAAAGTGGAGGAACAAGGATTATCCTACACAAATTTCTGAGCATTGGTTTAACCTTAAAGCTGTCTTGGCCATTTATTGGAAAATATGGTATGGAACCAACTAATTGTACTTTTTGGGGCTAACATACTAATTCTAGTGTTAACATGAGGCCACATTTAAAAAATTATCTCATGCACATATATTAGTAGAATCACAGTTCAAGTGTATCTCCCATTGATTTTAGTAACTATATTTATAAGTGAATCATCACATTTATAAAGGACAGAAGAGTATACAAAGCACACTCTAGGCACGTTGTACATCAATGAAAAATAGCCTTTCCCTTAAATGTATAGTGTTCTTGAGAAATCTAAATTGATGTGGAAAACCATGGAGAGCATATGTTGCTGCCTGAAAGTAGAAACAATAAATGAGTACTTTAACAAATAAGTAGAAAAATGAGCAAAGTTATCCTCAGTTGTGAAGACCTGAGGATAGTCCTTTGCTGTTTTGCTCTGCTGAATATCTACTAGCTTTGTGTAAGGTGGAAGAGTTCCAGACTGATGTTTACATGAAGTTGTGTTTATATGACATTTAGGAACCATTGGCACGTATCTCTTTGAAATTCATTGTAAGCAGCATAAATCAAATCAAGTCTTCTACTAAGTTATGGCAGCTTTCTAGTTCTGGGACATTTTAAAAGTCCCATTTGCCCATCTCAATGTAGAAGCTCTGGAAATCAAAGGGTGGTGAGTAGAGTTATAGGATATATTAGGGTATTGTTTCAGCTCTATTTAATCCCATCCTCAACCCCACTTCATATCAATGATTTGTCTTGTCATATCCTCTTAGAATGTTTTCAAGTTCATTAATCTTTTGAAAAAAATTAGCTTCTGCTAATATAGTGTTTTATAACCTTTCTTAACCTTCATCCCATTGTGATAAATCTTAAATCCTTCTTTAAAGTTACTTGAAATTTTAAAATAAAATATTGTGAGAGACAATAACCAAATATTCTTGTACTTATTAACATCTCTCAGTCTCCTCTCCACTTAGGTTGGAGCCTTGTGACTATTCCAGGCATATATATGTAAAAAGATGGTTTCTGGGCCAGGGCAGTTAAGGACCAAGTGTTTCCACCGTCTCTTTCTCCCTTTTATCTATGTAATTGGAAGTGAAGAAATTTAAGATGGTGGAGTTTCAACATCGAGGAGCCTGGGCCCCTGAGTCACCGCTTGGCCAGCTGTTGTGTACTGAACTGACATGAGTGAAAAATAAACCACTGTAGTTAAGCTGCTGAGATTTCAGGATTTGTTACTGAGGCCTAACTGAGAATTACTTAAATAATGAATGCAATATGAATCAGAGACATGGGATAAAAGGCAACCTCACATGTCTATTTTACAACACTGAATGGGGTTTGGATTTAAATTAGTGAGATTCTGGCTGGCATTTGAGGAACGCTTCCAAAGAATGAAGTATTTTCTGCCTGATGAAGATTTAAATTGCCTAAGGAATCCTTTCTGCACTAAATTTTTTTTTAATATATTGGAGTTCCATAATATTGATATGGAAAACTTCTGTTATTAAAAAGTAATTTTAACTATGGGTTAAATAATTGAAGCTATTTTTTCAGATTTGTTTTTCATACATTTTTTTTCTGATTATAAAATGAGCGAATGCTCACTGTGGGAGAGAAAGTTTAATAAATACACAAAATAAATAGAAAATGCTCCAAATCCCTCATAATCTTAAACACCAAGATTTAAATACTAATATTGTTGGGTAGTGTTTCCTTCCAATCTTGTTACTTCATGTAAGTACATGTTCTTATTTTGAAGACTTGCAAGTATTATATTGTTTCCTTTTGAGTTTACCTTTATTTATACCACAAATTCAAGCTCTTCTCCACATTATTTATTTATTTATTTATTTATTTATTTATTATTATTATTATTTTTTTAATTTTATTTTTTATAAACATATTCTTCTCCACATTATTTAAAGAGTCCTTGTAAATCTTGTTTTAAGTTTTTTGTTGTTTGTTTTTTCCATTTTAACTAGGGCTTCCTTGAAATAGATTAGTTTTTGGTTAAGACAATAACTTTGTGTGAATTTTCAATCTGTTTATTTGTTGGATTGGTCCTGAAAGCCACATTGAATCTGTGAGAACAAATGTATGGAATTAAGACTGTGTGTGTGTACACACACCAAAGGGATTAATTTGTTTGACAATTCTAGCTACATCCACTTTTAAAAAGTTGACTTTTATTTTAGAAACAGAGTAACTTGAAGAGCAGTAGAGGGTTGTTATTTTAACTGAAGAAGCACTTACTAAGCACTAACTTACCAAAGTATTGTAAATTGCTATAGATCGGAAGATGATCATTCCTGCCCTGAGAGAGCATATGCTCTAGATGAATTCTTAAATAAAGGGGTTCTTGGCTGCATGTCTGTTGGACTTGAGAAGTAGTAGGCATTAACAAATTTTAGGTAAATTACACGAGATACACCTGTCTGAGGGATACAAAATGAAGTTAGTACAGTTAGACTACTCAGCAGAGATTCACGACATTTGTGGGAGAAGGCACAAATCTCGTCCTGTGATGGGAAGCACCAGTGAGCATACAACTGCAGATGGTGAGATTTGATTGTGTGAGGGTCCACTGTACTACAATCTCCCTTTGTGTTATGACCTAATTTATAATTTTGAATTAGGCTACTGACTATCTCATCTGGACAAGGTCATCTTCATGGGTGTGTGACTAGTGCAGTTGCACAGTACCCATACTCCAAGGTAAACTCTGAACTCAGAGTTTAATGCTCAGTTATTACCATCCTAAATTCTTAATAATTTATCTTTGAATTTGTGTTTTATAAGTAAAGTCTGATGGCAGAATGGAATTTGCACTGGGGACTTGGAGCTTTGATTCATGGGAGATCCCACTTCCTGCCACCTCCCTGCCTGTGACTATTGGGTTCTCAGCCACTTGCTTCTCTGCCCCATTGAGCAATTACTGTTGCCTATCACCCCTGGTGGGAACATGGGCATGGGAAAGTCAGTTTGGGGCACTTATATTCCACTCAGTCATAGGGATCGGTGATACCCCACAAGTTATCTTTTCGTCCAAGATAGAATAACATTAAGTAGCAAAATAATAAAAACAAAGAAAGAACCACCATGACAGGTCAATGGAGAGAATGCAGAAGGAGGTAAAAAGTTTTTATCCCTCCTTCCACCCCAGGTTAAAAAGATCTGACCCCAAATACTCATCTGAATTCTATGAAATAGCACCAGAACAAGGACCAATAAAATTACCCACGTCTCTGAATGTCATACAAACAGGTGCTTGGTCTAGCACTTTGACATTATCTAAGGGCATTAACAGGCCCTTAGTCTAGGATCTCTTTGGCATTATCTAAAATTATTAGGTATAAAAAATCTCTATTTATGTCATTACTATTTTCTGTTGATTTGAAATTAAGATAATATATTCATGAGGACTATAACATTTCAGTTTTGTGAACAATCTTTATGGCCATGATACATAAGAAAAAAAAATAACACATTGAAGCTAAAAAATTGGAGAAAATTAGGTATGAACTGGCATGAGGAATTGACTTATGAGCCACATGCTTTTTTTAAAACAAATATGCTATTTATTCATTTATTCATTCATTTATTGAGTACTGTATAGCTAGAATCTGGTTTAGGAGGGCAAGCAAAAATGATGTGGCTCTTGACATCGTAGAGCTCACAGTCTAATGGGCAAGAATGGCATTCATAAAAGAACTACATGATTGAATGTGTAATTACAAATGGAGATGAATGCTGAAAGAAAGAAATAGCCTATAAGAGCAGATAAGAAAAGAACCCAACTCAGCTTTGGAAGCCAAGAGATGCTTTTCTATAAAGGTAGTGGTTGAGGAAAGCTGAAGGATCAGTAGATAACTGAGTGAACAGGACTGGGGGAAGGGAAGGCATTTGCAAAGGTACTAAAGTGGGGTGGGAGTGAGGGGAGTATGAACTGTTTGAAGAATTAGAATGTCAGTTGGCAGAGCTTAATTAGTGAGAGAGGAGAGTTGTGGGAAGTGAGCCTGAGGAACAGACAGGGACCAGAGCATGCAGAGGCTGTTAGACCATGCTAAGGATTTTGAGCTGTAGCCTAGGAACAATGAGAAGACATTGAAGGTGTTTAAGAAGGAGGTTGGTAGAATTAGGATTTGTGAAAGATCAGATTATTATTTGTTAAAGGTGACTTTGCCTGCAATAGGGAAAAATAGTTTGGAAAGAGTCTCAGGTGAACGTGGAAAGTCTTGTTAGGATACTGGTGCCATAGTTCAGATAATAGGCAGCCTGGACTAGTGGGTGATAGTGGACACAGAGACTAATATGGATTCCAGAGATGTGTGGAGTACAAAATCAATGACAAATTGAATATAGGAGGTGTCAAAGACAATTTCAAGTCTTGTTGGCTTGCATATTTTGATTGTGAGTCTATTCATTGATAGAGGAAACCAAGAAAATCAGGTTCAGAGGTAAGTATTATGAGATCGATTGAGATGCCCCAGACATTCAAGAATAAATGTTGAGGAGTTGTTTGTACATATGGGTGGGTAATAAGTGGGTAATTGAAACCTGGGCTTGTAAGCTTATAAAAAATATAATAATAAGTGGGTAATTGAAACCTGGGCTTATAAGCTGGGCTTATAAACTTATAAAAAAAAAAACAAAACCTGGTAGATGATTATGTTCCTGCAAGGTGGACAGAAAGAGAGCTCTATCTTGGAAACAAGGGAAAGGAAGTGTTTCAAGAATGAAGGGACTGATTCACAATATTGAATGTAGGGTAACAGATGAAATAGGGAGAGCACTGAAACATCACAGTCTTGACTTTAGCAAGAGCTTCTTGGACAGAGTGATGGGAAAAAATTGGAAAAGTTGGAAGTACAAAAATGAAGGCCACTTTAAGCATCTCTGAATATATGTGACCATTATAGAGAGAAGAGAGAAGACAATAGCTGGAGGGGGGTGTGTATGGTAGAGTTTTAAACTGAAGCATCTTAGATTGATGAAGCAAATGGGGAGGTTTTGATACTATCATTGAGAAAGAAAAATATATGCGTTTATAATTTATGCACAAGGCCCATTGATTTCCTTTTCAAATGCATATTTTTTCAACCTTTAGATTGTAACTTGAGATCTTTCTCCTAGTAAGCATTCTTTCAATACTAGCTCCGTGATACTTGTAATAGCATGCTTTCTCTCTGGAGATCCAAGGTGAACAACACACAAAATTTCATTTACAAATAAGCAAAATGTGAATATTGCCAAATTGTTTTCATAACAATGCTGTCTGATGTAATTCCCAATGGTTACACTGCTGGGTTTGAAGAAAAATTGGCTTTAAGCTTTTTGTGATTGCATGTATTCTTTCTCCCAAAAGATATGTTTTTGGAGCAGGTCACAATGGATGAGTAATATTTAGAATAGAATAGAGTTGGCAGAACATTTTTTTTACAAGTGTTGTGCAGTTAAAATCATAAATAGCAATATTTTTTTCAGTTCTGTTAGTAAAGAGTCAATTATAAATAGTGAGGAAAGCCATAGATCAGCTTTCAATTTCCACGTGCCTATTTTGGGTATTATCTGTGAATGCCACAGGCAACTTTGCAATTTCTTCTCTTTTTATTATAATTGATAAGCCTGTGTTTATAATCATGAACACATTTTGGTGAACGTTCTCATTCTTTGGGCCCCATTACACAATGATATTTTTCTCTCATTTTCCTCTTGCTACCCTTTCTCTACAGGTGTTTTAAGTTTAACTGAGATGATCCAAAACTTTTTGTTGTTGTTGTTCTCGAACTTTTGCGGGTATCAGTTCACCTCTTAGATTTATGCCTTTCAAGATCATATTTTACCTCAGATTATTTTCACTTACTTAACTTTGCATTTCCTACTGTCCTTATCTTCCTCCCTCAGACCAGTTACCAATTTCCTGTCTTGGGTTTTTTTTGTTGTTGTTTTTTTTCCTGTGAGATAAGTTTCCTAATTATTATTTTTTTACATTTTTATAATATTTTATTTATTTATTTGTCAGAGAGAGAGATAGAGCACAAGCAGGGGGAGCATCAGGCAGTGGAGAAACAGGCTTCCTGCTGAGCAAGGAGCCTGATGTGGGACTTGATTCCAGAACCCTGGGATCATGACCTGAGCCGAAGGCATATGCTTAACTGACTAAACCACCCAGGTGCCCCCTCCTTTCCAATTATTTGAGCTCAAACAAGGTTAGCCTTCATTCCTTTTTCCTTTGTCACCAATCCAATGAGTTGTAAAGTTCCTAACTAACCCCTTTTAAATAACCTAATTCAAGTACATGGCATCATATCAATAGAAAAGAGCTTCTGAGAAGCAGTAGTTTTCTGCCTCTCCCTTTCCCACCTGCACTTCCATTCTCAGAGAAAATACACTTTAACTGTATTTTGTTCTCCTAGTGGTCTCTTTGAAAAACTGTAGATGATGTACTTACACTTGTATTTATTAATTGATCAAACAACTTCATGGCTGTTGACTCCCAATATAAAAGGTAAATCTTTTGGGTTTTTTTTTTTTTTTTTTACCTTTCCTCTTCTTTTGATGTTCTGATATTTATATGTGTGACTTTAATTCCTTTTTTTAATTTAACCCATCTAAGCCTCTGTTTCTTGTCCTTTAACTCTTTATATTATTTCTTGATCTCCTCTTTGTAAAATGAGACTATCTTTTCTCTACAACCATTTTCAAGTTTTGTATTTATCTCTAAAAGTTTATAATCAACAAATATTGCCTACACTATTATAACCTTATTATAGATATATCCAGAAGTTGGTCCCCACTGCATTTCTTTCTCCCTAGATTCAATGTCATTATCCCCATCTGTATGTGTCTTTATATTTAAAGGAGTTTTTTTGTAGACAATATATAATTGGGTCTTGTTTTTTAATCCACTGTGAAAATCTCTATCTTAAAATTGGTTTATTTAGGCCATTGGTGTTCAAAGTGATTATATATATTTGGATCAATATGTCGCATATTAGCTAGCTCTTTGAATTACTGTTCTTTCCCTTTATTCTCATTACTGTCTTCCACTCCATTTTCTGCCTTTTGTCATTTTAACTGAGCATTTAATTAAATTTTATTTTCTCTCCTTTCTTAGTATATCAGTTACATATCTTTTCTTTTTTCTCTTTTTCTCCCTCTCTCCCATCCCTCCCTTCTTCCTTCCTTCCTCTTTTATTTTTAGTAGTTGCCCTAGAGTTTGCAATAAACATTTACAATTAATCCATGTCTCAAATAATACTCGTTGCTTCATGGATAGTATATTTTATAACAAAAAAATAATCCTAATTCCTCCCTCCCATCCTTTGTATCATTGCTGTCATTCATTTCACTTGTTTATAAGCAGACATAAGCATGCATACAATATATACATAAATGTACATGACTGAATATATTGTTGCTATTGTTTTTTTTTTAAGGAAACTGTTATCTGTTAGATCAATTAAAAATAAAAATTTTTATTTTACTTTAATTTATTTGTTCTCTGATGCTCTTCCTTTTTTATGTGGACCTGAATTTCTGACACATGATTTTCTTTCTCTCTGAAGAAATTTTTTTTTTAAAGATTTTATTTATTTATTTGACAGACAGAGATCACAAGTAGGCAGAGAGGCAGGCAGAGAGAGAGGAGGAAGCAAGCTCCCCGCTGAGCAGAGAGCCCGATGCGGGGTTCGATCCCAGGACCCTGGGATCATGACCTGAGCTGAAGGCAGAGGTTTTTTTTTTTTTTTTTTTAAGATTTTATTTATTTATTTGACAGAGTTAGATCACAAGTAGGCAGAAAGGCAGGCAGAGAGAGAGGAGGAGGAAGCAAGCTCCCTGCTGAGCAGAGAGCCAGACGTGGGGCTCGATCCCAGGACCCTGGGATCATGACCAGAGCCGAAAGCAGAGGCTATAACCCACTGAGCCACCCAGGTGCCCCATGAAGAAATTTTTATTAAAACATTTCTTTCAAGGCAGGTCTACTATCAACAAATGACATTGTTTTTTTGTCTGAGAAAGTCTTTATTTATCCTTCATTTTTGAAGGATAATTTCACAAAGTACAGAATTCTAGATTGATTATTCTTTTCTCTCAACACTTTAAATATTTCCCTTTACTCTTTTCTTTCTTGCATGGTTTTCGAGAAGTAGGATATAATTCTTATCTTTGTTTTTCTATAGGTAAGGCTTTATTTCCCTCTGGATTCTCTCAGGACTTTATCTTTCATTTTCTGTTGTTTGAATATGATATACTTGAGTGTAGTTTTGTTTTTGCTTTTGGCATTTGTCCTACTTGTAGTTCTCTAATATTCCTGGGTCTGTGGTATGATGTTTGACGTTTATTTTGGGGAAATTTTTAGTCATTCTGTTTCAAATATTTCTTCAATTTCTTTCTCTTGTATTCCCATTATGCATACACACACCTTTTGTAATTGTCCCATGGTCCTTGGATATTATATTCTGATTATTTCAGTCTTTGTTTTCTTTTAGTTTTTGAGGTTTTTATTTTTATATGTTCAAGCTCAGAGATTATTTTCTCAGTCATGTCCAGTATACTAATTAGGCCATCAAATACATTCTTCATCTGTTACAGTGTTTTTGATCTCTAGCATTTCTTTGGGTTCCTTCTTAAAATTTCATGTATCTTCTTACATTGCCCATCTTGCATGCTTTTTTTAAATCCATTAGAGTCCTTAGCATAGTAATTGTAGCTGTTTTAAATTCCTGTTTTGATAATTAATTCTGACATCTTGCCATGTCTGTTTCTCATGTTGGCTCTGTCTCTTCAAACTGTATTTTTAGCCAGGCATGATGTACCCGGTAAAGGGATTTGCTATTAAATAGGCCTTTAGTAATGTGATAAGGTATAGAGTCAGGGGAGTCATTCTATAGTCTGAGGATAATTTCATTGAGACTGTGCTTCTGGAATGTGAACTTTACCAATGTGTCTCTCTTTTTCCCCTACCTTAGGTAGAACAGGATGGCTTGAGTATTCTGGTTATGGGTATTTCCCTTCTCCCTCATAGACAGATAGAGAGAATTGGAGCTGGATATTTCCTTTCTCTCATTTGGAAGGCTGGGTCTGGTTGGTGTTATGTATTTCTCTTCTTCCAGGACAGTTAGGCTCTGATAAAACTCTAGTAAGTTAGACTCTGGTTAAATAATTTCTCTTGAGAGCAGACCTTATATTTTGGGGTTTCATTTGTTTTTAAGTTTTTATTTAAATTACAGTTAGTTAACATACAGTATAATATTAGTTTCAAGTGTACAATATAGTGATTCAACTCTTCCATAAAATACCTCATGGTCATCACAAAATGTGTACTCCTTAATCCCCATCACCCATTTAACCCATCCCCTCTCACACACCTTTCTTCTGGTAACCATCAGTTTGTTCTGTATAGTTAAGAGTCTGTTTTTCTGGGGGCTCCTGGGTGGCTCAGTTGATTGAACGTCTGTCTTCGGTTTTGGTCATAATCTCCAGGTACTGGGATTGAGCCCCACATTGGGGAATCCCTGCTCATCGGGGAGCCTGCTTCTCATTCTCCCTCTGCTGCTCCCTCAGCTTATGCTCACTTGCTTCCTTTCTCTCTCTGTTAAAAAAAAAAAAGTCTGTTTTTCTGTCTTGCTTCTTTTTCTCTTTGCTCACTTGTTTTGTTTCTTAAATTCCACATATGAGTGAAATCGTATGGTATTTGTCTTTCTCTAACTGATTTATTTCACTTGGATTAATACTTACTATTTCCATCCACATAGTTGTAAAGGGCAAGATTTCATTCTTTTTGAAGGCTGAGTAATATTTCATATTTCTTGTGTGTGTATACACACACACACACACACACACATGCACACGGACACATATCACATCTTCTTTATCCTTTCAACAATTGATGAACACTTTGGTTGCTTCTATAATTTGGCTATTGTAGATAATGCTGCTATAGACATCAAAGTGCATGTATCCCTTTGATTCAGTATTTTTGTATTCTTTAGGTAAAATATCTAGTGCTATTGTCAGATCATAGTTTAGTTCTATTTTTAACTTTTTGAGGAAACTCCGTACTATTTTTCAGAGTGGCTGCACCAGTTTGCATTCCCACCAACCATGCAGAAAGGTTTCCCTTTCTCCTCATTCTCACCAATACCTGTTGTTTCTTGTGATGTTAATTTTAGCCATTCTGACAGGTGTGAGGTGATAGCTCATTGTAGTTTTGATTTGCATTTCCCTGATGATCAGTGATGTTGAGCATCTTTTCATGTATCTGTTAGCCATCTGTATTTCTTCTTTGGAAAAATAACTGTTCATGTCTTCTGCCCATTATTTAATTGGATTATTTGTCTTTTGGGTGTTCAGTTTGATAAGTTCTTTATAGATTTTTGGATATTAACTTGTTATCAGATATGCCATTTTCAAATATCTCTGCTATTCCATAGGTTGCCTCCTCATTTAATTGATTGTTTCCTTTGCTCTGAAAGCTTTTTATTTTGATCAAGTTCCAATAGTTTATTTTCACTTTTGTTTCCCTTGCCTCAGGAGACTTATGTAAAAGGAGGCTGCTACAGCTGATCTCAAAAAGGTTACTACTCTCCTGTCTTTCATCCATTTTTAATTTGTTTTTATTTATGGTGTAAGAAAGTGGTCCAGTTTCATTTTTCTGAATGTTGTTGTCCAGTTTTCCCAACACCATTTGTTGAAGAGACTGTCTTTTTCCACTGGATGTTCTTTCCTGCTTTGTTGAAGATTAGTTATCACATAGTTGTGGGTCCATTTCTGAGTTTTCTATTCTGTTCTGTTATCTATGTGTCCTTTTTTTGCATCAGTACCATATTGTCTTGATGACTACAGCTTTGTAATATAGCTTGAAGTCTGGAATCACGATGACTCCAGCTTTGCTTTTCTTTTTCAAGATTCCTTCAGCTACTCAGGGTCATTTGTGGTTCCATACAAATTTTAGGGTTGCTTGTTCTAGCTTTGTGAGAAATGCTGGTGTTGTTTTGATAGGGATTGTGTTAAATATATAGATTGTTTTGGGTGGCATGGACATTTTAACAATACTTGTTTTTCTGATCCATAAGCATGGAATGTCTTTCCATTTCTTTGTGTCCTCTTCAATTTCTTTCATAAATGTATAGTTTTCAGAGGACAGATCTTTTACCTCTTTGGTTAAGTTTATTCCTAGGTATCTTATAGTTTTGGGTGCAATTGTAAATGGGATTGATTCCTTAATTTTTTCCCTGCTGCCTCCCTATCAGTGTAGAGAAATGCAACAGATTCCTGTACATCAATTTTATATCCTGTGACTTTGCTGAATTCATGTATCAGTTCTAGCAATTTTTTGGTGGAGTCTTTTGGGTTTTGTACATAGAGTATCATGTTGTCTGCAAATGGTGAAAGTTTGAGTTCTTCCTTGGCAATTTGGATGCCTTTTGTTTCTTTGTGTTGTCTGATGGCTGTGTCCAGGGCTTCCCATACTATGTTAAATAACGGTGATGAGAGTAGACATCCCTGTCTTTTTCTTGACCATAGGAGAAAAGCTCTCAGTTTTTCCCCATTGAGGGTGGTATTAGCTGTGAGTTTTTTGTATATGACCTTTATGATATTGAAGTATGTTCCTTGTAAATCTACTTTGTTGAGGGTTTTTATCATGAATTGATGTTGTACTTTGTCAAATGCTTTTTCTGCATCTATTGAAATAATCATATGGTTCAAAATCTTTTATTAATGTGGCATATCACCTTGACTGATTAGTGAATATTGAATCATGCTTATAACCTGGGGATAAATCCCACCTGATCATGGTGAATGATTTTTTTAAAATGTATTGTTGGATTTGGTTTGCTAGTATTTTATTGAGAATTGTTGCTTCCATATTCATTAAGGATATGGCCTGTATTTCTCTCTTTTAGTGTAGTCTTTATCTGGTTTTGGTATCAGGGTAATGCTGGCCTCAAAGGGTGAATTTGGAAGTTTTCTTTCCTTTTCTGTGTTTGGAATAGTTTGAAAAGAATATGTATTAACTCTTTTTTAAATGTTTGGTAGAATTCTCCTGGGAATCCATCTGGCCCTGGACTTTTGTTTGTTGGGAGTTTTTGATTACTGATGCCTTTTTTTTCCTAGTTATCAGTCTATTCAAGTTTTCTATTTCTTCCTGTTTCAGTTTTGGTGGTTTATATGTGTCTATAAGTTTATCCATTTCTTCCAGGTTGTCTAGTTGGTTGGCATGTAGTTTTCCAGAATATTCTCTTATAACTGTATTTCAGTATTGGCTGTTATTTCTCCTTTGTGATTTTATTTATTTGGATCATTTCTCTTCTTGGTAAGTCTGGCTAGAGGTTTATCTCTTATTTTATTTTATTTTATTTTTAAGAGAGGGAGAGTGAGAGGGGTGGGGAGGGTCTGAGGGAGAGGAGAGAATCTTAAGCATGTTCCATGCCCATCATTAAGCCCAATGTGGGGCTCAGTCTCACAAATGTAGGATAATGACCTGAGCCAAAACCAAGAATCAGATACTTAACCTACAAAGCCACCCAGGTGCCCCTAGAGGTGTATCAATTTTATTTTATTTTTCAAGAAACCACCTGCTGTTTCCATTGATGTTCCATTGTTTTTAAGTTTCTATATCATTTATTTCTGTTCTGATCTTTATCATTTCCTTCCTTCTGGATTTAGTCTTCATTTGTTGTTCTTATTCTACCTCCTTCAGGAATATGGCTAGGTTGTATATTTGAGATTTTTCTTGCCAATTGAGGCAGGACTGTATTACTATATTCTTCCCTCTTGGGACCACTTTTGTTGCTCCCAAAGGTTTTGGACTGTTGTGTTTTCATTTTCATTTGTTTCCATGTATTTTTAAAATTTCTGGGGATTTCCTCATTGACCCATGCATTCTTTAGTGGGTTGTTTAACCTCCATGTACTTGTGGTCTTTCCATGTTTTTTCTTGTGGTTGATTTCTAGTTTCATAGCATTGTTGTCAGACAAGGTTCATGGTATGATTTTAATCTTTTTGTATTTGTTGAGGCCTGTTTTGTGACCTAATATGTGATCTATTCTGGAGAATGTCCCATGTGCACTTGGGAAGAATGTGTATCCTGCTGTTTTAGGATGGAATGTTCTGAATATATCTATTAAGTCCATCTGGTCCAGTGTGTCATTAAAAACCATTGTTTCCTTATTTATTTTCTGTTTAGATGATCTGTCCATTGATGTAAGTGGGGTATTAAAGTCCTACTTTTATTATGTTATTATCAACCAATTCCTTCATATTTGTTAGTATTTTTAAAAATATTTATTTGGGTGCTCCCACTTTAGGTGCATAAATATTTATAATTGTTATATCTTTTTGTTGGATTGTCCCCTTATGATTATAGAATGACTTTCTTTGTCTCTTATTACAGTCTTTGTTTTAAAGTCTGATATGTCTTGGGGTGCCTGGGTGGCTCAGTGGGTTAAAGCCTCTGCCTTCAGCTCAGGTCATGATCCCAGGGTCCTGGGATTGAGCCCCGCATCGGGCTCTCTGCTCCGCGGGGAGCCTGCTTCCTCCTCTCTCTCTCTGCCTGCCTCTCTGCCTGCTTGTGATCTCTGTCTGTCAAATAAATAAATAAAATCTTTAAAAAAAATAAAGTCTGATATGTCTTTGTCTTAAAGTTTGATATAAAGTCTGATATAAATATTACTAGTCTGGCTTTCTTTTGACATCCATTTGCATGATAAACTTTCTCTACCCCCTCACTTTTAGTCTGCAGATGTCTTTAGGTTTAAAATAAGTCTCTTGTGGGCAGTATATAGAAGAATCTTACTTTTTAAATTTTTGGGGGTCTTATTTTTTTTAATCCATTCTGATGCTGCATATCTTTTGATTGGTTTATTTACATTCAAAGTAATTATTGATAGATATATATCTGTTGCCATTTTATTACTTGTTTTATTGTTTCTGAAGATTTTCTTTCTTTGTCCTTTCTTGTCTTTGTTACTTTAGATCTCTCCTTTGTACTCAAAGAACCCCTTTAATATTTCTTGCAGGGCTGGTTTAGTGATCAGAAACTCCTTTAATTTTTGTGTGGGAAATTCTATCTCCCCTTCTATTCTGAATGATAACCTTGTTGGATAGGATATTCTTGGGTGCAGGTATTTCACATTCAGCATATTGAATATAGCATGCCACTTCCTTCTAATTTGGCAAGTTTCTGTTGAGAAATATCCAGCTGGTCTTAGGGGTTTTCCCTTGTAAGTTAAGAACTACTTTTAAGACTTTTTCTTTATCACTATATTTTGTAATATGTTTAATGACATTACAATATGTCTTTATGTTGGCCTGCTTTGGTTGATTTTGATGGGAATTCTTCATGGAGAGCCGACCTTGTTAAGAAAAACAGAGTATTTTGGTATGTATTTACTGTAAGAACCTGGTCAATGTCTAGAGTTAAAACTTATAAAATTATGACCATGTGATTGGATCCTCCTGGAAATTTTTTTACTCTCAAATGTTTCTACTCTGAACTTCCAGCAGTTGACCAATTAGTTCTGATTTTCTAAGCTCAGTAATTGTTCCTGTAGAGATTTCAGCCTGTGTCTGCTCCAGTAATTTGTGGTTTTCTGAATTCATTTGTTGATCTCTGTAATTGGGGCGGGGGAGCAGTTTGTTTTGTGTCCTGAGTTCTCTTGTGGATCTAAGAAGAGTGGTTGATTTTTCAAATTGTTTTGCTTTGTACTTGTTAGAATAGAGTGGTAACTTCCAAGCTCCTTACATAATGAACAGAAAAACAGAAATCTTGAATTCTCTCCTCTTTTACATTACCAATTGTTTAACATAATTTTCCATTTCTGTTTTCTGTATATTTAGAATTTAACCTTTTTGCGGGGAGGGAGCTTAGTGATACTTTTATCACACCAAAAAGAAATACCTTTAGCAGTCATTTCACATTGCTCTTTACTTCAGACCCTGGCAACCATTAATCTACTTTGTCTTGGATTTGTCTATTTTTTTTTTTAAACATAGGACCTGGGTTTTTTTTTTTTCTTCAAGATTTTATTTATTTGTTTGACAGACAGAAATCACAAGTAGGCAGAGAGGCAGGCGAGGGAGAGAGGAAGCAGACTCCCTGCTGAACAGAGAGCCCAATGCAGGCGGGGCTATATCCCAGGACCCTCAGATCATGACCTGAGCCAAAAGCAGAGGCTTAACCCACTGAGCCACCAGGTGCCCCGGATTTGTCTATTTTTGAACTTTTCACATAAATAGAATCATACAATATGTGTGCTTTTGCATTTGGATTCTTTGACTTAGCATTATCTTTTATTCATGCTGTCACAGGTTCATCCATATTATAGCATGGATCATTCATTTTTTGTGGCTAAATAATATTTCATCATATGGATGGAATACCACATTTAGTTGTTATGTTCATAAGTTTATGGAAATCTGGTTTGTTTTTTGGCTATTATGAATATTGTTCCTATCAATGTTTGTACAAGTTTTGGTGTGTACATAGGTGTTAGTTTCTTTTGGGTATGTACCCAGGAATGGAATTGCTAAGAATATAATAACTCTACTTTTAAACTTGGAATAACTGTTTTCCAAAACAGTGGCATCATTTTACATTCCCACCAGCAATGTATGAAGGTTCCAATTTCTTTGCATCCTCACTAATACTTGTTATTTTCCTTTTTTTCAGTTATAGCCATCCTACTGGGTGTAAATTAATATTGTGTGAGACTTTCCATAATAACTGGTGACACTGAACATTTTTTAAACTTATTTGGACATTTTAAGATATTTGGAAAAATATATATTCAGATTCTTTGTCTATTTTTTTAAAATGGGTTGTCTTAATGATGAATTTTAGGAAATTAAAAAACATTCTAGAGAAAATATATTCTGGATATGTGATTGTGGATTGTGATATGGATATGTGATAGCAGATATGTGATTTTCTCTTTTGTGGATTGTCTTTTTACTTTTTTGATAATGTCTTCTGAAGAATAAAATTGTCTAATTTTAATGAGGTCTAATTTATCCATTCTTTTCCATTGTTGTTTGTTAACCATCTTTCACTATACAAATTGTTACAATATTATTGATTATATTTCCTATGCTGTACTTTACCTTGTAGCTTATTTATTTTATAACTGGAAGATTGTACCTCTCAATCTCCTTCACCTATTTCACTCATCCCTCCATCCCCCTCCCCTGTGGCAACCACCAGTTTTTTTTTTCCATATTTATTAATCTGTTTCTGTTTTTTAGATTGCACATATAAGTGAAATCATATGGTATTTGTCTTTGTCTAACCTATTCTCTTTGTATAATACCCTCTAGGTCCATCCATGTTATCACAAATGGCAAGACTTCATTCTTTTCAATGGCTGAGTAACATTTCATTGCATATATATACACACACACATATACAAACATATATATATACATACACACACATATATATCACATCTATATATATCTATCTATCCATATATATAGGTGTGATATTGAGATAGATAGATAGATCTATCTCAATATCACACCTTTTCTATCCATTCATTTATTGATGGACATTGAAATTGCTTCCATATCTTGGTTATTGCAAGTAATGCTGCAGTGAACATAGGAATGGATGTGTCTTTTTGAATTAGTGTTTTCATTTTCTTTGGATAAATACCTAGAAGTGGAATTGCTAGATTTTTTGGTAGTTCCATTTTTAACTTTTTGAGGCAACTCCATATTGTTTTCCACAGTGGTTACACCAATTTACCTTCCCACCAACAGTGCGTGAGGGTTCCCTTTTCTCCATACCCTTGCCAATACTTAACATCTTGGGTTTTTTGATAATAGCAACTCTAACATATATGGGGTGATACCTTATTGTGGTTTTGGTTTGCATTTCTCTGATACTTAATGATGCTGAGTATTTTTTCATGGACCTGTTGGCCATCTGTATGTCTTCTTTGGGAGAATGACTATTAAGATCTTTGGTCCATTTTTAAATTGGATTGTTTGGGGTTGTTTTTTTGTTTTGTTTTATTTTGCTTTGTTTGGTTTTTGTCTTTCTGTTGTTGTTGTTTTTGCTATTGAGTTGTATGCATTCTTTGAATATTTTGGATCTCAGAGCCTCTTATCAGATAGATGATTTGCAAATATCTTCTCCCATTCAGTATGTTGCCTTTTCATTGTGTTGATGTTTCCTTCACTGTGCAAAAAACATTTTAGTTGGATGTAGTTTCATATGTATGTTTTTGCTTTTATTGTCTTTACCTGAGGAGATAGATCCAAAAACCTATTGCAAAGGCCATTGTCATAGAGCTTACTGCCAACGTTTTCTCCTAGGTATTTTATGGTTTCACGTCTCGCATTTAAGTTTTTAATCCATTTTGAATTTATTTTTGTGTATGGTGTTCTGAGAAAGTGGTCCAGTTTCATTCCTTCACACATAGCTGTTCAGTTTTCCAAACACTATTTATTGAAAAGACTGTCTTTTCTCATTGTACATTCTTGCCTCCTTTGTTATAGATTAATTGGCCATATAATTGTAGGTTTATTTCTGGGCTCTCTATCCTGTTCTATTGATCTATGTGTCTATTTTTGTGCCAGTACCATAACATTTTGTAGTATATCTTGAAATGTGTATTGTGATATCTCCAGCTTTGTTCTTTTTTCTCAAGATTGTTTTGGCTATTCAAGGTCTTTTGTGGTTCCATACATGTTTTAGAATTATTTGTTCTAGTTATGTGAAACACACTGTTGGTATTTTGATAGAGATTACATTGAATTTGTAGACTGCTTTGGATTGTAAGGACATTTTAACAATATCAATTTTTCCAATCCATAAGCATAATATCTTTCCATTTATTTGTCTTCAATTTCTTTAATCAGTGTATTATAGTTTCGAAATACAGATCTTTTAACTCCTTGGTTAAATTTATTCCTAGGTATTTTTTTTCTTTTTGATGCAATTATAAGTAAAATTTTTTCTTAATTACTCTTTCTAATAGTTTATTACTAGTGTATAGAAACACAACAAGTTTCTGTATACTATTTTTGTATCTTGCAACCTTACCGAATTCATTAGTTCTAAGTTTTTTGTGGGTTTTTCTTTTTTGGTGGGGGCTTTAAGGGTTTTTACCTTTCACTCTTGTTTGATGGTTTGGTTAAGTACTGACTTTGAGGTTTCAAACTTTCCCTCAGGGTTTTGAGGGCATTGATCTTTTGTTTTCTATCTGTTATCTAAAGCCATAATAATGATGCATAGCAAGGTATCCTAAATGTAGTAGCTTAAACAAATCCAACCATTTATTGTTGCTCCCAATTCTCTGAGTTGTCTGGGTACCCTTAGGGCCCCAGATGAGTCTTTGGTCAGCTGAGAGCAGTTTTGCAGCTGCTGATTTTAATTGGGATCACATATATTTGGAAATTGGCTAGCTGTAGGGCTTGTCTAGGATGACTTCATGTAGAATGACTCAGCTGTTTTCCAGGTTGCTCTCTTATCCTCCCAGTAGGTTAGCCTGAATATGTTCTCAGAATAGTGGCAGGGATCCCAGAGAAAGACTGGAAGAAAGACTGGAAGTACACATGTTCCTTTTCATATCTCTTTTACTAACACTCACTGGTCAAAGCAAGTCATATGGCTGAACTCAGAGTCAGATGAGAGAAAACAAAGTTATAAGGCAATGGGTTCAATATGGTGAGATCATTATTTTGGGTCATTAATACACTTAGTTTGCCAGTGTTCTGTGATGTTGCTGATGGGATGGCTGGTGCCAATCTAATTCTTATTCTTTGTGTTTAGGATTTACTCTTTATCCTTGGCATAAAATTTCATAATGGTGTGGTGTAACTAAAGTATATATTTTTATATTTTTTGGAAATAATTTTAATGTATAGTTGGTGGATCTTTCAATCTGAGGATTCAGTCTTAAACCCTGAAATTATTCCCTTTGATAAATTTTTCTTGCTATTTTCTTTTTATTCTTTGAGATTTCTGTTAATTGAATTTTTTGGATCAGTTCTCCATTTTTCTTATTTTTAATATAATCCATGTTTGTCTTCTTACTCTGGGAGATTACTAAATTTATTTTCCAGTCATCCTATTAGACATTTATTTTATTTGGCCATTAAAAAAAGCTCTTTCTTATTCTCTATTTGTTTTTCATTGCTTTCTGTTTTAGCATTGGGGATGTAATTTCTAACTCTAAGTAAGTTATACATTTTTTTTTGTCTCTTAAAATTTTTTCTTCTATGCCTTGCTATTTGTTTCCACCAAGGTCCTTGTTATTTATTTTTATTTATTTATTTTTTGGGAGGAAGGAATATTTGTCTTGTATAATGTTGGTTCTCCTCATACATAAAGATCTGGTAGTCCTTGGTTGTTCATTTACATTCATGATTACCTTATAATCATGAATCATGATTATAAGGTAACTGCATGTGCCTTTTTTATTATTATACAAACTACTTTATTTTCTAATTTTCCTGAAGGAAAATTCTTACCACAAGTCTATGTGGAGTGACTAGTTTTCCTGAAGAAACTTGCTTAAAATCAGAGGATAGGGTAAGGACCATTCTGAAGGATGGAATAGCCCCTACTCAAGCACATAATAAACTTATTATCATCTCTAGTGTATATTTGGGCACTTTACTGCCTTGTATAGTTAAATCTTCCTGTCCCTTAGGTCTCTAACTTGATTTCACAGTAGGAATTCTATTATACACATACTTTACCTCACAAAATCCTACTTTGCACAAGAGAGTTGTTTAATAACATTTATTAACCTGTTTTCAGAAGACTTTATTATTTGAGCAAGTTTCCTTTTTCTGCTATAATATGTTACTGATCCTAGTTGGTTAATAATAAAAAAACTCACTTCCTGTTTTTCTAAACCATTTTCTTTACTAGAATCCTATAATTTATACACCTCCCACTCCAATAACAGTTTATTTTGTAGCTTCGGAGTTTCCTGAGATTTCCCATACAGTCATAGATATCTCCAGGATCATCTGGGAAAATCTTTGAAGTCAAGTAGAAGATGATGTGTATGAACATCTACTGAAATTCTCATAATTTTTAACTGTGGTTAACTTCCTGATGTATAGTTGGGATTTCAGAAAGCAGAGTTGAACTTTTGATTAAAAAAATTATGTTTAAATCCCTAAATGATATGTAGCCATTGGGACCTTAAAATAAATATTTTCTAAGTTGTTGTTTCTCTTTTTTGTAAATTTTATTTTGGAAAATTTTAATAATACACACATGTAAAGTATTATCATTAACTTATATATTCATCACCTAGAATTATCAACCATTCCTGATTATGTTCCATCCCTGCTCTGCCACTGTTTTTCTTTTGGAGTATCTTAAAGCAAATTTTAGTCATCATTTTTTAATTAACATATAATGTATTATTTTTTTCAGAGGTACAGGTCTGTGAATCATCAGTCTTACACAATTCACAGCACTCACCATAGCACATATCCTACCTAGTGTCCACTGCCCAGCTACCTTATCCCTCTACCTTCCCCCCAAACAAGCCCTCAGTTTGTTTCCTAAGATTAAGAGTCTCTTATGGTTTGTCTCCCTCCCCAGTCCCATCTTGCTGCATTTTCCCCTCCTTTCCTCCCATGACCCCCCACCCTGCCTCTCAAATTCCTCTTATCTCTCTCTCTCAAATAAATAAATAAAATCCCTTAAAAAATATTTGAAGTACTAACCAATTTTTGATTGTCCACATTAACCAACTTTTACTTAAAACAGTTAACTAATGGTTCTGAGTGTATCACATAGGAGAGAATCTAATGTGCTTTAAACCAGTCTCATTACATAAACCTTTAGTCTTAATTGGAAAATAAATAGTGATGCTGAGTTACTCACTTTTCTTAGATAATTTTTTATAACACTAGTCCTAGAGTTTGTTTGTTTATTTTAAAGAAAATAATATATAACTGTTCAGTCCTTGAAAAGGAAGAAATTAGAAAAGGCTCCACTGCCCATGTGCCATTGTGGATGTGCCATTGTTCTTTACTCACAGCTGATGCACAGAGCACTTGGTTCCAAATGAGCAGAGCCAAGATATTTGTTTTAAGATTTAAAAATGTTTAAGAATTCTCCATATCTCTTTTTGAGGCTGCTTTTTGAATATTTATATTCTTGTCTCCTCATACATTCTGGTTTGTGCTGGAGTGAGGTGCTGAGCAAAGGTTCTGGTTATATGCTTATGGTCCTGAGAGATTGAAGATGCTCTTGGCCAAGGACTTGTACTTAAAAGAAATGATTATGTGATGCATAGTGTTCCATAATACCACTTGTCTCCTATTCTCCATGCAGCTCTAAATAACACCTACACAGGTATTTGAAAATGTGCTGACCTGTGATCTGTTTATTTAAGTAACAGAAAGTTTAGGAGACTCATAGTTAAAACCTTTTAATGATTCTGAAACAACACTGGAAAGATTTTATCTTTTAAAAAACAAATACAAATGCCAGGTACTTTTTCCTCATGCTGGAAATCAGAGGAGTTTCTCTACTGCTTGAATTAACTTTTCATAGGCTATAATATCACAGTTTTGAGAATTTCCAATAGCCCAGATGACAGCACAGCTGCACAGTTCAGAAAGCAGCTGCTTGAGTGGGGTGGATCTTGCTATGCTTATTTGAAGAGATGTTTGTGGTTATTTACAAAAGGAAGAGCTTAGTCAAGGATAAACCTTTTTATTCTGTCTCTCCCTTCTCTATATCTGGCCTAATATTTTTATTAGATGACTCATTTGTTAATTATGACTTGGCTAAAGTTAAAATAAACATAATTTAACACTTAACTGGACAAATAGACTTTTTATCTATGTCCTTTATTCCCAGTGGGGGGAAAAAAAATCAAAACAACAAGAAGCATCCCTCTGCAATCACCATAATCATTACAACTTTTACAGAGGAGAAACTAAGATAGCATAGTAGTAGGAGGACCCTAGGCTTGCCTGGTCCCTTAAACTCAGCTAGATAAATAACAAATCATTCTGAATACTCAAGATGTCAATCTGAGGACTGAAAGAACAAACTGCACAACTAGAGGGAGAGAGGAAACCATATTTTGGAAAGTAGGAGGTGTGGAGACATGATTTGCATAAGAAGCAGGTCATAGGTGCTGTGGTGGTGAGGGAGCCCTAGTGACAGAGAGAAGTGTGAGAGAGAGGAGCACTTAGGGGATCATACAAGGAAAGCACTTCCACAAAGCCATTGACTGGGAAAATAAAGAGGGGCTGATTTTTGTGAGTTTTTATAACCATGGGGCTCAAAGACTGGGGTTTGGAGGTCTGTGGTGTGATAGTTGTGGAGCTCACTGGGCACTGCAGTACGCCTGTGGAGAAGGAGGGTAGATAGCTCAGTGCAGTTGGCATGATCTGAGTATCCCCTGGGATGCACTGGGAGAGATGATAACCCCTTCTTGGAGCAATCTGAGAGAGGTGGCATTGCCTCTCCAGGGACAAGGGAGCTAGCAGGTATCATTTCCCTCCCTAGCCCTCAGCATAAACTAACTTCAGTGTCAGCAAGTGCTAACAGTGGCAGCAAAAACCACTTATACCAAGCTCTGCCCCCACTGAGCTCTGCAAGTGCTGCTTTTCTTGGCCAATGTATCTGAGAACCAGTGCAGTAGATGCCTCCCCCAGAAGACCAGCACACACACATGCACACACACACACACACACACACACACACACACACACACACACACAGCTTTCATGCACCACTACTGATCATAGAGTTCTACAAAGCTTCAGCTCTAGTGGAAATAGCATCAGGTCTCTTTGAACAAGCCAACCAGAGCACAGCTAGTTAAAACTTGCTGCGCTCAGTTGAAGTCCAAACTCTCCCCACAGGTGAGGAGAAACTGCAGAGGACTGACCTGAGGGTAAGAGCAGCCAAAACACAGAAGCAGAGTGCACACAGCATATACCAGAGACACCTCCTGAAATGTCAAGTCCTGGATAGTATATGACCTCTTCTTAATATAGCCATTACTCTCAGGAGCAGAAAACATAACAGGCTTTCTTAACTAATACACAGAAGACTGAGACCTAGACAAAATCCCAAGACAGAGAAATTCTTCTCAAAAGAAATAATAAGAAAATGTCATAGCCAGGAATCTAAGTACTATGCCTGATCCAGAATTTAAGGCAATAATCATAAGGGTATTAGCTGGGAAAATGATATAGTTGATAAAATTTTGGAAAGTAATGGAGCTGAAAAGAAGAGGGAAAGAAAAATATTGGATCATGAATGTAGGTTTAGGGAACTCAGTGACTCTGAGAAGTATAATTACATTCCTATCATTGCAGTCCCACAAGTAGAAGAGGGGGGAAAAGAGAGAATGAGTTTTACTTGAGGAAATTCTAGCTGAAAACTTCCTTAATCTGGGGAAGGAAATAGGCATCCAAATCCAGGAGGTACAGAGAACTCCCATCAAAAATCAACAAAAGCAGGCCAACACCAAGACATACCATAGCTACATTTACAAAATGCAGAGATAAAGAAAAAATCCCAAAAGCAGCAAGAAAAAAGAAATTCCTAACTTACAAGAGAAGACAAATCAGGTTTGAAGCAGATCTCTTCATAGAAACTTGGCAGGCAAGAAGGCAGTGATATGATATATTTTAATATGTTTAATATGTTTAATATGCTGAATGGGAAAAATATGCAGGTGAGAATACTCTACCTAGAAAGACTATCATTCGGAGTAGAAGAAGAGGTAAAGAGTTTCCCAGACAAACAAAACTAAAGAAGTTTGTGACCACTAAACCAGCCCTCAAGAAATATTAAACAGGACTCTTTGAGTGGGAAAGAAAGCTCCAAAATGACAAAGACTGAAAAGGATCAGATTAAATCTCCAGACAATGACTTAGCTAAATTTATATCTAACAATAATCACTCTGAATTTAAATAGATTAATTCTCTAATCAAAAGACATAGGGTATCAGAATGGATAAAAACACAATATCCATCTATATGCTGTCCACAAGCGACTTATTTTAGACCTAAAGACACCTGCAGATGGAAAGTGAGGGGATGGAGAACCATCCATCATGTTAATGGATGTCCAAAGAAAGCTGGAGTATCCATATTTATATCAGACAAACTAGATTTTAAACTAAAGACTATAACAAGAGATGAAGAAGGGCATTATATCATAATAAAGGAGTCTATCCATCAAGAAGATTTAATAATTATATTTGTGCTCCAAGCTCCAAACTTGAGAGCACACATATATATAAAAGAATTAATAACAAACTCAAAGGAACTGATTAATAATAATAAAATAAGGGGCACCTGGGTGGCTCAGTGGGTTAAGCCACTGCCTTCGGCTCAGGTCGTGATCCCGGGGTCCTGGGATCAAGTCCCACATCGGGCTCTCTGCTCAGCAGGAAGCCTGCTTCCCTTCCTCTCTCTCTCTGCCTGCCTCTCTGCCTACTTGTGATCTTTCTCTGTCAAATAAATAAATAAAATCTTTAAAAAATAATAATAATAAAATAATAGTAGGGGGCTTTAACACGCCACTTACAGCAATGAACAGATAGTATAAGCAGAAAATCAGCAAGGGAACAATGGTTTTGAATGACACATGTATCAGAGAGATATAACAGATATATTTAAAACATTTATCTCAAAGCAGAAGAATATTCATTCTTTTCAAGTGCACATGGAACATTCTCCAGAAGAGATCACATACCAGATCACAAATCAGGCCTCAACAATTACAAAAAGATTGAGATCATGTTATGCATATTTTCCAGTCACAAGGCTATGAAACTTGAAGTCAACTACAAGAAAAAAATTGAATACACAAATACATGGAGAGGAAAGAACATCCTACTAAAGAAAGAAGGGGTTAACCAAGAAATTAAAGAAGAAATTAAAAAGTACATGGAAGCAAAATGATAATGAAAACATGACAGTCTTTGGGATGTCTTTGGGATGCAGCAAAGGCAGTCCAAGAGGGAAGTATATAGTAATACGGGGCTACCTCAAGAAGCAAGAAAAGTTTCAAACATACAACCTAACCTTACCCGTAAAGGAGCTAGAAAAAGAGCCACAAATGAAGCCTCAAAGCAGCAGATGAAGGGAAATAATAAAGATTAGAACAGAAATGAATGATACAGAAACAAAAAAACCCAGTAGAACAGATCAATGAAACCAGGAGATTGTTCTTCGAAATAATTAATAAAATTGATGAACCCTTAGCCAGACATATCAAAAAGAAAAGAGAAAGAACTCAAATAAATAAAATCATGAATGAGTGAGGAGGGATCACAACCAACACCACAGAAATACAAACAATTGTAAGAGAATATTATGAAAAATTATATGCTAACAAACTGGGCAATCTGGAAGAAATAGATAAATCCCTAAAAACATATAAATACCAAAACTAAAACAGGAAGAAATAGAAAACTTGAACAGACCAATAACCAGCAAAATAAAATTGAATTGGTAATCAAAAATCTCCCAATAAATGAAATCCAAGGCCAAATGATTTTTAAGGGGAATTTTACCAGACATTTAAAGAAGAGTTAATACCTATTCTTCTCAAACTGTTCCAAAAAATAGAAATAGAAATAGAAAATAGAAACAGAAATAGAAAACCCATTCTACAAGACCAACATTACCCTGATTCCAAAACCAGACAAATACCCTACTAAAGAAGAGAATTACAAGCCAATATCTCTGATGAATATGGATGCAAAAATTCTCAAGATACTAGCAAATTGAACCCAACAGTACATTAAAAGAATCATTTACCACAATCAAGTAGGATTTATTTCTGGGTTGCAAGTGTGGTTCAATAGTCACAGGTCACTCAATGTGATATACCACATTAATAAAAGAAAGGATAAGAACCATATGATCTTCTCAATAGATGTAGAAAAAGCATTTGACAAAGTACAGCATCCATTCTCAATAAAAATCCTCCACAAACTAGGGATAGAGGGAACATACTTCAACATAATAAAGACCACACATGAAACACCGACAGCTAATATCATCCTCAATGTGGAAAAACTGAGAGCTTTTCCTCTATGGTCAGGAACAAGACAGGATGAGGATGTCTGCTCTCATCAGTACGGGAAGACTTAGTCTTAGCTTCAGCAATCACACAATAACCAAAAAATAATAGGTGTCCAAATTGGCAAAGAAGTCAAAATTTCGCTATTCACAGACATGATACTCTATGTAGAAAATCTGAAAGACTCCATCAAATAACTGTTAGAACCAATGAGTGAATTCAGCAAAGTTGCATGATATAAGATCAATGTATGGAAATCTGTTGCATTTCTATACACCAGTAAGGAAGAAGCAGAAAGAGAAATCAAGGAATTGATCCTATTGACAATTGCACCAAAAACCTTAAGTTACCTAGGAATAAACCTAACCAAAGATGTAGAAGATTTATACTGTGAAACTACTAAACACTTACGAAAAAAATTGAAGATGACATGAAGAAATGGAAAGACATTTCATACTCATGGATCGAGAACAAATATCATTAAAATGTCTATAGTACCCAAAACAATCTGCATAAATCCCTATCAAAATACCACCAGCATTTTTCACAGGGCTAGAACAAGCAAACCTAGAATCTCTATGGAACCACAAAAGACCCCAAATAGCCAAAGCAATCTTGCAAAAGAAAAGTAATGCTGGAGGCATCACAATTCTGGACTTCAAGATATATTATAAAACTGTGGTGATCAAGACAGTATGGTACTGGCACCAATACAGATACATAGATCAATGGAACAGAATAGAGAACCCAGAAATGGACCCACAACTATATGGCCAACTAATCTTCAAGAAAGCAGGGAAGACTATCCAATGGAAAAAAAACAGTCTCTTCAACAAATGTTATTAGGAGACTGGACAGCAAAATGCAGAAGAATGACATTGTACCACTTTCTTACTTCATAAACAAAAAGAAGTTCAAAATGTGTGAAAAAATCTAATGTGAGTTAGGAGACCATCAAAATCCTAGAAAAAAATCCTAGAGGAGAACACAATAGCAACTTCTTTGAATCAGCCATAGCAACTTCTTACTAGGTATGTCTCTGGAAGCAAAGGAAACAAAACCAAAAATGAACTATTGAGACTTCATCAAGGTGAAAACCTTCTGCACAATGAAGGAAAGAATCAACAAGTCTAAAAGGCAACCTTTGAAATGGGAAAAGATATTTGCAAATGACATATCTGATAAAGGACTTATGAAACTTATGAAAAGAACTTATGAAACACAACACCCGCAAAACAAATAAGAAATGGAAGAAGACATAGACATTTTTCCAAAAAAGACATACAATGGCCAACAGACACATGAAAAGATGTTCAGCATCACTAATTATCAGGGAAATACAAATCAAAACTACAATGAGAACAACACACATCTGTTAGAATGGCTAAAATTAACAATATAGGAAGCAATAGATTTGGCGAGGATGTTGAGAAAGGGGAACTCTCTTACACTATTGGTGGGAATGCAAATTGGGGCAACCACTGTGGAAAACAGTATAGAGGTGTCTCAAAAAGTTAAGAATAGAACTACCCTATGATACAATCATTGCACTATTAGGTATTTACCCAAAGGATACAAAAATACTGATTCAGAGGGTATTTATTTACTACTTGTTTATTGCCTGATGAATGGATAAAGGTGTGGTAGATATGCATGCGTGTGTGTGTGTGTGTGCGTGTGTGTGTGTGTGTGTGTGTATAATAGACTATTAACTCAGCGGTGAAAAAGAACAAAATCTTGTCCTTTGCAGTGTTGTGCATGGAGCTAGAGTGTATTATGTGAAGTGAAATAAGTCAGTCAGATAAAGATAAATATGTATGATTTCACTCATATGTGGAATTTAAGAAACAAAAGTCCCAGATGAACATGGGGGAGAAAAAGCAACAGGGAAACCACAAAATAGACTTTTAACTATAGAGAACAAACTGAGGTTTGCTGGAGGGGAGGTAGATGGAGGCATGGGTTAAATGGGAGATGGGCATTAAGGAGGGGACTTGTGATGAACATTGGGTGTTATAAGAAGTAATGAATCACTAAATTCTACTCCTGAAACCAGTATTACCCTGTACATCATTTAACTGGAATTTACATTAAAAAGGGGAAAAAAGTAACTTTTATAAACAAAATTTTAAAAATCTGGTGATTACTATGAAATATTAAAGAATCAAAAGAATAAAAGATGAATTTGTAAGGATAAAAGATGAATTTTGTATTGGAAGAATACAAGAACTAGAAAGGGAAGTTTAGTGCTAGCACCCACTCTATTCTCAAAGGACAAGGCATCACAAAGTAGGTTAGTTCCCCACTAGTTAGAGTAGTAGTTGGGAGACAAATAGTAGTTCTTGAAGCTTATATCTTTTCTAACCTCAGCTTCCTTATTGATAGCCTTGGAAACAAATTCTTATTTGCCCTCAAGCCAGGTGTTGCTTGGTGGTTGTGCTGTCAAAATCTAGGGACTTGAGATCCTCAACCTAGCTGTGAGTACAATTTAGGTACACATCTAATGTGTGTAAACTAGTTGGTGGGATGAGGTAGAGGAGATCCATTTCTTGGACCAATGGTAGACCTTCCTACAATTTATTTTATACATTGTTGCAAAAAATGAAATATAGTATTGTTTCACAAGGTAAGTAGATAATTCTGAAAACACTTTTTATGAGCTGGCTTTTTTCCTTTAGAAAAATGGAAAACAAATGTGTATTTTTGCGTGCATGAGTGACGGCATTTGTCTCATCCCTTGTACTTCCTCCCAAATAGGGTTACATCTTTAATTACCTTGTCCTGTTATCCTACTGTTTCTCTAAATAGGTACTTTGCAATGTAATTTATCTATCTTGAATCTCTACAGCCTCATACAAAATTTGTAAGCATCCCTACTTCACCCTGTTTTCTCCTCTACCTTGTACTCTTCACACCTCATTCCCAAAACTAATCCCACTTCCCATCTCATATTCTATTAGTTACATTATATCATGGCTATTGGTTTAGCATCTAGCTTAAGTTGGCCCCAGAAAATTAGACTCTTTACTTCTTTACCCTCTCTTTCTTCAATGCTTAGCACAGTGTGTGGCCCAGACACAGTAGGAACCAAATATTAGAATGGAGAATGTTTTCTGTGAGACAGGAGCCTCACTATCTTCAAATGTGTATATGCACTCTGAGTGTGCTAATATGTGCATATGCACACTGGTCCTTATTATATTAACTTTCTGTGACCATAGGAAAAATGTTGAATTTCTTTCTAATTACTTGCAGTACATGAAATATCACTGCTTATCAAAATCTATAAATCTTGTATCTCCAAGTTTTCTTTGTTATGTTTGTTTTTGTAAAAAAGGAAAAAAGTGTAAGTGGGATGCTTCTATCAGTCCTTGAATTAGGAGAACTGAATTGGAAAGTTGAAGTACCAAGCTAATTCAGAATTTTAAAATATTTTATAAATAGTATAGCATCCCAATGGTATAGTGGAAATGTTGTGCTAGGTTTAAGGGTGACAGAGGTGATCCTACAATATGTAATTCCTAAGTTGAAGACAATATGTTATATTGACATTGAAAATTATAGTAAAACCTCTCAAGAAGCCCCTTGTTAACAAAGAGATGATTAACCCCCAGTTAGGCTCATGTTATTGGCTTTGGCAGCCTCCACCTTGTGTACAACACAGAGCTGGCACCTGTAAGGATGTTACACTTATCCTTAGCAGTGTTTTCCATGGGGTTCTATGACTATGCAATGATTTAGGGGAAAATGGAATGTGGGAAGGATTCTTAACATTTATTATCCTAGACATAATAACATATTTTTCTAAAAATTAATTGGTCAAAAGATTTCCCCAGTGTCTTGTTTATTTTCAGAGGCAAGGGAAGGAAGCTGGTGACCTTTCTGTATTCTCACATCAACAGCCACGAGGCATTTTAATTTAAGGGGGAAAAAATTCTGTGACCCACTTTTAAACAATTGAGACTGATTAACCTTTGTTTAAATTCATCTAACTTAAACAGTCTGGAAATAAGTTCTTGGACATTTTTCAGTAGGAAGTGGAGAAAATGGTCATGTAAATACACAAAGTGAGAAGAGATGTTAACTACACAGTTGCTGGTGTGAATTGTGGGAGAATTTTATTTGAAAATCTCTATCGGCTCTTTAATGTGGAAACCATATCCTCATCTGTACTGGTTTTAAAAATGGGTTAGTTTTACATGTGAATGAAACCAAAGAGGATCTTAACAAGTGTCTGTATTTTACATAAGTATATCTTTAAACAAGGCAAAATATATTTATTCTTTGTGGAAATTGGGAATAATCTCAGCTCCTTCTTCCAAGTATAGTGAATCAGTGTTAAATACACAAAAAACTGAGCAAGACTAACCTGAGGCTCTTTAACCTGAACCCTCCAAAACCTGAATTCTCGGTGGAATTTGATAGTGTGTGACAATATAGTGCTTTATTTTGTAGTTTTGGGCTATGGTAAATAGAGAGCCCTATACTATGAGTCAGGAGCTTGAATTTGCAATGAACTAGTTGTATGACATGGACATGCTACTTAAACTCTCTAATCCTCAATTTCTACTGAAGAATAGAAGAAGGGAAACTGTCTTTGCTGAGCATATTGTGTTTTCAGTTATATATTTCTATTAAATCTCAAGTAGAATTAAGACATCAACATTGTAGAGGTTGGCTTAGGTGGTGATGCTGTTAAAAATTTCCATGACAACAAAACATATTAAGCTTTATTTTTAAAAAATTATTACATCCATAAATTAAATGCCCTTAGAGTGTAAACAATTATGCATTTTATTTATTTATTTTTTGACAGACAGAGATCACAAGTTGGCAGAGAGGCAGGCAGGAAGAAGCAGGCTCCCACTGAGCAGAGAGCCCTATGCGGGGCTTGATCCCAGGACTCTGGAATCATGACCTGAGCCGAAGGCAGAGGTTTTAACACACTGAGCCACCCAGGCGTCCCAATTATGCATTTTTTTTTTGATAGAACAGTGTGTTTATAATTCTGTGAAGAGTGTTTTAATTAGTGTGTATGTGTACAGTTAGTGTTTATCAAACATCTAATAAATTTACTCAATGACTGGAATTTTATATCACTAATATGATTGTTTTTCTGTTCTTGTTAGCCACAATTGGTTTCAGTTTGAGATCAGGAACTCAGACTGTTATATATTGACTTTAAAAAAATATTTTGTGCCTTAAGTTACTTTTTCTAATTTTCCTTAGATGAATGTCATTTAACCAAAACTATTATAGGTTTTTCTTCACAAATATTTTAAAATGTACCTTTTGTTTTATTTTTTTTTAGAGTTTTTATTTTAATTCCAATTAGTTAACATACAGTGTTATATTAGTTTCAGGTGTTCAGTATAGTGATCCAACAATTCATATCACCCTGTGCTCATCATGACAAATGTCTGTAATCTCCATTACCTATTGTTTTAAATCTCTTTGAAACTCCACAAACTTTGGAATATAATTCAACAACATATGACAAATTCTTAGTACTCTCTTGATAAGAGAAACAATGATAAATTTATGTACTCTATTAAAGGAAAAGATGGAACTTATATTAAAAAAAAAGGCATCTATTTTTGTATTCTTCAAGATGGAAGACCATTCCATGCTCTTGGATTGGAAGAATAAACATTGTTAAAATGTCTATACTGCCTTTTTTTTTTTTTTAAAGATTTTATTTGTTTATTTGACAGAGAGAGATCACAAGTAGACAGAGAGGCAGGCAGAGAGAGAGAGAGAGAGGGAAGCAGGCTCCCCGCTGAGCAGAGAGCCCGATGCGGGACTCGATCCCAGGACCCTGAGATCATGACCTGAGCCGAAGGCAGCGTCTTAACCCACTGAGCCACCCAGGCGCCCCAAAATGTCTATACTGCTTAGAGCACTCTATACTTTTAATGCCATTCCAATAAAAATTCCACTGGTATTTTTCAAAGAGCTGGAGCAAATAATCCAAAAATTTGTATGGAATCAGAAGAGACCCCGAATCACTAAGGAAATGTTGAAAAACAAAAATAAAACTGGCGGCATCACGTTACCTGATTTCAAGCTTTACTACAAAGCTGTGATCACCAAGACAGCATGGTACAGGCATAAAAACAGACACATAGACCAGTGGAACAGAGTAGAGAGCCCAGATATGGACCCTCAACTCTATGGTCAAATAATCTTTGACAAAACAGGAAAAAATATACAGTGGAAAAAAAGACAGTCTCTTCAATAAATGGTGCTGGGAAAACTGGACAGCTATATGTAGAAGAATGAAACTCGACCATTCCCTTACACCGTACACAAAGATAAACTCAAAATGGATAAAAGACCTCAATGTGAGACAGGAATCCATCAGAATCCTAGAGGAGAATATAGGCAGTGACCTCTTCGATATCAGCCACAGCAACTTCTTTCAAGATATGTCTCCAAAGGCAAAGGAAACAAAAGTGAAACTGAACTTTTGGGACTTCATCAAAATCAAAAGCTTCTGCACAGCAAAGGAAACAGTCAACAAAACAAAGAGGCAACCCACAGAATGGGAGAAGATATTTGCAAATGACAGTAAGACAAAAGGTTGATATCCAAGATCTATAAAGAACTCCTGAAATTCAACACATACAAAACAGATAATCATATCAAAAAATGGGCAGAAGATATGAACAGACACTTCTCCAATGAAGACATACAAATGGCTATCAGACACATGAAAAATGTTCATCATCACTAGCCATCAGGGAGATTCAAATTAAAACCACATTGAGATATCACCTTACGCCACTTAGAATGGCCAAAATTAGCAAGACAGGAAGCAACATGTGTTGGAGGGGATGTGGAGAAAGGGGAACCCTCTTATACTGTTGGTGGGAATGCAAGTTGGTGCAGCCACTTTGGAGAGCAGTGTGGAGATTCCTCAAGAAATTAAAAATAGAGCTTCCCTATGACCCTGCAATTGCACTACTGGGTATTTACCCCAAAGATACAGATGTAGTGAAAAGAAGGGCCATCTGTACCCCAATGTTCATAGCAGCAATGGCCACGGTCGCCAAACTGTGGAAAGAACCAAGATGCCCTTCAACGGACAAATGGATAAGGAAGATGTGGTCCATATACACTATGGAGTATTATGCCTCCATCAGAAAGGATGAATACCCAACTTTTGTAGCAACATGGACGGGACTGGAAGAGATTATGCTGAGTGAAATAAGTCAAGCAGAGAGAGTCAATCATCATATGGTTTCACTTATTTGTGGAGCATAACAAATAACATGGAGGACATGGGGAGATGGAGAGGAGAAGGGAGTTGAGGGTAATTGGAAGGGGAGGTAAACCATGAGAGACTATGGACTCTGAAAAACAATCTGAGGGTTTTGAAGGGGTGGGGGGTAGGAGGTTGGGGGAACCAGGTGGTGGGTATTGTAGAGGGCATGGATTGCATGGAGCACTGGGTGTAGTGCAAAAACAATGAATACTGTTACACTGAATATAAATTTAAAAAAAAAAGGCAAAGAGGAGAAGATGAAGACTGGGATCCTTCAGAAACAACAAATTGTTTTCCTTTTCTTGGGCAAAATGTGTGTGGATTGGTAGTGAGCCAAATTTTTGGTTGCTTGTGGATTTTCTTTTCAGTTGCTGTGGATTCTCCAAAAGATATAATAATGTCCATAATTAACCAGGAGCTTAAAACAAAAGTATATGCTACTATAACATATCATAACTGATAATTATACCTTTTATGACTGAAGTTCTAAGGCCCCTTCACAAAGTAGTTAAAAAGCACACAGTAGACTTTATAAGACTGTTCCAGTGAGATCCATCAGTGAGATCATAATGTGTTTTTACTTTCTTCATGGGGATCCATTTATTCACATGTGCATATGTTTATTGGTTAGTAATTACAATGCACAAACTATGTATCAGGTCCTGCCCTCATAGATGCTTACAACAGAGGTGGAAGATAGCTATTAATGAAGTTATGACTTGTAGTAATAGATGTGATTACAGATAGCAATGCTAGGAATGAGGGGAGAGTATAAATGGAGTTCCTAACCTAGTGTGGAGGGTGAGGGTGGATTTCAGAAGTCATTTAGGGAAATAGTGAAATGTTCTTAGAAAAGAACGGGTTCATCTTTAGGCTTTGGCATTCTAGGCATTTATGCCATGAGAAGACTAATTATAAATAACTGTCAATATCTGCCCCTGTTATTCTATTGTAGGGCATTTTCCATTGCCAACTTGGGTTATGAGTGAATTTTTCTTGGCTTTCAGAAGTCCATCTGTGGTGCCGTTTTTAAGTAATGATCTGATGACCATAAGAAAGCAAGAATGCTCTTACTTCAGGGGCACCTGGGTGGCTCAGTGGGTTAAAGCCTCTGCCTTTGGCTCGGGTCATGATCCCAGGGTCCTGGGATTGAGCCCCACGTTGGGTTCTCTGCTCATCAGGGAGCCTGCTTCCCCCCCCCCCCTCTCTGCCTGCCTGCCTCTGTGCCTACTTGTGCTCTCTGTATGTCAAATAAATAAATAAAATCTTAAAAAAAAAAAAAAGAATGCTCTTACTTCAATGAGTATCAGGTAGTCTGATGAGAGGAGAGCTCTAAATCTGAAACTGCATTGTCTTCTCAGATTACTGCCTCAGTTACTGACTACCCAATTTAAAAACAAAACAAAAAACAAACAATACCCCAAACAAACCAAAAACCAAAAAAACATTCAGTTCGGAGACAGTGCAAGAAACGCTGGACTTCTTAAGGCAAGTGTTTCCTATGGAGTTTTTGCTCCATTAAAGGCAATCATTTGTGGAACATAACAAATAGCATGGAGGACATGGGGAATTAGGAGAAGGGAGTTGGGGGAAATTGGAAGGGGAGGTGAACAATGAGAGACTATGGACTCTGAAAAACAATCTGAAGGGTTTGAAGAGGTGGGGGGGGTGGGAGGTTGGGGGAACCAGGTGGTGGGTATTAGAGAGGGCACAGATTGCATGGAGCACTGGGTCTCGTACAAAAACAATGAATACTGTTATGCTGAAAGTAAAAAAAAATGATTAAAAAAAAAAGGCAATCATCGGCTGGTAGGATGCCTTCCCTAATGTCTAAGAGCTGTTGAATCCCAATTATTACTATATTCTAAGGAATTCTCACCCCTCTGCCCTGATGCCCTTTGGTTTATGGTATTAGAACGGTCCTTGACTACAAAATGGTATTTAGCTTTTGGGCCACAATTGCAACACGACTTTTGTCACCTTCAGATTTGCTTATAAATTCTAAGTCCTAGATGTTACCCGGGATCTCTTTTCATGGCCATGTCTTAATAAACTGTACTGGTTCCAGATTTCATTAAGACTGTTTTGTTTGTTAGTTTGTTTGTTTGTTTTAGGGTATACCTATGACTTTTTTCTTTTTGTTTGTTTTGTTTTGTATTATTTATTTATTTTACTTTATTCTTTATTGCACTACAGCTCTCGAAGCTTTGGTCTGGGTTTCTGTTCAGAGACATCTGTCACTGGATTATAGATTTGCTGCAACTGACTCAGGAAGTTTGACCATAATAGAACCTCTCTTAACCACCTCTTCAGGGTGATACATTGTAAGGCTGGTTATCTGTGGACTACTGGTTTGAAGAGCTAGATAATAGACGACTAACCAGAAAGCTTTCAGAAGAACCTATGCTTTTATAGACTGTACTTACTTTTACAAATGATGTCTTGTGGGGAAACAGTCTTGATATTCCCACAGTAGCTGCTCTGTTAACCATAGATGGTACTTATTTCTATAGGCTTTGTTGTTAAATGTTTGTTTTTAGTCTCTCTATGGTTGTGTAAAAGACTAGTTTAGGGGCGCCTGGGTGGCTCAGTGGGTTAAGTCTCTACCTTTGGCTCAGGTCATGATCTCAGGGTCCTGGGATTGAGCCCAACATCCAGCTCTCTGCTCAGCAGGGAGCCTGCTTCCCCCTCTCTCTCTGCCTGCCTTTCAATAAATAAATAAATAAACCTTAAAAAAAAAAAAGACTTGTTTAGATTATTCCATGTTCCAGAATAGATTTTGTTTATCTATGAGGAAATACCGTTAAGGCAAACTTATGTTCTGTTTAAGCCTAACAACCCACTTTTATTATAAACTTTTTTATCTTTGTGAGGAAAATATTGCTTCTTTATTCTTTATTTCTATAGTGGTAGTCTTAGATATGTATCTCCATGAAATTAAACAAGTATAATTAAACAAATAATTAAAGAAGTAAAAATTTAGATGAACAATTTAGAAGTTTCTAAAAAGAAAGTTAATTAAGGTTTCATAAACCTTTATACTAGTTACTTGCTATTAGATAAACATTCTTAGGGAGTGTTTTTCTGAAGTTATTTTGAGCTCTAACATGCTGTTTCTGGCAATTGCTTGAGTTTATGAATCTGGCATATCAGACTGGGCTATTAAGGAATTTATAATAGCTTTATCACCTTGGGTAGGTGGGAAAATTAAGAAATTTCTTATGTCAAATGGCAAATGACTTGATTTTATTCTCCATAGTCTTGGCTTTCTTACAATAAAGTAACAAACATATACATTTCTAACCACAAGTTTGTCTAGGGGAAATGCACAGGGTTTGTTCCTAGCATCTTGTGCTCATTTTCAAGGAAATTATTGCTCCCCCTTAATTTATTAAGATATAACTTACAAGTAAAATTGTATATATTTAAATTGTACAACATGATGATTTGAAATTGCCAAAACAATCTAGAGAAAGAACAAATTTGGAGGCATCCTGATTTCAGGAATGAAGTCATTCCTGATTTCAAACTATATTACAAAGCTATTGTGATCAAAACAGTATGGCACTGGCATAAAAACAGATACAATGATTAGTGAGAAGGAATAGAAAGTCCAGATATAAATCCACATATATGTTCAAGCAATCTTTGACAAGGATGCTAAGAACACAATGGGGGAAAGATAGCTTCTTCAACAAATGGCGTTGGGAAAACTGCACAGCTACATGAAGAAGAATGAACCTGGATCCCTATCTTACGCTGCTCACAAAATCAACTCAAACTGGATCAAAGTCTTAAATGTAAGACCTGAAACCATAAACCTCCAAGGAGAAAACTCCTTGGTTTCAGCAATGATTTTATATATATACATATATATGTGTATATATATATGACCAAAAATACAAAAGCAAAAATCAATAAGTGGGGCTATGTTAAAGTAAAAGGTTTCTGCATCTTCCTTATCCATTGGATAAGGAAGATGCAGTCCATATACACTATGGAGTATTATGCCTCCATCAGAAAGGATGAATACCTAACTTTTGTAGCAACATGGACGGGACTGGAAGAGATTATGCTGAGTGAAATAAGTCAAGCAGAGAGTCAATTATCATATGGTTTCACTTATTTGTGGAGCATAACAAATAGCATGGAGGACAAGGGGAATTAGAGAGGAGAAGGGAGTTGAGGGAAATTGGAAGGAGAGGTGAACCATGAGAGACTATGGACTCTGAAAAACAATCTGACAGTTTTGAAGGGGCAGGGGGTGGGTGGTTGGGGGAACCAGGTGGTGGGTACTGGAGAGGGCATGGATTGCATGGAGCACTGGGTGTGGTGCAAAAACAATGAATACGGTTACGCTGAAATTAAATTAAAAAATTAATAAATAAAAAAAAGGTTTCTGCACTACAAAAGAAAAAAAATCAGCTAAGGGACAATCTATGGAATGGGAGAAAATATTTGCAAGTCCTACATCTGATAAGAGGTTAATATCCAGGAACGCCTGGGTGGCTCAGTCAGTTATGTGTCTGCCTTCAGCTGTCATGATCCTTGGGTCTTGTGATGGAGTCCCGCACTGGGCTCCTTGCTCAGTGGGGAGCCTGCTTCTCCTTCTCCCTCTGCCTGCCCCTGTCCCTGCTTGTGCCCTCTCTCTTTCTCTTTCTATATCTCTGACAAATAAATAAATAAAATCTTTAAAAAAAGAGGTTGATATCCAAAATATATCATGAATATATCAGGAACTCAAAACACAGTGACAAAAAAACCCACGTAAAATGTTTAAATAAATTAAAATAATTAAAACAGATTTTTAAAGGACTTAAATAGACAATTCCCAAAGACATACAAATGAGCAACAGGCAAAGGAAAAGGTGCTCAATATCATTAATGATCAGGGAAATGCAAATCAAACCCACAGTGAGATATCACCTCAAACCTGTTAAGATGACCAATATAGAAAAAAGACCCCCAAAGAGAACAAATCTTGGTGAGTTGGTGAGGATGTAGAGAAACGGGAGTTCTTGTTCTCTGTTTGAGGAAATTTAAATTGGTGCAGACACTGTGGAAAACAGTATAATAGTTCCTTAAAAAATTAAATACAGAAGAACAATCCTACATCTGGGTATATATCTGAAGGAAACAAAATTAGTATCTCGAAGAGATATCTATACTTCCATGCTCATTGTGGCATTATCATAATAGTGAAGATATGGAAACAATAGTAGTAACTACACTTATTGTGGTGAGCATTGAGTAATTATAGACTTGTCGGGTATAATATATAATTCTATCTATCTATCTATCTATCTAGTACACCTGAAACAGATATAATATTGTATGTCAATTATATATAAAGAAGATATGGAAATAACCTAAGTGCCCACTGATCAATGAATAAAGAAAATATATATCTTTTGTTTAATGCAATATACAGTAAGCACATGCCACTATAAAAATTATTGGTTTTGGTCTATAATGAAAATTTAAGGGTTGTATCCAATTCAACTTTTAGTACACTCTCCTCACCTGCCTGGTTCTGTCTCTGTAATCCTGCAACGTTAAGTAAAAGAAGATTCTCTCCTCGAGCTTTAGAAGTAAAGTATGTCACAGTGAGATTAAGAAGTGCTACTGAACAATACTCTGTTTTATCAGCTAGGGTTCAGGCCCTGATGAAACCAAGAACAAAGATGCTTTTCAGTAGTGGTTTGTTGGTTTGTTTGTTTTTTAACGTTTTGTTTAGAATACTCATCTGTACCAGGAATGGAGCAGTGATGGGTGAGAATGTGTCAATAATCTCAAACTTATAATTTGCACAGTACATTTAAGTGAATAACTTTGGCATCTTGGAAGACACTTGTCCCATATTAATGTGAGGAACTGGACCAGACATTCCAAATTTTTAATAAGAAATGAAAGTCTGAATCTCTTATATGAAGTGTACTATTGTTTAATATTGGCAATGAACTAAATCAAAACAATGCAGACCAAAGAAAACACAACTGCAACACCAGCTGCGAGATTGAAACCTCTGGAGTAAAGGACATCTAGGTTCCTTCTAGCTGTAAAAAATGTCTAGTTAATGAATTACACTCACCACTCTATCACCCTGTTCTCATTGTCTCATCATTTTATTAAATAAGATGCCAAGGTGTGTTATATAAATAACTGGAATATGTCTTTTTACCACAGAAACCTAGCTTTGATGTTTTTGCTTTAGAAAAATGATACTGATAAATGACTCTAGATTTTTGTACAAATGATGCTAATTAGAGCTTTGGGATTTCTTTTGATCAGATACTTTAATATCATTGTCAGAATAAGTACTAAACTGAATATGAACTTGTACTTTATTTTTTTTAAAAGATTTTATTTATTTATTCAACAGAGAAAGAGAAATCACAAGTAGGCAGAGAATCAGGCAGAGGGAGGGGGGAAGCAGGCTCCCCGCCAAGGAGAGAGCCCGATGTAGGGCTCAATCCCAGGATCCTGGGATCATGACCTGAGCTGAAGGCAGAGGCTTTAACCCACTGAGCTACCCAGGCACACTTGTAACTTTGAAGAACTCTATTGTATCAAGTTGGGGATTAGGTTGTCAGCCATCAAAGACCTCACTGATAAAATAAGCCAGGAAGCACAGTGACCTTTGTTTCAGAATTTTTGGTTAAAGAGCTTGGTATTGGAGCACTTGGGTGTCTCAGTGGGTTAAGCATCTGACTTTGGCTCAGATCATGATTTCAGGGTCCTGGGATCACCCCCCTCCCTCACAGTCTGGTTCTTTGCTCAGTGGGGAGTCTGATTCTCCCTCTCCCTCTGCCCCTCTCCCCAACTTGTGCTCCCTCTCCCTCTCTCAAATAAATAAATAAAATCTTTTAAAAAAAGACAAAAAAGAAAATTTGGTATCTGACTCTTAATCATAGGGACTGTAATACTTCTTTGGGGGAAAGTCTGATAAAATTATAAGGGGACAAAAGTAAATCAGAATTTCAACATCTAAAAATAGAATTACAGATTTTCCTCAAAATATTTGGCATTGGTGTTTGACCTTTGTATTGGACCCTCTATTAGAAATACATGTAGCAGCTGTATATAGAATAAGAAAAAGCACGGATTCTTGGTTAGTTTTAAGTCTTCACCATTGTATGGAAGATTGTTTTCAGAAAAGCCCTGAAACACCTGAGCAGAACTCAAGAATGCCCTTCGGTGGCTGTGTGATGCAAAGATTTGAGCCCGGACAGATTTCTCTTAGTATCAGTAATTAACATGTGATTCTTCTAGATTCTTCCTGGAAGGTATTAAGCAAGGGGAATTATATGGATATAGGAGGAAAGTAGTTGGCAAGAGACACTAGGGAGCATTCTGTGAGACATACTTCAATTCGTTTCTAGATTTAACCAAGGCCATTGCTGCTTACTTGATAAAGTAGTGAACTTTGTTTTACGTGGCCTTTCTCTATTTGATAAATCTACTTAAATGTAAAATCATGGCAGCTCAGGAAGAGCTGTCACAGAAAAGGAAATTGGCCAGAGATTTGACTGGGAAAGGAGGACTCAAAGTACATTATACATGGCTCTTGAAACAACAAAGAAAGGAAAGAAGAAGATAATGGTGTCTCATAGAGCAGTGAAACCTAGTGTAACTTCTCCCTGAGCTAGGAGGCTGTGACTTGTGAGATAGATTTCAAAATAATGAAAGCAGTTGAGCATGAAGTGGAGGCAGGTCATAATGGATAGAGTCGTATGGGGAAGATCACCCACAAAAATATTCATGAGAGACTATGGACTCTGAAAAACAATCTGAGGGGTTTGAAGCGGTGTGGGGTGGGAGGTTGGGGGATCCGGGTGGTGGGTATTGGAGAGGGCACGGATTGCATGGAGCACTGGGTGTGGTGCAAAAACAAGGAATACTGTTATGCTGAAAAAAAAATAAATAAAGTTAAAAAATTAAAAAAAAAATCAGTTGTTTCAGCTTTGGTGGAGGGCTTCCAGAGATTGGTTTTTGGGTAACAGAATTTTGGGCTTCCATTTGAAATTAGACATGCTATTTACTTATAAATGACCATCAAAATCCAGTTTTTCCTGCATGAAGTACTGGGTGAGGTGCATAAACAACGAATTTTGGAACAAACACACACACATAACACACACACACACACACACACAATTAAATTACATTTTTTAAAAATCCAGTTTTTCTTAGAGTATTGGGAGAAGAGAATATGCATAGGACACATTCCCTGAAAGAATTCCCTGAGAAATTTGTGGAAGAGTGCCTCTTAGTCATTTTGTTTTTTTCTGCTCTCCAGCATTTTACCTCCTTTCCTATATGTTGAAAATTCCCTGCTACAAATGTACTGATGGAAAGGAGAGCCCATTGCCCACAATAAAAGCAGAAAATTCCTTATCACCATAGAAACAGAAAATTCTCAGAAATTGTTTCTCTGGTTCCTATGAAACTAGGTCAATTGGAAATAGTGACCAGGAATGTTCCCCACTGGAGTTCCTTTGGCAAAGATGGAGTCATAGATAGAAAGGGGCTTCCTGAGGGCAGCAGCAGCAGGATGTCTCAGGAATGGGATACCAAGGTGAGGTGGCTGGGGAGAGGCTGCAGGTCCTCACTGGGGCAGTCTGTGCCACAACTCTGGCTGGTGGCTATGGCTGCAAAGCTTTTCTTTGTTTCTACCGATACGGAGCTTGATTTTCCAGAATCCTCAGTAAATGTGAGATATCAACATCCTTTAGTATTATTTTTTCTGCTTCAATCAGGTAGAGTTGGTTTCCTTTTTTTCTTTTTTTTTTTTTTGGCAACTGATTTATAATACACAAGGCAATCACAAAACATTTTTCCAGTTAGTCCCTGAGGAAGAAAACTTGATGGAGTTTAAAGAGCTGAATGAAATTGAGATTTAAACTACAGAGCTTTCAAGGCTAAGCACCACTGGGGAGGAGGAGGGAGAACATGGCTCCATGTGAAAATTCATGAGCTCTGAGAAGGGCAGAAGGCAAAGGAACCTGGTGATGCAAGACTGCTTGCTACTTTCCTCATAGGGTCATTTATGTCTTCTTTCATCTACTTTGCTCCAAGTTCTTTCTTCTCTTGTATTCTGTTGTAACCTCTGGTTCTAGAATGGGGCTTGGCAAAGAGGAGTTGCTACAGGATTTGCTGAGTCCATTTTCCTGGTTCTGCAGTTTCTTTACTCTTAGAAATAGGTAGTCAAAACAGTTTCAAAGAATGATGTGTTTTTGGTTTATTTCTTTCTAAATGTTGTAAAATCACTTCCTAATTAGAAAATAGACTTATTTTTCATGGATTCTTAAGGAATCCCTTTGATTATCTTTTCCTTTGCAGAGACCTCTTTGCTACTACAGACTTATTCCTTGTGGTTTTATTTTTGAGTAATTACATGGGGATAAGAGAGGCTTTTTGAAGAATTTACTTCTGAGTTCTTAATGTAAATACACCATTGCAAGAATGGCTTTAGGAAGAGTTCTGAAGCTAAATAAATCTTAGTAACTTGGGAGCAAAATGGCAGGACTTTGTTTTATCTCCCAAAAGAAATCCTTAAGGCATCATAATTGGAGCTCAGTGTACTTGGAACCAGACATCTTGCCCTTGGCCTTGAAGGCCAGCAAGCTGATCTCCAAACATCACAGCCTCAGACAGCCTTACAGTCAAAGAAGAAAATAACTGAGGAAAACTCTGGAAAGGCACTAGTTTCCGTTTATGTTTGTTCCTTTGTCTACCTGGTAATAATAAGAGTTTTTACTTTTTCCATAGTACTTCGAGTGGTTTTTTTAAACCATAACATTTATCCTTTCTCCATATACATATCAGATAAGTCTTATAAAGAGGACTATAGAGGATCAGTGTAATATTTTATGTAGCCCAGTATTTTGCTTTTAGGTGGTGACATTAAGCTATTACCATAGGAGAGTATGACAGTTACCCTCACTGATAAAATTCTCCAAAGCAAAACGGGTGCATCAGAAACATGTGATTCTTGTTTAGCTTCACATATAATTATGTGAAGTTGAAGTTTGAAGCATGGAGTTAAACAATAGCAGAAATAAATGAAAAATAAACCATTTCCTGTTTTCATGAGATTATCTGAAATGGCTAGTTTTACCTTTCAGCTATTTATCTCAGGATATGTGCTTATTCTGAAATTTTGCATTTGGTAATTAAGCATAAATATTTTCTGTGACTAAGAGGATATATGATTTATGGCCCTAAAATATTAAATATGATGGAAAATAGGTTTATAAGTTAATATAAAAGAAGTTTAAAACATGTAAATTCATCCTTAAATTAGAGATTCTCATCTTGGCTGCACACTGGAATCACATGAGGAATTTTTTTTTTTTTATAGATTTTTGAGCTTTTTTTTTTTTTTAATTTTTTTATTTTTTCAGCATAACAGTATTCATTATTTTTGCACCACACCCAGTGCTCCATGCAATCTGTGCCCTCTACAATACCCACCACCTGGTGCCCCCAACCTCCCACCCCCCACCCCTTCAAAATTCTCAGATCGTTTTTCAGAGTCCATAGTCTCTCATGGTTCACCTCCCCTTCCAATTTCCCTCAACTCCCTTCTCCTCTCCATCTCCCCTTGTCCTCCATGCTATTTGTTATGCTCCACAAATAAGTGAAACCGTATGATAATTGACTCTCTCTGCTTGACTTATTTCACTCAGCATAATCTCTTCCAGTCCCGTCCATGTTGCTACAAAACTTGGGTATTCATCCTTTCTTTTTTCTTTTTCTTTTTTTTTTTTTACAGCTTTATAAACATATATTTTTATCCCCAGGGGTACAGGTCTGTGAATCGCCAGGTTTACACACTTCACAGCACTCACCATAGCACATACCCTCCCCAATATCCATAATCCCACCCCCCTCTCCCAACCCCCTCCCCCCATCAACCCTCAGTTTGTTTTGTGAGATTAAGAGTCACTTATGGTTTGTCTCCCTCCCAATCCCATCTTGTTTCATTTACTCTTCTCCTACCCCCTCAACCCCCCATGTTGCATCTCCTCTCCCTCATATCAGGGAGATCATATGATAGTTGATAAAGTACAGCATCCCTTCCTGATCAAAACTCTTCAAAGTGTAGGGATAGACGGCACATACCTCAATATTATCAAAGCCATCTATGAAAAACCCACCGCAAATATCATTCTCAATGGAGAAAAACTGAAAGCTTTTCCGCTAAGGTCAGGAACACGGCAGGGATGTCCGTTATCACCACTGCTATTCAACATAGTACTAGAAGTCCTAGCCTCAGCAACCAGACAACAAAAGGAAATTAAAGGCATCCAAATCGGCAAAGAAGAAGTCAAACTATCACTCTTCGCAGATGATATGATACTCTATGTGGAAAACCCAAAAGACTCCACTCCAAAACTGCTAGAACTTGTACAGGAATTCAGTAAAGTGTCAGGATATAAAATCAATGCACAGAAATCAGTTGCATTTCTCCACACCAACAACAAGACAAACGAAAGAGAAATTAAGGAGTCAATCCCATTTACAATTGCACCCAAAACTATAAAATACCTAGGAATAAACCTAACCAAAGAGACTAAGAATCTATACTCAGAAAACTATAAAGTACTCATGAAAGAAATTGAGGAAGACACAAAGAAATGGAAAAATGTTCCATGCTCCTGGATTGGAAGAATAAATATTGTGAAAATGTCTATGCTACCTAAAGCAATCTACACATTTAATGCAATTCCTATCAAAGTACCATCCATTTTTTTCAAAGAAATGGAACAAATAATCCTAAAATTTATATGGAACCAGAAAAGACCTCGAATAGCCAAGGAATATTGAAAAAGAAAGCCAAAGTTGGTGGCATCACAATTCCGGACTTCAAGCTCTATTACAAAGCTGTCATCATCAAGACAGCATGGTACTGGCACAAAAACAGACACATAGATCAATGGAACAGAATAGAGAGCCCAGAAATGGACCCTCAACTCTATGGTCAACTCATCTTCGATAAAGCAGGAAAGAATGTCCAATGGAACAAAGACAGCCTCTTCAATAAATGGTGTTGGGAAAATTGGACAGCCACATGCAGAAAAATGAAATTGGATCATTTCCTTACACCACACACGAAAATAGACTCAAAATGGATGAAGGATCTCAATGTGAGAAAGGAATCCATCAAAATCCTCGAGGAGAACACAGGCAGCAACCTCTTCGACGTCAGCCGCAGCAACATCTTCCTAGGAACATCACTAAAGGCAAGGGAAGCAAGGGCAAAAATGAACTTTTGGGATTTCATCAAGATCAAAAGCTTTTGCACAGCAAAGGAAACAGTGAACAAAACCAAAAGACAACTGACAGAATGGGAGAAGATATTTGCAAATGACATATCAGATAAAGGGCTAGTGTCCAAAATCTATAAAGAACTTAGCAAACTCAACACCCAAAGAACAAATAATCCAATCAAGAAATGGGCAGAGGACATGAACAGACATTCCTGCAAAGAAGACATCCAGATGGCCAACAGACACATGAAAAAGTGCTCCATATCACTCGGCATCAGGGAAATACAAATCAAAACCACCATGAGATATCACCTCACACCAGTCAGAATGGCTAAAATTAACAAGTCAGGAAATGACAGATGCTGGCGAGGATGCGGAGAAAGGGGAACCCTCCTACACTGTTGGTGGGAATGCAAGCTGGTGCAACCACTCTGGAAAACAGCATGGAGGTTCCTCAAAATGTTGAACATAGAACTACCCTATGACCCTGCAATTGCACTGCTGGGTATTTACCCTAAAGATACAAACGTAGTGATCCGAAGGGGCACGTGCACCCGAATGTTTATAGCAGCAATGTCTACAATAGCCAAACTATGGAAAGAACCTAGATGTCCATCTACAGACGAATGGATAAAGAAGATGTGGTATATATACACAATGGAATACTATGCAGCCATCAAAAGAAATGAAATCTTGCCATTTGCGACGACGTGGATGGAACTAGAGGGTATCATGCTTAGCGAAATAAGTCAATCACATGAGGAATTTTTAAGAATCATTGATGTTTTGGTCCCACCACAGGCTGACTTATGTTGTGTGTGTCCAATCTATCAGGATTTTTAAAAGCTGGTGTATGTAAAACTGTATGACAGATGAGAATGTATTAGAATTGATTGACTTATCCAGGTGTTACATAAATTCAAGTTAAACAATATCAGATCAAGTATAGTCATCAGTCGGTCAGAAGCAGCATGGTATCTAACGCTGGTTCTTTACTTAAATTTAATTAGGGATTGTGTGCTTTATTTAATGGCTATCATATCCTCTAGACTATAAACTCTCTGAGGTCAAGGAACATTCCCATGTTATTTTCTCTGGTATATCCTCAAGGCTTTATTCAGTGAGGAGCATATGGTTGGCCCTCAAATATTACAAAATGAATAGAGCAATACTTAAAAAGAAGCACATATAAATACTCTTTGGAAAGCATCAGATCAAGCAAATGTTCTGCCAATATTTCTTTTATGGGCCTAATTTGCCTTTAATTCTTTAAATTCAAAAGTTAAGAAAATGTGCTAAGCTACCGATTTTTCACATTTCAGTGTCATGTAAAAATATGAGGTTCATAAGGGCAAAGACTGCTTTGTTCATTGCTCTGTGTTCTATGCCCCCAGTAGTAAGATAGCAAATATTTGTAAAAATAGAAGATTATGCATTTTTTAACTGCATTCCAAGGAGATTAGGACTCTTTAGATTTGCCCCAAGTTTTGGGGATGGGAGTGGTATATAAAGGAAAGAGAGAGACTAAGCAGTTGGGCTAAACTGTCCATGGTCACTTCAATTAGAGCAACTTTTATTCCTTAGGTTTTTTCATTTTATTTTTATAAAAGCTTGAGTCACTAATGCACTATTTCAAAGGAACATTTCCTTAAAATATTATGTCCCTAAAGGTTTATTTTAAAGAGCAAAACTAACATTTTAACCTTAAAATTATAGTGTAACACACATATATGAAAGTGTTGGAAACATATGTACTGCATTTATATCACTAAACAAATACCCATATAAACACCAAGTTCAACAAGTAGAAGACTGCCAGCCTCCCAGAAGCCTCTTTCATGTTCCCACTCACATACTTCCTCCTTCCCCTCAAAGAAACTACTATCCTGCCCTCCAACCCTCTGGTTTTGCCTGCTCTAAAAACACAAAAACAAAAACAAAGACAAAACAAAACAAAACCTAGTGTGTGTTATTCTATTATATGAATACACCATGATTTATTTATTCATGTTGCTTCTGATTGGTCATTTGTTTGGTTTGTAGTTTGGGCCACCATGACTAATGTTGCTGCTTTAAATATTCTTGTACCTATTTTGATGTACTTGTGCATGCGTTTCTGTTAGGTTCATAATGAAGAGGGTAAGTGCTGGCTATGGGATATAAATGGATTTAAATAAACAGCTTTATATGATGCTGCCAAACAATTTTCCAAAAGTCATTATTTCAACTTACAGTCTCACCAGCAACATATGAGTGTTCCTTTCCCATTATTCCTTCTTCACACCAATGCTTGGTATTTTCTTTCTCTTTATTTTTAGCCATCCTGTTGGATATATAGTGTAACTGATTACGTTTTTAATTTTCATTTCCTCAGCTACTAAAAAGTAAGCCAATTAGATATTTTCTTTTTGAAGCACCTTTCAATTTCTTGCTGATTATACTATTGGATTGTCTGTTTGTTTTACTATTGGGATGTCTTTTTATTGGTTTTTGTGAGTTCATTGTATAATCTGAATATAAACCCTCCATTTATGATAGGTATTACAAATGACTGCTCTGATCTGCAGCTTGCTTTTTCATTCTCCTAGTGGTGTCCTTTGATGAATAGAACTTCTTACATTTAATGTAGGCTGTTGATCAGTTCTTCCCTTTATGATTAATTTCTTTGTGTGTGTATGTGTGTCTATGTATGTTTCTGTACACGTGTAAGTTCTGTTTAAATAGTCTTTCCAGGGGAACCTGGCTGGCTCAGTCAGTTAAGTATCCAACTCTTGACTTTTGGCTCAAGTTGTGATCTCAGGGTTGTGAGACTGAGCCCCAGGCTGGGCTCTGAGCTGTGTGAGAAGCCTGCTTAAGATTCTTTCGCTTCCTCTCCCTCTCCTCCCTTGTGCTCACATGCTTTCTTTTTCTCTCAAAAAAATAATAAATTAAAAAATAAATTCTCTTTCAACACTGAGGTAATAAAGAAATTATTATATTCTAGAGCAGCACTGTCCAATAGAACTTTTTACAATGATGAAAATGTTCTGTATCTGCACTGTCAAATACTATTTTTTTTTAAAGATTTTATTTATTTATTTGACAGACAGAAATCACAGGCAGGCAGAGAGGCAGGCAGAGAGAGAGAGAGGAGGAAACAGGCTCCCCGCTCAGCAGAGAGCCCGACGTGGGGCTCGATCCCAGGACCCTGAGATCATGACCTGAGCCGAAGGCAGAGGCTTTAACCCACTGAGCCACCCAGGCGCCCCTGTCAAATACTATTTTTAAATGCTGTTGAGCACTTGCAATGTGGCTAGTGTGATTAAGGAACTGAATTTTAAGTTTTATTTAATTTTAATTAATTTAAATAGCTGGTTATAGCTACTTAAGCTACTGTGACAGAGCACCTTTACAAGTTTTATTGCATTGTCTTTTACATTTTGATCTACAATCTAGCTGGCAATCATTTTGTGTATTTGTATGATGTGAGGTAAGGTTCAGGCTTAATATTTTTTCCCCTTATCCAATTGCCTAGAATAATACATTAAAGTGATTACTTTTTTCACTTCTCTATAGTACCACTTTTATCATAAATTATCATACCATAATTAGGTATATAGACACTTGGGTTTGTCTTTGAGCTCTTTATTCTTACCTACTTGCATATTTTTGTGTTGAGTCCATATGATTTTAATTTATAGATTCATTAATATGTATAGTATTTGTAAGTTTTTCCTACTTAATTTTAAGAGCCTTTGTATTTCTACATAAATTTTAAAATCAGCTTGTCCAGTTATACACACACACCAAATTCTGTGGTTTCTTTTTTTTAAAGATTTATTTATTTATTTATTTGACAGAGAGAGAGAGGGAACACAAGCAGGGGGAGTGGAAGAGGGAGAAGCAGGTGCCTCACTGAGTAGGTAGCCTGATGGCGGGGCTTGATCCCAGGACTCTGGGATCATGACCTGAGCTGAAGGCAGACGCTTAATGACTGAGCCACCCAGGCGCCCCTCTGTTGGGTTTTGGTTTGGATTTTATTGACTACTCTATAGGCAGTTTGGGAGAGAACTGACATCTTTATATTATTGAGTTTTCTAAAAAGTGTCATACCCCTTATATGGTCTTTTTTTTTTTTTTTAGTCAAATATGGTCAGTTTTTCACATCTTTTATTGAATTTACTCATAGAGATTTAATATTTTTGATATTATTATAAATGTTATCTCTATTCCTTTTTCTGTTTGTTGTTGGTATAGAAATGCAATTGATTTTTCTTATATTTATCTTGTATTTGGCAATCTTGCTAAACTCATTTATTCTAATAATTTTTTTTAGATTCTCTTGTATATTCTATAAGCAGATCATAAGCAAATAATGACTGCTTTATTTCTTCCTTTTCTGAATATCAAACCTCTTCTTTTTATTGCCTATCGTACTAGGTAGAGCTTCCAGTGCATAGTTAGAGAGTAAAGAGAGAGGAACATTGTTAGTATTGTTCCTGATCTCAGGTAGAAAGCTTTTGGTGTTATACCATTTTGGATATGCCATCTACTGTGATTTTTTTCTCCACTAGATATCTTCAAAGAAGTTCTATGTCTTGTTTGCTAAAAGTTGTATATAGAATTTTATCAAATGCTCTTTTGTGTCTATTGAGATGATCAATTATGTTTTCTCCTTTTTTTCTACTAATGATTACTAATGATATTTCTACTAATGATTACTAATGATTTACTACTAATGATTAATGATTTGACTTTTGACTATTAAGTCAAACTTTTATTTATGGAATACCCAATTTAGTCATGATATGTTATACTTTTTCTATATTAGTTAGCTAAAATTTTATTTAGAGTTTTTTGCATCTATGCCTTTGAGCAAAATTGGCCTATATCAAGGTTATACTGACTTCACAGAAAGAGGGGAAGTATTTCTTCTTTTTCTGTTCTTCGGAAGTGTTTGCATAAAATAGATGTTATTTCTTTTAAATTGTTGGTAAATTCATTAGTAAAGCTATCTGGGTCTGGAAATTTTGGGGGAGGAATAGAGAGGTTTAAAATGACAAATTAGATACACAAATTAAAGGAGGTTAATAATTCAGAGATTCTATTATTGGGTCAGTATCAGTAAGTTATCTTTTTGTTTTCTGGGAGTCTGTCATTTCATCTAAATTTTCAAACTTAATGGCATAAATGTTTATGCTATTTTTTTAATTTTTAAAAGATTTTATTTATTTATTTGCCAGAGAGAGAGAGAAAGAGAGAACACAAGCAGGGGGAGCAGCAGGCAGAGGGAGAAGCAGGCTTTCTCCTGAGCAAGGAGCCCAATATGGGACTCAATCCCAGGACCCTGGGATCATGACATTTGTGGAAAGCCAATGCTTAACAAACTGAGCCACCCAGGCATCCCAGGGTTGGTTTTTTAAAAAAATAAATTTGGTAAGACTCTAAGTAGAGTTACCAAGATAAAAAGAGAGGACTCAAATAGATAAGATTATAAGTGAAATAGGAGACATTACAACTGACACCACAGAAATACAGAATATTGTAAGTGACTACCATGAACAATTATATACCAAGAAATTGAACAACATAGAAGAAATAGATAAATTCCTTCTGCATCCTGTAGAAGTAGAAATAGAAAAATTGGAACAGGCCAATAATGGGTAAAGAGATTGAATCAGTAATTGAAAACTCTCCAACAAAGAAAAGCCCAGGACCAGATGGCTTCACAGCTGAATTTTACAAACATTTGAAGAATTAATGCTAATTTTCAAACTCTTCCAAAAATTGAAGAGGGAACACCTCCAAACTCATTTTATGAGGCCAGCAATACCCTGATACCAAAGCCAGGCAAGGACACTACAAGAAAACAAAATTTCAGACCAATGTATCCCTGTGAACATAGATGCAAAAATTCTGAAAAAAAATACCAACAAATCAAATTCAATAGCATATTAAAAAGATCATACAGTATGATCAAGTGAGAAAAATGCTTAGGTACAAAGAAGGTCAACATATACAGATTAGTAACTGTGAAATACCACATTAACAGTATAAAGAATAAAAACTATAAGATCTCAATAGATGCAGAAAAAGCATTTGACAAAATTCAACATCCTTTTATGATAAAAACTTATAAAAGGTATAGAAGAAATGTACCTCCACAAATAAGGCCATATATAGCAAACCATTCTTAATAGGGAAAAGAACTAATTTTTAACTTATTTTTTTTAATCAAACAAAAAATTTCAATAAAGCAAACTGCTCATTCAAAAGTGATCAAGGAACAACTCAAAATACAGAGCAATGAATCTTGGAACACTGCATCAAAAACTTAATGATTTATTTTATGCTGACTAACATTAACACAATAAAAATTTTTAAAAATACAGAGCAAGAAGGATAAACATCTCATTGGCCAATAAATTGTTTCAATTTTCTCACTATATGAAACTCAAACTTTTCATTTTTAGGAAAGGTTAACTGTAACTTCAGTAGACAACAATACAGAAAGATTTTATCACCTACTAGTTTCCTTAGTCATTTACTTTTAACTGTCTCTATTGGGATAGATGCATTTACAGAACTAGCTGTGCTTGAGCCTTCTTTTCAAGCAGCTTTGGCTCTGCAATGCACTTGGCAATTGTCTCCTTTTCCTGCTGCGTAGACATGGTCTGCACCACATGCTTCTCCACCCAGTTTATCATGTACCCTTGCTCCTTTTGATGCACCGTGTTCGGCACAGAGATATGATAGTCCAGGCAATTCTTCACCTCATTGTACACTCTATGTAGCTGTCCTGGTAAGTAAAACTCCAGTGTCATGGCAGTCTTATTCATCTAGACATCAAAAAGGTAATGTCACTTTTAAACAAGTGCCTACTGTGACTTCTCCATATCATTTGCATCCAATCTGTTTTATGGAAGCCTGTTTCACTTCTAGTAGAGCAACTTTTTGGTCATTGAGTTTATTAACAAATTCTCCAATAGAAGTACTAATTTTTTTTTTGAGGCACTGTATTTTTTAACTATATAGATTAGTAATCCTATTGTTGACATAGCAGAGAAGGTGTCTGCTGTAACCACATATATTTCTATGGGAAGAGATATAAGATAAGCCCAGTTGCAAGTGCATTAAGGTCCTGTTACCCCAGTTTTGGGATGAAGGAACTGAAAGAATTCCTTGGGGATCAGTCCCAAAAGAACTTTTTCTCCATATTCAGGAAGAGGTGGTATAGGGGCAAGACTTGTTTACCCTGTGTGAAAGATCCTTATTGCCTGCAGTACCCCTGGACCAAGGAGGGCTGGGTTTTTTAGACAGGGAGTGGCTGTAGAAAGTGTCATCTAGGACAGCATAGTCAGCAAGGGTCCATGCAGTAGTCAAGAACTAATTTTTTAGTTGTTTGTCAGTTATATCTGTCAATTCAACTTTTTAAAAATAACTTCATTGCTTTATTTGTATCTATCTAATTTTGAGTGCATTATTCGTTTATTCTCACTTTTCAAGGTTAATATTTTTAACAACATCTAAAGCAATAACCCAGAAGTTTTGGCCTATAGGGATCTAAATTTTATTTTGCCTAACTAATCTCTTGCATATTGGATTTTTATTATTGATATTTTAATTATGTAGGGAATTTTTAAAAATATGACTTTCTTCCTTTTTATATCTTAACTGAAATCCTGGGATGTTTACTGTGGTCTCCCCGTGGGTGGGTCATGAATTCCAACTTCTGTCTCTCTAGCACTGACAGACTCCTAGAGTCTTGGCTTTACACTTTGGCATCTCAGTTAGGGTTTTTTGTTTGGGATTTGAAGTCTCACTCTTCATTGGAAAGACTTAGGAGTTGGAAATTCCTTAAGGGCAAACTGCTGCTGCATTGTGGGTTATCCTGTTGTTCCTCTCTCCCTGTTATGTTTTGTCCCCTTTGGTCTGTGTCTCTCCAGCCTGATGAAACTGCTATAAGCCACAGTCTACCACTTGTGTTTAAACATGATGGTCCAAATTACCAGTGCCTCTGTGAACAGCTAGTCATCGAAGTAGGTTCATCTCAATCTGCCCCTCTTTTCTGTGGGGTCTTTGCCCCTCAACTCCTGATTGTCTTGGTTGACCTCTAATGCCTTCACTGATGCTTTCAAACTTTTAAAAAATGTGTCTGACTCAGCTTTTATAATTGGTTTTGGCAAGCGAATTGGTAATGAGAATACAAGATTTTCCCTTTAATACATTCTTTTCTTATAATATTCAATTCCTTCTTAATTTAAAGCTTAGCCTTTATTCTAGTTTATTCTACTTGAAGCTTATTTCTTGACTTATGTTTCAAAAGCTCTGTTTTCTTTCAATTTTATTTAAAAATACCAAGTTGATAATTTCTAAAAAATATCTTTGTTTCCTTACAGTAAATCATTTTATTTGTGTGCCCTGTATCCCTAAGGGACTTCCTTTCTTTATGTTATTTAATATTGTTTTACTCATTCTGGAAAGGGAAGAAATCTCCCCAGGTTCTGTGTTTGGAAAAAGTAATTTAAAATTTCTCTGAGTCCCCTGTATTTTCCACTTGGGTGTGGAGTAAGTTTTTCATTCATTAAACTGAAGGGTTTTTTTTTTAAGTCATTTTTTTTTGCTTTATTCTACTTTTTAAATGTGCATTTTACATAATTTACAGTAATTTACAGTAATGCTCTGTGTATTTTTTGTTTTTCACTCTAATGTGTACATGGAGTTTTCATTTAATCACTTCTGTGTTCTCTACTCACTCTCAAACTGATCTCATCTAGCCCTGTGTCCTTAAACACACCTACATTAAATATTATATATACAACTGTGATTTCTCTCATGACCTTTATTTATATATACAAATACTTATTTGACATCTTGATTTGGATATCTGATAAGCCTCTCAAAGTGAGCATGTCTAAAACAAACCTGTGTTTTTTTTTAATTTCTTTTCAGCGTAATAGTATTCATTGTTTTTGCACCACACCCAGTGCTCCATGCGATATGTGCCCTCCCTAATACCCACCACCTGGTTCCCCCAACCTCCCAACCCCGCCCCTTCAAAACCCTCAGGTTGTTTTTCAGAGTCCATAGTCTCTCATGTTTCATCTCCCCTTCCAATTTCCCTCAACTCCTGAAGGGGGTTGTTTTTATTAGATATCTAACTAGCCAGATTTCCAAGGTCAGTGAATCATTGGTTTAGAATGGCTTTGTTAGAGCATTTGTCTTATAGCTAAATTCACTGACTCAGAGGGAATTTAAAAGAACTCCGGTTCTTTTACCGAGGTAGTCCTTGAGAAGTCCTTGAAAAGTAACAATCCCAAATGTCCTGTTTTCCTTGCCTCTTCCTTTATTTCACCCATTCCTTTTAGGGACTTCACGTTAAAAGATGCAATGTAGTTCCACTTATGTGTCTTTATAAGTTACAACTACCTTGGACTACAGAGGGCTATAAGAAAAGAGACTTTGGGAAGGAGAATGTCTCAAAAATTGTTCTTGGATTGTAGAGGAGTGGTTACCAAGTGTGGGATAAAAGAAAGAGCAGAGCTTTTATGTCCAGCAGTGCTGGGCTTTAATACTGGTTACCCCACTCTCAAGCTACTCAATAGTGGAAAGATCTAAACTTTTCTCTATGGTAAAACTAGTATGACAATGTACCCTCCTGAAAGGATGATCTAGGGACAAACTAACAAACATAACAAAATTAGCATGCTCTTGGTAAAAAGAGAGTGCTCCAAATACCAGCTATTGTTACTAATTTTATTATTATCATTATTTTAATAATCATTACTAACTTCATTTTGGATATAAGACTCTTTGAGAAATCCATGTATTTTGTACATTAAGCAAGGTTCTGTAATATTTCTAATTTGGTGAGGTGGGGGACAAGCTCACATGAAAACTAAGGCGTGGCAATGAAAAAAAGCAGTCTTGTGGGAAGTTGAGATTTAGGCCAATCTTTGCAATATGAATAATGCAGCCCAGTCATCTAGGAAGCAGGGGTTTCCACATCAGAGCCTGTGCTATGTCCTGTTATACTTCTCTATGTCTCCCAAAGTTCTATTGTCTCTGCCATATCTAGACCTCATTTCATTTTGAAGGTGAGGTGACTTCAATTTATTATTCCAGCCAGAACTCAAACCATTTACTCTCAGATACTCCAAGTTAGAATCATACCAGTCAGTTGTGATATTCCTTGCATATTTTAACTCTTTTCCTCATCCATGCAGATTTTCATATTATTTTCCCAGACTGACCAGGCTTGAATGCCTTTTCTCATTTGTAATTATCAACAGTAATTCTTCCTGCTTCATGAGTCAGCAAAAGTATCTTCTTCCTAAGAGTTCTTCCCTTACTCCTCACTACTCTTAGGGTTTCTGCATTTTGGAAAACATATGTGCTATTCTTCATCCTCCAAAGTGTAATTCTTTGGAATTGTGTCTTATTTTTCTTTACATTTCCTGGCAATGAGGTACAATTTTTGTACTAGGAATTTGGTAAAAACCATTTAAAAATGAACTCCAGTAGCTTAATTGATGATAATATTTCCATTTAGACACTACTGGTATAAAAGATTGTACTTAGACAAACAGGAAAGAGCTACTTTAAAAAAATCTGTTAGTTATAATTACATTTGCGTGTATAGTCAACTGTGAGTAGATGCTTATTTAAACTAATACTGCTTTCATTTCTATGGTCCCAGTTGTAATCACTGAGTCAGAGAACTACTGTTATTAATCATAGAAGACTGAGTACTTCACACTGCACAGAATATCTCTAAATTTCCTTCATAAGATCAAGTAAGCTTTTTCTAGATTTTTATGCCCTACTGGCAGAGTTGTTAAATGAAGTACTCATTCTCTTCCTCTCAGAGTTAACACCTTTTTAATCTTGGTCTTGGTGAATGATATCACGAGCTTTCCAAGTCAGAAACTGTAGTGTTTCATCCAGTCTTTTCTTTCCTCTATTCTATTTATAAGCTCTATGTAAATCTTCCAATTCATTTAAGTTTCAAAATAAAATAAAGCTCTTCTATTTGGTCATTATCTTTTTCTTCTTGGAATGAGTAGCAATAATTCCCAACATATCTCTGACTTTACTCTCTTTCCACTCTACTCTGTCTTAAAAATAGTTGAGCATTTAATTAATGCCGGTTTTCAAAATGATTGTTCAGTAATACCATCTATGTGATTTGAAAATCTATTACATTTAAGTGGCTAAAATTACTTAATTGAAACTTCTCAGCTTTGACTTAATCGATCTTGTCAACCTCATCTTGTACTATTCCTTTCTGTGTAGTTCAATTCCAAGAACACAATGGATTTTTTAAGACTCTGTTGACTTCCTTTGCTGATTCTCTGCCTAGAACACCCTTCTTTGCTGGCAAGTTCCTACTCACCCTTCAAGATCTAACAAAATATTAATTCCTAGGTAAGAAGTTGCTTTGTCCTTGGGGCTTTTCAGCCTTTTGCTAATGTTTCTTCAGTAGTTAATGCATGGGTAGTTATTTATTTGTTATCTTTGTCTCCCTGGAGTATAAACCCTAAGAGAGCAGGATTCCTAAATTACTTGTCTTTGTAACCTCAGGGACTGTACAGTACCTAATAATGGTAGGGACACAAATTGCTTTTCTTAACTCTGGCTCTAAAATTTCAGCCACATGTTTAAGGTATAATGAAAAGGACCCTAGACACAAGTTAGGAGACCTGAGTTCTAGTACTGGGTCAGTTATCAACAAGCTGTATAATCTTGGGTGTATCACATCATCTCTTTGTGCTTTGGTTTCCTCATCTGTACAGTGAGGAGATTGGACTTGATATTGCCTGGGGACCTTCCTGTTCTAAAGGATGATAATTCTAGGTGGGGATGTTTATACATTGATTTGAACAGATTGCCAATGATAATGTTCTAGGACACATTCTTAATTTATAACTATTCATTTCATTTCTAACCATCCACTCATTCTGATTTAATGAATTGGATTTCAGAGTGAGACATTAATGGTTCACAGGGTTAGAGTTAGACACATGATCTTAGAAACACATGGGGTCCTCACTGTACATGGTGCATACAAAAAAAGCTTTTAATTAAATACATGAAATGTATTAGTCACATGGTCTTGAGAAAACTATAAAAAGGTCCCATCCCAAGCCCAGATGTGCCCTTGGGAAAGACTGGGCCAGCAACAGAGGAGGAGGGGTGAGAGTTTCAGCTGTGATTACTCCCATCTGTTGTCTTTGAAACAAACAAACAAAATAAAGTTCCCTAAATGAACACTAGACGTGGGAAAAATTATAAGAAGCTGATATCAGACTTGGACTAAATATGTAAAATATCTTCATAGTCCTAAATTTTGAGATGGGATTTTAGATTTCAGATTTTGTAAAAGTTGCAACTGCTTACCCCTTCTTTTGTTCTTTGCTCTTTGAATTCATTTGATGCTTCTGTGATAAGTCTAGAACACACTATATATTATGGTGGATAAATCTGCCACATGGAGATAAGCTTGATCAGAATTTTTCCAAACATAGTTTTGAACACATAATACATTGATCCAAAAATGTATGGGGAACAGGGATACCAATTTTCTTAACTCATTTAAGGAATCAGAGAATAAGTACAAGTAGAGAGAACTCAGCTAAAGGCATATTAATCAATTTAGCTTCAATAAGCCACTACTTAATTTAATAAAGAAAGACACACAGGGTAGATTTCAAATTATTAGTTACTCAGTTACATGTTCTTAATGGCAACAGAGTTTCAGATAGTGTGTACTCTCCATGACTGTTGGCATTAATAAATAATCGAAGGAACCAATTAAATTCTTAAAGATATAAAGTATGCAGTTGATGGCTCAAGATTGTTAAAGACTGAGGTGCTCAGAATATTTCGCTCTGATTTAAAATTCTAATTTGTTGCTGTTCTTTATAATTTGGGATCCTTCTGTGTGAATTTATGTAAGTCCAAAGAAGATAGCTTGTTTGTGCTTAACCTTTCTAATGTATTTAATGTAACATATTTAAAATGTTCTAATGTATTTGTTCTACATAGTTGAAAAATATCATGAAGCTTAATAGCAAATAATAATTCCTCTGAGATATTTTGAACTCTGATTAAATGTGGAATCTTTGAATATTTTTAAATGTGTAATTTTTAGAGATGTCAATATATTAAAAATAGCAACTAAATATTGTATTTTATTCATGCAATCAGATAAAAAAACACATAAGTACAATAAGTTTCCTTTTCTAGTTCTATCTAATAGTCAAATTTAGAGGCTTCATTCATTACAGCTGTAGAGAATCACACTAAAAGCTGTTGCATCAAGTTATGGAAAATGTGAACAATTTCAAATAAATTAGGGTATTCTTTCCAAAGCCAGTTTATAGGAAGGATAAGGATCATAATTTAGCTACTGACAATTTTGTCCTTGTTTGTTTTTCTTCTTATTGTAAATCTGAGGAAATGTGATACAATTTGTTTTTGTACATAACACAGGCTTGCATGTGTTCCTATGGGATATCTTAAGTCAAGAGAAAAATCTTTGTATTTCCGGGGACAAAAAATATGCACACCCCTGGCACAAAATGTGCTGAGTGAGTGGACCAATAAATGACCAATGACTTTAGTATTTTCTACTCTGCTGTACCAAAGATACCTCTCCAAATGTCATCTTTTGGAAGAGATATCTTCCAAACTGAAGCTGATAAGGAAAGTGCCTCTCCCAGCACTCAACTATAGAATATTTGGGAAAATTTGGAGGAAAAGCAAGAATTCTTTTTCTCTCTCAAAGTAATTACAAAATTAATGCAATCTCATTCACAATTCCAGCAGGATTTTTCATGTAATGAGACAGATTCTAAAATTCATATGGAAGGATAGTGGTCAACTTCAAGGATACTGTTCATATTTTGTTCTATGGAGAAGTCACCTATTTTAGCAGTACAAAGGCCAAAAATAATCAAGAATTTTGAGCAAGGACATAAATGAGTACATCTATTCTGCTAGATACCTTGATTCATTATAGAATCGAGGTATAGAATTGGTGCAGGAATGTACAATGGAGCAGAAGACAGAGCTGAGAGAAGATCCAAGCATATACCAAACCCTTGTAATAGAGGTGGCATTCAAATCATTGGGGAAATCATTATTGAATAGATGGGTATGCCAATTGGCTCTCCATATGGAAAATAGAAAAGTAGATCTCTATCTCATATTGCATATCAGAATGTAAAAAAAGAAACTTTAGAACATTCAGAAGTAAACAAAAAAATTTTTAAAAAAGAAGTAAACATAAAGAATATCTTTGTGAACTTGGGGTAAAGAAGAATTTCTGAAAGAAAAGATAAATACCAAAAGTTATGAAATAAAAGATGAACTTGTTTAAATTAAAACAAATCCCTTACAAAAAAACACAACACAAAGAAATTTAAAAGTCAAGTGATAGATGAAAAGAAGAGATTTGCAACATGAAGAAGATTAGGATCTCGAATAATGGATAATGAATAAAATAAATACAAATAAATGATGACATCTAAGGCAATGTTTATTTCTCAAAAATGGCTATTCAGAAACAGAGCTTATCTGAAATATATGAGCAAACTAAAACCACCCATTCAGTGATACTTTTGCATATTGTAGAAGACTCAGGTTAGAATTGGTTAAAACAACAAAATAAACAAGTGAAATGATATAAAGTTTAATATAGATTATGTATTCCTGGGAAATGACCAGAAATTGCAAGGGCTGGTTTTATAGAAAACAAGCCTTCTAAAGATTATTTTAGGGGCACCTTGGTGGCTCCGTGGGTTGAAGCCTCTGCCTTCGGCTCAGGTAATGATCCCAGGGTGCTGAGATTGAGCCCCGCATCTGGCTCTCTGCTCCGCGGGGAGCCTGCCGCCTCCTCTCTCTCTCTGCCTGCCTCTCTGCTTATTTGTGATCTGTCTTTCAAATAAATAAATAAATAAATAATCTTTAAAAAAAAGATTATTTTTAAAACACTGAGATCAGTCAGTTTCTCATTGGGAAACTGGTGGCATTTTAAAGTTAGGACAATTCAAGGATGATTTATTAATCAAAAGACTAATTATAAAATGTGGTGGGAAATGAGAGAAGTGTTAAGGAAAAGTACAAGAACCAAGGCTAGCAGGCCCTCTGTGCCCTTCTAGGTCTGCAAAGTAAGGGAAAGGACATGTTTTTGGACGTAGAAGAAGAAAATCATGAGGAGAAGGGAGCCTTGAGAGGAGCAACCACCTTCTGTTCAGTGATGCAACCAAACTGGGCTGATGTTTAAGAGAAAGAGCCAGAGAATAAATACCCCCAACCTCAGTCTCTGTCCTTTGTCTCATTTCCTGTTAGACTTTCAGAGGCTGACCTTAGCAGGAAGCCTGAGATCAAGGCATTGGGGTATCTGGTCCACATAACTCAGCTTTCCAGGGCAGAAACTAGGCTGGAGTAGGAAAGGGAGTGGATCTGAATGTAGAAATGGAAGATAACCAGCAAAAGAAACAATATTGTCTACGATCATATTGTGAAGATCATGAATAAAAAATGGTATTTGGTAGCTTGGAACAAGTCTTCTGAGTGTATCAAACACAGTTTCAAAATTTATCTGAATAGAAGTGAAGATATCTGCTTGAGAAAACTGTAAATGATGTTAAAAAGTGGCTTGAAGATGACAAACCCTGATGTTGGACATACTTATTAGAAATTTGCATAAAATTGTTTAAGAAATGTAAAGGAGAAACAATATCTTAAAATATTTTATTATATAATGTATGATTAAAATATGCATTTGAAATGGCATTAATATGAAATGTGACACAGACATTTCATGATTTTATCTTTATTCATAAATATTTTTATATTAAATTTGTACAAAACTTTTTGTATGTTCTCATTAGGAACAGTGGGAGATAGCCTTATAACCGGGTCACCTTATGGACAGACCCATATGGTATGTAAAGAACTATGGAGAAAATGACAAGGGAGTATAAAAGCGGACAAAAGATATGAACAAGCAGTTCAAAGAAGAAATAAGCCAAACAGACAATAGACATAAAAAGGATGCTTAACTTAGCTATCAATATAGTAATCAGGGAAACTAGTATCAAGGAAAAAGATTAAAATGAGATAATATTTCATACCCTATTTGGCAAACATCAAGTCAGATGTGTGTAAAAAAGATCTCGACCACTGCTGCTAAGAGTGTTGATACTTTTTTGAGACATTTGCTAGTGTCTAGTGAAATAATAGCTTAACTCTCTTAACCTGGATCTAGAATGATCTAGGTTGATCTAGAACCTCTTGCTCATGTATATAGGAAAATATGCAAAATATCTTCTATTTTTATAATAGTGAAAACTAGAAGATATTTAATACTAAATAAGAGAGGAATGAATAAAGTATAATTTTTAATATATTAGAAAATTAATAGCAATTAAAACAAATTAGAGCTGTACATACCAACATAGAGAAATCTTAAAATCAAAGGTGGATGAAAAAACAAGTTTTAGAATGATTCACATTATAGAATAGCATTTACATATATTAAGCCCAAAGTAACGCTATATATTGTTTTTATATTAATAGATGTAGCATAAAACTTGGATTGGAAGGGGTATACGCCACACTCCTCTTAGCATCTGACTCTGGGTAGGAAGGGTGGGGAGGATGGGACTAGACAGGTATTAGTAGCATGAAAATATAAAATGCTTTAGCTTGAAATACCTGGGTATTTGTTTATATTCTGATTAGATTTAGACTCCGTTCCTTTTATGACCTGAAACAGTCTGAACACCTTTCCAAGAATTGTAACTACGTTCAACACAGGTTTTATTATTTGGAGGCAAATGGAGATTTGTGTTCTAAGTGCTGTGATTATAACCATTTTCTACAATTTAATTCTCCACTAGCCTATAGTCCAATAGGAGAACTTTAAATGGAAGAAACTGATCTCAGCTAATGGAGTATAGGAAGACAAATATAATTGTCCATATGGTTAACTGAGAGCAGATTGTTTAAAATTGATGAGTCTTCTTTTTACCAGTTTAAGAGGTGACATGCTTCTAAGATGGCAACAGTGTATAGGAAGAACATGAAAGACTCGATCAACTTTTCAATTTGTATTGTCAATTATATTGTGATTTATTTTTGATTAAATATTGAATTTACCTGTATTCAAATATAATTATCACCCATAAGCAGAAACTGAACAAATATACTTTAAAATGCCCACCACCGTTTGTTATGTGCACTCACTCTTGTCCCCATTTCCCATACATCTGTTTTTATCTGTTATGTCCGAGCTAGAGTGTTCTCTTCTAGTTCAGTTGGGTTCTCTGAGAGTTTTATTTGAATTGAATCCTTCTACTCTGTTCCTTTGTAATTGTATGGAACATTGACTGTGTGTGAATTTCTCACTCCCTATTCCCCATCTCTTTAGATAGTTTACATCCTTATGAAGTTGTAATAAATGAACCCCTCCAGCATTTTTCCCCATTTGACTACTTCCTACCATTTACACTGCTGCTGTAATCATTGCATTACACTGGATGTATTCAATTTGCACATACTTCCTTTTCTGGATTAATTAACGAGCACTGTGGCAACTTGCCAGAAATACATGACATTATCATGGGGATGGAAGTACTAATACATTATTCACTAATGGCCCATCAATTTCTATTTTCAACCCTTACTTCTCCTCTGAGTTGCTGCCTTTTCAACAGACTATTTGGATGTCTCTGAGTAAATCAAACAACATTCCCCCTAGAATTATTCCTCCCACCATACTTTCTTTTTAATCAGTGGCATCTCTATCTGCCAGGATGTGTAAGTTGGACTGTCACCCAGTTCCAAGATCTTATTCCTCATATCAAATTTTTTTCCAGCATATGTCAGTTTTGCTTTCTATGTATCCTACAAATCCACCTGGATTCAAGCCACATACTCTCACTAGCCATCTGGACTATTGCAATAGACAGTCTACTGATCTCTCAGCTCTTTCTCTTGCATCCTTTCTTTGGTGTATTCTGTACACTGCATCCAGCGGGAGCTTTTCAAAGATGCCAAGGCAATCATTTCACACACACTGAAACCCTCAACCTCTGATTGCTAATAACCCTGTCTGTAGGATAAACACCAAAATCCCTTATGTGACCTGTAATGCTCCATAAGGTCTGGTCCCAGTTTCCCCTAACAGCCTCTGCTTCTCCCACACTACTATATAATATCCTTTCCTTTTTATTCTTAGTGCCTAAAATGCCTTCTGTCATACTCTACTCTCTTGCTACTTCCTTAAAGTTTTTCCTAACCTTCCTCAATTGGTCAAATCCTCCTATTATTAGTTTTCAGAGCACTCAGGACTTACTGTTTCTTAGCACCTAGCACAGTGGTAATATTACATGTATTTGATGCAAGTATTTTTTCCACTAGACCCACACTGCCCATACATTAACTGCTAGCCTAATTATTTAAATTAAATGAAATTATAAATTATTTCTTAGTCCCACCAGCTACATTTCAAGTACTCAAGCATCATAGGCAGCTAGTAGCTAACAAATTGGGCAGTGCAGAATAAAGAACATTTTTATCAGCACAGGAAGTTCTATAGGACAGCAGACACCGTACTCTAAGTTCTTCCAGGCAGATACTCTTTCTTTATTCTTTTTTATTCTGTCACCTTTCTATCTTTGTTTTTGCATGTATTCCCAATGTCTAGCAACATGTCTGCCCCATAGGAGACCCTCCAAAACATTTATTAAGCAAATAAAAAAATGAGACAATGAATAAGAACCTCAGAGTCTTGTGAGGACAAAGTAGAGCAGTCAAGAATGCCCCCCACTGTGAAAACTTTCTCTGAGGTTGGTATTTGCACAAAGTTGCTTCCTGAAGCCTTAGTACTTTATGCTCATCATGCGCTCACTTAGTGACCTATCTACACAAAGCTTCGTTTTGCTGTCTCAAAATTTTACTTGGCAAAACATGGTCTGGAGATCCTTCATGAACATTTTGTGAGAGTTCTTTGTGGAAATAAAAACATATCTGATTGAGGCAGTATGCATGTTTGCAGACGTTTATCAGATTTTAGCAGTGAAGAATTGTCATGTTTGTGATGAGTTCTTATGCCTATAGCAATATGCCAAATGCTGTGAGGGATCACATTTCTTGTTTTACTTTGTTTTATTTTAGTTTAATTTTACCTTTTGTGAAGGGGAGTGTTAATGAAGTATAGTCTAAAAAACAGTAAGGAGGGGCTCTGGTTTCACAGAAACTATGAGAAAGCTGCAAAACACCACAAAAGTTTCTAGTGCTTTAATTGAGGGAGAAGCAGGGGTGCCTGGGTGGCTCAGTCAGTTAAGTGTCTGACTTCGGCTCAGGTCATGAACCATGCTCATGGAGGCATCTGCTGGTCCCTCTCCCTCTTCCTATACCCCTTCCCCCACTCACAAACACACACTCTCTCTCTTTCTCTCAAATAAATAAATAAATAAAATCTTTAAAAAAATAATTTATGGAGAAACAAATTAAGGCCCATGGGCCAAATCTAACCCTTTGCCTGTTTTTGTAGATAAAGTGTTGTTGGAACAAAGCTCCACCCATTCATTTGTTCATATATTGATGTTTTCGCTATGGCAGCATTGAGTAGTTGGGACAGAGACCAGGTAGGACACAAAGTCTAGAATATTTACTACCTAGCCCTTTACAGGAAAAGCTTGCCTACTTCTGCTTTAACTCCTGTAGTAGCAAAAGTTTCTTTTTTGCGGGGGGGCAGGAGGATGAAATCATGGACAGCCGGTGTGAAGTAAGCTGCCCCTTGCTATGCTGTGTAGATTTAGATGTTAGTGTGACAGAAACAAGAGGTTGGCCTGAAAAAAGATAATGGGTCAGTCAACATGCCAATGAGAGATGAACGCTGGAAAATGAGAGGCTCTGGAAGTGAGGCACCTGTGTGTAGGTGGGTCCTAAAAGAAAGAATGTGGGTCCTAAAAGGCAAATTAGAAATGAGAAAGCCTTTATTATTATTATTATTATTTTAGAGTTTAACACTATTAATCTTTTGATATATTTTTCTTTTTTCTATTTCTTTTTTTATATAAACAGATCAAGCTGAATATATAATTATATCATTTGGGTTATCTCATGTTATGAGATACCTACTGCGCTAACGAGGCACCTTCTCATGTTACAACATGAAAAAGTTTCCCAAGTATCAAAACATTAACAACAAGATCTTTAATTAGCTGCAGAGTATTTTCATCATAGAGCTCTATCATATATTTTATGTGACCAATCCCTTGTTATTGGACATTGAGGTTTTTTCTGAATTTTTTTCTTTTGCTATTATAAACAAAGGTCACTAATTCTCTTTTTAACATCACTGCCTGGGGGTGCTTGGGTGGCTCAATCAGTTAAACATCTAACTCTGGATCTCAGCTTAGGTGTTGATCTTGGTGTTGTGAGTTCAGGTCCTGCATTGAGCTCCATGCTTAGTGTGGAGCCTACCTGAAAAGAAAAAAAAAAAATCAATGTCTAACTTTTAGGTAGTAATGTGCACAAATTGTAAGGTTATATAATTTGTTGAATTTTCATATGTGTATTCACCTATGTGACATCTAGAGTAATTAATTTTTCTCAGTTACTCTGAACAAGTGGAAGTCTCCAAAAAGAAGCCTTTCAAGAACTGATGCTGGTGGTTTCTGGCTTTCACCAAAATTAGAAAAATTCTGTGTCACAGGCCTTTAATTCTTTTCTTAAAAATACATTTTTATTTAAATTCACTTAATTAACATATAATGTATTGTTAGTTTCAGAAGTAGAGGTCAGTGACTGATCAGTCTTTTTTTTTTTTTTAAGATTTTATTTATTTATTTGACAGACGGAGATCACAAGTAGGCAGAGAAACAGGCAGAGAGAGAGGAGGAAGCAGGGTCCCTGTTGAGCAGAGAGCCCGATGCGGGGCTCGATTCCAGCACCCTGGGATCATGACCTGAGCCGAAGGCAGAGGCTTTAACCCACTGAGCCACCCAGGTGCCCTGATCAGTTTTTTGTTTTTTTTTTTTACTTTTTTTTTTAAATTTCATTTTTTATAAACATATAATATATTTTTATCCCCAGGGGTACAGGTCTGTGAATCGCCAGGTTTACACACTTCACAGCACTCACCATAGCACATACCCTCCCCAATGTCCATAATCCCACCCCCAACCCCCCTCCCCCCATCAACCCTCAGTTTGTTTTGTGAGATTAAGGGTCACTTATGGGGGACGCCTGGGTGGCTCAGTGGGTTAAGCCGCTGCCTTTGGCTCAGGTCGTGATCTCGGGATCCTGGGATCGAGTCCCAAATCGGGCTCTCTGCTCGGCGGGGAGCCTGCTTCCCTCTCTCTCTCTGCCTGCCTCTCTGTCTACTTGTAGTCTCTCTCTGTCAAAAAAATAAAAATAAAATTAAAAAAAAAAAAAGTCACTTATGGTTTGTCTCCCTCCCAATTCCATCTTGTTTCATTTACTCTTCTCCTACCCCCTTAACCCCCCATGTTGCATCTCCTCTCCCTCATAACCCTGGTCAGTTTTATATAATACTCAGTGCTCATTACATCACATGCCCTCCTTAATGTCCATCCCCCAGTTACCCCATTCCCCATGCCCCTCCCCTCCAGCAACCATCTGTTTTTTTCCTATGATTAAGAGTCTCTTATCGTTTATCTCTCTTTCTCTAATTTTTGTCTTGTTTTATTTTCTCTCCCTCTATACTCCTCTGTTTTGTTTCTCAAATTCCACATATAAGTGAAGTCATATGATAACTGTCTTTCTCTGATTGACCTATTTCACTTAGCACAATACCCCCTAGTTCCATCCACCTTGTTGCAAATGGCAAGATTTCATTTCTTTGATGGCTGAGTATATATATATGTATATTGTATGTATACACCACATCTTTATCCATTCATCTGTCAATGGACAACTGGACTCTTTTCATAGTTTGGCTATTGTGGACATTGCTGCTATAAACATCGGGGTGCACATGCCCCTTTAGCTACATATGTACCTTTGTGGTAAATACCCAGTAGTACAGTTCCTGGGTAGTAGGGTAGCTCTATTTTAAACTTTTTGAGGAACCTTCATACTGTTTTCAAGAGTGGTTGCATCAGCTTGCATTCCCACCAACAGTGTAGGAGAGTTCCCCTTTCTCTATATCCTTGCCAACATCTGTCATTTCCTGACTTGTTCATTTTAGCCATTCTGACTGGTGTGAAGTGGTATCTCATTGTGGTTTTGATTTGTATTTCCCTGAAGGTTAGTGATGTTGAGAATTTTTTCATGTGTCTGTTGCCCATTTGTATGTCCTCTTTGGAGAAATGTCTATTCATGTCTTCTGCCCATTTCTTGATTGGATTATTTGTTCTTTGGGTATTGAGTTGGATAAGTTCTTTATATATTTTGGATACTAGCCCTTTATTTGACAAGACATTTGCAAATATCTTCTCCCATTCTGTTGGTTGTCTTTTTTTTTTTAACTTTTTAAATTAAAAAAATTTGCATTTATTTGTTTATTTTTTATTATTATGCCCAGTTAGCCATCATTAGTTCTTGATGTAGTGTTCAATGACAGAGAATGCCTTTGTATCAACTGTTAGGAAACTGAATCTGACAGCTGGGCCCAAGAGGGAGAAATGAAGTCAGAAATACTCTATGGACAGTTTCTGGAGAAAGTCAGGAGTGAAATGGTGTTAAAGAGATTAGGTTTGAACTAAGACTGAGAATATCCTGATATAGATAGAAGCTGAATCTAGCAGAGGCAAAGAGGTCCAGAGAGCCCATTACTTGAGGCTCACATTTATATTTTTGATTTTACCTCTGCAAGAAGTTATATATAACATCAGTGAGCAAAACTGGCATGTTTGAAAGAAGGCAATAGTATTTAAACTTTTAAAAAGTTTGACCGTGTGTGTGTGGGTGTATGCAAATCTAGGAAGCCATGGAAAATACAAGTGACAAGCCCAGTAGCATAAACTTTGCGACCAGGACATTTTTGTTCAAAGTTTGGCTCTGCCATTTACTGGCTGTGTGATTCAGACAAGTTACTTAAACTCTCTGTGTCCTGATTCACTCAGCTCCAAAATGAAGATTGTAATAATAGCACTCCCCAGGGTTGTTGAGAGGAGTAATGGGCTTACATTCATGAAGTGCTTACAAGTGGGCCTGACATAGTGGGTGCTCTAGGATTCCACGAAATACTAGTGGCCTCCTTCTCTCTTCCCCTTTGACTTGCCCTGGCTAGAAGATGAACTAGGTACAGACTTTGGATATGACCTTAAAATGTCAATTCATATGGGCACCTGTTTCTGACAGACTATGTAATCAAGAAATGGGCAGAGGACATGAACAGACATTTCTGCAAAGAAGACATCCAGATGGCCAACAGACACATGAAAAAATGCTCCACATCACTTGGCATCAGGGAAATACAAATCAAAACCACAATGAGATATCACCTCACACCAGTCAGAATGGCTAAAATTAACAAGTCAGGAAATGACAGATGCTGGCGAGGATGCGGAGAGAGGGGAACCCTCCTACACTGTTGGTGGGAATGCAAGCTGGTGCAACCACTCTGGAAAACAGTGTGGAGGTTCCTCAAAAAACTGAAAATAGAGCTACCCTATGACCCAGAGATTGCACTACTGGGTATACATCCTAAAGATACAAACGTGGTGCTCCAAAGGGGCACATGCACCCAAATGTTTATAGCAGCAATGTCCACAATAGCCAAACTATGGAAAGAATCTAGATGTCCATCACAGATGAATGGATTAAGAAGATGGGATATATATACACAATAGAATACTATGCAGCCATCAAAAGAAATGAAATCTTGCCATTTGCGATGATGTGGATGGAACTAGAGGGTATTTATGCTTAGCGAAATAAGTCAATCGGAGAAAGACAACTATCATATGATCTCCCTGATATGAGGAAGTGGAGATGCAATGTGGGGGCGGTGTTGAGGGGTAGGAAAAGAAAAAATGAAAGAAGATGGGATTGGGAAGGAGACAAACCATAAAAGACTCAATCTCAAAAAACAGACTGAGGGTTGTTGGGGGGGTGGGGGTAGGGAGAGGGAGGTGGGGATATGGACATTGCGGAGGGTATGTGCTATGATGAGTGCTGTGAAATGTGTAAACCTGGTGATTCACGGACCTGTACCCCTGGGGATAAAAATACATTATATGTTTATTTAAAAAAATTAATTAATTAAAAAATACTATGTAAGTGTTATTAAAGAATTCATATCCTTTAAATAGGTGGGTATTAAGTTTGTCAGAGGAATGAAGACTCGTTTTTTGGACTTTTTCCCCCTTTGAACAGTTTGTAAAATAGCATCTGTGTGGGAGTTGGATCTCAATGACCCAAATTCCTACCAGCAAAAGAGCATAATACTGGGCAGAAAAGAAAGTGAAAGGGTTGGTAAAGGTGGGGGAAACACAACTCATGCAGGCAGTTTTTGTTTTAACAGTGTGCTGAAAATATATAACATAAAATTTACTATCATAACCATTTTAAGTGTACTACTGAGTAGTGCTCAGTACATTCATATTTTTGTGCAACTAATCTTTAGGACTCTTTCATCTTGTAAAACTGAAACGCTATACTCATTAAAGAACCCCCATTTTCCTCTCCCCCAGCTTCTGGTGACCACCATTCTATTCTACTCTCTGTTTCTATTAGTTTCACTCCTCTATATACTGCATGTAAGTGTACTCATACATATTTATTTGCCTTTTTGTGTCTGATTCATCTTACTTAATATAATGTCTTCAAATTTCATCCATGTTGTAGCATGTGTCAGAATTTCCTTCCTTTTTCAGGCTGAATAATATTGAATTTTATGTATTTACCACATTTTGTTTCTCCATTTATCTGTTGATGGACTCATGGGATGCTTCCACATTTTGGCTGCTGTGAATACACTGCTATAGACATGGGCATACAACAGACAGGGTCTTTATGACATTCTTCTGTGGCTTCCTTGACTCCATGGCCCCCTTGGTCCCCAGAATATTAGAAGAAGTTTGGGCTCTATACCAGGCAGCCTGGGATTATAAGATTCACTCTTTACAGGCTCTGCAATCTTGGGCAAGTTACTTAAATTCTCTGACCTTGTTTCATTTTCCATAATAAAAGAACAGTGATATTTAAACACAGAGTTCTTTTAGGAGTTAAATTAGATCATGCACTATGTTTGTTACATTGTAAAACTTCAATAAATTCATTTCCCTTTTTTCATTCAAATGTGCCATTTCTTCTCAGATCACCTACAAATATCTTCTTCTTTTACTCTTGTTTTATTACAAGGAGAGCCACAAACATATCCATGAGGCCCAAGGTTGGCTTGGGCATTAATACTTAAAAACAAAAATGTGCTACAGGGATCCTAGTAGCGTTGGGCCAACCTTGCTTAACTAAACAAACACTCCTTAGAGTTTCAGAGTTCTTTTGAAAAAGCATTGAACTCTCCAAGAAGCCTTATTATCCTAAGTTGCCTTTCTTACTTAAAAGCAGGAAGTAGTATTTCTCTTTTTTCAAAGTAATTTTAGATATTTGAATTCAATTCAACACAAACTTTCAGGGAATGCCAAATTTGACCCACATGTGTTCCCTGAGCCTAACTCTTTTGGGTCCATTTATTTGACCCTGATCTAATAAAGAAAATAAGACCTTTACATGTTTATGTTGGCAGCAAGTGTTTGATTTCATTTTCCTTTGGGGAGTGTCATTGACATAAATGCTTCTGTGTGGTACACCTTAAAGAACATTACAGTATGGTGACTATGCCAGTAATGGTCCGTTTACTTAAACTCAATTCAGTGGTATAAATATTACTTTAAAACGTCAGCAGAAATGTATTTTTAAATATTTGGAAAAGCATACAGAGAGAATTTGTGATTTTAGATCTTGGCAAAAAACTATAAAGAAATAAGGTGCCTGATATGCTGTACTGGAAAAATTAAGCTTAATGATTATTTTGTTTTGAGAGAAAAAAAAATTAAGAGAATGACTTGAACTTTGAGGAGGAAAAATAATATAGAATAAAAGAAACTTGGTAGAAATGACATGAAACTTGGACAGATGGATACAAATGACACTTGCTTCTAAAATTCCACACATAGGGGCGCCTGGGTGGCTCAGTGGGTTAAAGCCTCTGCCTTCGGCTCAGGTCATGATCCCAGGGTCCTGGGATCGAGTCCCACATCGGGCTCTCTGCTCAGCAGGGACCCTGCTTCCTCCTCTCTCTCTGCCTGCCTCTCTGCCTACTTGTGATCTTTGTCTGTCAAATAAATAAATAAAATCTTAAAAAAAATAAAATTCCACACATAAAAGAATGTAAAATAGCATTTCAACATCATGATTCAATCTGACATTAGCTAGTACTAAAGTGGGTAAACATACATGAGGTTATTTATTTTGAAGTTCTTTTGAAAATTAGGTTAGATTTTTAAAATGTTTTGCTTTTGCAAAAACAAACTCATGCAAATATAGATCATGGTCACTGTTGGATTTTTATCACGTGTGAATGTTTAGCATAACATGCTTCCAGAGTGAGTTGAGGAACCTAAGAAGTGTTCTGAAGAGCTCTGGGAGTTTGAGTGTTATCTTCTCAAAGGCAGAAGAGCATTACAGTCTTACAGGATAAGAGTGAAAACAGGGGTAAGGTGAGCAATAGATGGTCCCAAATTCAATGACTCCTATAAAGTGTTGGGTTAAGAAAAAGTTCAAGCCTTTGAGTCTATCATTATGTGAATAGAGTCCATCACCTACCTTGACATGGTGGACATTGAAACCAGGAAGCAACTGAAGGTGTTAAGTCAAGGCTTTCAGTGCTTATTATCTTCAAAAGAAGCTGTGGTGCCAGTTATTGGGGGTGAGACTGCTAGCATGGCACTGGCAGCATTGCAGTCACTTAGTTGTAAAGGAAGTTTCATTTAGATCTATTGTTGCTGAGGTCCCACGTAGTATTATATGTCACATTTCCTCTATTTATCCAAAATAAATGGTTTAAAACAATCTTTATTTATTTGAGAGAGAGAGAGAGAGAGAAAGATAATGAACATGAGTGGGAGGGGTAGAGAGGGAGGGAGAGAGAATTTGAAACAGACTCCATGCTGAGCTCAGACACTGAGGTGGAGCTCCATCTCATAACCTCTAGATCATGACCTCAGCTGAAATCAAGAGTTGATTGCTTAACTGACTGCACCGCCATGCACCCCCAAAATAAATGGTTTGAGTGATTATTGTTTTCTGAGTAATATTTAAGACTTAGCTTCTCAAGATTAGTAAGTATACAATTCCTGCCCTCAAGAATCCTGAATTCCAAAAATTAGTAATTGCACAATTCCTACCCGCAATACACAATTCTGCCTGTTCAATGGTGTGTACAATGTTCAGTTGTGTTCACTGATGTTCTCACTATCAAGACAGGGACTAAAGTCAAACGATGAGTGCACAACTGAGAAAGACAGTCCTTATATAAGGGGCCTTTGACCCATAGTTTCCACAAAGCGAAAGTCAAGGGGATGGAAAGGATGGATTAGTGTTGATGTAGGCTACTACCAGGAAGAGTGAGTCAGGATGAAGTACAGGATGGTTTAGAGTTGTTTAATAGCCTGTGAGAGCTGGAGGGGACCTGACCTGTCACCTAATTAATCCATTCCTTTTTTAGCTCAACAAAGTGGCACCTATAGGCTGAACTCAGATGCTTTAATGAGAACAATTAGCCTTTTTTGTGGCATAGATACTCTTAAAATATCCATATTTTGTAGGGATATCCATATTTTATTTTAGGGATAATCCATATACTGGTGACTTCATAGATCTTTCCAAGTTCACCAATGATTACATTTTGTCTAAATTTACCCAGTGCTTTTCATTGATCTTGTCTAACTGATCTCATGACCATTTGACACTGGTCACTCTTTCCTATTTAAAACTTTGATTTCTTTGGTGGCATCACATCCTTCTGGATTTTCTCCTATTTTTCTGACCAGCCTTTCTTAGGTCTCCTTTTTAGTTTCTCTTTTTTTGCTAATCTCTACATTTGGCTAATCTCACAGTATTTCTGAGCAATCTGATCTACTGCCATGACTTTACTTTCTGTTTGTAAGTTGAAAATTCCTACACACATCTCAAGCTAAGGTCTGTGTCCTAGATTCCAGGATCTTATTTCAGAAGTCTCTTGAATATCTCCACTTGGTTGTTCCATGTGAGCCTTAAACTCAATGAACAAAAAACTGAAGTTATCATCATCTCTCTCCACCCTGACACTGTGTCCCCAAACCTCTTCCTCTTCTATTCCCCATTTTGCTGGATACCATGATGCATAAACTCCTCAAACCCAAGGTTCATTTTTTATTCATTCTCATATTCTTTTGAACATACTTTTTACCTGTTTAATTGCTTTCTTCCCTATCTCTACTGCTATTAGACTGAAGGACCATCCTTTTCCACCCAGCCCCCCAAAACTCATTGACCTCCTTGCCTTCACACTTCACACTTCACCCCTAACCACGAAAACCCAAAGGGATCTTACTGAGGGGAAAAATAGAATATTAACATTTTTCTGCCAAATTCTCTCTGAAAGCTTCTTATCATCTGTAAAGGCAAAGTTCAAAATCTTTAGCATAGCAAAAAGCTTTATGTGACCTACATTTAGATTGCATTTAGACTTTCTTTTAGGTTTTGGTTTCTTTGGAGTTTTGTATTGTTTTGTTTTGTTTTTTTCTCTTTGCTTCATTTTTGTTTTTTTGTTTTTGTCACTCCATCCTTACATTTGCCTCTTGGCATTTCAAATTACCTTCCATTCCTTGAACTTGCCATACTCTGTTTGCCTTTTTACAAAACCAGGGATGCTTTTCTCACCACTCTGGTGCATTCCTCTTCATCCTTCAAATCCTAGCTCAGATATAATCTCATTCCCAAGTCCTTTTCTCTCCCTAGTCCGAGTGGTGCTCTTCGGCAGTGTATCTTTGCCATCCTATGCTCGTTCCATCCCACTATTTCTATTCTATTGAAGTTCTGTGGTTTCTTTGTTAGATCTTCTTCCTCACCTCTAGACAGAGTTCTCAAGGAGAGTAGGGTTTGTGGCTTCTCTGTATTCTCAATCCTAGTAGAGTCTATGGGAGGCACCAAGTGTCATAATTAAACAAAGAAGAGTAAATATTTCTATGTTATCTTAAATCAAAGTGGGAGACAGAAACATATTGGAGTCATCTGGAGAACTTAATTAAAGAATGTGCCCCAATCCTACTTAAAGCATATAAGAACTTTTTTTGGGGGGTCACTATGCAAATGATTGAAAATAAGATAAACTACTAGTATTATAAAGATATATATATATATATATATATTTTTTTTTTTTTTCTTAAAGAGAGAGAGAGAATGCATGCTTGTGACAGGAGGTGGGTAGAGGGAAAGCAAGAGAGAATCTTAAGCAGTCTCCCTGCCCAGCATGGATCCTGATGTAGGGCCTGGTCTCATGACTGAGATCATGATCTGAGCTGAAATCAATAGTTGGTCACTTAACTGACTAAGCCACCTAGGTGTCCCTAAAAATATGTACTTTTAAAAATCTAGCAATATAGGAGAAACCAAGTAAATATGAAATGATGCTTGTTTACAATGAAACTATTTTATGCCCCTCAGAAGGGCAAAAATGAAAAAATGTGACACTTTGAGTGTTGGTGGTAATATGGAGACATGGGAATTCCAACACTGCTGGTGGTCTTTTGGATGGGAAACTTAACAATAACCAGTAAACTCAGGGCGTCTGGGTGGCTCAGTGGGTTAAAGCCTCTACCTTCGGCTCAGGTCATGATCCCAGGGTCCTGATATGGGTGTGTCAGGCTCTCTGCTTGGCAGAGAGCCTGCTTCCTCCACCAGCCCCCCCACGCCCACTTTCTGCCTACTTGTGATGTCTATCAAATAAACAAATAAAATCTTTAAAAAAAAACACAAAAAAATAATAACTAGTAAACCCAATGATGTATGTATCCTTTGACCAGTAATTGGAACTTAAATGTCCATACCCTAGATAAACCATAGCACATGTACATAAGAAGAAGAGTTTGGAAATAATGGCTGCAGCTCTGTGCAATCGCAAAAACATGTAAACAACATGAATGTTCAATAGGAGAAGAGGAAAAAAAAATTGAATAGCTGTTCCCTCTGGGAAGAAAAGGAGGAGAGTAAGATTAGGGAAATTATCTGTATTGTTTCATTTGAGACAAACTATTATTAAGAGGCTTAATGACTTTGCCAAGTTTTACCAATTAGCCAAGCCTCTAATAGGATAAAAAAAGGGTAGAAATAGTAAAATTGGGGTTAAAGCATTAAAAAATAAAAACATGTTTTTGGAAGGGATAAGGATCAAAACAAACTTAATGCCTTATGTAATTGTGGGTGGGTACATAAACAATTTTTTATTTTGGCCAATTCATAAAGACCTGTCTTGATTCTATCAGAGAAGTGTTGAAAACATTGTCTACTCTGACTTCCTGGATATGCCCTACTTGAGTGGTGCCATGTAAATAACCTCACTGGCATTTCCATGGGGAGTTGTAATAGGAAGGCATCATGTGAGAGAAATTCTGTTATGTTTCTTCGCTAGTCCATTCCTTTTCTACCTGACCTTTAAATGTTTTAGTTTGTCATAACTCCATCGCCTTAACACTCTGTATTCTCTCTCTAAGTGACTGCAACTATTTCTACATTTAAATGTCAAGTTCAGATAGCTCATCTAAGCTCTAGGCCTCAAATAGCCAACCACTCACTCAGCATCCCACTGGGAGTCTTATAGACAACTCAGAGTCCAAATCTAATACTGAATTCATTCTCTTCAACCACCTTCCCCAAACACCTTCCTGCTGTATTTCCTTCCCCAGATAGAATATCACCATCTACCGAACTGTACCTACCAGAAAACGAGTGATTTTTGACATCTCCCTCTCTCCAATCCTTTATATCCAACCCATCACAAATTTCTGTTAATACTACCATATAAAAAAAAAATACTACCATATAAACATACCTCAAACACATTGACTTTTCCACAAATTCTTTACAACTCATAGTTTTTCTGGCTTTTACTTCCTCACTGACCTACTTACATGTGTCAGCCTCCCCCCTATACTTGATAAGCCTCCATCCCACTAAGTCATTCTCCACGCTATATCCAGAGTGACCTATTTAAAATGCAAGTCTGAATGTATCGTTCCTGCCTAAGACATATTTGCATTATTTTGAGGGTCCATCCCAGAATGCTTTGCAGTCTCTACTGGACCTGGTCTCTCTCCCAGAGAGAGATCCCAGAGATTTTTTTTTTTTTTTTTTTTTAAATAATCAAAGCTAACTTTACTGGGTGCCACAGACTATAAGCAATTTATGTGTATTCATTAAACCTTACAACACTCCCATCCTACAGATAAGGAAACTGAGGCTGCGAGAACTAAGCTCTTCATCGATGGTCAAATTGTAGCCAGGGGGACCGAACTGGCCACCATAATGTCATCACTGTGCAAAGTGGGGAAGGAAGGAAGGACAGTTATCCAGGTTGATGGGGCTCTGGAGTTCATTAGCCTGCAGATGTTGAAGCTTAGCCACAGGTGTTGTTAGGGTAGATGAGTTCAGAGAGCGCTCTTCTAGCCACAGGAGAGTGTCTCTTTCAGCCAACTTAAAGTTGTGGGTCTTCTCGTAGTTGAAGTGGTTGTCGTTGTGCGTGAGGGCGGCCCTTCGGACCAGGGACGAGATCTGGCTTCGGCTTCCGAACCACTGCACACTTTTTCTCGTTTTCCAGCCAGCGCTCCTCGGAGAACATGGTGCCGGGAGCCCACATCTTCCTCGTTTGGAAGCTGTTGGAAGCTCATCTCATTACAATTTTCTCTTTTCACTCCTCAAATCCAGCCTCCAGTCACACTGTCTCTCTCTTGATTCCTGAAGTGGTCAAGCTCCTTCCCAGTTCACAGCTTTGTCCCATTCTGTTCCCTCTGCTGTAAAACTGACCCCAGTCACTACTTCCCAGTTCTTCCACTCAAGAGATGCTGCTTCATTCTTCAGTTTTCAGCTCAGACATGACCTTCCCAGGAAGCTGTCCATGACCACCACAGAAGGGATTATTAGTTCTATAATTACCCAACCCTGCATTATTAATAGCATTTAACCGAAAGTAGCCAGACACTTGATTGCATAGTTGTCTACCCACCACACTAGATAGTAAGTTTCACAGGAGCAGTAGAGTGCTTACTGTTCACTGTTGTGTGCCCAGTTTACAGCCCAGAGCACCTCCAAGTAGTGCCTGAGTGAAAGGCTGGCTTCTGGAATGTCTACAGAGAGAAGGAACTGGAGGGAATTACACAATATTTGGAAATCAGTTCTTTTTTATTATATTAGAAAACTAGTCTGGAATAATAGTTTTAAAACTTGTATGGAATTAAATATATAGCTATGTCTTTATCTATATTTGAATATTTTCCTAAGCTGAAGTGCATTTCCTTGAAAAAAGTGATAAATTAGCATGTCAGATAGGCTTGGTTTCAGAGGCTGTAGTGTTTGTGTTTGGGAATCACACTAGAACACTCTCTAGAGTGAACCCTCAAATAGCCTTAGCCAAAGAGTATCATTAACTGTGGGCTGGTGAGTGAAGAGAAGAAGAAAGAATGATTTTTCCCATGAATGGTGTGAATGTTTTGTCTCTGGTATTGAAAGAGAATAGATTTTAGATTCAGATCTGAGTCAGAATCTCAATTCTTTCACTTAAACCTTGGCTAAAAATTTTAACTGCCCCAGCTTCAGCTTCTTAATTTATGTAATTGATTCTGTGTCACCTTCATGTGAACATTTATGTAAATACCATAGTTTTATTGAGATAACATTAATCAAGTCCTTAGCCCGGTGCTTACTCCTGGTAGAGACACACAAACTAGTTTATCTATCCTTTGGCATCTAGGGCCTCAGATAATTAAAATCAGAGTTTGAACACTTGAAATACTCCCCTTCTCAGAGCTTATTCTAAGAAACAATTTTGATAGACAGACTGTATGAAAGATTGTATGATCATAGTAACATGACAGTCAAGGTACTTTTATATATTTGGACAAACAGATAATGATGTAAGGAAGAAAGATTTCAAGCAATATAGTGCTTTATTGTAAGAAGGCAGTGAAGCCAGTTGGTCTCCCCAGGCTGGATGTCATTTAGTTGTGACCTTCTTAAAATATAGTAGTAGGTGTGTTGTAAAGAGTAGCTGAAAGGAGCAACATGTATCTTTCTGCATTGGAGAGTGATTCATTCATCCCTCAGCCCATTTATCTTACAAATATCTGAGGGCTCAGGATATGGCAGGCACTGTAACTGCAGCAGAAGTCCAACAGTAAACAAGACACAGTTCTGCTCTGGTGTAAGGCAGGGAGAAGGGAAAGTAAAAGATAATAACCAAATATATATGAAAACAGGTGGTGATCAATAGAACAACACATAAAAAAGAACAAGGAGATGGAGAGGATGTGTGTGTGTGTGTGTGTGTGTGTGTGTGTGTGTGTGTGTGTGTGTGTATGAAGTCTTTAATACAATATGGTCTGTGAAAGCCTCTAAAAGGCATATTAGAACAGAGGCTTGAAGATACAGAGGAAGGAGTTCTTGTGGGGCACTGGGGGGATGGATTTCCAAGTAGGGCAGGGGTGACAAGAAGAATGAAGGTCCTAAGCAGCATGCTTGGTGTATCTAAAAAAAAATGGCAAGGGAGCTGGGGCCATAGCAAACAAAGGTGAGAGGGAGTGAGGTCAGTGAGGTGATAGGGTCCAGGAATCCCATACTAAAATTGTTGGCTTTGAATCCTAGAGAGCTGGGAAGCCATGGGAATGCAGGGTTTGAGCATGATCTTTTTTACCTTTTAACAGGATTATTCTGGCTGCTATGGGGGAATGGGCTGTTGCAGGGCATGGGTAGAAACTGGGAGACTGTTTAGGAGACTGTTACCAAAGCTAGATCAGAAGTATGGTCCCTTCAGTACGAGCTGTAAAGTTATATCAATAAAATATACCTCCATATGGCATTCTTTCACAAAAAAATGTTCTTTCTACTGTCTACTGATTACCCCATTAAGTGTAGCCTGTTTCTCTTTGTATATTATTTTATTTCCTTCTAATATACTATCCCTAAAATATTTAAACCAGAACAATAATAAAACAAAATAATAATAAACAATAAAAATAATAATAATAAAAATAAAAAAAATATTTAAACCAGAACAATACACTGGTGAAGTGTAGTTGGATTTTGGATATACATCAAGGTAGAGCTGATAGAATTTGCCATGGATCCGATGAAGGGTATAAAAGAACTTGAGTCTGAGTAACTGGAAGACATGGAGTTGACTAAGAGAGGGACAGATGTGGGGGATGCATTAAGGTCTTTTTTATTGTCTAAGCACCTTCTATTCCAACACAGTTTGTGGAATCCAAACTTAATACCTGTCAGCCATCGTCTGCCTGTAGCTTTGTTGACTGCTGAGGGCTGAGTTCTGTGGGATACAAGAGAACTGTCTGGCACGAAGGGTAATCCATAAAGGAAGTTGGGAGGAGTGTAAAACAAAGATTGCACCTATTTGCTGCTTAGCCAAGGGCTAGCCCTGTTTATTAAAAAACATTCCAACTGTCTCCCTAGAGGGCCAAAGCTGGAGTAACAGCTGGAGGTGATTCCCAGCTTGGCAAAGGTTGCAAAAACCATTAAATCTCCAAACAATGAATCTTGAACTTTTCCAAGTTTTAGTCAGTGAACTCATAGAGCTAGAGGAGGGAAGCCTGAAAGAAGGTTGAAGTTAGAAGAGATGTTAGCTAGAGTCCAAAGCAAGACTCAGAGAGACATGAGACTCTCTGAGGTTATACAACTTTTTCAGGGATGTGAGACTGGCAGAGAAAGGACCAGAACCAGGTCCCTGACTCCTAGAGAAGTACTTTTCTTGCTGTACTATGCTGAAGGGAACATGGTAGTCCCAGCTCTGCACTGACTTGGAGCAAATCATCCTTTACTCTAGGGAGGCTGGAAATCATGAAGCCTTCATTATGCTGCTCTAAATCCCATGGCTTTCCCCTGACACAGAAAGTGGAGTTAGCTACATTTCCTGGTCTAGGCAAGGAAAGAATAGTCATAATAATCCTTGCTTTCTGCTGAGGATCGAATAGTATAAACATCATGGATTGTAAGTGTAATGATCAGAAAAAAATAGTGGTGTAATGAATGATGTAGTAAACCATGCGTGTGGATAATTAAAATTCATTTACATATAACTATTGTAAAATAAGTTTGTAGTGTTTCAGTTTCCTTGCCTTATCAAACTGGCAGGTGAAGGCAAAATGGTTTGCTTTGAATTTCAGCCATCTTTTTTAGAATATCGAAGGAGCTGCTAAAGGGTAGGAAATGTTCAAAGTAGACTATTGTGGAAAGAAAGAACGGGGATATGAGTAGTTAGTCTCTGAGAAACTGAGATTGGCTTGTTTGTTTCTATTCAAATACTTTGAAAATCCAGGTGAAAGTTTGTGAATAGCTCCTCAGTAGGGCCAAGACCATCTCTAATTACTACAAAGTTATTACACCACCATGTCATCAATGGTCGGTGCTTATACAAACTGCAGTCATATTCTCAGCTTGTGTGTGTGTGTGTGTGTGTGTGTGTATCTGTAAAATCAAGTAGAATGGGACAGTCCAGACTTTGGATGAAAGTTTGTCATTGTTTTAGCTATTATGCTTGATATCTAAGCACAATATCTACTTGATTTCCCAGTTCAATAAATCTAGACATTACTAAGATTTAGGGACCCAGTCAGTTCTGTATCCATTGTCTAATACCTGATATTTCTAATTTTTTAAAAAGATTTTATATATTTATTTATTTGACCCAGAGAGAGAGCACAAGCAGGGGGGAGCAGCAGGCAGAGGAAGAAGCAGACCCCCTGCTGAGCAAGGAGCAGGACATGGGACTTGATCCCAGGACCCTGGATCATGACCTGATCCAAAGGCAGATGCTTAATGGACTGAGCCACCCAGGTACCCCTATTTCTGATTTTTTTAAGGGAAAAGTTTTCATAGCTTATATTTTTCACTCTATATTCTAAAACGGAATATTTCTTTTATTTTATCCTATATCATTGCCCTGAGGTCTTCTGTCTTTTGTTTCTGAGACACTGATCCCCAAGGATTCAGGAAGAATATTCTTCTTTGAAAGCTGAATGTTGGATCTCTGATAGTTAAAGACAGAGAGCTATTTTTCCATGAAGTCACGTGACACTGTTATTTCTGTCCTTAATGTGGCAGCATCTGTAGGAAGACTTCATTTAGTTGCATAAAGCATCTACAAGTTAAAGTTAGAGTGATTTTCTTCCCTGTTAAATGTGGTTACACTTTATTCTTTCTCTTTTCATATTTGTCTATTGTGCTAATTGATTAAGCTCCCATCCCCTGCCTGGGAGTACATAAAACCCCCAATGAGCAAGGCACATTTTTCTTATTCTAAGATATGGAGGAGGTGGTGAGGTGTTGGATTTTTACATTCCTAAAGATTTTGTAAACCACACATAGAGGTAAAATCAGTGAATCCTGCCTTTCTGCTTTCCTGTGGATATACTGCAGACCAAATAGGAAAAAAAAAAAGGGCCTTTAAGATAAAATGCAAACCTAGAAAGTTCTGAGTATGTTACAGAGTGCTTCTGGCTAAGGCCAGGCTTCCAGTTCATTATTCTGGGCCTTTAGGTTTCTTCAGTGAAGTGTGAGGAAAGCTTTACCATGTTTTCTCAGTCTCAACAATATTTTATACTGCCCTAAAAATTGACATACTAAATTCTAGCTGCAGAATTTATTGCTTTTATTTGCCTCTATTTGCTCATTTGGCAAATGAGCCATTCATTACCCCTTTATAAATAGTTCCATTCGCTCCCCCTTTATAAATAGTTATATGCATTTTATTGGGAATGAAAAATACAAGTATCAATTTTAAAGGCAGTACAAAAGTCATTCCTTCCATCATCCAAGTGAATGAGCTGCCCTGTTTTCTCCATTCTAAAGTATTTCTTCTGGTGTACTTTTAAAACTCTCTGTGTTCTAAAATCAACTGTTGGTAACCACGATGTCCAGCAATCAGCAAAAGGAAATAGCTGTATTTTATATTGCACTGTTGTTTCATGTGTTTTTTCTAATGCTCTTTCAAGCAGTGTTATCTGTTACCAATGACTAAATTTCTGAAATGAGAAGATGGGCCATACCAGGACCTCATCTTTGAGACCACAGATTTGGTGGTTCAGTCCATAAATGAGGTTGATCCTATGCCAGCAGAGTGGGTGTCCTAAGAAAGGTCACAACAGCATGACAACAGCACACAGAACTTGATAAGAATTAGGGCTGATCTTATAGCCAAAGCCACCCCCTGCCTCCAGATTATACCAACACAAATCTGTTTCCATGGGAAAGCAGAAGGGAGAAGCTGCCTAGTCTAATTATTCATTTGAAAGCAGACCCCATATCAACTAGAGTGTGCTTGTTTAGGTGGTAGTTGCTTAGAACCCTTCCCTCTTAGTCAAATAGGCATTTGATGCCCAACTGACTTCCTATTTGCAGCCAATTTCAGGGAATTTTAGGCATTATCTTGGATCATCTGCAGTCCTTTAGTTGCTTTCTAGAAGGTGTTGTTGCAAGTCTTTTTTGTATAGTATCCTCAGCTTGGAACAGGGGTGTTGATGTTCAGAGATAGCTGACTCATGATGCCCAGACCCACACAGAAGTGGCTTTTGCTACCAGAAAATGTGTGTGTGTGTGAAAGATTTAAACACACATCCAGAAACACATATATAATAGAAAACACTGAACTAGCCTCATAATTCAATGACTCACTTGATAGAACATGAGAGGAAAAACTACTTGGAAAAAGAAAATGAAATTTCAGTCCAAATATTTCTTGATGAACAGGGGATCTGAGTAAAGGAGAAGCTTGGCATCTCTGTGCAGACGTGACTTGGTAACACACTTTCTCCAATCTGACCCCTTCCCTATGAAGGCTTGAACCTCCATTTCCCTGTGAGGACAGGCAGATGGGTCCAACATAGTTATCCACGTTCTCATTCACTCCTATTTTGACTATGAGAAACTAGACAATATTTGCTCTTTATGACTTGCTTTTTTTCATTTCTACACAGATTTGTAACATGATCTCAACCTGTTTCAGACACATTATCTTAGTGATTTGTCTAAGTATCTAAGGAAGTGCCTTAATCTTATTGGCCCAAGACCAGGTATCTCTAGACCAGGTATTCCCTGATCAGTATGTCAGGCAAGGTGGCTTGCTATCATTATTGGTGGAAGCAATCTTATCTTTTTTTTTTTAATTTTATTTTTTTTTTCAGCATAACAGTATTCATTGTTTTTGCACTACACCCAGTGCTCCATGCAGTCCATGCCCTCTCCAATACCCACCACCTGGATCCCCCAACCTCCCACCCCCCGCCCCTTCAAACCCCTCGGATTGTTTTTCAGAGTCCATAGTCTCTCATGGTTCACCTCCCCTTCCAATTTCCCCCAACTCCCTTCTCCTCTCTAACTCCCCTTGTCCTCCATGCTATTTGTTATGCTCCACAAATAAGTGAAACCATATGATAATTGACTTTCTCTGCTTGACTTATTTCACTCAGCATAATCTCTTCCAGTCCCGTCCATGTTGATACAAAAGTTGGGTATTCATCCTTTCTGATGGAGGCATAATACTCCATAGTGTATATGGACCACATCTTCCTTATCCATTTGTCCGTTGAAGGGCATCTTGGTTCTTTCCACAGTTTGGCGACTGTGGCCAGAAGCAATCTTATCTTTAGTCGATTAACCTTGAGTTAATACATGTTTTTCTGCTAGATCTAAGTTTCCAGACTTCACTTTCTGAACTTGCTCTATATGAATGGTGTTTACATTAAAATATTTACTATGTTATATTTTTACATACAAAACAGTAGTCTATATATGTAAATTCTGAAGAAAAATCATGAACATTCATGAATTTACAGTGAAACTGAGAACGGAACATTACCATACTGTTCTCTTTTGCCTCCAATATGTAGTAATTACTATCCTGAAGTTTATGTTTATCAATCTCATCCTTCCTTTTTTTTTTTTTGGCAGTTTTTATATGTATGTAACCCTTAAGAGTACTGTGCTGAGTTTTGTTATTTAAGGTTTATTAAAATGCTACTATTCTCAATATAATATTTTTCTATGTGCTTTTATCACTTGATTTTCTAATTCCTTGGTGTTCCATATAATTATCATTCACTCATATACACTGGTTGCATTATATGGCTTTGTGAGGCTATACAAAATATGTCTATTTCCTGTTGAAGAATTTTTAGATTGTTTCTTTTTCTTTTCAAAATTATGATTTTGCTACCATGAATATTCTCACATTTGGCTTTGGGGACGGATGCTGAATTGCTAGGTCACAATGTATGATAATATTCACAATGAGAAGATAATGCCCAGTTGTTTTCCCAAGTGACTGCTCAGTTTCCACATCTCAGCACATATGTAAATTCCTTTTGATCCATGTCCTTGCCAGTACTTTTATTTCCAGGCTTTGTAATTTTTGCTAATCTAAGGGGCATAAAACAATATCTTATTAGTAACCAAGAAATGCAAATTAAGATGCCAAAGAGGTTAGGCATTTGTGATATATAAATAGGCCGTTTCTACTTTCTCTTTGTGAAATAGCTGTTCAAGACTGATATCCATTTTTCTAATGGGTTGCTTGTCTTTTCCTGACATGTGACAGCTTTTAAGTAACTTGGCTTTTTGTCAGTTGTATGTGCTGCAGTTAAAGTCCTTCTAGTATGTGACTTGTCTTTTTACTTTGCTTATGCTATCTTTTGATGAATAAAGCGTTCTTAATTTTAACAACGATGAATTTGTTAACCTTTTTTTCATGGCTAGTGCTCTATGTGTTAACATGACCTCCTCTACCCTGAGGGTATGTTCTCCCAAATCAAACATCTTAAGATTTTGCCGCCTATTTGATGTCCTTAATCCATCTAAAATTGATTTGATTTTTGTGTATGGTATGATATGAGAGGTTTAGTTTTATTTTCTTTTCCTGAGGGAGAATTATGTCAGTCAGCACTATTTATTAACTAGTTTCCTCCTTTCTTAGTGATCTTCAAGGTAACAAAATATTTAAAATTTCTATGTTCATGTCTGTCTACTTTGGGACTCTTCATTCTGTTTGGAAAAAAAAATACTTAAAAACAAACACACAGGGACGCCTGGGTGGCTCAGTTGGTTAAGCAGCTGCCTTCGGCTCAGGTCATGATCCCAGCGTCCTGGGATCGAGTCCCACATCGGGCTCCTTGCTTGGCAGCGAGCCTGCTTTTTCCCTCTGCCTCTGCCTGCCACTCTGTCTGCCTGTGCTCACTCTCGCTTCTCTCTCTATGACAAATAAATAAATAAAATCTTTAAAAACAAACAAACAAACAAACACACAGAATCTTTTGTTATGAATTTGTATTGAATTTTATCAAGTATTTTTTTCCTGGAAGTTGAGATCACACTGTTCTTCTCCAATAATCTGTTAATATGGTAAAGGACATCTATAGATTTTCTATTAAACCACCCTTGATTTCCATGATAATCTCAATTCAGTCATGATATTATATGTATTTTATTAACTACTGGATTTGGTTTGTTAAGATTTTGTAATTTTTACATCTTTATTTCTGAGTGAAATTTGCCTGTAACATTCTTTTTTAAAGCTATCCTTTACTAGTTTTGGCATTAAAATTGTATTTGCTCAAAACACATTGTGGAATGTTCCTCTTTTTCTCTTCTTGAGAAGAGCTTGAGATGATTCGTATTTTGGAAGTTCATAGAATTCACCTTAAAAAATCTTTGTCTTTTTTTTTTTTAATATGGTGAAGAAGATTTTCAACTAATAATTGAATTTCTTTCATGGTCACAGTATATTTAGGTTTTTTATAATTACTTGATGCAATTTAAAGTTTTCTTTCTTTTTTTTTTCCCTAGGAAAACTCTCTTTTAGGATCTCAGTCTTCATAGGAATCTCAGGTTCAGTTTCCCAGTCTTGTTGTTGCTCCAAGACTCCATCTCATGTTTTCAGAACTACATCCCTCACAAAAAGCACTTTTAAAAATAATTTTCACAAAGGCACTATTTGGTTTTACATTTGCCTTATATATCATATTGCTGATGTAGGCATTTGGCCTTAGGGCAATCTTTTTGTTATTTTATAAACCTTAACTTTCAAACTGCTTGCACACATTATTTTTTTCAGAGATATCTGGGAAGATTCTGATTTTGGTTTGCCTGATTTGTGTATGTCCCAATGACAGGAGTAGCACCCTCCCCATCCTGCCCCCAGGGAAAATATATCTCACTTGAGGAACCCTAAAAACTCATCTCCTTCTCCTTCCAGTTAGGGAAGATCCCCTAACAATAAATACCTCGCGAAGTAAGAAGCAATTTGTGGCATGTACGTGCATGTGGCCACACAGTAGTTATAAGGAATCAATTTCCTTCACTATAAACACAATAAATTGATGTTTATTATAAAAAAGAGCTTATGCATTAAATTGGCATTTTGTGCATCTGAAATACACCTGTTTTTTAATTGTTACCTGTGTCAACAATAACCACATAGGGAAACCCTAGCAATATCATGTACATTTTGTGTCTTTGACCTGCTTCTCATTTTATTTGCAATCTGCTAAAGTTAGAGGAAGATTCAACAACAAAACAAGTTCTCCCACCTTTGAGAAGTTGGAGTGAGGTTGCCAAAAGCTTGTTTGATTAGCTCTTTTCCTCATAATGACCACATACATCTCTGCCCCTAACCATCTCTCCTTGTAAATTTTAGCAAGTGTCTGAAGCTGAGAAGAAGCCTCAAAAGGCATGTTAGGCTGTGTTCAGATTATACTGAGTGGAAAGATTTCTAGGGAGGAAATAGTGAGATCTGATGACTAAGCTTTTCTTACCCTACTTCACCTCTCCCACTCCCACCTACTCCCGCAAGCCCTAAACTTCTCTTTTTAATGATATCTTGCCAGCAAAGCTCATTATTAGTTCACAGGAAATGCTTCTTTCAGAAAACTAGTTGGACATCCAGTTGTTATCCTGTGCCTGTTCTCTTCTAAAGCAAAAATAGTGTGCCAGTTGAAAAAAATGTATTTTCCTTCCTATATACAAGTCATAATTGTATACTACATTTGCTGCCATCTTAAGAATGGAACGGTAGAGGTGTTTTAGAGTAGGAGTTGACAAATTTTTCTGTAAAGAGCTAGATAGAAAATATTTTAGTTTGCAGGCCATGTGGTCTCTGCCACAACTGCTCATCTCTGCTGTAAGAGCACCAGAGACAAGATGGCAGTGCATAAACAAATACACATGGCTGTGAGCCAATACAATTTATTTCCAAAACTGGCAGTGGGCCATATTTGGACCATGGGCCCTAGTTTACCAACCTTTTTTCAGACACACTGTTTTAAAGGGACTTCTCTCAAGGTTTGTTGCACATAGTTTGCTATCATTCATTAATCTAGAGCGGGGTTTCTCAATGAAAGTACCATAGACATTTTGGGCTGGTTAATTCTTTGATATGTGAGTTATTCTTTGCATCATAGGATGTTTCGCAGCATCTCTGGCCTCTACCCACTAGATGCCAGTAGCATTTTGTGAGCTGTGATAAGCAAAAATGTCTCCAGACATTGTTAAATGTCCCCTGAGGATAAAATTACTCCCTGTGGAGAATCACTGATCTGAAGTGATGAGAGTGACATGTCACAATTGGAGACTGTAAATTGTTAAACTGTCTGAACATAGAGCAAAGGAGGGAGTATGAGGGATTGAGGCCAAGAGGTCCTCAAAGGGAAATCATTCAGGACCATTTTGACTTCCTTTTGAAGGCAGTTGGATGCCATTAAAGGGTTTTACAGAGACGGAGTGTGGTTGTGTGTTTAGTTTGATGTTTGAGAATGGTCATTTTTACATGAGAGAAGAAAATGAGTCAGGCAGAACAAGACTGGATGCAAGGAGGTCAATAAGAAGACCCAGTTCCCAACATTTTGACTGGTATGTCTTGACAATGTTGGTCTGGTTGCTGGACATTATTACATTCTCCTAAAATTCATGTAATGTTAACCAAATCTACAAAAGACTAATTAGTGATCATCAAGTCAATCTATAGTTTATTTAAGATGTGCCTGATCTTATAATCAAGCTAAGTTGTTTTAGAACACTTGTTTTCTTCTACAAGGAAAATTATCTTAGAAAACAAAACCACCTAAAAGCTTTCTCAACTGTGACTATAGAGCCAGAGCAAGGATGCTGACCATCATTATGGGATGTACTCACCTAGCTGTTGTGGACAAATACTAGGCTAACTCTGTTTTAGGGATCAAGAATTAACTCTTGATTTGGAAGGAAACCAAAAGTCCATTGTTCACTGAATACATTTATAACATCATCTCTAATTGGTTATGACACCTCTATTAAACAACTGTGATGGGATGTGGCTCCCAGGAAGCTCATGACATTTTGTAGTCTGTAATTATTAGATAGCTCTTTTGTTTCTTTTTTAACTTCTATAAGATACTAGGTATTTAGCGTTTCTTTACAAAGATCTGGAATGGTTGCCTTGATGAGTGTCCTCTTTCCTGGACAGTCTTGGGAATGTAGACAAATGCTCATCCTCAAACTCTCCTTTGTTACATTCTGCCCTTAATTCCAGTTATTCTCATAAATGTGATGCCCAATTATAGTTATCAAAGGTCTCCAGTCTATAGGTACCATGGTAGGTAGTGGGGATAACAAAGATGAGAAGACAGTTTCTGCTCACAAAGAGCTACAGTTCCATGGGAGAGGGAGGAGAGGCTTCAGTCATTAAAATAGCAAGTACAATTGATATAATTCATATAACATGATATATTCATCATTATTGAGGAAGCAATGTGAAAATGACTAAGTCGCTCTTTAAAATTAAATTTCCCCCTTTTTCCCTTCAAAACTTGAAGTTTCAACTTTATTTCAGGAAAACGTGATTCCAGCTCCACTTCTTCTTTTTTTTTTTAAGATTTTATTTATTTATTTGACAGAGAGAGATCACAAGTAGGCAGAGAGGCAGGCAGAGAGAGAGAGGAGGAAGCAGGTTCCCACCAAGGAGAGAGCCTGATGCGGGCCTCAATCCCAGGACCCTGGGATCATGACATGAGCCGAAGGCAGAGGCTTTAACCCTCTGATCCACCCAGGCACCCCCCAGATCCACTTCTTTAATAACGATTCTGTTTAGGTTAAGTTTATCTCTTGTTGGCCAGACTTCAAATCTGACAAAATGTACAAGTCGCAGAGATGCTCAATGTGTTCATACAGAAGAGGTCGCCACTCCTATCATTAGTCACCACCAGAGAGACATCATTATCCTGATAACTTAAAACTATGAATACCCCTAAGTGGGGGAAACCTCAGGACTGAATAATTTCAGAATACATGGTTTATTCTCTAGCAAACTAGGAGATGACCTTGAAGATTAAACAAAAGCCTTTGTTTCGGGGCGCCTGGGTGGCTCAGTGGGTTAAGCCGCTGCCTTCGGCTCAGGTCATGATCTCAGGGTCCTGGGATCGAGTCCCGCATCAGGCTCTCTGCTCAGCAGGAAGCCTGCTTCCCTCTCTCTCTCTCTCTGCCTGCCTCTCCGTCTACTTATGATCTCTCTCTGTCAAATAAATAAATAAAATCTTTAAAAAAAAAAAAGCCTTTGTTTCATATATGATAGTTTAATTCCTTTTGTGTGGGCTTGACATCATATCCACTAACCTCATCATCCATATTTTGAAAATCCAATGAAGTAACAGAGACAAGTTCCTTGAGGTATGCATTAATGACCATTGGGTTAAGCCCCACTGTCTATCTTCCAGTAAAAACAATAAGTGAAGTACATTAAGCTGGAAGATGGATAAGAGTTGTTATGAGAATTTTTTTTGCTTCTTTTCTCTCACCACCTGCCACATACTTTGCTGATAGTGTAATGCTTTGGATAAAATTCAGTAAATTTGGTAAACTTAAGGGAAACCAAGGTGAGATTTTTTTCTTTTAAACAGTTATATTTTTTAGTAGTATAGAACCATTATAACTAGTGTTTAACAGAAGCATGCCCTTGCCTCTAAAGACATAGAAATATTATAAGATTTAGTTGTGTAAACTTAAGTACTCTAAGTTTCTAAAGTCTGAAGATGTAGCAATTCATCTCTAAGGAGGCATGTTATTTGACCTTAATGAAATAGAAGAAGTGTAAATTGAAAAAAAAAATCACTTAGCTTTGTATATATAAACATGTTTTTTATCTCAAAACTGAAAAAATAATATTTGTTGCATTAAGAAAGGAAAAGCTGCTCTTTTTTTCCTAGTAAGAATTCCAGGAAAAGCAAAAAACTTGTTAAAACACTTAATCTTTCTTTTCTATGTGACTCACGTTTTCCTTTTTGCTCCTGACAACATAAGTATCTTTGTATCTGTGCATCAGCCTGCCTAAGGCTTCATCTCCTTCCGTCACTCAAAGACAGAACCATGGGGACAATTCCAAAAGTCAGCTAAGGAGAACACATACACTTAAAACTCACACCTGTTAATCCCCCATCTTTTCCAAAAGAGTTTCTTATTCAGTATTAGACTGAGAGCCTTTGTGAAGGCGTCCAGAATATTTTAACACTTCCTGCTTCATTTACAACTTAGAGCCAAAAGTAGAGCCCCAGTTTCTTCCAAGATGTTTTATGAGCAAAGAGTCATGTGCTCTGTAATCATTCTTAGTTTAAGATGCCTCAGGTTTTGTGCTTTGGGGATAGAGAAGGAAAGCACATTTTCTCCTGACACTTGTGATCCATGGGATATATGTTTTGGAATTCTCATTTTTCAGCTGGATTGTGATTTCCTGATCACCAAGTTGGAATGTTGCACTAAAATGCATAAGTCCTGGGGCATCTGGGTTGTTCAGTCAGTTAAGCATACAACTCTTGACTTTGGCTCAGGTCATGATCTCAGGGTTGTGATATCAAGCTCCATATCAGGCTCTGTACTGAGCATGGAGCCTGCTTAAGATCCTCTCTCTCACTCTCCCTCTGTCCCTCACCCCTGCCTCTACTTGTACATGTGTGCTCTCTCAATAAATAAATAAATAAATAAGTCAGTCTTGATTTGGCAAATGACATGTTACTGTGTTTATGTTTAAGACCAGCTACAAGCAAAATAGTATAGTTAATTATATGTACTATCATTGCCTCTGTCTGCTTCTATTTCCCAAGCCATTTCTTACCTTGAGGCTGCCCTCCCCTGGGGTTTCCAAGGTGTCATCCTTATAATTTTTTGTTTTTCCTTCCCATCAAAATGGGTTGTGAATAAAATATTAGTAGTATACTCACATGGAGTAAAAATAGCATAACAATTCCCCCTCCCAAGTAAATTTACATTTAAACAAATCCCTAAACTAAATTTTATGTTTTCCAGTAGATTGAGATGGAGGCCAGGGCTTTTCACCAGTGGTCTAACTCTCATCCTAATTATATGTTTTATGATCATCAATGGGCTGGTTCCATGTTAAATATTTTTTTCCTTCTAGGATCCATCAGTTCTTTCAACCATGAAGTAGAATGGGACAAAAATAATCTCAAGAAAGTTATTCTGTATTAATCTAAAAGTCATAATTTGTTACTTAAGCATATAACATATCCATTATGCAAATGAATATGTTAAAACAAATGATAAATACTTAAACTGGAAAGATAAACTGAAAATAAAGAGCAGGCACTAAGCACTAGTGATTGGAATGGACAGCAAGACTAAATCAGGGGGAGGAAACAACAGACTAGGGCTGTGGGATTTAGGGAATTTTTGTTGGATTTGTTAGTAGAAGGAGAAAACTGGCAACAATTTAGAAACGAGCAACAGTGAAGCAAGAATGAAGGGAGGCTGCACACACACACACTCGCACCCTCATATACATTCATACGCCCCCTCCCCTATACACTCAGACCCACACATTCACACACACACACACACACTCACACACACACACACACACACACACACATTCATTCCCATACCCACACACACACAGAGGTGACTATAATAGAGGACAGTGCCTCTCCCTTCTCTTTGCTCCTTTTCCATGTGACGGTTCGAAGTTGGGGATCACTGAATCCCATTTCCCAGTGATTGTATTGTGGGAAATGCAATATAACAAATATGATTACGAATGTCTGCAGTGGATTTGGTGCTGGGCTTTCTCAGAATGGCCACCATCAACCCCTCAGTTCTGAAGGGGGCCTTCTTAGGCACCACCCCTCAGGGTAGTGTCTGAAGCTTATCATTTTCACCTAAACTTAGGACAATGTAACAATTGTGCCTTGATTGATGTGGCCATCAAGACTGGTTGGTGATTTTATTTTTTAAGATTTTATTAATTTATTTGAGAGAGAGAGAGAGAGAGAGCAGAGAGAGAGAGAGAACGTGGGTGGGGTGAGGAGAGGTAGACTCCCCACTGAGCAGGGAGCCTGATGTGGGGCTCCATCCCAGGACCCTGAGATCATGACCTGAGCTGATTCTAGATTCTAGAAATTCAGAATCTCTCATGGTTTGTCTCCCTCTCTGATTTCTTCCCATTCTGTTTTCCGTCCCTCTCCCTGTGGTCCTCTGTGCTATTCCTTATGTTCCACATATGAGTGAAACCATATGATAATTGTCTTTCTCTACTTGAGTTATTTCACTTAGCATAAGCCCCTCCAGTTTCATCCATGTTGATGCAAATGGTGGGTATTCATTCTTTCTTATGGCTGAGTAATATTCCATTGTATATATGATATACATCTTCTTTATACTTTAACCTGGTATCACACAAACTTATTATAACTGCCAATTAGGTCTAAGAGTTTTTGGGTGATTCTTTCAGATTTTCTACATAGAAAATCAAGTCATCTATAAACATTACAGTTTGGCTTTTTTCTTCCCAATCTGTATATCTTTTATTTCCTTTTTGAGTTTTGTTGTATAAGCTGGTGCTTCCAATATGATGTTGAAACAGAATGGTAAGATAGAACATCATTGCCTTTACCTGCAGAATGGGAAAGCTTCAAGTTTTTCACCATGAAGTATGATGTGAGCTGCAGGATTTTTTATAGACTTTAAAAAAAAAATGAATTTAAGGTAGTTCCTCTCTGTTCTTAATTTACTGTGAGTTTTAGATCATGAATGGTTTTGGATTTTGTCAAATGCTTTTTCTGCATTTATTGATATGATCATGTGATTTTTTTCTTTTAGTTTATTGATGTGATGGTTTACATTTATTGATTTTCAAATATTGAGCCAGCCTTGAATACTTGGGATAAATTCCACTTTGTTGTGGTGTGTAGTTCTTTTTACACATTGTTGAATTTGATTTGCCACTATTTTTAAAATCTTTTTAAAGATTTTATTTATTTATTTGACAGAGAGAGATCACAAGTAGGCAGAGAAGCAGGCAGAGAGAGATGGGGGAGAAGCAGGCCCCCTGCTGAGCAGAGAGCCGGATGTGGGACTCGATCCCAGGACCCTGAGATCACGACCTGAGCTGAAGGCAGAGGCTTAACCCACTGAGCGACCCAGGCACCCGATTTGCTACTATTTTGCTGAGGATTTTTGCATCTAAATTCATGAGAGATACTGGCTTATAACTTTCTTCTCATGTAACATCTTTGTCTCGTTTTATTATTAGGGTAATGTTGGCTTCACAGGATGAGTTAGGAAGTACTCCCTTTACTTCTATTCTCTGCAAAAGATTGTAGAGAACTGGTATAATTTCTTCTTTAAATGTTTGGAAAATTCACCTGTGAATCTTTCTGGGCTTTGTGCTTTCCATTTTGGAAGGTTATTAATTATTGATTCAATTTCTTTAATAGAGATACACTTGTTCAGATTGTTTCTTTTTGCATGAGTTTGGCCAATTGTGTCTTTCAAAGAATTTGTCCATTTCATCTAGGTTATCAAATTTATGGGCATAGAGTTGTTTATAATATCCCCTTATCTTTTCAATGTCTTTTGGATAATTCTGCTCTTTATATGCCTAAAAATGACAGTCTGGATAACAGAGAAAAGCTCTTGAGACTTGGAATCTGGTGATGGTACCCAAGCTCTTAGATTGGGGACCAGATTGATTTGAAGGGGTTGGTCAATACAGCACATCTTGTGCTGGCGAATGGGTTGGGTCATTTGGAATAAGAAATTCTGGCCTTCTGGGAATAACTCAGAGCCCTTTCAGCATCATCTCATGTGATTGGCATTCTTTGACACAATTTAATGTCCTGCCTGAGCGCTGATGCTGGGAATGAAACATTTCACAAGTCAAAGGGCACAAATTTTATGTTCAGGCTGTGACAGCTGGTGATATATAGAGTAAGAAGTTGCCACATCTCACCCCATTGACTCTCTATCAGACCCTCCCTGTTGCTTTCTCTGTGTCTTTGTCTTTTAAGCCCTTGTTCCTGGAATTAATGTCAGATGTTTGTAGTGAATCATGTAATTTCAAGGAAGGCTGTTTTCTTTCGCTTTAGTGAAGAGAAGTCAGGGAAAAGATGTTCTCAGTGTTGGCCTAGGCTAGTAATTGAGAAGAAATTTTCTGAGTGTTTCTATTCTTTTCCTTCACTAGACCTGAGTTTCTGCTTGGTGACGAATGGATAGCCTATGGCCTAAGGACAACTGATTTCACTATATCAGGTGGGACCTTGAAAGGTGAACTTCAGAAAGTTTGTCGTGGTGCACAGGTGTTCTTGAATTGAAGATAACTTAGGGATGCCTTAGTGGTTCCTTGCAGCTATTCCATCGTTCCTTAAGTTCTCGTGGTTGACGCTTGAAGAAGAATATGGAACTAAAAACAAGCTAGAAGGAATGGATGGTTCAATGAATAGATGGATTTAAAAGAGAAAGGGGTGGGAAAGCAAGGTCTTCTTCACATTTTGATGTCCTTTGGATTCATGTAGGCCTGGATTCCACTCAGATACTTGGAATGATTCTGATTTTCCCTTCCCACCTACTTTTCCAACTTCTTCCCATTCCTCTCAAGAACCTAGTCCTTCCTTTCTCTATCTTCCAATCTGTCCTGAATGTCTTCATGAGCTTTAAGTTTTAGTGGCTGGTAATATGCTATCTCATAATGTTACCCCTCTAAGGGATTCTCACATTTTTTCCATCAGCCAAAATAATTCTCTGAAATATAACTTCAGACATAAGATAGTGAATGAGAGAAGAAATTTGATGTTTTAATACCTCGGATTATGATACACAGTAAAGTTTGTGAACCCCCTGAGTTACACCACTGACTCACTCTGCTTCTTGAGCAAGTCTCTTAAGTTGCTCGAGATGCTTTCTCCACCTCAAACTTTCACAGAGTTGTTAATGAGGATGAGACAGTGTAAAAAAAATGCATGGATTGGGAAATAATTTAAAAATTGAGCACTCCCAAGGGAATGCTAGAAGAATAAGTAGATCAGGGTTTGGGGGTTTTTTGGTTGTTGTTTTGGGGTTTTTGTTTGTTCATTAGTGAATGAGTTTTGCAAGTGGTAATGAGAAGGAGACTAGTTCTTTTAGAAATAAACTGGGAAGAAAAATTTTAGAAAAAAAGTGTTGAACATTCAATAAACAATAGCTCCGATTTGTCAAAATCACCATCACTATCATCACTATCATCATCATCATTCCAATTAAACAGATGCTAAATTCTGCTTTGATAGTCTTATTCTGGCCAATACTTTCCTGTTAGTTTCCTACTTGAATTACAACAGAAATCCTAGTTATTGTGTATTCCACTGAACAATATCAGAATATGTATTCTTCTCAAGGGCACAAAGATACACCATATTCTAGACCATAAAACAATTCTCAATAAATAGAAGAGGATTCAAGTCATTTAAAGTATATTTCTCAACTATAATAGAATTAAATTAGAATTAAAAACAGAAAGACTCCTAGAAAAATCCCCTGAATATTGGAAACAAAATAACATACTTCTAAATAGCCCATGAGCAAAGAAGAAACAAAAATAAAATAGAAAATTTTTAACTGAATGAAAATAAAAATTAGATATATTAAATCTTGTTTGAGTAGGACAGAGAAGACACAGATCAGTACCAGGAATGAGAGAGGCAACATCACTGTAGACTCTACAGATATTAAAAGGATGATATGTCAACACATTTGACCACTTATGTAAAAGTTCAAATTCTTTGAAAGATGCAAACTAACAAACCTCATTCAAGAAGAAATAAATAATCTGAATGTTTCTGTGTCTATTAAAGGAACTGAATTTTTAGTAAAGCAAACAAACAAAAAATATCCCCCGAACCCAAAACCTTCCTACAGAGAAAACTTCAGGTCCAGATGGCTTCACAGGCAAAGTAATACTACTTGATTTTAAGACTTATAAGCTGAGGTATTCAATATAATGTTTTAATGACATTAAAATTGGACTGATAGAGCAATGGAACAGAAAAGAGACTTCAGAAGCAACCTATGTATATATGGACAAATGATTTGATGAAGGTGTAAGGTCGATTCAGTAGAAAATTGTCTTTTCAACAAATGGCACTAGAATAATTGGATGTTTGTATGCAAAAAAAAAATGTGAATCCATATCATTCATCATATGCAAAAACAACTCAAAATGGATCATAGATTAAAATGTAAAACCTAACACTATGAAATCTTCATGACCTTTGATTTGACAAAGGATTTTTAGCTATGACACCAATAACCTAATCCTTAACAGAACATTGTACAAATCAAAGACTTTTGCACTACGAAAGACATCAATAAGAGAATGAAAAGTGAAACTATAGTTAGGGAGAAAATATTTACAAAACTTGTATCTGATAAAGGACTTACAAGAATTCCCTAAACTTGGTAATAAGAAAACAATCAATCTCTGCCACAAATAAGTGGGCTAAAGGTTTTGGATATAACCCCCCCCCCAAAAAAAAGACAAACAGATGACAAATAAGCACATGAAAATATATATCTATAGCATCATTTATCATTAAGGAAATATAACTTAAAATCAAAATGAGGTACTACTATTTACCTATTAGAATGGCCAAAATTAAAAAGTTTGACAGGTATGTGTCAACATGGATGTGGGAAACTGGAACATATGCCGTTGGTGTGAGTGTAAAATTATACACCCACTTTGGAAGAGTTTGGCAGTTTTTAAAAAAAAAAATTAAATGAAAACCTATCATATTTTCTACTTATTCCACTCCTAGGTATTTATCCAAGAGAAATGAAATCATGCATCCTTACAAATACATATATGCAATTATTCCTAGTAACCTTATCTGTATTAGTCAAAACTGGAACAGCCCAATGTCCATCAACTGGTAAATGGATAAATAAATTGTGGTATATCTATGCAGGGAATATTACTCAGCAATAAGAAGGGATGAACAACTGATGCAGGTTTAAGCATGGTTGACTCTCATTATAGTTATGCTTGGGGAAAGAATCCAGTCAAAAATAAGGTATATAATGTATGATTCAATTTATGTGAAACCCTCAAAACTGCAATCTAAATTATTGTTATAGAAAGCCAATATGTGGGTATGAGAAATGGGGCAGGAGGTGTGGAGAGGAAAGAGGGTGAGATTGAAAAGAAGCACAAGGATTCTTTTGGGTATAATGGGTATGTTCATTATCTTGATTGGGGTGAGGGTTTTCCAGGTGAAAACATGTCAAAATTCATCAAAATGTATAATTACGTGCAGTTTATTTTATGTCAATTATACTTTAATGAAACTATTGGGAAAAAATTAAAAATGTAATAAAATATAGTAGGTAAGGGCTTGGTTTGAGGAATAGTATATCCACACACATTTGACCCTTTTAAAGGTTATTTTAGACATGGACTTGCTATTTTGAACTATTTAAATATTTTCAAGATACTGGATTTAGGTGAGTGAAACTAAGCCTTAGAGGGGGCCTAACACATAAGATTCTGTTGAAAATACAACTTTTGAAAATGTGACTATTTGAATGATTGTTTCATTTAGTGCCCCAGTCTATGACAGCACATTAAATGCTCTGAAAAGGAAATTTCAGAGAAGTTAGTTAAATTTTTTGTATACACTTCACACCTTCCGAATTGATGTCTTTGCTGAAGAGCAGGTCTACATCGTGGACTTCTCTTCGCTGAGTATAATTTCAGTTGCAATAATAAAAACAACAACAACCAAAGCACCAGCAGCCAATCGTAAGTGAGGGCTTGCCCTGGGAGAGGAACTGTTCTAAGCATTTTACATATATTAAACCATTTACTCATCACAATAACCCTATAAGGTAGAGACTGTTATACCTATTTGTAGAACAAATTTAAGCACAAAAAGGTGCAAATATCAAATTATCTGGTCAGGCCTGGCTTAAATAAATACACTGTTGTTTATTTACTGTATAACCTCTCTGTAACCAGTCCATAGACAGAGCATTCCAGGATTGGTCTTAAGGTCAACAGCATAAGGGCCAAAGGTGAGTTTTTTCATGCTTTTCTAGGTCCTTCTCTTATGGCCATAAGTTGGCTGCCATATCTCTAAGCATTCCTTTCTCATTTAATGATAATTAATTTCATAATTAATATAGTAGTGCTAACATTATTAATAAAGCAGGAAAAGGGAGTAAGAAGGATCCATCTTCTTGTAAGTTTCTTTTAATCAGCGAAATAAATCTTTGCTACAAGTGCTTTGGCAAAATCCACTTAAATTTATGGGCCAGAACTAGGGCGTCTGGATGGCAGTCAGGTGAGGATCTGACTCTTGGTTTCTGCTCAGGTCATGATCTCAGAGTCATGGGATTGAGCTCCAAGTCTGGCTCCCTACTTCATGGAGAGTCTGTTTAAAGATTCTCTCCTTCTGCCCCTCCCCCCACTTGCACACATGTTCTCTCTCTCTCTGGGCCAGAACTTATTCACATGGGCCTCCCAAGGTATCTTCCCTGATGGGAGGCAAGTGCTGTCAGAGAGAAAGAAGGACAAAGAATGGTTGTTGGGTTGGCAATCAACGATGGCTGGACCACTTCGGTATATCCTGCCAGAAACTCAAGATCACATTCTCTCAGTGATTGTTCTCTGACACTTTAGGAGCTGGAAATTTGTAGAAGAAATTCCTTTGTCTTTTGTTACCTTCTGTTTTTCTTTTTTCCTTTGTCCTTTGTTACTTTCTCAGTTTGAGAACTTCCTATATTAGTTGAAGTTTAATAACAAAGAATAATAAAAGCATATTGTATTTATTTTGAAAAGAGAGACAAAGAATCAAAAGAGAGTGATTCATTCATTCAGTCTTTGATTCATTAATTAAATGACAAGTCAATGCTAACGGACATGGTCAAGATCAATGTTGTACTACAGAATTGCAATGATAGAAATCTTCCACATCTGAGCTGTCTGATACAATAACAGTAGCCACATATGACTGAGCATTTGAAATGAGGCTAGGATGATTGAGAAACTGGATTTTTAGCTTTAATTAATTTAAATTTAAATAGCCACGTATGGCTAATGGCCACCGTACTAAACAGCAGAAATACAGAGCAAGAAAATATTTTCTTTTCCTTTTCTTATTTCTGTTTATTCCCTCATTAAAGACATTATTACATGATGTATTTCTCAACCTTGATTTTTCAATATCCTTAAAGTATTTAATTATTACATAAAGTATTTAATTATTACATTACAATTATTACAATTATTACAAAAATTATTATTTTTTCCTTAACTTCAAATACAATTGCTTTTAAACTGGAATAAAGATAGAGATTAGAAAATTAGAGGGTCACAAAGTCAAAACACAGAACATCACAAATTAAAATTTTGTGTACTTTTGTCCTTGTCAGTGATTGTTACTTTCAATACTCAAATTATTCAACTATTAGAAGCTGTCACTTTCTAAGAACAATTTATTATTCTCCATTAGCCTCATTTACTACCTCTTTCTTTCCATATCAATATTTATTTTTCTAATTGGATTTGGAATGTGTTCTTTCCTTCAGATTATTGTTCTGTACTTTATTTCAGTGGGTAGCTATAGCCAGAAGGGCCCACAAATGTCTATACTGCTAGGGAGAAGTGCCTTCAGATTTGCTTCATGAAGTTCCTTTTTATTTCTTTATTTCTTTTTATTCTCTCATTGGAGATATTATTACATGATATAATCCTCAACCTCAGTTTTACAATATAACAAAGCATTGGATGTCTTCTGCTTGCAGCCTGGTTGTCATACCCAAAACCAATGCAAATAGAGCTGGAAAGTGTCCAGAGAAGTGTCCCGTCCATTAAATAATAAGCTAAAAAGATCTGGGATCTATTGCCTAAGAGATTATGATCATGACTATTCCACCCCAGGCTTTAAAACATATCCACCATCCTCTGACTTGTCCCATCTGCTGCTGCCTCCTCACATTCCCCATGCTCTCTTAGATTCCCTGATGCTGTACTCTAACTTTCAGGATCCATTTCTGACACATCCCCCTGATTTAAAACACATTTTCTGGTTGTGGCCATTATCAAATTTGACCATTATCAAAAAGACAAGAAAGCAAAACATGTCAGTGAAGATGTAGAGAAAAGAGAATCTTTGTGTATTGTTGGAGAGAATGTAAATGGATGCAACAAATGAGGAAAATAGTATGGAGGTTCCTCAAAAAATTAAAAACAGAAATTTCATATGATACAGTAATTATACCACTGGGTGTTTGCTCCCCGCCCCAAATAAAAACACTAGAAAAGAATTATGCACCTCTATGTTTATTGCTGCAATATTTACAATTACTAAGATGTGGAAGCAACCCAAGTGTTCATCAATAGTTGAATGGATAAAAAAAGATGTGTACATACACAATGGAGTATTACTCAACCATAAAAAGAGTAAGATCTTGCTATTTGTGACATGAATAGACCTAGAGGGTATCATGCCATGTGAAATAAGTCAAATAAAGACAAATAACTTATGATTTCTTTAATATGTGGAATCTAAAAAACAAAGAAAGCAGACTCTTAAAAATAGAGAAGAAATTAATGATTGCTAGAGGTAATGATTGCTATTTTTTTTTCACTTTCTTTTTTTTTTAAGATTTTATTTATTTATTTGAGAGAGAGACAGTGAGAGAGAACATGAGCGAGGAGAAGGTCAGAGAGAGAAGCAGACTCCCCACGTAGCCGGGAGCCAGATGCGGGACTTTATCCCGGGACTCCAGGATCATGACCTGAGCCGAAGGCAGTCGTCCAACCAACTGAGCCACCCAGGCGTCCCTCACTTTCTTCTTTTATTGGGGAACAGACACAGGGCAGATCACAGAGCGGGAAGCAGCGCGGCACCTCTGGGCAAGGACCAGGACGAGGGTAGCCAGAGTCAGGGATAGCACCATGGCCAGGCCCAAGCCCAGCATCACAGAGGGAGGTGGGTGGAGGGATGAGTGAAATAGGTGAAGGAGATGAAGAGGTACAAACTTCCAGTTATAAAATAAATAAGTCATGGAGATGGAGAGTATGGCAGAGGGAATATAGCCAGTGATATTTTAATAACATCGTACAGTGATGGATGGTGACTACACTTACCATGATAAGCCTTGAATAATGTACAGAACTGTCAAATTCTTATGCTGTGTACCTGAAACTAATATATGTCCACTAAACTTTAATAATTAAAAAAAAATAGAATTTAGGGGCGCCTGGGTGGCTCAGTGGGTTAAGCCGCTGCCTTCGGCTCAGGTCATGATCCCAGGTCCTGGGTTCGAGCCCCACATCGGGTTTTTTTCTGCTCAGCAGGGAGCCTGCTTCCTCCTCTCTCTCTGCCTGCCTCTCTGCTTACTTGTGATTTCTCTCTGTCAAATAAATAAATAAAATCTTTAAAAAAAAATAGAATTTAGACAAAACAAGGAAGGCAAAATTTATAGCTCAGCTTAATAGAAAGGCTTCTTTATATTCTTTTATAGATATACATTACTTATTACCTCAAGGTTGTGAAGCCAAAAATCTGGTGATCTAGATGCCTTTAGACAGAATGAAAAATGACCTACAAACTTAGGCATTTAAGGAGCAGTACTTCCCTGTGCTATAAAGAGCATCGTGGAAGAGAACTTCTTGCTCAGGTCAAATGTATCCCCATTGGAGCAGGATACTTCTACAATTGAATCATGGGTCTCATTCAGCACAGTAATTACAGAAACAACATTTGGGCTTAAAATATGGAACATTGGGGTACCTCTTTCAAAATTATTTTATTATTTTTATTAGCATCCCATAGAAAACCCCAGCATATCTTTGCATATTACGAATTGTAGATATATAAGCCTTTTAAAATGTGCTACCATAGGACCTGAAGAAGGAGAGACTACAAACTGTGAACTGATTGGTAAAATGACTGCATCGACTTTACATCCAAGATTAGAAAGATTTATGAGTTTTAGTGGAAGGCTCATTTAAAACAATGGAATTAATTTGAATGCTTCAAAGTCCAAATGTGAAATGACTGAAAAATCTGACATGTGTTTAGCATAGTGTTCTGGATTTCATCCTGTCTTTTGTCTACTTTGCAAAGAGAAAATATATATAAAGAGGTGATGCCATATGATTGTGGGATCAGAATTCCATCAGGGTTTACTGTTGTGTGAAAAGGAAAGCAGAGAAGAAGTTCCCAGATTCTCACTTCACATATATTGACATATACTTTTGATACAACTCCTGTGAGTGGACTTTGTGTATCCTTCACTTGGTTCCAAAACAACAATGAAAGCAACTTATGAAACCATATAAATTAAAACTCCAAGTAAAATAAGCAATAAATAAGGGTGGGATGAAACACAAAGCCAGGAATGATGCCAAAACATGCACACCACAAGAACCTATACACTTAGTATGGGTGGGGGACACGTTTGGCTCTGGTTTACGATCAGCCAACACAGAAAGAAAACCTGGTTACAATGTCACAAAATAAATACAGTTGCTCAGGAAAAATACTAGTCTTTTTTTTTTTTTTAACATAGAGAACAGACTTTTTTCCCCCAGAGTTTTAATAGAGGCTACTCTATGATTTATTAAGCAATGTCTAACAATACTCTTACTATGCACAGCAGAAAGTTTCATTGTTGATTCTTATGGTGGACTTGAATGTTGATGATGGCATTATACCAAAGTCTATCTTAAAAGATATTTTGGAGTGCACCAATCTTATTGTCAAGAAATGTGAAGGGTTGGGATTTTACCCTATGTTCACGCTAGAATGCACAGTTCACTTAATGCTGGCAGGAGACACAGGACTTCAGGGTCAAAGACAAAGGACAGTTTATTCGCTCACAACAACAGCATTAGCCAGAATATCAGCATTTGGTCCCATTCTAGGAGCTTAGATTCCCTCAGGGCAATGCAAAGAGGTAGGGGTGATTCCTACACAGAGGGCAGAAACCCTGAACTTAGGGAACTTGACTCTTTAATAGTAGGATATGAACATGTGTTCCCTTTGCCCCAGAAGGAAACGTTACCTTTTATTCTGAGGGACAGTTAACAAACTTCTATCTTCCAAGGCTGTTTCCTATATAAACGTCTTTGAAAAGATAGTCTGGAGCACAGGAAATCAATACTTTTGCTTATAATATACACAGAAACATGAGGGTCCCTTGGAGAATTGTCCTCCAACAACTGTGCATTCCAGGGCATAGTCTGGCTTTCCCTAGCTTGATCCCTTTGGACTATTTGGAAGATTTGATGGATTGTTTCATTTGACACTTACTCATCATACTGCATCCTTATTATCTAGGCACCGGCTACCGTGATAAACAAACAAGCATGGATCATCCCTTCACAGAACACAGAGAAAATACAAATATATTTCATGTGTTTTTCCAGCAGTTATTTCTGAATGTCCTCCCAAAAGAGATATTTGTTTTTGGGAATAGATTTTATTTTTTTTTTATTTTTTTTTTATTTTTTTTAAGATTTTATTTATTTATTTGACAGACAGAGATCACAAGTAGGCAGAGAGGCAGGCAGAGAGGTGGGTGAGGAAGCAGGCTCCCTGCCAAGCAGAGAGCCCAACATGGGGCTCGATCCCAGTACCCTGGGATCACGACCTGAGCCGAAGGCAGAGGCTTAACCCACTGAGCCACCTAGGTGCCCCAGATTTTATTTTTGTAGAGCAGTTTAGGATCACAGCAAAATTAAGTGGAATGTGGAGAGATTTCTCACATACCTACCCCCGTACATGCAGAGATACACCATATACCCTTTGCCCTCCTCATTACGAACATCCCACACCAAGTTTGTTACAAATTGGTTACATTTGTCACAACTGATGAACTCACACTGATACATCATTATCATCCAGAAATCCTATTTGACATCAGTGTTTACTCGGTGTTGTATAGTCTATGAATATTGGTGACAATTCAATATTGTCATGGAACTTCACGGTTTTTTGTTTTGCTTTGATTTGCTTTTTAAAATTTACTTGTCAGAGAGAGAGAGCACATTCAGGGGGAGTGCCGGACAGAAGAGGGAGAAGCAGGCTTCCCAGTGAGCAGGGACCCCAACCTTGGGACTTGATCCCAGGACCCTGGGATCCTGACCCAAGCCAAAGACAGATACTTAACTGACTGAGCCACTGAGGTGTCCCACACTTTTTCCCCCCAAGATTTTATTTATTTGTTTGAGAAAGAGAGAGAGAGAGCAAACACAAACAGGGGGCAGAGGGAGAAGCAGGCTCCCTGTGGAGCAGGGAGCCCTATGTGGGGCTGGAGCCCTATGCGAGGCTCGATTCCAGGACCCTGGGATCCTGACCTGAGCCAAAGGCAGACGCTTAACCAACTGAGTCACCTAGGCACCCTATGGAGCATCACAGTTTTATATTTATGGATAAATACAGACACAAGTGCCTGCAGAGACATTTGAACCAGGGCTTAATGTCAGCATTCTTAAGAGTGCTCCTGGAACATTTGTACCTCCTCTTTACGTGGGGACTCTGACACGACCACAAATTTCCTGTTCTCGGCAAAGGTGGATAACCTCCTTTGACATGGTCCATTTCTTGAGGATGTTCCTCCTCCCTGGTCTGAGGAGACCTCTAATGCCCTAACATTTGCATTGAATGCTCCTTGCCTTACTAGCTAAGGTAATTTTTCCGGACAAAACAGTTGGAGATTGCCCTCTATTTAATTAGCCCCCCAGTCAGTTCCAAACTGCAAGTACTGGTTGCTAATGATCGGACTTAGCCTGAGGGCCAAGTAGAGGCTGACTCTTGAATTCCATTACCTAACTCTGGGACCAGCCCCTCACTGTCGGAGGAACCAGCCTTCTTTTCAGAATTTCTGCTGGGTTTTTTTTCCCCCCTCTCAGAAAACCTGTCGTTTCCTGCTAGCACAGTGGCCTCACTGGCTTAAGTTGATGGCACTGGCATATAGAAGCCAAGACCGCCGTGCCAGCTGGATGAATGTCCAAACTTGGGTTTGCGAGAGCTGCCTATCCAAGTGAAAAATTAGAGATGAAAAAGACCTGTTAAATAACCCAATCCCTTCCGTAGCCGGTGCCAGAGCATTCCTATGGTGAGAGCTTAGACCTGGCTGGCTCCAAATGACTTTAACAATGTGCCTTCTCACGCTTTTTTTGGAAGATGAGGCGTCTCTTCAATTTTTCTTTCGGTAACTTTTTTGAGTAGAATTTTATTTGACCAGCATTATTCCACTTCCCACTTAGTGTTTGGGTTCAGCTACAGCAAACCCATGAAACGAGCTATTTTCAGAGTCAATATAAATGTTTGGATGGCATTTTGAGTACACTATTAACCCATTTGTTCCCGTGATGTGTCTAGATTGCGGGTGAGGGAGAGAGGAACTGTGCGGACTTAGAGACCAACAAGTCCAGTTAGAATCATAGTTCTCCTTAATTGGGGGCTTTGTTACTGTCATTATTGTAGTTTTCAGTGGCTGTCCTTTATAATATGCTTTTTGTATGCCAGGTGCTATGGTAAGTACTGTCCAAAAGTCCTTCCTGCTAGCAAATTTATGAAATTGGTACTATCATCTCTGGTTTAGAATGGAAAGTTTAGCAGTTAAGAGTGGAGGCTCTGGAGTTAAATTGCCAGATTAAAACGCCAGCTCAGTTGCTGACATGCACTATGACCTCACGCCTTTCACTTAACCTCTCTGTGCCCCATTTCTCTGTCTGGAAATTGCTGATGATGACAATGCCTGCCTGTTAGGTTCTTTTGGGGGAAGAAATGGGTCAATATGTGTGAATTGATCAGACCAGTGCCTCACAAAGAGCAAGCCCTTGAATTTACACAATATTGATGAGATATAGATAGAGAAATTTGCTCAAAGGCACAGAGCGTCCAGATTTAAACTGCAGTCAGTTCTGCCTCAGAGCCCACCAAAATGATTAGCCATTAGAATTCCCCAGTGTGGTCAGGAGACTTAACCTCTCTGAACCTCAGTTTTTCTCACTGGTAAAGTGGGAATAACACTGTGTCTCCTGTATAGCCACTGTGAAGATTACTATGCAATCATATAGATAAGAATACTATTCCAGAGGCTGGCCAGAGCTAGGGATCGATTAGCAATAGCAATTTCTCCATTTCTACATCCAGATCTCTAAAATAGATGGACGTATGTATCTGTGTGTGTATATACACTTATATACATACTGTGTTATGTATAACGAATTGCTATCTAACCAATGACTTACTCTTAAAAATTTCTCGTGATATTGGAACTTCGGAATGGTTCAAAGTGTACTTTTACAAGTTTACTCCCATTTAAAAGAAGAATTGGATTGTTTTACTAGATAATTAAAAACAGTTTCCTTCTTAATAAGGTTTTATTCTGTTCTAGTGGTTTGGGGTATGCCTTTCTAGATTTTTAAAAGTAGTTCATCAAATGGTTAAGAACTGCCTAAGTACTTTTTCTTTCACATATATAGATTGACCAAAATTTCAATGTTTATATCACAGAGAGAACAGACAGTTACAACCTAGCAGAGAGAAATGTGATGGTATGTTTTTGCTGTTGTGCCTTTTTTTTTTTTTTTTTTTTTGGTGTGTGTGGGAAAGGGTGTGATGTCATTTTGTCTCCACCCCCTGTGAGTAAGCCCACAGCAGAGCTAAGTGCAGCCGCCTGCCTCTGTCACTGGGAGACAGTCCACTTAAATGCAGCTCCAGGGTTGCGGGACACCCACCAGCATCACTCCCCGTGTGAGGTGGCAAATGCAACATGCTGTCCAGCTTGGGGTGTCTGCTTTTCTGTGGAAGTATTGCACTAGCCCTGGGAAATGCACAGAAATTGCCAAAAGGCAAGTAGCTCTGCTGTTTTGTGTTTTAAAAATAATTTTTGAGAGATACTAGTTTTTAAATGTTGAAATTAGGTGTGATCTGCTTTACCAGGTTGGGGGGGGAATACAGTTCTTCTGAGTCAAAGTTCAGATGTGTGAAGCAGTTGCTTTAACTTTTACCTTTTATTTACCCCCTCTGTTATTTACTTTTCAGTTGAATCTCTTTAATGCAAAGATGAAGACCAACTTCTTAGGTTTAACAGGTTCACAGTAGCTTGAATGCTGTAGATTCAAACTACAGTATTTGGATATTGAGTCTTGGTAGATGGGTATGGTAGTCTATTAAAAAGTGTTGTTTGGTGTTTTTATTCCCCTTCCCAGAGATTAAACCAGTACTGGCTTTAGGTATAAAGGAAGCGGATTCTGAAACTTTGGAGGGTGTAAACCTCATGCGTACTTGCTAACTTGGGGGTTGAGGGACTCGAGCAGGGCAGAGCAAAGTACGATCATGTGCTAATGTGTAGACGCTTCTCTCCGGGGGAGTTTGGAAGAGGGTTTGATCTGCTGGATGGGACACTCCCCCTTTTCCTGGCTAAATTGCTCTCATTTGAGTGTTGGTATTTTGTTTACAAATGCCATCAAAAGAAAATTAACCTTTCTAAATTTAGACCCTAAAAGTCTTTTGCGCCTATCAGCACTGCCACAAGAGCTTGCCTCTCTCCTGTCTCTGAACATAAACATTGCATGTACTCTTTTGTTCATCTGCAGAGGCATTTTCTAAGCCAACTGTAGGTCAGGGAAGGCTTTTTATGGCTGCGGACTGTTGTAGTCAGCAGGGTTATGAAAAACAGGCTGAACTTAATACACAGTTATGATGGAAAATATCAGAGATAATGCAGAGCCACAGGCTTGTCAAAAACCTGGTGTGCACAGAATCAGAAAGGAAGGTTGTTAGTGTCAGATTTTCCAAGAGATCTTTCTTGGGTCCTCCCTTTGGATAGTTTGTTCCAAAATCATCCTGTCTCAAGTGAAAACTCTTCTCTCCTTAATGTGGCAAGTGAAACTTGAATCCAGAATGTGAGGGCTGGAGGCCTTAGCTAGTTGCTATTTCGCTTGGTGATGTAAAAAGCAATAAAAAGGGCTGAGTAAACCTTCTTAATGCTGATCAGATAATTATGTAGAAATAAATAAATAAATAGTAAAAACATATACTATTAGATCTTTTCCTTCTATTAACAATTTTGTTTCTTGATCATAGTGAAAGTGTTTAAGTAAATCAATTAGGAGGCACAAGCATTTAGAATTAATTGTTCCTCCTCCTGAAATATTTAACAAGGACACATCATTGGAGAGAAGTTGGGTTTTCTCAGGCTCAATACCTACAGATGGTTTTATTTTACCTAATGTTCACTGTGTAGGGATTAGAGCCATACTTTTGTTACTGCAGACTTCTGCAAATTCCAAATGTTTTAATTATCATGTTGCAATCAGTGGATACAAATCTCTTGACACAGTTTTCCTTTATTTGTTGTGGTTAAAAAAAGAATAGAAAAGTTGCCCAGAATGGCCACAAAACTTTGTCTGGTTCGTTGCACTTTAATTTGAAGAATTCTCATCCAGGTTTCCTTTGTAATTTTAAGAAATATCCATGGCTTTGGTAATTGTTAAAAAGCCCTGTCAAATTAAAATAATTATATTATAAAATAATTGACAATTTTCTTGTCTCTGGTGCTATGTTTTTTCTCTATTATGGAAACTACTAAGGAACTTTCTTTTAGCTGAAGTCACCTTTCTCATACTATGTTCCAAGAATAGGTGTACTGTCGTCAAAAGAAGTTGGGCAGGCATCTGCTCTCCACCAATAACTTAAGGAGTGTTCGTGCTTTGTTGTCTTTTGGGGAGTCCCAACAGATGTGAGAATTTCACAAGGTCTGAGAATCACTCAGTAAAAAAACCTGCCCAATATTTTTAACCCATTGTTTCTCAAACTCAATCCATTTCCTAGTGAAATAGCTATAATATAATAATTATAATAATATGATTATAATATAATATATAATAGCTATATATTTTGTTCATCTTTCACAGAACACATTTGGGGAAATGATGAGCTAAACAAGAACGGGGGTGGGAGGGGAATAAAAAGCATTTCTCTTCTTTTTCCTTGCCACTTTAGAGTTAGTTTTATATCATCTGTGATTTAAGAAGAGGCTAGAATTTTGAAGCTGGACAGGACATTAAGGGTTAATTGAGTGGTTGCCAGACCTTTTGATTTATGAACTGGTAAAAAGACAGATATACTTTCACTATCAGGGTTCCATTACAGAGGACATAGTTGAATTGTTTGAGGATGTTCAAAGAGGAAACAAAATCCCCATTGTTCATCACAACAAGGCATTTTAACATATTTATAAAATAAATGAATTTATACAAGTAAGTCTATTGTTTTTATTTTTCTCTTTCACCATCAACTAATGAAAATTTCATCACTGGCCACTATTTGGGAGCCAATGCCCTAGCTTAACTGTTTATTTTGTAAATGAAGACACCCAAAGGCAGGAAGCTTAGTAACTTTCCCCTCATTGATGGCAGAACCAGGACAGGATTCAAGTCATGTCTTGCCTTTTTTCCTACCTGGTGAACAGACTTCTCTACCCCAAACTACTAGTTACATTGTGCAGTATATGTGTGGATGCTACCCTTCTCGTGAATACAATTTTTCTTGCAAATATCATAACCATTACCTTAATTTCACATTTCCCCAAGAACATGTCCTATACACATACATACACAAATTATTGTAACTATATATCTGTTTAGTTGTCATATATAGTTGAGATATATATTTTTTCTTATAAATAGCCATATATATTTTTTTAAGAAAAATATTTTTTCCTAAAAAATTTTTTAAGAATAGCCATATATATATATTTTATAAGAAAAATTATATATTTTATAAAATAAAATTATGTATTTTATTTTATAAAAAATATTTACAAGAAAAAATATATATTTTATAAGAAAAATTATTATTTTATTAAAAAATTTGTTAAATAAGATTTCATTTGTCCCTTGTCTTTGCTTATTTGCATACCTAGCCACATACTTTGTTATAGAAAATAAGATATTGGAAGTGTCTTTCTTACTTTTCAAAAGCTTAAAGTTAGAGACTATTACTAATGGATCTCTTTTCCTCGCTACCACTTAATGAGTATGTGTTTTGGTAAATCATTTACCTTTGCTAAACCTCATTTTTCTCATCTGTAAAAGGGGAATAATGATAACTATCTCATAGTGTTTTAGAATTAAATGAGATGAGATATAATGTTAATTGGGTCATAGAAAAATGGATCAATATTTTAAAATATGTGCACTATAATTTGTGATCTTGTGTCCAAACTGACAAATCTCTTGAAGGGCAATACATTTAGGCATCATGTTCTTGGCAGAAAGGTGGGGCAAGGGAGTTAAGGGTTGCTCTATAGACAATGAGAGAAGACCTCTCCTGGGCTCTAGCCTCACCATCATCAACCAATGTTTGATTGCCAAGACCAAACAGTGTTCTTTTCTATGGAAAGCTGCACCTTTGCCTCAGGATCAGCTTTCCCTGGGGATTGGTAAGGCCTCACAGTGCTTCCTGGAGAGATCCCCTTGTACTTGTTTTTCAGGAAGAGAATTAAGCCATAATGTACAGGCCCTGAGAAGAATCACCGCATTGTTTTACACTTTTGAAAGCCCCTGTGCTCCAGCTACCTCTTGGAATCTTTATTCTTGGCACCACAGAACTTTTCTTCCCCCATTGCATACCAGGCTAAGATAAAAACCACAGAGAACAATATGCAGTGAAGAGAGCCAACAAAAGCTCATGGTGGGACATGAGGGGCTTGACATACCTCTTTGCAGAAACACCTGTGTGTGGAAGACAGTAATCAGCCAGAAGGCGAAGGCTACTATTTCTAGCTAACACTATTAGTCCTGAGGCATGTGTGAGGAAAATCACAGGGGAACATCCAAGATACAAGTGTAATCAGATAGCCTGAAGGCCTAAGGCTCTTGGGTGTGACTCTTGGCATGTTGGCAGAGCGAAGAGGCAGCTGGCTCTTTGCCTCAGGTTCTTACCTGACAGGGTAGAAATCACGGATTCCCAGGACCAAAACCAGGGGCAGATGGTAATAATAACAATAACTCCATAGTTATTAATAAGTCTTACCAACATTTTTTGGGCTCAGATTGCCTTTGGTAATTTAGGGCTAAATATCTTTAATGTGGAAAATCTAAACTCTCCAAGGTCCCTATAAGCAGGTCTACCATTCTTATTTTACAGAGCATAAAATCGTGTTCAGAGTGTTTAAGTGATTTGCAGTCACACAGTCAGCAAGTGGCCAGAGGCTATACCCTTAACTTGTGTGTAATATCAGTTTCCTGCTTTATGGGAAGATAAGCTAATTTATTCATAACAATTATGAATTGTTATGAATTATATTATGAATTATTATGAATTGTTATGAATTATATTATTATATTCCATGTATATGCAGAGCACTGAGGCTAGGAGGACACAGCTTGGGACCTGTCTTCAAGAAGCTGACCAGTTAATGGAGGAGACAGGGATGTAAAGAAATAGAGTGAGATTATCCTCCAATTTGGGTGAAGCACAAAGAGCTTTGAGAAGAGCCAGAAGGACCCAATCCAGCCTGGAGGGATCAAGAATTAGGAGAGGATAAAGTACTTAGTAGAGGCCTGGAAGACAAATATAAGTTGGGGCAAGGAAGAGGATGTCTGAGAGGTGAGAGCCCTTCCCAATAGAGACAGTTGCATGGCCAGATGCCAGGTCAGTCCCCTGGTGCCTGTGCTCAGCTGGGTGTTAAAGTACTCAGAGAAGAAGCCAGGACCGGGAAGTCCACAAAGGATGCAACTGTGTCTTCCTTGTCTCTTTCTGCCCTGACTCCCCAGGATTAATTACAAAGAGGGAATAGAAGCTTGTCTTTGGAGAGGAGGACTCCTATGTCTTGCCCTATAAACCTTCCCAGACATGTACCTGGGGTCTGGTTCTCACTCTCCATGGATTTCTCCCAATCTCACTTTGACAAAATTTCATGTGTTGCTCAAGTGGCCCAGTCCATTTCCCCAAAAGGTGATTGAGACTTGAGAGGGGCTGGAGAAAATCTCTTTAATCTTAGAGCAGAGATGTTGTAGGGGCTGGGGGTGGGGGGAGGAATAGTGTGGAGTGCAAAAGAAGCCTAATGGGTAGAACTCTGCTTTTAATAAGTGGTATGTATTTATGCTCCGGTGTCACTGGAGAAGAGTGCATTGGAAAAAATGGCTCCCCTGCTAAAAGGAAACAAAAAAAAGTTTGAAAATCATGGGAGAATTATTTTAGCATCTTTGACACCTCTAAAGTTTCATGGCAGTTTTATTGATTTGTCTATTCAAATGATGTTTATTAAGCATCTACTAAGTAAAACTGAATAAGATCCAGACCTTGCTATAGAAGTAACTTATATTAAGAATGTAAAAATTGATTAAATTTGTTTTTATGCTGAGACTGTCATGTTTAGAATCCAGTGTTTGAAAATAAAATTCCCTGTGTTCATTACACATTCACTGGTTTCATTCAGCTTTGCAGACTGCTATATCTGACTATGAGACACTGAACAGTAAGGAATTTTAGCTTCTCTCCCTCTTTCAAGGTAATGGGGTCCAGCAGAAAAATCAAGAATAAATGAATTTATCTATACTGTATCACAGAAAAGACAGCCAAAATGTTTTTGTAGGTTAATGTGAGTTGACAGAAAGTTTGTCTAAGGCAAAAGTAAGGTGTCTAATAAAGAGAGGGTCATTCAGGAAATGTGACACACCATTCTATCTGGGTGACTATCCTCAGAAAGATTTTCCTTTTGCTTGTTTCCTGATTGTCATTATAAAAGTAGGTATAAAAGAATGTTGAAATATATGAACTTAAAGTGATCTAAGAATAGATATAAAATTAAAATATAAATAGGATAATCTAAAGTGAGAGATAATAGAATAGTAAAATAAAAGTGAAAAAATAAATAGTATTAGCTAAAGAAAAAACATGCTAAGAATAGAAAAGCAATGGTTTCAATACATACATCTGTTAGAATGACATTTTAAAAATATGATAAGAGGGGCACTGGGTGGCTCAGTTAGTAAAACTTCCAATTCTTGATTTCAGCTCAGGTAATGATCTCAGGGTCTGGAGATCGAGTCCTATGATGGGCTCTACGCTCAGTGGGGATTCTGTATCCCCTCTCTTCCTTTATCCCCTCCCCATTCATGTACTCTCCCTCTCTCAAATAAATAAATCTTTTTTTTAAAAAAACTGTTTAATAAATACAAAGAAGATGATAATCATATTACTCTATAGCAGGCTTGGTGTTTAATGCTAAGTGTTTAGATAAATCATCTCATTTTGTCCTCATGCTGTTAACGATATGTTATTATTTCTCCCATTCCACAGATGAGAAACTAAGCCTAAAGAGTTTGTTATCTACTGATGCATAACAAATTACCACAAACTCATCAGTTTAAAACAACCCACATTTATTATCTCACAGTGGCTTTGAGAAGACTGAGTCTGGCTTAGCTGGGGCCTCTCCTTGGATGTGTTTCACAGGCTGAACAGAGAGTTGGCCAGGGCTCGCTGTTGACCAGAGGTCACTTTGGGTCTTTGCCACATGGGCCTTTCTGTTATAGCTTCTTGCTTCATCAAAGTGTACAAGCCCAGATGAGTCTGCTGGCAAGATGAAAATTACAATCTTATGTAGCCTAATCATGGAAGTTTCCTGTCATATAAGGTGATTACACCAGAGAATGACTACCAGGAGACAGGGATTATTGGGGGTTGTCTTAGAGTCTACCTACCACAAAATGGTCAATGGCTGTTAGGGTCATATAGCTAGTAAGTGATACAGTGCAACTATGAATATAGGAAATCTAATTCCAGAGAATATACTGGTTTGAGCATTAGCACCCATCCATTTCCCATAGAATCCAGCCTTTAGTGGCAGATGCCCGTTAGACACATTGCCAATTTGTCTCCCTCCATGGTTGAGGTCAATTCTAGGAAATTGCTGAAAATAAAGATAAATATGATAAGTGCAAAGACTTAAGGTAAATATTTGTGACACAGTTTTCTGTATACAAGAATCCAGTCAATGCCTAAATTCCTCTGCTGATTTCCTCTGTGGCACATCAAATGACCACATCTGTGGTCAGTACCATGTAGAGAGATATGCAAAGTAAATTCTCCCCAAATAGGAGCTCTGCTTTTCATTTTAAGACTTAGATGCCACCATCTCTGAAACAGAAAAAGAAAACATAAGACAAAGCAAAAATTTTCTTTAACAAAATATATAAATATTAAGAAAGTAGCCCCTATTGAGTTGATGACACAGTCCCCATAAAATATGCTTCTGAAATATCAGTGGGTGGTTTCTCCAGTAAAAGGAGGAGTTGTTATAAGGTCAAATTAAATTTGTGTTTGGCAGAAGAATGTATTCTTGTATTAGTGGATGTGATGGAGACAACTGGATGAACTAAAGGAGCTTCTTTCAGATCATTTTTGCTATTAATAAAACAATTCTTCCATATGCTCTAGGAATCAAAACAGAATTTAGGTTGTACACAGGATATATTCTTAACATGTTTTCTAGAATGTTTAGTGCTAGAGTATCCTGTGTGTGTGTTTTTCTCTAGCCCATGGTCTCTTGTGTTGGGATTGTCCTAAAGGTCCAAGAGGTGCATGGTAAGAAGCGTAAACTTCATGGTCTCAGTCTACTTTGTTGAAGTTCTGTGGACAGGAAGACTGAATCAGGGCTCAGTCTGCCATTCAAGTTAGCTTGGGGTCCCCACTAAGAACCTTCCACAGTGAGAATTTTAGGTTGTATTTTAGGTTTCCTTGATCTAACAAAAACACTGACTTGTATTCCCAGTGACTTTGGTAGAAAATTGGGAACCTTGTAGCTAGCCTGAGGTTTTTAGGCTCTCTTGGTATAGCAAGCTATGCAGTCAGCTAATGTTTCTCCCTGTGGAATTCTGAAAAGGAGGTAGAAGATATGATGCTTTCATAGGAGGTTCATTATTGTTCTCCAGTCACAGACTATATACCTAAAGTCTATACATTAGAAAACCAAACCAAGTCCACCCACATCAAGCATCTGCTGGTCAGATTAGAAATTAATTTTATATAAAGTTGAGGTCCAGTTCAAACTTCACTGATGATATAACCATTCAGTGTTTTCTTTTAAAGTAAGTTTAGCTCTTGGGGATCCTGGGTGGCTCAGTCAGTTAAGCAGCTAACTCTTGATTTCAGCTCGGGTCATGCTCTCAGGGTTGTGAGATCAAGCCCCATGTCCAGCTCTGCACTCAGCATGGATTTTGCTTGAGATTCTCTCCCACTGCTGCTCTCCCTCTGCTCCTCTCTCCACTCATGCCCTCTCTCTCTCTCAAAAAAAAAAAAAAAAAAAAGTAAGTTTAGCTTCTTAGTACAAATACTGTAACATCTATCCTGATAGTTGTAACCCTCACTGTGCATTAGAGTAACTGAATGTTTTCAAAAGTGTCAGAGCTGCTGTGCTTCCCTACTCATTTATGATTTGATTGGCCTGGGGTGGGAGAGTTTTTAAAATGAGGTGGCTGAGTCAGTTAAGCATCTGCCTTCACCTCAGGTCATGATCCCAAGGTCCTGGGATCGAGTTCCGCATCAGGCTCTTTGCATAGCAGGGAGCCTGCTTCTCCCTCTGTCTGCTGCCCCTCCTGTTTGTGCTCTCTCTCTCTCTTTAAATAAATAAATAAATAAATAAATAAATAAATAAATAAATAAATAAAAATTTAAAAAATTCTTCAGGTGGTTCCAATGACCAGAGTTGAGAACCACTGAGCTACAGTTTTGGAAAATGTGTGTGTGTTAAGTGCTTGATAAATATTTCACAGAGTAAAATTTAAAAGTTAGAAGAAAAGCATTTTGCTATTTAAGTTTTAGCATTAAAACATGAAGCATGAATTCCCATCAATTCAAAGATGATTTTTATTTTTTTGCTGCTTTGTTCTAGAATTTTAAAGCCTTATTTGGAAAATTTCTTGAGACTCCCTTCTCAGACTACATAGAACAAGGAAATGTTTCAAACTGAGATTAACATTTGTTTTTGGTGTTAGAAAATAAGTGCTAATCTCTAGTTTCATAAAATCTCAGAAACTAGATCTGAGAAACTATGGTGGATTGTGTTTTTCAGGACTGGACTTAAATTTATTCATTCTGTTATTCAACTGACATTTTAAAAAATCAATATTAGGATTACAAAGGTAAGTAAGACAGTTCCTGCCTTCAGGGAGTTTGAGAAAGTTGTATTGAGAACTATTTGGCCACAGAAAAATAATTTTCTTTTAGATGAAACTGTTGGTGTCTTAATTCTTTATCCTTATTTAGCAAAAATTTGTAAGAGTTGTGCTATTCTATTGTGTTGTCATGCACTAGCTTTAAGCTATATATATATTTAAATATATAAATATTATATATTTAAATATATATAGTATATATAGTATATATTTATATATATACTAGTATAATATATATACTATAGTATATAGTATATAGTATATATATAATAAATATATAAATATATATATAAATATATATATATTTAAATATATAAATATTAAATACATAAAGATAGATAGATATATAAATGAATTAATGTAATATATTAAGAAAAACAGAGAAAGCACTCCATGATCCTAGTTAATGCAAAATGCAGGAGTTAAACAAAGGTACAATGAATTTCCCTGTTAGACAGTCTAACTTTTATGAATCACCTTCGGGAATGGTTCCTTTAATTGGGCCCATTTACCGTATGTATTCCAGCTCATCTTCTTTCTATTTTATGTTAAGGATACTTTGTGCGCACATAGGATGGCTCATAATCTGAAACATCTTTGAAATGTATTCCATTTCTTTCTAATAAAACAAAGGGTCTCTCCTCTCTGAGGGGAGAACACACCCTTTCTAACCAAGCTTGGGGTATTTTGGTTCCAACAAGATGCCCAAATAGAGTCGCAGATTTCCTTTCTCCTTAAATGCCATTCTTTGATTTTTCCATTCTGTTAACTGATAAGAAAATGTTCTGGTTTCCCAAGCGCCCCGCTGAGAGTCCAGTGTGCACACGTGTGCATGCGAGCCCTAACAGGCCTTCCTTTTCAGAGAGCAGCAGATTCTGTCATTGAAGGAGGAGTCTGGGGCAGCTGCCAATGTCATGCTGGCAGAGAACTCTGGAATTCAGTCCTGTTACAGATACGACAGCAGGGGATACAGGACAAAGTTTTCTTCTCCTTTCATTTTTCCAGATGGAGTTAAAGCGTCTCTAGGTAGTCAGTGTAGGACAAGGTATCAGATGATCCGAAGAACAGCCCCTCCTTCCCCTGACTGGCTCATCCTCTTCAAACACACTACCGATCCTCTTGCCACAGAACAATTCCCTAATTACTCATGTTTTCACCAGAATTAGAAGTAAAATGATGCTGGCCATGTTCTCCCATTGAGGTTTAGTCTGGAGTTTCACCATGAATTGAAGTGGCAAATACTGGAAAATAGCAACAGGGGCTAGTGGGCGAAGTGCAGGGGGAAGTGCAAGTCTGGGCAAATGGTTTGACCCTGCTGAAATCAGATTTGCTTCTCTGAGAAAAGGGTATAATAAACACAACAGTTCTCTTTTTAGCTTCCACTAATAAATAATGGTAAGGTGACTTTGGTTTCATTTTTGGTAGGACCTTTCTTAACCTAACTGAGAGGGGATGTGAGGGGACACCTGGGTGGCTCAGTCAGTTAAGTGTCTGCCTTCAGCTCAGGTCACGATCCCGTCCTGGGATTTAGCCCCACATCAGGCTCCCTGCTAAGTGGGGAGCCTGCTTCTCCCTCTGCCTGACACTCCCCTTGTGTTCTCTCTCTCCAAAAAAAAAAAAAAAAAAAAAAAAAAAGAAGAAGAAGAAGAAGAAGGAGAGGGGATGTGAAGACCCGATGCATTTGCATTTTTGAAAATCTTCTAGCCATGGCAGTTAGAGGAAGACCGCCTGGAAGCTCTGCTCACGTGGACCTTCCTGAAAGGATGCTGAGCTGCCAGAGTGCTCCATTGCTGGATGGCAGAGTTTCCTGAGCCTGGGCCCATAGTGGGTCAGCCTCCCAGTGACACAGGGCCTGAGGAGAGGAACCAACAGCACTGTGGATTTTTTTTTAATTTAATTAATTAATTTATTTGACACAGAGAGAGAGAGAGAGAGATCACAAATAGGCAGAGAGAGAGTGGGGGGAAAGCAGACTCCCTGCCGAGCAGAGAGCCCGATCCCAGGACTCTCAGATCATGACCAGAGCCAAAGACAGAGGCTCAACCCACTGAGCCACCCAGGCACGCACCCCAGCACTGTGGATTTTTAAAGCATAATTCTTGCCATCAGCGTCCTGCTCCTGTTATTTTGTCCAACCCACTGAAGGTTGTGGAAGGCCCTGCTCAGAGCAGATTTACCTTTTATTGTGAAAGATTTGGGAGCACGAGTTGTGGTCCATGGTCAGTTTTACCCCCACATATCCTTGGGATGCAGTTCTACGTGACTTGAAATTCCCCTGGATGCCTGCTACCCTCTGTCTAGCCAACTCTCAGGTACTGTGCTGGTCTGATCAGTCACATAATTAGATTTTTTTCCCTGCCCTCTTTTTTTGTTCCTAATCTTCCTTTCTTTTCACCCTCCTTCTCTCTCCCTTCTTCTCCTACTTCCCTCTTTTCCTCTTTCTCCCTCTCTTAATGTCAAAGGATTCCTCAGAACATTCTCCAGGCTTCCAACCCCAACCTTTTCTGCAGGCCATTTAGACCCTCATTTTCACTTTACCGTTGACTTTTTATCTGTTCAGTTAGAGAAGGAATCATCCCTTTGGATGACAATGCACACTTCATAATTTTTTCGAGGGAATGGTGGGTGTTTGTGTGTCATGCTAAATGTTCCACTTGACTGAAAATATAGCTTCCCACTCATTTATCTTGACATCAGCAAGCTTGCAGAAAGCACAAATTTACATTCAGCTGATAAGCTCTGTGCCTATCAGATTGGACAAACCATAACTGTATATTAACACCATAGTTCATTCTTAAATGGTTTTGAAGATGGCCTAAGTTATTACATCTCTTGAACTATGGCATGATAAAAGCCAGATACTACAGTGATATTTTGTAAGGTCACTTTTCTCTTTATTCCTGGATTTTTGTTCCATTGTAGTTGTTGGGGTTTGATGTTTTGAAGAGCTTGCAGAGAACTTTGCTGTTTACCAGGGGCTTATTGATATAGATCTTAAGTTCAAATGCCATGTTTCTCTTCATTTCACTGGTAGCCAACATTTCCTTGAAACTGAGTTTCTGTATCAAATGTCCCTGAGAAATGTGATCCTCAAATTGACAAATGGATCACAGTTGCAGGCATTTAATACCATTTCAGTGTGCCCACCTCCCTCTTTGATCTCGGCTTCTCCAGCTCCCCTTTGTTTTGCTACACTCACAGATGCCTTCCTAATCTTTCTTTCTTTCCAGCCTCTTCTTTTCTGCTTTCATGTCTTTTTCAAGTTTTAACCCTTGTGCTGGAAGAACTCCAGTATTTCTGCCACAGAAACTTTACATGGTCTATTGGCTGCTAGACCTTTTCAACCATGACCTGCAGTAATAATGACTAGTGAAAAAATATATATGTAAAATTAGGTTTCCAGATTCGGGTGTTGTGCTATGCTGCATTATTGTGCTGGTTCTCCTTCAGATGCTAACCAAAAACCAATAAATATGAAACAGATGAAAGACCTAGAAATGGGTTAAACTTAGTGTGGGGAACCACTGGATTTTGATTGATTAACATACTGGTATTACTGTGGTTTAGGGTTTTGCTCTTATATGGAACAATCTAGTTGAAAAATCTTTATAAACAGTCTTTCACCGGAGCAAGTGAGTATTTTTTTTACCCTGTTTTGGAAGACAGTAACTCAAATTTTAAATATTGATATTAAACTCAATCTCCAGAAAGACTAATTAAAAATATCCTTAAGTCACTTAAGGAAATAACGATACTTCATACTCCTGGTTAGTCAAAATTCCTTCTCCACATACTCTTGGCAAGAAATCTCACTTTCACAATTTTTCAGCAACGTGTCAGTGATTTTTCAAGTACTTTCAGGTGCCTTTCACAGCTCTTTACAAAGAACACAATTTAATTTTATAATCCCCTAAATTTCTCAGCTGAATTACATTATATAACACTTGTTCTTAATCAGCCATTCATTCTAAGCATCTGTTTTCACTTATGTCAGAAAATTAAGACAACAAGTATTTACTGTAGCGTTTTCCAAAATCGTCATAAACCATGCTCACATGTCATCTGTAAGGTTTTTGTGGTATCCCAGAAACATCCATTTCAAACATTCCTTTTCATGGCTGGAGTTTCATAGGCCACAAAGGGACCACAGGCGTTAACACTAAATAAACTTCCTGTAAATTACATTATCAAATGATTTAAAAGGCATTAAAGGATAAGCATTAGCAAAGTCAAGATCTTTTTAGGGATATTTCTTTCTAGACACTTTCTTATTTCGTGAGAATGTTTGTCCCCCCCCCCTTTTTTTAAGGGGAAGAACATTACCTCCATTTATTTGCTTTGAAACTAAAGTCTCTCTCCCACCTATTTTCCTCCTTTATGGTACTTGCATCCTACATCCATCCACAAGCTCTGGTTGTGGAAGATGAGAATAGGAAAATAAACCTATGAATCTTGTTTTATTGATAATAAATGGAGATAATAATTCTCAGACTATTGAAGAGCAAGGAACCACTAAGAGTAGTGGTCTTCAAGCTTGAGTGAGTATCAGAAGCATCTGGAGGGTTTATTAAACTTCAGAGTGTTGGGCACCGTCCCCAGAGTTTCTGACTCAGTGGGTCAGAGATGAGGTGGCCTGGAGAATCTGCATTTTTCACAAGTTTCCAGGTGCTGCTGGTGCCACTGGCCCTGGGACCACATTTTTGCAAACCACTGACTTAGTGAATCTATTAAGTATACAGAGCCCCACCTTCCCCATCCCCTCCCTTCTCATCCCCTACCCCTTACTACACTCATACCAGATTCTGATATAGTAGGTTCGTCATCTGCATGTTTAGCAACTATCATTGTTGATTCTGGTGAGATTAACTGTGTCTAGAGAAATAAGACTGATATTTTTATATAATCAGCACCAAGTCCTGAAACACTGCTTCAAAGAAAGTGATTAAGAGGAACTTAGCTAGCTTATTGTAGTTCTATAAACTTGGAGAACCCATGGTTTCCATTGTTCAGTATAGGAGACATGTCTGCAGAAAAAAAATTAGCTTGAGATGGTAAGTTCACCACTGATTCTTGTGATGAACTTCTGTCTGCCCTTATACCTAGAAACAACCTTTTTTTCCATACCTGGCTGGAACTCTGAGCTGCATGCGCCATTAATGTATACTTGTTTGGTAGTGAGTAATGTTTAAAACTGGGGCTGCAAGGTTTTTGGTGACATTTTGAGGTATTAGTGAGAATCATTTGCTTGTGTGTATATATATGTTAAAGTTAATGTTTAATATTAGCCTGAAGCATCTGTTAAGTGTAACCCAAACTCAAGAAATCCTAATGAAGTATGAACAGTTTTCCAGGTCAATCAAGAAAAATAACAACTGTGAAATTGAAGATGAACTTGATATTTTACATAAAAATTCTTTGTTATTTTTACTTACATAGACTGTTGGCCAGCCCCTTGGCTAATACTGGACATAAACCCATTATTAAGCATTAGCTATGATATTCATATTTGGCAGCCAGCTGAAAACACTGTGTAGGTTAGACTTTCTTTTCTTAGTTCTGGGAGCCCATAAAACTCTTGCAGTTGTATGTGAAGTAGTATACTTGTATGTACCTTTTGGAGGGTATTGGCCCTGAGGTGTTGAGATTCTCAAAGATGTCTAGAAGCCAATAAAGTTAAGAGCTATATGTCTAAACAGTTGCCTTTTACTGAGCTAGAATTAGGATGTATCAAGTAAGTGGCTAGAAGGATTACCACTATGTGCATAGAACACATAGAAAGGGCTTTGAGATGGTTTATGAAAAATCTCAAACTTCACAACTAAAATGTGAAGACACAGTGTTTTATGCTATTAGTTTTGTTGTGGTGCAAAAAAATTAAATGTAGAAATATAGTATTCAAATAATCCTCAAAGGTCCTCCTCTCCTGGTATTCATGCCTTTTTAGACTTCCCTCGCATACTGAAACATGGCAGGCCTGTGCTCCATTAGCATATAGAAGAAGTGAAATGAAGATGTGTGACTTCTGAGGCTAGGTAATAAAAGACAATGCAGTTCACACCTTGCTCTTGATCTTGGATCACTCAATCTGGAGAAGTCTTGTGGGGAGGGCTACATGGTGAGAAACTGAGACTTCTTCCTCCTCATAGCCAGCACTAACTTGCTAGCCATATGAAAGAACCATTTTGGAAGTGCATCCTCCAGCCCCAAGTCAAGGCTTCAGATGACTATAGCTCAGGTCAATATCTTGAATGCATCTCATAGAGGTTCTGAATTGTAACTACCTAGCCAACCTGTTCCCAAGTTTCTTCCTAATCCATAGCAACTGTATGGCTAATAAATGCTTATTGTTATTTAAGTATCTAAGCTTTGGGTTAATTTATTATGTAATAATAGATAATACAGAGAATGACTTTTTTACTGTAATTCAAAGGATGATTTAAGTGGAGTTAAAAATAGAATGAGAAATACAGATCATTTTATTTATTGGCATATGGCTTTGATAGGCAAAAGATAAGTGGAAATAAATACTGGAAGATAATTTTTAGATCCATTACCAGAAAACCTGGGCATAAACGCTCACCAAAGAGTGACCGAAAACATGTTATTACATTTGAAAACAATATGTAAACAAATAACCTTCTAAAGTAATCACAGGAAATATTTGATAGGTCAGAGCAGTTTAAAGACCATGTCTTCTGAGGACTTAATAGATGGCCTTGACTTTCATTCCAGAGGCCATTTCAGGACTGGCCCAAGGCCAAGGGTGAGTCTGTATTGGACATGCTATCATTTAGGAAAGTTGACCTGTGCCCAAGAGAGCTTAAAGAGAACCAGATCAAGATCCACCCTGTAGCTGACCTACATCCCTGAATTCCCCTGAGGAACAAATGGGCCTCCGAGGACAAACTTGGATCAGACCAGGCTCTTATCTCTTTAACCTTTGGCCTTGGCTTTGACCTCATGCTAAAGTTTATGCCATAACATTCTTCATTAATTATATCTCCAAGGTAGGCATTTGTGAAATTTCTTGTCTCTTATAGAAAAAGAATTTATAAGCACCTAACTAATGTTAGGAAGGATAAAGATATAAAGAAGAACAATGGTTATGGTTCCTGTGAAGTTTATATCCTAGCAAAAGAAGTAGATGAGCTAAACAGGATACTACAATATAATAAATGCTCTACCTATATCTGACCTCTAGTGTGACTTCATTAATGAATGTGATTAGTGCTTTAAGCTGACTTCATTTGCTCCCTTCAAAAAAATACCATTGTTTATAAAATGATTACAAAAAAAAAATGAGACACTTATCACCAGTTACTAAGACCTTATTAACAACACAAGTAACAAAACATAAAATTGAGTAAGTAGTTTCCAGCCAGTTGGCCTGTTCCTTGGCCAGTCAATATCTGGGTCTCTTGGATGATATAGGTCACAAGGGATAAAGAGTCTTCCTGCTTAGTTCCTCTTTCCAGACCAAATTCCAGTCTAGATCCCAAGTCTTTTTTACCATTGTGTATCATCATTCAAGGAATCACAAGATTCCATGTGGTCTCTTGCTTTCATGCAGGTTCAAAGCACCACAGACTTGACCTTCCCAGAGCGTCTTATCAGAGTTGCCAAGGAAGGGCTGTTTTAGCAGTAAAAACAGCTCATTTCCTACCACTCCTTTATCCACTGTTGATGAACACACCTAATTAAGCAAAACATTCAGGCTTTTGAAGCAGACTCGAGTTGTGAGGGATGCTGTGGCAAAGAAAAAAGTAAGGAAGTCCAAAAAATTGAGTAAAATCTGAAACCATCATCCAAACAGGCAGTGTGCCATGGGAAGAGTCACAACTGTGACTGGAGATCACTGTCTTAGGATCTTTTCCCCACTCTGTCCTGGGAAGTGAAGGACCTTTCATCCTCACTGGCTCTTCTCCTCCAGGGCAGCAGTGGCATTCAGTCCTAAATGACTTTGTTGCTTGGACTCATGTATTGATTTTAGGTTTCATTTTGTCATCTTGCTTTACCATTTTATTACAATATAACGAAAGAGGGAAGAAACTTCCAATAATTAAAGGCTTTTATCTACATTCAAATGAAACATTTGTACTTTCTCAGTATCTCTCCCTTTTTCTAAGATAATATGATTATAACCATATTCTTTAAGAAGTTCTCTATATTGTTTTTAATATATTTAATTATTAAATAATCTTCAGGTCAACATGTTAAAAGTAACTAATGTCTCATAAAACAGAAGAAATACTTTGTCTAGACTGTCTGCAAAAAACTTGCTTGTTGTATATTAGAGAAAGAGAATCTCAAACAGCATCTTGGGGAGGTTTCCAGGGGTGTGAGATGGAGCCCCATGTTGGGCTCTGCACTCAGTGTGATTCTCTCTCTCCCTCTCCCTCCCCCTGCTTATACATACTCACTTGCTCACTCTCTCTCTCAAATGAATAAATAAAATATTTTTTAAAAAGAAAATAATCTTCTGTGGTTCCAGCTTAATTTAGAGAACAAGCAACTTTCCTCTTTCCTTCAAAATTTAAAAAAACTATGAAAGATGTCTCTGTTTCCTATTTGTCTACCCTTGTTTCATCCAATTTGATAAACTTTTTTTTTTAAAGATTTTATTTATTTATTTGACAGAGAGATCACAAGTAGATGGAGAGGCAGGCAGAGAGAGAGAGAGAGAGAGGGAAGCAGGCTCCCTGCTGAGCAGAGAGCCCGATGCGGGACTCGATCCCAGGACCCTGAGATCATGACCTGAGCCGAAGGCAGCGGCTTAACCCACTGAGCCACCCAGGCGCCCCCAATTTGATAAACTTTTATATTTTGCCAATTTCAGTCAAGATATAAAGCATTTTTATCATCCCAGAAAATCCCATTGTCCTCCTTTGTAGTCAGTCTCTTCTCCCTACTCTCAGCCTCTGACAACCACTGATCTGATTCTATATCTACAGTTTTGCCCTTTCAGAATGTCCTATAATAGAAGCATGTATCATGTAGACATTTTGTCTAGATTTTTTTCACTTAGCACAGTGCTTTTATGATACAGCCACATTGTTGCAGGTGTTAGTAGTTCTTTTTATTCATTGAGTAGAATTCTGTTCTATGGCTCTACCACTAATTGTTTACTCACTAATGGATGGACTTCTCGGTTGTTTCTAGTTTGGGCAATTGTGATTAAAACAGCTATAAACATTTGCTTACACATCTTTGTGTGAACATATACTTTCATTTCTCATGGGTAAACATAGAGCAGTAGGATTGCTTTGTCAGATATTCAGTATATGTTTAGCTTTATGAGAAGTGCCAAACTGTTTTCCAAGAAGCCATACACATTTATAGCAAACTATGAAGATTTCAGTAGATCCACCCTTGCCATAGCTTGGTATTGCTGATTTTTTTTTCTTCTTTAGTTTTTTGCTGTTCTAATAGGAAAGAGATTAGTTTTGAATTTTAGAGACTTGTTCGTATTGTTAGGTATCTTTCTTTAAAAATATATGAGATCAATTTTCTTAGAAACCACCATCTTTTCTAAAAGATAATAGGTAAATAAATTTCTTATTAGATAAGGTAAAATATTGGAATTGGCTATATTTGCCTGGTACAGAGGGAACATTCAATGAAGTCTAATCTTATCTTCCTCCCTCCCTATATCTTTTATTCATGAATCATCATAACTCAGACATTAAAATTGCACCACCTAAGTTGAAGTGTCATGTAGTCTTTGCCCCTTTCAGCTTCAAAATTCAATTTCAGCTGTTTTTCATATTTTTTTAGACTGTATGTATTTATTCATTTTAGAGAGACAGAGAGAGTGTGAGCAAGGAGAGAAGCAGAGGGGGAGGGAAAAAGAGGAGGAAGGAATTTCAAGTAAACTCTGCATTGAACACAGAGCCCATCATAACCCTGAGATCATGACCTGAGTGGAAGTCAAGAGTCAGATGCTTAACTAACTGAGTCACCCAGGCGCCCCTTTCATATTTTAAAAAAGACACACTTTGAAAGAGAGTCCTCTAGACTGGAGAATGCTGAGTAAATCTGGCCATCCCATGCAGTGTGTAAAGGAAAGCCTTCTCTAGATCCATAATTAAGGTGAGATTGTAGAAAGGGGGTATTAGGCAGAAAAATGATCATTGGACCACCTCAATTTTAGTCTTTCCCTACTACTAACTGGGTGGGTGACATTAAAGGAAATGATTTAGTTTCTCTGAATCTTATTTTTCTCACCATAAACCATGGACCACAATACAGTTAATTCTCATTACTCACAGTAGTTATGTTCTATAAAGTTGCTGCAGACACTTTATTAGCAAACATTGAGCTATTCCTTTTAAGTGAAATACAGGGTTAGTTTCCTGAGAGTCTCTGATCACATTTTTGTCTGCCGATCAATATTTAACCTTGTTTTTGTATATTTCTATTTAGAAACAATGAATCTAATATATGTTGTTGCTTCATTAGCATTAAACTCAAGCCAAGGGCACTATAGCTCATGACTGAACAGAACCTATCTGATATACATATTTTATACTCTGTAAGGCCACAGGACAGCACCTCAGCTCTACACCTGGGGGCCATTTTAAACAAGGAAATCAGCAACAAAAAACACAAACATGGAAAAAACATAGCATTAAACAGACTGTGTAAAGGATGCTTGTTTACAGTCTGAGAGCTGAAACAAGGAAGCAGAGGTGCCCTGTTCAGCCTCAGCTGGAAATACGCATATCAGGTAGCTTACATTTTTTTGTCTCTCTACGCATGTCCACAAATGACCACAGAAGTGCTGCAGGTATTGATTTGAGGGTTACAAATAAAGTACGCGAGTAGGAAAAATTTACAGAGTCTGCTAATAGTTAAAGGTTGACCATATTCTCTATTCCTGTCCCACAGGGTGGATCATGTATATTGTTTCAGTGAATGGACATGGCGATGCTGTTATTATGGTTGAGCATGAGTGTTTTCTCTAGCCAAGGTCTAAGATATCTAGCATTTATGAGGAAGAAAAAGGAAATCTTAGTACTTAGGTATCTCACTGGGCCTCAAACACTATAAACAGGTTAGGAAAATGTAGAACCTAATGGAATTTAAAAATAGGCATTAACATATGAAGATAACATCATGTCAAAGAGCCTTGACTGGCAAAAAGAATAACTCCATTGTTTGATTTCTTTAAGGTGGGTGAACACTTGTTGGAACCTGATTGCTCTTGTGCACATTTGCAGCTGTCTTGTAGGATCCTTTTTAAACTGAGTGGTCAGCCATCATTTGTCTTCTGGACCCAGAGAGTGGTTTTCGCATCTCAAAGGTGTTTTATACATATTTGCAGTTTATTTGTGGATTCCTTTCAGTACAGATAGATTTTTTTCACACAAAAATTTGATTTTGCTTCGTTTTCTAAAATATAGTACAGATGTTGTCTGAATAGCTATGCTAGCTCAGGGATGCACTGAGCTATTGAGGTGAAATTACCGACTTGCAGAAATGTTTCTGTGGGAATCTGGTGCTTAAGGGGATGACATTCCATTCCCAGTTGCCCTCCCTTCTACCTCTTTTTTGGAAGGCACACCTTTCTCAGCCCACATTTCTATGATTCCTTCCTGACAAAGTGCTAGCTGATTTGACTGGCAAGAACCTTCACACCTCTTTTCTGTTTTAATTTCCATTTGAAAGATCTATTTTTAATGACCTGATTCTTGATCCACTCATGTGAAAAAAACAAAAAACAAAAAACAAAACAAAACAAAAAAAACCTGTGGTTTTGTCAGGGTGAAGACAGACAAACACGTTGATAAGCAGATGCTTTAAATTCAATTTCCATTAACATCTGCTAAATTTTTAGCATATATCAAGCTCTGTACTTGTCAGTTATTTCCATTTTTATTGTGTGATACAATCGTCTCTAAGGCAGCTTTAAAACTTGGGGGGGAAATCCAGAATGGGTGGTAAGCATCAACATGCCTTTGGGACCCACCCACATTCTTGGTGTTCTCCTCTCCTGAACTTAATACCTAAAGACTTCTATTGCCCCACTCCAGACTTGCCTTCTCTTTGCAATACTTTCAGCTCCAGACTACCCATCTATAAAAATTCCTCTAGTCACTGCCCCATTTCTGCTAGCCTACTCCTTGAAAATAATCTCGTATTGTCATTCATAGTAAGGTCTTAATGGCTAACAGCTAAATGTGTTAGTTCTCTGAAACATTTGACTTTTTTCCTAAAGATGTTTGTACGAATAAAGCAATAATGCAAGAGGATCTATATTCTCTAATGGGAAGATTTCCACCAAGTAGGATTTGAAGGGAAGAATTTGTTAAAGCATGAGAGTCCTCCTTATGTCTTTCAAATGGTGTCAGATAAGAGGCAACCTATTCTGTTTACATGTTCAATGTGTCCTGGAAAGGGCACTGAGTAGTACCTCCATTGTAGAAAGTCCTCACTGTACTACAGTGTTTGTGGGGAACTTGCCAGGCATGTTGGGAGAGGGCTGTATATTTAACCCACAAAATGGTATCATCAACCACCAAAATTTCTTGAAGCAGTTATAATCACCAAGAAAGCAGCTTTAAGGTCTCTTTGCTTGATGAACTCCTTGGAGTAACCCACTTTTTAAAATTAGGATTCAAAAGAAAAACACCTGGTATGGAGCATGTGACACGAACACCTGGAAGGGCCAACTCCCAGTCTTTTTTTTTGGATACTGAGATGGAGTATTAATAACAGGAGGGACTTCACAGCCCTCCCAGTCTCCTTCGCTCACTTGTATTTGTCCACCTCCCCCACTCCCTACGGAGGGGGAGCAATGCTACAGGCACAGAGGAAAGCTTTCAGCACAAACTGCTGAAAGGCCCTGCTCTGGGAGGGCAGGATAACAAGCTAAGGGTGCAGGAACCCTCAGCCCTGAGGAGAGGGAGACAAGAGAGTAGGAGTATCTGATGGCACAGATGAGAGAAGTCTAGTCATGTGAAAGTCTGGGCACTCCCTCTAAAGTGAGTGAGAACAAGTAAATTTAATAAAAGTTGCTGGACTCCAAGCTCTTTGGTTCTTTTCAACACTTGAGAGAGGCATTGTCAGACCTGCCAATCAATGTCCATATATCTCTAAATGTGACACTACTCTGCAAGTGGGTAACTGACTTAGGCTCCATGTGCTTAGTCATATATTTTAGTGGGTTCACTTTGGAAGGAACTGTAACTACTTCCCCAGATGTCCAACTAAACATGCCACTTTTGACAGAAGCAAAAACCAACCCATGTTAAAGCCAGATGGATGCTTCTGATTTTGACACTGAGCATTGTTAAGAAATGAAGAGCCTAGTTTCTGCTTCAAATCAATAAGAATTCATTCAACAAATACTTATTAATTACCTTCTATAGCCTAAGCATTATCAGAGATTGGGCATGGTCAAGAGTGCACTTTGCCTTTTTTAAAACATAGACTTAAAGAACTCCAGAGACTCTTGGCCATCCAGGTGTGTGGCCATAAGGGAATTCAGCAAGACTTTAGAGAAATGGGCACGATTTGGCTAGATCTGTACCCGAAGGAATACTCCCATGCAAGTACTCTATTGAAAGAAATGCAGTAACTCCTTATGTAATATGAAGTTTGTAAATAAAGACCAGCTAATAATCATTTAATTTGAAGAATTTTTGTAATACAGCTTTCTGTTTGAGGCTAACTTTACATGAGACAGGGTGGGAGAAGTATATATTATTTTAGAAAGATGTATTTTTTTTTAAAAAGTCTTTAAAAAATATTTCCTTTGCTGAGATTATTGGGGATTTCCTCTGACTTTTGGCAAATGGTTTACAAAAATGAGTTAACACCCTCAAATGTAGACACTTCCTACTCCACCCTGAGTCTATTCCAGCAAAATCCATTCTTCTTTTTCAAAAAAGAATTTTTTTTTCTTCTTGATGACACAGATCTGCTTTTCTGTCCGTTTTAAGTTATGCCTTGAGATTTGAAGATCCTAGAGTTTCTCTGCCTTTGTAAATGCACATTCTTGGGACAAGTTGCTATTCTGAGTACAGCTTTTATTATATATTGTGATTGCTGGAGAATTTTTTTTTTTAAGTTTGTATTAAAATCCAGAATCAAGGATCTGCTGCTGGCCATGTTTATTGTGTGCACCCATCTCTTTGGTGCTCGGCTCTTGTTCTCTCTCTATGGGGCAGAATGGGGAGTGTGCTATGGGGTTGACTGGTAGTCAGGAGGGTTTCCGTTCTGGCAGTGCCACTTGTTAGCTCTAGAGCTCTACATTAGTCTCCTAACCTCACTTGGCCTCAGTTATCTCAGTTTTTAAAAGAAATGAAGAATATGTTCTACAATCTCAAAACTCTTTTCTATCTCTAAAATTCAGGGTGGTGCACTCTATATGTAAGACTGGGAATTGCCTCTGTGGCTCATTGCGGCTGCATGTGTGGGCGGCTTGGCTCTCACTCTAGTCTGTGACCTTCTTGCTTCATGGTTTGCATCACTAAGGCTATGTCTCTCTCTCCCCACCCTTTGTGTCAAACTCTGGATCTGTATAACATGAGGCTCCAGTGACTCTGCTGGTGAAGTGCAAATAAATAGATGATTCCTGTGTGTTTTAAAAAGCTCAGCAAATCCCAAAGGGAATTATGCATGAAGCCTACATCTGCAGGAAAAACTCACAAAGGATAATCTATATTTCTTTTAGAGAAGCAAATTCAAGATCCTGAAATGGATCATTCAGGATTTTTTTTAAATGGGATTCTGTGATTCAAAGCTGTATATTTTACAAATAGAATAACAGACTGGAAACATCTTTTATCATATGAAGAATCTAGGTCAGGTATGGTCACATTGTCCTATCAGAACTCCCTGAGCTCATCGATGGCACCCTTTGCCCATATCTTCCACCACAACATATCCCTATTTTGATACTAATCTCAACCAACTGATTCATTTTATGGCTAATAACCTGAATAACTAACTACAGTTTTTTTTTCATGTATGTGAATCTACATATTTATGAATACTAGGCTACACTGAAAACTACCAGCTAATGGCAGATTAAAATTTTACCTTATCAAGTGTTCATTGAGACATTTGTATTTCTAGGCTAATGTAAATAAAATTTAAATGTCAACTTAGTCGTAATCATTCTACTTTATTAAACCATTTTTGCAATGATTGAATTTAGAAAATTGCAGAGACTTGACTATACCACCATAAAATTAGAATGATTATTTTTATTGCATATTCACTGGATCAATTGTCCTTTGTCATATCGGTGCTCCAAGAGGTAAAGCAGCCCAACATATCTGAGGCAGCATTAATCTCAGTATTTGGTTTAACAAAATTTCAATACCGCAGTAATTTAATCTGTCTCTTGGAATAGATGGGAATCAAAAAAGTTTTGCCCCTACTGGTCATAGAGTTCAGAGCCCAAAACCCCAGAAGGTATACTGTTCAAGCCCTTCCTTTCACAGATAAGAAAATTGGGGTGTAGGAACATGGTTCCTAGGTTTAACAGCAATAACACTGCTAGTCAAGAACAGAACTAGGTCTGCCAAGTAACTTTCCCATACCTGAGTAATCTTTAAAAACACAGCATGTGGTTTTATAGGAAGGTAATCATGAACACAAAATCATCAAACATGATGTCTAAAATAATAGTTTGTGCCTTGAAAGAAGAACAACATTCTCAGACCAATCTATTCTGTGCATGATGGATTAAGAGAGGTTTATTTGAGTCTTTCCATTCACAAAATTCTTATTGTTTAATCTGCATTATAGTTTCATACATTTAACTAAGGAACTGTATTAACAAATTACCAACTTTTCACTTGTAATCCAGCTTTATGATAACAAAGAATCTGCCTACATTTTTGTTTTTATTTAATTATGTCTCTTTAGAGCAAGGATCAGCAAACTTCTCAGGGTAAGACCAGATAGTAAACACTTCGGCTTTGTAAGCCATATAGTATTTCTCACACTCAATTCTGTTGTTTTCACAAAACAGATGGCACGCTGGATTTAGTCCATGGGCCACAGTTTGCACTATAAAGCATGAAATTAAAAGATAATGATGTCTTACTTGCTTCACTTCACTAGAGAGAAGTTTGCAAAAGCTATGCTGTTGGATAAAAAAAGTCTTGCCTGGTTTTCTAGATGATGAAGTTAGAGATACGGAGTTTATTGATAGCAGATCTCCTGTCTGTACTCATAGTCCACACATGAAGTCATGGTTCTCCATTTGTGATAACAGCTGTGCATGATGGAAAAAATTAGTGTTGTGAGTCCAATGTGACCACTTAAGGTTGGAGAACAGAAGCATTCTCAAGCTTATAAAGTTGATCCTGCTTTTTTGATGTAGCTCTTTTAGGATTAAATTAGAAGGAATACTAAGCTAGTCACAAAGCTAGACTTGGTTTATGGACATTTTTTGGCCCATCTTTGGCCTTGGGTGAAGTCCTCCCTTAACTGAGAGACATGACAGACACATGCATTCATGCATTTCAGACACCTCTACAATAATGGTAGCATTTACCTTTTGTAAAGATAATTTAGAACACAAAATTGAGCACATTGAGGATAGGGACTTTGTTTCCCACCAGTGGTGTTTTGGCAGAATCATGTCACTGATGTGAGCTTCTGCTGACTTCACCTGTTAGAGCCCTAAGGTGCTTCCATCACTAACACACCATGATATCATTCTACAGAACACCCAGAATAATGCTTGGCATGCAGAAATTATTCAATAGAATTTTTTTTTTTTAACAAATAACATAGAAACTCAGTTTTAAACTAAAAAAATGGCTTTATCATTGTTCTGGTAATAAACTGGATACACTTTCTGCTCTTTTGCTTTATTTCATTTAGGGTAAAGTCTTTCCATGTTTTCATGTCTTTACTGTTGCAACTCTCCTAGAATGTACTCTGGTTCAGCAAAAATTGGCCATTTTGAAAGATATTTGCTAATATTTTAGAATTGTATTTCAGAAGTTAGAGCACTTGATGGTTTGAACTACCCAGAATTCTGTCACAATATCCACTGAGGTTTCTGAATACTCTTAGACCTTGAAGCAGGAGAGATTAATGGGAATTGAAATGAGTGTAGGAACATGTTTCCTAGGTTCAACCATGATAACACTGCTAGTCAAGGACAGAACTAGGTCTGTTAAAGTAACTTTCCTGAGTAATGTTTAGCACTTTTTTAAAGATTTATTTATTTATTTATTTGACAGACAGAGATTACAAGTAGGCAGAGAGGCAGGCAGAGAGAGAGAGAAGGAAGCAGGCTCCCCACCAAGGAGAGAGCCCGATGCGGGGCTCGATCCCAGGACCCTGGGATCATGACCTGAGCCGAAGGCAGAGGCTTTAACTCACTGAGCCACCCAGGCGCCCCTTTAGTATTGTTTAAAAAAAAAAAAAAAAGCATTACAAATTCTTGAGTTTGTCTGTTTATCATAGACCCTAAGGTAGATTTACCTTACACTCATGGTTCTGCTAATTCAGATGTCTGAAATTTGACTTTATTTTCATACTGAAAAGTGCTGGCTATGTGTAGAAGAGGAGGTAGGCATGGAAAAGAAGGTGCAAATGACCAGCAAGAATCCTCCATCCCCAGATTATCTCTAATCATTTCACTTACACAATTAGAACTTAAGAAACCCCTTAATTCTTTATCAATCTTTCCGCCTTAATAGAAATGAGCTCCTCAGGTCTCCTCCAGTGTGATAGTTAACCAACCAGAGCTTTAAAAAAGAGATGTTGACACAACAATTGAGTGTGGAATGGCTGGCAGAAACCAGAGTTAGGGTAACTGTTTTGAAACTAGAGATAGAGGGGGGCTAAAATTTTTTGTCTATAGAAGTTTATCCCCCTCTCGGACCGATGATATGGGGGCTTGCTGCAAATGGTTATCCTTTTAAAATGATTTAAATGTCTCAAAGTTCTTCCTCATTAAAAATAAATCAAGAGGAGGGGCGCCTGGTTGGCTCAGTGGGTTAAGCCTCTGCCTTTGGCTCAGGTCGTGATCTCGGGGTCCTGGGATCGAGCCCCGAATTGGGCTCTCTGCTCAGCGGGGAGTCTGCTTCCCTCCCGCCCTCTGCCTGTCTGCATACTTGTGATCTCTGTCTGTCAAATAAATAAAAAATAAATAAATAAATAAGTAAATAAATGAATAAATCAAGAAGAAAGAGAGAAAGAGGAAAGAAGAAAAGAGAAGTAAAGAAAAAAAAAGAAAAGAAAAAACAAGGAAATAAGAGAGAAAAGAAAAGACAAAGGAAAGGAAAGAAAAGAAAAGAAGATAGAGAAACCTCTGTCCAGAAAGCTTCGGGGATGATATCTACCTAACTGAAATTTCTAAGTTATTGAATGCTTCTTGTGTGTCAGTACCCAGGCATTGGGGCTACTAAAGTGAACAAAAGTAAGACAGTTGTGCTTTCATGTAACTGAAATGATATTCTGGTTGCTAAAAAGATGTTAATTATATAATAATAAACTGAATGAATAATACAAATAGAGATGAATGTTCTTCATGAAGAGAAAACAAGTCTAGGTTGGGTTGTCAGGGAAGGTTCTATAAGGAAGGAACTCTTAAGTCAGGTCTGAAAGATGGGTAAGAGTTACCCAGGTAAGGAGACAAGTGAAGCTCAGAGCCTCCTCAGGAGAGGGGCTGGCTCTGAGTAGGTAGCTGCAGGAAATAAAAATGCTGTGGATGGAGCAAGTAAGTTTGAGGAAACAAAAGCCGGTCAGTGTGAAGGGGAAGCAGCTAGTAACTGCAGAGTGCTGACAGATGAGGCTGGAGAGAGAGAGGGGTAAAGGCTAAATCACACACTGGGTGGACAACTACATTAAAATTGTTGGTCATCATCTCAAGAGCAATGGAAACTTTGAAGTGTTCCCTGCACAAGTAATATAAGCAGAATTATGTTTTAAGACAACCTCCCTCTTTGGAGTGTGGAGTCTGTTTTAGCAGCTGAAGTAGTTTGGATATATGCGGTGATTTAGTTATGATGAATAAAAAGGAATGACTTTGTGAGAAGATGAAAATACACAGATTTGAAAACAGATACTTGGAGAGAAAAGAAAGCATCAAAAATGACTCCTAAGTTTCTAGCCTATACCTACAATAAACACAAAAAAAGGTAATGATTGAGTATGTGTACCCTCACCCTATCTATGTTCAAATATTGTCTGCCACTTACTAAAGGTATGATCTTAAGGTGACTCTTAACTACTATTTCTCATCTTTGAGATGGAGATAATATCGTAGCTATATTATAGAGCTGTAATGAGAATTCAATGCATTATTATATTTTAAACAACTGATCAGCATCACTAAAAGGTAATGGTCATTCCTTGGGAAAAGAAATACTAGAAAAGGGTAGTTATAAGGCTAAAGAACCTGAGTTCATTCTTAGACATGTTGAGTCTGAGGTCTTTTTGTGACTTCTTGGTGAACAGTATTGAGTAGGGAGTTTCATATAAAACTAGAATTCAGTGACAAGGTCTGGACTAGAGTTATAATTTAGGAATCACCAGTGTGTAAATGACAGTTGAAATCATAGAATTAAATAAAATCACCATGAAAATTCTTCAGAGTGAGGTACAAGGGCCTCTAGGTGGAGGAGCCCGAGATTACAGAAACACAAGGGAGCTGTCAGAGAAGTAGGAGAATGTTTGAAGGAGTGTGGTCAATGGTATCTGATGCTGCCAAAAGGTCAAGTAAGGGGCAGAGTAAGTGTCTATGGAATCTCATGATCTAGAAAATGCAGTCACTGCTGACCTTGGGGGGACCATTTTCATCAGTGTAACTGACACAGAAACTATATCATATTGAGCTGAATGGTGGGGAAATAGAGGAAGTAAAAACAAAGTTGAGAAGTTTGTCTATGAACAAGAGGGGAGAGAGCAGGAACTGAAAGAGAATAACAGGTCAGCTGAAGACAAAGTTTTGTTGCCATTTTTTTTAATAGGACTTTTTTTTTTTTTTAAAGCAGTTCACAGCAAAACTGAAAGTACAGAGATTCCCATATATCTCCTGCACCTATACATAAATAGCATCCCCTGTTATCAATATCACCAGAGTGATACCTTTGTTACAATTGATGAACCTGCATTGATACATCATAATCACCCTAATTCCATAGTTTACATTACAGTTCATTCTTTGTATTATACATGGGATGGGTTTAGACAAGTGTATAATGACATGTATCTGTCATTATAGTATCATACAGAGCATTTTCACTGTCCTACAAATCCTCTGTGCTCTACCTAGTCATCCCTCCAGCTACCCAAATTGCCACCCAGTGGCAACCACTGAACTTTCTATGGTCTCCTTAGGCTTTTTGGACTGGCTTCTTCCACTTAGTAATATGCATTTAAAGTTTGTCCATATCTTTTCAGTGCTCGATAGTTCATTTCTTATTAGCATTACTATTCTTTGTCTAGATAAAACATAATTTATCCATTCGCCTACCTAAACACATCTTAGTCACAAGTTGGCGATTATGAATAAAGCTGCTATAAATATCCATATACAGGTTTTTGTATGGAAATAACTTTTCAGCTCCTTTGGGTAAATGCTAAGGAGCTGGATTGCTGGATCAAATGATAAGAGTATGTTATCATTGGAGTTAAGAAACCACCAAACTGTCTTCGAAGGTGGTTCTACCATTTTGCATTCCCACCAGCAATGTATGAGAATACCTTTTGTTTCACATTCTTGCCAGCATTTGGTGTCAGTGTTCTGGATTTTTGCCATTCTGATAGGTATGTAGTAGAATTTCATTGTTGTTTTAATTTACATTTTCCTGATAACTTATGATGCAAGGCATCTTTCATATGCGTAATTGCCACCTGTGTATCTTCTTACTGGGTTGCAAATATTTTCTTCCAGCCTATGATTTGTCATTTTACTCCTTTGACTGACCGGAGTTTCTTATTTTAATAAAGTGTAGCTTATCATTTTCCTTTGATGTATTGTGCCTTTGGTGTTGAATCTAAGAAGTCATCACCTTATCCAAGATCATCTAGGTTTTCTCCTATGTTGTCTTCTTGTTTTATAATTTTGTGTTTTACATTTAGATCTGTGATTCATTTTGAGTTAAATTTTGTGATGGATGTAATGTTTACATTTGCTGAAAAGACCATCCTTACTCCATTGCATTGCTTTTGCTTCTTTGCCTAAGATAAGTTGACATTATGTATATGGATCTATTTCTGGGTTCTCTATTCTGTTAGGTTGATTGATCTATTTGTCCACTCTTTTGTTGTATTGATTACTGTAGCTTCGCTGTCTTAAAGTCAGGTGGCATCAGACCTCCAAACTTGCTCTTATTCAGTCTTTTGTTGGAAATTCTGGGTCATTAGCTTTTCCATATAACTTTACAACCAGTTTGTTCATAATCATAAAATAACTTCCTGGGATTTTGAATGGAGTTTCATTGAATCTGTAAATCAAGTTGAGAAGAACTCACATCTTGACAATATTGACTACTCCTGTGCATGAGTGTGAAATATCTCTCCATATATTTAGTTCTTTAATTTTGTTCATTAGAGTTGTGTAGTTTTCCTCAAATACATCTTATACATATTTTGTTAAAATTACACCTAAGTATTTCATTTTTGTGGGGTGCCAATGAATTTGTGTTTTTAACTTCAAATTTCACTTATTTATTGCTGTTATATAAGAAAATAATTGATTTTTATGTATTAAACTTGTATGCTATTATTGTGTGTGCTATCATTGCTTATTAGTTCTAGGAGTTTATTTGTTCATTCTTTTGGATTCATATCATCTGTGAACAAAGACACCTTTTATTTATTTATTTATTTATTTATTTATTTACTTTTCATTTATTTTCAGCGTAACAGTATTCATTGTTTTTTTTTTAAATTGCATAATTTGGGTTTTTTTTTAATTATATGGTATTACAGAATATCAGTCAAATGTCCTGAGTTTTATTTTTATTTTTAGTTGAAATAGAGTTGACATACACTATTACATTTGTTTTAGGTCTATAACGTAGTGATTTGACAATTGTACACATTTTGTAAATGATTACCACAGTAAGTATGGTGACTACCTGCTGCTATACATTATTATTACTATTTTTTTTTCCTTTTTTTTTTTTAAATTAATTTTTTATTTTTTCAGCATAACAGTATTCATTATTTTTGCACCACACCCAGTGCTCCATGCAATCCGTGCCCTCTACAATACCCACCACCTGGTGCCCCCAACCTCCCACCCCCCACCCCTTCAAAATTCTCAGATCGTTTTTCAGAGTACATAGTCTCTCATGGTTCACCTCCCCTTCCAATTTCCCTCAACTCCCTTCTCCTCTCCATCTCCCCTTGTCCTCCATGCTATTTGTTATGCTCCACAAATAAGTGAAACCATATGATAATTGACTCTCTCTGCTTGACTTATTTCACTCAGCATAATCTCTTCCAGTCCCGTCCATGTTGCTACAAAACTTGGGTATTCATCCTTTCTTTTTTCTTTTTCTTTTTTTTTTTTTTTACAGCTTTATAAACATATATTTTTATCCCCAGGGGTACAGGTCTGCGAATCGCCAGGTTTACACACTTCATAGCACTCACCATAGCACATACCCTCCCCAATATCCATAATCCCACCCCCCTCTCTCAACCCCCTCCCCCCATCAACCCTCAGTTTGTTTTGTGAGATTAAGAGTCACTTATGGTTTGTCTCCCTCCCAATCCCATCTTGTTTCATTTACTCTTCTCCTACCCCCTCAACCCCCCATGTTGCATCTCCTCTCCCTCATATCAGGGAGATCATATGATAGTTGTCTTTCTCTGATTGACTTATTTCGCTAAGCATGATACCCTCTAGTTCCATCCACGTCGTCGCAAATGGCAAGATTTCATTTCTTTTGATGGCTGCATAGTATTCCATTGTGTATATATACCACATCTTCTTTATCCATTCGTCTGTAGATGGACATCTAGGTTCTTTCCATAGTTTGGCTATTGTAGACATTGCTGCTATAAACATTCGGGTGCACGTGCCCCTTCGGATCACTACGTTTGTATCTTTAGGGTAAATATCCAGCAGTGCAATTGCTGGGTCATAGGGTAGTTCTATTTTCAACATTTTGAGGAACCTCCATGCTGTTTTCCAGAGTGGTTGCACCAGCTTGCATTCCCACCAACAGTGTAGGAGGGTTCCCCTTTCTCCGCATCCTCGCCAGCATCTGTCATTTCCTGACTTGTTAATTTTAGCCATTCTGACTGGTGTGAGGTGATATCTCATGGTGGTTTTGATTTGTATTTCCCTGATGCCGAGTGATATGGAGCACTTTTTCATGTGTCTGTTGGCCATCTGGATGTCTTCTTTGCAGAAATGTCTGTTCATGTCCTCTGCCCATTTCTTGATTGGATTCTTTGTTCTTTGGGTGTTGAGTTTGCTAAGTTCTTTATAGATTTTGGACACTAGCCCTTTATCTGATATGTCATTTGCAAATATCTTCTCCCATTCTGTCCGTTGTCTTTTGGTTTTGTTAACTGTTTCCTTTGCTGTGCAAAAGCTTTTGATCTTGATAAAATCCCAAAAGTTCATTTTTGCCCTTGCTTCCCTTGCCTTTGGTGATGTTCCTAGGAAGATGTTGCTGCGGCTGAGGTCGAAGAGGTTGCTGCCTGTGTTCTCCTCGAGGATTTTGATGGATTCCTTTCTCACATTGAGATCCTTCATCCATTTTGAGTCTATTTTCGTGTGTGGTGTAAGGAAATGATCCAGTTTCATTTTTCTGCATGTGGCTGTCCAATTTTCCCAACACCATTTATTGAAGAGGCTGTCTTTTTTCCATTGGACATTCTTTCCTGCTTTGTCGAAGATGAGTTGACCATAGAGTTGAGGGTCCATTTCTGGGCTCTCTATTCTGTTCCATTGATCTATGTGTCTGTTTTTGTGCCAGTACCATGCTGTCTTGATGATGACAGCTTTGTAATAGAGCTTGAAGTCCGGAATTGTGATGCCACCAACTTTGGCTTTCTTTTTCAATATTCCTTTGGCTATTCGAGGTCTTTTCTGGTTCCATATAAATTTTAGGATTATTTGTTCCATTTCTTTGAAAAAAAAAATGGATGGTACTTTGATAGGAATTGCATTAAATGTGTAGATTGCTTTAGGTAGCATAGACATTTTCACATATTTATTCTTCCAATCCAGGAGCATGGAACATTTTTCCATTTCTTTGTGTCTTCCTCAATTTCTTTCATGAGTACTTTATAGTTTTCTGAGTATAGATTCTTAGTCTCTTTGGTTAGGTTTATTCCTAGGTATCTTATAGTTTTGGGTGCAATTGTAAATGGGATGGACTCCTTAATTTCTCTTTCTTCTGTCTTGTTGTTGGTGTAGAGAAATGCAACTGATTTCTGTGCATTGATTTTATATCCTGACACTTTACTGAATTCCTGTACAAGTTCTAGCAGTTTTGGAGTGGAGTCTTTTGGGTTTTCCACATAGAGTATCATATCATCTGCAAAGAGTGATAGTTTGACTTCTTCTTTGCCGATTTGGATGCCTTTAATTTCCTTTTGTTGTCTGATTGCTGAGGCTAGGACTTCTAGTACTATGTTGAATAGCAGTGGTGATAACGGACATCCCTGCCGTGTTCCTGACCTTAGCGGAAAAGCTTTCAGTTTTTCTCCATTGAGAATGATATTTGCGGTGGGTTTTTCATAGATGGCTTTGATAATATTGAGGTATGTGCCGTCTATCCCTACACTTTGAAGAGTTTTGATCAGGAAGGGATGCTGTACTTTGTCAAATGCTTTTTCAGCATCTATGGAGAGTATCATATGGTTCTTGTTCTTTCTTTTATTAATGTGTTGTATCACATTGATTGATTTGCGGATGTTGAACCAACCTTGCAGCCCTGGAATAAATCCCACTTGGTCGTGGTGAATAATCCTTTTAATGTACTGTTGAATCCTATTGGCTAGTATTTTGGCGAGAATTTTTGCATCTGTGTTCATCAAGGATATTGGTCTGTAGTTCTCTTTTTTGTTGGGATCCTTGTCTGGTTTTGGGATCAAGGTGATGCTGGCCTCATAAAATGAGTTTGGAAGTTTTCCTTCCATTTCTATTTTTTGGAACAGTTTCAGGAGAATAGGAATTAGTTCTTCTTTAAATGTTTGGTAGAATTCCCCCGGGAAGCCGTCTGGCCCTGGGCTTTTGTTTGTTTGGAGATTTTTGATGACTGTTTCAATCTCCTTACTGGTTATGGGTCTGTTCAGGCTTTCTATTTCTTCCTGGTTCAGTTGTGGTAGTTTATATGTCTCTAGGAATGCATCCATTTCTTCCAGATTGTCAAATTTGTTGGCGTAGAGTTGCTCATAGTATGTTCTTATAATTGTCTGTATTTCTTTGGTGTTCGTTGTGATCTCTCCTCTTTCATTCATGATTTTATTTATTTGGGTCCTTTCTCTTTTCTTTTTGATAAGTCTGGCCAGGGGTTTATCAATCTTATTAATTCTTTCAAAAAACCAGCTCCTAGTTTCATTGATTTGTTCTATTGTTTTTTTGGTTTCTATTTCATTGATTTCTGCTCTAATCTTTATGATTTCTCTTCTCCTGCTGGGTTTAGGGTTTCTTTCTTGTTCTTTCTCCAGCTCCTTTAGGTGTAGGGTTAGGTTGTGTACCTGAGACCTCTCTTGTTTCTTGAGAAAGGCTTGTACCGCTATATATTTTCCTCTCAGGAATGCCTTTGTTGTGTCCCACAGATTCTGAACCGTTGTGTTTTCATTATCATTTGTTTCCATAAATTTTTTCAATTCTTCTTTAATTTCCTGGTTGACCCATTCATTCTTTAGAAGGATGCTGTTTAGTCTCCATGTATTTGGGTTCTTTCCAAATTTCCTCTTGTGATTGAGTTCTAGCTTTAGAGCATTGTGGTCTGAAACTATGCAGGGAATGATCCCAATCTTTTGATACCGGTTGAGACTTGATTTAGGACCAAGAATGTGATCTATTCTGGAGAATGTTCCATGTGCACTAGAGAAGAATGTGTATTCTGTTGCTTTGGGATGAAATGTTCTGAATATATCTGTGATGTCCATCTGGTCCAGTGTGTCATTTAAGGCCTTGATTTCCTTGTTGATCTTTTGCTTGGATGATCTGTCCATTTCAGTGAGGGGAGTGTTAAAATCCCCTACTATTATTGTATTCTTGTCGATGTGTTTCTTTGATTTTGTTATTAATTGGTTTATATAGTTGGCTGCTCCCACGTTAGGGGCATAGATATTTAAAATTGTTAGATCTTCTTGTTGGACAGTTCCCTTGAGTATGATATAGTGTCCTTCCTCATATCTTATTATAGTCTTTGGCTTAAAATCTAATTGATCTGATATAAGGATTGCCACTCCTGCTTTCTTCTGATGTCCATTAGCATGGTAAATTCTTTTCCACCCCCTCACTTTAAACCTGGAGGTGTCTTCGGGTTTAAGATGAGTTTCTTGTAGGCAACATATAGATGGGTTTTGTTTTTTGATCCATTCTGATACCCTGTGTCTTTTGATTGGGGCATTTAGCCCATTAACATTCAGGGTAAGTATTGAGAGATATGACTTTAGTGCCATTGTATTGCCTGTAAGGTGACTGTTATTGTATATTGTCTCTGTTTCTTTCTGATCTACTACTTTTATGGTCTCTCTTTGCTTAGAGAGACCTGGTTTCCTGGAGAGCTGGTTTGGTGTTTGCAAATTCTTTCAGTTTTTGTTTGTCCTGGAAGCTTTTAATCTCTCCTTCTATTTTCAATGATAGCCTAGCTGGATATAGTATTCTTGGCTGCATGTTTTTCTCATTTAGTACTCTGAATATATCATGCCAGCTCTTTCTGGCCTGCCAGGTCTCTGTGGATAAGTCTGCTGACAATCTAATATTTTTACCATTGTACGTTACAGACTTCTTTTCCCGTGCTGCTTTCAGGATCTTTTCTTTGTCACTAAGACTTGTAAATTTTACTATTAGGTGACGGGGTGTGGACCTATTCTTATTGATTTTGAGGGGGGTTCTCTGAACCTCCTGGATTTTGATGCTTGTTCCCTTTGCCATATTGGGGAAATTCTCTCCAATAATTCTCTCCAATATACCTTCTGCTCCCCTCTCCGTTTCCTCTTCTTCTGGAATCCCAATTATTCTAATGTTGTTTCGTCTTATGGTGTCCCTTATCTCTCGAATTCTCCCCTCGTGGTCCAGTAGCTGTTTGTCCCTCTTTTGCTCAGCTTCTTTATTCTCTGTCATTTGGTCTTCTATATCGCTAATTCTTTCTTCTGCCTCATTTATCCTAGCAGTGAGAGCCTCCATTTTTGATTGCACCTCATTAATAGCTTTTTTGATTTCGACTTGGTTAGATTTTAGTTCTTTTATTTCTCCAGAAAGGGCTTTTATATCTCCCGAGAGGGTTGCTTTAATATCTTCCATGCCTTTTTCAAGCCCGGCTAGAACCTTGAGAATCGTCATTCTGAACTCTAGATCTGACATATTACCAATGTCTGTATTGATTAGGTCCCTAGCCTTTGGTACTGCCTCTTGTTCTTTTTTTTGTTGTGAATTTTTCCGCCTTGTCATTTTGTCCAGATAAGAGTTTATGAAGGAGCAAGTAAAATACTAAAAGGGTGGCAACAACCCCAGGAAAATATGCTTTAGCCAAATCAGAAGAGATCCCAAATCGTGAGGGGGGGGAAAGGGGATAAAAATGGGTTCAAAAAGAAAAAAAAAAAAAAAAAGAAACTATTTAAAAAAAGAAAGCTGATAAAGAAAAAATATAAAAAGAGGAAAAAATATATATATCAGATAAACTATTTAAAAAAACGTTAAAAAAGAAAACGGTAAAAGTTAAAAAAAATTTAGCAGAAGAAGAGAAAAAGAAAAAAAAATTGAAAAAGAAAAAAAAATTAAATTAACTGCAAGGCTAAAAAATCATGGGGAGAAAGCCATGAGTTCCGTGCTTTGCTTTCTTCTCCTCTGGAATTCTGCCGCTCTCCCTGGTATTGAAACAGCACTCCTGGGTAGGTGAACTTGGTCCTGGCTGGGTTTCCCGTTGATCTTCTGGGGGAGGGGCCTGTTGTAGTGATTCTCAAGCATCTTTGCCCCAGGCAGAGTTGCACCGCCCTTACCCAGGGCCGGGCTGAGTAATCCGCTCGGGTTTGCTGGGTTTGCTTTCTGGAGCTTTTGTTCCCTGAGCGCTTTCCGTAGAGTTCCGGAAGACGGGAATGAAGATGGCGGCCTCCCAGTCTCCGGCCCCGAGGAGCCGATAGCCCGGGGCCCCACTCCTCAGTGTGCCCTCAGAGAACAGCGCCCAATGACTCCCGTCACCCTGGCCTCCGGCCGCGCTCCGAGCTGACCGAGCCTGCGACTGGTTCAAGGCAACCCCGAGCTGAGAGTCACTCCTTGGCTCTGTCTCTGCCGCCGGCTTCCCCGTTCTAATACCGGTAAGCTCTGCGACACTCAGACACCCCCGATCCTTCTGTGACCCTGCGGGACCTGAGGCCGCGCTGACCCCGCCTGGGCTTCACCCCATTTAAGCCTCTGGAGCGATGTCCCTCAGCGGAACAGACTTTTAAAAGTCCTGATTTTGCTCCGTTGCTCCACCGCTCGCCGGGAGCCGGCCCCTCCCCCCGCGGTCTATCTTCCCGTCGCTTTGGATTCACTTCTCCGCCAGTCCTACCTTTCAGATAGTGGTTGATTTTCTGTTTCTAGAATTGCTGTTCTTCTTCTCTTAAATCTCCCGTTGGATTTGTAGGTGTTTGCAATCTTTAGATAAGCTATTTAGCTGATCTCCCGCTACCCGAAGTAGTCTCAGCCTGCTACTTCTCCGCCATCTTGACTCCTCCCTCAACAGTATTCATTGTTTTTGCACCACACCCAGTTCTCCATGCAATCCATGCCCTCTCCAATACCCACCACCTGGTTCCCCCAATCTTCCACCCCTTGTCCCCTTCAAAACCCTCAGATTGTTTTTCAGAGTCCATAGTCTCTCATGGTTCACCTCCCCTTCCAATATCCCTCAACTCCCTTCTCCTCTCTAACTCCCCTTGTCCTCCATGCTATTTGTTATGCTCCACAAATCAGTGAAACCATATGATAATTGACTCTCTCTGCTTGACTTATTTCACTCAGCATAATCTCTTCCAGTCCCGTCCATGTTGCTACAAAAGTTGGGTATTCATCCTTTCTGATGGAGGTATAATACTCCATAGTGTATATGGACCACATCTTTCCTTATCCATTCATCCGGTGAAGGACATCTTGGTGGTTCTTTGCACAGTTTGGCGACCGTGGCCATTGCTGCTATAAACATTGGGGTACAGATGGCCCTTCTTTTCACTACATCTGTATCTTTGGGGTAAATACCCAGTAGTGCAATTGCAGGGTCATAGGGAAGCTCTATTTTTAATTTCTTGAGGAATCTCCACACTGTTCTCCAAAGTGGCTGCACCAACTTGCATTCCCACCAACAGTGTAAGAGGATTCCCCTTTCTCCACATCCCCTCCAACACATGTTGTTTCCTGTCTTGCTAATTTTGGCCATTCTAAGTGGTGTAAGGTGGTATCTCAATGTGGTTTTAATTTGAATCTCCCTGATGGCTAGTGATGATGAACATTAAAATTCAAGGTATTCCCCTTTCCCCAATCAATGCTACCCCTATAGGTAAACCAATTTTTAATCCCCCTTTATCTTAGGAAAGTTGAGTCCTTTAACAAAGATATTAAGATACATCCAGGAAGAATCAAAACAACCTTCCTTGCCCACACTGAGAATTTATAACCACTCTCCCATCTTTTTATTCCACCAGTGTTTCTGTGTTTTTGTGTTTGTCCTGATCGTATATAAATCTTACACTTGGGGTTCTTTTTGATGAGGTTCTTCCTTTATTTGCATATATATATATATATATATATATATATATATATAAAATTTTTTTTCCTCTTGTCATATACTTTTATCAGTCTTTTTGTTTGTCTGTTTTTGTTTGAATACTTCATAAATCTTACCTTGGGGCCCATTTGGGCTGAACCTTCTCTTTTATCTTCCCTTTCTTTCCTATCTCTCTCTTTTTTTCTTTTTATTTTCTTTTTTCTCTTGTTTGGGTGGGGAATCCTGATTGCTCAGAAGCATTCCAGGGTGCACCTTGACTGCACCACGGTTGATACATCCAGCTACATTCATTCAGCCATCTCTCACAAAAATGACTAGGAGGAGGAATGCCCAACAGAAGAAAAATACAGAGGATGGGCCTTCTGCAACAGAGCTAACAGCTATCAACATAGACAATATGTCGGAAAGAGAATTCAGGCTAACAATTATCTGGGCAATAGCTAGGTTGGAGAAAGCCATGGATGACCAAATGGAATTGATTAGGGCCGAACTGAAAGGACCAGAGATGATGTTAACATTGTTAGGGCAGAGCTGAAAGCTACCAGGGATGAGGTTCACAATGCTCTCAATGAGTTCCAATCTAATCTAAATTCTCTCAAAGCTAGGGTAACTGAGACAGAAGATAGAATTAGTGATCTGGAGGACAAACAGATAGAGAGAAAGGATCAGGAGGAAGCCTGGAACAAACAGCTTAGAAGCCACAAAAACAGAATCAGGGAAATAAATGATGCCATGAAATGTTCCAACATCAGAATTATTGGAATCCCTGAAGGGGAAGAGAAAGAAAGAAGTCTAGAAGATATAGTGGAACAAGTTCTTCATGAAACAAAGACACCTTTATTTTATCCCCCAACCTTTCTTGTCATTGCTTTAGCTTAGGACTTCCAGTATGATATTGAAAATAAGTGGTAAGGGGGGCATTCTTGCCTTATACCTGGTCTTAATGAAAAAGATTCAAGTTGGTGTGAGCTGCAGTTTTTTTGGTAGCTAATTTTAATGAAGTTGAAGAAGTTCACTGTGTTCCAGGTTTATTGAGTTTTTTCTTTTTCTTTTTTTTCTTTTTTAACCATGAATGGGTGTTGTATTTTGTCAAATGCTTTTTCTGTATCTATTAATATGATCATATGATTTTCCTTTTCAGTCTGTTGATATGTTGAATTATATTAACTGATTTTCAAATATTGAGCTGGCCTTGTACATTTGGAATAAATCTACTTTGTCATGGTATATGATATTTTTATGCATTGTAGATCTGATTTGCTAATATTTTATTGAGGATTTTTACATCCATGTTCATGAAAGATAATGGTCTGAAACTTTCTTTTCTTGTATGCCATTTCTTGTTTTGGTATTAGGATCATACTGGCCTCATAGAGTAAGTCAGAAAACATTTCCTTTGCTTCTATTTTCCAAAAAGGATTGAAGAGAACTGGTATAATTTCTTCCTTAAATATTTAGTAAAATTCACACCTGAGTCCATTTGGTCCTGGTGCTTTCTGTTTTGAAAGGTTATTAATTTGTTATTAATTACTGATTAAATGTCTTTATTATTTTTTATTTAATGTCTTTGATAGACATTTAATAGACATAGGACTATTCAGATTGCTTCTTTTTGTATGATTTCTGGCAAATTGTGTCTTTCAGAGAATTGGCCCAATTCATCTAGGTTATGAAATTTGTGGGTATAGAGTTGTTCACAGTATTCCTTGATTATCATATTAATGTCCATAAGATCTGTATTGATGTCTCCTCTTTCATTTCTGATATTATTTATGTATCTTTCTCTTTTTTTCTTAATTAGTTTGGCTGTCAGTTTATCAACTTTATTGATCTTTTAAAAAACCATGTTTTAGTTTTGTTGATTTTCACTATTGATTTCCTCTTCTCAATTTCATTGATTTCTGCTATAATTCTTATTATTTCTTTTCTTCTTTTTACTTTAGCTTTAATAATTTAATTTTCTCTTCTCTTCCTAGTTTACCAAAGTGAAAATTTAGACTATTGATTTTAGATCTTTCTTCTCTTCTAATACATACGGACAATGCTATAAATTTTTCTATAAGCACCACATTTGCTGCATACCACAAAGTTTGATAAATTATGTTTTCATTTCCATTTCGTTAAAAATATTTTTCAATTTCGGGCGCCTGGGTGGCTCAGTTGGTTAAGTGACTGCCTTCAGCTCAGGTCATGATCCTGGAGTCCCGGGATCGAGTCCCGCATCAGGCTCCCAGCTCCACGGGGAGTCTGCTTCTCCCTCTGACCTTCTCCTCACTCATGCTCTCTCTCACTGTCTCTCTCTTCTCTCAAATAAATAAATAAAATGTTTTAAATAAAAATAAAAATAAATATATTTTTCAATTTCTCATGAGATTTCTTCTTTGTCTCATATTTATTTAAAAGTGTATGGTTTAATCTCCATGTATTTTGGGACTTTTGATTAATCTTTCTGTTATTGATTTCAAGTCCAGTTCCACTGTGGTCTAAGAGAAGACTTTGTATATTTCTATTCCTTTAAATTTGTTAAGGTGTTTTTATAATCTAGAATGTGGCCTATCTTGTTGAATGTTCAACATTGAGAATAATGTATATGGACTAATATATCTATGTCAGTTATATCCAGTTGATTCATGGAGTTGTTCAGTTCAACTATTGTCCTCACTGATTTTTCTGCCTGTTGGATCTCTTCATTTCTGGTAAAGGCATGTTGAAGTCTCTAACCATGATATTGGATTCACCCATTTCTCCTTGCCATACTATTGGGTTTTGCCTCACATAATTTGAACCTCTGTGGCTAGGCACATATATAGTAAGGATTGTTATGTTTTCTTGGAGAACTGACACCATTATTATTATAATGCCCTTATTTCTTACTAACACCTTCTCTTTCTTCGATGTCTGCTCTAGTCTGAAATTAATATTGCTACTACTACTTCCTTTTGATTAGTGTTAGCATGGTATAGCTTTCTCTATTTACTTTTAATCTACATATGCTTTTATATTTCTTGTAGACAGCAGATAGTTGGGTCTGGTTTTTTGATCCACTATGACAGTGTATCTTTTAATTAGCTCATTTAGACTATTGACATTCAAAGTAACTACTGATATAGTTGGATTTTTTTCTACCATAAGTGTTACTTTTTTTACTTGTTGCTCTTGCTGTGTTACTATTTTTGTCTTCTACTCTTTTTCTGGCTTTTGTCATTTTAATTGAGCATTTTATATAATTTTATCTTCTCTCCTTTTTTTTAAGATTTTATTTTTATTTATTTGACAGAGATTACAAGTAGGCAGAGAGGTAGGCAGAGGGAGAGGAAAGCAGGCTCCCTGTTGAGCAGAGAGCCTGATGCAGGGCTCAATCCCATGACCCGGAGATCATGACCCAAGCCAAAGGCAGCAGCCTAACCCAGTGAGCCACCCAGGTGCCCCTTCTCTCCTTTCTTAGAATATTATTTATATCTTTATTTTAGTGGTTGCCTTAGAATTAACAAAATAAATTTACAACTTACCTAAGTCCACTTTCAAATAACACTGTATCACTTCATGGTACTCACTTCATGAGTACCTTAAAATAATCAAACAATCTTAATCCCTCCCTTTCATCCCTTGAATCATTTCTGTCATTCATTTCACTTATATAAACATATATATGCCACACACACACACACACACACAGGCATATGTGATATATACATGATGGAATATATTGTTGCTATTGTTTTGAACAAAATATTATCTGTTAGATGAATTAAAAATAAGAAAAATAAAAATTTTTATTTTACCTTCACTTATTTCTTCTTTAATGTCCTTCCTTCCTTTATGTAGATCCAAGTTTCTGACCTATATTACTGTCTTTATTTGCCTTTTATTTCCCCTTTGAAAAATAATTTTGTAGACCATAGAATTCTAGGTTGATGAGCTATCTTTTTTTTTTTTTCTCAACACTTTAAATATTTTACCTATTCTCTTCTTGGTGGCATGGTTTCTAAGAAGTCAGATGTGATTATTCTCTTTGTTCTTCTATAGGTAAGCTGTTTTATCCTTTGGGATTTTTTTTGAGGAATTTTTTGGTTATCTTTGATTTTTTTTTAAATCTTTGATTTCTCTCTAATTTGAAGTAATATGCTTAAATATAGGTTTGTTTGTTTGTTGATATTTATCCTGATTGATAGTTTCTGAGCTTCCTGGATCTTTGATTTGCTGTCTGACATTAATTTGAGGGAAATTCTAAGTCATTATTGTTTCAAATATTTCTTCTGTTCCTTTTTCTCTTTCTTCCCACCATGTATATGTCACACCTTTTAACTGTCCCATAGTCCTTGGATATTCTGTTCTGTTTAATATTTTCTGTCTAATCATTTTGCTTTTCAGTTTGGGAGGTTTCTATTATTATACTCTCTGGCTCAGAGATTCTTTCTTCAGCTATGTCCAGTCTATAAATAAGCCCACTAATAAGTCATAATTATTCTTCATTTCTGTTATCTTTTAAAAAATCTATTAGTGTTTTATTTTCACTAGCATTTTTCTGTGGTTCTCCCACAGAAAAGTCTCTACATTGCCCATCTGTTCTTGCATGCTGTCTACCTTATGCATTAGATCCATTGGCATATGAATTATAGTTGTTTTAAATTCCCATTCTGATAATTTCAACATCCCTACCCAGTCTGATTCTGATGCTGTCTGTCTCTTCTAATTGTGTGTGCGGGGGTTTCCTTTTAGTATTGCATGTAATTTTTTCCCAATAGAATATGAAACACCAGATGAAAGAAACTGGTGTAAATAGGCCTGCGGTGGTGAAGTGTGGAGGGAGAAGAAGCATTTTATAATCGCATGATTAGGACTATAATCCTGTAGTGAGCCTATGGCTCTAGACTATGAGCTTCAAAAGTTGTTCTCAATGTTTTTCTCTCCCTTTAGGAGGGACAGGATGGCTAGTGTGGGCTGGAGTTGGGTATTTGTCTTCTCCATGTTGGTTAGGCTCTGATGATATCCCCAGCTTGTTAGGCTCTAGCTAACTAGTTTCCCCTACGGGCAGGCCTTATTAAGAAGTACAGAATGCTCTGCTGTATTTTAAAATGGTTCCTTTTCCCCTCCTTTTGCCTGAAGGATGGAGGAGATTTTTCTTTGACATTTCCAATTAAAACCTTGTTGATTGAACATCTGGAGGTAAATCTCATAAAGTTTTTGGTGGGAGGGGCCTATGACTGGGTTCCCCACGACTTTTTAACTCTCAGAGTTGTCTACACTGAGCCTTCAGCAATTTGTCAATCACAACATTGGTTACTACAGAAGTTCCTGATCATGAGACTCTGCTTAGGTAAGCCAAGAGTTTCTGTTTCCACTTGTCTCTCTCTCCAGTCTTGGGGACAGTGGTTTGCCTAGTGTCTTCCCCTCTCTTACATATACTAAAAGGGATGTTGATTTTTCGGTCTGACCAGGTTGTTACTTACTGTTAGAATAAATGCTGAGTTCCTTACATAGGAAATAGGAAACCGTAACTCGCTATCCTTTTTAAAGATTTATTTATTAGAGAGAGAATAAGTAAGGGGAGGTGCAGAGGGACAAGCAGACACCCACTGAGCATGAAACACAACACAGGGTTGGAGTCCAACATGGGTCTTGATCCAAGAACCCTGAGATCATGACTTGAGGCAAAGTCAGATGCTTAACCCACTGAGCCACCCAGGCACCTCATAATTTGCTGTTGTTTTTAAGATGAGAGTTTGCATATTTTATCTGTCAAAGGTAAAGATCAAGTTGAAAGAAGTAGGTTTGTGCAATTTCTCTGAAAAAAGGGAGAATGGAAAACATGCAGAGTATAAGTGGAAAAATTACCTTTTTTTTTAAATTACCTTTAGATAAGGGGAAAGATAATTCCTATTATGCCAGAAAAGAAAGATGATGGATGCTGATGTAGACAGGTATGTAGATTTAGAAGTGGGAATTTGAGATTGTTTCTGTCCAATGGTTTTGATATTCCTGTGAAGAGATGATGTGCTCAGTGAGGAGACAAGTTGGAGTAAAGGGCTGAACGTTTGACAAAGTTGTCAGGAAGGATGGAAAAATAACCTGGCCAGAGGAATAAGATCCCACTTGAAATTAGTGACCATGAATGTATAGTGATGCCATCTACCCTGTTGTGTAATGTTGTCTAGTGGATTTGCTACACAGTGACAAGGGCCATAAAAGCAGATTATTAGATTCATCCAGGGTAAAGATATCACCAGAAAAATATGTTGGGGGAAAAATGTGGCCTAAAGCTCTTTGGAGTGTGACAAGAATATTATTGCTGGGATGGGTATCTAATGCACCACAGAAGAGGATCCTAGTTTGGAGAAAAGTAAAAGAGCCCAAGAAGGTGGTCTTCCAATGATATCTAAGAAATAGACTATAGTGGAAGTAGCTTAATAAGCAAGGAGAATAAATTGCAGTTAGAGTCTGGGATTCTTGAATTAGTAATTCTAGAGGTAGAACAGATTTATTGATGGTAATTTTTTTGTGTTCAATTAGCCAATATATAGTATATTAGTTTTTGATGTAGTGTTCAACAATTCATTAGTTGCATATAACACCCAGGGCTCATCACAACATGTGCCCTCCTTAATACCTATCACCTGGTTATCCCATCTGTCCACCCCACTCCTTTCTGTAACCCTCAGTTTGTTTCCCAGAGTCCAGAGTCTCTGATGGCTTGTCTTTCTCTCTCTGATTTCTTCCTATTCAGTTTTCCCTCCTTTCCTCTATGGTCCTCTGTGCTATTACTTATGTTCCATGTATGATTAAAACCATATTGATGGTAATTTTAATGCTGATTTGAGAATATTGTGAACAAAATGCTCTGAGTTTGTAAAAACCTAAATTTTGCAGAGACTTTGACCTTTTGCATTATAATAGGGGCAATGATATTTGGATCTTGCCATACCACTAATTGTGAATTAGGCTGTTTTCTCCCACATGTCACATTTTATGCTCACTCTGGTAACTAGGCCTACTGTTACATCCAAACATTCCTCTCATGCTACCATTTCTCTTCTTTCTATGCCTTTAAATAGTGCTTGTTGTTGCCAACCTCACCCCATTCTATAGTAAAATATCATTTCATAATATGTGAATTATAGCTGAGCCCCGGGAGGAACCATGCCTTCTTCATCTTCTATTTGTTAGTGACACAAGTATCTTCTTTTTCTAAGATTGACACTGTGATTCAAAATCGGAAATTCAAGTGTGATGATGGGCAGTTGGTATGAGGTATATTCAATGGGTAGAGTGTTTCAGTGTTTGAAACAGGGTCCCCATGATTACTTCTTTGCTTCCTTATCATATTGAATAGTTAGAACTAGTGCTGTCTTTGTCAGTCTCTGCTGTTTATGAAGACTGTTTTTGAGTGGACTGATATAAAAGCATTGTATTTGTTTTCTATTACTGCCATAATAAGTTACCACAAACTCAGCAATTTAAAATAACACACATTTATTATCCAATAGCCTTGTAGATCAGAAGTTTGGGTGTGCATGGCTGGTCTTATGAGACATAAAGATATTGGCTCATGTAGGCTCTTACCTGGAGGTTATGGGAAAAAATCCACTTTCAGGCTTATTCATATATTTGGTGGAATTGAGTTTCATGTGGTTATAGGTCTGAGACTGCTGTTTCCTTTCCGGATGTTGGCTGAGAGTCATTCTCAGTATCTAGAAGCCACTTGTATTCCTTGTCCTATGGCCCTCTTCCTTCATCTTCAAAGCCAGCAACTGTGAGTTGAGTCCTTTGCATGCTTTGAATCCGTAGGACTTCTCTTTCTGCCTCATAAGTCCTGCTCCCAGACAGAGAAAGTTCTCTGCTTTTAAGGAGTCATGTGATTAGATTGGGCCCACCCACATAATACATGAGAATGTTCCTACTTTAAGGTCCACAGCCTTAATTATATCTGCAAATTTCCTTTACCATTTACTATATCTTTGATATTCTGTGTGTAATGTGTCTTTTTGCCCTGATTGCTTTCTAGTTTTTGTCTTTGGTTTTCAGCAGTTTGAAAATGACTAGTCTAGCTATTGTTATTTGTATTTATTCTGTTTGGTAGTTTCTGAGCTTCTCGGAATTGTGGATGGGTTATCCATCATGGATTTACAAAAATTTCACCATTTCTCTCTTCAAATATTTCTTCCATTCAATTCTTTCTTCTTCTGAGTTTCTAATCACATCTATGTTGAGCTGGTTCATATCATCCTTCTTGGATGCTCCACTTTTAAAAAATGTCACTCTTTTTTACTTCTCTATTAGCATGCTTTTCATTTCTGACATTTCAGTATGATTTATTCTTATCCTTTTCTGCTTTCTTCTGAAATCATCTGATCACACATACTGTCCACCTTTTCCATTAGAGTCTTAAACATATTTGTCATGCTTATACTTTTCTGTCTGCTAATTCCAACATCGTGGATATTGAAGTCTGGGTCTGCAGATTGCTTTGTATCATGTCAGTGTGGTTTTTTTTTTCTTGTTTCTTTGTATATCTTATAATTTTATTGTTTTAAATTTAAAATCTTTTAGAATAATAGAGACTAAGAAAAATGGGTTTTTTAAATTTTGAGTATAATTTACACACAATGCTTCAGATGTACAACATAATGATTCAGCATGTTCATATGTTATGCTCACTATAAGTATAGTTACCATCTGTTAATATACAATGCTTGAGGAAAATACATTTTATGCTGGAAAATTAGTATGCATTTTCTTTTGCTAGGCTCTTAGGTTGAACAACCATTTAATTAGTTGAGCTGGGCTTGTATTTTTGTGGTTGCCATGGTTATTCCAGTGTACCACAGGCTTCATATTCCTCTAGCTGCCCTTGTAAAATCAGAATTATTGTATGAGAGTGTATTTCTTAATGTCTTCCCTTTAATCCTACACCTCAGGGAAGGTTTCTCCTCCTGTTCTTGATGTTTCCTTAGCATTAAAATGCTGTTATCTGTTACTCAATTCTTGTTAGCTTGTTGCTAGGGGGCTTGAGAGGGTTCTCTCTGTTCTGGTTCAGACTCAGTCTTAGAAAAGTATACTTCCCTTGGTCTTAGGAAGGGCATCTTCTCAGGGGTCCTGCCTCACTTCCAGTGGAAGTCTCTAATAGTCTGGACCGAGAAAGTATTTTTCTCCTTCTTCCAGGGATAAAGCATATTTTCCTGTTCCCTTCTACCAGCTCCAGTGGCTCTTCACCTATGCTCTAGGGCATTAAGGTTGTCATGTTCCCTATGAGGTAAGGCTTGTATTCCATAGGAAAGATAAGACAGAAGGATCTGGGTGGTGCTTTATGACTTTCTTACAGTGGCTATTGTTTCTCTGGTGCTTGCTCCACAAAAAGAGGCTTGCTTAGGACTCTCTTGCTGCTTCTGATCTTTCTTGTAAGCAACAATGAGATTCCTGAGGAAGAGCCAGCAAGTGGGTGCAAATGCTCCTTATGTCTGTGGTTACAGAGTTTTTATATTCTCATGATCATCCACACTTGGCCTTTAGGAATTCCTTAAAATTTTCAAATGGGGCACCTGGGTGGCTTAGTCAGTTAAGCATCTGACTCTTGATTTCAGCTCCAGTCATGATCTCAGGGTCATGAGATCAAGCCCTGCCTCTGGCTCTGCCCTCGGTATGGAGTCTGCTGGAGATTCTCTCTTTCTCCCCTTCCCTCCTCAAATAAAAAAATTAAAATCAAAAAATTTTTTTCAATCAAATTCTTCTTACTAGTTTCAGTGACATCCAGTAGCATCTCTCTTGGGCCGTGCTTGTGTTTTTCTTGGATTTCAAACTTCCTTGCAACCTCAAGATTATGATTAGTTTAAGAAAACCTGAAAATTTGAAGATTTTTTTGGGTTCTTTTCTGGTTATTATAGGATAGGAGTGATTTTTTTTCTATTATGCTACATCCTAAGTGGAAATCAGAAGTTAAGTATGCGAGGGACACCTGGGTGTCTCAGTTGGTAAAGTGTCCAACTGAGGTCATGATCTCAGGATTGTGAGATAGAGCACTGCATCAAGCTCCATGCAGGATGTGGAGCCTGCTTAATATTCTCTCTTCCTATCCCTTTGCTCCCTGCTCCCTTAACCTCTCTTAAAAAAGAGAGACACCTGGGGCACCCCACTCAGCAGGGAGTTTGCTTGAGATTCTTTCCCACTGCCCATTCCCCTGCTAACATTCGCTCACTCTAAAAATAAATAAATAAATATTTAAAAAATTCAGTGTGTTAGAGAAATTTTGTAACAATTTTATACTATAATCTTGTTTTAAAACTACAGGTATGCATGCTCCTTTCATTAGTTTTCTGATATAGCACATCAGAGGATATTTGTTCTATGACAGAATTACCCTGGATAAAAACATTGTATTGGGGGCACCTGGGTGGCTCAGTGGGTTAAAGCCTCTGCTTTCGGCTCAGGTCATGATCTCAGGGTCCTGGGATGGAGCCCCACATTGGGCTCTCTGCTCAGCAGGGAGCCTGCTTCCTCCTCTCTCTCTCTCTGCCTTGTTGTGATCTGTCTGTCAAATAAATAAGTAAAATCTTTAAAAAAAAAAAAAAAAGAACATTGTATTGCTTATCCTTCCAGTGAAGTTTATCCTCAAATTCCATTCTCTCTGATCGAGTGAAGTTACAAAGAAAATGCTTCTTCCAATTGTTGCTTTGTCTCTTTCTCACTCTATAATCTTGTCTTTGTCTTCTGTTTCTTAGGCAATTTATTGTTTGTAGCACCAATCACATGCTTTCCCGTTTGGACTATTATTTGCAAGATATTCCACAAAAAAATATTATGCAGTTATGCTGATTTCTAGCACAGTCTCCCTGCACTATGAGCTGAGCTGTGAACAATGGGGCCCAGGATCACAGTGAAGGCTTGGTTCTCCCTCGGCAAGTAACTTAACAGTTTTGGGGTTTAGTTTAGTTTCTTCTTTTCTGGTTTTCCTTTTTCTCACTGGCTGCTCCACAGTCTCTTTGGCTGATTCCTCCTCATCTCACCAATCTCTTAAACTGGAGTGTCTCAGGAGTGAGTCCTTGGATAACTTCTCTTTTCTATCTCTTCTCCCTCCCTTGGTGATTTCATAGCCGAATGTCTTTAAATATCATCTATATACTAACAAGTTGAAAATTTTTATTTCCAGCCCTGACCACACTGTCAACTTTAGACTGATTTATTTAAGTCCCAACTGAGTAAATATGCTTGACTTTCTCATAGACACCTAGGTTTTAGCCTGTCCAAAACTAAGCTCCTAAATGCCTTCTGTCCTAAAGTCTTTCTCAACTCCATTTAAGACAACTTCGTGTTTTCACTTAGGTCTAAAAACCTGGAGACATTTGTAACTCCTTTTTTTTTTCCTCATAAATCTCACATTTGGTTCATCAGCAAATACTTTGAGCTCTACATTTGAAATTTATGAAGAATTTTTATGTCTCTATTTTTCTCTCTCACATTTTCTCTCATCCAGATTTAAGCTACCATTGGATCTCCCATTCAGATTGTTGGTATAATGCCCTAACTGATCTTTCTGCTTTCACCTCTTAGAATATTCTCAACAAAACACTCATCCTTTTTAAATAGAAATCAAGTCTTATCATTCCTCTGCTGAAAAACCTCCAATAGCTTACTGTCTCAGAGGAAGCACCCACATTCTCTCTATAAGGGCCTATATATCTACTTCACTTATCTCTGCCTTCACCTTTTACTCTTTCCTGTCTGCTCATCTTCCTACAGCCACAATGGCCACACATGTCTCTTTCTCTGGGCCTTAACGCTTAGAGTTCCTTAAACTAGTAATGTTCTTCCCCCAGATTTCTGAATGACTTGCCACCTCCCTTTCTTCAGGTCTTTATCCTAAAGGAAAAGCTTCTCTGTCCTCTGAGATTGTTACTCTTCCCCACCTTAAAACATTCTATGTGCTTCCCTACATTACTATCTTCTACAGCATTTATCACCATCTGTATTAGTCAGCTTAGGCTAGGTGATGTCTCAACAACAAACATTGCCCAAGTCTCAAAGACTTTAAAATAATAAAACATACCTGTTGGTCAAGTACATAGCTACTGATTATGATCAGGGGCCTCTGTTCTTCATAGTCTTTGAGGACCCAGGCTCCTTCTGGTTATTTGCTTCCCTATGGAAGGGGAAAAACAGATTTAGAGGTTAGAACACCAAGAGTCTAATATGTTGGTGTGGATGTCCCTGTTGCCCACAAGCTCCTGGTGAGAATTAAGTACATGATTATGATTAATTTCAATGAAATGGAAACATACACTCCTTTCATGTGCCCAGAATAAGAAGGGAATTGGATCACCAAGAAACAGCAGTAGTATTTGTCCCATCATCTGACATACATATATCTTATTTATGATTTATCTCTTCTCACTAGAATGTAAGCTCAATGAAAACATGGCTTTTTGTTTGTTTTGTTCATGGCCATATTCTCAGCTCGTAGAAGAGATTTGGGCATATTCTAGATCCCTAATACATTTGTTGAATGAATGAATGAATGATATAATGTTTAAAAATCTACCATATAGGTATGACAATAGATGTAAAAGATCCCATGTGTGAAGTATTGTCAATAGTATTACTTACTATTGTTGTATAATTCTAATTAGAAAACATTTGTGAAAAGGAAAGTATTGAAAAGTTATGAAAATAATGGAGGATTCAAGCAGAAAAGTCTAACTTAAAATTTTATGAAGAAAGAAATAGATCAAGCATCTGACCAAATATGGCCCCCAGTAAGTTGATAAATGTAATGGAAATCTAATATTATTTATAGGAAGGGTGGAGGTGAGGTCACACAGTGAACATGTTACAAAGGAGAACTGGATCAGCACAGTCACTCATGATAGTAAAGTTTATCTTCATTTTTTAAAAAGTCCACTCATCATCTTCAAGGAAAGAGAGTCTCTAGGGCCAGTCCTATGCCCCACCCTGCTCAGATGATGCCATTGTGACACTTGTCTGACATGCAATGAGTGTACTGCTTGGCCTTTTTTCAGGGCTGGAGCCTTGTTTCTTTCTTGGGCTAAATCTGTTGTTTGTCTGGGCAGACAACAAGCTCTTTGAGCTAGAACTATGCAGCATGGATTCTCCACACCAAAACTGCCACCACTCTCTGCCTGATGACACCTGTTTATTGCTGTGTACTTATGGATAACCTTTACTGAGTTTATAAGGGAGACATGTCCTGGTTTCCCTGCCCAGTCACTTGTCAGACAAGCTGTACAATTCCATAAAAAATAAAAACAAAGTTTTAAAAAAATGGAAGAAATGACAAACACATTTTACGTTTGCCCGGGGCTTTGCGGAAATGTGCCATTTCTGATAACGTTGAGAGCTGCTGATAGGCATTTCCATGTGTGCTGTTGGGTCATGTGGATTTTTATGACAATTTATCTGGCACTTTAATTGGGGCCCAGAAGTGTGGAAGAAGAGAGTTCACTGTGCCTTGAGCAGTAACGCAGACAACTAATATTTTTTGGCCCCCTAAACGGATTAAAATGTTCATGCTAAGATTATTGCGTGCAGGGTATCTGGGTGGCTCAGTCCATTACGCGGCAGCCTTCAGCTCGGGTCATGATCCCAGGGTCCTGAGCCCGCATCAGGCTCCCTGCTCAGTGGGGAGTCTGCTTCTCCTGCTCCTTCTGTTGTTTCCTACACTTGTGTTCTCTGGCTCTCTCTCTTTCTGTCAAATAATCTTTTTTTAAAAAAAGATTATCTGGTGCAGATTATTTACTAAGATTACATGTAATATAAAGGCTTGTGGATCTGTGGGTTTTGTGTTGCCTCTTACCTCCTTGAAGGGAGCAGCTAAAACTTCTACCGTAATTCCTTACCATAGCCAGTTTATTGCTACTTCATTTATTTTGTTGCATAATTCATATTTAAATTATAACAGTGAAGGACAGAGGAAAGGAAAAAGAATGAAAAGAGGTTCCTAAGGAATGTCCATTCTAAAAGTAAATATAACAGAGGAATTTAGGACGAGCGTGTAAATGAAAATGATACTTAAATTGATTCGAAGTGATTCCGTGACCAATAGCTAGCCAGTGAAATTCCATCCAAAGGGTAATTCCAACATTTCATGATTCCTAGCTCTTTTCAGCCTTTTTATAATTTTGCCAAAAAATCAGAGTTGTTGCCTTTTTGGCTTGAAGTTAATGCTTCCTGTTTGTATTGCTGGTTCCAAGGTTTGGTTAAATATGTCACAATAGAAAATAGCAATAAGTCTTTGAAATGACCACCGCATGGTTTCTAAAAGGCAAATATCCCCTGGATATCTTAATACTGTGTTTGAGAGGAAACTCTTCTGATGAAAACCAGAAATGCAGTGCCTTGGATCACTGTTTCTGGGCCTTTATTAGATGAACTAGTGTTTAGCAGGGAGAAGGATTCTCAGCTCATCCTAAGAACTAATCCACAGCCTGGCTCTGCTGTATCTGTCTAGTGTCATTGTGAGTGAGCAAGAGAATTGACACAGTTGCTTTAAAGCCCCTTCCAGTTCCAAGATTCCAAGGAACTGTGAACATCATACTTCTCTTTCAACCAAACTGGCCTATTTGTAACTATAGGCAGGGTTTATAGTTTAATAAGGGTTTCTGTTTCTGTCATTTCCAACCTGAAGTGCTCTTCTAGATTCTACTCTTCATTTGACTCTTATTTTTGAGGCTCGGTTGAAGTCCCCACTTCCTCATGGACCTTTCCCTGGAGAGTAATCTCTATTTCCTGTAAATTCAATACATGGCAAACATTGCTTTGTACAGCAATAGTCTCTCCAACCATCTGGTTATCTCCTCAAGGGCAAAAAAAAAGTAGTATTACTTTCTCTAAGATGTGTTGCTGAAAGTGCCTTCCTTCATGGCTCAGAAAACTCTTTTCTTCCTTTGCAAATGTAACACTCTGGGCATAGCTTTTAACATCCTTTAGAGTTAGTACTTAGAGATCAGTATCCCTCATTACTGAAAATCCTTCATTTCTGAAGTGCAAGATGGAAAATGTCTTACTCATCTTTGCATGCATACTATTCAGCTTGTGCCTGGGATGTTATTTTGTCAAAGTCTATCTTCTTTCCCATTTATGATGATAGTTTTATTTAACTTCTATGCTGCGAGCATTCAGGAGTCATCTACTGTTTTGGTGCTAGTGGTAGAGGGGGTGAAGGGGTACCATAACAAAGCAGGATTGCATGATTATTCACCTGGAAATATTAGGAAGGATAGATTGGAAAAGTGGTGTGTTTGGTAATCACAAAATATGGGTAATATTGGATGGTGTTTTCAGGCTAACTCTATGAAAATTCTGATGAGGCCATCCTATGTGGGGGTCTGGGAGAACTATATTTGAAGAATGAGAAAAACGTGATGCAGGTGCCTGAGACTATGGCAGAAGAAGGGGAGTAGGGAAAGCAGAGAAGCAAATTAGTTTTTGAAGATTCCGGTGGTTGGGTTTTGGTGTCCTCAATGACCGTATCAGTAGTCCAGGAAGTCTGGAGGACTAAAACTGAGTGAGTATTCAGAAATAGAGTAGCAGATTTCAGAGTAAGCTAAGTTACATAGTAGTTAATGGTTGTCTTATTGAAGACTTGGGTGCAAAGGAGTTGTCTAAAGGAACAAAATATTCAATCTAATGAATTGCCAAGTTATGAGGGTTAGAAGAGGAAGAAAAGTAAAGGAGAGAGCTGGAGAAGTGGTAGAAAAATCAGATCGAGAATACCATTGTGTCACACAGTGAAACCAAGATGGGTGCATGGGTGGGTGTGGGTGGCTGGGTGTGTGTACACCTGGAAGCAAATGTGAAAGCACATGCATTGAGGAGGTCAAAAGTGTTAAATGTTACAGAGAAATTATGGAGAATGGAAACTTAAATGTCTGAAACAGGGAATTCTCTAATCTGTATTAGACTTGTCTCAAGACCTTTCTAGAATCACTGAAACCATTGAAATTGTTCTAATGCTACTGTGGGAAATAACAGATTTTTAGCTGCTCTTCCATGAATAGTGGTTATCAAGGTAAGTGGGAAGAGTTAGTCCAACATTGCTCATTAGAGAGAACCGAGGTGCATCTCTTCATCCTTAGTGGGGGTGGAATTTAGCATGCTTGGTTTAGCATCATGACCTCTGGCCATGCTGTCCCAGCTTCATAAAACTGGGCATCAGGTGACCCTGGATGACTAGTACAAGATGCCTGGAATAGGATGGACACCATAGAACTTAAGCGAATATATTTTTTAATGTTTCGAAACCTTAAAAATAACTCCCCACTCAGAAGAAAGATTTCCATGTAGAAATGATATGAAATGGCATCAGATGTTTATGATCTTCTATTAATTTTAAGTTAGAAGGTGGATGGAAAGACTGTTTTAAACAAGAGGTTTTGGTAGCACAGACCATATCCAGTGTCTTGGGGAACAGATTATCACAGACATCAGCATACAAACATACCACTTTAATTTTTATCAGTTTGACATTCTCTTCCTCCTGTTTTCTGGACAAGACCTTCTTGACATTCAAGACTTGACTCACTTGTCATTTTTCCTATAATGCCATTCTTGACCCTTCCCTTTCTAATCAGTCAGCATTCCTCTGAATTATCTCAGCTTGAGGCTTGTTCCTCTATGTAGAATTTATTGAGTGTATTGAGTGTGTTGAGTGTATTGAGTAATTGAGTGTGAGTAATAACTCTTACAAGTTCATATCCTCCACTATAATGCATTTTCTTTGAGGAGGCTCATTTGTATATTAGCAATGATTCCTATCAAGCACAGTATTACTCATTTAAGAAAAGTATTGTATGTGGTTGTTCATTAAAAAAATGTTTATTAACTATTCTCTCTGTGCCAGTGACCATGTCCTTGCGTAGTTTAGAATCACATGTAAGTTATGTCTTTATTTACAGAATGAATATTTGGTTGAAATGCAAAGAACTTTAAAAATTCAAAGTAGAGCCAAATTGAAAGGAAAACAAGAATCAGGTCACATCAGTAACAACGATCACTGAGTTGTACAGTTGTACTGGTTTTGTTAAAGAATTTTCACTAATCTTACCAACAACTCTGAGACAGTAGCTGTGTAGGATTAATACTATTTTATAGGGAAGAATGTGGCATTCAACCATTAAGTTAACTATTTAAATAACTAGGACAATTGTGGGTTTAACTTGGGACTTGAACAAAGGTATTCTGACTCCAAACCCTCTGTTTTCCCACTAACAGTCCTCTCTTCCTAAAATACCATTCTTCATAGGAGCAGACAGAGAATCTCAGGGACATAGAAATATCGTCACCCCCACAGCCCGAAGATGTTAGCAGTAATCTCACAAACAATACAATGAGTTTATCTAATTGTCAATGGATTAAATATGACAGATCTCAAATGTGATTAAAAAACAAATAGGCGCAAACTAGTTACACAAACTTTATAAGATCAAGTTCTCATCTCTAAAATGAATACCAAATTTTGCCAAAATAAAGCCAATTGTGAAATTATTGAAATAATAAATTCTACTAACTCACAGAGCTGAAATGGCATGTTTATCTATTATCAAAGGAAGATTCCTATGAATAATTAAAAGATAATGTGGTCGGTAAAAATGAGTATAGAGAAGTATATTTATGTTAAGGAAAATGCAGGTTATAAAACATCACTCAAAATATAATCTTCTCTTTGTAAGTTGTCATATTTGTCATACCCAGGAAAAACGTATCTGGAAGGAGATACTAAAAATCTTTACCAAAGTCATCACTGTGTATTGGATAATGGGTAGTTTTTAAAACAAATTTTAAAATTTTAAAAAACAAAAGTTTTTAAAACAAATTTTAAAACAAAGTTTTTAAAACAAATTTTATCTCTTTTGCAACTCTTTAATTTTGTTAACTAGAATAAATGTGTATCATCTGTATAATTTTTAAATTAAAAATCCATGCAGGGATTATTACTGGGGTAGGTGGGAAGGAGGTGAAAATGTGACAGGCAGCGGAATAGGAAATGTGCTACCAGCCTGGGATGGAGTGCAATAAAGGAATAATTTGGGAAACACAGAATTATAGTAAGTTTTAATTCTTCTCAGGCATACTTCTTGGGCTGTTCCTGCCAATAGAGTCAATTAGAGCCAGTTGCTTTGTTTTCATTTAGCTTTTGGCTAAAGAATAGAATTAATAACAATTGCCTTTTTTGTTTGCTTTTTAAAGAGAGGTAAGCTTTTATTTCCTTGTCTTGCAAATAAATCTGGCTGAGTTGGTCACAATAACAAATGATTTTAATAACATATCTGATGTTTGCGGGAGGGACCTATATTAATGGTGGTCCAGTTAAACTGTAATCTATGTGTAAAGTATCTTTGATTTCTTTCATTAAAAAATAGCATATTTTTTCCTACTTAAAACAAATTTTGCTCTGAGCATTTTACTTGAGTTGCTTGTTGCTAAGGGCATGTGAGACAAGATTTCTACCATGTGGATGTATTTTAGAAGTGTCTAAGATTTAAATTTTGTATTATTATTCATTCCTCAAACTGGGTATGTGCTTGTGTGTGTGTAGCTTAGTGGAGGAAAATACTTTAAAATTGCTTTTAAAACAATGACAGGTCTTTTAATGTGGCCTACAGGGACCTCTTTCTTCCTTTGAATTGTCACTGTGTGCCTCTTGTCCCAATACTCCCCAGCTGCACTGACCTTCTTTAGTATCTCTAAAGGCACCAATTACTGTTTCTGCCCTCTGTCCTCACCCCAGATGTACACAGAAACTTTGACTAACTTCTACCCACCCTTTATCTATGTCACTTCCTCGAGTCGTAGGAGTTGGGGATCTCTAGAAAGGCTGGGCACCTCTGCAGTGCAACACTAGTATCCCTTTTGTCTATTTCCTGGTAGCAATAAGCTACCTTGTCAGGTATTTTTTTTTTTTTATCAGCTTCAGAGCTGCTGTTACCTCACAGTTTACTATCTCAACTTCAACTTACTTTGGTTCTTGATTCTGTCTCCTGGCCTCTTTTCCTCTACTTAAAACCAAATGGATTCACCCCATGCTAGGAAATGGTGTAACCAGTGGGAATTGACCTATTCCCATTTTCAGCGTCTACAGGACAATCTCCTGTGCATAGTACTTGGAATACTCAAAGGACGATCTCACTTCTTCGTCTCCCAGTTTAGAATTTGGAATGGAGTGGGAGCAATTCATCACATCTCTGAAGCTCTAAATGCAGGAAAAAGAAAAAAAAATGTCACATAAAAAAGAGTTATGAGGAAGACTTTCTTTTTATTTCTATAATTTTAGGTCAAGATTTTACCCCAAATAGTGCATCCAGTTAAATTTTATTAACATTTGATAAATATTATGGAATCCTATTTTAAGTGCCTAGACTTAAACTTGAGTCCCATCCACCATGCAGGCTGGGATATTTTGATAATGTCAGACTGGAAGGCCAGGATTTCAAGGCAAGTTGGCTTGCTTTTTCTCACCTAGAAAATGTTACATGAATCACAAACTACCAGAAAAGTTAACAATAAGGCATATTTTATTAATACTGAAAAACATTTAGAAATTCAAAATGTTTTAATTCTGTACAAATTTTAATTCATTGGAAAAGAAACAATGACAAATATTATCAAAATAATAATACATCCCCAGTTACCATAGTTTGTACTATACAGGTTCTTCTGACTATGTAGATAAATAGCTAAGTCATTTGGTTCACAAGGCCAGAGTTGATAACTAATTTCACTTTAATTTTAGGTATAAATAGGAATAAAACCAGTCTCTCCAGAACTGGTTAATTCTCTGCTTGACAAATATTTGCATAATTGGTATTGGCTAAGAAATTCTTAAAGTGGAAATGTCTAGAAGACAACTTGGTAATTTATCTTGTATCGTAGTCATTGCTATGAATGTCAGTAACTATCTTACTATTTTGCAAAAAAGCTCATGTCTTGCATTTGGGATAAATTAAAGTTGCTATGTTTTAGATAATTATTGTAACAAGTTAAGTGGTCTCATTTCATTAATGACTACAGATAGAAATCTCAGAGTTTATTGATTTTATTATAGAAAACATTATATAACATATATTTAGTGATAGTGAAAAACAATATAGCTCATTTTCTGGATGTTCACAACTTGGTGTTGTCCTCAGGCAAGAGTAATATTTATAATCTTAAAATAATACAAAAATGGAAAATTTTGCCAATTTATTAAAAATTTAAACATAAAGTTACCATACTACCCAGCTATTTTACACCTAGGTATTTATCCAAGATAAATGAAAACATATGTCCACGCAAATACTTGTAGCATTATTCATAATAGCAGCATTATTCATAATAACCCAAAACTGGAAGTAATCCAACTATTCATCAACTGAGGAAATGGATAAACAAAATGTGACCCACAAAATGAAATGTTATCGAGCAATCAAAAGTGAACTAATGGGGCACCCGGGTGGCTCAGTGGGTTAAAGCCTCTGCCTTCGGCTCAGGTCATGTCCCAGTGTCCTGGGATGGAGCCCCACATCGGGCTCTGTGCTCTGCAGGGAGCCTGCTTCCCCCTCTCTCTCTATAGAAAAAAAAAAAAAAGTGAACTAATGATACACCATGGATGAATGAATCTCATAAACACCATACCACCTGATAAAAGCCAGACACAAAGACTATATTTTGTATAAATCCATTTATATTAAATTACAAGAAAAGCAGAAAGCAGACCAGTGGTTGCTTGGAGCTAAGAGTGGGAGTTAAGTGTATGCCTGTTGACTACAGATGGATACAGGGGAAAGTTTTAAAATGATGGGAATGTTCTCCAATTGGATTGTGGTAGACTTAATAAATTCTAAAATTTTCCAAAAATTACTGAATTTAAAAAAATTATTTACAATAGGTGAATATTATGGTGCATGATTATATATACCTCACAAACTGTTAAAAATATTTGTGACAGTCACATACATTCCTTCTATATGTCTGTGAAACTATTTTCTTTTTCATATTTGTTAAATTTTGGGAGTTATATAAAAAATAAATATTATCTGGAAATTATTAGCATAGTATTTCTATAAACAAATTCATTTTCTGTTTTATTTTCCTGCATTTTAACAGGAATATATTATTTTGTCTGGATGAAGTGTTAGAGATATCCTTGAACATAAGAATGAAAATGGATTTGGGATTCTCTAATTAATTAGAGGATTAATTAGAGAATTAATTAGATTATTAATTAACAACCCAGGTCAAACACAGTGAAAGGCAAAGTTGATATCAGAACCCCTCTATTAGAATGTAATGACTTACTTTGGGGTCATTAGCACGTGGCTCTTCCCAGAGACTCATAAGTCTCATGACCCACCCTGCCTTGTTCATGAGGCTACATGATCAAACTGTCCTGATGGTTTAGCCATTGTCTTCTAGTATATGGAAGGCTTTTGAAACTGTGAAATCTCAAAATAAGCAGCTGTAAATCATCAGCATTGGGTATTTATTAACTGAACAAACTAAAATTCATGAAGATTTCAAACATCTAAACAATGATGGCAAATGAAACCGTTTATTCTAGCTACATCTCTTGTTTTTATTTGCGAGACTTTGCAGTAAAAGCAAGATTTATTTAAGAAAGTTTTATTAGTGCTTAGACAGTTTTTTACGAGATGGGAAACTTTTCATTTTTATCAAGAGTATTTCTGATTTACTCCGTGAGACAATGTTTTCACAATGGAAATATGTGATCTTGTATGTGGAGGATTTCCTACAGTGTGGGTGGAAGTTGTACATTTTCCGCTTTGTCCTATAAAGTAGTACTTTGATTAAACTTGATTTCTACTTAGTGGAATTTAACGTATGTTAGTACTGAAGTTATTGAGAGTAAGGGAAAAAAAAAAGGAGTATCGGTCCTTTTGGAAAATTGACCAGTAGAGGGAAAATAATCCAAATGACCGTTTACCTATTTTTTGGTACTAGATCAAAATGAGATTGTTAGGACAAGCAATTTTTTAAATGGCACATGTTTAAACTTAACCACTTTTGTATCAGTGAATAATACTCTTAGACATAGGAAAGTCAATATTACACTTTGTTGTCAAAAGGTCACTGGTGGGAGCACCTGGGTGGCTCAGGCATTAACTGTCTGCCTTTGGCTCAGGTCATGATCACAGGGTCCTGGGATCAAGGCCCACGTCAGGCTCCCTGCTCAGTGGGAAGCCTGCTTCTCCCTCTCCCACTCCCCCTGCTTGTGTTCCCTCTCTCACTATCTCTTTCTATGTTAAATTAATAAATAAAATCTTGAAAAAAAAGAAGTGCCTGGCATTTCATTAGCTGGGAGTGAGAGGGAAAGATATCCAAGATACTATGTATCAGTAACTAGTATTCAGCATTCTGGTGAAAATGAAATCATTATATAGTTTTATCTGCATTTACTGTTAGTAATTTAAGTCTTAAAAATTAAGCAGCTATTATAAATAACAGAGTATAGTTTTATCTTTCTGGCAAATAGTATAAGGTGAATAAATATCTGGAAAGAAAAAAATATATATATATAATTTTCCTTTGTTCTCAGTGAAAATTTTATTACAGTATAATCAACATTTTAAAAAACAGTAAATCAAGAGAGGTTGATACTCTGAAGACACAGGAATATTTTAAAATGTTGACTTTAATAATTATCTGAATAGTGCTCAGTGAAAATAACAGCAAAACCACTATTGATGTGTGCAATAAAACTTACAAATCTCCAAAACATTATGATGCAAGAAGTCACTTGAATTAAGTGCAAGAAGCCTTACCTAAGAGTACATATCATAGGATTCCATCTCACTGAAATCTATAACGGGTAAAATTAATCTATGGCTTTGTAAAAATCAGAACAAAAGTTGTTTTGTTCTGGGGTGGAAGCATGGGGTGGAAATAGACCAGTAGAGGAATGAGGAGACTTTCTAGGTGAAGGTAATATTCTAAATCTTGTCTAGGTTTGGGTTGCATAAATATATGGCAGTTGGAAAAATCAGCCATGTAGAGTTAAGATTTATGTATTTTCTTATATATAAATTTTACCTCAAAAAATGTACTGAATTCTAGTTAATGATATACCTACTGAATTTGAGGAGTGAAGAATACTGAAATATAATTTATTTTGAAATCCATTTAAAAATAAGATGGATTGATGGATGGATAGAGAGGTAGATAAATATGATGAAAGAGATAGATTAAGATTTACATCATTGTCTCTGGACGGTGGCTCTATGGATGTGTATTGCATGATTCTTGCAACATTTCTCTGTTTGAAATTTTTTTTGTAAAGTTTTTTTTTATTTATTTGACAGACAGAGATCACAAGTAGGCAGAGAGGCAGGTAGAAAGAGAGGGGGAAGCAGGCTCTCCGCTGAACAGAGAGCCCGATGTGGGGCTTGATCCCAGGACCCTGGGATCATGACCCGAGCCGAAGGTAGAGGCTTTAACCCACTGAGCCACCCAGGTGCCCCAAAATTTTTTATAATGTTAGCTCATCATACTTCTAAATCTTTAAATAGATTGGTCAAATACATATAAAGCCCTATAACTGATGTTAGAAGCCAGAGAAATTTTCCAAATATTATTAAACATTTTACAAGTCTCCAGAATTTATAATTCTAGAACACTCTAACAGTTTGTTCACAGATCAAAAAATATGTATAATTCTCATGGTAGGAAATTTAATAGCTTGGCAGCTGAGGTCTTTTTTTCTCTGATACTGTATATCTGTAAATCTCTTTCAGAAGAAATTGGGCCCATGAATTTTATTTATTTTCAAAGAGTTATGGTTCCCAAACCTGAGTATGTGTCGGAATTACCCAATTTGCTAAAATACAGATTGCTGCCTCCATCCCAAAGTTTCTGATTTGAGATGTCTGGAGTGGAGTCTGAGAATGTATACTTCTAGCAAGTTCCCAGCTGATGCAGATGCTCTAATGGGGGTTGGGGGGCGATTCTTTGAAGAATCCTGGTCTGGAACCTATCCTTCCTTCCATCCAGAATACCAATTGTTATCACTCCTTACTTTACATAGCAAGAGAATTAAGCAGATCAACTCCAGAGATTTCATGAAAGATCAGAAAAGAGCAAAAAAGAAGAGAAATGAGTTTTGTTAAGTCTTTTAGCATGTTTGATTTCTTTTTATTTTATATGTATTAAAAACAATAAGAATATATGAATTATCTAAAGTAGTAGGAAAAGTATTATAAAGTAGACTTTGAGATCTACTTCCCTACTTGCATTTGGCATATTTTCATGTAATGAAAACAATTTTTGTCACTAGCTTAACAAAGCTAAGGGGACACTTTCCTTGTACATCCTTTATCCCTCTTCCATCAGATTTAGAGTTCCTCTGTTGTAGCCACATGGTACTAATTGCAGAAATAATGTTGCACTGAAATCAATGACTTACCCATCTGCCTAACTTACTAGACTGCTTAATCTTTGTGCTGTGACAGATCATATTTGAATTGGTATCACTAATGCCTAGTGTCTGATAGTGAAGGAATAAAGTGAAAAGCAGATGAATGGATATACATATTTCCCAAGGCAAATGTGGAATTTATTTAGATTTTGTTGAAGTTAACCATGTCACTGCCCCCCTTTCCTTATAGCAAATATGTGGTTATTTGTTGCATATGGTTGCCCCCCACCCCCAACATGCTCCAGAGTTTAAAGAGTAATTTTAGGAGAATTAGATAGAGGGTGTGTATGCAAGTGACAACAGCGTATATCTCAGGATGAGATTTTTCCCTAAGAGTAAAAGGCTGTTGACTTAGAAGGTAGTCTATGAAAAGTAATTTTCTTGCTTGGCTGTTGGTTGGGTTACAAGATAGGTAATGAAGTTATTGCTCCTTTGGTAAAACTATTAGTCCTGCCAAGTGGTGCTGAAATGTCAACGTTGGGAGGTTCAGTCTGTCTCATTCAGTCATCCAAAGTCACCAGACGGTGAAGTATTGGCCTGAGGAATCAGGGCACTGGGAATTCTGACCAAGGTGGAAACTGTGGTTGTTTTAGCTGAAATGGAACTCGCTTATACAAGCAGCTAGGAAAACAGAACTAAAGTGCTCCATTAGGAAGAAAACATTTTCCCTCTCAGATTTCTAGCAAAATGTCATTTCTTTCTAAATTCAATAGTAAACATTCTCCAGGTATTTGGAGACCATAATATCCTAATAAAGTTAACTAGTCGACACCTGGGTGTTATGGCTCAATGGCAACTATTTGGATGTGGCTTTATAAAGGGAGCTCTTCCGGTGAACCAGGACTTTTTATTTCCTAAACTCTGAAAGTACATGTTACATGCAGGAACATGTCTTCCAATGGCAAACTCCCCACAAGGCATTGGAGAGAGAACATGCTGTTCTGCTTGCATTAGAGCAGAGATCACGAATCTTTGTAGGTTGTGCTTCGGGCTCACATCAAGTGTGTATGTGTCAAGTTCAGAGTTTTTTTAAAGGCCCCCATTCCCACACTCTGGCAGCTGTTCATGTGCCTTATGGGACTTCTACCCAGTTTTTTCTGTGCTTTTTAAAAAATGACGTTTTTTTCTGTAGTTTTATAAAAGTCTCGTTTTATATATATCTCAACTATTTTCCCTTGTGCTTTTAGACTTGAGTTAATAAAACACAAGTAGGGATGCCTGCTGTTCATCTCTAAAGCTGGGTGTTACTAACTCACCATTTCCTGAATGCCCCAAATCTCTTTTAATCTGTTGTTCTTATTTAGATTTCTGATTCATCACCTGAATTGTATATATTGAAGGATGCAATTTCATTTGTACATTAGAAACCACAATGTCCAAAATGTTTGTGACTGAGCTCCTATCCTCTTTACATAAGGCATCCTTGCCACCCATATCCCTTATTACCAGTGTCAGCAGAATCAGAGGGCAGGGAAGATATAAATCAAAGGCCTGAGGCAAGAAGGGTGGGCAGGAGCAGTCTGAGGCCTATAGGAAGAATTTAGAGAATTTCAAGATAGTTACCCTTATCAAATCACCCATTTTTGTAAGTAGCGACTATTTCTGCATGGTCTTTGCGAGCGTGGTTAATGTATAGGGCCATAAATAGATGGTTTGAATGATGCCATTTAGAGTTCTGCAATGCACGACTCAAGCAACTGTCAGTGGTGTCCCTATTTCTGGAAGATGTGTTGTAGAACTGCCACGTGTTTACTGCACACTAGCTCTTTGCAAGCTCTCATTAATTCTCCATTGGGTCTTGGTAGAACTTCATTCCCAAAGAATTGGGAAGAAAGTGACAGAGAATCTGTGGATTTTGAGAAGGAATTTCATTCTGGAAGCAGAGATCCAGGATACCATGAGATAAATGGGATTGATGATAGATGGAATACAATAAATTGAAATTTTAAAAGGATTTTTTAAAAAGATTTTATTATTTATTTATTTGACAGACAGAGATCACAAGTAGGCAGAGAGGCAGGCAGAGAGAGGAGGAAGCAGGCTCCCTACTGAGCAGAGATCCCGATGTGGGGCTCGATCCCAGGACCCTGAGACCATGACCTGAGCCGAAGGCAGAGGCTTTAACCCACTGAGCCACCCAGGTTCCCCTTAAAAGGACTTTATAGGAACTATTTTGTGAGAACATTTAATTATATTTCTGCATATACACAACCAGGACAAGGCAATTTAATGCCTCTACCTATCTTGTCTGGCATGCCATCATGTCACTGCAGAATGGGTCATGCCTTTCTTTATCTTCATAACCACTTTACACAGACTCTCTTCTAATGGAAAGCTGTACAAGCATCTTGCTATTACAGCACTAGTGGAAGTAGTTTTTATAATGTCTAATTGTATTTAATTGATAGAAACATTTAATCTTTATTCTCCTTAAAATATTTAAAACTGCCATGCTTTTTTTTGCTATGGAAAGTTTCCACTCATATCACTGGCTTTCAGTTTGTTACTGTTTTTGGTAAGAAAATCCATGCTATAGACTACAGACAACACGTTTCTATTCAAAGATCAGAAACAACTGAAGATTCTTGTATAATTGACTTTGGCCACTCCCTTCATACTGTGGTTGCCACAGGAAAATTAATGAGACTCCATATGGATATTTTTCCCCTTCAACACGTTTCCTTGGATCATAGTACCAGGAAAGGGAGTCCTTTGAGTACCAAGCCTGTTATACGATCTTTTTTTTGCTCTCTAAGAATTAAAGCATATGTTAAATTATTGTCAAGTCTTATGTTAAAATTATGTTTTGTATAACTTAACATTACAGTTTAATTAAATATAATTTATGCCATCAAATATGGTTTTTGGAAGCTTTTGAATGCATTGTCAGACAGTGACTTCTCTGCTTAATATGTAAACTGAAAATGTGACCATAAAGGCATTGGAATGTTTTCCACCTGCAATCCATTATGTAAGAAGAATATGTAATATATTTGAAACTTTGACTTGTCAGTTCTAGGAAGATAATCATGGCTAAAAAGGACTTGCTGATTTTATATATGTACCATTTGTTGAATGTAAATAATAATATTAGGCACCATTAAAACTATTTCACTAGTTGCTATAATGGCAAGAGGATTGAATGACCTTCCATCAGAGGAAAGTCTTTTATATCTGAGAAAGGCTTGCTACTTTGTGATGAGAAAGGTCCTGCCCATGCTACAGTGATATGATATCATGCCAGACAAGAGATTCACCCATGGTGAATTACATAAGTAATTTGTTCTGTTTTGTTGCTGAGTCCTATCTCATTGTATGGGTAAGCCATAATGTGTTGATCCCTTTAACTACTGATGGACATTTGGGCTAGTTGCAGTTCAGTGGTGCTTTGAATATCTGCATACAAGGCTTAGCATAGCATTATTTTTCATGTTTTCTCAAAAATACCTAGGAATGAAACTGATAGGTTATTTGGTAGTTGTCCAACAGTTTTCACAAGTGGTTATACCACTTAACATTCACATTAAAAATGTATGAGGGCTCCAATTATTTCAAATCCTGCCTAACACTTGTTATGGACAGCCTTTTAATTATCCATTCTTGGGTTGTGGTATCTTACTGTAATTTTAACTTGCATTTCCCTGAAGACGAATGATGTTGAGTAGGAATTGGTAAACTGTGACCCGGCAGCCAACTGCCAATTTTTACAAGTACAGTTGACCCTTGAGCAATATGGGTTTGAACTACACTTGGTCCACTACACACAGTTTTTTTTTAATATATATATAAATACAGTACTATATATGTATTTTCTCTTCCTTATGATTTTCTTAACATTTTCTTTTCTCTAACTTTATTGTAAGAATACAAACATAGAATACATACCACAGACAAAATATGTGTTAATTGACTATTTATGTTATCAGTAAAGCTTCCAGTTAATAGTAGGCTATTAGTAGTTAAATTTTGGGGAGTCAAAACTATATGCAGATTTTTGTCTGTGTGGTGGGTTAGTGTCCCTAATCTCCATATTGTTCAAACGTCAACTATACAATTTTATTGAAACACAGACATGTCATTTTATTTTTTTTTAAAGTTTTATAGTGATAAAACCATGCTGATTCGTTTCTGTATTGCCTATGACTTCTTCCACATGCCATAGCAGAGTTGAATACTGACAACTGAGACTGTATGGCCTAATAACATATTTATTAGCTGGCCCTTTACGGGAAAAGCTTGCTAACTACTAGCCTAGGCACATAAGTTTTGCCTCCTTCAGCCAATCCCTGACTTGAAACTCTTATTAATGTCTTTGATGTATTCTTAGGGACCTGGTGAATATAGATACTTCTATAGTGAGTTCTATCTTGGACCTTGCCAGACATGTCATTTTAATGCTACAGGGCTTGTATTTATTTTTAAAAATTAAAAGAAAATTAATTCTAATTGGATTTTGAAAGACTTTTTCTTTTCTTTTGTTATTTCACTACAGCCCCTTGAACTATTTAGAGATACCCTGGGATGTCGGAAAAAGAGGATTAGAAACAACTATCCTAGATCCAAGGTTCTACTTTATCAATGTGCAATCTTTTTTCAGCCATAATGGTGGTGGTTTCCTGAAATGTTCACATTCTTTATTTTGTCTCACTCTTGATTGGTGTAGGCTTTATTTCTCATAAGATACAGTAAAATGTTTTTCTAGTATTCTTATTACTCTGTACTCTGGGGCTTTTCTGGACAATATATCTGCCATTTTACCTATAAATGTTTTCCTAGTTAAGCTTATATCATATTATATTATTTTTCTATTAACTCTACCTACGTCATTCACCAGAGGTTTTCATACTAACATTGAAAGATAACTGTCATCACATGACTAGTGTTCTAAACCATTAAGCTGGAATTACTCAGAATGAAGAGTAACTTATCCAAGATTAAAAATTATTATAGGATGCATGGAGATATATCCTAAAATATCAGGGGAAATTGTCCAGTAGTATAAAATTGAATACTAGTCCAAACATTCATTTGAAGGAATGCTTGACAAACTTAATCAGATTGAAAGGGCAAAAATCACTTTACCTTTTTGCTGAGAACCAAAAAGACCAGTGGTATAATTACTGAGTAGGTGAAGGGGTGTAGAGAAGACAGAAGATAGAGGGAATCAATATTGGGTGACAATGTGAGCATAGGTGAAAGTGCATTGCCGAATGTGAGAAGATTATACTGGCCAAAAAGAAATAAGATATGTTGAGAAGTAATAAAAGAAGAAGTAATGTGTCAGGAAAATGAAGGGACTTGAATTTCCAGCTTCAAGTAAGCAACTGGGATGATAGTCTCAAAATACTAAGTTTGTGATGCTGCTTTAAGGTAAGATTTGTTTATGTGCATCTCTCTTTCTTTTTGAGGACTTCTAAAAATTTAGCTCCAGAGAGTAGTGTGAATTAGAATTTTGGAGAAAGTGGGTAGTTAAATGCCAATTCACTCAAAAAGTTACATGATGTTGATGTATTTGCTGACATAAATCATTAGTGAAAAGGACAAAGATTGGAGTCATGAAAATTCCCATGTGGAGAAAATGAGAACACTTCCACTTTTGTTGGTCAGTAATTCTGTTTACAACCTTCCTTTTCCTCACTTGGTGCTGCCATCCTTTCCACTTTCCAAGTGGAAGAGTAATGTGGTACATCAGGCCAAATTCTATGAGCAAAGATCTAATGTGATGATGCTGTGACTCTTGGCTCTTAGTCAAACATGAGTGCAGCCCAAGTACACTAATATTCCTTATTCTCTGCTTCCCAACAAGGGGGTGGGTAACAGACCAGCTGTGTTTTAATTTACTGTGGGACCTAACAATCTTCTAAAGTAGTGTAGTGATTCTAGGGTTAATCTAGGCATATAACTAAGGAGGGAAAAATTGGCTTGGACAAAATCTATATTATAGCTGAAGTATAAATCCTCTCTTCAAAATCTAATGAAATTAGGACACAACATTAGCAGTTAGCATCATTTGAGCATTATGGTTTCGGGGTTGGCCTCTCCTTACCTCTCTATTGGGTAATGATGACATTCTCAACAAAAATAGAGCAGGAAGTACAGTTGGTGCGAACTGAGATCCAGTTTTGATCTTGCACTTAACTTGCAGAGTGACAGAGAACGGTGGGCCCTCAATTTCATTGTACTATGAGAGATTTGCACTGGGTGAGCTAAACTAGATGAATCTTCCTTACATTTGGATAAAACACCCAGTATCTCTAGGTTTCAATTTTGCCAGAAATGTGGGAATAACACTTTGAGAATCTTGAAGTTTATGAAAATGTCATCAAATACTTGGAAGTATAAAGAACTATGTACATACCCGGAAATAGTTTTACTGGCTGCTGAGGTAAGACAGTGGTTCCCACAACTTGGTATCCAAGAAGGGGCTAGCTGTATTTTTTCAAAGGCCTATTGGAATCCTTTATGTAGCTATATTGAGGCAGACCAGGCTAATTTTGACTGGAATAGTATAAATTTAGTGTGATGACTTTGGGAAGCCATGCTGTTCAGAGGTACTAACTGGTATTAATGAAGTATAAATCTTATGAATATAATTGATATAAATAAAATGAATCATGAGAAATCAAATGTGGATTACTAAATTAATAAATGCAATCTTTCTAATGGGTAAAATGTTCTAAAAATATTAAATCTCTGTAGAATAAAGAAAGAAAATAATTGAGGTCTATAATTTGCATCTAAAACTCTGGGGCCAGACATGTTTTAGAATTCAGAAAATCCTTGGATTTTAGAAATGTACTAGGTTGTCTGGACCCCTTCAGTGGGGGCTTGGCCAGCACCCCTTAATTAAACATGTTAATATTCCTACAATTAAACATGTGAATAGTTACACAGATTATTCAGTGAGATTTGAGAAAGACTTGGTGGCCTCATATGGTTCAGATTGGGTTTTCTTACCAAATTAGTTAAATACGAATTTACAAAAAAATCTTACAAAGCTGTTTTGGATTTCTGTCTTGTGGCTTAATTAAGTAACCAATTATTGAGCAATTACTATGTGCCATTTGCACTAATCTTTGTAAACAACCCATCAAAGTGGACATTGTTATCCAGTGTTCATAATTTACAAATCAAGAAATTCAGGGTCAAGTATGTTCTGTGAGTAGCCAGAGGCGCCACTGGTAATTAAGTTGGAGAGCTGGTATTTGAACTCTGTTCCTTCTGGTCCCAAAGACAAAAGACAATGTTGTTTACTCACCGCTTGGTCAAGACTTCTGGTTAGTGTGATAATCTGTCCTTGTTGCCTACATAGTTTTAAAAAAAAAAAAGAGCCTTGAAAATTTAATTAAGTTTTCTTCCTTCATTCTGCACAATCTCTCTGGGGAAGTTCATCCAATGATTGTTTAGAAACTGATGACATCCAGATGGATCGGTGTTCTGTTACTGAGCATCACACTTGATTATTCAACCTCCTGGGGACATTTCCATGTAGTTGTCTCATTGACCCTGTGGGCCCCAAAAGAGACCTAAAGATCTTTCTCTTCCGTTTATCTTCTCTCAGAACTCCCTAATCTCCCTAAACTGACCCCCCTCCACCTGTGTCCCTTTGTTTCCAACCCTCTATGTAAATCACTCTCTTGTGAGGATACAGCTGGAGGGCAGCACTGACGAGGCTGGGGGGTTTCAAAGTGCAGTAGTTAAATTTACTGATATGAAATGTCAGATCCTTTGAACATTCCCAGATAATATGCATCCAATGAAGGTTTTGACTATCATGGATACCCAAAGTAGCCTTAAATGTCATCTACCTGCTCAATAATAAATTACCAAATATTAAATCCTAAGATTTTACTTTGTGTTCTAGACTGCTTTCTATTTTATTTAGTTTGGGGTTTTTGGATCTCAGAATTACCCACATTTTAGCAGTTTGGGTAGATGAGTTGGAATATTCAGTAGCTAATTAGATAGCATGTTTTCCAGTAACAATGTCTCTAGCAACTAACCTTTGCCCAAATTTGCCCTGGGATACTAAAGTGGTAAAATAACAGCCCTGTGTTTTGTGTTCCCATCTTTAGGTAAAAGGCCAAGCCTGAAAGTCCACATCAATACCACGAGCGACTCCATCCTCTTGAAGTTCCTACGTCCAAATCCAAATGTAAAATTAGAAGGTTTTCTCTTGGGATATGGCAGCAACTTGTCACCAAACCAGTACTTCCCTCTTCCAGCAGAAGGGAAATTCACAGAGGCTGTGGTTGGTAAGATGTTTGGGTTTCTGGCGTGGGAAGAAGAGAGGTAACAGGTAATGGGTGCCACGTGAACTATAAATCTTGAAGGCAAATGCCCTTTCTTCTACATCTCAGCCAAACCAAATGCCAGAGTTACAAATCATCTACATAATTATTGTAACCTACATAGCATAGTGCCTCTTTGTGGAAAAAATACAGAATGAGAACTCGGCGTGTGCTGCAGAAATAATCATCTTCGTTGCTATTATAACTACAATCCCTGACCAGAGACCTTAAATTTCATAAGGAAAAGTAAGCTAAAATGCCTGGTTTACATCTCTGTAACATAGCCTGTTTATCTGGGTTACTTTTCCTCCCTGTTTTGTCTTTACATTCTTCTGGTGAAAAATAACCACCATAGCTTTCCGGGCATCTCTTCATGAGAAGGTACCTTTAAAAAAGAAAAGAAAATATATTACATTTTTTTAAATTTAAAAAGATTGAAAAAATTAAAAGCTTTTATAGGCATGATAGCATTTTACATTTCTTTGGAAATGGTTTTAATCCCATTAGCAATGTAATATGAGGATGTAAGCATCTTTAAGCCTTGTTCAGAAAAATTATTTGCAAAAAAATATTTTTTTTAAAAAAAGGGTAACATTTATCCTTTTCTAACTTTTTAAAAAAAATTTAACATCTTTTAATGTTAATGTTATCATTTAACATTTTTTTTAAAGATTTTATTTATTTGACAGACAGAGATCATAAGTAGGCAGAGAGGCAGGCAGAGAGAGGAGGAAGCAGGCTCCCTACTGAGCAGAGAGCCCGATGTGGGGCTCGATCCTAGGAGCCTGAGACCATGACCTGAGCCGAAAGCAGAGGCTTTAACCCACTGAGCTACCCAGGGGCCCCAACATTTAACATTTTTTAAAAAAGGATAACATTTTTTAAAAGGGGATCATCTATTATGAATGCCTTCAAAGGCTTTCTGAACGGTATCAGATGATACTTGTATGTTGCTCCATTGCTAGGATTATTGCTGCAGGGCCTTTCCATGAAGTAGCCGTGTTTGAACCCTGTCACTTGAACTATCGTAGATCAGATCTGGCTTTCATGCGTATACGCAGGGAATGCTAAAGAGAAATATAGTTTGTCCTGCAGCCGTTTCGTCCTCATAGAGAAGCCTGTTGTACTCTAAAATTAGACAGGAGATGGGGCACCTGGGTGGCTCAGTGGGTTAAGCCGCTGCCTTCGGCTCAGGTCATTATCTCGGGGTCCTGGGATCGAGTCCCGCATCGGGCTCTCTGCTCAGCAGGGAGCCTGCTTCTCTCTCTCTCTCTCTCTCTCTCTCTCTGCCTGCCTCTCCGTCTACTTGTGATCTCTCTCTGTCAAATAAATAAATAAAATCTTTAAAAAAAATAAATAAAAATAAAAATAAAATTAGACAGGAGAGTGACATTATTACTTAAATATCTAGACTAGATTTTTACCTATGATCATTTTTTTAAAACAAACACATTACCGTTTGTTGCCAAAAAAAATTTTGAGAATTATGCATTTCTGACCAATGTTACAACACTAAAGAATTTGAAAGAATGTAAACGAAAGAATTTGAAATTTTGCAAGTACTCCCCGACCACGTTCACCCTTTACTACAAAAAGTGCCCGGAAGCTATAGCCCACATGCCAACAGAACTGAGTCCACAGCTCCTTTATTTACTGAGCAACAGAAGTAATATTTAGGATAGTTTCTCCCCTTGGTTCTTTCGATTGAGAATTTGCTCAGTTGTAAACTACCTTTCCATCAGAGGGGGAAGTGTTCAGTAAGGGGTAGAGAAGTCCGATTGCTAGTGAATAATATGCACAGAAAAGGAAAGAAAATTTCTGGTATAAATATACCAGCCTTTCAGTAGCTCAGTGATGAGGGATAATCAGACGGACCCAGTACACTTTTATTTACTTACGGTTGTTGTCCTTTAAGTTTTTTTTATTATGGAAAGTTCAGACATCCAAGGAGAGGATATATTACAAGGGTCCTCATGTTTCCTTATGCAGCTTGAATACAGATCACTGTTCTGCTGATCCTGTTCCATGTTTTCTTCATACACACAGTTTTCTTATTACAGGACTTTAAAGCGTAACTGGATATTGTATGTTTAATAATTACTGTGAACCCTTCAGTATGCTTCTCTAACAGATGAGAGATATTTTGAGTAATGCTGTGCCTTTATCACGTTATAATAATAATCCTACAATATCATTTGATACCTAACCCATATTTAAATTTCCCTGCTGATCTTAAAAATGCCTTCTAGTTATTTCTTTTTTGGATCAGGATCCAAACAAGGTCTCCATGTTACCTTTTGTTGTTAACGTCTTTTAAGTCTCTTTTGTCCTATGACAATCCTCTCTCTCTTCTCTTCACAAATGTCACTGATTTGCTGGAGCACTTGGCTCATACATCCTGGTCCATGTTCTGCATTTAACTGGTTTCTTCCATTCTGTAATTTTTAACTGGTTCCTCTACATTCTGTATCACCCATGGAAAAAATATGTAGATTTGGAAGCTGTGTTAAATTTGGATTCAGCTTTTTGGGGGAAAAGATATTTTATAGACAGCACTGTGTATTTCCTAACAACTCACGAAAAGAGACACTTAAATCACTGGTGTCATACTCAGTGATGATAGGACTGTTCAGTGTATTTAGGTGGTCTCAGTTGGATCCCTCCATGATAAAATTCACCATCAAATTATCACTTAGTAGTTTTTGCATGTATTGCTGATTATTGTACAGATCCATTATTTTATACCGGGCTTCTAAAATGGTAATTTTTTATATTCTAGATATCTTATAGATACATTCTAGATATAATCTAATTCTATCATTCTGCCTTTTTTGGCTCAAATTCTACAATAAAGAGTTTATTTTAAAACAATTTTTCCTTACAGAATTTTAGGAAGGTTGGGATAAATTCTCATTGTAATAAATTGGTGTTCTGATGGTCTCTGGTAGAGACTTATAATATTGTTTTATGATCAATAAGAGTACATTGATTTTTATATATCTAATGAGGTTCAATCAATATATCATGTACCCAACCCTTATGTTTCTTCTCATTGTCTAGCCTGCATAGGGTTGGCTGTTTACCTTGGTTCACTACAAAACTATGGATTTCTTAAAGTCAGGGCTTATGTTATTCTTTGGTTATTCATAGCAGAAGACTTAAATTGAGTAGAGAGGCAGTAAATAATTGTGGCATTGAATTGAATGAACTCAAGTCTGTGTAGAATATTTTGGCTGGAGGAGGCCAGGAGAGAATATCTCATCTCAGCCTTTGTCATCAGGCAAGTATATATCTAAGCCATCCAGGGTAGATAAAATCCATCACTCTGTATCTTAAAGATCTCTAGGGACAAAGATTCCAAAACTTCTCCTGGAAGGCTATTCCAAGTAGCCTTTTAAAAACTCTTACCTCATCCTTTAGATAAATGTGTTCTTTTTATAGTTTCCTTTCTCTTCTGGTATTCTAGTGGAAGAGAAAAAAAAAATTTCCTCTCACCTCTTTCCTTTTCCATCTTTCTTTATGCCAAAGAATCTGTGAGCTTCTACTTTTATTACTTCAAAATGGACTTGCATTTCCAAGTTAAATGTTATTCTTTGGTTGCTTGAGTTTATTCTTTATAGTTTTTTTAATGACTATATTAATTACTCCTAATTGATTAAGCAACTGTTAGTTTTTGATTGCTGCTATAACCATGAATTTGGTGGCTTAAACATCACAAATTTATTATCTTACAGCTCTGCTTGTCAGAGGCCCTACCTGGCTCTCTCTGGGCTAAAATCAAGGTGTGGGCAGGGCTGCATACTCTCTTGGAGGCTCTGAGGGAAAAATCTGTTTCCTTGCTGTTTGCAGCTTCTAGAGGCTGCCACATTCCCCTTCCACCTTCAAGCCAACAACAATGAGTCAAGTGTTTCTCATTCCACATCGCTCTGAATTCATCTTCTGCCTCCCTCTTCTACTTGAAAAGATCCTTGTGACTGACTATATTAGGCCCAGCTGGATAATCCAGGATGCTCTCCCTATTTTAAGATGAGCTAATTAAAGACCTTGTTTATATCTGCAACCTTAACTCTCCTTTGTCATGGTGCCAAACATATTTCCAGGTTCTGGGAATTAGGATTTGGGCCATCTTTGAGGAACCATTATTCTGAGTTCCACAAACTGTTGCTTGAAATTTGTGTCATGACTCTTTCTGCCGCCAGTTCACTGTATGATCATTCTCAATTCTGCTCATCTGTAAATTAGCAATAAAGTCTATTTTTCACAGATGTGCTGAGGGCGCATTAGTGAATTCATGATTATCAAGTGATGAGTTGAAATCCTTTGAGTACAAGCTGTTCTACAATAGCAAAGAATCCTTAGTTTGTGAAAAAAAAATCGCTTAAAGCCTCTCCTACTTCCTTCTGTAGTAAGATAGTAGCTGTTCAGTTGTACTGAACTAGACCCAGACAGATTAACTTATTTTCATTTTCCAAATAATATTGTCACACTATGACACATTTAACTTGTTTCATGTGTTTAAAAGATTCCACCATTGAAATGAGAAGGTGTTCGATTATTCAGAAATATTGAAGTTAGCATTTAGTGACTGGCAGATTAAACTTCTCTTCCTGAATAATCACTTCTAAGTATTCCTGTAGTTATTTTAATATTGGTCTATCTACTGAAAAAGGCATTTTCAAAAGTTACATACTGGTCTTACATATAAAACTGAAAAACAAAATATTCCATCTTGCTATTTTGGAAAATGGGATTCATAGAGAACTACTGCAAAAAAAAAATTTACTTCAGCAAAATCTTCTAAAATTTTAGTAGATTAATTGGAGCAGTAGAAAAAGTACTATTATCTCAGGTGACTATGAATAACTATTAACAGCTCTGAGATTCTTGCAATAATGGGATAAAACATGATTCATATTTAGTAGACCTAGGTTCCTATATCCTTTTTTAAAACCCATACCATGAATATTCTCATTTCTGGTTTACACATCCTGGCATTGCTTTGTCACTTTTAAGTTCAGCTGTTGGACATTTTGCAAATGTACAATAAAGTAAAACATGAGAATTTTTTGACATTGAATCTTTATAGACTCACACTTTATGATGTTCACTTGACATCGAAAGCAACTTTAATCAGTATCACCTGGGCAGGAAAGCGTTCTATTCCATCAATTATGTACTACAACTTAAGGAGTTATTTTTAGTATCCTTACTGCAAGAAAAGCTTGAATTGAAAGTAAATCATACAGTTATCACTCCCACAAATTCTGACTAAAGAATTAGTCTTCCAACCATGTGTTAGGACTCAAAGGGATTTAAGAGGGCAAATTTCTTGTGCTGTTCTCACAACTGCTAACTCTGACACTTGCTGCTCTAATAGGGCGAGCTCCTCGCCCACAGCCACGGGCTTCTCAGCCACTCTCCCAAGTCACCATCTTGCTGCTGGTTCCTTAGAGTGATTTTTGAGGCAGCTAGGAGGAGGACACAGTACTAACTGCTCTGTAGATGGTCTATGCTGGAAGGAGCCTGGCCCAGAACGCTAACGTGTGCATTCTAGGAAAGATCCACCTCTACCCAGAGACACAGCATGATGTGGGGAAGGAGTATTATGAGCTTTCAAGCCCGACAGACCTGGGTTCAAATTCCATACAATTAATGGCAATTTTGGGTAAGTCATGTAACTTCTCTCAGTTCCATTTTTTTCATATAAAATACAGAATAATCTTTCAGGAGTGTTGTAAAGATGATGAATAAATTTTATAAGGCAGATAATATAAACCCTGGTACAGAGTAGTAGGTTTTATAAATTTTGTCAGTTGCTTTTATAACATGCTGAGTGGTCTTAGATAATTTATCTAACCTTTCTGAGCTTTGTCTCAATTGCTAATAACAAAAATGGGCTCGATTACCACTAAAGTTCTGGTCTGCTCTAAGATTGAGTGCTAAATTGAAAACCTTGGTCAAAGTGCTGGTCTTGTGGTTTTGTTTTCTGTTTTGTTTTATTTTGCGGGGGGTGGACAATTAAGAAAATTGTAGAATTTATATGTTGTTTTAGCAAACCTGTCAGGAACAAAAAAGAAGTAACCAAACACATCTCTTTATTTTTTTTTTTTAATAGTTATTATTATTATTTTTTTTTTTAAGATTTTATTTATTTATTTGACAGAGAGAAATCACAAGTAGGCAGAGAGGCAAGCAGAGAGAGAGGAGGAAGCAGGCTCCATGCCGAGCGGAAAGCCCGATGTGGGGCTTGAACCCAGGACCTGGGATCATGACCTGAGCCGAAGGCAGCGGCTTAACCCACTGAGCCACCCAGGCGCCCCCACATCTCTTTATTGTACCTAATGTTTCCTTAGAAGGGACAACTCCCAACATAGATCAAGAAACTGAAGAAGCAGCAAAATTTTAAGACTAGACACAGTACCCTCCATATACACACTTCTGTCCTGTAGTCATGATCATCTTTTAAACATTAAGGGGAATTTCCTGTTTTGCGTCTTTTGCGGAATCGTCTTCACTTGACTCTTAGAATTCCATAACTGTGGCCTCCAAAAGAGAATGAGATGAATCCTGAAAAGATACAGCTGAAAGGATTTGTTCTCACTAAATTTCACTTTTCCACTGTCTTAATCTAGTGGAGCAATTTTTAGCAAAAGCATGGTAAGAATTTTGACCTATTCTACTAAATATAGATAAAAATAAAAGCACGACACTGTTTCAGTTCTAAACTGATGGTAATTTTATCTCAGCAAGTTTAGGTCACAATTTAATTATCACAGTTTCTTGTTCTGAAATTTCTCACTGTCTTTTATTTCATGGGGAAAATCAATTCTAAAAATTTGAATAAAGTTATTTATAATGATCTAGAACAATATACAGTATATGTCTAGAATACAATTTATATTCTTGTAGATTACAAATATCCCCTACAAGATTGTTTTTTAATTTAGATGTAATTGACATTAGTTTCAGGGATGAAACTAATGATTTGGTATTGTATATACTGAGAAATTATCACAAGAGGTCTAGTTACCATCTTTCACCATACATAGTTACAAAAGTATTTTTTCTTATGAGAATTTTTAAGATCTCAACAACTTTCAAATATGCAGTACATTATTATTAACTATAGTCACCATGCTGTACATTGTATCCCCATGACTTGTTTATTTCATAACTGGAAATTCCTTTTGACCCTTTTCACTCACTTGGTCTCCCTTCGTTTCCCCAGCCACCACCAATCTGTCCTCTTTATCTATGAGGTTGGTTTTGGTTTTGTTTTAGATCCATCTAAACATGTAAATGTAATCATATGGTATTTGCTTTTCTGTGTGTCTTACTTCACTTCACATAATGCCTTCAAGGTCCACCCATGTTGTTGGAAACAGCAAAATTTCATTATTTTTTATGGCTGAATATCTTATGAGAGAGAGTGCATGTGTCCATCCACTGTTGGACACTTCGATTGTTGCCATGTTTTAGCTGTTGTAAGGAATGCTGCAGTGAGAATGGGGATGCATAGATTTTTTTTGAGTTAGTCTTTTCATTTTCTTCAGATGAATACCCAGAAGTGGAATTGCTGGATCATGGGGTAGTTTTATTTTTAATGTTTTGAGGAACCTGCGTCCTATTTTTCCACAGTGACTGCACCAATTTACATTCCCACCAACGGTGCACCAGGGTTCCTTTTTCTCCACAACCTCACCAACACTTGTTATTTCTTGCCTTTCTGATGCTAGCCATTCTGACTGGTGTGAGGTGATACCTCATTGTAGTTTGTATTTGCATTTCTCTGATGATTAGAGATGTTGAGCATCTATTCATGTGTCTGTTGGTCTTCTATCTTTTTTTGGAAAAATACCCATTTAAGTCCTCTGCCCACTTTTAATTGGGTTGTTGGTTTTTGCTGTTGCATTATGAGTTATTTATATGTTTTGGTTACGAACCCCTTATCAGATGCATGACTTACAAATATTTCCTCCCAGTTCAGTAGGTTGCCCTTTCATTTTGTTGATGGTTTCCTTTGTTTTTAGGTTGAGGTAGTCCATTTGTTTTTTTTTTTTACTTTTGTTACCTTTGTTTTTGGCATCAAATCCAAAAATTCATTGCCAAGACAAAGATCAGAGAGCTTATTGCCTATAATTACTTCTAGGAGTTTTATAGTTTCAGGGCTTATGTCCAAGTCTTTAATCCACTTACGTTAATTTTTGTGAGATAGTGGTCAAGTTTCATTCTTATTGCATGTGGTTGTCCAGTTTTCCCAACACCACTTATTGAAAAGACTATCTCTTCCTCATTGTGTATTCTTAACTCCTTTATCATAAGTCAACATGTATGTGTGGGTTTATTTTTGGGCTGTGATTTTGTTCCACTGATTTATATGTCTGTGTGTTTATGCCAATATCATACTGTTTGCTTACTGTAGCTTTGTAATGTAGTTTCAAATAAGGATGCATGATACCTCTAGCTTTGTTCTTCTTTCTCAGGATTGGTTTAGTTATTTGGGGTCTTCTGTGGTTCCACACAAATTTTACAATTGTTCTACCCCCCTTGACATTCTACCCTTAGTTTTTAGTTTTGTGTAGAAAACAAGAGGAAATTCACATTTTTTTTTCTTTCAGCATTGCAAACTTTAGAATTTCAATGATTTTTTTTTTTTGTAGTTTCTCCTAAAAAAGTCTAAACCTGCTGTACTCATTGTTATGGAAGTAGGATGAAATGTAAGGTAATGGAGATTGCCATTTATTACACTGAAGAGCAAATATATCCTCTTAATGACAAAAAGGATTGAACTTTTATTAGAAGTGTCACAAGGTAGGTGGTGGTAGATTCACTGAAGAAAAATAGCTGGAAGTTAAAGTTGAAAATAACTGAAGAATTATAGAGGGAATTAATTAAGTTGACAAACCGTGAAAGAGGAGCAGGATAAACGAATAGCAGGAAAAGATGAAGTGCCAGCCATAGCAACCAGTTCAGTCTCTCTCTCCCTTGGCAGAATACTTGAGGATTAATGATCTTCAGCAAGAGGGTGTGAGGGGACACCACAAGATAGCAGCCAGCAATGAATACAGGACAGTTCCCAAATGCACAGTGGGCATGCTGATTATGCTGGGATAGTGAGTCTTCTTAGTTCACTTGTACACACAAAGAAATGGATCTCTAAGAGTTTTAAGTTAACTTTCTAAAGTTCATTACGCAGCTAGTAAGTGGCAGGTCCAAGGTTTGAACCCAAGAAGTCTGGTTCTAGAAACTGAGCTCTGAAACACTCTGCTGCCTCTGAAACTTTGGGAACTTTATCTGCTCTTCTACAATAGACAGTCCATAAGCCCCCGATATGTTGTTTCTATAATGTCTTTCAAACAAATAAATAGGGAAAAAAGACCATATGTTCTGGAAGGAGCCATCGGCTATCTAAGGAATTAAGTTAAATAAGTTAAATGAGCTAAAATATGTAAAGCACCTACTGTGTCCTTAAAACTTGTTCTACCCAACCCATTCCACCACCATCACCATCTCTGTTAGTTATGAGCTCCCCATCTGTTAAGCCCTACTTCCTCTGCTCTCCACGTGACCATTTCTGGCCAAGGTAGTCAATATTTATGTCCCTCTCTATGTATATCCTAGAGGCTGAATATTTTCTTTTACCGCCATTCTTAATAAATGGCTATTTGTTTTACCTTTATGGGTCTTGTGTGCTCCTACATTCCATCAAGATAGAAAAACCCTAGGAGCCAAGGACACCCATTTTTACCTCCAGTGTTGTCACAATGAATGAAAGAATGAATGGCAGAGAGGCAAAGGAGAAACCCAGGAAGTCTAAAACAGTGGTAGGTCACATTTAAGATGGTTTTTCCTCTTTTGTTTAGAACTGTCTTCAGAATGTCATCTTAATTCCTGCTTTATTCTTTCTCTAGAAATCATTTTCCCACTTGGGAAGTATTTGGCCTTGAATCTTCAAGATTAATCCAAAATTTTCATTAAAAAAATAGAAATCTCACAATCACTTGATTTTCTTCTGAGGTGCAAAATTTAGCAGAGCTTAAGTAAGCTTCAAAAGAGATTTTTAAAGAAATTGGCCTAGTGGGTATCAATTTCTTAATAAATATTATGCCATTATTTAAACAATTCGCCATGAGTTGACACCAGAAAGGCCTGGTTTCATAATAGATGACCATTTCACTGTGTTTTGACACAGATAAGATCTTTTCAAAGTTCTATTTTTTCTATGGGATTCAACTATAATGTTTTCATGGTCTTCCTGACCCCACCAAATAATAAACTGTCTCCAAGTTTATCTTTTCTTGGAAATAATAGAAGTTTATAATATTTCAATATAAAGCATGACAATCTTTTTTCATATATATTTCACAACTCACTGAGACAAATCTACCTTTAAAAAAAAATCACTCCTAATTATATCTAAAAGGGTTCCCCAACATAGCTTATGGCCCTTTGTTCATAGACCAAAACAAAAGTAAACCCTATTCCAGATTTGTTGCAAGAGGCTTGCTGTTAAGATACCTTAAATGGAAAGACAGCTGCTAGTAGACAGATAAATTGGAGGGTTTTGTGGGAAAAGATATACAAGATAACATGTAGACTGCAAAATTTCTTTTACTTTTAGGAATCCATCTCACAGTTAAGGAAGACAATCAAATCCCAGTCTCCTAATGGCCCACTTATTTCCTTACACCTTTCCTTTCCCTGGGCATTTAATGCCTGGCACTTAAGGATCATACTTCAAGTGTTATGTCATAAAGGCCAAACGTTTGGTTATATTCTGTCTTGGATTGTACCCTGTTTTTGTTTGTTTTGTTCTGTGTTCATTTGCATCCTGTCTGCCCAGCTACATAGTGAATTCCTTGGGGCTGGAGCTGAGTCTTACCTTCCCCCATGTACTCTACAATCAGGGTCAACAGATGTCTGGGTATAGGAGTTGACTACAGAGCTTGATTGGAGGTTTGCTGGAGAGTCTTCAAGTCAACAAAATAAAACATCTCTGTTTGTCCAGAGTGGTAATCTGTGGGAGAAAAACCAAAAATAAAGTAACCAACTGGGTTAATGCATTGGCTTCACCCTATTTCTCAGGCACAGTTACAGCTTACACCTGCTGTTCTGACACAATTAATACTCCTCCCCTTTCTCTCAAGTGTCCCAGTTTAGTTAAAAATTATATGCTTAATATATACTTGAGAGAAAGCCTTCGATTCTTAACATGGACCCCAAGTCTTTCACCATCTGATTCCAAGCTGGTAGCCTCGTCTTTTCTCCTGCAACTGGGGACACTCCTCAATGAGAAAAGAGGAACAAAGTCAAGAAGAGGTTTGCTACAGGTTTGGCTCTGATGAATTCCATTCAGAAGCCCGGCGTGCAGAGGTTGCTCACCAAATGCTGGCATAAACGTTCTTGCCAGCCTGTTTACCCATGATTTAATGTTGTGGGGCACCTATAATGTTGCCGGGTGAAGGGCTTCACAGAGGTTACATCCTCACAGCTACCCTAGGGACCACGAGTTATTATAACCCTCATCTTCCCAATGAAGACAACAAATCCCAGAGAAGTTGAGAAATCTAAGTGGCAGGCAGGCTCCAGAGGCTGTGCCTTGATTTGACCACTGTGCCATCATATTTTCCCCATGGCACTGGAATACTGTGTCCTTTGAATCCAATGTAAAGTCTCCTCTTGTGAGGATTATTCTTGACCCCGCCCCCCTACTCGGTCGTGTGGACTACAGCATTTAAAAAGAAAGAAAAAACCCTGCTGGTTGGAGGACTGACTTTTTACCTGATAGCTCATGTGACCTAGCTTTTATTATTTGAGAGAAAACTATCCAGATGAAGTCCTGATTTTTTTTTTATAGTACT